>NC_135541.1:104987318-107387318 GCF_045843805.1 Urocitellus parryii
GCTGGATACTGCCATCTAGGGTCTATTCTGAGACAGGTCTTCTCCCCCACAGGAATAGAACCGTCAATCAGGACTCCCCTTCCTGGAGGAGTCTTATCCCTGGAACGCAGTCGTGTACTCCTCTGCATAGTTAGACCATGACATATTTTCCAAGGGCTCTCCTCATTCCCTCTCCACCCTTGAGAAAATACAGGAACTATATAAAACCTGGAAAAAATTCCCCAGCTGTGCACTCAAAATAGATTTTTCTGGAATCAAAGCCATAATAATAACCAGCCACATTAGTACAGCACTTGGAAGTCTCTGAAAAACTTTTATCCATTTAAACTCTGTCAAAGTAGGTTAAATGCTATAAAGAATGACTCCAAAATGTGAGTGGCTTAACAAAATTACAGTGTTTCTTGATCTCATCATAGTGCAATACAGGTAGGCAGAAAGGAAGAGAACCTGCCTTATGTAGACATCGGGGATCCAGGCCCCTTTCATGGCGTGGCATTGCCATTCCCTGGGGCCTCCAAGGCCTTCACTTGCAGTGCTCAGAGAGGCAAAGAGACAACATAGAGGGCTCAGGGGAGGTTTCCATCAGGGAGACCCTGGACACAAACATCAATTCCATTGACGTCGAGTGGTCAGAATTAGTCACATGCCTCCCTAACTCCAAGGGAGCCTGGATGCTCACAAGGAAAGGAGACAGGGTAGATAAGCAGGTAGCAATGCCCTGTCTTTGCTATAAAACCCAGAAACAAACATGCTTTTCCCCAGATCAGGAAACTTAAGGCTGAGAATGGCTGACTTGCGTGAGACACCATTGCAAGTAAATGAACTTGATCCCAAGTCTTCCACTCCCGTTCATTCTTTATTTCATGCAGACTTTCTTTCTCCCAGGGGTACATGTTGCTAAGCAAATTACTGATTCTCAAGACCAACTTCCAGAGGCACACATCTATAATCCCAGTGACTCAGAAGGCTGAGGCAGGAGGATCACAAGTTAGAGAGACCCTCTCTCAAAGTAAAAATGGCTGATATAACTCATTGATGGAGCATCCCAGAGTTCAATCCCCAGTACCAAAAAGAAGAAGAAGAAAGAATGCCCAGACCATCTCATTTCCAAGCATTCAAAAAGCCAAAGAGAAACATTAATACACATTTCCCTCCCACTCTCTCTCAACCCTTCCTTCTGTACCATGGGAGCAGGATCAAACCTCTCCCAATAGCTCATCCATGAAAATAAAGATGCTTAAGCACATCTACATCTTTGGCCCTGGTTAATAAAGCATGGTCCTTGACTTGGAAGAGTTCACAGTCTAATGAGAAAGACAGAAATGTGAGAAGCAGCTGTAACGAGACTTGATTAGACAACAACAGAGGCCTCAGAGGCCCCTGCAAAGTGCTACAGGAACACAGATAAGCAAGAAATTGATTTTCTCAGAGAGTCAGAGAAAGTTCCAGGGAGCTGGTCATGTTTGTCCTGAGCTGTGAGTCAGGAATAGCCCAGCAGGTGAGATAGGGGAGCATTGCAGGTCAGGGAAGAGCATTTACCTACACATAGACAGAGGAAAGGGGATGTTCAGGCAAGTCCTCCATAGGAGACAGCAAGAATCCCAGGAGACTGCAGGAGGCTGCTTCATACTCCCTGGTTCTTCTGGGTCCCTAGGACAATGGGAGACCCTACAGATTGTCATGGGTCAAGCCCAGGTATTATGTCACAAGTCTAAAGGGCAGGATGGAACCACATGGAGCCCAAAGGCCATTACTTACCTATAACAGAATTAGTGGTTGTTTGTACCCACTGTGTTACCTAGAGGGTCTTTACATATTATCTCATTTCAAATACTCCTCATTCTGCAGATGAGGAACGCAGATGTCAGGGAAGTGAAGCTGGCAGCAACAGAACAAGAACTCTCCCAGGTCCTATGCTCTAGAGCCCAGATATTTTCCTTAGGGATTTTGTCAGTGGGTGCAGAGAGGGCCTACAATGAGGAAGGGCACTCCAGGGCTTTGTCTAATTCTGTCAGGATCTTGTCTGATTCTAGTTCTTTTTCCTTCCTCTCCTTACACATAGGAGTTGAGAGCAAATTTTGAGAATCTGTTTCTAGAGGACCCCAAGGAACAAAGGGCTCTCTCCCCTGATTCTGGAAAGCACCTACTTTCCCACCCCCAAGTCCTCAATAGTTCCTCTATGCTATGGCAATCACCCTTCCAGAAGGCCACCAGAAGACGGAAGAATAAGAACCAGTGACTGATAAAGACAGAAATGGATCCAGGCCCAGAAAAGCGTATGGTCTTCCCCTTGCTCCTTGGACCTCATAGGCTGGTCTGTGACCTTCTACAGGAAGATGAGCAGCAACAACCCTACCTTCACCCACCCCTATGCCCAGGACCCTCCATCTCTTTTCCTCTACCCTGATCTGTTCTTCTTTTTTTTTTCCCAGCCCAAAATTGGATCAAAAGAACAAAGACCAATGGTGTTGGTTTTGGTGAGGTTTTCTGACCTCTCTGAAAGGTGACCTGCAGGGAGTCTGTCCCATCTAGAGTGGATCAGGACTCCTTCCTTCCCCTGCCAGAGAAGAGCCCTGAGGAGTGAACACATCCAAAGAGTGCTGGCGACAGCTTGTGACACAGAATCTTCCAGGAGTAAGCAGATACTCTAGGTAAGTGTTATATCCCATCTATTCTTCACTTACAGAAGTAGCCAAATTTTGCAAATCAAATATAGTACCAGCTATTAGGGAGTCTGAGGCAGAAGGATTGCTTGAGTCCAGAAGTAAGGTCAGCCTGGGAAACATAGGGAGACCCTGTCTCAAAAAAACATGGGGGGGGGTGGATATAACCTACTAAAGCGACTATTTTCCTAACTTCTTTTATTTGTTCACATGCAAAGGCCTATAAAGGTAGGTAAAATAAATCACCTGACATTGTTCATTTGTTGAGTCATATTTATTTTTTAAGAATAATACATATGTGTAAGGCAGTCCCCCAAAGCCAGCGTATTCTTGTTGTTGTTTTTAGATGTATCTTGTAGGATGTATTTTGGCATATTATACATACATTGGGTGCAACCCATTACAATTTTGATCCCATTCTTGTGGTTCAACATGATGTGAGTTACACTGGTGGCGTATTCATATGAGAGCATAGAAAATCAATGTCCAATTCATTCTTCGGTCTTTCCTATTCCCATCCTCCCTCCCTTCCCTTCATTCCCCTTTGTCTAATCCAATGAACTTCTATACTTCTCCTCCCTACCCTCCCCTGTTACCAGTTAGCACCCATGTATCAGAACATTTGACCTTTGTTTTGAAGGGATTGGCTTATTTCATTTAGCATGATATTTTCTGGATCCATCCTTTTACCTGCAAATGTCATCATTTCATTCTTCGTATAGCTAAGTAATATTCCATTGTGTATATGTACCACATTTTCTTTATCCATTCATCTGTTGAAGTGCACCTCGGTTGGTTCCATTGCTTAGCTATTGTGAATTGAGCTGCTATAAACATTGATGTGGCTGCGTTTCTGTAGTGTGCTGATTTTAAGTCCTTTGGGCATATGCCAAGCAGTGGGATGACTGGGTCAAATGGTGGTTCCAATTCCATGTTTTCTAAGGAATCTCCATACTGCGTTCCAGAGTGGTTGCACCATTGCAGTCCAACAGCAAGGTATGAGTGAACCTTTTCCCCCACATCCTCGCCAACATTGTTACTTGTATTCTTGATAACTGCCATTCTGACTGAAGTGAGATGGTATCTCAGTGTAATTAAATCCAGTGTATTAAAGAACAAAATTCCTTCATCAGTCTTTTTTCTCTTGCAATGGTTGGCAAAGGAGGAAACAAGACCAAAGTGATACCCAAAACTGAAAAGGGAGAATTTGGGACAGGGTGCCTCAGATAGTGTCAAGTAGAGGAAAGAATTTGGGGCCTTCTTCACTGTGTTGAGAAAATTCCACTGTTACATGTTTCCATTATTATATTTATCGCATTACATTGTACAATTTTTTTCCTGTTGGGTTTTTGTACGCATTAGGAGCTCTCGTGAGGTCAGTCGTCACTGTCTTCATCTTTGAATCTCCTGTGCCTGGTGCAGGGCCTCACAGGAGCCCAATAAATACTTGCTAAGTGATTCATTTACGAACTGAGAGACTGTCAGCTGTGCCCACCAGGAAATCAATGTCCTCTAAGCTAGTTCAGAATTCTGATCTTAAATTTGTTGTTTCCTTAATTTCAAAGTAAAAGTAAAATTTCTTTTCTTAAAAAAGTCAATCTCTTATAGTCCAGAGAGAGGGATTTTTGTCTGTGCCAAAGTGTAAGGGTAGCAAGAAAATGAAGATCAACGTCCATTTTAAGGGCAGATGAAGACTATGCATGAAGAAAATTGTTAAACCTTCTGCAAAAACTCTTAATAGAAACTGAATTAAGAGTGTGCCACTAAAGCCCACGCTATAAAAATTCCAAGGGTCACTCGATCTGAAGGGGCCAAGAAGCAAGAAATCAGTCTGAGGGTGGAAATAGGTTTCACAGAAAAAAAAAAAAAAAAACAGGCCATGTAAAGCAGTTGAGCTGGGACGGATTGCCACTAACTTGCTAAGATAAATTTCCATCAAGAGAGTCCCTGAAAACTCATCCCAGAGATCATTTATAGGTGCAGCCAATCATGCTGTAGCATCTACCTCCAGGTGACACAGATAACATGGAAGACCACTGTAATTGTAGGAATCTGTCATAAACTCCTCTTTTGCTTGTGCCTTGAAGGACACATTTTACAAGTTTGACCCCTGGTAAATGCAGAGAGAGGAGGGGACCCGTGCTTGGTGAGTCTGATGACATTAGAGAGTTAAGAAGGACGCTTCTTATCTGGACAAATAAGGGAAGGCGGCAGGCTCCCCTTAGTTATTTAATGCAGTTCTGTTCCATTTGCAGGCATAAACAGCTCTTCCTCACCAGGGAGCTCAACAAAACATTTACCGAGCACTTTCTATATATTAGACACAGAGGATACAGCCGTGTATTCATTAGTGTAAACTTCAGCAGCAAACCCCAAAAGTTCAGCAACTAAAGACACAGGACACTGGTTTCTTTCTCATGGGACAGCCCAAGGACAATACTCATTTTCTCCACAATCACCTGGGGCTCCCTAGTCACTGTGGGTCTCACCATTCCTCTGGGCCTGCTCAATCTCTGCAGTGAGACTCAGAGGGAAAGGGGGCATGGAGGAGACTCTCCCATGGTCCCAGCCCAAAGGGACATATTTCATTGGGAAAGAGGTGGCTGCCCCAGGGAGAAAAGCAGAGAGCTAAGAAGCCCTCTCCAGATGTCTCACCCTTAGTCAGCTTTGTTAACTAAGCATTCCTGGTCACCCTGAGATAAGGTGCAGCCCAGCAGCATGGACAGTCCCTCTCTAGGGTGGATCCAGGGCTCAGTCTCCCTCTGCTATGAGCCACCTCCCATGTGGCAGCTACCAGTGTTCCTGAAAAGCTGGAGTACATCAACCACCCCAAAATAGCTCCCTCTCCCATTCAATCAACAAAGATATATTGATTTTGTATTGTATTCCAGCCATGGGTCTAGGTGCTGGGATATAGTGATGTACAAGTGACTCGTGCCAATGCCTCATGGAACTTATATTCTTATGTGAAGGACACAAAGAAGAAAAATAAATTGGGTTGGGGGCTGTGGCTCAGTGGTAGAGCGCTTGCCTAGCATGCGTGAGATACTGAGTTCGATCATCAGCACCATTTATTAAAAAATAAATAAATAAAATACAGATATTGTGTCCATCTATAACTAAAAATAAATTTTTAAAAAGAAAAAATCAATCATTAAACAAATAATTACTGAAAGCAATGAGATTTTTAAGGGAAATAAAAGAATCATGTGAGTGAAAGGTCTAGGATAAGGTTTTGGTTGGAAAGGTTGGGAAGCACCCCTCTGAGATCTAAGGGGAGAGAAGGATCAGTCAAACAAAGAGCATGAAGGCTTGTGTCGGGCAGCAAGTCCCAAGACCTGGAGGTGGGAATGAACCTGGCGTGCATGAACATCAACCTGAAGGCAACGAGGCTGTGGCTCATGGGAAGGGAAGTCACTTGAAAGGATATCAGAGTTTGAAGGGACCACATCCCAAAGGGTGAATCAAAGTAAAGAGGTCATTTCCTCACTCAGTAAATGTTTATTCAGCACCAACAATGAGTCCAGAGACTGAGGATAGCGCAGGAAGACAAAAATTCCTGGCTTCATGGAGTTTTTGTGTTCCAGGAAGACACAAAGCCAACAAATAAACGAGTTCAAAAATGGCATCATATGAGGTCAAGGTAAGAGGTCTGCAGACGAGTAAGCAGCACAAGGGAGTTGATTGAGGAGGCTGCTATTGCAGGCGCCACGGAAAGGCAAGGCCTCTGGCAAGGTGAGCAGAGACCTGGAGAAAGTGAGGGAATTACCACGTGCGTATCTGAGAAGCAACCTTCCCCAGAGTGCTCAGGGCTGCCAGTCAAAGTGCAGGATGCCTGCTTAAATTTGAAGGGCAGGTAAACAAATATTGCATGGGGCATACTTGTTCTGAAAATTATTCATTGTTTATCTGAGATTTCATTCTAACTGGGTGTCCTGTATTTTCATTTGCTAAATCTGGCAGCCATAGAGAGGGAACAGAAAGTGTGAAGATCCGGAGGCGTGAGCAGGCATAGCATGTTCAAAGCACAGCAGGGAGGCTACTGTGGGCCATGGGGTAGGAGGTGAGGCTGCTGGGGGAGCGGAGGCCCAAGCACACAGGGTCACGTGGCCCATGCTGAGCACTCTGGACTTTATTCTAAGTGGAAAGGAGTCTGAGCAGCTGTGTGAAGAACAGCTGCAAAACACAAAGGGTTGCTACCCTGACCATGCTCCTTCCAGAAGGGTCAGATGGAAGAAGCAGAAGATCAAGCATATTCTAGGTCCAAATGGGTCACTGCACTACACCTGCCATTGTGTAGCACAGAATTGGGAATGGGGGAGTTCAGAGACCTCAACACATCATTCCAAGGGCGGGGATCAGGAGAGGCCTCTCTCAACCCCTCTCCTTCTGCTCTAGATCAGCCTGAACCGGTGGGGATCAAAGGGTTAATCAGTGTGTCCAGAGCCTTGTCCACCAGTTTCTTCATCCCCTAGGGAAAAGTATGATTAATGCTGCTGTCCACAGGCCCTTGGACACAATTCTAGAGGCCTCTGGCACCAGCCTCCATATCACCACTCTCTTCAACTGCTTCTTTCTTCCAAAATGGGGCCAAGATCATTCTGGAAGAAATGATCTCTTCCTCTTCTTATGATCTGATGGCTCTGCTGGTCTGTCAAGTCGAGGATCCTGATAGTGGGAAAGAAGGGCCTGGGTTTCTCTTAGTCCAGCCAATGCTATCGATTCTTCCCCCTCTCCAGAGACTGTGGTCCTGTGCCCACAGTCTGGGCTCCTGGCGTTCTGGCTGTCGGCTTTAATCAACAACAAGAGTAAATACAGGCAGATGCCGACTATTCCCAGAGCGCTCCATAACACTTCTCGCACTCAGCTTGAACAGGAACATTTCTGGGGACTGATTCAGGACATGTGACCCTATAAAATGTTCAGACTCCAGCCAAAAGGGGTCAAGGAAAGAACCTTCCCTTAAAGTTGTGAAGGAAGGAGATTTTCTTTGTGGTTAAGAAGCATGAGACCTCGGTTTCCAATAGCAGCATCCAATTTCAGTGGCTCACTGATCCCATACAAAGAGTATTGATTTAGGGGTGTGAGACTAATAGATCTACCTAGAAGGGGTTCTCCAGTGATTTCTCTCTCTCCTTGGCTTTGTCCCATAAAACATCTAGTTCAATAGCCTGAATAGAATCATAACATTTCAATGTATGGATGATCCAAAACCAGTGGGTAGTATGATGTGGGGAAAACTGAGGGGCAGCTGAGTAAACTTGGGCTAACTGATTAACCTCTCTGAGCTACTTTTGCCCCATGTGTAAAATGGAAGTAAGAAATCCAGCGATGAGGATGTCGGGGGAAAGCACACTCATGCATTGATGGTGGGACTGCAAATGGATGCAACCACTCTGGAAATCAGTATGGAGATTCCTTAGAAAACTTGGAATGGAACCACCATTTGACCCAACTATCCTACTCCTCGGTTTATACCCAAAAGATTTAAAATCAGCACACTACAGTAACACAGCCCCATCAATGTTTATAGCAGCTCAATTCACAATAGCTAAACTATGAAACCAATCTAGATGCCCCTCAACAGATGCATGGATAAAGAAAATGTGGTATATATACACAAAGGACTTTACTCAGCCTTAAAAAAAATGAAATTATAGCATTTGCAGGCAAATGAATGGAGCTGGAGAATATCATGCTATGTGAAATGAGGCAGTCCCCAAAAAATCAAAGGCCAAATGTTTTCTCTGATAAGGCAGATGCTAATTCATAATAAGGAGGTGGGGCTAGGGAAAAATAGAGGTACTTTGGATCAGGGGTCACGAAGGGAGGGGAGGGCATATGGAGGTAGGAAGGATAGTAGAATAAATTGGACATTATTACTCTACATACATTTATGATTACACAACCAGTGTGATTCTACATCATGTACAACCAGAAGAATGAGAAGTTATACTCCATTTATGTATGATGTGTCAAAATGCATTCTACTGTCATAGATAACTATTTAGAACAAATTAAAAAATCATGCCACTTTAGTTTGTTCTGAAATTCAAAGCACCTAACCCAACATGTGGCATAAAGGACTCATGCAATAGCTAGTACTTCCCTTCCCTTAGTTTTGTCACCTGTAAAATGGGGACAGTAAAATTATGTCATTAGAAACCGAAACCCAATTGTCTCTAGAAAAGAAGGCTTAACTGTGGGATAACAACCATGCTTTAGGATAACAGATCAGAAATAAGACAAGGAACATTAATAAGCCATGCAATTAAAAACTAATAGCAACACAGAGAATAAATACCAGCTTAATAACAATGCCAATGAAAAAGACCCAGGAGTTTCAATTAGCCACAAGCTCAGCTTGAAACAAGTGTATGACACTATTGCCATGAGAAACTTATGCAAGCACAGATTACATAACAATAATAATTAGCACATATCAAACAGTTACTATGTCCCGAGTGATACTCTAAGTACTATACTTTACCTATTTAATGCCCTCAACAACCCAATGAGATGCTACTTTTATGATCAGCTCACAGAAGACAAAACCAGGCACAGAGAAGTTAAGTAAATCGGCTGTAGTCACAGAGGTTGCTAATAGCAGATCTGGGACAGAGCAATTTCACCCTGTGCACAGTCCATTTGGAGTCACTGGATTAATTCTAAGTGCAATGTCAGATACAGCCACACTTCCCTACCCTGACGTCACCCCAGCCTTCACTGCTCTCTGCCAATAGGCTGAGGAGGAGGTTAGAAATGGAATGGCTTATAATTAAACCCCTGGCCAGGCCCAGGCTCTGAAGGCCAAGCCATGAATTCAAGACACCCACATTGTGCTGCTGATCATCTCACTGTCTACTGGGCAAGGGACTCTGTGCCTCCAGGAATGATTTTGAGTGCCCTTATTGCCCCTAAATTGTCACTTATCCTCTTCCCTCCTCTTTCCATTCAAACCATTCAGCCGATCCCACCCCCATGAGCTAATGGCTACCTGCCATTTAAAAGGCTGCTACAAAAGAACAAGACAGGCCTGATGTATCTCTGAAGTCTCACATCTTCTCCTTCATGCACATTTTATATTCCATACCATAGCTGGGTTTGTTTAATATAAAAATAGTATTTTAAGCGACTTACCACTGAGTAAAATTGGTGCTCTAGTGTGATGAACCATGGTTTTCCTGCCACTTCATAGGACCCCCAGCACACTGCTCCATGTCCCCAAATGGAAAAGCTTAGAACTGCAGATGCACATTTCATAACATGGAAAGATGTCCAGGGCGTATCATTAGTGATAAAAGCAGGTTTCCAAACAGTACATTTCTATTTTTGTGCACCGTCTGGAAGGCTGTATATGTATACCAAAATGTTAACAGAGGTTATCTCTGGACTAGAGAAATATGATGATTTTTATTTTGCCCTTTTTGCTTTTTATATCATATCATTTTTCTACAAGGAGCATTATTTGTGCTATTTGTGGAGGTGGAGCATAGGGATTTGTGGTGGGGAACTTCTTGGGGGGGAAAGGTGGTTAATGTTGCTCTTTAAGATTTTTTTTTTTAAACTGAGGATTGAACGCAGGGGCACTTAACCACTGAGCCACATCCCCAGCCCTTTTGATTTTGAGACAAGTCTCACTGAGTTGCTTAGCGCCTCGCTAAGTGCTGAGGCTGGCTTTGAACTCACAATCCTCCTGCCCCAGCCTCCTGAGCCTCTGGAATTATAAGGATGCACCGCCGCATCTGGCACTTTTGAAGATTTAAGAATTGACAGCTGCCTGAATTTTCCAGACATTATTCCTTTCAGACCCTGAGACCGCTGCCATTTGAAGCAGAGGGACCGAGCCACAAGAAAACACCATGCCCAGGCATTCTCCCTGGCTCCCCCTCTTGTCACTTGGTTAACTTTGCCAGCTGTGACCTCCAACTCCTAGAACGCTAGCACAATCCCCTCTCACCTTTTGGGCCACCCGGTGGCCAACTCCCAACGATGTTTCTGTGTCCCACTCACACCTTCCCAGCAGTCAGCTCCAGGTTTGACCAAGGTCTTGCCCTCTCCTCTCCAGGCTTCATACTGATGGTTCACACACCCCATTGCAGGCCAAGAAGTAAATGATATCCCAGATTGGACGGGCCATCTCACACTGGCTGCTGCCTGAGGCCTGTCACAACTCCCTGCACATCTGAGCTGATTCCCAGAGGTGCCCCCACTGCAAGTTCAGTCTCCTATTCTTCTGTCTCTACCTAGTTCTGAGGTCTCGATTCATCTCACTCATGTCACTAATCATAATTAATTACATATTGCACAGGCAAGCACAGGCCGAATACTTCATCTACATCGTCTTTTAATGCTCATGATGCTCCCCCAAGGTAGATTTCCAGTCCTCGTTTCACAGATACGGAAACTGAGACTTAGGGAGCCCAAGTAAAGCCTAACATCACTGTTCTGATTATCTGTTGCTACATATTTGATCATTCCTTAATGACTTAAAAAAACTATTTTATTTTCTAAGTCTGGGAATCAAACTCACTGAACTACAACCCCAGCCCTAGAATGATTGTTTTTTTCAGTACTGGGGACTGAACCCAGGAGTGCTTTGCCACTGATCCACATTCCCAGCCGTTTTTGTTTTTTAAAACAGGGTCTCACTAATGTGGAAGCTGGCCTCCAACTTGTGATCCTCCTGCCTCAGGCTCCCAGGTCCCTGGGATTACAGGTATGTGCCACCGTGCCTGGCTTAGAATGACTATTTTATTCTAGGTTGCCTGGGCTCGGCTGGGAGATTCTCACCTGAAGTCACTCATGATGATACAGTTAAGTGGTGGGCAGGGCTGGTGTCAGTCATCTCAAAGACTTCCCTATCAACACACACAATCATCTTGATGGCTTTCTTACACATGTCCAAAGGTTGACAGTGACTATACTAGCACTTCAGCCGAGCCATCAGCCACATGCCTATGCATGGCTTCACTGTGAGGTCTCTGCCCGTCAGCCAACAGGGCTTTCTCACAGCATGGTGACTGAGTTCCACGAGTACCTACCTGCTGTGGTTTTAATGTGGATTGTCCCTGGGAAGTCTCATTTGAGTTCTAATTCCCCAGTGTAGCAGGATTGAAAAGCAGTGGATCTTTAAGAGATGAGGCCTAGTGGAAGGTAAGGTGATGGGCCATGAGAGCGTCCCTTTCAGAAGAGAGTAGTGTAGTTTCCATGAGACTAGGTGAGTTCTCCTGACAGTGGGCTGTTATAGAATGAGGCAGCCCATGTGTTTGGCACCCCTTGTCCTTAATTGGTCCTCTTTCCACTTCTCCACTATATTGGGATGCAGCCATTTGGCAGCACCATGCTATCTGGACTTTTCAACCACTAGAATCATGAGCCAAACAAACCTCTTTCCTTTATACATTTGTAGGTATTCGAGCATCAAGGAAACAAGATGGAAGTTACTCATTTACCTACCTTTAGAAGTCACATAATTCACTTCTGCTATATTTTATTGGCCATGCAGTCACAAAAGTCTGCCCACATTTAGGTGGGACATAGAGCCCACCATTTGAGAAGAGGAGCATTGCCTATTGTAAGAATATGCACAATGGAATTCATGATGGCATCCATGTTTTGCAAAAAGCAATCTGCCACAATCATCCAGCTGATACATTGGGCAGAGCTAGGATTTGAATCCAGATCAGCCTGAATGCAAAACTCTTAAACCATGATAGTGTACTATCAAGACAGAGAGATTCAAAATGTCTCAAGCACTGAGTACAGGATACAGAAAAATGCATATCAGGGAGACATCAACCAACAATTGTGTCCAGAAAAGGGAAGCCAAGATGTTGAGATGCTTGGAAACCATGTCGTATAATCTAACACACAATTGAAGATATTTAGCCTAAAGAAAAAAAAAATCGACATGACAGCTTTCTTCATATACATTAAGCACAAACGTGGAAGAGGGAGATGTTATATCTTGCAGCTTCCAGCAGATAGAAGAGACAGGGAGGCAGATTCCGGTTTATTGGCAGCAGTTTGATGCAGACAGCTGGTTTTAGATCCAAGCAAACCAGGCCACTCACTGGCTACAGCACTAGGTGGATCATTTATCCCCTCTGGGCCTCATTTTCCTCATCTGTAAAATGAAAAAAAATAAAATAAAACTTATCTTACCATGGAATGCAGAATATAGAAGAGAGATCTCTACACCCATGAGCCTAGCAGCAGCATCCACATAACTTAAATGTAGATGCAACCTAAGTGTCCATGGATGGATGAACAAACAAGAAAACATGGTATCTAAATACAATGAAATATAATTCAGCCTTTGAAAAGGAGGGAATTCTGACATACACTACCACATGGATGAACCTTAAGGATGTAATACTAAGTTAAATAAGCCAGTCACACAAAAAAACTAATTCTGTATGAGTTCACTTAGATGAAGAATTTAGAGTAGAGACAGGAAGTAGAATGATGGTTGCCAGGGACTGTGGGGGGAGAGAAATGGGAATTATTGTTTAGTGAATAGAGTTTCTGTTTGATAACATAAAAAGTGCTCCAGAGTGAGGTGTTGGTCATACTGCAACATGAACTTCCTATCACTGAAGTGTATACTTAAAATTGGTGAAGAGATGGGGCTGGGATATAGGTCAGTTGTAGAGGCCCTGGGCTCCAACCCCAGCACCATGGAGAAAAAGAATGGCTAAAATAGAACTGGTATGTAGTTCAGTGGTAGAGTATGTGCTTAGCATGGGGGAAGCCCTATGTTCAATCCTTAGTACCAAAAAAATAAAATTAAGATAGCAAATTGTATTTTACAGAAAAATTGTATTTTACGTAAAAATCAACAATACTATACTTACAAATAAATAAAATTTAAAAGATATATATGTATAGCAATCTGATATACAGTAAGCCCTAAACAAACGGTAGCTTCTTTTGTTGTTATTCATTACAGCCATTTAATACTAAGGCTGCCTTATATTGGAAAGCAAGGCTAAACTTGGCAGTAAGAAGTCTCTAGATGGAATGTTGGATTAAAGACCAACATCAAAAACCCACCTTGGGCCCTCCCAAGAGGAAATCCAGCTCTTAGGGTCCCTGTTGTCCTTCCGATGGGCTCAGCCATTGGACCTGCTGGGACCCTGATAGTACCGGTGAGGAAAGAGCAGGAGGAAACCAGGAAGGAAGGAAGGAAGAGCACTGGATTCCTGAGGGAGACGTGGGAGGAGGCAGCAGAGGTCTTTGGGCAAAGGCACTGATTAGAGTCATAAAGATATCAGATAAGTTCTAGAAGAATCCATCTAGACTGCATCTATCTAGGCATGGTGCTGTGGGGCAGACTCCAATCCCAAGCACCTGATGATACTGAGTTGGGTGACCCCAAAAAACACTGATCACAAATCAGGAAACCAAGACCTAAATCAGATCTTATAGAATAGCAAAAAAACGTAGTATCAAGAAGGAAGGAAGGAAGGAAAGAAAAGTGGAAGAGGGTGGCCGGACCCTCAACTTATTTTAAGAACTTGTAGGGCACTCACCCTGTGCCAGCCATGGATTTAAGCATTTTATGAATGCTCACTCATTCGGTCATCACAATGCTCCTCTGGGGGAATGTGTCACTATTATCCCCCCATCTTACAGGTAAGGAAACCAAAGTAGAGAAGCTGAGTTTTCTCGCCCATATTTCCTCAGCTAGAAAACTGTCAATCAGGTTTGAACCCAGGAAATCTAGGTCCAGAGGTGTGATCTTTACCACTCCACACTCCTGCATCTCTGGGTAGCAGAAAGAGTGCTAGCCAACTGCATACACTGTGTCATTGAATTCTACAATAATGGTAATTATTATTGCCCCCATATCCAGAGAAGGAAAACTGAGGCTCAAAGGAATAAAGATGCCTCCTCAATATCACAAAAGCTAATAGAGAACTGAGGTAAAATGTTAACACAGGCCTGTCAGCCCTTGTCACTGTGTCAAGTCATCTGTTTGACAGGCACAAAGGCATAGGACCCACCGGGTATTGAATATCTTCTTAGAACTGCAAGACCAATTGATGACATTTGCGGCAGCCAATCAAATCTCAGGGTCATGGCAAGGTCTCAATGCACTGTCCCCAGGTGGGATAGTAGTTTCCTCCCCCAACCTATTTCTCCTCCATAAATGCAGCCATGCCTGGGTTTGGTGTCACAGTGATAAATTCCAGTCTCTGATGACAAAACTCCCGGGCCTCATCCCTGTCTGCCTGTTAAGCTGCAAGACCTTTTCCTGGCTCACCAGGGAAAACCTGGAGAAAAAAGGAGAAAGGCTGGGTTTCCAGAACATTAAACTTCCATTGCCTCTATTGCCTGCCAATCTCCCAGTTAATCACTTTGAGAAAAGAATCCAAGGAACCTCCAAGGGAGCCAGGGGCGGGGGTCGGCTCGCTGCAGCGCCACCTACTGAGAAATCCTTGTCAATACAGCAGGAAGGTCTTTTCCTTGGAAGGTCAATGCCTCCCTTCTCGGGGCCTGGCACAGACTCACTTCATGCAGAGAAGTAAGCCTGACCTAGCTAAAGGGACAGTTCTCTCTCCATATTTGGTACAAAAATATCAACCAGAATTTATGCAAGAGCCAGCAAATATTTAGTGAGTACTTTCCACGTGCCAGACACAGAGTGATTAAATAGGACTCCAACCCTGTTTCTATAATCAGGGGCTGAAGCAGCAAGACCCAAGGAAGGGAGCCATCCTTAGCTCTGAGGAGATAAATGCTGGACTTCTCTTCCCAGCACCACTCCAGCACCCCACACATGCCAGTGCGCACATGCTTCCTGCCTACTTTTGTAACTTGGCTGGACTGGAGAAGATCTCCATGTGTGGCAGCAGAGACATGGCTCTGTGGAGTTTGCCCATCGGAGGGGTACAGTAAAATGACCGCTGAACTGAGCATTGAATTAAGAGACAAGGTCAAAATGCCTGGACAAGTCGCCAACCTCAATCATTCTGTTTCCTTACCTGTAAAATGGGATTCATTATAATTACTACTTCATAAATTGCTCATCCCATTCCATTCTTTCAAATAAACATAGCTCACCACTCTGACATATATGATAGAAATATATTTTAGTAAAAATACACAAAAAGATGTGGAGATATGGGTCCTTTTATGCTCTATTGGTAGAAATGTTAGTTGGGGCATCCTTTTTCAGGGGAAGGGGGTTCCTTGGCAATAAGTTTCAAAATAAACTATCCTCACCTTTTTTTCTCAAAATCTTTCTAGAAGGGCTTGAGATGTAGCTCAGTGGTAGAGCCCTTGCCCAGCATGCATAAGGCCCTAGGTTCCATCCCCAGTACTGACAAAATGAAGAAGAAAATCTTTATAGGAATTTGCATTGTGTGTGAAGAGATACACACCACCACACTAATAATCACAGGTCATTTGTGATTATTTGTCTGTCTTTATTATACCATACATAGAAAAGTATAGCTGGGCGCATTGGTGCATGCCTGTAATCCCAGCAGCTTGGGATGCTGAGGCAGGAGGATAGCAAGTTCAAAGCCAGCCTCAGCAAAATCAAAGTGCTAAGCAACTCAGTGAGACCCTGTCTCTAAATAAAATACAAAATAGGGCGAGGGGAGTGGCTCAGTGATTGACTGCCCCTGAGTTCGATTTCCAGTACCCAAAAATCAGAAAAGAAAAAGTGCATATAAGAGATGTACCCATTAAAGAATAGCTATAATTTTAAAAAATAAGCAGCCAAGTACTGAATAGTTGACCTAAGAAATAGAATATTTCTGCTTTTAAGCCAAGCTCCCAAGATCCCTTACCCCATCCCCTCCACCTTCTTCTCCTGCTCCAATGGCTCACTGCCCAAAATTTTGTGTTAATCATTCTGTTGTCATTATAGTTTTATCACACATCTAAGTATATCAAAAAAGACAGAAGATTTTTGTCATTCTTGCTTTCTGTATCTACAAATACTGTCAATTTTGCCCATGAATTTTATTCTTTTAGTTCAATAATAATAATAATTTTGAACAATGGCTACTAATTCACAGATAGGAGGGTGACCGCAGATAAAAATTATGTATTGCATATCTCAAAAAGCTAGAAGAAAATCTTTTAAAATAAGTTATAATTTTATAAAATAAATATTTATATATATAAACATTTACCATTTTCTGTTTTAAAAAAAAATATTTATTTTTTAGGTGTAGATGGACACAACACAATATCTTTATTTTTATGTGGTGCTGAGGATCAAACCCGGGTCCTGCCCGTGCGGGGCAAGTGCTCTACCGCTGAGCCACAATCCCAGCCCAACATTTAACGTTTTCTTTCATCACTTTTTCTTATACTTCAAACCTCTCTTGAAATGTTTTTCTACTTCCTGTTATATATATTTATTAATTTATTTAGTACATATTTCTTAGTACCCAAGTGTAGCAATTGTAGTTTTTGTTTGGCTTTGTTTTATGGTACTAGGGATTGAACCCAGAGGTGCTTTACCATGCAGATACATCCCCCAGTTCTTTTATTTTTTAATTTGAAATAGGTCTTGATAAGTTTCTGAGGGTTTTACAAAATTGCTGTCGCTGGCCTTGAACTTGTAATTCTCCTACCTCAGCTTCCAGAATTGCTGGGATTACAGGCATGCAGCCACGGTGCTTGGATTAAAAAATATCTTTAAAAACACAATTGAGGGCTGGGATATAGCTCAGTTGGTAGAGTGCTTGCCTTGCATGCACAAGGCCATGGGCCACAAACACACACACACACACACACACAATTGAGTGGGGTGTCATGGCCCACACATGTAATTCTAGCAACTCAGAGGCCTGAGGTAGGAAGATGCTAAGTTTGAGGCCAGCTTCAGCAATTTGCAAGACCTGGTCTCAAAATAGAAAAAAATAAGTAAAAAGGACTGGGGATGGGGCTGGGGTTGTGGCTCAGCAGCAGAGCACTCGCCTCCACGTGAGAGGCCTGGATTTGATCCTCATCACCACATAAATAAATAGAGAAATTGTGTTCAATTACAACTAAAAAATAAATATTTTTTTTTAAAAAAAGGACTGGGGATGAAGCTCAGTGATTCAGTGCTTGCCTAAGCATGTGCAAGGCTTTGTATTTAATCCCCAGTATGCTGAAAAAATTAATAAAACTTTTTTGCATTATCTTTCTTTATATTTGCCCTCATATTGGCAATAATATTGATAGGGTAGAAATTTGGCATAATTTCTTATTTTTGACTTAACATTTTAAAGATATCATTGTTGCTGTTACAAAATGAGCTGTGGATAGAATTCTCATTGCTTTACAGGACATCTATTTTTTCCCTCAGGCTACTTTTAGGATCTTCTCATTGTCTTTAGTGTTTCCAATTATTCTACAAAATATGGGGGTCAAGAATCTGGGAATGGCTTAGTGGGGTGGTCTGATCCAGGTTCCCTCATGAGATGACTGTTAACAGGAATTGCAGTCAACTGAAGGCCCCATAGGCCTAGAAGATCCCCTGCCATGAAGGCTCACTCTCATGGCTGCTGGCTGGAGGCTGTATATCCTTATCACGTAGGCCTCTCCATAGGCTGCTTGAGTATCCTCACACCTGGGAGCCAACTTCTTCCAAAGCAATTAATTAAAGAGCAAGGAAGAAGGTTTTTTTGGTGCCTTGTATGACCTAATCTCTGAAGTCACACTCTTTATTCTGTTTGTTAGAAGCAAGTCACTGAGACCAGCTTACACTCAAGCAGAGGAGAAGTAGGCTCTACCTGTTGAAGGGAGGAGTATGAAGGCACTTGTGGACCTATTTCAAAACCACCATGAAGGGCTATGGCACAGGCATGGGACCTCTAACTTTCTGAGTCTTCCTGAGGAACCAGGCAAGAAGGAATCATGGTAGACTCAAGTTCACATAGCACCAGGGAAATAGTGACCACTGCAAGACAGAAAAGGAGAAAAAACAGAGCAGAAGACATCTTGGACCATCACCACCCCTGCCACACACACACACACACACACACACACACACACTACTTTGAAGAATGGTGGTTTCTTGTGGTCCATGTGGAACAAACACCATGCATCTGAACAACTAAATGGGTTTTCTCGCGAGGCTATGGCTCACTTTATTCCTTTCCTATTTTCCCTTATTCTTGCTGCCCTAGGGCTGCACCATTCAGAAACACTGAGTATCTTCTTTGTTTCAAGTCCCAGGTTCCTGTAAAGACAGGAAGTTAATCTTGGAAATTACAGGTGTTCAACAGGGCATGGTGGCACAAACCTACAATCCTGGCAATTTGAGAGGCCAACGCAGGAGAATCGCAAGTTTTGAAACTAAACAATGACTTCTTTGTTTCAGGTGGTTCCTGCCCTTCCTGTAGCACTAAAACCCATTGCTTTCATGAGTCGAGAGCCCCAGGAAACACAATATACAGGATGTAGATGTGCATCCAAAATACATTTTAACGTGCTGTCCATCCCCTTTAAATAGGTATTTTCTCAAAAAGTACCAACATTGTCATCAATTCTTTTTTTTTCTTCTTTTCATATTGGGGATTGAACCCAGGGGTGCTCTACCACTGAGCTGCAGCCCACATCTTTTTACTTTTTTTCTTTTCTTTTTTGTGAGGGGGGGCGGACAGGGTCTCACTAATTTGCCCAGGCTGACCTTGAACTTGTGATCCTCCTGCCTCAGCCTCCCACAATCATGTGTCATTACACCCATCTGTCATCTACTCTCATTGAGACCACCTCCAGTCGGCCTGCTAAGAACACCTGCCTTTCCTGCTCCAGACCCCAGTCCAAAATGCTCATCTATCCCTCTTTATAGACAGCTCCATTTGGACCCATTGTCCTGGTGTTTAGCTCTTCTAGAGTGTAAGTTTCAGTACTCAATTTTTTGATTTTTATTTTATTTATTTATTTATTTGGTACTGGAGATTGAATTCAAGTCACTTAACCACTGAGCCACGTCCCCAGCCCTTTTTATGTTTTATTTTTAAAGATAGGGTCTCACTGAGTTGCTTAGGGCCTAAGTTACTGAGGCTGGCTTTGCGCTCACAATTCTCCTATCTCAGCCTCCCAAGCCACTGGGATTATAGAGGTACACCACCCAGTACTCACTTTCTTGATCCAGAATAAGAAAGTACCCTTTCAAGCCCCATTTCTCCAGGAAAGAGAGATTGAATACAGAGATGTTTTAAGGCATGAAAAGAAAAGATGGGTGAGCAGTTGCTTTGCAAACTGAAATGTAACATTTAAATATCATGTATTGTCTCTGAGAATGGTACTTTTCCTGATGCTACCTCTCTAGATACTTGCTTTTTGAATAATAACATTTGTCTGGGGGGGCCATAAGGAACCTCAGGGTCGGAAGGGGGGTTTCTTTAAGTCATTAGTGAAAAAGGATGAAGCAAGAGGGGGCACCTGTGGAAAGCCAGCTTCAGATGCCTTTCATCTGCTCAGACAACCACTGCTTCAGGCATCTGCTGGTAGAGCAATATTAGAAAACAGCCTGGGGATGACATCTAAGGAGGTCCAAGTCGCAATGTGAGATGGCGGCAAATCAGAAACCCAAAACTTCCAGGCTGGCCACTTCTGCGGTCATGGACAGAGATCTCTCCAGGCTGCTGTCCAAATTCTCTCTGCTGGGTGGAAGGGGAACTGATTTATGTCTCCAGCAGGTATGCCAGGGAAAATTCAAATTGATCAAAAATTAAATATTCATAGGACATTATTCATTAAGATTCATCTCACCGAGTGGATGAAATGAGGCAAGGGAAGAAATTAGCTTGCTTGAGAGTGTCAAAGTGATTATGTGATTAAATTGCAATTTATAATTTCTCCTTCAAAAAAAATAAAAAAGCGTTACTTCTTGATTTGTGTTTTCTCCTCCTTGCTGTGCCCCCTTGTCATCTAGGCCTGAGCCAAGGACACTCAGGGTTAATCCCAGGTGGGAAAGCTCCACACCCAGTGCCCAGTTTCACCCCTTCATCCTCCCCCATCACCCCACCCCCGACTCCAAGAGAAGACCTTCACCTTCCTCAGGGTTTTGCTCTTAAGGCTGACAACTGGGCTTCCACAAGCAAGTGACCACCTCCCCAGAGAAGACTAGACAAATGAGGCACGGGCTGGGCGCAGTGGCTCCCACCTGTAATCCCAGCCACTCAGGAGGCTGAGGCAGGAGGATGGCAAGTTCAAAGCCAGCCTCAGCAATTTAGCGAGGCCCCGTCTCAAAATGAAAACTAAAAAGGGCTGGAGATGTGACTCAGGAGAAACGACCCCCAGGGTTTGATCCCGGGTACTACAAAAAAAAGGAAAGAAAGAGAGGCCTTGAAGAGCAACAAGCTTCAACCAGAACAGCCCTGCTTTTATCTGCTTTATACACGGTGCTTCTGTGTCTGATTTCATTTCAAGCAAAGGGTTGGCTGCTAAAAATAATTTAAAAACCACTGAATTAGATGACCTCTCACAAGACCCTTCCAGTCCAAGAGCCTCTGATTCTCTGACTTCAGTGGTCCAGAAATGAAATGTACTCTGAGCTAGACAAAGGCTGTTTTCCCCTCTCGCCTCTTGCTCTTAAGAAGAAACACAGGCTGTCTGTCTGTCTGTCTAGAGCCCAGATGTAGCTAATGGATAACTGAGGCAGATAGATAACTGTATTTATTTTCCTTTGTCTCTCTGTCTTCTTCCATCTTGGCCTCTCACTTTCTGTGTCTCTCTTTTGCTATTGCCCAATAAAGATTTAGAGGCTGGCTTCAGCAGTTGGGAAGGGCAATATTAATTCCAAGCTTGTTTCCAAACACCACGGAGGCCTGCCTGGGTTAATTAGTTGCGCAGGCTTTTCTTCAAGTGAGCGAGCCGGCAGGGTTTTTTACAGCTCTGTCACTGCATTTATTTGTTCGTTTTGTGTTTTATTTGGAAATACATTTATCTGACAATAAATAACATCCACCATGACTAGGGCTGATACAGGCAATGAACAGCCCCTCTGGGGTTTGGGGGGGTCCCAATCAGAAAGCTTCTCGGTCTGCTCCCCCTATCCTGAAGGATGCTTCTAGATCTTGGGAGAGATGGAGAGTATGCCAGTGAAGTCAGTGGAAGGAGGCTAGAGAAAGAGTCAGGATCAAGGGTCATGGACATGGTTAAAAGCCAAGAAGAGGGCCCCCAGCACAAGAAGGGCAGGATCCTGAGGGTCTCGGTGAAGGACATTAAGGATGTGCCTGCAGCATGATAGGGTGGAGGCAGAAGATTGAGTTCCAAGCCCCAGTTCCAGCATGCACAAACTGCATGATCTCAGGCAGGTTGCTAACCTCCATGCCTCAGTTTCCTCACCCATAAAATGAGAAGGCCCAGAGTGATTTCAAATACATCTAGGAGACAATGGAAGTAAATTTACTATATAAACAATGGAGATTCTCATTTTTTCAGATGAAAAGAAGTGCTCAGGTAGACATTCCTGGAGTATGTGGTCAGGATTCTAGACCTCTCTGGAAAAAAATTCATCTAAAATGTTAGAGAAGGTGGGGAGTGATATTGGCCAAATTTTCTTGTTATATTGTGTGCATGTAGGAATATGTAACACATCCCATCATTATGTGCATCGATTCAAAAAATGTGGAAAAAGAAAAAAATATAAATGGAGAAGGGGTTGAATGAGAGAGCTCAGCCCCTGGCCACAGGGTCCATGCTGATGACATCAATATCATTACATAGTCCGGCCATTTATAAATTGACCGACCAGTCCCACCAGGCCTAGGTAAAACTCTTGCATGAGCTCCACATATTCTGTTCTTTCAAACAAAAAAAAAAATTACTGTGAGATGTAGTTCATTCAGATTCATAGAGCTTGCTTAGTGTGAGGGATGGGAAGAGGTGAGGGGCAGAATATGCCTTCTGCAGGCAGGATAGGATATTGGTAGAGCTTGGGATAGGATATTGGTAGAGCTTGTAACACTTTCTGGCTATAAACTTAACCTGTCTTTTCTCATCTGTAAAATGGGGATAATAATGGTACCTAGCTCATTGGACTGTGGTGTGAGGACTGGATGGGATGAAGTGTGGTATGTGCATAGGATATCAGATGGCATGTAGTAAGAGTACAATAAACACTAGCAATACTTACAATACATAAAAAACTACTGAAGCCAGACATGGTGGCTCATGCCTGTGAACCCGGCTACTTGGGAGACTGAGGCAGGAGGTTCGAAAGTTCAAGGCCATCCTGGGCAACTTGCAAGACCCTGTCTCAAAATAAAAGTTAAATAGAAGAAGAAAAAGAAAAAAATACACACACACACACACACACACACACACATATGGCTGGAAATGGAAAATTTTAAAAACTACTTTTCACATATGATAAGACCCTTGCTCACATGCATGTGAGCATGTGAAGATCAACCTCAACATAGTGCAAAAGAAACAGTTGAAAAGATGGGGGTAGGGAAGAGCACGTGCAAGAGGCCCTGGGTTCAATCCCTAGCACCAAGAGACAGTAGAGATAGGGTATCATTGTATATCTCTAGATGCCCTCTAACGTGTTTTCCCATTGTGGTGGGCTTTTAGCCAAGAGGACCCAAGTAACCCTGAGAGTTACCCTCAAGCTGCCAGCAGATGGAGCCAGTCACCTCCACACAGGGCTGATGGAGGAACAAGCACCCCTCAAATGAACCAGCACCCTGCACTCCTGCAATCAGGATAGGAACAGGACAGGGAGATAAAAGGAGATTCAGCAGGCTCATGGGGAGCATAGTGTACTTGGGGAGAAACTAGGCGCCCTTCTCCCCTGTAGAGAAGAGACTGGGGTGCTTTCCTGCCCCTAAGTGAAAGGAGAGGGAATCCAGACTCACCACGATGCCTCAGAGACACAGAGCATTGTGACACAGAACTCGGTTTTCCTCTATGGGAGGCCTAGAACTGCACCTAGAACTTTCTGCTCCATTCCCCCCACTGTGGGAAAGAGAAGAGCAGTGCTTAAGTATTGTACCTTGAGGTCTGGGGTTGCACTTGAACACTGAGACTGCCACCGCTTTTAGGCCTGGAGAATCTAAAAAGGAGAGGCCCACTGCATTGGCCACTTAGCCAGAACTGTGGAGACCATGGGGACAGCTCTCATTCAGGTCTAGTGTGGCCCTCAAAGGATTAAGGAGGAGAACTCCAATAGGCACTGGGACTTCATATGGAGAAGCAAAGGGAAGGAGCTCAGGTTTGCCCAGGTGGCTGCTGAATTATGAGTTAAACACTCAAGACAGAGACGGGGTCAATGGCTGCCATACCACTGGCAGAGCCAAAGAGAGGTATGGCTAGGGCTGGGGAATTGATCCTCAGTGATGAGGAGGGCTGCCTGAAGTCTTCAGCATCTGACAGAACCAGACAGGACTACGAAAGGGTAAAGGACATGTCCTTGTCCCCATAAGTCATATAAAGAGGCCTCTGCCCAGATCCGGAGGCCTGGAAGAGGAAGAAGAAGAGGTGCCTTCAAATCAGAACCCATTTCCCTTCCAAAGGCAGGGCCCAGCTCTAGCTTATGCTGGAGGGAAGGGAGGAAAAGCGATCTGAATCAAGTTTGCGATCAAAGTTTTAAATAGGTAAAAGGCTGAGTCTTAATTACCGGAATGAGACTTAAATGAAAGTGGCTGTAAAGTTATGGAACCAGACCAAGATGTTAAGGGAGCTGCTCCCCGACAGGAAAGAGACCTGGCACAGGATAGCCAGGGGCAGTTACTGGAAGAAATAACGCTGTTTCGTGTTTATACCTCAACAAGTTGAGACTCCCCAGTAAATCGATCCCAATTACATGCACGCAGGAAGTAACAGGGCCTCGGAGACCAGTGTCCCTGTGGTCAGAGCACCCTAGTGGGGGATAATGACTTGCACAAAGCATGTCCTCCTCTTTCTCATTCAGGAGCTGTCTCGCCTCCTAGGGCAAATGAAGCAGGAGAATATATCCTCAGGCTTTTAATGAGGCACTTAGAAAGAGGAACACAACGGTTTCTTCTTACAGGAATCCTCCAAGGGATGCACTAACAGGGAGCTATAAGAGGTGGTGCAATTTGCTCACCCTTCTGGTGTATTCCAGGAAACCTTACCCTCAACTCATTGGAACAAGAGCCAGGGGATCCCATCTGGGAAGGCAACAGACAAGGAGGTCCTTGGTCTCCAGGTTGAGGAAGCCAGGAGAGGAACGAGTCAGGGGGACACAACAGGCCCTCGGACATAGTTTCTATATCCAGAAAATCAAGAAACTGCCATAGGGGCTGGAGAGGAAATGAAGTTTTAAAAGAGCAGCGTTTGCAGAATAGAATGTTCTCTTGGCTTACTTCCATCTGGGCAAAAGGGAAGAACTAACCCTTATTGAATGCCTGTACGGAATCATGCATTGTATTCATCCCTTGCTTATTTAATCTTCCCACAAACCAGCTAGGAAACATTTTTTTTCTGTCTTATAGATGGGGAAACTGAGGCAGGGTGGTTGCCCAAGGTCATATGTTGCTGGAATTTGACGCTTGAGTCTGTCTGTATCACAGATAATGAATAATCCACACTTACACTGTAGGTTCTTCAATAAAGGCCTCTCTGACCTGCTCCCAAGACTGTAGGTGTTAGCTGCCCGCCCCCCCACACACACACCATTAGTTCCTTTAGGAACCATCTCAACTTCTGAGGCCTGGTCATTTTTCTTAGTGGTGGTCCCCAGCCAGTGGCTGCAAAAGATGGTGCTGTAAGACCTAGCCATTTCCTACCAGTTGGGAACTCCTATAATAGGCAATTATTGTCCCACGTGCCCAACTGGACTGACAGAAACCTTGTGGGGTCTGCATCAGAGGCTAAGAGTTCCCACTGGCCAACCACTGGCTGCCTTTCCTCCCTCGGCTATTATTCCCCTTTGCACTCCTACCTCAGCCTCAGCATCTGATGCAGAAGACCTGACTGGGATGCCCAACTGGCTGACCCCAAAGTTCTCCCTCTTTCTGATACTTCATCCTCATTCTCCCTCATCCCTAGGTAACATTTCTGCAACCCAGAGAATGAGCTCCCTGTTCATTGCTGAACTAGTCTAAAACTACCAAGTGGTCAAGGATTAGGACAGTTCCCAAAGAGTTAGGGATCCTTGATAATTAGGTGCTCATGCTCAAAGGCAACGGCTAACATGCAACTACAGTTAAAAATCTCAAGTACAAGTCAAGAGTCTCCCCCACTTTCTCCCTTCCCCAGTTCTAGGTCCTTAATTGCTATAGCATCCAATTGAAATATGTGATTTTCTTATTTATTGTGCTTAATGGGAAAACTTCTTGATTCCTGGGCTCAACTTGAAAAAGCAGATGACCACAAGCAACAAAAGAAAAAAATATTTAATTTTGACTTCATTCAAATTTTTAAAAATCTGTGCTTCAAAGGACACTATCAAGAAAGTGAAAAGAGCCAGGCGCAGTGTGCACGCCTATAATTCCAGTGTCTTGGGAGGCTGAGGCAGGAGGATATCAAGTTCAAAGCCAGCCTCAGCAAAAGTGAGGAACTAAGCCACTCAATGAGACCCTGTCTCTAAATAAAATACAAAACAGGGCTGGGGATGTGCTCAGTGGTCAAGTGCTCCTGGGTTCAATCCCTGATACCTCCCCCCCAAAAAAGATAACCCACAGAATGGGAGATATTTGCAGATTACATATTTTATAAGAGATCAGTACTCATATAAATAGCTATCATGAGTCAAAAATAAAAAGACAAATAACCCAATTTAAATTGAGCAAAATATTTGAACATTTTCCAAAGAAAATGCATAAATGGTTAATAGGAACATGAAAAGATGTTCAACATCATTAGTCATCAGAAAAATGCAAATCAAAACCATAATGACATACTATATCACACACTGTAGGACGGTTGTTTTTATTTTTTGTTCTTTGTAGTGCTGGGGTTTGAACCCAGCTCCTCATGCATGCCAGACAAGCTCTCTACCACTGAGCCACATGCCCAGTCCACAAGGATGGTTTTAATTGTAAAAGGAGAAAAAAAAGGAAAATAACAGGTATTAGAGAAGATGGGGAGCAATTGGAACACTCACGCATTGCTGGTAAGATTATAAAAAGCACAGCCACTTTGTAAAACAGTTTGGCAGTTTATCAGAAAGCTAAATATAGAGTTACCATATGACCCAACAATTTCACTACTAGGTATATATCCAAGAGAACTGAAAACATATGCCCAAATAAAAACTCACACACAAGTGTTCATTGCAGCAGCATTCAGAATAGCCAAAAAGTGGAAAGAACCCAAATGTCCATCAATTGATGAATGGATAAGCCAAATGTACTCTATTGATACCAATTAAATATTATTCAGCCACAAAAAGGAAGGAAATACTGTACAAGCTATAACATGAATGAACCTTGAAACATTCTGCTAAATGGCATGAAAGGCCACATAGTGCATGAATTCTTTTATTTTAAATGTTCAGAATGGCAAATTTATAGATGCATAAAGTGGATTAGTGGTTTTCAGGGGCTGGGAGGAGGGAGAATTGGAGAGACTATTTAATGGGTGTGAGGTTTCTTTGAGGGGGACAAGGAAAATGTTCTGGAATTAGATAATGGTGATAGTTCACAACTTTCTGAATACACTAAAAATCACTGAAATGTGCACTTTTAAAGGGTAAATTTTATAGTATGTGAATTATATCTCAATAAAAAATTTTCAGCCAAATGAGTTGAATATTTTATATTTCTCTAAGGAGACCAAACTACTTCAAATAAGGTGGCTTATTACATGCACTTTGACTGATTTCCTCCCCCCAGGTCCATGATCTTTGATAAAAGACCTATCCCTGGTCTAAGAGGCTCATATTTCAGATAACTCAGGACAGGGAATAGATTGACTAAAGTCATTAAGGTTTTAGTTAAAGGGAAGAAGGAGGAAGCTAGATGGGACTCAGTGAAGAATCAGATTTGTCATTAAGGAAAATTAGGAGAAAACATCAGCCAACCAGAAAGCAGAAACGGTAGTCTCTCCTTCCTATCATAGAAAGGCCGCTGACCTTTAGGGTTCAAGCACAATCCAGAGGACAAAAGTCATCCAACCTTCTGGAATGATTCCATCCTGATCCTAAGCCAAGTTGTGAATCTGGACTCACCCATGTTTCCCAAGAAAGAACTCAAGCCTATGAAGGATTCAGTCCTCATAAGTAATTGACATGATTCGTTAGATTTATGAAATGGTCATGTGTCTTTTCAAAAAGAAAACTAGTGACACATACACACTCGTGAGCATTGGACTTGACAAAAGTACAAAGGCAATCATTCAGTGGAGAAAAAATACAACTTTCAAAAAATGGTGCTGAAATACTTGGATATCCATATGCAAAAACAAAAATGAATTTCAACCCTCGCTTCATACGATATAAAAAAATTAACTCAAAACAGATCGTAGATCCAAAAATATAAAACTGAAAACTTTTAAAAGAAAACAGAAGAAAAATTGTATAAACTTGGATTAGTCAAAGATTTCTTGGATATGACACCAAATATTTTTAATTTATTAATAATTTTTCCATGCTTTTATACATATGTTTAAAACTTATGAAGCCAGAAACTTTAAATATGTGCAACTTATTGTATGTTAATTATACCTTGATAAACCTAGAGAGAAAGAAGAGGAAGACACACAGAGAAAACTAACTCATGAGTGAAGATATAATTTATTATTACAATCCATGAAAGGGAAATTAATAAATTGTGCTTCAACAAAATTTAAAAATTTGTTCTTTAAAAGACACTGCCAAGAGAATAAGACAAGCCACATAATGGGAGAAACGCTTTGCAAAACACGTATCTAATTAAGGATTGTGTCCAGAATACCTAACAAGCTCTAAAAACCCAACAATAAGAAGGCAAACATGCAATTTTTAAAATGAGATAAAGATTTAAATAGGCACTTTAACCAAGAAGATAGATGGAAAATATACATGGAAAGATGCTCAACATAATTGGTCATTAGGGAAATACAAATTATATCTGTAAGGAGTTACCACTACATATCTAATAGAATAGCTAAAACTAAAAAGATGGCATTACATAAGTGTTGGTAAGAAGTAGAACAACTGGAACTTGCACAGTACAACCATTCTGGGAAACAGTTTGGCAGTTTCTTTAAAAATTAAATATATAACTACCATATTCCAAGATATTTACCCAAAAAAATATATATAGCCTAAGTCCAGAAAAGATTTACATAAAAATGTTCATGGCAATTTTTTTTTTTGTACTGGGAATTTAACCAAGGGGTACTTTGTCACTGAGCTACATCCCCAGCCCTTATTTTTTAAAATATTGACATAGAGTCTCACTTAAGTTTCTCAGGGCCTCACTAAATTGCTGAGGCTGGCCTTGAACTTGTAATTCTCCTTCTCAGAGCCTCCCAAGCCACTGGGATTACAGGTGTGTACCACTGCACCCATAGCAATTTTATTTGTAATGGCCCCAAAACAGAAATATTCGGTATGCTCATTATCAGTAAAATGGAGAAACAACTTGTGCTATATCCATACAATGGAATAATATTCACCAATAAAAGGACTAATCTATTGATACATACAAAATACAGATGAATCTCAAATCATTATGCTAAGTGAAAGAAGATGGAACAAAAGTAATACATATTGTATGATTCTATTTACACAAAATTTTAGGGAATGCAAACTAATCCATAGTCACATAAGATCAGTGTTGAGATGGGACAGGGGTGCAAAAAGAGAAATGGAAAGGAGGGATGACAAAGGGGCACAGAGAACCTTCAGGGGTGACGGCTATGTTTGCTGTCTTGATTTTTGGCAACGCTTGTTCATGGGTGTGTTTAAAACTTATGAAGTCATGTGGCTCAGTGGTAGAGCGCCTGCCTAGCATGCGTGAGGCACTGGGTTCAATTCTCAGCACCACATATAAATAAATAAATAAATAAAATAAAAGGTTCATCCATAACTAAAAATATATTCTTAAAAAACAACTTATAAGCCCATACACTTTAAATATGGGTAGTTTATTTTATGTTAATTATACCTTGATACACCAGTAGAGAGGGAAGACAGACAAAGATGCACAGAGAGAACTCATAAATAAAGATATAACTTACAATTATGACATCCCACGAAGTAAGAGAAGTGACAGAGGCTGCAGCTCTGATGGTGCCCTAGCCCTAAAACTTTTAGGATTGAATAATCCCAGAAGGCCCAGAGGCTGACCCTTTCCCAGATCCTTGACACAAACTTTTCCTTTACCAGGACATCCTTACTGTCTGGTGGATGTCAAAGCATCATTCAAGCCAGCTCTAATCTGATCTTGTCCCTAAAGTTTTCCTCGTCTTCTCTGGGCAGGCAGTCTGTGGCTCTGTGCTCTCTTTACACCTGGAAATCCAGTAATACACTCCCTCAGCATTCTAGGATGTAAGATTTGTGGCTTCGAGGTTCCTAAAAGACCCTAACGGTCCACAACTTGTATTGATTTGTCATTTTCCTCAGGCACAAATTTGATTCCAGTCAGTTATAGAGGAGGCGAAGTGGCTGAGAGAGTGAGCAAGAGAAACCCCTGATAGCCCGACCTGGCTTGGTTGGTCTATACTGGATATAAAAATTTTTTTCCTTTATAAAGAATGGATGTCGGGCTGGGGTTGTGGCTCAGCGGTGAGCACTCGCCTAGCACGTGCGAGGCCCTGGGTTTGATCCTCAGCACCACATCAAAAAAAATAAATAAAATAAAGGTATTGTGTCCAACTGCAACTAAAAAATAAATACTAAAAAAAAAAAAAAAAAAAAAAAAAAAAAAAGAATAGATGCCCACAAAAGAGCTCTCAGCTGGTGATGGAAATGAAGAGTAAGTGAAGTGATCCAAGGAAGGATGGTCTTTCGCCAGAAAATAGCTTTATAAATTACTTTAATCTTTTATTAAGAATCTGGAAGCATCATTTAAAAATCATAGTTGTACTTTACAGCATTTTATGGGGAGAAGTTATATACTACAGTGGCATTAACAGATTGGAAATTTGAAAAGGCTCTGGGCTTTGCCCCTCAATAATGTCAAAAGTGGCTCTGGTGATATTGACCACATTGCACCATAATTATGTGTTTAGCTATTTCCCCTCTAGTCTAAGAAGCAGAATCATCCGGACGGACTCTCATGCTACATTATATGGGGTCAGATCTCAGTTCACTTAATAGCAAGGTGAACTTGAACAGGTTACTTAACTTCTGTGTGCCACAATTACCTCATCTTTAAAATGGTAAGTAGAGCTGGGCACGGTGGTGCTCAACTGTAATCCAAACTACTTAGAAGGCTCAGGTAGGAGGAATCTCAAATTTGAGGCCAGCCTCAGCAATTTTGCGAGACTCTGTCACAAAATAAAAAATAAAAAGGGCTGTGGTTGTAGTTCAGTGGTAAAACACTGTTGGGTTCAATCCCTAGTACCACAGATAAATGAATAATAGGACTGGGGATGTGGTCTAGTGGTAGAACACCCCCGAGTTTAATCCTCAGTACCATAGGAAGAAAAAATGTTAAGTAGCAATAGTACCTGCCTAATCAAGTTAATTTTGAGAATTAAACATGGCAATATATAAAAAACACTTAAATAAATGTCTCACCTATCAAAAAGTGATAGATAAATGCTCATAATTACTTAGTTTCTTCTAGGATAGAGTTGAAGTCTTTGGGATCATTTTTAAAGCCCCGGGTTCTCCAGTGGCTTGTGCAGGTGCTTGGCACATGGTAGGTGCTCAAGAAGAGCTGGACAATTGAATGAATAAGTCACTGAGACGATGAGTTATGGCTCTGCCACTCTGTTCCTAAAGCTGAAATTGCTTTATTTCTGGCATAACGGGGGCCCTGGGGGTTGGCTGATCCAGATACAACGAACGTGGCCCACATTCCCACACCATCACATCCACCACCACAATCAATTCGTAACTGTTGAGAATCATGATGCTGTGACTGAGAGTGAGCAGGAAGAGCAGAGGGGATTGATGGAGAGTCACAGCTTGACTTTTACTCAGCATTTGGTCAGCATGGTAGAGAGATGAAGGCTAGAATCTGACAAAAATGTTCAAGAGCGATGCAAACAGAGCTGCCTCGGATTCAGACAACACCCTTGACCCCTGGGATCCATCCTCAACCTAGCATTCAAAGCGATCCTGTAAAACCCTAAATTGGACCATGTCACTTCCCTGCACAAAACCATCCAATGCTTCTCATCATACTTGGAACAAAATCCAAAATTTTTACAACATGATCCAGTGGTACCTCTCTCACTGCATCTCCTACCCAACTCCTCTTTGCATGGTATGCTTTCTCTCTGCCTGATATGCTTTTTCCCAGAAATTCATTAGGTGTCTCTTCAAATGCCACCTTATCAGAGAGGCCTTATCTGTCCACTTATCTAAAACTCCATGCAAGCAAGGACTTCCGAATATTTTATTCATTCCTCCATCCCCAGCAGCCAACCCAATGCCTGGCACAGAATACTTAATAAGTATTTATTAAATGATTAGGCAAATAAAACCCCAGCACTTCACCTGCTTTCTGCTTCTCTCTCTCCCAGGGCTAAAGTCACTAGCTCAAGGCCAGCCTGGGCAACGTAGTGAGACCCTAACTCAAAAATAAAAAAACCCTTAAGAAAGGGTTGAACCGGGCAGAACCGGGCAGGGTGATGCATTCCTATAATTCCAGTGACTCAAGAGAATCAAAAGTTCAAGGTCAGCCTCAGCAATTTAATGAGTCCAAAAGCAACTTAAAGAGACCCTGTCTCAAACTATAAAATGAAAAAGGCTGGGGACCAAACTCAATGGTAAAGCACCCCTGGGTTCAATACCTACCACCAGAAATAAATAAATAAATACTTTTGTTTTTAAAGGGCTGGGAATATAGCTCAGTGGTAAAGCACTAATTCAATCCCTAGTACTGCAAAAAAAAAAAAAAAAGTAAAGGGGGAATAAAGTCTTTGATTAATGACTCCATTAAATAGCTAACATCATGGAAAGGACATACATTGAAAAGAGAGAAAGAGAAAAGGAAGAGCTAAATCATTCCAGGCCCAAAGGCACACTCCTCTAATCCCAGTAACTCAGAGTAACTCAGAGGGCTGAGCAGGAGGATCACAAGTTCAAGGCCAGCCTCATCAACTTAGTGAGACTTTGTCTCAAAATTAAAAAGGGCTCCTGGCTTGGTGGTAATGCGCCCCTGGGTTCAAACCCCAGTACAAGGAAGGAAGGAAGGAAGGAAGGAAGGAAAAACTCAAAAAAAAACTAAATCATTGATGAGATTCAAGGTTCCTCCTGGGTGGGACTCAATAATCAATTTGTTTTTTCGGGGTTTTTTTTGTTGGTTTTTGTTTTTGTTTTTTGTCCTTTGTTTGTTTGTTTTTTGAGATGATCTCACTAAGTTGCTTGGGGCCTTGCTAAATTGCTGAAGCTGGCTTTGAACTTGTGATCTTCCTGCCTCAGCCTCCTGAGCTGCTGGGATTACAGGCATGCACCACCATGCCCAGCTGAAAGACATGTATTTTTAACAAGTTCTTCAGACAATTCTTAAGCAACCAGCTTAAGATATGTCCTTGGAAGGGCCTGAGAGGTTCAGTAAAATATGAGGCTACTCATCACAATGGGAAAGACATGAGCTATTACAACCAAACAGGGTTGGGTTCAAAACCTGCCATCTCTATTAATCTGTAAAATCCTCTGCTATGACTTATCTCTGAGATCCTGAAGTTATATTTCTAATTAGAGTAGAAAATGATGCCTAGCCTATCTTATTGGGCTGTTCTATTGATTAAATTAAATAACATATATAATGTGCCTGCAACATAGTTGGTACCTAATAGATGGCAATCTGTTACTATTATTTGTGGGGCATCTGTTTTCTGAGTACTTACAACTTCTCTAGAATGTTTCATGGCAAATTGGCATTCTTACCCCACCACCACTAAGTGACTTCACAGAAGTCAAAACCTGTAGTGCAAAGGGTCTAGTCTGCAAATAGCAAAATTCTCAACTCATACTTAGAGTTCCTCTTCCCTTCTCTAGAATAGATCAAGGGACATGAGTTCCTCTTCCCTCCTCTAGAATAGATCAAGGGACACATTTTTGCTCTTAACTATGCATAATCATTAATAATAAATTCTTATATTTTTAGAATACTCACTCTACCAAGGTTTTCACATATATTTCCACAACAAAAAGAGAAGGTGGCAGAACAGGCACCACTAATACGTCCCCACAGAGATCTGGCGAGTGGCCTATGTGTGCGTGGCTAGAATGCGGTGCACCAGGACTGAGAACCCACAAGCCCGGTGCACACACCTTTAGGCAACATTGCACATCATCCAGACCTTAGGACTCAGAGCTTGAGAACAAAAGAGAAAGAGGCAAGGGACATGGCTCCTATTGCTTCCTGTCCTGCCACAAGGCAACAGAGATCTGGAGGAATGGTTAAAGAATGACAGGTAGCTAAAGTTCATCTCTTAAACTTGGCTGTAACTTGCAAGGACGAGCCCAGTCAAATCCAAGGGTGGCGGCAGCAGAGAGCCCCAGGCTTCCAGGGTTGATAGCCTTCTGCAACTCCATACCTCCACCTGCTGGAGGCTGCCTTGCACATAGCCTGGTCATTCCCAGACTCCACAAGGCCTTCTCCACCCCAGTGGGGCTGCTTTAGAGGGCCACAATACAGGCTGGTGACCTCAAACTAGAATTGGGGGAATCACCTCTATTACTGTCTTAGTCTTACTATACATCTAAATCGATGACATGGAGTGAGCCGTTTGTTCTTTCTGTTTGTCTTTCAGTTTCTCCCAAGTTTTTCCCAAGTAACCAGTGAGAAATTCAGCTGTGGCTTTTCCTGCCCTGCTAGGGTGAAATGGGACAGAATAACAAGACGCCCACTCTGCCAGATGGAAAGAATTGGGACTTCAGAGAGGAAACTGCTATAAATTTCAAAACTAGAGAGATAAAAAGCAGCAGCATTCACAGTAAACAGACGGAGAAATGAAGGTTTCCCAGAAAAATCAAAGTAAACAAAGAGAGAAAGAACAATTTACTCAGTTATCACTCAGTTATATTCGTTGAGCACCTACTATGTGCCGGTTACTGTCATACGTAGATGAAAGCTCAGTTTCTGTACTTTAAGTCCCTCTGCTGGGCCACTTATCACCTTTTGCCTGTCTACCTTTCTGTTCATTTTTCTTCTGAATGTCTTCCCCCAAGACCTCCGTAACCTCACTCCAGTAAAAACAAATTCTTCTACATCCACAACACCCTCCAAGAACTTTCACTATATCCTCCTCCTCCTCCTCACCATAACTAAATCCTGGCTTCACCCCAAGGACACTGGTTTCCTCACAGCCCTCTTAAGTGGATGCTGTTCTTCCTCCCACATGAGTTCTATTTTTCTGCCAACAAGGGAGCACTTGGGGTCAGCAGTCTCTAGCTTCCCCGGCCAGTTCCGCACATTTACTCTTCTCCCCTCGTCTAAAGCCCTCCTCGTGCTGAATGGTGCATTGATTGCCCTCTGCCTCTTCATGTTGCCACCCTGGCCCCTACAGAGGGAAGACTCTGCACTTCAACCCCCTTTATGCTCTTGAGATGCATTGCTGAAGCCACTTCATCTGACACCCTAATCTCCCCCTAACTGTCCTCATCACTCCAAATAATCTTCTACTCTCCTTTCAGCTGCCCTTTTCAAGGTCACCGTCAGACCATTACTAGGATGGTTTCCACCTTTGAAAATTAAACTTGAGCATCCCACATGGACCACAATCTTTTCAACTCCTCTCTTCCTCCCACTTCACCAGTTCTGACCTCATTGACTTCCGGCACATTAACCCCTCGGCTGCCTCACAGTTTCTCTTTCCTCCTTCCCTCAATCCCCAGGTCTGAGTCTTTTAAATCCCAATCTAAACCAGTGGGGTGGTGCATGCCTGTAATCCCAGCGATTGAGGAGGCTGAGGTCAGAGGATAGCAAGTTCAAAGCTAACCTCAGCAGATTAGCAAAACCCTGTCTCAAAATAAAAATTTAAAAAGGCTGAGGTGTAGCTCAGTGATAGAGCACCCCTGGATTAAATCCCCAGTCATACACACACACACCCCTCAAGCTAAGCTCTGGTAAATAACTCAGATGCTTTCTCCCCAGCCCCCTCAATTCCCTTGTTTCCTTTTCCTTCCACTAACAAGTCCTGGTGGGGAAAACTGTATACTCTAGCAAAAATTTAACCTTTGCAAATTGTAGGAAGGGCTGTTACAAATCAGCCTGATTCTCCCCAATTTCTCTGCAGGCAGCCTGTCCTCCTACTTCACAGACAAAATCAAAGCCAAGAACTCCCTCAACTTATCATCGCTTTCATTCATAAATATGTTCACATTACCCACCACCTGTCCTTCCCTCCAGTCACCAAGCTCAGAAGAGGTTCCTCTCCCTGTTAAGAGTCAGCCTTTCCACCTGGGCCTAGATCCTCATCTTCCATGTCCTCCATATCGCTGAAATTTCTTCTTCTTTCTTCTTTAAGTATAGCACCCAGGGCCACTCAGGAGACCTAAACTACATCGTAATTTGAACAGGAAATTTTTAACAGAAAGACTTGCAGTATTAACTATCATGAGGAATTCCCCTCTGATGGAAAAGGAAGAACTCTATAAAATACTCAAATGTGAATGCTCCAAGACATGAAGCGTCTCTACCTCTAGGACTAAAACAGAGCATCCAAAAAGATCAGTTTGGGAGAGGCCACACCCCTAGGCCGATATCCTTTGAAAGAGTACAGCCTTGACCGACTGGATGTCAGAGTTTCACTGAGATGCTGTGCCAACAGGGGGGGCCTGGGGAAGCCATTCACGTAGAAGCTTTGTGCTGCAGAACTCTCCGAGCTACCCTACACTGCCCAGGAAACCATCTGGAGTGACAAAGAACATTCTTGAAATGTTGCCCTACCAAGCTTGTTAGAACAATGCTTATAAGGAAAGGACTTTGGAGCCATGCTTTGGTATGCTGGGAGAAGCTGCCCACAGGGAAGGACTGGGTGCTGCTGACCACCATGTGTGTGGCTGGTCACTGCATGTTGATGGGGCTCTGAAGGAGTCTGCCAAGAATAGCATACTGGCAAAGCCTTTTCTCTCCATGTCCCTTCAATGCCCTCTACTGACAAAGCTTAACATCAAGCCAGCAGGCCAAAAAAAAAAAAAAAAAAAAAAAAAATTTTACAGGGTTTAGCTCCACAAGACAGAGCAGACAATGAATAGAATATTTGGAAATCGAAGGCAACAATTTGGTAACTGGCATAGTTAGTATCTTCACCTTCCATTTATTTACCATCTACTTCATTCAGCCTATGAAGATGTGCAGGTGCTACTAAGTAAACACACATACACCCTTCCGGGCCCTACACTTCCCACTAATTGTGACAGTAGCTTACTTCCTTTTAAGCCAAGCTTCTAGAAAATGCGGTTCTCTGTCATCATTTTCTCTCTCCCATTTTCCTGTCATCCCTTTTTCTGCTTTAGCACGGCTCCAACCACCATTATCCACAGAAATTTCTGTAATCAAGCTCTTCAGAGAAATTCGAAGGATATTTTTTATCCTTATCCTTCGTGACTTGATACCTAAGAAGAATTTTACACTGAGAACAACTCCTCTGTCTTTCTTTGGATTTTGTGATGATCCTCATGGTTGACTGTATTATTTTCTCAAATTTTCCTTTCCCTCCAGCCTTGCCAGGGTTCATAGTGAACAGAGTATCTTCAGTGACTTTTGACTTAGCTATGGGACTTGTATTAGCTGGTACCACATGAATTGAATTGACAATGTGATCCAAAAAGAGGCTGTAAGAGACTTTGTGAGTTTCCATCTGCCTTCTTACACTCCAGCCTTCAACCAACTGAAACAAGCACCCAAACAAGCAGCTCCTCCATAAGCCAGAATCCCAGAGTCAGAGTCACACAGATCAGACCTGAATGCAACCCACAGCCAGAACTACCAGAACAGCCCACAAGGTCATGAACATGAAATAAATGTTGGTTGTTGTAAGTTACTAAGACTTTAGGGTTTGGCAATGCAGCAAAAACTAATCTCTAGCTAGATAAACTAATAAAAGAGAGAAACACAAATTACAAATATCAGGAATAAAAGACAGAACCACTGTGGTTTCTATAGATATTAAAAGAATATCTATGCATGCCTATAATCCCAGCAATTTGGGAGGCTGAGGCAGGAGGACCACAAGCATGAGGCTAGTCTGCGCAAGTTAGTGAGATCCTGTCTCAAATAAAATAAAAACAAGGCTGGGGATGTAGCTCAGTGGTAGAGCACACCTAAGTTTAATCCTCAGTACAGTACCAGAAAAAAAAAAAAGGATATGAAGTATTCAGATTCTTTAAAAGACAAATTAAGCTGATACAAGAGAAATATAAGATCTAAATAGCTCTTTATCCACTAAAGAAATTGTATTTTTATTTAAGAACTTTCCACAAGGGACTGTGAATATAACTCAGTGGTAGAGCACATCCTTAGCATTTATGAGGCCCTCTTTTCAATCCCAGCAGCAAAAAAAAAAAACAACTTTCCACAAAGAAAATGCTAGACCAAACAGCCTCGGTGATGAATTTTACCTAGCTCTGAAGGAGGAAATACTACTAATCATTCACACTCTTTCAGAAGGGAAGGAGGAGGGAACTGTTATCAATCACTTTATTACCAGTATTATCCTGCTATCAGAACATGCAAACACATACCAAGAAAATAAAACTGGTCCAATATCTCCCACAAATGCTGATGCACCATCCCTGGTAAAATATTGATAACTATAATAATCAGTATAAAGAATAATATACCATGATCAAGTGCGGTTTCTCAGGAGTGTAAGACTGATTTCATGATAATCAATCACTGCAAATTATCACATTAAGAGAATAAAGGAGGAAAATCATATGATCATCTTAATAGATGCAGAGAAAGCATTTGACAAAATTCAATATCTATTCATGCTAAGGCTCTCAACAAACTAGGAATAGAAAGAATTTCTTGAATCCAATAAAAATATCTACAAAAAGTCAGATGCTCACATTGTACTTAACAGTTAAAGACCGAAAGCTTTCACTCCCAAGAGCAAGAACAAAGCAAGAAAATCTACTCTGTCCACTTCTACACAACATTGTACAGAGTTCCTAGTACAACAACGAGAGAAGGAGACTACAAGTTGCAAAGGAAATAAAACTTTCTGTATTCACAGATAAAATGACTGGGCTTATAGACATTTCTAAGGAATCTACCACAATAATGTGAAAACTAATAAGAATTTAGAAAGGTTGCAGGATACTAGGTCAAATGTCAAAACTCAATTGTGCTTCCATCGACTATCAATGAATAATTGAAAAAAATCATTTTAAAATTTAATACCATTGAAAGCAGCATCAGGACTTCACATTCTGATCAAAATGGAATAACAGGCACTAAATTTACTCTCCTACCTAAAGCAACTCAATTCCAGACAAAATATACCAAACAACAGACCTTAGCATCAGGCAGCCCAGGCAGTGAATCCTAAGGGAGGAAACAGGCAAAGCAACCACAGCCACATCCTCCATCTGTGACAGGACCCAGAAGTCTCCCTTGGTTCAGAAGAGCATTCTGGGAATCCCAGGAGGCCAAGGCAAGAGAGTGAAGGCAGAGCACCAGAAGGAGTTCCATGAATCTCAGAAGGTCCCCCTGAAGTCTTCAGCCAAATGCTGAGCTGCACATTCATGTGAGGAAACTGCTAAAGGCTGATGGAAATTATACCTGAAAGAAGGAGAGTAAAAATCCCTCAGGGTTCACCTTGTAGCAGAGTGGAAAACATCATAATTAACAGATCATCAGATTTTTTTTAATGATACTAAATCATTAAACCCAGAAGTACTTAACCATTGCACTACATCCCATCCCTATTCATTTTTTATTTTGAAACAGAGTCTCACAAACTTGCTTAGGTCCTCACTAAATTGCCCAGACTGGCCTCAAATTTGCAATCTCCTGCCTCAGCCTCCTAAGTCATTTGGTGTTATCAGATTTCTTTAGAAAGGTATTGCCTTAGAAGTGGAGCAATATTAGCCAGAGATCCAGAGTATGATAGTTCTAGTCATGCCTAAGCAAAGCAAGTCCAAAAAGACCAGTTTCTACCTGGGTGCAGTGGTATATGCCTGTAATCCCAGTGACTCAGGAGACTGAGGCAGGAAAATCTCAAATTCAAGGCCAGACTGTGAAACTTAGCAAGGCCCTAAGCAACTCAATAACACCTTGTCTCAAAAAAAAAAAAAAAATACTGGGGATGTAGCTCAGTTGTAAAGCACCCCTGGGTTCAATTTCCAAGTACAAAAAAAAAAAGCTATATTTTATATAACATTTTATGGCAACGTGAAATGAAGTGCTTAGCAGCTTCATTCATAATAGTCCCACGGTATAAATAATCCAAATGTCCATCAAATAGAGTAGATAAGCAAATTGTGTTATATTCATTCAATGAAATTTTACCCAGAAATAAAAAAGGAACAAGTTATTGACCCTGAAATAGAATGAAGCAAAATACAAAAGAATACATATTATGTGATTCCATTACTAAGAAATTCTAGAATAGGCAAAATTCATCTCTGGTGATAGAAAGCAGACCCAGTGATTGCCTGGAGGAGGCAGCATTAGGAATGACTGGAGAAGGACACAAGGGAACTTAAAATATGTTGGAAATACTCTGTGTCCCCGCTGGAGTGGAGATTACATGGGTATATGCATTTATCTAAACTACACAGGAAGTGCCTGCAGGCTGCTGCTGATGGCATCTGTGTGGGAACTGTGCACTCAAAATGCATATGTTAGTTGTATGCAAATTACTTCAAGAAAGTTTTGATTTGGTTTGATTTGGGGTGTTTGTTTGTTTGTTTGTTTGTTTTGAGATGGGAGTCTCACTATGCTGCCCAGGCTGGCCTCAAACTCATGGGTTCGAGCAATTCTCCTGACTCAGCCTCTACCAGGCACACACCACCACACCTAGCTAATAAGGTCTATATTTTTTTTTAATGAAATAGGAAAAAAACCTAACTAAATTCAGCCCCCTCTCTTGATTCTCCACCAACATCTCTGGACAGTTTTCGTTAATCTTCTTTAAGACTTTTCACTTTATTTACTTTTGAAACAGAAGTTTCCTGATGTTCGTCTTCAATGCTCTTCTCCTTATACAACCCTAATTATTTCACTCACTGATTATGGTATAACTACTACCTATTTGAAGATCATTTTCAAGCCTATATTTCTTACATAGACTTTTCCCCAAGAGCTCCAGACAGGTATATCCAAAGGCCTAATGAAAAATCTCTACCTTAAACCCAGCATGTCCAAAACTGAGATTGATGACCACATAACTGCCTTTCAACTACCAATCTTGCCTTTTCTACTGTATTCTTCAGATATGATGATGCATAGTGCCCCTGGGCTTAAAAATATAGAATTTGATAAAAAATTGGAAGCCAGGCACAGAGGTGTACTCCTGGATTCTCAGCAACTGAGGAGGCTAAGGCAGTAGGATCACAAGTTCAAGGCCAACCTCAGCAATTTAGTGACACTATGTATCAAAATGGAAAGAATTAAAAATATATATTATGGGTTGTAGCTCAGTGATAAAGTAACCCTGGTTTCAATCCCCAGTACCAAAAGCAAACAAAAAAAAAACCCTATATTCCATATATTCAAGGAGCATTTTATGTATTATTTGTTGAATGAATGAAATATAAAATCACTAGCAGCCAGAAACTTTCATTCTCCTTTCGATGTGTCATCCCTCCTGTATGATTAATCACATAATCAATAAGTTTTATGTAAATTATCTAGATCAGCCTGTCCCTCCCTTTGGGAGGCTAGTTATGAGACACTGAGCAAATTCTCACCTGTTTCAGGCCTCAGACACATAATATAAAAGTCATGGGGCCAGGAACAATGGCGCATGCCTATAATCCTAGCAGCTCCGGAGGCTGAGACAGGAGGATCTCAAGTTCAAAGTCAGCCTCAGCAAAAGCGAGATGCTAAGCAACTCAGTGAGACCCTGTCTCTAAATAAGATACAAAATAGGGCTGGGATGTGGCTCACTGGTCGAGTGCCCCTTAGTTCAACCCCCAGTACCCTACCCCCTCCTCCAAAAAAAGCAAGCCATGGGGTTTGGAAACAAATAGAAGTGGATTCAGATTCCTGCTTTGATACATCCTTAGCATGTTAGTTTAATTATTTTATTTCTCACTCTATGAAGCAGGGAGAGTAATAATAATATTTAAGGTGGTTATGATATTAAATGAAATGGAAGGCTAGTCCACTGCCTGACACACAGGAAGTATCACTAAATGTTAGGCTTGCTCTTATTCCTTCCCCTCCCCTCTGCCACCTCTACTCCCTCCCCAGAAGGAAAGAAGGTGAGAACAGAGTTGGCCCACACCTCTGAATGGCATCTTCTCAGACTGTCAGGCTTCAGTACAGATAACAAGAGTTACTCTCCTCCCCCCACCCCTCCGGCCTCATGCTTACCACCAGAACAGCCTGTGATTGGTATTCCAGGCAGATACAGCCAGCTGCAGAGGTGGTTATCTGATGGTGCATCTGTCTGGGAAACCAGAAAAAGGAAAACTGTGTTCAGAAGGTATATTTTTCCCCTCCCCAGGTAAGCAGGAGAAATAAAGGAATTCAAATTGGAATGACCATGCATATGAAACTCCTGCCCACCAGGTGTTTATCCCAGTTCATAAAAACAACTATTTTAAGGTAATGAAAAAATTCCCTGTTGGGGAAGCAAATGGAACCACATGTTTCTGAAACAGTTTGAGAGCAAGCAGCAAACTCCATGAGCAGGCTGCAAATGCATGTCAAGGAGGACCAGCACAGGCTGCCTGCTCAGGAATCCTGCCCCCCCCACCCCTGTCAAGGCCTGAGGGAAGGCCAGAGCCCTAGAAATCCAACACCTAGCAGAACACCAAGTGGTGTCCTCTGCTTCAGTATGATATGGGACGGCTCCCCTGTTTTCCCATACCCAGAGCCTAATTCAACTTCATTTCTCTTTCTTTAACACTGAATCTATCCTCGGGGACACTGTCTCCCCAGTTCTTCCTTTCTCTGTAGTCCCTAAAGATAAACACATAGGCTTTTACAGCTGAAAGAGTTTACTGCTACTCACTATAGGAAATAACAAGGCCAACAAAGATGAAGACAGTTATTTAGCTAATGAGCCCTTATCTGCCTGGTGAACCAATGTCCCTCTTTGCCCACAACAATCCTGGCTTACACCTGTTCTCATGGCATATTATTAATAGCATCCCTCTTTCTCTCAAAAGTATTCTTGGTTTGTCTTAGGTAGAATGAATGATCCTATTTATGTCATTTACTTTATGCCAGGTATATAAAACTTAGCCTATGTAACCCTCAAAGCAATCCCACAAGGTAAGAAACTTTTATTTATTTATTTTTGGTATTGGAAATTGAACCCAGGGGCACTCTACGACTGAGCTCCATCACCAGTCCTTTCTGTTTTTTATTTTAAGACAGGGTCTCATTGAGTTGCTTAGGCTAGCCTCCAACTTTTGATCCTCCTGCCTCAGCCTCCTGAATTGCTGGAATTACAAGGATGCACCTCCACATCTGGCAAGAAACATTTTTAAAATAACAAAATCCCCCTTTAACACATATGATTTTATGCCTTTTATTAGTTAAAATTAACTAAACTAAAATAAAACAAATATATACCTTTCAAAAAAAATAAAATAACAAAAATCAAGGCACGGAGAGGTTAATTAACTTGTTCGAGCTCACACAGATGATCAGCATCTGAGCCAGGATTTGAAGTGAGGTAGTCTGGCTTCAATATACTTGTTCTTCATCACGGCGGACTTTGACAAGGCTTTCGGAAATCACTTATTTTTATATTTAATAAACATTCCACATGCCTCCTTTGTGCCAGGCACCATGCGACAAACTAGACATACAATCATGAACCAGGCCACAAAGAGCTTCCAGTCTGAGGGAGACACAGATACAAATAAAAGGGCAGGGAGTACAGGTGCATGGAGAACAAATGGGACAGAGTAGCATCTGATCTGGTCTTAAGAGATCATAGGAAGTAACAACTGAGGAGAGTCCCAAAGACAGAGGAGTTCACTGAACTAAAAAAAAAAAAAAAAAAAAATCAAGAAAAGGCAGTTCAGGGAGAATAGCAAATCAAAAGGTCTTAAAGCCAAAGATCACGGGCTGGGGATGTGACTCAAGCAGTAGCACGCTCGCCTGGCATGCGTGCGGCCCGGGTTCGATCCTCAGCACCACATACCAACAAAGATGTTGTGTCTGCCGAGAACTAAAAAATAAATATTAAAAAAAAAATTCTCTCTCTCTCTCTCTCTCTCTCTCTCTCTCTCTCTCTCTCCTCTCTCTTAAAAAAAAAAAGCCAAAGATCATAATAAATTAAGAGCATTCCAGCAGTTTTCATAGGCTTAGTGCTGCCTGTGGCAAGGAACATAGTAAAAGTTGGAGGCTCTGCATTCAATTCCCAATACCTCCAAAAATAAAAATGGAAACAGAGAAAGGAAGGAAGGAGGGAAGGAAGAAAGGAAGGAAGGAAAGATAGATCAAACCTAGAAGGGATACTTTTGGCATGCTCAATCTACATCTATTCTAAAGTTAATAGGAAGGCCATGATATTCTAGGAACTAAGCAAAGAGAGCTGAGCAAATTCTTACTTTGGAAAAAAATCATGATAGCTGCCAGACAGGAATGGATCAAAGAGGAAAGAGCTGGAGCAGACACACACGTCCAGATGAATGACTGTAGAGAGACCGGTGGGTGGAGAAGGCAGAACTGGTAAGAATCAAGATTGGCAGGATGTGGTGTGTGAGAGGAAGGGTCACAGATACCATGGAGACGTCCTAGCAGAGTCTGAAGCTCAGGAAAGAGGTCTAGGCAAGAGACATGGATCTGGGAGTCATCTGGGTAGAGATGGAAATTAAGCTATTGGATCAGGTGGTTCACTCAGGGAAGTATAGCATGAGAAGAGAAAGAACTGGCCACAAAGAATGGGAAGGAGCAGAGAGGCAACAGACCAACAAGATAATGTGGTATAACCGAGCAAGGTGGTGCAGGTGTGCAATCTCAGAGCTCAGGAGGCTAAGGCCAGAGGATCCCAAGCTCAAGGCCAAACTCAACAACCTAGCAAGGCCAACTCAAAATAAAAAAATAAAAAGGGCTGGGGATGCAACTCAGTGGTAAAGCACCCCTGGGTTCAATTCCAAGAAAAAGAGTGGGGGTGGGGGGAGGGAGGGTCGACATGGCCACTAAGAGAAGACGGAAAGGGAAACTATTGTGTAAGGCTGCATGAAGTACCTTTCAGAGTGCTGAACAGCTAGACATAGCCACGCAGCTCATCAGCAAGATGGTCTTTGGCAATCTCAGCATAGCAGTTTCCCAGTGCAGGCCTGAGTGAAGACGGCAAAGGCATGAGGAGAGGCTGGGAGGTAAGGACAGGGAGCAGGGAGTGGTCTCTGGGAGATCAGCAATCAGGCGGGTCTTGGAACACAGACATCCAGCTCCCTGATTTCTTTTTATTTTGTGTGTTTATTTATCTATTTGTTGTACTGGGAATTAAATCCAGAAATGCTCTGCCTCTAAGCAACACCCTCAGTCCTTTTTATTTTTAATTTTGAGATAGCAATTTAGCTGAGGCTGGCCTCGAACTTGAGATATTCCTGCTTTAGCATCCCAAATTGCTGCCCCCCATAGTGCTGAGATTATAGTCAGGCACCACTGTGCCTGGTATTTTTATTTATTTTTAAAAAAATTGTGATGAGAACACTTAACATCTCTAACAAAATTTTCAGAGTATAGTACATTACAATTGACTAGGTACAATATTTACAGTAGATTTCTAGAGCTTATTCATCTTGCTTGACTAAAACTTTATGCTCATTGATTAGTAACTCCCGTTTCTCACCCCCTCCCCCTAGCCCTTGACAATCACTTTTGAGTCTATGAATTTGGTTATCTGAAGAACCTCCAATGGATGGTGTCAGGCAGTATTTGTTTTCTGTATCTGGCTTAGTTCACTTAGAAGCCTCACTAAAGTTTGGTCAAGAAAAGTCTCTGTCCCAAGTTGGCTAGAGTGGAGAGAGCAGGAAGCAGAGTGGTACTAGATGATTCTGGAAAGAAGAGCAGAAGTCAAATAACAAAGATTTTGTAAATCAGTCTATACTAAGAGGACTGAAAAGTCTTAATTGGGAGGGAGTATGACATGATCAGACTGTGTTTTCTTTTTTTAATTTTTTTTAGTTATAGTTGGACACGATACCTTTATTTTTATTTCTTTATTTTTATGTGGTGCTGAGGATCAAATCCAGCACCTCACACATGCTAAGGCCAGAGCTCTATCACTGAGCCACAATCTCAGCCCCAGACTGTGTTTTCTTAAAATCTACTCAAACTGCTATGTGGAGAATGGATTGGAGGGGGTTAGAATGAATGCTAAAGACTAGTTATCATGCTATCATCATGGAGAGAGACAGGATAAAGAACACATCAAGATGATGATGATGGTTGAAATAGGCAGAGGGTTTGAGATACCTAACAGGTAAAATTGACAGGATTCAGACTGGTGACAGGGAAGGAAAGGTATCAATCTATCTCCTGGTATCTCATTGAATCTTTATTACAATATTGTGAAACATCTGATTAAAGATATTATGTCCCTCTACAACTAAACTAATAATAAATAAATAAATAAATAAATAAATAAATAAATAAATAAATAAATAAGGCTGCAGATATAGCTCTGTGGTTAAGTGGCCCTGGGTTCAATTCCCAGGATGGATGGATGGGTGAATGGATGGATGAATAGATAGGAAGAGAGGAAGGAAGGAAAGAAGGAAGGGAGAGAGGAAAGAAAAGAGGGTGGAGCACACCTATAATCCCAGCAATTTGGGAGGCTGAGGCAGGAGAATTGCAAGTTCAAGCCTAGCCTCAGCAATTTAGCAAGGCCCTAAGCAATTTAGCAAAACCTCATCTCAAAATTAAAAAGAAATAAATAATGCGTGGGCTCTCTGTCATCCAGCGAGGAGGTCCACGGAACAGGGTAGAGAAGAGTATGGCTGCAAAGTCGCTAATCAAGACCTCTGGAGACCAAGCAGGAAGCAGTTCTGATTTTATTATGCAGTCACCATGTATATATACTCAGGCAGTAGCTAAGCAGATTACAGGCAGCCACCAATGCAATGTCTGCTAACTGTCCTTGCAGCGACCAATCGAGGAGTGGGCCATGGAGCAAGCACAGGGACTGTGCCTAGGGGTAAGCGGTTTGCCACTCACAGGCCTAGAATGGGGGAGTGGTTTGCCATTCAGATGCCCTTAACGTATGCCCTGTATGCAGTACTCCATGCACTTATCCCCACAAAATAACTAAAAATAAAGTTACTCTTTACACTATGTTAATACAGAAGTGAAGCAGCTCATCCTTGAAGGTTCCCTTCCCTCTTTTGTGCCACCAAAGTCACAGCTAGTCAATACCTCTAGCATTGCATTCCACCCATAGTATTTCCATTACCCATTCACATCTGCAATAGGGAAGCAAGTAAAAATATTGTGACAGAATCTGGCTGCAGCTTGAGTTAGCGGACCTTCAGAGACAGTACAAACTGATTCTTTTGTTGAAGAAATTACTTCAAAAGATAGAACTGAAATGAGAAAAGGTTGGGCAACAAGGGATTAAATTGCTCCACATGACAAAGTTACAGAAATTTTAGAGGTGGGACCACAGCCATTGAGTGCCTCTGGCACTCAGGTACTCAATATATTTTTTGTTGAATGATTGGTGCTTTAAGAAAGAGAAGATGGGAGGCAGGGTGCAGAGAGAAGGAGCCTAGAAATAAGGTGAAGAAAGAGGACTGATGAAGTCAACATTGAATTCTTTGAGACCGGAATGGTCCATGAGCCTCTTGATCTAGTATTAACTGACACTCAATTTTAAATTTTCTTTTTGAAAAGAAACATTGTTGCAAAACTGGGCTGGAACAGAACTTCTTTGTATAAGATGCATCATATAAATTCCTAATCAAATGTTTAAGCAATCATCTGACAAACACTAAAGGCAAAGCCTTCTTTTAGGAAACTAGTTTCCAGCCAGCTGTCAGCTCTTAGTCAAGCATCTAGAGTCTTTTTGGTAGAAATTGGTACTTCTTTTCAGATTAACACAGTAACTTAACTATTTTTGTTGTTGTTGTTGTTGTTGTTTAAAAGAAAATCAAAACTATTTTCATTCTTATAAAGTATCCCTAAGGAGACAATTTTAAATAAATCTAATTTAGGTCAAGTTCTTCTGGGCAAGTTTGAGATAAACCTTGATCTATGTGCATAATAAATTGTCTAAAATGTGGTTTTCATCTTTTAATATTTTTTAGTTGTCAATGGACTTATTTATTTATTTATTTTATATGCAGTACTGAGAACCAAAACCATTTAATGCCTCACACGTGCTAGGCAAGTGCTCTACCGCTGAGCTTCTACCACTCTACAACCCCAGCCCTAAAACAGTGATTCCTAAAGCATGGGAATTCAGTTGAAATGAATATTCTTGGGCCCACCCAAACCTACTGAATCAGGCTCAGCAGCTTATGATTTAACAAGACCTGCAGGTGATTCTAATACACCCTCAACTCTGAGAACTGCTAGTCTTTCAAAACCTTTTTAATGTTTCCCATACCATATTTAGGCCCCAAAATTCTGTTAATTCTACCACACACAACACTTTTTATTGTTATTTTAACGCTACTATAGATTGAATTCTGTTACTGAGTTACATCCCCAGCCAGCCCTTTTTGTTTTTTATTTTGAGACAGGGTCTCATTACGTTGTGCCACAGTCTGGCTGGGCACAAATCACGAGCCAATCAAGCAGGAATAGACTTTATTTCTGAACTCCCCCGAACGCCACCCACGCGGCCCTTCCAGGGACACCACACACCAACTGGAACTCTCACCCTCCACCTGGCTCCCTGAGGCAGCAGGAACTCCGGCCCTATTGGCCCTATTGCGGGACAGCAGGGGTCTATATACAATTGAATACACAGCCTGTTTCAATCCAGCATCATCCAGTCACAGCAATTATACACAGCTTAACTTAATTATCATCATCTTAATGGCTCACCTCTCAACCATTACTTCTGGCAAAATGCCAGGGGCCATTCTGACTCGGCTGAGGCTCTCAACAATGTTGCCCAAGCTGGCCTTGAATTTAGAATTCTGCCTCAGGCTCTGGGGTCACTAGGGTTTCAGGTGTGCACCACCATACCTGGCCACAGCAGTCTTTCAATAGCAGTGCTCTGGACAACAAGAGATAAGGATCACAGTCAGCAACTTAAAATTGCTGGCAGTGATCGGCAGCAAAATCATGGCCAAGGCAGATTGAGGAAAAGTTAGGGGCCAAGTGACAATTGTGAAGCAGACTGTGCTTTGAGCTAACCTGAAAGCAAACAAGAAATAAACCCTCAAATGAGTAGCAGACACTTACAGTATGCCTAAGCATTCATCACCACTTATTCTGATAACAAATAAATAGATGACTGATTGATTGATTATTAAATGATAGATGTTTAATTGATATACAGATGATACATGATTGGATGGACAGATGGATAGATGACAGATAGACAAACAGAGCTTTTCAACTGTCTCCATTCATGTCACCAGGTAGCACACATGACCTAAATCTAGCCAATCAAAGCAATACATCTCCTGGCCACAATAACCAGTTCAAGAATACCACATGGCCTGGCAGGGGAATCCACAGCTATAATCCCAACTACTATCTCAAATAAGATAAAAAGGGCTGGGGATATAGCTCAATGGTAGAGCACTTGCCTAGCATGAAGCCCTGGGTTTAATCTCCAGCAAAACACACACACACACACACACACACACACACACACACACACACACACACACGCACACTAGACCAAGCAGAGCTAAAGAGAAACGGTAGGATTTTTCTCAAACTCCTGGGAAAGAGACAAGTGAGTTTTCTTATTGAATGTGGCAGGTTACAAAACTGTGCTTATTGCTAGTTAAGGAAGAAAACATGTCTAAAAACAGAACCAACACATGTAAAATAGTATTGAAAGATATGAGAGAAACCTGATACTGGTAACATTTTTGAGAAACCAGATCAAGCCTCATCTGAAGTCAGCTACTCCTGTATTTTTCCATTGCATGAGCCAATAAAAATCCTTTTTAAAAAAAATTTTGAAAAAAATCTTTTTGCTTTTGGCCAATTTGGATAGAGTTTTCGCTCCCTTACATCTGGAGGAGTCCTGATTGTGATGTAAGATAGTGATGTGAGTTATTTTATTTGGAAAGTGTGAGTCCTGATCATGATGTAAGATAGTGATTTGAGTTATTTTATTTGGAACACGTGGCTGCAAGAAAGCAGTACTTGAGTCAGCCAGTTACACAAGTTCACCTCCCCTCAAAGCTGTGAGTGCCCCGGGGTCCAGAATTGTGTGTTAGTTATCAGTGTAATGGTAATAGGCTTTCAATGATTATTTTAAGAATAAAAGAGGACAAGAGGGAGGCAAATAGCAGAAAGAAAAGGGGATGGAAAATGTACAAACTTCTTCCAAAGAAGCAGAAGTCCTGGGTCACCTGATCACTTTGTTCAGGGCAGACTAGGCCCCATAGAGGCCCAGCAGGATCCTTGAAGCAGGAAATGAGGGCATAGAAGCTTCCAGCACAAGCCTACTCCAAAGGACCACTTACCTGGAAATTGCTTAGAAATGATGGTGCAGCCATAACCGGGTCATTACTTTCCCTACAAATATGTCTCCCTTTTGTGAGCAACAAGGACCCATTCAGCCAAGTGAGGTACTTCAGCTGAAATAACAGACCAGAGGAAATGTGTAATTGGCTTTCATCAAATTGAAACTGTAGGGCAGGCTGGCCCAGCCAAAGCTCTATCTCTGGCCCTAGCACAGAAATTGTTTTCTGCTTAATGTCAGGTCATGTGTCGGGAAGAAAAGGGGGTGGGGGCAGGAAACAGAAAGAAGACCAGACTTTGAGGCAGCTGCAAACCTCTGGCTAGGCCACTAAGACTTTCTGAACAGCCAACAGAGACAGAAAGGCATCAAGCCATATATGGAAAGAAGGCACCTGGGGAATAGGAGAAAGAAGAGGAAGAGAGACGGGAAGGAAAGGAGTCAGAAGACGCAGAAGAGTTCATCTTTAATGGAATGAAGTTTTAAAAAATTACAGCCAAGTAATCTTTTCCCATATCTCTGCCTGTACCAAATTCATGTTTAGAAATAACAAAATATCAAACTGTTCATCAGTTCATTACATGGCATATGTGATGATAACAATTTAATAATTTTTTAACAATTTCAAAGAGGAGCATGAAAAGGAAAATTGATGACTCACCAAAAGAGACATAAAGCATTATTTCAGGAACTTACAACTAATCTGTATTTGGAGGAGATGAAAGGAGAAGTTAAAAATAAATTCAAATCCTTGGGAACTTTGCTGGGCTACTTGGAAACACCATGGTTTATCTCATTTACTTCCAGGAATTTTCCATCTACCATTCCTTTTAGGTCCCTATAAGCTTTGCATTCCCCTTCCTGGCCCACCAGCTCAGGGCAGCATGTGAGTCTCACACAGAATGATTCAAGAGAGACGGGACTGCAGGTTCTGGCCACTGATAGCAGTAACGTACCAGTTCCTAGAGTGCTGCTCTGGTTGCATGTTTCCTTGAGTAAACTGTTCCCAGGATCACATAGACTTCTGCCTTGGCTTTCTCAGAAGATCCAAAGCAACACATGACCCTAGTTTCCTGGTCCTCAGAGAAGGACCGTCAGGCAGCCCAAACAATGGAAATAACCCTGAGTCACACTGGCCTGAGCTGGAGTCCCACCTCTATCACCCATCAGCTCCACAGTGGAATGAGAACAGTGAGCCAGGAAGACCTAGCTCTGTTACTACAGGAACCATTCTTAGATATCCCACCACCACATTTTTTTTTCTTTTTCTTTTTTTTTTTTTGTACTGGGGATTGAATCCACATGTACTCTACCACTGAACTACATTTCCTCCCAGTCCTTTTTATTTTTCATTTTGAGACAGAGTCTAGCTAATTTGCTGTGCTGGCCTCAAACTCACTATTCTTCTGCCTCAGCCTACGGAGTAGCTGGAAGTACAGGTGATCACCACCACGCCTAACTAGTTATTCCTTTCTTAAGCTGTCTAAATCTCAGTAACCTCATAAGCACAATGGACTTTAAAGTGTTAATGTAGGATTAAAAGAAATGATATGCAAAGTAGGTACTAAATAATTGGTTGATATTATTATCATTGTTACTGTTTATGACCTTGAGCAAGATACTTGCCTCTCTGAACTTGCTTTCCCTCCTGAAAAACTACAATAATAATTATTTCTCAGGATGGTTGTGAGAATTAAACATGTAAAGATTATAAGGATTATTGATTCATATATTTAAAGAACCTGGCACAATACCTAATGCAGTAGGCACTTAATGTTAGATTTCTTTCCCTGTCCCTCTGGGACCTTTCCCCATTGCAAAGATAAGGGTTTCGTAGCTCCATCATAACCAAGCGGGTCCCGACATTTAATTAAGAGCCAAAAGAATTGATTTGTGAAGGTGAATTTTGGACTGCCTGCCCCTGGAATCCTCTACCTGCTGGGCTTTCAGCCCACACCCATAAAAGGAGAAACTATGAGGAGGTGGACCAGAAGTTGGCCAAAAGGAAAGTTGACAGTTGCAGGATTCACCACTCAACGCTAGGAGGAGCAATAAGCTCGGGAACGCAGTTAGAGCCACACCCATAAATCTCTGAACTCCCGCGGTGCCCCAGCCGCCCAGATCTAAGCAGGCAGAGAGCGTTTGAGGACTACCCAGGAGGGTCTTCCTGAGAACAATTGATGGGGAGAAACGCCGGGGACTGGGGAAGCACACTTTTCCTTCGGCTTCAGCCTGGCCCAGGCTGGAGCGCATTTTCTGGCGTCTGGACTGTAACCCTCGGATGTGGCAGACAGGCCATATCACTTTTCCCACTCATTCCAGTTTCTTCATCTAGCTCACCCAGTATCTTAGTAAATGCTGTGGGTTATGGCTAGAGGATTTCCTACAGAGGCCCAGATGTTTAATTGGAAGGCAAGAATTCACAAGGAGAAAGAGCTTGAGCAAGATCTCCCAGGTGATTTATAATAATCTCTTAAAAGGGTGGCCAGATACTTTGAAATACATCATCTTGCTTGGATATTCACAAGCATCTGGTGATCCTAAGCAAACTATTATCCCATTTTACAAAGGAGGAAACCGAGATTTAGGTAAATGCCCATTGCAGTCCCCTTCTCTATTAAGCTTTCACTTCCTCTTCTCTTGTTTTCCCTTGTTTGTTTTTGTTTTGTTTAATGCAGTACTGGAGATCAAACCCAGGTCCTTGCATGTGGAAAACAAGCACTCTACCACTGTGCTACACTTCCAGCCCTCCCTGGTTTTAAAATCAGCTCCAACTAAGCACATAACTCCAGGAAAATTGCTACTCGGCTCCAAGTATTCCATAAATCAAATTTTATAATATTTGCTGCATTTCCCATTTTTCTTTTTTTTCTTTTTTTTTTTAAAGAGAGTGAGAGAGAGAGAGAGAGAGAGAGAGAGAGAGAGAGAGAATTTTTAAATATTTTTTTGTTTTGTTTTGTTTTTTGGCGGACACAATATCTTTGTTGGTATGTGGTGCTGAGGATCGAACCCGGGCCGCACGCATGCCAGGCGAGCGCGCTACCGCTTGAGCCACATCCCCAGCCCCATTTCCCATTTTTCTAACCCATGCAACTTAATGGAAAGATGACAGAGCATAGCAATTATGAGGATGCATTTTGGAATTTAGTAAATCTTCTATGTTCATCATTCATGAATTTCATGACTATGGACCTCTTTGTTCCTCAATTTCCAAATCTGTAAAATGGTAATATTGGGATTATTTTAAGGGTTCTTAAAGGGATGTACTATGTAAAATCATTGAGTAGTGGTACACGACAATATCTTGATAAATGCATGTAACATATATTAAATTATACTACAATCAGACTGAAATGACCTTCAGGAATTAGTCCATTACTTCATGCCATTTATGAATGAAGTTATATAGGGTAAAATGGGGAGATTACTTTTTCAAGTAAGTTTGTATACTGAGTTGAATGGTGGCCTCTCAAAATTCATGTTGAGCAAGAACCTCAGAAAGAGAACCTATATAGAAATAGGGTCTTTGCAGCTATAATGAGTTAAGATGAGATCACATTGGATTAGATTGGGTTCTAAATCCAATATGACTGATGTCTTTATAAAAGATAAAGGGTCATACAAGAACCCTGAGACATAGGGGAGAAAGGCCAGGTGATGATAGACACAGAGATTGGGGTGATGCGACCATAGTCAATGAGTGCCAAGGACTGCAGGGAATGACCAAAAGCTACCAGAGGAACATAAAATGGATCCTCTTCAGAACCTCCAGAAGGAACGAACCTGTCAACACCCTGATCTTCCACCTCTAGCTTACAGACAAAGAATAAAATTCTGTTGTTTTAAGCCACCCACTTCGTGGTAATTTGTTATGATAGCCCAAGAAAACTAATAGAGTTTGTGACTGATTTTTTTTATTCCAGTCTAACCCCCTTTACTCTATCATTGCCTCCCTAAACCAGTAATAAGCATTTATAGAATACCTATCTAGAAAGATTACCTATTTGGAGAAAAAATTGACCCAATCTATAATCTTTTAGCACTTTTTATAAAAGTTGTTACCTGACACACAATAGGCATTTAATAAATACTTACTGGCAAGTTGATAAAATAACAGATATAAACATGTTATATTGTTATATAAATCTAAGATATTATTATAAACCCATTCTCTATCTCTGTGTACACCTTTGAACCAGACTCTCAATTTATTTACAAGTTTTATATATTGAAGAATTATAAGACTCTAGAACTTGCTCACACTGCCATAGCTTGAAGGTCACATGAGATTCACAAGCCCTGCCTGTTCACTACCTCCAGGGGTAACAAAAGGAAAGCAATCTGTACACCCTCAGGACTCTGAATCCTTACAAGACAGGGGTGATCTCATTCTTGCTGAATTGGTCCACACTTACTCATGAATGCACAGAAGTGAACCCAGGGCACCAGAGAAGCTGCCCAATGCTGTAAAGGAAGTAGATCACAGGGTACTACACCCACCAAGTCGGCCTTGGAGTAGAGTGGGTGGTGGTGGGTTAATAACTACAAAGGAAGGGAGGGGGAGGAGCGAGGAACTGATTTACCAGGACAACTCTTAGAATGACTCAGAAGCCTGCAGAAAAATAGCCTGTTGTCCCACATCTGCCTCATTGCCAGGCGATGAGGTACTTCCTCATTGCACACCCATAGGCAAAGCAAAAGGGAGGAGGAGGAAATGGGATTTTTCAAGTTTGTGGGCCTATTCCAACACCTAATACTTTGTTTTTAACCATTTCAGACATTTTAGGTCAAGTCAGTATTTAATAAGCACCTATTATAAGCCTGGCCCTTCATCTTATCTTTCAGACATCTTTCTCAAGTTCTGTGTCCTACATTATTACTCCAAAAGCACTTGGGCTGCTTGTGGAGCACCTTGACAAACCTTTCTGTACTTCATCTACAGTTGTAGGAATGACCCCCTTCAGCCTACAATCAATAGGGGGAGGCATGCAGCTGTTTTTCTGGCTCTAATGTTGGTTTTAAAATCATCCAAGCCCATTGGCTGGATCAGTTCTCAGGAGAGCCAGTCTATGGTGAGCAGAATATGGCACAGGTTTAGAGTTACAAGTCCCTATTGGAAGTCCGTCCATTTCCATTTACTAGCTCTACCACCTTAATTGATTTCTCTGAATCTCATTCTTCCCATCTGCAAATTGGACACAATGATATCTTGCAGAGTGGGACTGATTTCTCATACTTTAGATTAAATATCATTATATGAAGGAACATAGCACAATGATGACATGATAAATACTTGTTTACTTCCTTCAAACTACTGACCATATCCCTCTACCACACTGAAAACTGCATGAAGGCAGGCTGCTTTGGCCCGAGTGTTGTGCTTGCTTAGGTTGAGTACTAGATTCCTAATACTGTCTTGCTAAAATAATTGTCAACATTAGGAATAATGTATTTAAAGTAGCACATTTGTGCTTGCTTCAGCAGCAAATATACTAAAATTAGAATGATAAAGTAGTACATTATTTGTGCATTATAAATATTTGTCTTGGAAGTATTTAAAATAACGTAATTTTATTAATTTAGCCAGCTGTATCAATTTGTAAGCTGAAGTGCAGCCTATGGAAAAGAAAACCAGAAATTTTGACCTCAGGTAAGGGCACAATTAAGGAAGCATCCTTTCCCCTCAGTTATCTGGTCTTATGTAGGTCTTGCTATCACCAAGATCTGTTTATCTCTTCACAAGGAGGACGTTCATTCATTCATTGCATTGGAACGTTCATTGTTTCAGCTTGTTTATAAACGCCACTACCCCACAGTATAATGGAGCCTAGAACACAGGAAAGTCCCCTCTACTGGCAAGGATAGTGTGGAAAAACCATACACAAATTGGAAATTATTTGACTTCTGCTTAGAAGGCAGGTCAGCCGGGTTGATGTTCTCTCGGTGGAATCGGGTTTCTCCGCCCCCGGGGTTCCAGAGACAGAATCCTATTCTGCTTCAATCGTGAAAACAGAAGGGTGGTCTTTGGGTGCTTCGTCTATGAGCCCTAGCTTCTAGCACCACACCCACAGGCGGGTCCAGGAAAAAAAGGAGGGAGCAGAGAAGCCACGTTACTAGGTTTTTCGATAACTAATTCTAAAATAGACACCAAAACACTTCATTTACTAACATTTTGGATAAAATCCCTTTAGGTCACCAGAAGCCCGCCATTCCTAAACTTCCCATACCATACAATCGGGGTAAAACACGAGACCCTCGCCACGGCTCAGCCCAGTAACCGCACAGAACGTTGAAAGTTGCAGAACCCGGCCCGGGAAGGGCGCGAGCCCACCCTCGAGCCCACCCTCCAGCCCCGGCCGGAGGAGATCGCTTCCTCCCGGAAGTGACGCGAGCTCAATCCCAGTTTGGCTCTCCCCAAACAAAAGGGATCTTGGGGCCCCGGGAGGAGCTTGAATGACATTGGAGAAGCCCCTCCTCCGGCCAGCGCGGATTGGGACTAGCGTTGTAGAGGCGAGACGGCGATTGGTCCCGGTGAACGCCAGTAGCCCGGCCGGCGGTTGAAGGGGCGGGGCTTCGGAAGGCTGTGGATGGGGAGCCGGTGGCGGAGGCGGCAGGGAGTGGATCCCCTGGCGCCTTGGAAAGGTAGGAGCTGCTGGTGCCTGGGCTTGGCGGTGGCTGGGAGGCCGGGTTCTCTGGAGAAGAGCAAGGATAGACGCCCTGGTGGCCTCTCGCCACGGCCCCAACTGCCGCGGCCCGTCCCCTGAGGGGGCGGGGCCGTCTCCTCCACCTCTCGGTATTCCCTGAGGAGGCGGCTCCTCTTCCTTCGAGGGTCCTCGCAGGACTTATTGTCCTTGGTCAGTTTCCACCTCCACCGAAGGGGCTTCCCCCTTGACACCCCTCGTTTAAAGCTTCTTCTCGCCCCGCGCGCATCAGCCTTGGCGGAGGACTCACAGATTCCCATTCTCTAGGCTGCTCCCCCAGCCCCATTTTGTACCCCCCAGGAGGCCAGGCATCCCTCCTTCCACCTGTCCCTGCTCGCAAGGGTGGAACCGGTGCTAGTTTTCATCGTAGGATAATATCAGTATTTTCCGAAAAAAAGAGGGATGGGGCGAAGCACACATCAAAGACGACGACCTAGACAGCCAGCCTCACAGACGAAGCGGCCTTTCCCCTCTTAAATTGTTCCCATCCCCCATTTTCTGATGCTTGCCTTTCCTCCTGCAGCCCCTGGGATGGTCTGGTCTACTGCAGAGAATGCAGAGCTGCCCATCTTTGGGACTTTTTTTAAGACTCTGGAAGAAGGAGGGGAATAGTAAAGTACCTCCTGTTCTTCCCCCTTTGTACCTTCCCTTTACTCTCTATTACTTTGGGGAAAACCCAGCTTTTAAGGGATTTTTAGGTTTGAGTTGGTTTTCATTTTTGCTTTCCACTCGATTTCTTCCCTGGAAACTTGATGAAAAACCATCCTCTTACATTTCACAGTGAGGTGGGTGTGTTGGGTATCTGCAGAGTTGGCCTTGTGTGGGTAGGAATGCAGTGTATATTGTTTGACAGTCAATGAATAACAGCCTATTTTTAAGTGAAACAGTATAGATAAGTAAATAACATTCCACTACGGATCAGTATCTCCCAGTTTGGGGTGGGTTGGTCTGTTGCTCAGGGAGACTGCAGTTAACCTTGGAGGTGTACTGCAGTTTGAAACAAAAGGCAGGAAGTGTTTGAAGAAAATTCAGGTTCAGTTGGCTGGGTTTATGATTAATCTGGTCCTGTGGCCTTTGATTACTCTGTAGCCCCTCTTATATTGAGTTTTTATCCTGGGAGGAAACTAATACATATACAATGTTAGTTGGTTTTACAATGCTGGTATCATATACCAAAATTTAGAGTATGAAAATAAGAGCAATTTTTAAGTCTCAGAGATAAAAATAAACTCTAGAAAAAAGTGTTTCTGTAGTGTGCTCATAAGGATTTTGACATTGGAGAAGCCCCTGGCCTTCATTTCAGCAGGTGCATGGTATTGATGATTTTTAACCAGTGTTAATCTCCAGTAATCATCTGTGGCCAGCACTATCCATTATATCAAAATTTACCATATTTTTAGCATTGTTTCTTCTGTTTTACTCTCAAGTCCATCTCACTACTATTACCTGTAGCCATAGTTGATAGCAATGAGAAGCAAGGAGTTGGAATCATAGAGAGTTATTGTAATGGCTATTGTCTTACCTTCCTGATAAGACTTCTGAAGGTAGACTTGCTGAAGGTGATTATTTTTTTTAACTTTATTTTATTTATTTATTTATTTATTTATATGTGGTTCTGAGGATGGAACCCAGGGCCTTGCACGTGTGAGGTGAGCGCTCTACCACTGAGCCACAGCTCCAGCCCCAAGGTGATTATTTTTTAATAGTTAGGTTCCAGCGTTTCAGAGCCAAGCTCATGGCTCACAGATCTACTGAGTGAGTGATTGTTTCCAGATCTCCAGGAAAATACAAAGAAGAAACTGTGGAGGGTCTCTCCAGCAAACACAAAGTTTACTGCAGTAGGAGGGTAAGACATGGGCCCCCAGCAATAGCAGCAGAAAAAAAATAAAAGCAGAACAGGAAATCCCCAAAAGATGTATCTTATTACATGAGCAGAGAACAAAAAATAAACTAAGGTAAGAGACTTAAGGAAACCAAAGTAATGGTGATTGCCAGGGCCTTAATAACAGAGAAAAAAGTAAATAGGGTTCTTTGATTATTTGGCACAATAAACAAGACCTGTTTTATTCACCTTTGAGTCTTGGAAATCTTTCCTCTAACTTTTTCAACATCTTTTTGTTCATGTTAGATGAAGAAAAGCATTGTATATAGAGGATTTTTATGTAGATGTCTAATGTATCTCATTAAATTATAAATTCTTCGAGGGTATATAGTATTTTTTTACATCTTTGTACCTTTCACAGTACACCATGTATGACTTAACAAGTGTTTGTTGAATTTAGTTTAAAGCTGTCACTTTAAAATGGACTGGAAAGATAGTGCGCTAATAAAATATGGTACATCTTATTAGTATAAACAGTCTACTTTTTGTATAGATTTAATTTGATTTTCTCTATCTTACAAAAGTATTATCTGAAGTGACTCTAAAACACTGAATTTCCTATAAAATTTACTGGTTAGATAATAGAACTTTACTGTCATGAAAGATGAACTACACTTAGGAATATAATCAGTAGTAGTCATTTTAGGATCCTGTTTTCTTAAGAATCTGACCTGATGGGAGTGAAGTGAATCTTAGGAGGCCACACTAGGGAATGTTTGCTAATTTTTGTTTAAGAATAGTTTCTGAGTGTTTGGTTTTGACATATTACTGTTCTACTTTGGAATTTTTTAAAGTGTGTTTTTAGGTTTTTTTGTTTTATTTTGTTTTTGGTGTGCTGAGTGTTGAACTCAAGTTCTCATACCTGGTATACAAGCACTCTCCCACTAAACTACATCCCCAACCCTGATTTTGTACTCTTAAAATAGCACTAAATATATTAATAGGGCTGGGAGCTATGACACACACCTGTAATCCCCGCAGCTCAGTAGGCTGAGGCAGGAGAATTGCAAGTTTGAAGCCAGCCTCAGCAATTTAGTGAGGCTGTAAGCAATTTAGCAAGATCCTGTCTCAAAATAAAAAATAAAAAGGGCTGGGGATGTGGCTAAGTGGTTAATTCCCCCTGGGTTCAATCCCTGGGGGGTGGGGGGAATACATACACACACACACAAATATACGCACATATAAAAAGTAGGGACACAGAACACTTTTGGGTCCCTAACTATGGTCATGGTGGGCATATTATGCCCATACTAGTAATTTATTTCTAGAGGAAATCTGTCCAGAGTCTGGTGGTTGACACTAGGAGGTGGTTGTCAAACTATTTGTTAAGACCACTAATTCCTGAATTTTTTTCAGCTAATAATTAAAAATAAAATCTTCCAAGTTTCACTTCAAACCATTTCAGTGAGAAAATGGCCTTTTAATTGTGAGGCCATAGGGTGTGGCACAACTTTAAAGGCAAATTGGCCTTCTAATCCTAGCTCTGCTATAGTTTCATGTGTAACCTGGAGCAAAAGCAGAGTTTTCTGTCTTCACTTTCCCTCAGTTTCCTCAGCTGTGAGATTGTGTGTGTGTGTGTGTGTGTGTGTGTGTGTGTGAGAGAGAGAGAGAGAGAGAGAGAGAGAGAGAGAGAGAGACAGACAAAGCAAGGGGCCCACAGGTAGGAAGTATTCAATAATTAATAGATATTATTATTACTCTTATTGTTAGCACTTGGCATGTGAGTTAAAGAATTAATATAAAATATTATATTACTCCTTTAATGTTTTAGCAAAGGTGACAAAGTAGTGTTTGATTATAGTTTTAAATTTTTGAGTCTATCAGCATATAGCTAGGATTCTTAAGTAGAGAAGTAAAGCTTGTGTATGTCATGATGTCAGGCACCTGAACCAAGGATCTATGTGTCTGTCTGTCTTTGAGTGTGCATGCTTTTGTGTGTGTGTGTGCGTGTGTGTGTGTGTGTGTGTGTAATTTTATCATGCACATTATCTTTCTGGAATTTATTTGACTCAAGAAAGAAGAAAGGCAAGGGATTAAACCATCCTTTGTCATCTTTGTGAATTATTAGTTGCTCTATTCTAAATTCTTAAGGGTTTAATGGCATCATCCTGTCAGATAAATGGTTTTTGTAGGTACTGTGATTACTGTGTGGAGTTGTATGTTCTGTGAGATATAAGGCATTTTCAATGGTTATGTTGATATAAAGTAATTTTTGCCTTATTTTTGAAGACCATCTCTCTTGCTTCCTCAAAAGTAAGGAGTGAGTATAGGAACAATCAAGACTGGGATAAGAAGAAAATATGGACAGAAAGGTTAAGTATGAAGGTGGGGGATAGTAAGGGTGGGAGTTTGTGGGTTGAACAGGACTATAAGCAGGTGATGAAGTAAACAAATTATATGGTTCCTCCCTGACAGGTATTTCCAAACTATGTTTTCAGATATAACACCAAAGTTTCCGATCTAAATGTGTCCTTTGCTGTTTATGAATTACTGACTTCTGGAGCCACAAAGAATATAATCCTTAATTGTTACTGAGTTTAAAGACTATATCCCATAATTGTTAATGAGTTTAATAGAAAGTAGAAAGGAAAATAGGGGAGCACAAGATGATGGAGCTTACAGCAAAAAAGATGACTCACCCTGAGCCTTAGGAGCATCTTGCTCCTTTGTTGCAGATCCTTTGTTGCAGAACTGCTGGGAGAGGAGAGGTAGGTTGGAGTATGCTCTGGCAGCCTACCATCATAGAAAAGTGACAAGCCAGGAAAAAACAAAGGGGGATGGGATGAATTGTTTTAGCAAGAAGTAAGAATTATAAGTCATAAAGGAGAGAAGGATGAAAAAGAACAGATGGGTGTGTAGGAAAAAGAGAAGCACTAACTGTTTTTTGGGGGGGTGCCCATTGCTTGGTTTCTGCTAACAAGTCCTTTCTGTTACTGCAGGTGCTGTAGGAACAATAGAACCTGTCTAGTTCTTAGCTGGCTTAATAGTTAAAGGAACAAATACAAATGGACCTTTACATTGGGGTTGTAGCTCAGTGGTGAAGCACTTGCCTAGCCCGATTGAGGAACTGTGTTTGATCCTCAGCACCACATAAAATTCAATTAATAAGTAAAAATATTGTGTCCATCTTCAACCAAAACTATTTTTAAGGGCTGGGGTTGTGGCTTAGTGATAGAGTGCTCACCTAGCATGCATGAGGCACTGGGTTCGATCGTTAGCACCACCTAAAAATAAAATAAAAATATTGTGTCTACCTAAAAAAAACAACTAAAAAATAAAAATATTTTTAAAAAATATTTAAAGATACAAACAATGTTTTCCTTAAATTGAGGACACAGGATAAATTTTCTTAAAAGGCTCCATCTCCAAAGGCTTCTTCACCTTTAAGCCCCTGACGCACCACACTGGCTAATTCTCTACATGTTCCTCTTGGGGATCTAATAACTTCTCATTCAGCATGTCTCACATCACAGTCATCATTTCCCCCTAAAACCAGTTCCTTTTCTAACATCCTCGTTTCTGTTAATGACATACATCTTGCTACCCAATCTCAAAACCTCAGCTGATCTGGAATTATTTCCCCTCTTAAGCTTTCTAAATGGAATCAGTCACCAAGTTACTAAAAGTGAATTCTTTCTTTATAGTATATCTGGTATCATTTTGATATCACTTTTCCATATTGCCACCACCATTCTAGTTCCCATGTTTTTGCCTCATTTCTGTGCTGTTAAATTTTTCTACCAACTGTTTTTCATGCTTCATTTTTCTTCAGTCAAGTCAGCTGTGTACCTTAAGCCTAAAACTATGCTTTCATTATCATAGTTACCTGACTACAAATGTTTAGCAGCTGCTCCTTTCCTAAATGATAAAGTCCATTTGTGGACTGGGATTTCAAGTAATGTACATTTCTTTCCAATCAATGTTTGTTTGTTTGTTTTGTTTATTTGTTTTTTGGAGTATCCCTTTAAAACAAAGACTACAGGGTGCTAAGTTTCTACAAGTTGAATAGTCACAACAGTTGTCCAGAAAAGTTCAGTCTTGTGAGACAGAAAACAGGTATGGAACCAGATGAATGGATGTAATAGAATGTAGATACATATGCATTCTGCATTTAATGTAAAAATAGCTCTGATATTTTTAGAAAACCCACTTCTTAGTCATTTCAAGTTAAAAATTGTAACTTGACTAAAAGCTATAAAAATTCAGTGGAAGCAAAGGGTGCTTTTCACTTATATTACTAAGGGCATAAAAAGCTAATCTAGGCAGAAAAATGTCCTTTCCTTTATCCAAGTAATGTGCAGATGTCATTGGCCTGAACATGTGTAGAACATATCTCAAAAGAGACTTTCCCTAGCCAGTCCATCTCCTCCCTTGAAACAGATCAGCCCAAGTCAGGAGTAAATTTGTTTTGATTTTTAAATTAGGCGCATGAATGATAGACAGTGGTGCTCCACTGGAAAAAGGGAAAACTTCATTACCTTAAAGATGAAATCAAATGAATGATCTTCAGGTATGAGAAATGAGAGATTGGCCAGTCACTAATTCATTTAAATCCTTACTCCTATTAGAGTATGTGTCGTTATCCCCATCTTATAGATGAACCAGTAGAGCTCAAAATGGGTCAAGGAACTGAAATGACAGAGCCAAGATACAAAACAACCTCTGTAGGACCCCAAATCCAGGCACTTTCCGCTATAACATACTCTTTCCCCTACAAAATACTGTCCCTGAAGAACCTTGGAGCAAAAATAATTACTAGGTTTGTTGTTAATAGTCAGTTGATACCAATTGTTAAACTTTTTTTTTTCCCAGTAATTTGCAAAACAACATCACCAGTTATACTTCTGTCAGAGTCTTGTGTGAAGTTTTTTGTTTGTTTGTTTTGTTTTTTCCAGTTTGGGGAGGATCAGGTTATGAACATAGCCAAAATAGACTAACCTTAACTGTTTACAGTTAATCCTCCATACCTCTATGGAGTTTCTATTTTGGAATCCTAGAGGAGTCAATGACTGTCTTGTTCAAATGAAGGATTTTTGCATTCCAGGCTTCCTCTAGAATTATGGTCTGTGAATCATTTTACTGAAAATAAAATCAATCTATATGTTATTGTTCCCTTGAGGTGGCTTTATTTCAGAAAAGCAAAAATATAAGGGACCAATAGATGATATAAATTTTCAAACAAATTGGGTTGAAATCAAATTATAATTTAAGCTAAATAAAACCAACTAACAGATGTTGAAAAAGTTCAAACTTCTGGTAATATTCTGATGTTAAGATATATATCTTTGTCTTAAATTTTGAATGAAAGAAATGTAATAATGTAAAACTATTATTTGTTTTCATTAACATCCATTCCAGTAGCTTAACTAATGTAGTTATTCTGGTTTGGTCTTATCGCAGTAAGAACACTTGAAAAGGTGTAAACAGATATCCAGGTAGACAGACCTGTTTTTAATGCTTTGTGCTAATGTCCTCATATGAAGGGAGAGATGTTTGAATGTTTGTTTATGGGCATATGTCTACTTCCTACTTTTCGTGTGTGTGTGTGTGTGTGTGTGTGTGTGTGTGTGTGTGGTGTGTGGTGTGTGTAAATCTTGCTGGCAACACATAAGAGATACAAAAAGAGAAAGAGACAGATGCGTGCATACTTGTACAGATTATGCATGAATCTTAGAACTGAACAAAATAACAACCTGATACCTGCCCTGCTGTACCAGAAAGTGAATTAGAATAGATTTTAAAAACACATGAGTGCTAGACTTTGTTAACTATACTTACGTACTTGGTACTCATCTGTAAAATGAGAGTGCTGAGGTTATTTCTGAGATCCCTTCCAGCTTTGTGAATCACATTTTAGCCGAGGTTGTTTTACCACACCATTTCATAGTCAGATAAAATGAACTCAGATGTGAACAGTGGTTACCAAGTAGCAGTCAGTACCAGGAAGACTCAGCAGTCAAATTACCTGGTTTTATCCCATTTTTGCCATGTACTAGCTATGAGACCTTGAGTAGGCTATTTAGCCTCTATGTCTCAATTTGCCATCTGTTAAATGGGGATGATAGTGATGATGATGGATTTGTTTAAATTACAGTATCTATCACCTAAGGTGATTGTGAGGATTGAATTAGGTAATACATCAAGTAGTTGGAACACTGTCTGCTACACATTAATGTTTAGCTCAATAAATGTGTGTTTTTTCCATTATTACTATTATTGCTTGAATTCTTTGGCAAAAACTATGCTATAGAATCGTGAGGTGGTGGTGATTAATGTTAGCACTATTCATTTCTGTAGTAAGCATAAATCTATAAAGCCAGGTATCCTAGAATCTGCTTTAAATAGAATACTATGTATTTTAATAGAATACTGTAATGTTATAAATGTTGACCTTGAAGAGTAATAGTTTAACTGCAGAGCGGTCTCTTGAGACTACTTCAAAATATGTCTTGACAGTATTGAATAAATAAGCATCTTGATCTCTTAGCACCACTGTAATTTCTTTCTAAGTGCACTATTTGTATTATTACGTTTCAGGATAACTCAAAGCATCATTCCTCAAAGGATCTTAAAATTCACAGTCTCTAAAAATGTTCCTGAGCCATTCTGTTTTATAGAATGCTGTCTCTAATATAGCTAAAACAAAGCAGATTGATAAGACCAAGGCAAGGCTTCTGAGAAATAGCATGTCATGGACTCTCATACTTACCAGAAGGCTTAGAGTTGTTCAAATAGTGTTTAAAAATAGTAGGTGGCACACGACTGTAATCCTGTCTATCTAGAGGCTGAGGCAGGAAGACTGCCAGCCTCAGCAATTTACTAAGAAATATCTCAAAATAAAAAGGGCTAGGGATATAGCTCAGTGGTTAAGTACCACTGGGTTTAATCCCTAGTACTGAAAAAAAGAAAGAAAATGGTTAACAAGTTGGATTATTTTGTTTGGCTACAGCAAGAGTGCCACAGACTGAGTGACTTAAAAACCAGTAATTTATTTTCTCACAATTCTGGAGGCTAAAAGTCTAAAACTAATCCTTTGCATACAGAAGATTGTCTTTCTGTTTCTTCACATTGTCTTACCCTGACCCGTCTGAATCCAAATTTCCTGTTATACAGACACCAATCATGTTGGATTAGGCACCACTGTAATGACCTCATTTTAACTTAATTACCTCTTTAAAGACTCTGTCTCCAAATTCAGTCACATTTTGAGATACTAAGAATTAGGACTTAAATGTGTGAAGTGGGGTGAAGGGGAACATTTAGCCCATTAATACATATATTATAGGGATCCAAAGAGTCTATCAATGTCTTTTACTTTCAATTGAGAGAAACTTGTTTTGAGATAATGGTAATAAAGTAGTTTATAATTGCTTAATATAGAATTCAATAAAATGAAATTGGTTTTTATACCTAATTTTAGAACTTTTGTAAATAAAGCAAGAACAGTTCTTTAACATGTGTACAAGAGATATACTTTCCTAGTCATAAAATTACTTTCTTACAGTATATTGACATGTTTTTCTTCCTTAGCCTGATCCTAAAATAGAAATGAGAGGAGCTGGTAAGCCCAGCTACACTGTGTGTTGGAGGATGGGGGGTGGGCAGGGAGGGGCTGAAGCAAGAAGATCACAAGTTTTTGAGGCCATCCTGGGCAATTTAGCAATACCCTTTCACAAAATTAAAATAATAATAATAATAATTGCTGAGAATGTAACTCAGTGGTAAAGTGTCCCTGTTCAATCCTTAGCACTAGAAAAATAAAAAAGAATGAGAGAGACTGTTTGGAGTGTTCTACTACTCTCACCCCAAATGCATAATTAACTCCTGAAAGCCAGAAGTGCCAGAGGGTAGGGAATCTTAAGTCTTTTTGAGATAGTTCAGGTAACAGGTTAACACTTTCTACCTCATGATAAAAGATGCTTTGGGCCATTTGTGTACAATGTGTCAAAATGCTTCTTCTGTCATATATGACTAATTAGAACAAAACTTTTTTAAAAAGAGAGACTAGTAGAATAGAAGAAGGGAATGAGGGAAGGAAAGAAGAGGTACTGGGGAATGAAATTGATTAAATTACACTATTTTTATTGAGTGCATGTATGGATGTACTATAACAAATTTTTTTTTAAAAAAATGGTGCTTTGGATGCATTTTTTAAAATAGCAGTACATTTTTGTCCATATTTAGATTTAGTATTGAGTCCATTGTAGCCCAAGTATAAGTTGCTTAAATTTGATATAAGTATAAAACAGAAATTTTACTGATCTACTAAGTTAAATAACTGATTTTAAAAATTACTAGCTGAGTTGAATTTTTTTAATGTGTCTTTAGATTTTTTTTTCTTTCGAGGCATTTTTGTTGTTTTCCCTCTTTCATGTACTATATCATCTACTACTTGGAAAGAAATAAATCTTTCATTTCCACACAAAGACATACTCACACCCAGATACTAGACAGACAAACATTTTACTTGTACTCCACCCTGCCCTGCCCTGCCCTGCCCTGCCCCTTTGCTCACATAACTATAGAAGCTGTTTGGGGTGTTTCATTTTCTGCCACCCAATTTCTGAATGCGCTCAGGTATTATCTAGAGAAGGGTAAAGGTCAGAAAGAAATGAGAAGAGCCCGAGCCACAGCAACATAATTCTTAGGCAAAAGCAGCATTGCACTTAGGGAGTTATTGTGTGTGTGCTCTTCTTCGTGTCCATAACTCTTTTGAATGCTGGCACGTGAAGTTCATCTAGAAAAGGACTCAGGTTGTCCTGGCTGTTGGATCTAACTTGATGGGAAGTAGCTGTGAATACTGTGAATAGACTGAATGGTGTGCTGGGCAAGCTGATGTGAAATCACATATTGGTATCATAAAAATGTTTCTTACCTAGCCTTTAAATTGTCTTATTTTTCAAGGATATTGAAATACATACACCTTTATCCTTTCTTATTGTATATATTTGTGTGTGTGTTTTTATTGAGAAACTCTAAAGCTGGCCATACCACAAAGGATGATAATATTCAGACAACTTGTCCACAAGTGGTTTTTATTTCAAATTTATAGACTGTATCATTCCTTAGACAGAAATATCTGTATGTAAACTCTAAGGAAAGTTGCGTCTAGGAGAAAATCTAATAGAAAGAATGAGCTGAGCATCTGGTTGGAATGATCTTGTCTTTCAAAGTCACTTAATGAATGATGACAATGACAAGTAACAGCTCATTTAGAAAATAAGTAGGGAATGAGTCTGTATACAATGTGGCATGCCAAAAATCTGGCAGTCATATTTCTGATAATGAACATGGGGTTAGAAACAGCCTTTTTCTGAAAAATTTTGGACCACAAGTCTGCCCAAAACTGTTGGGTAGAAATTGCTGTATTAGCTTATTCAATGATTTGCCTACATGTAGTTGGTTCTATATTCTTGACCACACAATAAACCCACAGTATTTCTCCTAAATTGAGAGATTCATAATTAGTTCTTTTGTTTGTTTTTGATACTGGGAATTGAACCCAGTGGCTCTTTACCACTGAGCTACATCCCCAGCCTTTTTTTTTTTTTTCCTTTGAGATGGGGGTGTCACTAAGTTGCTGAAGCTGGCCTTGAGGTTGTGGTTTTCATGCCTTAGCTTCCTGAGTTGCTGGGATTATAGGCATGTGCCACCACACAGAGCTCATAGTTTAATGACTGATTCTTGGTTAAATGAAACAACCAAAAATTTACTGTTGTAGTTTTCCCTTGACACTACCCATGTGACTTTTAGATTTCAGCAGTTCAAAGAGGCTTTCAAACTTGGTGCCTTAAAACACAAAACAAAATTACATTTTATTTAACAAATTTAAAGTCTGTCTTTTTTTCATTTTAATTTGTTTTTTTTTTTTTTAGTTCTGGGCATTGAACCTAGGACCTTGCACATGGTAAGCACACACTTTACCATGGAGCTATCCTATTCCTCCACTTTTTTTTTTTTTTTCAGTTTGCTGGGTATAATATAGCTAGGAAAATATAACTAAAATTGCATATAATTCAACATTTAATATTTGGACAAAAATGGGAAAAGTAGAAGGTAGAGATACATAATAAGCCTTATAGACAAAGGAGATGGTCACTGGTTATTTAGAAGAGATGAGAATTTTCCTCACTGAATTTGACAGATTAAATATTTCAGTTGTAATTATATTTTTCTGAGTTCATTATCCATAAGTCATGGTGATTCAAACAAATAGACTTTTGTCAATTCAGAAAGTCTGTGACATTCAGAAGCTTATCCTTACAGTGGCACTGGACACCTTAAAGTAAAAAAGATTTCAAAAGCCCCTACCTTCCCTAATTACAGTTACAAAAGGGAAGTCAGATTCCTGATTTTTTTTTCATTTTTCATATTATTCAGTTTCAACTTGAAGAATTGACTGTTTTCTTCTTTGTCAGTGTCAACCTATAGCTGTTCATCCTATAATGACAGTTGACTTTAGTGAGATTCACAGATTGTTTATAGTATGGTCACATGGATAATAAATTTCTTATTGTTTTGCAGCATTGGACACTTTTCCACCATGCTGATGGCATTCTAAATATATTTGTCATTTTTTCCAAATTTTAATTGAGGAAAACCATAAGAGTTTATACTTGAGGACTGAAGTACGACTGCCAATTATCAGGTCAGTATACTCCCATCCCTGTCCACAAGAAGATCACTGCCATCATAATATGTAATTCAGTTTTACTTTCTTTATATTTCAGACAAAAAATGTTATAAAGTTTTTTATGTTGAGATTATTTCACATGTGCAGAATAGCAAATTGCTAAATTTTAAAATTCATAAAGGTTACTGGAATATATTTATACTTGAATTAGACAACTATGGCCCTGTTTTGTTTTTATTTTTATGTTTTTTTAGTTGTAGGTAGACATAATACCTTCATTTTGTTTATCTGTATGTGGTGCTGAGGATTGAACCCAGGGCCCACACATGTGCTGGTTGAGCACTCTACTGCTGAGCTACAACCCCAGCCCACTATTAACCTTTTTTACTTACTGTATAAGATTTGATATTGGGGGCTGGGGCTGGGGCTGGGGCTCAGCGGTAGTGAGCTTGCTTGGAGTGATTTAGGCATAGAGGTAGCAAGTTTGAGTGTCGTTCTTTATGTGTTTAAGTTAACAAAGAGTAGAATTTTTTTCTTGCCTAGGCTGGACTACTTTATAATTAATTAAAGTGATTCTAAAGATTTTTTATTGATTTTATTCTTTTATGATGATGTCTACATATCATAACAGGTAAAAGACTTTGATTTAGGTGCAATCCAATTTAGTTATTCGTATTTAATTATACTCTGTAAGCTTAGAATTGAACCAAGATTATCTAGTTTTTTTTTTTTTTTTTTCACCTATTAGAAATTCAGGGCCAGAGCAACTATGTAATTTTATTCCTCAAAGCCATATATAGCTAGCTGAACTATGGCAAAGCCAAGACTAAAATTCTATACTCTTCACTTTCAGTCCATTATGTTTTATCTGTATCACACTACTTCTCTAAGCCACGGTTTTGGATCTCTAAATAAGAATGTTTATAGACTATAAGGATATTGGAGGAAAGGAAGTAATTATATGTGTGAAATCTATCATTTTTAGCTCTATTTCTACCTTCCTACCTTGGTGCTTATATAGCCATTTGATTTATTTTGTGCAGTTGGTATTTATGCAGTACCTTTACCATGTGCCCATTATTCTGCTTAATATAATAGGGGGCAGGCAGGGAGGAAGAACATTAGATGGTAGGATATTTTCTCTGCCTTATTATCTCTTTATAAGGAAGGTAAAAACATGAAACCTGGCACTGGTGTTCATCTGAGAAACTAGTGTGACTCAACTAGTAGTTTAAATTCTTCACCATTCCAAAGGGTGCTATCACTGTTCTTCATGGGTGATTCCCAACTACAAAGGGGGCAGCTGAACGTATTTGTGATGTTACTGATTTTGGCTGCCTCCAATTTTGGTAATGCCTTTCTTAGAATTCTTTTGGAAAATGAGGGGCTAGTAGTTATAATAATTAAACTATTTATTTAGGTGGTATCAGGAACTCAGTAAGTTATTTTACATTTATTAACTCAGTCTTTGTAGCAACCTTATGAATTAGATGTCATCCTCACCCTTTTCAGCAGATGAGAAAACTGAGACTCAAAAGCTAGTTCTTGGAGCTGGGGCTGTAACTCAGTGGGAGAATGCTTGCCTAGCACGTGTGAGGCACTAAGTTTGATCCTTAGTACCACATAAAAATAAACAAATAAAATTAAGGCATTCTGTCCATATATAACTACAGAACATTAAAAAAAAAAAAAAGCTAGTTCTTGAAGTGAAACTGAATATCTTCAAGTAAAAAAGATTTCCCATCGTCCCTAATTATGGTGGCAAAAGAGAAGTTGCCAAGTCCTACAACTAGCAACATGTAGATGTGACTGCAGAGCCTTGTGTTCTTTTCAGCATAGCATCTCATATTAAATGTAGCTTTATTATAAGGTTTGTGGGGGTTTTGTTGTTGTTTAAGATTTTCTTTTTTTCTTTTTTTCAGTTTCACAATAACTGTTGTAAGACACATCTCCAGTACTAAAGTGAGCATCATTAGTTGCTACAATTCACTAGTTAGAGCCGAGGTTCCATTGAGGATAATTTGTTATGTGGTAAAATATTTGTACAGCATGTTCTGAAACACAATCTAATAACACATTGAAGTCTACATTTTGCCCAATGTTTTCCTTCACTTTCACATAGTAACCCTGATGGAATCAGTAACTCTTGTGTGCCCCCTTCAAATTTAATAAGAGTAAAGAATTACTGGAATGTTTGTGAGTTAGTGATGTTGTGATTAACTTTAAAGAAAACTATATAAAAGTGGTAATTTGGAAGCAAAAAGTAGGAGAGAAAAATCATATTTGCTCTACTTTGGAGTTATATAATGTTATCTTACCGTATACACTGATCAGAAGACCCATCAGAGATTGTATAGCAGACTAATCTCTGTCCATAAGTGTTTATGAGAAATTAGTGTTGCAAAAAGGACTGAAATCGTGCCATATTATTTGTCATTTAACATTTCAAAAGATGCAAATTCTTGTGAAAGTGTGAACTTAAATAAGTGAAATAAAGTTTGTAGTAGTCTAGCCAATTAAGATGTTTAATATATTTTAAGAAGTCATTTAAAAGTGTATTTGCATCTAGTTACATTTGTATGTTTTAACTACATGAAATATAAACATTGTAATAGTTGTTCTCTGTGAAAATAAACAATTTAAAAGAAAAGTCATTCCCATACTTTCTTTACTCAGATTTCATTTCAACCAATTACAGACAGATGTCAGAATATTTTATATGTAGTTTTGGAATTTGGTTATAAACCTAATACTTGGGGATCTTTTCTGGGTCTAACCCCAGGACTCACACATGGTACACAAGCACTCTACCACTGAGCTACATCCCCAAACCTTTTGTGTGTGTTTATAAGAGAGGGAGAGGGAGGGAGGATACTGGGTATTGTACCCAGTGACCTCTCAACTGAGCTACATCCCCATCCCTTTTTATTTTGAGACAGAGTCTCACCAAGCTGCTCAGGCTGGCCTCAAACTTGAGATCCTCCTGCCTCAGCTTCCCTAGTAGCTGGGATTACAAGCATGAGCAAAAATTGGTTACTAATTCTTTTTGAGACTTAGGTTATAAATATGCCTGGAGAAAAAAAGATAAAAAATGTATCTTTACAATGAAATCAGTGATTTGAAGTGAGTTTAATTTTCTTTTCTCAATATGTGATTAAAATCAGAAAGCTCTTATGTTTCTATTTAATTGTGACCATTTCTTTTCTCAAAACATTTTGTACTGTAATTGTTGCTCTTTTCTCTATCTCCTTTTTTTCCCTCTTTAATTGTATCGGATTAACTGTCTTGTGGAGATTGGCTGATTGTTGTCATTGTTTTAGGCTTTCAGGATGAATCTGGAAAAACTCAGCAAGCCTGAACTCTTGACACTCTTCAGTATTCTTGAAGGAGAGCTTGAAGCAAGGGACCTTGTTATAGAAGCATTAAAGGTATGTTAAAAGGAAAAAGAGAGGTCATCATGTTTTGAAAGTCATTTCATTGATTGGAATTTATATAACTAGGGTATTGCTATCGTCTTCAGTAAAGTTGAATGGGGGACATATTGACACTTTCTATAGGCTGCACATCTGCAGAAGTCTTCACACCCTCAAAATAATTCCTTTTTTTGTCTACCTGGTTTCTAGACCTTGAACTTCATTCTTTTAGTTTAGTGAACCTTAGCTGTTTTTGAACTCTTTGAGAATTTGATGAAATCTGCTTCCTGAAAAGTATATATATCCATATTCCAAATTTCAGGATATAATATTTGGGATATCAAAGACCCCATGCAGACATGTATGGCTTCCCTGGGCCCCAGATTAAGACTTCTAATTTTTTTCTTTTTCCTTGTGATATTGAGGATTGAACCCTGAACCTTGCACATGCTAGGCTAGCTAGCACTGTTTCACTGAGCCATTCCCCTCGCCCAAGAATTCTTATTTTGAAGTATTTGGTATCTGTTAAAATGCAAGGAACTGGGGAAGTCATACGTTAGTGAGGATAAGAGGTATGTGGAAACTCTATGTAAAGTCTGTTTAAAAAATACAAGGGCATGCTGGGGTTGTGGCTCTGTAGTGGAGCGTTTGCCTAGCACATATGGGGCTCTGGGTTTGATCCTCAGCACCGAGTAAAAAAATAAATAAACAAAATAAAGGTATTGTGTCCATCTACAATTGAAAATATTAAAAAAAAAATCGAGGGGATAATCCCTTTCAAATGTCATGAGTTCTTTACACTTTTGAAAGTATATTTCCCGTTGAGTCTTGCAAGCATATTTGGACAGCAGAAGACGACCTTCAGGGTATATCTGTATGAGTAGTAGACAGAAGATGTTCCCTCAAAAGGCTAGGAGAACTAGCCAAAGGTGAGACTTGAGCATGCTAAAGAAACATTAGTCCCTGCAAAATGCAACTTATTAATCAAGGGAATTTTTATTTAAAAGGTTATATTGATATACATCTTAAAATTGATTTAATGTTTATGAAGTGCTCTACTGTACTTCTCAAAATTTTCCTAGCTCTTTATTGAATAGAAGGAACATATCAATATTTCATGAGTGTTCATAAGTTTTTTATTGTTTTTTTTAGCAACAAAGATCATTCTTCCATTGCCATGGTTGAAGGATAAGAGAGTCAGTGATTTTCTAAGTAGCTAACAGTCACAGTTCAATTGCGTTCTCTTCAGGTTTTTTTTCTCTTTTTTCCCCTTTCCACACTGATTTAGGTGTGTTCCTTTGGTCATAATTGGGTAGTCTTTTCTTGGATCACGCTGAGGTTGTAATTGTGATAAATAATAAAATCTAAACCTGTTATTTCTGTAAACTGGAGTGACATTAGTTTATATAAATATTTTTTAATTTTTATGTGGTGCTGAGGATCAAACCCAGTGCCTTACGCATGCTAAGTGAGCACTATACCTCTGAGCCACAACCCCAGCCCTAGTTTATATTTTTTTAATTTTTTTAAGTTGTCAGTGTATCTTTATTTATTTGTATGCAGTACTGAGAATCAAACCCAGTGCCTCACACATGCTAGGTGAGCACTCTGCCACTGAGCTACAACCCCAACCCCTAATTTATATCTTTTAAGGCTGACTGAAAAGGACTGATATTTCTAATTAGGTATACCTCAAGTCACTAAAACTATTAATTTTTGCTTTCCCTTGTAGATTTGTAATATGTGATAAGTGATCTTAAGTTGTTTCATTTCTCCAGAGTACGTAAGGCATGTCCTTCTGATATTGTAGGGGAGAAGGAGTAGAGTATGTCTCATGGTTTCCCTGGGGATCTCATGTTTATGGCTTTAATACATGCCTAGTCACATATATTAAAGTTCAGTGCCTGAGTTTTTGTCTGTCATGCCATTAAGCATAGCTTTGTGACTGATCAAGTTATTCAGTATGTCTGGAGCAAAATTTCCTTGTCTGTAATAAGAATAAATGGCTAGGGCTAGGGTTGGAGTTCAGTGGTAGAACATGCCTAACATATGTGAGACTCTGGGATCAGTCTCAGGGACCACCAAAGCAAACAAATAAATAAGTAGCATAAATGATTAATAATTAGTATTGGTATATAACACTTTACAGTTTGCATGATATTACAAATACTCAACAGTGTACTATTTATTCTTTCTTATCCATTTATTTATATCCTCTCAGTGTATGTCATGTACCCCATGTCATTGGAGCAGTCAGTGACTGCCAGACATCTATGTCTCTAGTGTGTCCTGAACAGTTCCTACTTTCTTAATGACTTCCCTGCCAACATGTGTAAATATATAAACATTCACTCCAGTTGGTGACTCATTTCTGCCATATTCACATCCTTCCCTTTTTTTTTTCATTTTTGGTGATTTCTTTCTTTCCTGAAAACTATATGTCATGTCTCAAAACCCAATCTTAGTATTACCAGTAGTCCTAACCTGCTTAAACCAGACACCTTCCCATCTCTTGTCCCATGTTTATCTGATCAAGGAAGAGAAAAGAAAAAAGGATTAAGGAAAGTTTGAGTTCTTTCCTAATCCTTGCCTCTATTATTGTTATTCTCACTTCTTTCTCATGATCTTTCCTGCCTTAATCCCCTTATAATGGGCAGGGGAGAGGGTTGAGAGAGGGACCCATAATGGGAAAATTAGAGGATGACCTTATTTTCACTTTTATAGTTTGACCAATATAATTACTCTCTCAGCTTTAGAAACTGTACAAACCTATAGTGCTTTATATGTCCATTTTACTAACGTTTATCCCTCGCACTGAGCACGGTACCTGGCATATAGGTGCTCAGTAAATATCTTGTTGTTGTTGTATAGGTGCTGGGTATTTAACCTAGGACTTTGCATATGGTAATAAGCACATGTCTGCCACTAAGTTACATCCCCAGCCTCAAATATTTGTTAAACAAATAAAATTATTGTGCCATCATGATCTGTTGCTTTTAAAGACTTCCATGATAATTCAAAGTGAATGTTGTGAATTCCTAAATTTTAAACTGTTCTAATGTGCTCTGCAAAATACTGCCTTCCGGTTTTAATGTTAACAGATGCTTAGGTGCTTGTTGTACATGTTTTCCTAAAAATACATTTTTTCTTCATGAATCCAATTTTAGTTACTATAGGCAGCTTCTGACAAGTTGGAGAGGCAGCTACAGAAGCAAGAACTATAATTAAGGGAACATTTTGATATAAGATACCATTTAGAATCATTCACAAATGTTGTCTTTAGTCTGCGTATGGTCTATAGGTGATAAAGTTATACTGAAGCTTAACCTCTATGCAGTTTAGGTGAAATGAATAGCAGCACCAGAAGTGACACATCTTTAAACAATCTATTGTTAGATAAAATTGTCAGCAGCTGGTGTTAAAGCTGCCTTCATCCTTTAGAAAATAACTGGCATACCAGATTTTTAAAGTTAGAATGAAATCTAACTTTATTTGTGGAGTAGTTTTGTTTTGTTTTGTTTTAATTTGCTTGATTTGGTGCTATAATGTTTTTAAGATTTTAACTGCCTTACAGCTTTTGCTTATCAGTAAATGCCTACTGGACTTTTTTGTACTAATATGTCATCTTACTAAATTTCTTCTTTTTAATATTAGTTCTTAATTTATGTTTAGTATATTGAAAAGGCTTTGGTCTTTATCCCAAATAGTTAAGAGAGGTTTTTCCTTTCTGTTTTGCTTTCAGTAAGGTGGGATGGGGGGCGGGGGGCAGTCCTGTTTATTTTTGTTTCTTTATCTTTCTGGACATAAAATTTATTCTGCCTTGTATCTCTGAACAAAATCATATAAGCTAACCATTGCTTCTCAATAAATAGTAAGGTTTCTTTAGGGATACATTATAAAGTTTTCATAATTTTTAAGTGGATCCTACCTATAAAGTTAGGATTGTAAAAGAGCATTATTCTTATTTCCAATATTTCTGCAAAGAACCAGATTGCAGCTACGCCCTTCTAGAGTCCCCAAGTTATGTTCTTTTTTCTCCCCAAAAGCCTTCTTACTTTTCGGTTACAGCCAGGGCATATTTGGCTTAGAACCAAGGCAGCTAATAGAAAATAATGTAACATTCAGCCTCTCCTATATTTGAAGTTCAGTTATTACAGAGACCATTTATACTGTATTCAGTACCAATTGAACTTTGTATGAAAGTGACTTTCTGTTTTAGAAGGCATCAATCATATCAGAGAAAAATACAGAAGTCTTCCATTAGCCACTTTATTTTCATAAGTGAGAACACTAGAGGAATCCCCTGTACAATGAAAGTAAATTACATTGCTCATGAACTGTCTCAGAGAAAGCCTCAGTTCATTAATTCCAAGCAAATCCAGAAAACAGATTCCTAGAGTGGTTCAACTGCTACAGAGGATGACCAGGGAACCTTAAAAGCCACTTTTAAAATCTGGAAAATAAGCTGGGCATGGCGGTGTACATCTGTAATCCCAGTGACGCAGGACGCTGAGGCAGGAAGATTGTAAGTTCAAAATGAGTCTCAGCAATTTAACGAGGCCCTAAGCAATTTAGTGAGACCCTGTCTCAAAATAAAAAAATAAAAAGGGCTGAGGATGTGGCTTAGTGGTTCAGGTCCCCTGGGTTCAATCTCTGGTACAAAAAAAAAAAAAAAAAAAAAAAAAAAACCTGGAAAATAGATTTGACTGCTATTAAAAGTTAGATCAAATACTTTTATTTTTTAAATCATCCACATTGGGTATATTATATGTTACATCTGCACGTCTTAGATCTGATACAAAGCTATATCAAGTTGTGACCAAATAAAATATACCCTGTGTTTATAGATACTATTTTATTTTAAAGCATTCTTTAAACTTCTTATACATATGATAAATGGTAAGGTATTACAACTTTCATGTAGAATTAACTTAAGGAGTCTTGAATTCCTTTCTAGTGATGCCTCTATCATAAAACAAGTATAACTCTTTTAAAGCTTACAACAAAACTCTGTGGGTTTTGGCCAAAGGCCATTATAAAATTCCCCAAGCAAGAAGATTTACAGGCAAAATGTAGACATGACAAAGTTAGAATATGTCTGGAGTATGGGACTATGTAATACGTCACTATAAGTTTACCTGTTAGGAATTTTCTTGTTTTGTTTTGTTTTTTAAGAAAACAAGGATTAAAAATTAAAAGTCTAAATGTACATATACATCTATGTTGAGACAATATGTAATTGACTTTTGCTGAAAATATTCTTGAAATAATAATAAGGACATTATGACACTACATATAGAATATATAGAACAAAGTAAAAGTTATCATGGAAGGTGATGTGGCTCAAAAATATTGCAGATACAAACTGGGCATGTCTGTAATCCCAGTGATCTCAAGTTCTAAGCCAACCCGGACAACTTAACGAGAAGAGTCTCAAAATAAAAAGTAAAATGGGCTGCTCAGTGACGGATTACCAGTAGGTTCAATCTCCAGTACCTTGAAATAGAAAAAAAAAAAAAAAAGAAGAAGGAGAAAAATACATAGCCTTGGACCTATTATGTAAGTAGGTTATTATAAAGGCTGGTCTGAAATGAAGAAGATAAAATAGAATTTAACAGTCATCATATATTGCATATACTAATAAGCCTATCAAAGAGTATTTGCATTTGTTTTAGTTAGCTTTTTCGATGCTGGGACTAAAAGGCCCAACCAGAACAATTTTAAAGGAGGAAAAGAGTGTTTGAGGGCTTACAGTTTCAGAGATCTAAGTCCATAGAAGGCCAGCTCCATTTATTTCTTGGGGCTCAAGGTGAGGCTGAACATCGTGGTCGAAGAGTATGGCAGAAGGAAGCAGCTCACATGGTGATCAGAAAGCAGAGAGAGAATCCACTCTCCAAATACAAAAAATATATACCCCAAAGCAATGCCCCCAATGAACCACTGCCTCCAGCCACACACCCCCTGCCTCCTGAGTCATGACTCAGTTAATCTCACGGGGGATTAATTTACTGATTATAATATAACCCAGTCATTTCTCCTTCACACCTTCTTCTCACACATAAGCTTTTGGGGGACACCTCACATCCAAAGCATAAAAGCCTTTTTTTAAAAAATCACATATTAGCTTGCTTAATGAGAAATCTGAATGATTGTCTTACATATACTCAAGCCTGTAGCATTCTTTTGCACCCATAAGCCTCCATCTAACAATTATTTGATTGAAAATGATTCCATTTTAATAGATGGCTTTTAGGAAGTGCTTTTAGGATTAGGATGGGTAGTATAAATCTTTTATAAAGATCATATAAACATAAGCTTTAACTAAGAAGTCCCAGTTTCTACCTAGTTTAAAACTGAGATTAGGAAACAAACAGAACTTTAATAAGTAAATATAGAATGATGAAGTCTTTAGATTCCCAGTCATAATCTTTATTATGAAACAATTAACTAATCAGTGGCCAAATATTTGTCGTCATATTTTAATGTGTTTTTATTGTTAGATTGGTTGATAATTTTTTATTACTACTCTGAGTCCCCATATGAAACCTACTCTACAAAACTATCAACCAGAATATTTAATGAAATGTAGCTGTTAAAGCATACACTTTCAAGTCAGACAGACCTAAGATTGTGTTCTGCCACTTAATTATTGTGTGATTGTAGACAAGTTATTTTATCCCCTGAGCTTTTTATGTAAAATGGTATGGTTATTCTGATGATTAAATGAGAGCAAATACTAAATAGGTGCTCACTACTTGTTTACTCTTAATTATTATTGGAACATAAGTTTTCAAAATCCATCCCTTTAGAAACAAAGGTATATTTGGTAAAGTAAGCAATACTAATAAAATATCATGCTTTATAAGAAAGAGTTTTTACTTTTCAATTAAATGTTTGTTGTTACTGGTAGTGTTTGTACTTAAGCTTGTTTTTCTTTGTGGAATTAATGATTTCAAATTGTTCTATCCCCATCCCAGCAACCAAAAGCATATGTTTTGAGACAGGCAGCAACCATTAAGGGTGTACTATGGGGCATGGAACAAATGTTATATTATAGTCCCCTTTATTTTTTATAATGAAAACAGGAAATACAGGGGTAATTTAGAAGCCTTTTTAGCAGAACTGATTTTTTTCCAAATGATTTTTGGGTTTATTTTTCTATTGTTTGATTTAGCACCTTATTATATTTGTTTTTTAAACTTTATTGAGGTATAATTGATATACAGTAAACTGCATATGTTTGATATATATAAATCAGTGTTTTGATGTATGTATTCCCTGAAAACATCGCCACAATCAAGGTAACACATATCCATCACCCCACAATTGTTCCTTGTGCTCCTTTGTAATCCCTCTTGCCTAACCTTCCTCATTCCATCCCACCCCTGCTCCCAAATCACTGCTCACTGCCACTAGATAATGGTTTACATTTTCTAGAATTTTTTGTTGGGAGGATAGTAGCAGGGATTAAACAATAATTAATAATGTATACTTTGTGGGGGTACTGGGTATTGAACATAGGGCACTTCAGCACTGAGCTATGCCCCCTACCCTTGTTATTTTTTATTTTGAAACTGGGTCTCATTAAGTTGCCAAAGCTGGCCTCAAACTTGTGATGATCTTCCTGCCTCAGCCTTCTGAGTAGCTGGGATTACAGGCATGTACCACCTCACTATATTTAAAGTTGAAAATTACTAAAGAGAATAGATTTTAAAGATTCTCTCCACAAAAAATAAGTATATGATGTTACACATATATGTTAGCTTGATTTAGCCATTTCACAAACATGTTGAAAAAATATTTTTTTTCACTTAAAACAACTATATAGACAGATAGAGGGATTATAGGTATGTGCCACCATGCCCAGCTATAACTATCTTTTGAAGAGCAGTTTTTCTTTTTTAAATTTTTTGACATGGTGGGGTGAGGTGGGTCTCACTGTATTGCTCAGATTGGTCTCAAACTTGTGCACATCAGTCAGTGATTCTCCCACCTCAGCTTCTCCAGTAGTGTAGGACTCCAGGTATATGCCACCACTCCCAGCTAAAAGTTATTCATTTTTTATTTGTGGACTTTTGTTTTTAGGGTTATAACCAAGAAATATGCCTAAACCAGGATCAGAAAAGTTTCCTATTTTTTTATCCCTTACAGTTTTACATGGAGGTCTGTGATGTAACTTCTGTTAATTTCTTTATATGATTAAAAAATATGAAACAGAAATTTTTTTACATTTTTGGGTATGGGTATCCAGTTGTTCTCGCACCATTAGTTGAAAAGACTATCCTCACACTGTAGAATGGCCTTTGCAGTTTTGTTACAGTTATTTGTATATCTGTGGGTTTCTCTCTGAACTCTGTTTTATTTATCTGTCTACCTTGATGCCATTACCGTACTGTGTTGATTACTGTGGCCTTTTAGTAAAGCTTAAAATTAGGTAGTATTAGTCCTCCAATTTGTGGGGTTTTTTTGAAAGTTGTTTTACTTATTTATGATCCTTTGCATTTCTCTATGAATTTTAGAATCAGCTTGTCGATTTCTCCAAAATGCTGTTGGCATTTTGATTGGGATTGCACTGATTCTATAGATCTTATTTGGGGAGAAATAGTATCCTATCCATACTGTGTTCCCCATTCCGTAAATTTGGTATATATCACCATTTATTTAAGTTTTCCTTTATTTTCTCAGAAGTATTTGGTAGTTTTCAACTAATAGGTGTCTCATATCTTTATCTTTTCTTAGATGAATCCATAAGTATTTCTTATTTTTATGATATTATGAATGGTTTAAATTTTTAAATTTCTGATTAAATATTGCTGTTATGCAAGTAGAATTGATTTTTTTGTGTATTGGTCTTGTATCCTAAAACCTTTTAAAATTCACCTTTTAGTTCTAATAGTTTCTAAATAATTCCATTGGATTTTCTACAAACATATCTGCAAACAAGGGCAGTTTTATTTATTTCTTTCTAATCCAGATGCCTTTTGTTTATTTTTATGGTCTTATTATATTGGCTAGAACCTACAGTACATTGTAAAATAGAAGTAATGGGAGGTATCTTTGTCTTGTTAATGGTATCAGAGGGGAAATGTTCAGTCTTTTTTCATGAAGTAAAATATTAACTACAGGTTTTCTACAAATACTCTTTAACAGGTTGAGGAAATTCCCTTCTATTTCTAGTATGCTTAGATTTTTAAATCAGGAATGGATATTGGATTTTTGTTATGCTTTTTCTGTATCTATTGAGCAGTAATGATTTTTATGTCATTCCTTTGTGTCTGAAATATTATCTAAAAGACAGCCTTATCATCTTTTCTTATTGACCTTCTCTGAGATCAAGTAGAGCTTTTCTAGCTTTTTTTCTGATTTTTAGAAACTAGAATTCTGCAGTTTTTAAAATTTTGCTGAGTAGAGTTCAGTAGCTAAATTATTTTCCTAATTGCAATATTTCCAGTATCCCCAAACAGCCACAATAACAGTTATGTTGTTTTATATAAAAAGTAAACTCTTAGTTAATGGCTACATGAATTAGGTGATAAATTTACATGGTGGAATATTATGTAACTACTTTAAAATATGATGTATATGAAGAACTTTTAATGACATAATGTCTCTAGTCACAAAATAAATATTGTTGAATCTCAATTATAAGAATTATATGTGTACATACATATATATCTTCCTAAAAATATATTTTAGCTATGTATTATTTACTTTGTAGGGAAAAAATATTAGAGTTAATCAAATTATAGTTTAATTTTTCCTTTTTTTATTGTTTCTAACACTGTTAATATTCCTTTCCAACCTTCCTGAAATAGCTCAATTATCTTTTTCAGAAAAACCAACCTAAATTCCAAAACTATACAATAAAAAGACCACAGAGCTCAGAGGAAGAAAAATGTTTTAATAAATATACCATTTTATCCCAGAATCAAAAGAGTGTCTTTCGGACAGAAATACTTTTTACTGGGCTGGGATGTAGCTCAATGGCAAAGTGTTTGCCTTGCATTTATTTGCAAAGCCCTCGGTTTGATTCCCCAGTTTCAAAAAAAAAAAAAAAAAAGAAATACATTTTATTTTTTGTCACAATCCAGATAAAACTAAAATTTATAAACTTTATATTTTACTATACTGTAATACTTATATGGTACTACATTATGGAATAATATTTTCCTTTTTATTGTACTTTATTTTTCTTTAAATGCTATTGTGACGCCACTAACTATGGTATCATGATTCACTAATGGGTTATGACCCACAGTTTGAAAAACACTGGTCTAAAATGCAAACTTTAATTTTCTGAATTGCTGTGTGTAGTATCTAGATTTCACTTTGTTTCATTTTGCCAAATCCTGAAATTAGAAACAAGATTTATTTAAATGTGTTCCTTATAAAATTCCAAAAGAATTTTCCTTAGCAATGAAGTCAGAAGCTCTTCTAAAAGTTTATTCCTTGGGCTGGGGGTGTGGCTCAAGCGGTAGCGTGCTCGCCTGGCATGCGTGCAGCCTGGGTTCGATCCTCAGCACCACATACAAACAAAGATGTTGTGTCCGCCGAAAACTAAAAAATAAATATTAAAATTCTCTCTCTCTCTTTCTCAAAATAAATAAATAAATAAATAAATATTTTTTAAAAAATAAAAGTTTATTCCTTAAGAGGAGCTAGAATTTTGTATAGCTCTCTACAGTGTACACTTTGATTCCCTGTGTGATATCTTCTTGTTGAATTCTCTTGAGAAGTAGATGTCTTAATAGCCATTTTACATGAAAGTACTAGAGCTTATATATTTCAATTCCGAATAATTTTTTTAAGATTAATTGTATTCAGCTACATTAACCATAGGATCTGACTATAAAAGATAAAATGTATGTTCCTTTACAAACCTTAAAGGGGAAGAGAAATTGGCACTAGTACATAAATTCAATAAGGAAAATTTGGCAATATTTATCAGATTAAACAGGCATCTATCTAGAAGTAATTTCACTTCTAGAAATTTATGCCACATATGTTCTTAGGCCTGTACAATAAAGTATGTGAATAAGGCACTATTAATTGCAGCATTATTCATAGAAACAAAGTGCTAGAAACAACATCAGTATCTCTTGGTAGAGTTCTGGTCAGTGAAATTATGGTATGATTGTACAATAGAAAACTCTTTTGATAGAGATTTCTTTTTTTTTTTTTTTTTTAAAGAGAGAGTGAGAGAGAGGAGAGAGAGGGAGAATTTTTAATATTTATTTTTTAGTTCTCGGCAGACACAACATCTTTGTTGGTATGTGGTGCTGAGGATCGAACCCGGGCCGCACGCATGCCAGGCGAGCGCGCTACCGCTTGAGCCACATCCCCAGCCCAAGAGAGATTTCTATCTAGAGTTAGCCAGGCACAGTAGCTCACCCCTGTAATCTCAGCAACTGTAAGAATGAGGCAGGAAGATCTTAAGTTTGAGGCCAGCCTCAGTAATGTAGTAAGACCCTGTCTCAAAATAAAAAAAAAGGACTGGGGATGTTGTTAGGTGATAGAGCACTCCAAGCTTCCACACTGCAAAAAAAAAAGAAAGAAAAAAGAAATAAGTAAATGAAAATAAGATCTTTATGTGTAATATGGAACACTCTTCAAGGTGAAAAAAAAAGTAAGTTTTAATACTGTGCATAGAAAACAAAAAAAGTATTGAATTGCAGCTGGTAAAGACAGAAATATGTGAATATGTGTCATAAAGCCTCTCCTTCCTTTCCCTTGGCTTGGTTCCCTGAGAATAGAAGGAGCTCCCCAAATGATCTTCCCTGGAAAGGGCATGAAGTTGGTGAGAGAGAAGTACCAGGTCAGTGGTAGGTACTCTAGCAGAAAAGAGCCAAAATAAGCAGGAAAAACTGTTCATATATGCAGGTCATTTATAAATTGCGTATCATGAAAAGAAGCCTGGTTTTTTTGTTCGTTTGTTTTTTGTTGTTGTTGTTGTTTTGTGTCTGTTTTTAATACAGTACTGGGGATTGAGACCAGGGGCATGCTATCACTTAGCTACATCGCCAGCCCTTTTTATTTTTGAGTCTCACTACTAAGTTGCCCATGCTGGCCTGGAACTTGCAATCAGTCCTTCTTCCTCAGCCTCCCAAATTGCTGGGATTACAAGCATGTGCCACCACGCCTAACTAGCACACTGCATTCTTGAGTGATTAAGCATCTTTGCTCCATTCATAAAAACATTGAAACTCATCTGTATCAGCTAGCTCTTAAAAATAATTGTCTGGTATCAGCTACTTACTATACAACTTTTTCTCATGTGTCTTCATTAATATTATAAGTTGTAGCATTTAGGGGGGCTCAAGAGTGAAGGTGCCAGAAGAATAAGCAAATTTCTCATTTAGCTGACATCTTCCTGTGGGGTCTGTTTTTGTATATGTGGCTTTTTGTTTTCATTGTTTTTATGCCTTGGAGGAAAGATAAGGGGAATTCAGCTTGTAAAGTGGTACTTATTTAGAGAACACACAGTTCTCCAGCAGTTAGGGAAGAGCTTCAGAAAAGATTACAGCAGTGAGAAATTTCATTGCATTTATTCAGCCTGAAAGTAAAACAAATAAAAAAGGGAAACAGCTTATTCCTGTTATTTTGACTTCCTCTTATTGTGTCTTCCTTACATGTGTTTGCCTTGTGATTTGGGATTAATCAGAGGTTATTTCTAGTTGTGCCTAAAAGAGACAACAAGCAAAGGAAGATAAAGAGGTTGCTTCTAAACCAAAACCCATGATCTGTCATTTAGTGTGTCAGTTCAATAGGAATAATTTGGAAGATAGGAAGAAACCATCTTGTATGCTTGCTAAAATGTTTAGAGAAATAAGGCATTTACAGAATAAATTGGCAGTTTTATTATATGGAAAATCACTTCCTTAGAAAGACTTAGAAATATGTCCCTTCCACAAAATATTCTCTCATTAACACTGAAAGATGTTCATTGCATCATTGTTTAATACATTATTGGAAAACTGTAAACAACCTAAAGTACGACTACATAAACTGGTACATGCTTACTATGTAATATGTAATTTTAAAGAGGAAAAAAATGCTGTGTAACTGATTTATATTTCCAAGACAATAAGTAAACCCAGCTGCAGAAAACTTTTTGCAGAATATCATTGTCTATGTAATGAGCTTTTATACAAACACATCTAAATGTATGCCTGTTGTTTAAATGCTCTGGAAGGAAACACCCATCATACTAAAACTGAGGGAGAAATGATAGATTGGGTTGTGGTCAGAAAGGACTTCAGCTTTATCTACAATAGTTAAAAGTCTTATATAGGATAAGCAGTGGAATGGCAAGGAGTTGGGAAAATATTTAACTTTTAACTAAGTAATTTAAAGTAACTTCTCAAGTAAATCTGTATTAATTTTACAATATAATTAAGGGAGTGAGACAGTATATCATGCCAAGGGAAGCAAGAGCTTTTTACCTCTATATCCCAGTTTTTCCCCCAAAGATTTGCACATTGATTTCCAAATTCTGCTTTTGTATAGCTTAATAACTAAAGTGATTCTTCCAAAGCAGATTCTTTCATGGGTCATGGACTCAAAACTAAATAAAACTGACAATATGTGCACAAGTAATTACATGTTTAGATTTTCATGAGATTTAGTTACTATAGGAGGAGGACCTCTATGACCCTTTAACGCGTTTTTTCCCACCTACAATTTCTTCTGTGTGTCTCATAATATTCCATCACTTAACAACAAAAAACATATTTTCTTCCTCAGAAATCAAACATCAGCCATTGAGTTCTAAGATGCATTACATCAAAAAGTTTCTATATCTAACCCAATACCTAGCATGCCATTTGTTCATAAATGCTAAATTAATTAGTAGATATGAATATTCAGTTATGTTATTATTAAATTTGGAAGTCTCTGTTTTGATTTTTTTTCCCCCTCAGTACTGAATATTGAACTCAGGACCTCACACATGCTAGGCAAGTGTTCTACCACTGAGCTATATATCCCCAGCCCAGAAGTCTATTCTTAATGATTGGAAACTCTTAGAGATTTTACATTCCTCTTTTCCTGTATCATCCTATTCCAAGGTTAATTAATGCTAAGACTTGTACTCGATATCCTATCTTTTCCCTATTTCTTCATGCCTTACTCCATCACTTACTGCCTGCCTTCTCTTAGGGTTTCAGTTTCTTACTATATGCTACCTCTTTGTACTCAGCTCAAAGCCTATTTGGACCACTCTCTCCATTCTGGCTTTTTTTTTTTTTTTTTTTTTTTTTTTTTTTTAAGATTTCTTTCAAGCCTGCCTTCATTCTGAGCTACCAAATTATCTCTTCTCTTCACACTCAAATATTTAAATGTCATTTGTACTCTGCCTCCATTTTCTTGTCCCTCATCACTTGTTTGTCTTTTACTATTCTACTGAAAATTCACCTTTTGAAGTTACAAGTAACCTCTAGTGGCTTTTTTTCTTTTCTTTTCTTTTTTTTTTTTTTTTTTTGTTAAATACAATGCTAGGGATTGAACCTGGCATCTGGTGAATGCTAGGCAAGGGTTCTACCACTGATCTATACCCTGAGCCTCTAAGGACTCTTTTTCATTAGATTACATAACCTGTGTTCAAGCATTTGACACTGTTGAACATTTTACTGTTTGATTGCTTTTGTTTTCATTTTTTAATTTTGATGTAAGCTTTCACTAGGTTGCCCAGGCTAGCCTTGAACTTATGACCCTCCTCCCTCATCCTCCTGAGTCGCTAGAATTACAGGCCTGTGCCACCATGCCTGGCTGTCCATCTTAACTTTTTAAACTTCTGTTTCCTTGGTTTCAGTGATATTCTAGTCTTGTTCCTTCTCAGACCACTTTTTTTCTTCCACATGCCTCTTAAATTTGGCATCTTCTGTGACCATATAAAATGTCCTTTCCTATGATTCCCCTCGTTTACTGTTCAAAATCTATCACAGCGGTTTTCATAACTATATTGTAATAATGTTGTCTCATACCCTTTAGACTTTCAAAACCTTAAAGGATAGAAGCCAAAATAATGCTCATTTTCCTGTGTGTGTGTGTGTGTGTGTGTGTTTTAAAATTTTCTATCCTCCATCTCTATTCCCATTCACCTCTTTCATAAGCAGCTGTGCTTATACATTTTTGTTTGTTTGTTTGTATGTGTTCTTGTAAATGTTATATAGCCCATTGTTTCTTTTTGGACTTTCTGTGTCTTTGAGGTCCATCATGTTGCCTTCATGTGCACATAATCTGTTGCTGTCTGAGTAGACATTTATTTTAACTGACCCTCTTAGGTACCTCTGTGTTTATACCTAGCATATTTCACTGTTACTTAGTATGTACTGAGTGTGTTAGCTGAATGAATAATAACATAAACAGATATCCCCTAGGACTTCGTTCTTAGCCCAGTCTTATCTTAACCTATTCGCTCATCCTGTTTAAGTAATCTATTCCATTCCATTGGTTTCAACATGTGGTTAACACCCATATTTGATTTTTTTCCCCCTCCTATCCCTAGAATAATATATGCAGGTGTCTTTTTGACATACATACCTAAATGCCCTATATTGCAATCACAACATATTTCCCTGAAAGACCGTTTGTTTTGCCTGTGTTCTCAACTATCCAACATAAGTACTTAAAAATGTCTCGTCTCTTTTTACTCCCTATATCTAATCAGGTGCCACAACCTATCAGTTCTACCTTAAAAATACTCCTTAAATATACTTTCCCTCTCCTATATTTGAGTTTAGATCCAAATTGCCCTTTTACTGGTCAGTAGATATAACTTCCTAACTGATACTTTCTAGCTTTGGAGACTTGATTTTTGTATCCTAGCTATCATTAGTATCAATTCAATTTTGTCATTTTTTTTTCCTCTTTTAAAACTTCTTGTGGATCCTTGCTGCCTACAGAATTTAAATTTAAAGGTATTGTATTCAGGTATTTACAGACTGGCCTGATCCTCTCTCATGTCCTGCGGTCTACCTGCTGTAGACTAACCTCTAGACCAAATTATTCACTTTCATTTTTCTATTGTCTTGCTTCAACTGCTCCCTTTGTTTGGAATACTTTTTTTCTTTTAATTTTTAATAGTACTGGGAATTAAACCCAGAGGAGATTTGCCACTGAACTACATTACCAGACTTTTTATTTTATCATGAGAAAGGGTATCACTAAGTTGCCAAGACTGGTCTCAAACTTGCAATCCTCCTACCTCAGTCTCTGGTGTCACTGGGATCACAGGCGTGCACCATCATGTCCAACTCTGGAATACCATTTTCCTTTCCTTCTTTTTCATAGAACCTCTCACATAAGTGTTATCCAATACATTTTTATAAAACTGAATCATACTTTGTGGTTTTTTTTTGGTTTTCTGAACTAGATAATATAATTTATATTTATGTGATAAACATCATAGATTATAGGGACTTTCCTATTTTATGTCTACTTGCGCGTGCACACGCACACATACACACACACATACACACACACACACACTGAATGTAGGGCTATTATTTAATCTTGCCCAGCACTTCACCCCAAGTATCTAGAACCTACTAAGTACTTTAAAAGCATTTGCCATATGAGAGACTGAATTCAAGCCTTTTAAATCTAACTTGAATTTATTCAAGGCTCAAAATAGATTGACATTTTTTAATTTGTATATTTTTAGAAGAGAGGCTTAACTAGTAGTAATAAAGTTTCCTAACTTTTACCATTGTTAACAATTCTCATTCAGTTACATTATTTGCATCTCACCCTGTACTAAGAACAGTTTGCTTTTCAGACAGGAAATTATTGTTCTGTTTGTTCTATATTTGTAGTAAAGGGTACCAAATAACTGGGAAACATAACTTTGTTCACTGTGTTATAGTCATATAAAAAGAAAAAAGTAAATGCATTCCTATTATTATTTAGTTTTCAACTGGTAGTATCTTCCATTCATAGGACACATGACTACCTCTTCTACACCAGGCCTAGAAATCACTACAGAGAGTGCTGAAACAAAGTCTTAAAGACACAAAATAGAGCCAGTTTTTCTGTTCCTTATAAGATTAAAATGGGAAAGGGATCTTGGTAATCGCATTCTTATCACGTGACATTTAAAATTTCTCATGCTATTGCCACCAGTCAGAATAAAAAAGGAAGAGCTAATGTCTCCAAAGAAAACTCTTGTTCTTCGGATCTGTGCATATTCCAATCCCCTTTAGTAAGTTTCTTTTATGAAGAGAAACTGGGGATTATTTAGGATTAATAATAGCAGTAGTTGAGAGCACTTTAAAAAAATGCAATGTTAACCAAATCTGGAATAAAAAATAAAGTAAATTTAAGATAATTTTAAAAAGAAAAATAGTAGCAGTGGTCAACTTTAGTTTGCTTGATTTCACCATATATTTAGTGTCTCTGTAAGTAATGACTGTGTCAGTTCACATTTTAAATTATTACTAAATATTTTGCAATGCACTTATAGCCCCCCTTTTCATTTTCAATCTTGACATCTTTACTCTCTTCCCATTTTTTTTCTTTTAGCAAAGAATGATCCTTTCCTAATTTTGAGTCCTAATCTACCTGAGTGACTGCTAGTTGAAACTAAATAGCTACTAAACCTCCCTGTACATAAAGCTGCAGTGATAATAGAAATTTCCACCCTGCCATTCTCTGACTTGTGATATGGGCCTGTTCCTTCTCTTTCTGTCATAGAAATTCTATTCCTTCTTCTGTATGATGACACCATCTCACTTCTCTTCACCTGCTCTGATATCCTGCTGTCCTCATGGTGTGGCTCTGGAAACTATTATTAGGGCTTTTTTTCATTCTACCCTCTCTACTCCCCAACCCTGCACCCTCCCCAAACTTTTTTTTTTTGGTACTGGGGATTGAACTCAGGGGCACTCAACCACTGAGCCACATCCCCAGCTCTGTTTTGTATTTTATTTAGAGACAGGGTCTCACTGAGTTGCGTAGCGCTTAGCTGTTGCTGAGGCTGGCTTTGAACTTGAGATCCCCCTGCCAGCCTCCCGCTCAGCCTCCCAAAATATTGGGATTACAGGTGTGAGCCACAGCACCCAGCCCCCAAACTTCTTATTATTACTTGATAAACTTCTAAATGTAAACTTTTGTACCTCTTGGTCAAGCTGAAGACCTCTTTGTATGACCATACTTTTTTTTTTTTTTTTTTGAAGATAGACACAACACAATGCCTTTATTTTTATGTAGTGCTGAGAATCGAACCCGGGTCCTGCGCGTGCTAAGCAAGCGCTCTACCACTGAGTCACAATCTCAGCTCCCCCCCCCCCCGCCCCGTACATTTTTGAGCAGCTTATTTCTTGCCATGATTCCTTAAAGTCTATAATTTAAGAACCTTTCTTCAAACAAATTAAGAGTTAAGAGCCATTTTCCAGTTACATAGATTCAATCTCCCTCTACAGAACCCCCTAAGAGGAAGAAGAAAATATCCCTTCACATCTTATTTTAGTAAGTTCATTGTTTGGTACTGGTGATTGAACCCAGGGCTTCACATGCCACTGAGCTACATTCTCAGCCAGTGAACCCTATTTAAATACTTTAACCTTAGTGTTAGTTTCTATATACTATATGTTAATACATAGTGAGTGAAAGAGCCTAAGCACATCTCCAAGAAAGTAGTTTTTCAAGTTCATAGGGCTAACACAGGCTGTAATCTGTGAGCTGGGGCTCACTGTGTAATACTTGAGAGAGAGTTTTGGGTTATGTGCCTCCCCCCAAACTCATGGTGTTTCCTGTCATTCATTAAATTGCTGATAGTCCCATTTATCTGCCAGAACCCACCCACTTCCAGGGTTGGCCTTTTCCTTCCTGTTGCTTTGAATGCAAAGTCTCAATCTTAGAAAGTTCTGATTAAATAAATTGTACTTGTTGTTCCTCAAACATTAAAGATATTGTTTAGAAAATATTTGAACAAATAGAGGCTACTTGTTCCTTGCTGTTAAGCTTATACTTATCCGTATAGGGGGCTTGATGATATGGAACTGTATTTCCATATCTCTTAACATACTTAGAAAACATTAAGTATTCAATAAAAGCATGCCAAGCATGCCCACCCATGAACCATCCACATGTTCAGAAAAATTTTCCAGAATTCCAGGTGACATTTTGGTTGTCTAACTTTTGATAATATCAAGATTTTTTTTTCCACATTTTGTGTATTTGATGTTAGACCAAACCTCTCCTGGTTATAGACTTAGAGCATTTGTTAGTTTAAAACAATAATTTTTATTTCTTTTCATTTCTGTTAGAATTTGCATATTTGTTATGGTTGAAAATGTTTAAAATTATAGATTCAAGAGTCAGACTTCTTGGGTTCTTCATTATATTCTAGTGTTTTTCAAACTTTTACCATACACATAGTAAAAAGTAGACTTTGTATTATGACCCAGGGAACACACCTACACACACATGTGCACACACCTATAGTTTTGATGCTGGAAGAAAATTTCCTAGTAACAGTACTTGGCCTTCTAATGTTCAGTGCTCTGCAGTGTTTTCTATTCTAATCTGTTTCTTGATGGGGAGGGGTGATTTTCTTGGCTGTTCTTTTGATTGAACTCACACATGCTAGGCAAGTACTCTTATCACTGAGCTATATCCCCCAGCAGCTGCCTTTCATTTTTAAGATAATGAGCAAGACCCAGTGAATTAAAATTCATTTTTACAAAGTTCTGGGGAATATTTATTTATGTATTATTCATTCAGCAAGTATATCCAGTGCTTTATACCACTTACTTTTCTTCTCCCCTACTTAATTACTTGTGATCTTAGGAAAGTCACATGCTACTGTTCAGTTTCTCCCTTCAAACAAGTAATATCTACTTCAATGTTTGAAGCTGTCTACTTCAAAAGGAATGTTGTTAGATTTAGATTGGACATGTAAAAACTTGGCATGGTGGTTGGCAGATAACAAACCCTAAGTGTTAGCACCCTGTTGTTTCTGTTATCATTATTATTATACTTATTATCCCCTCTCTTTCAGAAACATTGTACATAAAGCATATATTACACACAACTTAATTCTCTCTTCAATTTTTATTACATTTACTTACATTTTAACCTTTTTTAGCTGGAGGTACAGTTGAGATATAGTGAAGCGCATAGATTTCAAGTGTTCATTTTGATGAGTTTTGACAAATCCACACAGCCATGTAGCCCACACCTAGTCAAGACACAAAGCATTCTCATCACAACAGAAAGTTGTCTTGTGCCTCTTCCCAGTCAGTTGTCTTCCTATTCCCAGAGACAACACTCTCCTGATTTTTTTTTCACCATAGTTTAGTTCTATCTGTTCCACAGCATTATCTGAACAGTCACACAGAATGTATTCTTTTATATCTAGCTTTTTTGTTGTTGTTTTTATTAGAATAATGTTGTTCACGTTCAATGATGCCTTTTTGTATACCATTTATTCCTTTTTATTGCTGTGTAATATTTCACTGTGTGAATGCACCACATCCTATTTTTCTCCTATTGATTGATATGTGAATATTTCCAGTTTGGCACCACTATGAATAAAGCTACTGTGGACATTGTATAAAAGTCTAATAGATAATGTTTTCAGTTCTTTCGGATTGTACTTAGAAGTGGAATTGCAGCTGGTTCTTTGTCTAATTGATGAGAAATTCCCAGATCAATTTCCAAAGTAGTTGTACTATTTTATACTCTCACCAGTGTTTAGTTGTTCTTTATCCTTCCAACAGTCTGTAATTATCAGTTTACAATTTCAGCAATTCTCATGACTATATTGGTATCTTGTTTTGATTTATACCTTCTTAATTACAAATGGGCACTTTTTCATGTGCTTTTTGAGTTTTCTTTAGATCTGTGGTCCATCTGTATTTTTTGTGTGTAATATGAGGTGTACATTTTTTTGTTTTTGTTTTCTTGGCAGTACTAAGGATTGAACCTGGTAGCACACTACCACTGTTCTAATCCCTAGCCTTTTTTTTTTTCCTTTTTTCTTAATTTTTGATACAGGGTCTCCTCAGGTTGCCCAAGCTGCCTTGAATTTGCATCTTCCTACCTCAGCCTCCCAAGTAGCTGGGATTCCAGGTGTGGGCTACCACACAAGCTTACTTTCTTTACATTTTAAGAGATGGATGGTCTCCTAAAAAAGAGAGATTAAGATCACTAGAAATCATACTTTTTTCAATAGAAACAAATGTACCACTCTAGTGAGAAATGTTGATAATAGGGCAGGCTATGCTTGCGGGGAGGGAGCGGGTTTGTGGTTATCCCTGCCTATTTACTCAGGTTGATGTCCACTTAAAAACTACTCTAAGGAATGAAATATTTTAAAAATTATACTTTAAAATCCTTTACATTCAGAGCATTCTCCTTTTCCATTAATTTATTTGTTCTGTACTGTTGAATTCTGTATACATATTTTCTTCTCCACCTCAAAAAGGTATTCATGTGGATCATCCAGTCCAGAATACATAAGTAATTTATTTCAACCCACATTCCTAGGATGTAAAAATAAAACAACAAAAAGACAAACTCAACATTTTATTTCAATTTTATTAGAACTTTTCAAGGAACTCTTTTGGAATTCGAATGTTGAAGCAACTATAATGTTGAAGCAATTACACTCTGCTGTTTATCTGTACTCGTATATTCTAATGAGCAAGTCCACTTGCTAATAGTGCCACACTTAGAACTATTTATACTAAACCAAGTTTAATCTCATATAGAATTTAGAGCACTTTAGTAAAATAATAATAAATGATCATCTGTCCTTACATAATAGCTTTTATAAATAGCTATGTTTGCAGGTTGACTTGAAGGAAGTTTTTAAGAATTTCTTTTATTTATCAGTTTCTGAAAAAGATTATTTCAGGTTTTTTTTCTCTTTCTACTTCAAAGTCAGTTGAATTTTTTTTTAATATCATGAAAATTTTTCCTCTTTATTCTCATGTTAAATTTTTGTCCCATTTTCTAGGACTGAGGATGTAGTTATGTGGTAGAGTGCTTACCTGGCCTGTATGAGACCCTGGGTTCAGTATCCAACACAAAATGAAGGAAAGGAGGGAAAGAGGGAGAATGGAAAAAAAGAATTGCCCAGTTTCCCAAATTTAAAGTTAATTCAAATGAGGCTAAGTCCTCTCTAATCAATATAATCAAACATTAAAGCTAGTTGTCTTTCAAAAAGTAAAAAGAAACTCCACAAGGATATTCATATAATATAGTTAGCATCTTTATCCAGTACCGTTGCTTTATTTCCAGTTGCTCAGACAGCTTTTTATAGTTTATTAGGAACTCCAGAGAATCCAACAATTAACAGCTTCAACTTATATGTGAAAATGATCCCTTTTAACATTCCTTTAGTAGCATCAATAAAAAAGACATCTTGGGGGCTTGGGCTATTGCTTAGTGACACATCACTTGACTAGCATGTGAGGCACTAGGTTTGATACTTAGCACTGCATAAAAATAAAGGTACACTGTCCATACACTACAAAAAAAATTTTTTTAAGATATCTTGGAATTGTGTTATTTTGTTCCTTAGCATAGAAGCATTCATTTTTGGGGGGAGTAGGGGTTACTGGGGATTGAACTTAGGGGCACTCAACCACTGAGCCACATCCCCAGCCCTATTTTTTTTTATTTAGAGACAGGGCCTCACTGAGTTGCACCTAAATTTTTTTAAAACATTATTTATTTATTTACTTATTTATTCTAATTAGGTATATATGACAGCAGAAAGCATTTTGATTCATTGTACACAATTGTAGCACAACTTTTCATTTCTCTGGTTGTACACAATGTAGACTGCCAGACTGCCATATGTGCAGTCATACATGTACCTAGGGTAATGATGTCCATCTCATTCCACCATCTTTCCTGCCCCCATGCTCCCTCCCCCCCCACCACTACTTTGCCCAATCAAATTTCTTCATTTTTCCCATGCCCCCTCCCATTAGGGATCAGCATCTGCTTATCAGAGAGAACATTTGGCCTTTGGTTTTGGAGGATTGGCTTACTTCGCTTAGCATGATATTCTCCAACTCCGTCCATTTACCTGCCAAAAGCATAATTTTATTCTCTTTTAATGCTGAGTAATATTCCATTGTGTATAGATACCACAGTTTCTTTATCCATTCATCTATTGAAGGGCATCTACGTTGGTTCCACAGTTTAGCTACTGTGAGTTGAACTGCTATAAACATGAATGTTAGTGCCTCACTTTTACTGAGGCTGGCTTTGAACTTGTGATCCTCCTGCCTTAGCCTCCAGAGCTGCTGGGATTACAGGCATGTCCCACCACACCCGGCTAGCATTCACATTTTTTAAAGGCCCACGCTATTAATATTTTTGTTAGTTATTATTTCTTATTTATTATTTCTAAATTATCACTTCATAATTATCTTATAAATGGCAAAGGTGCCTCTTAATCCATTTCTGGTACTAGCCTCAGTTTTTAAAATAAAGCTTTGCTCTGTAATATAAGCCCCCAATAAAGTGATTCTTAAATCTTCACCTTTAGATTTGGATCAACTTTTCATATAGGAAATGATCATCTGAAGAATAAAGAGATTGATTTCCTAGATTAAAACTGCAATATGCACATGATGCACTATGTACAAATTATATTAGGAAGAGGGGAAGAGGTCTACTTTTATTTATTTTTGAAGATAGTAATAAAACAGCTGAAACTTTTTAAGACCAAGTATGGAAAATTCCAAGGATAGTATGTGATTTTATTTTAAGCTTTCAGTAGTGCTGTGTTTCATTTAGGCTGTGACAGTAAAAATAAATGAGTAATAGATGACTAGTGTGTTTTGTCTGTTGTGATAATACCCTCTATTATCACATCTGTCTAGCCTGCCAGTTATTTTCCTAAACTCTGAAATTAAAGACGATCATGTTTTGATCATATTTTCTGACAATTTAGGAATTTCTGTTTCGCAAAGTGTACACTGTCATTGAAGTAAAAATAATGAAATTGCAAGAAATTTATTTATTTTAACTTTATTACTAACTCCTTCCAAAAACTCAAGCCCAAAATCATGTAAAATTTCTCATAAAGTAGCTGAAATATCATTAAATTATTAAAACTCAGCTTTGACGGTTTTTAAAGTATAGGTCTTTAAATTTTAATCTGATAAATAAATAATAGTGGTGGCATATCTAGTCATTTGCCTTGTGATGGCCAGCTTCTAAGATAACCCCCAAGGATACTCCTGAAATCATACCCTGGCATAGTCCCCTCCCATACATACCAACAGAATACATCCGAAGTGATAGTATATTACTTCTAAGATTGGGTTATAAAGTCACTGAGATAGTCATCTTGGTTGCTTGTATGCTTGTGCTCTCTCCCTCTGTCTCTTGGGTTACTTGCTCTGTAGGAAGCTCACATTTGCAAGGAACAAAGTCCTATGCCAAGTGAGTAAGCTTAGAAATGGATCTACCAGCCCCAATCATGGCTTCAGATGACTGCAGCCTCATGAGACCCTGAGCCTAAACCACTTAGCCTAAGCCCTTCCATATTCCTTACCCTCAGAAACCAGATGAGATTAAAATGTTTTTTAAGCTGCTGAATTTTAGGGTAATTATTTATGCAGTAATAGATAACCACTATAGACCACCATTAAGGCTCTTTTTATTCTTCAAATTTTAACATCTGTTTTTTGTTGTTATTTGTAATGTTAAGCCTGTAATCCTGTAAGTCACCTGATCAAATCATTGAATTAGTTAAAAATACCATATTCCATCTCCCATTTTGTAGGTATTTGACATAATAAGTACAGACCGAATTCATCATTCCTTTATTTGGCCCCATATTAGAATGTACTTAAATGAACTGCTTGACGAGGAGCCTTTTCAAAATTATTCCACAGATCCTTTTCATTTATAGTGAAGCCATTTATTTTGTATAACTTGTAATTACTGTACTAGTGACTATGGAATTACTATGAAGTACTTCAAGAGAAAACAGACAGCCTAACAACTGTTCTCAGGCTGAGCCCTCACTAAAGGAGCTTCTTGTGTATTACTTGTGACTTTGATGCTTATTAATTATACAGGATAATCACAGTGTAGGTTTTTAAAAGTCATATTTTTAGGATTAGTTAACCATATACTCAAACCTGAGAGACGGCTTCTCAGCAGATCCAGTGTCAAGGTCATGAGTTGCAGTCCCAGCTCCTGCCTCTCCCATCCCATTTCTTTTCTGTTTCCTTTTTTACCCTACTAAACCAATTTCACTATCAAGAATTCTCCTTTTATTAATACTCTATAGAAATGGTTGTCATGAGTAAGAAAAGAGGTATTTCACTGCTTAGAGTGACTTTTTCTCCTGTTTCCTTTGTCAAAGCATTTTGCTAAATATGGATTTGCCTTTAATAAGTACAAATAGATATCTTCATTGAATCCTAGGATATTAGTCTCATGTTTTTATACCTGAATTTAAAGAAACATATTCTTGGTAAAAGAAAAACAGTCATGAGTCCCGTGTTGTTATTGGATATCATTGCTTTTAAAAATATAACTTGTGTTAAGTTTTACTTTTACTGTGATATAAATTAATAATAAAATGGCTGGCTTGGGAATCATTTATTTTTGTGGTTGTTATTGCTGTTGTTTTTGGTACTGGGGATTGAACCACTGAGCCACATCCCCAGCCCTTTTTGTTTATTTTGAGATCGGGTCTCAATAATGTGCTGAGGCTGACCCAGAACTTGCCATCCTTCTGCCTCAGCCTTCCAAGTTGCTAGGATTATAGGCATGCACAACCATGCCCAGCTAGAAATTGGTCCTTTTTTTTTCTTCCATCCTAAAGAGATTATTTTAAAATTTTACTGAGAATTTTTTTAATTTGGATCTGAAAAAAAAATAGAATCCCCCCCCCCAATGAAATAAGTTTAGAAAAATAGTTATTAGTAACTTAAAGAAACAGGGGCTAGGGGCATAGCTCAGTGGTAGAGCCCTTGCCTAGCATGAGCAAAACCCCTGGGGTCATTCACCAGCACTGAAAAAAAAAAAAAAAAAAGGAAATGGATTTCTCTGTATTTCTAGTGTACAAATACCATCCAAATATTCCAGTAATGTAACTTAAGATGGTTATAGTCAGACCAGAAATAAAGCCCAGGGCTTCTGACTCTGCTTTGAACATTTGCCATCTGATAGGAACAAATTTGTGTTCCTATAAGACTAAGTGATTCCTGAGACTTTAACTTGCACAGTCAACAAAAAAGAAGATGTCACATTTTCAGCACTGAAACTATACTTCTGTGTTAAGGAAATCCTGGGTTTGCTTTATTTTCTTGAGGGTTCTTTTTTTTTAATAAAAGCTCAATCTTTTTTTTTTTAAATTATCATCTTTACCAGAAAACAACCAATAGCCTCACTTATTTTTGGATTTTCTTTAATGTTTCAGAATCCATTTTTGCATACAGTGTTCAGTGTGTCTAAATTCTTTTTTTCATTTTAATTTGTTGTATATGACAACAAAATGCATTACAATTCATATTACACATATAGAGCACTGTATTGTGCTCTATGTCATATCTCTGGTTGTACACAAAGTAGAGTCACATCCTTCTTGTCTTCATACATGTACTTAGGATAATGATGACTATCGCATTCCACCATCTTTCATACCCCTATGCCCCCTCCCTTCCCCAAAAACAATGTGGTATATATACACAATGGAATATTACTCAGCATTAAAAGAGAATAAAATCATGGCATTTGCAGGTAAATGGTTGGAGCTGGAGAATATAATGCTAAGTGAAATTAGCCAATCCTAAAAAATCAAATGCCGAATAATCTCTCTGATTTAAGGATGCTGATTGATACATGCTACCAGGGGAGGGGGAAGGGGAGGATTAATTGAGGGTTGTTTTAAATAAAAGCATAGCCATTGAATTTTGAATATCTCCCCTTTTTTAATGGGCTCCTATTTGTGGACTGCTCTACTAAGAAACCATAACAACTGATGAATTTTTTTTTTTTTTTTAAGGATTCTTTTCTCCTGTTTGGTACCAGGAATTGAGCCCAGGGGTGCTTAACCACTGATCCACATCCCCGGCACGTTTTATTTTTTGTTTTGTTACAGGATCTTGCTAAGTTGCTAAATTGTTCAGACTGTCTTTGAACTTGGAATCCTCCTGCTTTAGCCTCCCAAGTTACTGAGATTATAGGCATGCACCACCACACCTGGCAAAATAGTTTTTCAAAATGGATAAATGACAGTGGGTTTTCATAATTAGACTTAATGTAAAAGTTTGTCATTTAGTACTTTGTTGTGTAATAATCACTGATGTCACTCTTTTGGTCTGTGTATGCTATATGGTGCTCCTATGAAGTAGTACTGCAAGCTCTTTCTAGAAGAGATAAGAAAAAAGAGAAGCCTAAGAATATCTTTCCAGCCATCTCCTGATCCTTAGACACCTGGTGTGGCACCCAGGCCCAAATCCTTGAACCAGATTCTAGGTACCACCCTTCATCTCCTTTTTATCTTCTCTTTCATCCCCAAATTCACCAAGCCCTGAAGGGGACAGAAGGGAAGATGGAAGATAGCATCTGAACAGAAACTAAAAGAGGGGGTTGGATTTGGCAGCAGGTAGAAGGATTTTGTCTGCGCCTCTTGGTGTGAGTGCCTGGCACCCATCAACAGCGAAGTGAAGTTCCATGTGTACAAATCACAAGTAGTTCTAGATTATAGTGTGATCATACTTATTTTTAGCATCCTTTACATATCTACTGGTACCTTGTTGAATTACTAACTATGTAAATTCATAAAATTATCATGCTTAATACTTTAGAAATGCACATGGCATAACAGAAAGAAAAGATAGACCTGTTGGTAATAGATGTGGACGTAAGCAGAGACAAAAAGCCTGGTGGTGAAGGACACAGACTTTGAAGCCAGGCAGCCTTGGTCAAGACCCAGTTCTGACAGCTGGATGAGTAACCTGGAACAGTTATTTAGTCTCTCTGTAATAGTTTTCCCATTATGCAAAGTGGAGATGGTTAGCATTATCTTATAGGGTTGTAAATATTAAGTCGACATAACTATAAATGCTTAGAACAACGTCTAATACATAATTAGCTCTATATGAGTATTTGTGCTTGTTAATATTATATCACATCACTTTTCTGATGCTATTTCTTTTATATTTGGATGGCTCAATCTGATTTGCAACCAGCAGGTTACATTTACACTAACACTACCACTTTTAATGTATAACTACTAGATAGCAGATTCCCCTCCTCAATAGAATTAAAATGCAAAATACTTATTTATTTTTCTCTTTCCCAGGCCCAACACAGAGATACTTTCATTGAAGAACGCTATGGAAAATATAATATCAGTGATCCTTTGATGGCTCTACAGAGAGATTTTGAAACACTGAAGGAGAAAAATGATAGTGATAAGCAGCCAGTGTGCACAAACCCACTCTCTATTCTTAAGGTGGTGATGAAGCAGTGCAAGAACATGCAGGAACGCATGCTGTCCCAGCTGGCTGCTGCCGAGAGCAGGCACCGAAAGGTAGGTTCAGTCTGGTAGATGTATGCTGCACAAATCCTTGTGAAGACTATAAACCATACCTGATATCATCTTGTCAGCTGCCAGTTTTCACAACAGTTCAGTGGTTGTGGGTAGACAAAAGTTCCTTAGCTTATGTAGGAGCCAGGAGATAGAAAAGAAAACAGAGGTTATTCCAAGTGGTAAATTTAGGGAATGTGCCAGGCACATTATTTAAGGTAACATTCCTTCTTGGTATGTCACTCCAGAAGATTTGGTATGTTTTTTCAGCCAAATTTTGGCAACAAACTGGAGTTTAATCAAGCTTGTAGCCGAGCAGAATATTCTGTATTTGCTTACTTAAGTGATAAATACAAAGAGTAACAGATATTGGGCTGGGGCTGGGGCTGGGGCTCAGCGGTAGAGCGCTTGCCTAGCATGTGCGAGGCTTTGGGTTCAATCCTCAGCACCACATAAAAATAAATAAAATAAAGGTATTGTTTCCAACTACAAAAAAAAATTAATATTTTTTTAAAAGATTAACAGGTATTTAGGGAATGCTGTATCTCAGAGGGAGAATTTACCTCACTATAAACACATAAGCCGATAGACTATTTTCATTTATTTCTAGTTTTGAGTTTCATTGCATCTTATTGCTCATGAAAATATAAACAGTCCACAGGGTTGTTTACCTTAATGTTCTTTTACACTGTTAAGACTCAGAGAGGTGTGTTTGTGTGTCCATATCTGATAGTTTCTACATTAGGAAGGTGTAACCTGTGCTTTCCTCTATCTCATCTTATTGGAATGCTGGTGCTTGTGAATTTATTCCCCAGCTTGTCATTTACTCTTCAGATTTTACTTGTAAAAGATGCTTGGCTAGAATCTGGATTTTTTTCAGCTATCAGATTTATACTTGTGGGTATTGGTCCATTTTGTAGGAAACATTTTAATTGGAAAAATTAGGTTAGCAGCTATAAAATTGGATAGATTTGAGTTTACTTTTATGATTTACCTCCATTCAAGCCACCTGCTTAAATCATGTCTGATGACTTGCTTTCAATTCTGGGTCTTGCCTGTGATCTTTTCTTTCTCTTCATAAATCTCATAAATCTAATAAATGAAAGGCTCTTAACTATGGAGGGGCCTTACATGTTCCCCAGGCCCCCAGAAAATATGCAGAATGTCAAAAGTTTATGCATTTTTGTAGGAAATATATTTTCCCATAACTTTAATCAAATTCTCAGAGTTGCCCAAAACCAAAAAGTTTAACTTTTGCTCTAGAATGAAGTAATCTGAAAACATTTATGCCCAACTTAAAAAGGTTTTGGGTTGGAGTAAGTTGCCTAAATTGGAGGGGTGGGCTTTACTTAAAATCTTTTAAGAAAATCTTCACCACATTTTTGATTGGTTGGCAGGCTTTATTTCCTCTTCATACATGAAGTGATTAAGTTGTGCTAAAGGAGCTAGGTAGATGTCATGCCCATGGAAGATGCAATGTTGGGATAATTTGCAGCTCTAGATAACAAGATAGAAGAAATTTGAAATAATTCAAATTTCCACCAGCATGGTGGCACACATCTATAATCCCAGCTACTGGGGAGACTGAGGCAGGAGGATCGAAAGTTAAGGCTAACCCTATCTCAAAATGAAGAAAAAGTGCTGGGATATGGCTTAATGGTAGAGCACACTTAGATTCAGTCCCTAATATGGAGATGGAGGATCTTATCAAAGTCTATCTCTTTGGGATTTTAGTTTTTTCATTCAATTTCTGCAATTTTGGAGAGCTCTCAGAAGGGAAAGGAGACGTCTTACCACATTTGGCAAAAAATCTGCCTTTGTATTAAATTTAATAATCTGACGTAATCCCAGCAGTTAGGGAGGCTGAGGCAGGAGGATCGAGAGTTCAAAGTCAGCCTCAGCAAAAAATACAATAGGCCTGGGGATGAGTGCCCCTGAATTCAGTCCCCAGTACCAAAAAAAAAAAAAAAAATTTTTTTTTGATGCTTTTAACCAGAAGGAAGTACTCCAGAATATTTTCATTTTTAAAAAGAGTTTCATATCTCAAAATATTTTCTCTCTTCCTTCATAAAAAAAAAAATTATGAGAAGAAATGGCCAGTGGGATGACAGTGCTCTGCCATGAAGATCTGGGCCAAGGCACGTCCAAGGCATTGAGCAGATGTTACTGAATAATCCATTTCCATTCAGTATAATGTGCACTTATCAGCAGGATCACGCAGAAAATGTCCCTTTAAATTTGTCCCTTTAAATGGGTTTCATCCTTTGGCACGAGGATAAATAGAATATGAGGAGGCAAGTTAATTAAAAGACTTAAGAAATCTCCACTTGTGATCCCAGTAACCCAAGTCTTTTTACATGCAGGACGAAGTCAAGAAAATCTTTTCACCTTTTATCTACCTATATAAAAATGTGTTGTTAATGATGCGTGACACAATTTGGATGTTGCCTCTTTAAAATGTTCAGTTTCAGGCTTCCTTTTTGGTCCTTCATTCATTTGAGGATTCAGAGGAGAACTTCAGGTAGAGCTTTCTGTGGTGCTGTCTCGCACTGGCCCCTGACCACACCTGCCTGAAACTTCTCAGACTTTCTGTGAACTCTCAGAAACCCTCTGGACTCCTATAGCTTATTATTTGCTCTCTTGTGTTTATATACCATTCTGTATCTACTTCAGGTAAAGTAAATATCTTGTTCTGTAGCACATAGTTGACATGTCTCACACCACTAGACAGTGTGCTCCTTGATGGCCCTGGCTGGATTTTATTTATTTATGTATTTATTTAACCTCTGGAATTATCTCCAGTGTTTAGTTAGGCACTTAGTATTATAAGTGTGAATCCTTGATATTTGGAAATGAATTTTTTTAAAATTGTTAAAGGTAATCCTAGACCTAGAAGAAGAAAGGCAGAGGCATGCACAGGACACTGCTGAAGGAGATGATGTCACCTACATGCTGGAAAAGGAGAGAGAGCGGCTGACTCAGCAGGTAATTAAGATGGAGGGGATCACAGCAGCCTACAATAGCATTCCTCATGGGTTATCCTGAAGGATATAAGTTGGTGTTGCTCAAAAACAGGACTTTGTGGTCAAGTCAGGAAACTACTGGATTATACATAATTAAACAAGTTTCTAACTTTTAATTTGTTAGAACATTTAGGATGCAGAATTACACTGTGTTTCAAGAACAGTATAGAGTAGTATTCCATATTTAGTAAATCTATACTTTTATAAAATCCTTTTATTTATTTAATTAATTATTTTTTAATTTATTTTTATAGTACTGGGGATTGAACCCAGAAGCACTCTACTACTGAGTCAAAATCCCAGCCCTTTTTATTTTGAGACAGGGTCTCACTATGTTGCCTAGGCTGGCCTTTTCTCTTTATTATTATTATTTTTAAATTTTTTTTTAGTTGTTGATAGACCTTTATTTTATTTATTTATATGTGGTGCTGAGAATCGAACCCAGTGCCTCACACATGCCAGGCAAATGCACTACTGCTGAGCCACAGCCCCAGCCCTAGCCCTCTTTTTTAATTCTCATCATGTTTGACTGAATTGGTTTTTCTACCCATTAATGAGTTTTAGAGTTTGAAAAATACTCACTGAAAAGATTCCTCCAACCATTTCCTCTCATTCACTCTGTGCAGTAAATAAAGTTGGGAAGACAAAACAGACTACATTTCTATGAAAAGTATGATTCAAATGCAGTCATTTATGTTGGTTCATTTTTAAAACCAGAGAAAATTACTGTTGAAATTTGAAAGTTGTGTTGTGTATTCACCACAAAATCTGGCTTAATAGTTTTCTGTTTTGTTTTGAGGGGTTCTATGTATTCTACACACCTGAAACATAAGGAATCATTAAATTCTCACTAATGACCCTGAAATAATTAAGAGCTAGAAGTGCCCCCTAAATTATCAAAGATGAAATCACAGTGTGTGCATTCATAGTAACCCTGCACCAGGGAATAGGCAGCCAGGGCACTCTACTTAGAGATACTGTTTTCATACTCTAATCAAGATATGTGGTGGCATTTTTTTCTAGTTGGAATTTGAAAAATCCCAAGTAAAAAAGTTTGAAAAAGAGCAAAAGAAGCTCTCTAGTCAGCTGGAAGAGGAGCGCTCCCGCCACAAGCAACTCTCATCCATGTTGGTGCTTGAGTGCAAGAAAGCCACCAATAAGGCTGCCGAGGAAGGGCAGAAGGCCGGAGAGCTGAGCCTGAAATTGGAGAAAGAGAAGAGCCGGGTGAGTAAACTGGAGGAGGAGTTAGCAGCAGAGAGGAAGCGAGGCTTGCAGACTGAGGCCCAGGTGGAGAAGCAACTGTCTGAGTTTGATATTGAAAGGGAACAACTGAGAGCAAAACTGAACCGAGAAGAGAACCGGACCAAAACTCTGAAAGAAGAGATGGAAAGTTTAAAGAAGATAGTGAAGGACCTAGAGGCTTCCCACCAGCACAGTATCAGTGATGAGCAATTGACGAAACCAGTAACTATGTCCAAAGGCACAGCAACGGAGCCTCCCATGCTAGTGTCTGTATTTTGCCAAACAGAGAGTGTTCAGGCAGAAAGAATCCATGGAAGCATCATAACCAAACCAACAAACGCGGGGCTGCCAGGTCCCACCACTCCTCCTTACTCTTATGCAAAAACCAATGGCCATTGTGACCCAGAGATCCAAACTACCAGGGAGTTGACAGCAGGCAGCAGTGTAGAAAACCAAGTGCCTCCGCGAGAGAAATCTATAGCACTGACCCAAGAGAAACTAGTGGAAAATGGTGGGTGTCCTATAGGAACTGAGACTCCAGCCCCAATGCCCAGTCACCTCCCTTCCAGTGGCAGCTCACTGTCTCCCAGCAGCACTGCCTCCTCCTCTCTAACATCCTCTCCTTGCTCTTCACCAGTACTCACTAAACGGTTATTGGGGTCGTCAGCTAGCAGTCCCGGCTACCAGTCATCCTACCAGGTAGGGATCAACCAGAGGTTCCATGCAGCCCGGCACAAATTTCAGTCCCAAGCAGACCAGGACCAACAAGCCAGTGGTCTACAGAGCCCTCCATCCAGGGATCTATCCCCCACCCTCTTAGATAACTCTGCTGCCAAACAGCTGGCCCGAAACACAGTCACTCAGGTGCTCTCCAGATTCACTAGCCAACAAGGGCCAATCAAGCCCGTCTCTCCCAACAGTTCTCCTTTTGGCACAGACTATCGAAATCTGGCCAACACTGCCAACCCAAGAAGTGACACCAGCCATTCACCTACTCCGGGGAAAGTATCCAGTCCTCTGAGCCCCCTGTCTCCAGGAATCAAGTCCCCTACCATCCCCAGAGCTGAGAGAGGAAACCCTCCACCTATCCCACCCAAAAAACCTGGCCTCACCCCTTCTCCGTCTGCTGCAACTCCACTGACCAAAACGCATTCCCAGGCATCCTCTTTGACCACCACAGAAGACCTTGCCAGCAGCTGCTCTTCCAATGCTGTGGTAGCCAATGGCAAGGACGTTGAGATACTTTTGCCTACCAGCAGCTAGTCCCCAGGAGGGAGTCTCCAAATCTGACATTCCATCAGATTTCGTCCAAGAGGTCAGAATGAGACCATTGAGTCAGATTATGTTATTTATTTTGATAGTAGCTGAAACCATCTGTATAATACATTTAGTGTATTTTACCTTTTTGTATTTTTTTAAGTAGAAACTGAGTAGTTTGGATTTGTATGGCTTACATCTTTGTACTGAAGCTAGAAAGACATTGCAAAAATATTCAAGCTCAGCAATCACCCTAATGTTGTGATCAAGAAAGTTAATTGAGTACCAGGTGGTGATCTGCTGTTTATTTCGGGACCAGAATTACTCAACACTCATTTTGAATTATGCAGAAGTGGTTCATGCAGATTTTTATTCCAGATGAACATGTTTTAAAAGTGCCTGAAATAAGACTGCCATATGAATGTGATTCTGCAGCAAAAACAAAATGGATCATTTAATTGCAGAAAGAGATCCTCTGTGAACTCTGAATGTTAAAAACCAACACTGCGTTTAATCCTCTTTTACTGTTTTTTTTTTTAAATTTTAATACAAGCTTTGTGTTCTGAAAACAAGGCTGCATAAGTAGGATGGGAATCCTTCTAAAGGTGGGTGTGAACTCTCCATAAAGCAAAGCTTTGTAGAGCCCTTGAGAAGCCCTCTTGAGCATTAAAGAGTTGGGGTGCTGATTTTCTTACACTTTTGAAAAATTAAGTCGTTCCCAATTTCCTGCATAAATTCTTCAATAGAATGAAATCACACCTCTATTCAAAAATGTCTTCAAGCATCTACTGTTGTTGTGTAAGGAACTTCTGATTGCTTTTACTTGAATAGGAAATGGTTACTCATTTTGTATAAAAGTTTTGCAACAGAATGAAATCTTTATTCTGTAATCAAAAAGCAATAACTTAAAATTCACTCTCTTTCTAATATTGTAAGTCAGAACTATACAGGATTTACCAAATTGTTTCATTTATTCTCTAAGCTGCCAGCACTTGTCTGTATCTGTGGAACCAAATTACCTTTTACCTAGATGGAAATATACATATATCTGTATAGATACATACCCCTTTACATTTTAACATACACACACTTAAAAACACATAAAAATATTAGTATGATTATATCTTTGGAGTTTGCAATATAGCATAAAGGACAAGTAGAATTGCATATTAAGATTACCTACCAAAGCAATTAAATATGGCTGGGACCCAATCAAAGGAGGAATCTCATCCACAGGGAAGTGGAGAGATTTCAGATGAAGCCTGTCCTCAGCATCATAAAAAGGCACAGCTGAACTAACCCCAGTGTCACAGAACTCAACTGTTCATGTGAATGAGTGAAACTGATCACTCCCTCAAGTGATGTCAAACCGCTTGGTGCTATGGAACATGTAGCAAACTGAAGTGCCCCACTCCCACTTAAAAGGGCCACCCCATTCAGCTCCAGCTGCTTGCTGCTGTGTAAGAATGCTAGACACAGGTTACCAGCTCTTCCAATTTTTTTATGAAATCCAAGTTTTCATGAGAAACTTTCTCATTTTTAAATAACAAGAACTGACTCAAAAGTAGTATAAGTACCACCGGTTAAACAAACGCTTTTGCAACTGGATTTAGCTTGCAAGCTGCTAATTTCCAACCTCTTTCATTCTTGAAACTGCCATGTCCATGATAGTGAAGACAGAAGCCTCAAGACTTGCAACTGTATGGCTAGTATACTCCTGACCAAGTCCACAGAATCTGACTATTCCCGTCTTCCAAACAGGGACTCCACTCTCAGTTCAGACATGGTGGTTATATGATTTTTGTATCCACAGGGAGAAAGAGGCCTTCATGTTCACATACATTCTCTTAGCCAACCTCTCCAGCAGCCCATAATCTGCTATAATTTAATTCTGTTTCTTAATCTGAGTTGAGAGGGGAAAGGCAATTGTGAAAATTAACGTATAAATCACAACAAAGTATACAACTGACTCCACAGCTAATAATTTGATTAAGTCAAATACATTAAAAGAAGAAAATGCTATTGATGCCCCAGAGTATCTATCAAAATGATGAGGGGGTATCTTAAACTTTCCAAAGCTATCATGTTAAACTTTATTCCATTGCATAGCCAAAATGAACAGTGTTGATAAAATAGCTGAGCCTTCTAAATAGGATGGAAGGCTACAGTGCCAGAGTTATTACCTCTCTTGCTTTAAATGGTAATCTTAAAAGTTGCATTGTGCTCTTCCTTTGTTTTGGGATAGATATATATAGAGATGCTATAAGGAAGTTTATTTCTTAGGAAGTGCACTGAATAATGTATTTCTTTTACAGTGTAATATGGGGTTGGGGATATGCAAGAGAAATGTGTATTTTTGCTAGTTGCCTATCTTCTGAGATAAATAAGCACAATCCTGCAATGGATCCAGTAATTCAAGTTAGATATTATAGATTAGTATTTAAGTTTGCCGTAGGTTGTGTGTGTGTGTGCTAAGTAAAAGTTCCACAATTCACAATTTTGGTATTAACCCACGTTGAAAAAGCTGTTACTGGTCAACAGATTGTAATGATGTGCAACATATAAGCATTAACCAATCTTTAACATATTTGTAAAGCCAAATGTACCATGCAGAAGTCTTCATTCATTTTTATAGCAGATTACATTAAAACAAGTTGAATCATACTGTCTGGGGGAAAATAGTCTTGTTTATACAAAGTGAAAAATGTTGCACAATTTGGGCATATTTTTTGAGAAGGGGGGGTGGTGGTGTAGAGGAAGGACTTGATGATGGCTTTGAAAAACCAGATGAAGTCGACAGACCCATCCAGGTTAGACCTCATAATGGGACATTTATTTTCTTTCAAACCATAGAACTAGGGGAAAATATTTTAGTAATCCAGTCTGTAAATTGTTAAAACTATCCTGGGGGCTCTGGGTCTTTAGGAAATGTTAGAAAACTATAGCCTCTATTTCCAGAAAAAATAGATATGCCTGTATACAAAATTTGTTTGATAGCTTCACAGGAACCAAAAACTTGAAGCCATTGTTGAGTTATGTACTCCAGCATAAGAATGCCTGATCTTATCCTGGCTTCTTATTTCCCATATGACTAATGCGTTCCTTGTTTCCTAGTCTAGTGCTACACTGTTTGCAATGCAAGTTAGAGCCAGACAAGAGCACTTGAAAAATCCTTTGATGTACAAAAGATGTTCAAACCCTGTGCATGTTTACATATCTTAAGTTTCCAGCATTTAAGCCAATTAATGATAATTTCAACAAACACTAGCTATATCCGGTTTCCCATGACAGCCTGAATGCTGCCTTGTCAATATATATATGTGAAAGGAAGAAAGAATGTATTAAGAGTGCTTCTGATGTTTAGTCCTTAAAACAGCACTCTTTCACTCTTCCCCCCCCCCCACACACACACACACACTGGGGATTATTGAACCCAAGGGAGTTTTTCCACTAAACTACATCCCCAACCCTTGCTAAGTTGCTGCAACTGGCTTCACAAGTCACTGAGATAATAGGCATGCACCATCACACAGCAAGAACTTCAAATGTCTTGAAATGCTGGCTTCAAAATAGGATGTGGGGGCTAGGGGTGTAGCTTAGTGGTAGAGCACTTGCCAAGCATTTTTTTTTTTTTCCCAAGCATTTGTAAGGCCCTAGGTTCCAGTCCTAGGCACTACAAAAAGAAAAAAAGAACCTGTTTTCATGGTGATTCAGAGGTAGGCAATGAGCATTGTTCCACAGGATTTTTAATTTAATTACTATTTAAACTAGTTAAGAATATTTGAGAGCCTGTCCACCTATCTTTTCACATTATCAATGTACAAATCATTAGTAAAAGCAAAAGAGGAAGGAGACTGGGGTAATGGTTCTACCCAACTGCATTATGCTTAACTATAAACAAGGAACTCTCCTTAAAAAAAAAAAAAAAAAAAGATTCATGGAGAGTTGGGCCAGCTGATGGAGGTGCTCTGTGGTCACTTTATTGGTGGTGGTGGGGGCGGGGGTTACAGGGGATTGAACTCAGGGACACTCAACCACTGAGCCACATCCCCAGCTCTATTTTGTATTTTATTTAGAGACGGAGTCTCGCAGAGTTGCTGAGGCTGGCTTTAAACTCCGATCCTCCTGCCTCAGCCTCCCAAGCTGCTGGGACTATAGGAGTGTGCCACCATGCTTGGCTTGGGGTCTCACATTTTTATATATATATATATATATATATTTTTTTTTTTAAGTTATTGATAGACCTTTAATTTATTTATACGCAATGCTGAGAATCAAACCCAGTGCCTTACACATGCCAGGCAAGTGCACTACCACTGAGCCATATAGCCCTAGCCCTTTAGGGTCACATTTTTATAATGCTTTATAGCCCTTATTTGTTCTTTCAAAACTTGTTAGTCACTTGTGACCTGAAGAGATGTCTTAGCTTCTGAAATGGGTTTGCCAGAATGTCAATGATATTTGGATCAAGAGGACTGGCTTGTGTACCAAGCATCATGGTAGTGTTTTCACATACCTGTTACCTTACTAATCCTCCCAAGGATGCTGTGAGGTTTATTATCCCCATTTACTGATGAAAATTGAGAACAAGAAATTTGTTCAAGGGCCCTTAGTAAGTGACAGCCAGGATTTCAAACCTATTGCTAAATGAAAAACTCTTGAGATGTCCTCAATTTAATTCCAAAAGGCCATTATTGGGAGGAGAGATGAGGTAAAGTTAATCAGTAAAAATCTACAGGCTAGAGATGGCTACCAGTGGGTACTGGGGATTGAACTGAACTCTTTTTTGTTTTTTTTTTGGTTTGTTTTTTTGCTGGGGGTGGGGGAACATACCAGGAATTGAACACAGGGGGTGCTTAACCACTGAACCACATCCCCAGCCCTTTTTTATATTTGATTTTGAGACAGGAACTCACTAAGTTGCTTAGGGCCTCACTAAGTTACTAAGGCTGACTTTGAACTCATGATCCTCCTGTCTCAGCCTCCCTAGCCTCTGGGATTACAGGCATATGCCAGTGCTCCTGGCTTTTCTCAGCTGTTTTTGAAATAGGGTCTCCCTAACCTGCTGAGCCTGGCCTTGAACTTGCAGTCTTTCTTCCTCAACCTCCCAAGTTGCTGGGGTTACAGGCATGGGCCACCATACCCAGCTCTGTTCTATATTCTTGAATGTATGTTAAAATCTTAACTACTAAAAACACAACTGCATTTATTTATTCATTTATTTCTTTTTTTAATTCTTTTGCCTTTATTGTCTCATTTTTTAAGAGAGAGAATTTTTAATATTTATTTTTTTAGTTTTTGGTGGACACAACATCTTTGTTTGTATATGGTGCTGAGGATCAAACCCAGGCCGCACGCATGTCATTCGAGCACATTACCGCTTAAGCCACATCCCCAGCCCCTATTCATTTATTTCTAAAAGTCATAGGATGGCATATATACAAGAAAAATAAAGTTGTTAAAAATGTTTACTAAAAATACCCTAGCCTATGGTGCAATGCCTATAATCCTAGTTGCTCAGGAGGATCACAAGATCAAGGCCAGCTTCAGCAATTTGGTGAGACCCTCAGCAACTTATCAAGATCCTATCTTTAAAACAAAAGAGGTGTAATTTGGTGGTAAAGCACAAAAAAAAAAGAGAGAGAGAAAGAGATCTTTTAATTATTTATTCCCCTCAAACAACTAGTGTTTTGAGATTCTTAAGATAAGCCAGAAACCAATGTAACTATTTAGAAAGACACAAGTATAAACCTGTTCCCTACCTTCAGGGTACTCTAAATTTAGTTGAGAGCAAACCACTAACAAAAAGTTAGATGATTCCAGGGAAAACAATTTGATAGAACAATGCTCATGAGCTTTAAAAGCCATATAGTTTTTGAAGGTGATCCTCACAAGAGCACTGTGGGAGCTCAGGGGTGGTGGAAGAAAAAAATAAGTAAAAGGGGAGCAAATGTCTTCTCTCATCAAAGCATTGTTTTCCTAGGGTTCTGCAATATCTCCCTGTTTGATTCACTTGGCTTGCCTTGATTTGAAGATGAGGTCAGAGGTAGAGGCACAAGAAGTCCCCACAAGCTGAGTCTGATTTGAGGGAGAATGACAGTCACTAAAGATTCTTTTCTCAAGGATGGGTCTGCTGTAAGAAGCCACAACACTCTGCAGAACATTTTCTGGTAACTTGTAGGAATGACCTAGGAACATGCAAAGGTAGGCTGTGAAAGATTCTTGATGGCAAAATGGTACATAACCCATATATGTTCCTTACTGCCCTTCTTCACACCCTCTACCTCTTGATTAGCCACTGAGAGAAATGAAATTTTTAAAAACAAAAAAGTCCTGTAATCCCAGCAGCTCTGGAGGCTGAGACAGGAGGAGCTCGAATTCAAAACCATCCTCAGCAAAAACTAGGCACTAAGCAACTCAGTGACACCCTGTCTCTAAATAAAATACAGAATAGGGGCAGGAGCTGTTGCTCAGGGGCAGAGCACTTGCCTAGCATGTGTGAGGCACTGGGTTTGATCATCAGCATCAGTACCACATAAAAAAATAAAGGCATGCTGTCCATTTACAACTATAAAAAAAAATTTTAAATACAGAATAAGGCTGGAGAAGTGGCTCAGTGGTCGAGTGCCCCTGAGTTCAATTCTTGGTACCCGCCCCACCCACCCCCCCCCAAAAAAAAAAAAAAGAAAGAAATTAGTCCTGGTACACTGGCAAGTGAGTTTTTTCTTTGGAGGGATGTGAAAGCAGCTTTTGCTCTTCCAAAGCCTTAGTGTCTTTATTACAGGGAGACTGGAGACAGGGAATAATCACATGGCTCTGTCCACACTGTGAAATGGCACTGAGAAACTACTGGGAAGTGTCAAAACTAGATAGGCCTTAGCCTGGAGAGTCATCTACTTAATCTGACAAGAATCCTGCTCACCAACCGGGCATGGTAGCACACGCCTATCCCAGCCACTCTGGGATTACAATGTCAAGGCCAGCTTGGGCAATTTAGCAAGACCCTGTCTTTTATTTTAAAAAGTAAAAATAGGGCTAGGACTGGAGCTTAATGGTAGAGCACTCGCCTGGCATTCGTGAGGCACTGGGTTCGATCCTCAGCACCACATAAAAATAAATAAAGGTACTGTGTCCGCCTACGACTAAAACAAATATATATATACAAAAAAAAAAGTAAAAATAAAGTAGCTTAGGGGTAGAGCACTTGCCTAGCATGCTCATAGTTCTGGGTTCAATCCCTAGCACCATCAAAAAGAAAAAACTCCCACTAACTCAATGAAGGATATAGTTCCCTAGGAACACGGAATGCTTGACAGTAAATGGCCCTCAGCTATAGCACCTTAGAGAAGCTGCCTTAACTGGAAAAAAAAAGCAAAAAAAGTGTTTGACCAAGTTATGTCTCCTTCCATGTGCAGCTTATATACAAAGACTAACAGGTGTGAAGTTTATATTGGCCTCCTTGTCCCAGATGGGAAACTCTGAAGGGTCATCCCAGCTTTAATACCCCTTGCAGGGTTGGCTCAGACCTTTATTGGGACTTGCAGCTCAAATCTTGCACATCCTGCCCCCTTTTCCCTTCTGCTCCCTAGGTGTGGATCCCATGGGTCCAAGAAGCCTCCTGCCATCTAATCTCCATCCCAGAGTCTACACTTCCTTTTGCTTACAATTAAGTCTTCTAAAAGAGGGAGGGCATATTTTCTGAATATTTATATGGGCCCATGTTCTTCATAAATTATTTTGCATGTTACTTCATTTAGTCTACACAGCTACTAAAAGAGGTCAGGGTGGGGACTATAGTTCAGTGGTAAAGTGCTTGCCTACCATGCTCAAACCCTGGGCTCAATCCCCAGTGGGGGTGGAGGGAGAGGACAGTACATCATCCCTACTTGACAAGAATATATCATCCTGACACAATAAATTGCCCAAGGTCCTACAACAGAGCAGGGCTGAGATTTAGTCAAAGCTAGGATTCAAACCCTTGTACATTTGGCTTTCAAAGCCACATTCTTTTTACTGGCCACACTGGTATGTGCTTGCTGATAAAACTTAGGATGCACAAAGCCCTGGGTTCAATCCCCAGCACTGAAACAAACCAACTAATACACTTGGGGAGTTTAGAATATTATATCGGGGCTGGGATTGTGGCTCAGTGGTAGAGCACTTGCCTAGCATGTGTGAGGCACTGGGTTCGATCCCCAGCACCACGTTAAAAAAAAAAAAAAAAAAAAAAAAAAAAAAAAAAACAACTAAATAAAGACATTGTGAACATCTACAACTAAATTGTTTTTTTAAAAAGAAGAGTAATTTATCATCAGTCATAGACCTAAATGTGAATCCCCTAATTTATTAGCTTACTTTTGAAACCTTCAGCTAGAAACAGGTTACTGAAGGGACTGGGTTTTATGAGGAGAAAGTTAAGGCTGATTTGCCTACACATGGAGTCATCAAATACGAAAGCTACAGGAAGCTTAGAATCCCTTAATTCTAGCTCCCTTATATTAAAGATGAGAATGAGCCCTAAAAAGGCTAGGTGACTTTCCCAAGCTTACAGGTCTAGTTCATGGTAGAGCCCAGACAGTCATCAGTCTGGCTCCCTGGGTCGGCCTCAGCTCCTCCTAGGCTGGCCTGGGACCAGCAATATCCTAGCCCAGCCCTGGCTGCTTCCTCAGGCACTCCTTCCTCAACTCCATCCACAGTGTCTGCCTTTGATCTTGTTCACCTGGGCTGCCCCATATTCCAGCCCTTGCCCTCTGCTCAGGCTTCTGGCTGCCTGCCACACTTGTTGCCACAAAAATCCTGTCCTGTTCTCTGAACAGGTTTGGCAGCTGGAGTGAGGGTGGGAGTGGAGAGGATGGTGGAGCTCAGCTCCCAGGCTGTGCCTCTGTCTGGCATCAGCTCTGGGAAGAACTTACTCATAGGCATGCCTGGCTCCTCAGGTGTAGCCGAGAAGTCACAGGAGCTCTGGCATCTACCCCTCCCTGCTCCTGAATGTCTGGCCAGCCACGCCTACCAGTGGAGGGGCTGCTGTGTGCTTGAGGAGAGGTGCCGCCTAGTCCTCCACCTGAACTCAAGCCCACAGCTCTCCCAGGGAGGGCCTTGTGAATTCTCAAAACTTCCATATCTCCCTCCAACTTAGTGTGCACTCTCCATCCTCCCTACCCACCTAACCCAGATCAAAGCCTTCTAGGACGGTGCCTCAGAGCAGATGGGTGTCCTCAGGAGGCCCCTAACCCAAAGGGATTGGGGGTGGTGACAAAGCACACACAGGCCCTTCTTCATCCCTTGCGTGTTTTCCCTCTCCTGAGTTGTGGTGAGTCAGCGCCACAGGGCCACACACAAGGCTCCCATTCAGGGCTCATTTTCCTTCTGCTCTAACTCAGATCTTGGCATCTTTGAATCCTCACTCTATGTGGGCCTTATTCTTGCCATGGGAAAGCTCTGCTCCCTGCCCTGTGCCTCCTCTCTTTCCCCCAGCACTCCCCACACATACACCCACATTTCTCATCCTTGCCTTCTGAGAGTTGGCAATCCAGCTAGCTACAAACAGGACAGAGAACAAAATAGAAACGTTAAGCTATTAAGTCCCCAATCACATATCCAAGGGTATTTGTTGCTGCCATCTCTGCAGCCCTGAGCTGCAGATGCGCTGGGCCCAGCCCTCATTTATTCAGCATATATGGTTATTAAGTGCTGGCCCGGTGTCAAGAGTCATGCTAAGGGTTGGAATTTACACTCTGAGGGTGGAAGAGGTCTCAAAGGTGGTATCTCAAGCATAGTGCTGGGCAGGACACAGCAGGTGTCCAAATAGGTGATGGGGTGCCAAGCGCCTGAGAGGGTCTGTAGGGCAGGGAAATCCATGGTCCTAGAGATTCAAGAAACCTGATTGAACTCTGGGCCTTGAACATGCTAGACAAGAGCTACAACTAAGTAGCACTCTCAGCTCAAGAAGCACCTGCTTTTAAAAAAACAGAAGCGGGAAGGATCTTGGGTAGGCTCACAGGGTATACCTACACTTTATACAGCAAGGGATGAAAACGGAGTTTGAACAAACGAAAAAAACCCTGAAGAACGAAAGCCTTGTAGTTCTGTCCAACTCTGGGCAAATCAGCAAGCCTCCTTGGTTATCAGTCACGTAAATATAGTACAGGGCGGCTCCCGGGGGTTTTGTGCCCTGCAGACAGTAAGCCCTTGGTGATTACCTCTCCCTGGACTCCGACTCCGCGGCAGAGGCGGGCTGGGGAGGTTGCCTCTCTGGATTGGAGACGCTGGGTTCTGAACTAGTCCCAGGTCCTCGGTGCCGGCGGCTCCTCCCCGCTGGCAGCCCCGCCCTCCTTCAGAAAGCTGGGTGGCTCGCGCCCCCTGGTGTTTGAGAGGCAGAAGCAGAACCTCCCTCCCAAGGGCTGGCCTCGCACCTGCCCCCGGGGAAAGCACGGGGCCTCAGGCAGGAAGCCATGCTCAGCAGCTTCTCTGGTGGCTAAACCCAAAGCACAGCAGCCTTCTCTGAGGAATACAAAAAGCCTATCTACCTGAAAGGAGAGAGAAGAGAAACCACATCACAGGATTGTTGTGACCTTTAAATGAGCAAACTTAAAATAGTCCCTGGCATAAGTAAGCATTCAACAAGTGACAGCTCTCAGGACAGTGACTGACACCTCATAGATAGATGCTCAGTGGCTGCTAAAGAGGGACCAGGCTGACCGACAATACTTATTTAACTGTGCTTCAAAAATGTTTCTCTCCTTCTACCCTACCAATGCTGTAAAATACAAAACTCTACCACAAAAATGGGACGATACCCTCCATATATGTATGGTATGCCACATATAACTAAAAAGAATTTAAAAATGAAAAAAACCCTGAGTGAACCAAAATAAGCAAGAGCCAGCACTCTAGGAGGAAAACCAAAAGAGTTCATCTATCCAAATATCCATGCCACTGTCCTACTAGGTGCCTAGCACTGCCCTGGGTATTGTGATGGAAAAATAAATAAGTTACAGTTCCTTGGGGACTTTAGATGTTGGTGGGAGAGAGAAACATAAAACAAGGTGTTAGGTGGACTGTAATCCCCAGCAGAGTCAGCGAAGATCTCACACGGAAAGTGACACTTGGCCTGGCCTTGAAAGAGGGATGGATGCTCCCAGGTGAAGAAAAGATGAAGGATACTCCAGGCAATAAGAATAGATTCCATGAAGCCCTGGGCTCAATCCCTAGCACCAAAAACAAAACCAAAAAAAAAATAGTATTTACAATATACCACGTTGCAAACAGGCATGGTGTTTCTGGTAAGAGGGTCTGGGGTGGGAGTGTGGACCTGGAGAAATAAGAGGAAAGGGAGGACATGCTCTGCCTAGGGGAAGAAAATGAACTCTCTTGGGTGGGCTACCAGGAGTCTGAAATGAGGGGACATGAGCAGGGGCACACTTAACCACAAAGCTTATGAAGTTTGAGCCTCAAGGCCGGTCATGGGCACAGCCCCTTCCAAGCCCTACAGGTTCCAAGTCATGTGGGTATTATGCTTATTTTTTTTTCAAAACTAAGATAACTGCAAACAGTTAACAGTACTATCTCCTTACTCTTCTCCTATATTATACTTTCCCCCATGTTGAGTGGCTTTGGAGTAGGGGCCATGGGAACTTTTTCAATAGTTAAAGGTAAATTGAATGGGGGACTAGTGTGCAGGTTTGAGGGTTTCTTTTTGCCTCGTTTCTTTTTTGGTGCTAGGGATTGAACTCAGGACTTTACACATGATAAGCACTTTCTCTACCAATGAGCTACACCCCAGCCAAGGGAAACTATCTTTTATTTCAAGGTACTTGCAGTCATTCCATGCAGAATTAGTTGAGTTTTGGTTAGCCATGCCAGCACAGGCTTAGCTTCTAGGAACACTCCTGTAAATCACTGTGCTATTTCACCTTACAAATGACATGAGGAAAAGTACCAAAAATGGTATTCTATGACTATATCCTATTGCACCTGGCGATAAAAGTATAGTGGGACATGGCGGAGAAAAAGGTTTTTAATATGTGGAACCATAACTGGTCTATAGAAAATTCCTCCAGTTATCAAATATATAAAGTTATGAGTAGGCAATTAATTTCTCATGAATGCCTAGCCAATATATTTCTCCTGTCAGTAACACTCAGTAATATAGTGTGTATGATTATAAATGCACCATACCTATAGAGATATAATCAAAGAGTGGTTAGTCAAAGATGTGTTTGTAATTTTAGAGAAGTTTTCTTCTGGTCAAGATAAAATGTCAGAACCTGGGTTTATACTCACATCCAAAACAACTTAACAAAATACCCTGCCACCTCAAAAAAACCAAATAACAAGGGAAAACAGCAAGAAAGGAACAAATACAACTGTAAAAAATAAAACAATTAACAAAATGGCAATAGTTAAGTCTTCACTTAATAATTACATCAAATATAAATTGATTAAATTTAACAATTTAAAGGCATTTATTGGCTGAATAGATTTTTAAAAACCAAGATCCAGAAAAGTTATTTTAAAAAATCTAATGAAGTAATAGATTTTTTAAAAAGACATATCAGCTGAAAGTGAAGGAGTGGAAAAATATATTTCACATAAATGGTAACCAAAAGGAAGAGGGAGTGGCTATTAGGTTTAAAATATAAAACTATCTCTAGAGATAAAGAAGGCCATTCATTATATAATGACAAAAGGGCCTTTGTTTGTTTTTTTGTTGTTGTTTTGTTTTTGTTGAGACAGGCCTCACTATGTTACCTAGGCTGATCTCAAACTTGTGTGCTCAAGTGATCCTCCCATCTCAGCCTCCTGAGTAACTAGACTATAGATTTGCACCACCATGCCCAGCTAATAAGAGTATATTTAATGGGCTGGGGATGTGGCTCAAGGGGTAGCGCACTCGCCTGGCATGCGTGCAGCCCGGGTTCTATCCTCAGCACCACATACGAACAAATGTTGTCCGCTGAAAACTAAAAAAAAAAAAAATATATATATATATTAAAATTCTCTCTCTCTCTCTCTCTCTTTAAAAAAAAGTATATTTAATAGAAAACATACCAATTATAAATACATATGTACCCAACCTCAGAGCACTTAATTATATAAAGCAAATATTGATAGAAAACACATGAAACAGACTACTATATAATTCAAGTAGGGGACATCAATACTACACTTATAATAATGAATAGAACACTTAAACAGAAAATCAATCAACAGCTGACTTGAACAACACTATAGAACAAACGGACCTAACTGAATAGGAAAGTTCTCTTGCGTTTTCACCCTTCAGCAAAAAAATCTTTCCAGGGCACCACAAACATTCTCGATAGACCACACATTAGGTCCTCAAATAAGTCATAACAAATTTAAAGTCAAAATCATTCCAAGTATCTTTTCCAACCACAGAAAACAATAACAGGAAGAAAAACAGAAAATTTATAATGTGCAAAAACTAAACAACATACTCTTAAACAATCAACAGGTAGTTTAAAATTTCCAAGAGGAAAAATTTTTAATTATCTTGAGACAAACAACACATACAAAAACCTAGGTGATAGAGCAAAAGTAGTAACAAGAGAGGAGTTTTTGTAATAAATGCCAACATTAAAAAAGAAGAGCCAGAACTGAGTGTGGTAGTTCATGCCTGTAATCCCAGCTATTCAGGAGGCTGAGGCAGGAGGAATACAAGTTAGAGGCGCCTCTGGTTTACTTAGCAAAGACCCTGTAGGAAAATAAAAACTTTTTTATAGGGTAGGGATCAGAGTGGTGATAAAGTTCAATGGTAGAGTGCCCCTGGGTCCAGTCCCCAGTGCTGCAGGCATGGTGGTAGCTGCCCCTAGTCCCAGCTACTTGGGGGAGGCTAAAGCAGAAAGATTGATTGAGCCCAGGAGTTGAAGGTCAGCCTGGGCAGTATAGCAAGATTGCTTTTCAAAAAGAAAAAGAAGAGAAGAGGAAGAATAAGGAGAAATAGAAGAAGAAAATTCTCAAACAATCTGTTTGTTCTTTAGGAAATTAAAAAACAAATTCTGTTCAGTTGACAGAAGGAAGAAAATAATAAACATGAAAACAGAAATAAATAAAGAATACAAAAATGACCAAAAAAATAACAAAACCCAAAATTTAGCCAGGAATGATAGCATGTGCCTACAGTCCTAGCTACTTGGGAAACTGAGGCAGGAGGGTTCTGAATTCGAAGACAACTTGGAAAACATAGTGAGACCCCATCTCAAAAAAACCAATTTTTCCCCAATATTTGTTATTTTAAGAAGATAAATAAAATTGATGAACCCTAGGTAATATTAACTAAGAAGACTCAAATAAAAATCAGTAATGAAAGAGAAAACACTGGAACAAATGCCTCAGAAATTAAAAGACTTCCAAGAAACTATAATGAATATATGACCCCAAACTGGATAATATAGAAGAAATAGAAATAATCCTAATATACAAACTTCCAAAATTGAATCAAGAAGAAACTGGAAGCCTAAAAAACAGATGAAAACAAATAAAATCAAATCAATAACAAAAAAAATTTCCCCCAAAAGAAAGTTCAGGACCACATGGCTTCATAGGTAAATACCACCAAACATTTAAAGAATGTTTCCCCTTCCTCCTCCTCCTCTTTTCCTTCTCCTTCTTCTCTCTGATGGTACTAGGGAATGAACTCAGGGTCACTTTACCACTGAGTTACATATATCCCAAACCCTTTTTTTTTTTTTTTGAGACAGGATCTTGCTAAGTAAACTGAGGCTGGCCTCAATTTTGTGATCCTCCTCAGCCTCCCATGTTGCTGGAATTATATGCATATGCCACCATGTCCAGCTGCCAATTCTTTAACTCTTCTAAAAAATAAAAGAGGTAACATTCCAAACTCACTCTGAGGCCATCATCAACTTAACACCAAAATCAAAGAAGAGTACTACAAAAGAAAACTACAGGCCAATATCTTCAATGAATATAAGTGCAAAATTCCTCAATAAAATACCAACAAACTTGTGGGACTGCAAATTGGTCAACCTCTCTGAAAAGCAATTTGAAGATTCCTCAAAAAACTTGGAATGGAACCATCATTTGACCCAGTTATCCTACTTCTCGGTATACACCCAAAGGACTTAAAATCAGCATACTATAGTGCAGTGGCCACATCAATGTTTACAGCAGCTCAATTCACAATAGCCAAGCTATGGAACCAACCTAGATGTCCTTCAACAGATGAATGGATAAAGAAAATGTGGTACATATACACAATGGACCATTACTCAACCTTAAAGAAGAATGAAATTATGGCATTTGCCATTAATGGATGGAACTGAAGACTATCATGCTAAGTGAAATAAGCCAATTACAGAAAACCAAAGGCTAAATGTTCTTTCTGATGTGCAGATGCTAACACACAATAAGGGGGTGGAGGGAAGAATAGAAGTTCATTGGATTAGACAAAAGGGAAGGGAGGGGGGATGGCAATAGGAAAGACAGTAGAATGAATCAGACCTAACTTTCCTATGTTCTTCTTATATGAATACACAACCAGTGAAACTCCACATCATGTATAACCACAAGAATGGGAAGTTATACTCCATGTATGTATAATATGTCCAAATACATTCTACTGCTATGTATGACTAAAAAGAACAGATAAAAAACTGGCATAAAAAACACCACAAACTAAACTTAATAACATGTTAAAAGAACCACACACAATGACCAAGTGTGATTTATTATACTATTTTATTTATTTATTTTTCCATGCTGGGGATTGAATCCAGGATCTCACGCATGCTAGGCAAGTTCTAACACTGAACTACACTCCCAGCTCTATGATTTATTTATTTACTTATTTTATTATTCTTGGGGTACAAGGATGGTTCAACATATGCAAATTAAACAATGTGATACAATCCATTAATAAAAAGGAAAAATCCACATGGTCACCTCAATAGAAAAGAAAAAATCAAGAGCGCAAAAAGATACCTACACTCCCATGTTCCTTTCAAATAATTAAAATAGGCAAGACATGACCAACTTTATGTCCAGGAATGGATGAGTAGATGAAGAAAACATGATTATACACCCCCCACACACACACACATACACTCACTGGAATAATATAAGTTTTCTTTTTAAAAAGGAAGGCTATGATTGTAAATCGGTAGTACACCATGTTCCCAGCACATGCAAGACACAAGGTTTAAACCCCATTACTGGAAAAAAAATTAGATAAGCATAAAAAGGAGGAATTATGCCATTTGTGACAACATAAATGAACTGGAAAACATTATATTAAGTGAAATAAGCCAGACGTAGGAAGACAACTATTGCATAATATCACTCATGTCGAATCTAAAATCGTCAAATTCATAAAAACAGACAGTAGAATGATAGTTACCAGGGGCTGGAAGGAGTGGATGGGGAGATGCTGGGGCAAGGGGAATGGAGTCTTAGTTATGCAAGATAAACAAGTTCTCGAGAACTAATGTCCGATAATGTGACTATAGTTAATAATACTGTATACATGAAATTTGCTAACAGGGTAGATCTTAAGTGTCCTTACAGCAAAAAGAAAATGAAAAGAAAAAAGAAGAAGGAAAGAAAGAAATAAATAAACGAGGGAAAGAAGAAAACGACAACAATAGGCGGCAATGAATATGTTGGCTTGATGGTGATGAACCCCTCACAGTATATCAAATCATTGAGTCTATACGTTTAATATATATAGTGTAAGTTTTGTTGTTTTGCTTTGGTTTTTGTTGTTGTTTGTTTCAGTGGTGGGAATATTAAAAAGGGCCTCATACATGCTAGGTAAGTACCATTGAGCTACAACCCCCAAAGAGCAAATTAAACCTAAAGTAAGCAGAAAAAAAGTCAATTGTAAAAACTAATGAAAATGAAAACAGAAAAGCAATAGAGAAAAAAAAATCAATGAATTTCCAAAACCTGGTTTTTTGATACCAATAAAACTGATAAGCCTCTAGCCAGAATGATCAGGAATAACAAGAGAACATTTATCAATATCAAGAATGGGAGGGTTGGGAATGTGACCTAGTGGTAGAATGGTTGCCTGGTATGTGTAAAATCCTGGGTTTGATCCCAACACTGAAGAAAAAAAGAGAATAAGAGATGTCATCACTACAGATTTTACAGATATTAGGAGAAAAAAGAAAATATTATGAAAAAATTCATGCCAATTCAACAACTTGTAAAATCATTTAACAAATTTTATGAAGTAGAAAAATTCTTTGAAAGACACACTACCATAGGCTGAAGTTGTAGCTCAGTGGTTGGGCGCTTGCCTCGAATGCGTCGGGCACTGGGTTCGATCCTCAGCACCACATAAACAAATAAATAAAATGAAGTTATTTTAAAAAAAGAAAAAAAGATGAACTGCCAAAGCTTACAGAAGAAGAAATAAGTAATTGGCATGCACTGTACCCTATGAAAGAAAGAAACCAACTTCTTAACTTTCCCACAAAGAAACCTCCAAGTCCAGATAGTTTCATTGGTGAATTCTATAAACATTTAAAGGAAAAAAAGAATATTGCAAGGTTGGGGTTGTGGCTCAGTGGTAGAGCGCTTGCCTGGCATGTGTGAGGCACTGGGTTCTATTCTCAACACCACATACCAATAAATAAATAAAATAGAGGTTCATCAAATGGTACTATTAAAAAAATTGCAAAAACTCTCCCAGAATATTAAAAAGGTTAAAACACTTCCAAACTTATTCTATAAGGCAAAGCCATGATTTGACAACAAAACTAAAACCAAATTCCTAATGAAAAAAGAGGCAAAAATTAATAGTTTTATCAAATCAAACCCAACAATATGTAAAAAGATTATATAGATATATATATCTCACATAAATGACCAACTGAGGGTTGGCAGGAAAGCAAAGTTGGTTTAACATTTGAAAAACAATAAATGTATCCCACCATATTAACAAATCCAAAAAGGAAAAATTATATGATCACGTCAATGCATTCATAAAAAGTATTTGACAAAAAAATCTAATATCTATTGCAGATAAAAAGCTCAGTGAACTAGGAAGAAGGGAACTTCCTCAAACTGATAATGGTCACCAGGGAAAAAACTATAAAACTATAGTTTACAGCAAATTTAATCATGAAAGACAAAAGGCTTCTCCCAAGATTAGAAATAATGTAAGAATATCTACTTTCTCCACTTTTAGTTAAACATTAACTGGAGGTACTAGCCAGTGTGGTAAAGCAAGAAAAAGAAATAAAAGACACCCATATTGTAAAAGGAGAAGTAAAACCATTTATATTTGCAGACAACATAGTCATTTCCATAGAAAATTTGATAGGTTTTATATTTTTAAACAGTTACTAAAATTGATAAATGAATTAATCAAGATTGCAGAATAGAAGATCAATATATAAAAATGAGGATGGTGGAGGGAGGGGACAGTTTCACCATGCTAGGGATTGAACCCAAGGCCTTGTACAAACAAGGCAAGTTCTCTACCATTGAGCTACAGCCCCAGCCCTCTTTTTATGTCTATTTTAAGACAGCTTCTCACTAAGTTACCCAAGCTGGCCTCAAACTTAAAATCTTTTGCCTCAGCCTCCTAAGTAGCTGGGATTTCAGAAATGTACCACTACTCCTGGCCCCAGCCCAGTTTTATTTCTCTATATGCACGTTGGAAATAGAAATTAATAAATAATACTATTTATAATAGCATCAAACACATGAAATTTAGAAATACCATAAAATAACATAACATGAAATTTTGACAAGATTGAAGATCTAAGTAGATGGAGTGAGATACGGTGTTTATTCATCAGAAGACAATACTGCTATCAATTCTCTTTAAACTGATATGTAGATCCAAGCAATCCCAATGAAAACATCAATAGGCTTTTTTTTCTTTTGTAGAAATTGACAAGTTAATTTTAAAATTTGTATAGGAACACAAAGGGCCTAACAGAACCAAAACAAAGTTTAAAATAATAAAAACAAAATTGGAAAAGTTTACCTCCTGATGTCAAGACTTCTTACAGAGTTGCAGTAATCAAGACCATGCTCTATTGACATAAAAATAAACACCTATATTACTAGTATAAAATAGAGTCCAGAAACAGATCCTCAAGTATGTGATCAGTTGATAATATCACAAAAATGTAAAACAATTCAATGAAGAAAGCATAGTCTTTTCAATAAGTGGACATTTATATGCAAAAAACTAAAATTTGATCCATACCTCACACCATAAACAGAAATTAACTGAAGACATACTGTAGGCATAAATGTAAACTCTCGACTGGTGATGTAGCTTAGTGGAAGAGCACTTGCCAAGTATGTGTAAGACCCTGAAGTTGCTACCCAGCATTACAAACAACAACAACAAACAAAAAACAAACCCTAAAGTCATGAAAACTTGTAGAAGATAATATAGAAAATGTTGTGGGTGGGCAAATATTTCCTAAGATACCAAAAGTGCTATTCATAAAGAACAAACTGATAAATTGAATTTATCAAAACTGAAAACTTCTGCTCTTCAAAAGATACTCCTAAGAGAATGAAAGGACAAGCCATTGAATAGAAAAATATATTTTCAAGTCATATATCTAAAAAAGGACTTGAATCCAGAATGTATAAAGAACTCTCAAGTCAGGCACAGCAGCACACGCCTATAATCCCAGCAGCTCTGGAGGCAGAGGCAAGAGGATTGCAAGTTCAAAGCAATTTAGCCTCAGCAATTTAGCACAGCTCTAAGCTACTCAGTGAGACCCTGTGTCTACATAAAATATGAATAAAAGCTGGACATGTGGCCCCTTGGGTTCAATCCCTGGTACCACAACAAGGAAGCAAACAAATAAAAAAAAAACCCACAACTCTGAAAAGTCAATAAGAAAGCAAACAATCCAATAAAAATGGGGGAAATGTTTTACAAGACACTTCAAAAAGAAGGCTTATAGGAGGCAAATACGCAAAAGAAAAGATACTGAACATCTTTAGTCATTAGGGAAATGCAAATTAAAACCACAATAAGACAGCTCTATATATCTGAGGAAATGGCTAAATTAAAATGACATTTCCTCCTATAGGTTGACAAGGAAGTAGAGCAACTAGAACTACTTATAGGAATATAAATGGCACAACTTTGAGAAATAGTATGGTATTTTCTTTAGAGTTAAATATACACTTAGATGCCACATGATTCACCCATTTTACTCTTAAGTATTTATACTTAAGAAAAATAAAGTGTATGTTTACACAAAGATTATAAAATAATGTTCATAAGCAGTTTTCTAGTAATAACCAAAAACTTGAAATTACTCAAATATCCATCAGCAAGTAAAAGTGGTATATCCATACAATTGAATACTATTCAGCAACAGAAAGGATAACTATCAAGACATTCAACAATATTGAAACAGACCCCCAACTCCTCATACGAAGAATGGAGGCTGGAGACTCCTTGCCATGACAGACACCCTGGGGGAGCAGAGATTGTGACAGAGGAGTGGTAAAGTCTTTCCTTCCCAGTTTCAATATGGACGGATCTCAAAGTAATTATGTTGGTGAAAGAAAACAAGATTTTTTTAAAAATCGACATCATTCCATTTATTTAAGATTCTATAAATGCAATATGCAGTGAACAAAAGCAGATTAGCAGATGCCTCGAGATGATGGGGAGCAGGGAGATGCAGACAGAAAATTTAAAAGGTGTGACATAATAAGAAATACATATTTGGTCACATATATTTGGTGTCTGTCCTCTGTTTCCTAACACACAGCTACTAAAACCAAGGAATCTCCAAAGTGTCTTTTGGGGTGCTAATGAATAACAGGTGGGCTGGGAAACCAGCCTCACGATGTTGCCTGGTTGCTAGGGGAACAAATAAGGAGATTAGAAGTTTGGAAACTTTAGCCCTACCCATCCTAACCTCCTGGGAAGAGAGAAGCTAACGGTTGAATTGATCACTAAAATGGCCAATAACTTAGTCACCCATGCCTATGTGATGAAACCTCATAAAAACCCAAAGGTCAGGGTTTGGAGAGCCAGAGTTGCTGAACATGTGGAGGTGCTCTAGGGTGGCACCCTGGAGAAGGGATGTTCCATGCATCTTTTCCATCTAGCTGGCTGTTCATTTGTATTCTGGATCATTTCTTTTATTGATATAATAAACCGACAAACTTAATGAAGTGTTTCCTGAGTTCTGTGAGCGACCCTAGAAAACTAATTGAATTTAAGCAGAGGGTTGTAGGAATTCTCAATAGGCAACTGGTCAGAAGTCCCAGAAGACAGGATTTGCAGTTGGCATCTGAAGCCAAAAGAGTCTGCTCCTTCAGCCCTGATTCTAAAGGGAGAATATGGACAAAGAAAGCCTCAACCTCTAACCACAGTCACAAATGTGTAATTTGAGCAAGAAAATCATGTTATAAATCATGAAGATTTTAGGATTATTTGTTACTGCTACAAACTTGACTAATACAAACTCTCTATCAGAACAGAATCTGTTAAGCTGTTAAGGGGGGTGTAGTTCAGTGGTAGAGGGCTTGCCTAGTATATGTGAGGCCCTGGGTTCTATCTGCTGTGCTGCCACCACCACCACCACCACAATAAAAGATAGAGACAGGAAGAGTGTTTCAGGCTAAGGGAAAAGTGTGAGCAAATATGAAGAGTTAGCGAGAATTGGGCAGAGGGGGTTAAAATAGATGCCTACCGTACACCACTTCCACAGGTAAATTCCCTATTCATTAAAGAGCTTAATAAAAGAATATAAAAAGCATTAGGAAAATATTAGATTAATTTTATAATTGTGGGAGTGAAGGACAACTTCCTAAATAAGATAGTAACCTAGAGCCATAAATTTATGTGTGACATCACCATTAATGAAATTAAAAGGGAAAAAATATTTGCAATACATATAACAAGGACTTATATTTCATAATATGTAAAGAAATTTTTATAAATCAATATGAAAAAGACACTCAAGCCAGGCACAGTGGTCCAGCCTGTAATCATAGCAACTCAGGAGGCTGAAGGAGGAGGATGGCAAGTTCAAGGCCAGCCTGGGCAACTAAGTGAAACCCTGTCCTAAAATAAAAATAAAAAGACTAGGGAGGTAGCTCTGTGATGGAGCACTCCTGTGTTCAATCAAAAAAATAAAAATAAATTAAAAATAAAGACCCTCACTGGGTGTGGTGGTGCATGCCTGTGATCCCAGAGGCTCAGGAGGCTGAGGCAGGAGGATCACAAATTCAAAGCCAGCCAAAGCAAAAAGCAAAGCACTAAGTAACTCAGTGAAATCCTGTCTCTAAATAAAATACAAAATAGGGCTGGGGATGTGGCTCAGTGAGTTCAACCCCCAGTACCAAAAAATCAAAACAATAATGACACTCAAAAATTCCAATTTCTGGTACAACTGAACAAACGGAAAAATCAGGAAGTCTTTTTAGATTCATCAGAGAAGTGAGGTCACTGGGCAAACTGCTTCCGCCAAGATTGCAGACACAGATAAGTGAACACAGAAAATCACAACTTAGAGCAAAAACCCATGAGAAATTCCAGGTAGGGAAAACTGAATTGTAACTGGTGAACTGCTGAAAGCTTAGGATGACAACTCCAAGAATTAAAAATTCCACAGGGACCCAGTCATGGGGGCCCCCACATTGTGTGTGTGTGTGTGTGTGTGTGTGTGTGTGTGTGTTACTAGGGATTGAATTCAGAGTTAATCTACCCTTTACTACTGAGCTACAACCCTATCCCTTTATACATTTTTTTTTTTTTTTTGAAACAGGGTCTTGCTAAGTTGTCCAGCTTCCCAAGTAGCTGGGGTTACAGGTGTGCACTACTGTATGCAGCTCATTCTTTTCTTTTTTCCTTTTCTTTTTTTTTTTTAGCTGTAGATGGACACATTATCTTTATTTTATTTATTTTTTATGAGAATCGAACCCAGTGCATCACATATGCTAGGCAAGCGCTCTACCACTGAGCCACAACCCCAAGCCTTCATTCTATTCTTATAAGGCCTGCCTTCATCAGAAATTTTTACCAGACTCTAAACTATTAAGGGTGTTTCAGGACCTAACCAAACTGGGAAAAGGAGAACACTCAACACCAGCCCATTCTGTCCCACCTAAGAGGTGGGAGAATTGAGAAACCCCTGTGAAGTTCACAGACCCAGAATCACCAAAAGACTGAGACCTGACCATAGGACTCTAGAATGCTTCCTTTCCATCACCTACCACAACACTGCTCAGGTTCTATTTGCAACAGTCCTTTTTACTTAGTATGTCAAGCCCGGCTAACAAGAAAAAATTACAAGGCACACTAAAAGGCAAAGAATGCAGTTTGAAGTGCCACACATTCACCAGAACCAGACTCAGTTTATGGTAGAGATGTTTTAATTATCAGATCTGGAATTTAAAACAAGTATGATTAATAAACTAAGGATTCTAATGGATAAAGAAAACAATGCAAGAACAGATGGGCAATGTAAACAGAGAGATGAAAATTCTAAGAGAGAATCAAAAAGAAATGCTAAAGATCAAAAACACTAACAGAAAAGAATAATGCTTTTTCTGGGTTCCTTAATAGATTAGGCACAGCTGAGGAAAGAAGCTATGAGCTTTGGGTCACTTTAAGAGAAACTTTCAAAACTGAAAATCAAAGAAAAAAATCTGGAAAAAAGAAAAAGCAAAGAATATCCAATAACTGTGGGACAACTATAAAAGCTATAACGTATATATAAGAGGAATGCTGAAAGATAAAGAAAGAAAAGAACAGAATATTTGAAACAATAATAACTAGGATTCCCCCACAATTAATGTCAGATGCCAAACCCAGGTCTGGGAAGCTTGGAGAACACCAAATAGGAAAATGCCAAATGTTGCTCAGTGGTAGAGCACTTGCTTCACATACACAAGACCCTCAGTACCGCAAGAAAAAAAAATCAAAAACCCAGGCTAAGAAAAAGTCATAAATTAATAATATCAGAAGTGAAAACAGGGACATCATTATAGATCCCAGGGACATTTAAAAGATAATCAAGGAATACTATTAACAGCTCTGTGTCCACAAATTTGACAACCTTTATAAAATGGACTGATTCCTTGAAAGATATATTCTGCGAAAACACACAAAAGAAGAAATAGAACAGATTGGGGATGTAACACAGTTGTAGAACTCATGTGGCATGCACAAAGCCCTGAGTTCAATTTCTAGGACTGCAAAAAAAAATAATAATAATAATAAAAGAAAGAAGAAAAAGAAAGAGGAGGAGAAGGAAGAGAAAAAGAAAAAAATAGAAATAGACAATCTGAACTGATTTAAAATTAAATCAAGAATTTATAACCTTCCAAAAGGGAAAACACTAGAGCTAGATAGGTTCACCAATGAACTCTAAAATACATGTAAGTAAGAAATGCTCCTAAGTTTCCATCATCTCTTCTGGGAGACAGAAACAGAAGGAATACTTTCTAATTTATTTTATGAAATCACCATTACTAACACCAAAATCAGACAAAAACTTTACATGAAAAAACTATGGACTAATATCTCTCATTGTTACAACTTCTACACAAAATGTCAGTAAATTTAATTCAACAATGTATGAAAATAATTATATACCACATCCAGCAGGGATTTATCCCAGATATACAAGACTTGTTCAATATTCAAAACTCAATTAAACACATAAATAGGTGAAAGAAGAAAAATCACATGATCATCAATAGATGCCAAAGTCAGTCACAGTGGAACATGACTTTAGTTTCTTGTATTGGGAGCCTGAGGTAGGAGGTTTTCTTGAGCCCAGGAGTTTGAAAACTGCCTAAGCAACATAATGAGACTCCATCTCAAAAAGCATTTGACAAAACTCAACATCCATTCATAGAAAATCCTCTTAACAACTTACAAGGAATCTTCCTCAAAATTTACAAGAACCCTATGCTTAATAGTGAAAAACTTGAAGCTTTCCCATTAAGAGTAGGAATAAGACAAAGGATTGGTCTTCTATTTCACCAATCCTTTTCTTTTTCTTTGGTACTGGGAATTTGAAACAGGCGCTTCACTACTAAGCTACATCACCAGTTCTTTTTATTTTTTATTTTGAGACAGGGTCTCAAAAGTTGCTGAGGATCTCATAAACATGCTGAGGCTGGCCTCAAACTTGTGATCCTCCTGCCTCAGCCTCCTGATTCGCTGGGATTACAGGTGTTCACCATTGCATCTAGTTTAACAACTCCTTATCAATACCACAAAGGAAGTTCTGAAGAATGTGATGAAATAAGAAAAATAAATAAAACAGTATTCATCAGCTTTTCATTACCTGACACAGCTAATTTATAAAGAAAAGAGGTATAGTGGGTACAGTAATATGCCTGTAATCCCAGTGACTCAGGAGGTGAAGGAAGAAGTATCATAAGTTTGAGGCCAGCCTCAGCAACTTAGTGAGCTCCTGTATCAAAATTTTTTAAAAGGGCAAGGATGTAGCTCAGTGGAAAAGCACCCCTGGGTTCAATCCCCCAGTACCAAAAACAAACAAACAAAATCCCTCTTAAAACTCAATAGGGCAATCTGGTGGAGCATTTGTCTCTGGAGCCTATTGTCATAGGCTCTCCCTCCTATGCTCAGGAGCCCCAGCTTTCTCTACTACACAGGTTCTGAAAGAACCATAGGGAGAACACTGGGCACCCAAAGCCAGGAAATGTAAAATTGATGAAAATTGCAAACAAAGAAAAACAACTGCAATAAAAATCCAATTATTTACAATCACTGGTCCAGGAGTATAAAGAAAATACAGAGCCCAGGTGAACAAAACAACAATAGAAGGGGAGAAGTTGGCATTGTAGAGGAAAGAAGCATCTGACAGCAAACCCACAAAGACCCACAAAGCAAGAAGAAATCTTTTCAGTGAGATGGCAATTAGTATTATAGACATCAGGGGCTGCAGGTGTAGCACAATGGTAGAGCACTTGCCTAGCACGTGTGAGGCACTGGGTTCAATCCTCAGCACCACATAAAAATAAATAAATAAAATAGAGGTTAAAAAAAAACTATTGCTGGAGCAATTGGACATTCATTTGAAAAAAAAAATATTATAGACATCAAAATGGAGTCCAGACATTTATCTTCACACATCAGTTGCTGATATTAGTTCTACTCCTAGCTCCCCTTCTGACTGAGAGACTGGAAAGTAATTGGGACACTTCAAGCCTACAGAGTAGTGACACTGCCACTGAGAAATTCTTACAACCTTGCCAAATAATAATGAATCTCACCCTACACAAGACTGAACACCACCTGAGCCTAAATGTAACTTTGACACATAGAAGTGGGGAGACAAAACCCCCTAGGAAGAGCAGCCTTCAGTTCCTGTGCCCCCTTGACATCTACACATACATCAATAACACAGAAATCCCAGAATTTTTTTTTTAATTTATCTACACACATAAAAGAAAAAGAGGAATCCACTTCAATTGATGTGCAAGTCCAGGACCTCTGAAAACATGAAGAAACAGGCAAACAAATCTGCCCCCCCAAACTCAGAACCCTCCAACAAAGGATCCCACAAATACAGAAGTAGGTGAGATTCCAGAGAAGGATTATAAAAATCTGGTTATTAAAATGTTTAGTGACTAAAAGAAATCTAAGTAATGAACTAAGAGAGCAAATGCAGGAGATGAAAGACTACTTCAAAAAAGAAATAGAAATAGTGAAAAGAAACCAATCAGAACTACTGAAAATGAAAGACATGAATCAAATGAAAGAATATTAAAAGCTGCAAGAGAGAAACATCAGATATTTAGAGGTAAACCAATAGGGCTTACTTCTGACTTCTCAGAAGTGATTCTTGATTTTAGCAGACACTAAAATCAAGGAGGGCTTCAAATGAGATATTCCAAGCTCTAAAAGAAAACAACTGTCAACCAAGATTGCTATACCCAGCAAAACTCTCACATTTGATGAGGAAATTAAAACTTTCCATGAAAAGATAAGCTTAGGGGCTGGGGTTGTGGCTCAGTGGTAGAGCACTTGCCTAGCATGCGTGAGGCACTGGGTTCCATCCCCAGCACCACATTAATAAATAAATAAATAAATAAATAAACAAACAAACAACAAAACAACAAAAAGCTTCCTTTAAAAAAATAAAGAAAGAAAGAAAAAGATAAGCTTAAAGAATACATAGCACCCATGCTGGGGTTGTGGCTCAGCGGTAGAGTGCTTGCCTCGAATGTATGAGGTACTGGGTTTGAGCTTCAGCACCACATAAAAGTAAATAAAATAAAGGTATTGTTTCCATTTACAACTAAAAAAAAAAAAAGAATGCATAACAACCAAGCCAGCACTACAAAGAATTTTCAAAGATAAATTGCACCACAAAGGAACACAAAAACAAAATCCAGAACTCTCAAATAAGTGAAGTTCAATGTAAGACTAATCAGCTAAATGAGAATCAAGACAGAATTAAATATAACAAAAAAATGGTAGCAGACCACAAACACATATTCATAATAACACTGAATATAAATGGTTTCAACTCTCCAATTAAAAGACAGACTCGCCAGGTATGGTGGTGCACACTTGTAATCCCAGCAGCTCAGGAGGCAGAAGCAGGAGGATCACAAGTTCAAAGCTAACTTCAGCAAAAGTGAAGCACTAAGCAACTTGTTGAGATCCTGTCTTGAAATAAAATACAAAACAGGGCTGGGGATGTGATTCAGTGCCCTAGTGCCCCTGAGTTCAATCCCCCATACCCTCCCCCTAGAAAAGACATAGTGAATGAATCAAAAAACAAGATTCAAATATATGCTGTTCATAAGAGACTCATCTGATAAGCAAAGATGCTCACAGGCTGAAGGAAAAAGGATGGGAAAAAAGTATCCAATGCAAATGAAGTTCAAAAACAAGATGGATTAGAGATCCTCATAGCTGATAAAACTGATTTCAAGCAAAAATTAATTGGAAGAGACAAAGAAGGTCATTACAACCTAGTAAAGGAAACAATCCATCAAGAGGATATAACAATAGTAAATGTATATGCCCCAAATGTCAATGTATCAGTTACATTAAAAAATACTCCTTGACATTAAATCCCAGATAGATCAGAATAAAATAATAGTGGGTGATTTCAACACACCTTTATCACCAATAGACAGGTCATCAAAGCATACAATCAATAAAGATACATTCAACCTAAATGATAGTATAAATTAAATGGACCTAATAGACATTTACAGAATATTTCACCTCCAAACTGCTGAAATCACCTTCTTCTCAGTAGCTCATGGAACTGTTTTCAAAATAGACCACATTCTAGGTCACAGTACAAGTCTTAGCAAATACAAAAAGATTAATATAATCCCATGCATTCTATTGGATCATAATGGAACAAAACTAGAAATCAAAAGTGAGAAAAATAATAAAAACATGAGAAAAGAAATTCTTAAAAATAAATGAAAACAAAGATACAACATATCAAAGTATTTGGGGCAGTATGGAAGCAGTTCGAAAAGGAAAATTCATTGAGTGCTTACATTAAAAAATAGAGAGATCTCAAGTAAATAAGCTCATGTTCCACCTAAAAGCCTTAGGGGAAAAAAGAACAAAATAACTCCAAAGTCAGTAGAAGACAAGAAATAATAAGAATCAGAGCCCAGATTAATAAAATCAAGAATAAAAAACAATATAAGGATCAATATAACAAAAAGTTAGTTCTTGGAAAAAAATAAATAAGCCAAACTAACCAAATAAAAGGAGAATACCCAAATCAACAAAGTGAAAAATGAAAAACAGAGATATTATCACAGATACTTTTGAAACCCAGAGGATCATTAGAAACTATTTTGAAAATTTATACTTCAATAAACTTCAAAATCCAGAAGACATTGGCAGATTTGTAGACACATATGACTTACCCAAACTGAACAGGAAGATATAGAAAGCCTAAACAGACTCATATCAAGTCGTGAAATTGAAACAGCTATTTACAGGCTAGCAATAAAGAAAAGCCCAGGGCCAGTGGGGATTATCAGCAGAGTTCTTACCAGACCTCTAAAGAAGTACTAACCTGAGTCCTCCTCAAATTATTCTATGAAATGGAAACAGAGGGAATTCTCCCAACACATTTTATGAAGCCACTATAACCCTGATACCAAAACCATACAAAGACTATCTAGGAAAGGCAACTACAGACCAATATCCCAGATGAACATAGTGGAAAATACTTAATAATGTATTAGCAAACCACATTCAAAAACATATTAAGCCAGTTGCTGTGCCACATGCCTGTAATTCCAGCAACACAGGAGGCTAAGGCAGGAGGATTATAAATTCAAAGCCAGCCTATCAACTTAGCATGGCCCTAAGCAACTTAGTGAGACCCTGTCCCAAAATGAAAACAATTTTATTTTTTATTTTTTTTAAATTTTTTAAAAATATTTATTTAGTTAGTTAGTTCTCGGCGGACACAACATCTTTGTTGGTATGTGGTGCTGAGGATCGAACCCGGGCCGCACGCATGCCAGGCGAGCGCGCTACCGCTTGAGCCACATCCCCAGCCAAAAACAATTTTAAAAAGGGCTGGGGATGTACCTCAGTGGTAAAGTACTCCAGGATTGAATCCCCATTATGCTCTCCCCCCGAAAACATATATGTATAACATATAATATATTATGATCAAGTAGGCTTCATCCCAGAGATGCAAGGATGGTTCAACATACAAAATCAATAAATGTAATTCACCATCTAAATGGAATCAATAACAAGAATCTTATGATCAAGTCAATAGATGTAGAAAAGGCCTATAATAAAATACAGTTACCATTTATGTTAAAACACTGGAGAGGGCTGTGGCTGTGGCTCAGGGGTAGAGCGCTCGCCTAGCATGCGTGAGGCACTGGGTTCGGTCCTCAGCACCACATAAAGTAAAATAAAGACATTGTGTCCACTTATAACTAAAAACTAAATGTTTAAAAGAAAACATTGGAGAAACTAGGGATAAAGGAACTTACCTCAACACTATAAAGGCTTTGTATAAAAAACCCTTAGCCAAAATCATACTGAAAGGAGAAAAGTTGAGAGCTTTTCCTCTAAAATCAGGAGTAAGACAAAGATGTCTACTCTCACCATTTCTATTCAAGTTCTTGAATTCTAATCAGGCAAGAGAAGGAAATTAAAGGGATACAAATTAGAAAAGAATAAGTCAAATTCTCACTATTTGCTGACGACATGATCCCAGATCTATAAGACCCAAAAAATTTCACCCCAAGACTTCTAGAGCTGATAAATGAACTTAGCAAAGTAGCAGGATACAACATCAACACTCATAAATCAAAAGCTTTTCTATACTCCAGTAGTGTTTCAACTCAGAAAGAAATTAGGAAAACTACCTCCTTCGTAATAATAACCTTAAAAAATCTGTGAATTAGATAATCTAACTAAAGAGGTGAAAGATCACTACCATGAAAACTACAGAAGACTGAAGAAAGAAACTGAAGAGGACCTCAGAAGATGGAAAGGCATCCTATGTTCTTGTATAGGCATAATTAATATAGTCAAAATTATTATATTACCAAAAGTAATGGACACATATTCAATGCAATTCCCACCAAAATACCAATGACATTTCTCACAGAACTGAAAAAAAAAAAAGACAAACAAACAAACAAGAAACAACCCTGAAATTCATTTGGACAAATAAGAGACCCAGAATAGTCAAAGCAATTCTGAGCAAGAAAAGTGATACAGCAACCATCACAATACCTGATCACAGATGACATTACAGAGCTACAGTAGCAAAAACAGCATAAAACTGGCATCAAAACAGTCATGAAGACCAATGGAATAGACCTAAATTTATACAGTCATCTGATACTTGACAAAGGTACCAAAAATTATGTTGGGGAAAAAAGCCCTTTTTAATAAATGGTACTGGGAATACTGGATATCCACATGTAGAAGAATGAATTAAGATCCCTATATTTCACCCTGAGCAAAAGTCAAATAAATTGGATCAAAGACTTAGAAATTAGGCCAGAAACCTTGAAACTGCTAGAAGGAAAAATAGGGTCACCACTCCCTCATATAAGTGCAGTCTCCAACTTCCTCCACAAGACCCCTAAAGCTCAAGAAATAAAGCCTAAAATCAATAAGTGGGATGCTATCAAATGCAAAAGCTTCTGCACACAGAAATGGAAATTTTTAAGAGTAAAGAGAGAGACTATGGAATGGGAGAAAATCTTTTCCAGCTACTCCTCTGAAATGGGATTAATATCCAAAATATATAAAGAACTTAAAAAGCAAAGCCCCCGGCAAAATAGCCCAATCAATAAATGGGGAAACAAAGAAAAACATCTCAAAAGAAGAAACATGAATGACCAAGAAATATATGAAAGAAATGTTCAGCACCTCTAGCAATTAGGAAAATGCAAATCAAAACTACATTAATATTTCATCTCACTGAAGTCAGAACGGCAATTATCAAGAACATGAATAATAATCAATGCTAGTGAGGATGTGGGGGGAAAGGTACACTCTTACATTGTTGGTAGGACTGCAAATTACAACCACTCTGTAAAGCAGTATGGGGATTACTCAAAAAACTAGGAAAGGAACCACCATATGACCCAACCATCCCATTCCTTGGTGTTTATCCAAAAGTTCTAAAATCAGCATCCTATATGGATACAGCCATTACAATGTTTATAGCAGCATCATTCTCAATAGCCCAATTATTAAATCAACTCAGATGCCTGTCAATAGATGAGCGGATTAAGAATATGTGGTATATATACACGATACAGCTTTACTCAGCCATAAAGAATGAAATAAAGGCAATTGCTGGTAAATGGATGGAAATAGAGAAACTCATGCTCATCGAAGTAAGCCAGACTCAGAAAATCAAAGATTCAATGTTTTCTCTCATATGTGGAAGCTAGAGCAAAATAAGGGAAAGAAGCAAGTTGGGGAGGAAAGTGGACATCATAAAGAAATGGGAAGATGGGTGGAGTAAATGTAGGAGGACGAGAGGGAGGAAGGAAGGCAAAGAGGAAGATAAATGGAATGAATTTAACAAAAACATATAATATTCATATATAAAACTACCAATGGGAATTTCACTTTTATGCACATGTTTAATAAAATAAGTTTAATAAAATAGAGGAGGGAAAATAAAAGGAGGGAATAGGGAAGGACAAGGGGGGATGGAGCTTGAAATCAAGTTCCTTGCATATATGATTTTGTCAAATTGAACCTAATTACTATGTAAATTTTTATTGCTCTAATGAAAATTATTTTTTAAAAAACCATCTCTAGCAGTCAGAGAAATGCAAATCAAAACCACCTAAGATACCATCTCACTCCAGTAAGATTGGCAGCCATTATGAAGTCAAACAACAACAAGTGCTGGCGAGGATGTGGGGAAAAGGGTACACTTGTACATTGCTGGTGGGACTGCAAATTGGGCACACCAATTTGGAAAGCAGTATGGAGATTCCTGGGAAAGCTGGGAATGGAACCACCATTTGACCCAGCTATTGCCCTTCTCGGACTATTCCCTGAAGACCTTAAAAGAGCGTACTATAGGGATACTGCTACATCGATGTTCATAGCAGCACAATTCACAATAGCAAGACTGTGGAACCAACCTAGATGCCCTTCAATAGATGAATGGATAAAAAAAATGTGGCATTTATACACAATGGAGTATTACTCAGCACTAAAAAAAAATGACAAAATCATGGCATTTACAGGGAAATGGATGGCATTAGAGCAGATTATGCTAAGTGAAGCTAGCCAATCCCTAAAAAACAAATGCCAAATCTACCACGCGGCCTGCGCAGTGGTTTCATTAATGAGGTTCTAGGCATAAAGTTAGTTAGACGAGATCGAAATAAAAACACAAGACTCAATTACCTTAATTCTATTGCTAGGTCCGAGACGGCTCCCCTCTCTGGTTCGCTCCTCTAGCCGCCCAGCAGGGCAGCAAGGATTACTCTGGGCTAGCAGGAGAGAGAGAGCGAGCACGCCGGGGAGTAGCCTTTTATTAGGGAACCAGAGAGTCAGGGGAGAATTCCATCCAATGAAGGTTGAGGGGGGACTGCACTCCAAGGTCAGGGTCAGCGATTGGGTCCCCGGGGTCAGTGGTCAGGCACACCCCCACACGGATGGGCTCTCTCATCAGGAGAGGGCCGGGAAAAACTTCGACATTTGCCAAAGTGCCTCAGACCCTCAACGGGAGGCACCCGATCACGTGTGAGAATGGCGTCCCACATATTCCCCCTTTTTTGTCTTAAAAATGAGGCGGCGGTTCATTCTCTGGAGTTCCTGGATTCTTGATTGGAAGACTCTCCATCCTATAGTTACAATACAAAAGATAATTAACAGCAAAGAGAATAATCCAATAATGTACCAAGCGGAGTGTTTAAGAATATTTCCAGGGTTGAATCCATTTAACTCCTTCAATATTTGGTTAGCCAAAGAAGAAGGATCTGAAAAATCAGCTTTATTATTTTGAATGTCTTGGATATGGTGATGAAGTTCCAGAATATCCAAGCTATTATTACTATTTTGCCAAATACCTAATAAATGGTTTTTAACCTTCTCCCAATCCCAGAGAGAAGCATTGTACTTGGCAGCTGTAACACATACATACTTATAATTAGCATGGCATTTAAGCCTTTCCTTAAATTTTAAGGCTGAAAGTTCATTACCTATGTCTATAACAGTCGCCTCTAAGGCATTTAATTTAGTCTCAATCCTTTCATCAATATTTACTTGATTACGCAGAGCCTTGGAAGTATTTTGAGCTAAATTATTAAGAAATTTTGCATGCTGAATATTTTGAGACAACGTCAGAGACACAGAGACAGTTGAGGCAATAAATGAGACCAGTGCTAAGACACCAACAATTATGACTCCAATAGCATGTTTAGGTCTTGTTAGCTGAGCATGAATTTGCTGCAAGACTTGTAAACCAGCATCAGCATACCATGGCTCTGAAATATTAGCAGGTAATAAAACAAAAGAGGGCTGATGAAGTATCAGCACTCCTTTTTCTCCATTATACCTAGTAATACAATTGGTTAGGTTGCACTTATTACAAGCAATAACATATCTGTCACCCATCCATTTAACTTTTACATTTCCAATAATTAAAACATAAGGAGATTGGACACAAGCTCTTAAGCCATAGCAAGATCCCTCTTTACAGTTCTTGCCGACAAATTTTGGTAAAGGCTTATCTGTAAAATGTAAATACTCTGAGGCAGCAATTAAGCGCCAAATATCTTTTTGAATACCTCCTTCACTATAAGTCAAAATATTACTGACAAATCCTGCAGGTGTCATAGCAGAATTTCTTCGTAATTGTCTCTTATCAATCTTTGGAGACCAGTCTAAAATATACCCACTATCTTTAGACACCTTATGTTGTACAGGAAAGGCATTTACACAATCCATCCATTTAGGAAAGGTGCCGATCTCAATTATAGAACTATTTGGACAGTGGGGTATCTGTGGAGGTTTTGTAGAAATGACTGGCTTGTTATGGGAAAGTCCCATTTTAATTACTGATCTAGTGTTAGGTTTTAAGTCCCATAAATAGAATTATTTGTCAATCTAGGTTTACCAATCGCTGTCTTTTCTTCAAATGATACTTTCAGACAGCCAGCATGTTTATCATGTGACCAATACAAAGGTAATTGGGCACTGTAGCCAGAATAATTAAATCTAGTCACATGATTGGGAGTAATATGAGTATCTGTAAATCCTCCCATCATGAATGAGTCATTAGTAAATACTGGAATAGATTCTCCAGTCCACACAGCTGGGTGTACCAGGGGTGGATCTGGGAAATATGTCCAATAAGTGTCTATTTGATTCCCTTTTACCTGACAGCCCAGTAGGGCAATTACTGTCGCTACCATCAAGACTGGGGTCCTGTTCTTTCCTAGGCGTCGAAGTATTTGGGAAGCCTGGGTTGTTAGCTTCTTTACGTCTTTCCACGAAATCAGCTTTTCGACTGGTTCAATCTGGTCTTTCTTCATCCTTTTCCGAAATCTCCTCCTTCTGGGTAGTGGCTCCTTTGGGTCGATCCTCAGTCGCTTGAATCTGGGTTCTATCTCCTCCATGTCTGATAGCACGTTTAGGCACCCAAATAGGACGGAAAGCACCTTCTGGGAAGATACAAGCATGGCCTTTTCCCCACATTATTACCGGATCTGGACCCTTCCACTGACCAGTCTGTAAGTCTTTCCACAGAACTCTGCCTAAAGGGCCTGTTACTGAAGGAGACATTTGTCTCTCAGCAGCAGTGTGACCTTCTGCATCACAGTTTAAAAAATTTAAAACAAACAAGGCATGATTAAGGCTATTTTGGGGAGTGACAATCCTATTCCCCCCTTTTAATTTTTGTAATTGAAGCTTAATAGATAAATGAGCTCGTTCCACAATGGCTTGACCTTGGGGGTTATAAGGAATTCCTGTTTTATGATTGATTTGAAACTCTTGGCAAAATTGTTGAAAAGAAGAGCTTACGTAAGCTGGAGCATTATCTGTTTTAATCTGCATAGGGCATCCTAAAACGGAAAAAGCTGCTAAGCAATGAGAAATTACATGTTGAGCATTTTCCTTAGTATGTGCTGTGGCAAAAATAAATCTAGAATAAGTGTCCACTATGACATGTGCATAACATTGCTTACCAAATTGAGGAATATGAGTTACATCCATTTGCCATATCTGATTTGGTTTTAATCCATGGGGATTTACCCCTGATGGCAGAGATGGAGTGTGAATAACACACTTTGGGCATTGGCTTACAATCTGATGAGCTTGTTCTCTGGTATTAAATTTTTTACGTAAGCTAGAAGCATTTTGATGGTGTAAGGAATGGGAAGCTAGTGCACAGTCATATGAAGACATCTGTTGACAAAAAGCTACTAACTTATCAATTTTGTCATTACCTGAAACTAGAGGTCCAGGAAGATTAGTATGGGCTCGAATGTGTCCTATGAAACATGGGTACTTTCGCATTAGCACTGTCTTTTGTAAATTATGAAATAATTTAAATAACTCCTGTGATGAAGTAAACCCAATCATTGAAGTTTCAATATTTTTGGTAACTCCGACTGCATATAAGCTGTCAGAATAAATATTAATAGGCTCATTTGAAAAGTAATCTAAGGCACAGATCAGAGCTTGAAGCTCTGCTCTTTGAGCAGAAGTATAAGAAGTTTGTATCACCTCTGTGTGAACACGACTGAAAAAACCTGCCTTACCGGAGTTAGAACCATCTGTGAACACCGATAAAGCTCCCTCTATTGGATAAGTTCGTACAATTTTTGGAAAAATGAGTGATGTTAATGATGCAAATTGTATAATCTTATCATGAGGATAATGGCTATCTATCTGTCCAGGGAAATCAGCAAAAGCTATCTGCCAATAGTTAGAAGTTTGAAAAAGCCAGTTAGTTTGTAGAGCAGAAAATGGAATAATTATGATATTAGGCTCAGATCCAATTAATTGTAAAATCCTAGTTCTACCTTTAATTACTAATTGAGCTATAGAATCATGAAAAGGAATTAATGTTTTTTGAGGAGAGTGGGATAAATAAATCCACTCAATAACTCCTAATCTTTGCCATATGGCTCCTGTTGGGGTATGCTCAGTTGGAATTATTAATAAATACACTATTTCTTTAGGATCTATTCTAGTAAGCTGTGCATTTTTAATTGTAACTTCAACCTTTTTCAAGGCTGCCTTAGCTTCCAAAATTAGCTGACGTGGAGAGGTTGGAGAAGGATTCCCTTGTAATATCTGAAATAAAGGACTTAACTCAGAAGTAGTTAGTTTTAAGGATGGCCTTAGCCAATTAATATCTCCCAATAATTTTTGAAAATCATTAAGGGTACATAACTCTTTAACTCTTATCTGAAGATTTTGAGGACGGATTGTACGTCCTTGAATTATCTGGCCTAAATATTGAAAAGGAGACACCTTTTGAATTTTTTGAGGAGCTATACATAAATCCATTGCTGTAAGCGAAGCCTCTAACTGAGTAAAAATTTCTGAAAGTATCTCTGGATTAGCATGAGCCAATAATATATCATCCATAAAATGAATAATATATGCATCAGGAAAGCTATTTCTTATGGGATCTATTGCCTGATCAACGTATTTTTGACACAGTGTAGGACTATTACGCATTCCCTGAGGAAGAACCTTCCAGCAATATCTCTTAACAGGTTCCTTAAAATTAATTGCTGGGACAGTGAAAGCAAACCTTTCACAATCTTCAGGATGCAAACTTATAGAGAAAAAGCAGTCTTTTAAATCTATTACCATCAAGCTATAATCTAAGGGAATGGCTGTGGGGGAGGGAAGTCCTGGCTGTAATGATCCCATAGGCTGAATTGCATGATTTATTGCCCTTAAATCCTGTAGTAATCTCCAATTTCCTGACTTTTTCCTAATAACAAAAATAGGTGTGTTCCAAGGACTAAGCGTTGGTTTAATATGACCAGCCTGAAATTGTTCCTCAACTAATCTATGAATTATTTTAAGTTTTTCCCCTGAGATGGGCCACTGAGAAATCCATATAGGCTCCTCTGTGAGCCAGATGATTTTTTCAGCTGTCTTAGGGATCGGGGAAGTGCTCAGGGCCCCTAGTAAAAATTTTGGTTTGGAGCATTTACTAATCTTTGTCGTGGAGACTGGCTTGTAAACAGATACTCTTCCTGAAAGGTCTCCCTATCATCTCTAGGAAAATACCTCTGATTAACTTCCTCAACTGACCTTATAGAATTTGGAGTAACTAATAATAATCCCATTTTGGTTAAAATATCTCTTCCCCATAGGTTAGCTGGTAAAGACTCTAACACATAAGGCTTAAATACTCCACTGTTCCCATCAGAATCTTCCCAATGGAGATAGTTGGCACTTTGAGCAGGCTGTGAAACCTGTCCTATTCCCTCTAGGTTAGCTGGTGCTACATGCAAAGGCCAGTTTCTAGGCCAAAACCGACTAGACAATACCGAAATATCGGCTCCTGTGTCGATTATTCCTAGAAAATTTTTATTATTAATTCTAAGTTTTAATAAAGGGCGTTCTTGTCTTACTAACTGTGACCAATATACTCTGTCCGGCTGCTTAGAAACTGAATCTGCCGGCAGGTGCCTTTCAGAGACACAAGGCAATAATATTAATTGGGCAAAAGTATCCTTTGGGGTGAGTCTTAGGGGATAATTGGCTTTTACAGTAACATATAGCTGTTCTTTAAATCCTGAATCTATCACACCAGGTATTACCTCAATGGCTCCCTTCAAATTATTCCGTCCCAAAATTAAACCTACAGTATTATCAGGAAGCGGCCCGAAAATCCCAGTAGGAATTTGTTTTGGCCCCGTTTCAGGATTTAACTTAACTGTCCTTGAAGGTCCTAAGAAAACTGTCTGTGATCTCTGTCCCTGTCCCGGTAAAAATTGCGGACTGCTCTGGTCGGCGCCAGTGACGTCATACTGTGCGACCTTCCCTGGAATTCCCCATATTGTTGCTTGGCTCCCGCTAGGAGGGAATGATGGCGGCGAGAAGGCGGGCTCATCTGCGCCATCTGAATCCTCCACATGGGGCTGCAAGTTTAAGTTCACATTTCTAACCTTTGGCTTGGCCCTTAGTGCCTTTGTTTTTAAATGGCTTAAGGGAAAGGGAATTAACTTAGCCTCAGGCTGATTCTCCATTTGAATAGACCTAACAGCTAGTTGAATGCCTTTTAAAAGGTCCTCAGGGGGCCGTGAATTTTGGCCCATATATTTAAAAAGACAAACTTCTAGAGCTGTCCATGTTTTCTGTATATTTTCAATGTCTCCAGGTAATTCATTAGAAATACAAACTCTCTGTAACTTCCTTCCTAATTTCTCCCAAGTAAGTAAATTTGGAGATTCCTGTTCACAAAACCAAGGACAATATTCACCTACAATCTTTAAAAATTGTAATAACTGAGTTTTCTTTATCTGTTTCCCTTTCTGATTAATTATACTGTCTAAAATAGTCAGGTACATTTCCTTATCAGAAGAAGTTGAATTTCCCATTTTAATTAATTTAACGTCTCTTTCCTTCAATAACTCCAGGTACTTTTGTGACCCAATGTCACCTCTTCCTTTATCTTTATCTTTTTCCTTTATTTCTTTATTTCCTTTTTCCTTATCCTTATATCTTTTTTCCTTATCTTTATAGCGCGCTCCCACTCAATCTAACTAATCTAGAATGAGCCCCACGTTGGGCGCCAAATCTACCACGCGGCCTGCGCAGTGGTTTCATTAATGAGGTTCTAGGCATAAAGTTAGTTAGACGAGATCGAAATAAAAACACAAGACTCAATTACCTTAATTCTATTGCTAGGTCCGAGACGGCTCCCCTCTCTGGTTCGCTCCTCTAGCCGCCCAGCAGGGCAGCAAGGATTACTCTGGGCTAGCAGGAGAGAGAGAGCGAGCACGCCGGGGAGTAGCCTTTTATTAGGGAACCAGAGATTCAGGGGAGAATTCCATCCAATGAAGGTTGAGGGGGGACTGCACTCCAAGGTCAGGGTCAGCGATTGGGTCCCCGGGGTCAGTGGTCAGGCACACCCCCACACGGATGGGCTCTCTCATCAGGAGAGGGCCGGGAAAAACTTCGACATATGCCAAAGTGCCTCAGACCCTCAACGGGAGGCACCCGATGTGAGAATGGCGTCCCACAGCCAAATATCTTCTTTGATATAAGGAGAGCAACTAAGAACAGAGCAGGGAGGAAGAGCATGAGAAAAAGATTAACATTAAACAGGAGATGAGAGGTGGGAGGGAAAGGGAGAGAGAAGGGAAATTGCATGGAAATGGAAGGAGACCCTCATTGTTATACAAAATTACATATAAGAAGATGTGAGGGGAAAGGGAAAAACAAAACAAAACAAGGGAGAGAAATGAATTACAGTAGATGGGGTAGAGAGAGAAAAAAGGGAGGGGAGGGGAGGGGAGGGGAGGGGAGGGGAGGGGGGATAGTAGAGGATAGGAAAGGCAGCAGAATACAACAGTCACTAGTATGGCAGTATGTAAAAACGTGGATGTGTAACCGATGTGATTCTGCAATCTGTATATGGGGTAAAAATGGGAGTTCATAACCCACTTGAATCAAATGTATGAAATATGATATGTCAAGAGCTTTGTAATGTTTTGAACAACAAATAATAAAAAAAACTCAATGAGAAAACAATCCAATTGAAAATTGGGCCAAAGATCTCTCCAAAAAAGATAGAGATAGCAAATAAGTATAGGAAAGATACTCCACATTATAAGTAACTAAGGAAATGCAAACTAAAATAACAATGAGATACCACTACCCACATATTGGAATGACCAGATTTAAAACATTAACAATGGTGACAAGATTGTAAAGCAAGAAGAATCTCTCTCATTTTTGGTGGAAATGCAAAATGCATGATCACTTTGGAAGACAGTTGAAGAGTTTTTAGAAAAATCCACATACACTTACCACATTATGCTGTAATTTCACTTCCTGGTATTTTCCCAAAGATGTTGAAAATTTACATCTATGAAAAAAAACTGCACACAAATATTTATGGCAGCTCTAATCATAATTGCCAAAATTTGGAAGCAACTAACATATTCTTCAGTAGATGAATGGATAAATAAACTGTGTTACATCCAGAGAATGAAGTATTATTCAGTGCTAAAAAGAAATGAGCAATCAAGCCATGAAAAGATATACTGCTAAGTGAGAGAAGTCAATCTGAAAAGGCTGTGATTTCCAATTATATGACATTCTGGAAAAGGCAAAACTTATTGGAAACAGTAAAAGAATCAGTAGTTGCCAGGATTTAGTTGAGAGGAATGAATAAGAGGAGCACAGAGGCTTTTTAGGGTAGTGAAACTGCTCTTAATGGAGAGTATATGTCTTTATGCATTCCTCAAAACTGATGCAATGGCAAGGCACAGTGGTGCATGCCTATAATCCCAGCTACTTGGGAGGCTGAAGCAAGAAGATCATAAATTCAAAGCCAGTCTCAGCAACCTAGAGGAAACCCTCAACCTAGAGAAAAATCTCAAAATGTTAAAAAGGGGGCTGGGGATGTGGTCAGTGGTAAAGCACTTGCCTAGCATGCATTAATAATCAGAGTAGTACATATAAAATCTATGAGATAGCATCAGATTGCTATTTCAGAAAGATTCATGTCCAAAATTTGGTGAGAATATAGGGAAATGAGGGCTCCTAAGTTGTATATACTGGTATAATATCTTTTCAAAGAACATTTTGGTGATATGCATCAAAATTTAGAATATGCATGCCCATGGACATCGCGGTTTCATTTCTAGAGAAATAATCACATATTGCTCCAAGATATATATGTAGTATTGATTGTAGTACATAAATTAGACATTACCTAGATATTTATCAATAGATTAGTTAAGTAAATTATGATCATGCACAGCTTAGAATATTATATGACAACTACAAAAAAGAGTATAGAAAGATCTAACAGATGTGGTTTTGGGGGGAAAATGCAAATCAAAGTAATATCAATAGTTTGGTCCCAGTTCTATTTCAGAATTACATGATTTATAACAGAAAGTACATAATCTGAGGAGAAATAATTGTGCTTAACTCTATGAAGGGCTATGAAGAGGGACTTCACTTTTTACTACATATACGTGTTTGAAGTCTTTATTTACATGAATGTATTACTTCTATAATTTTAAAACAGGGAGAGGGACTGGGGTTGTGGCTCAGCAGTAGAGCACTCGCCTAGCATGTGTGAGGCGCTGGGTTTGATCCTCAGCACCACATACAATAAATAAATAAAATAAAGGTATTTTGTCCATCTACAATTATAGTAAATATTTTTTAAAGATTTTTTTTAAAGATAAAATTTTCTAAAGCCTGGTGCAATGGTGCACACCTGTAATCCCAGTGACTCAGGAGACTGAGACAGGAGGAACACAGTTTGATGCCAGCCTGGGTACTTATCAAGACCCTGTTTCAAAATAAAAGATAAAAAGGACGAGGCTGGGGCTGTAGCTCACTGGTAGAGCACTTGCCTAGCATGTGTGAGGCACCGAGTTCAATCCTCAGTACCACATAAAAATAATAAATAAAATAAAGGTATTAATTATATATCCATCAAAAAATATTTTATTTAAAAATAAATAAATAAAAGGCCTGGGGGTGGGGCTCGGTGGTAAAGTGCTCCTGGGTTCAATTCCTAGTTGTTTTTTTTTTTTTTTTAAGATGAGGCACAAAAGCATCCAAGATGATGCAGAAAATGACAGTGTCAACTGAATCCTTTGGGAGACTGAAGCTCAGAGAGCTACTTGCCCACAGGTAACCAACAATATTGGTTGATTCATTGACAGGGCAAGTGTGGATAAAGTTCTGTGGAAGGGACGTTTTACAGAAATTGAATGCCCCCACAGCTCATTTCTGAAGATGTCAGGAAATTGCCCTAAAAGTATACCCCTTGGTCTCAATGGGTTTACCTGGCTGTGGCCATGGTAGAAAAATCATCTTTGATGAAACAAAGCGAATGTCAAACCTACTAAACCAGGCAGCATTATCACTGCATGGTTGAAACTCAGGCTGCTATGTTCGGGAAAGAAGGAGATTTCATTAGAAAGAGAGGTCTGACCTAAAAACAGCATACTACAGGGACACAACCACATCAATGTTTATAGCTGCACAATTCACAATAGCTAGACTGTGGAGCCAACCTAGATGCCCTTCAATGGATGAATGGATAAAAAAATGTGGCATTTATACACAATGGAATGTTACTCAGCACTAAAAAATAACAAGATCTTGGCATCTGCAGGGAAATGGATGGCATTAGAGCAGATTATGCTAAGTGAAGTTAGCCAATCCCAAAAAACAAATGCTGAATGTCTTCTCTGATATAAGGGGTGACTCAAAATGGGGTAGGGAGGAAGAGCATGAGAAGAAAATTACCTTTAGATAGGGAAGAGAGGTGGGAGGGAGAGGGAGGGAGAATGGGAATTGCATGGAAGAGGGAAGGAGATCCCCTTCGTTATACAGAATACAGGTATGACGATATGAGGGGGAAAAAAAAGAAGTGGTCACATTAGATTAGGTAGAGAGAAGTGATGGGAGGGGAGGGGAGTGGGAGGGGGGAATGGAAGGGCAGCAGAATAAAATAGACATTATTATTGCTGTGGGTATATGTGTGACTGCATGACCAATGTAATTCTGCAACCTGTACACTCAGAAAAATGAGAAATTATATCCAATCTGATTCAAATGTATGATATGTCAAGATCATTGAACTGTTATATGTAGCTAATTAAAACAATTTTTTTAAAAAAGTCAGTAGAATAAAAATAATCAAATCCAGAAAAAAAAAAGAAAGAAAGAGAGGTCTGACTCCAGATTTGTCTCTAGTTATAAAACAACAGTTTATCACACATACATTAGTCTAGGGGTTGTAACACTTCTCAAAATATTTATGAAAGGGCTGGGATATAGCTCAGTTGGTAGGGTGCTTGCTATGTATGCACAAGGTCCTGGATTCAATCCCCATGAAAAACAAGAAGAGTCCCATTACTAAGTTATTTTATACTGTGGTTATTAATTCTACAAAGTTGCTATGCCTGAAGGCATGATGGTCATGTTGATACAGACGGAAGTCAAGAAAGGGTAGGTGATTAGGGGAGGAGAGGGTGTATTACAGACAAATCAGAGAACTCAGAAGAGATGTCAGTTAAGGATTTTGAATCGTCAGGGATCTAGAATTATAGTAATGGACAAGGTTTCTAAGGCAGTGGTTCTCAAAGAGCTTCTTAGTAATATTAAGATAATTATTTGGTTGAGCACAGTGATGCACACATGTCTTCCCAGCTACTTTGGAGGCTGAGGCAGGAGAATCACAAGTTCAAAGCCAGCCTCAGCAATTTAGTGAAACCTTCAGCAAATTAGCTAGATCCTATCTCAAAATAAAATAGAAGGACTGGGGATGTAGCTCAGAGGTAGTGCTCTCCTGGGTTCAATCCCCAGTACCACACACATACACACACACAAAAGATGTTATTTGCCCTTCTTACCTGTATTCTTAGAGGCTACATGATGAGTAATATCACAACAGCCTAAATATAGAAGCACAAATGAGAAGCCAGATCTTAAAGATATTTTTTAAATGTCAAATAATGCCACTCTTCTTTTATTTTTGGATATCATAGTAATGTTTTCACAAAAATACGGCATTAATATTAACAAGTTTTTAAAAAATATTAACAAGTTTTGGGGTTGTATTACTAATTTTATTTTATTTTTTTATTGGTTGTTCAAAACATTACAAAGCTCTTGACATATCATATTTCATACATTAGATTCAAGTGGGTTATGAACTCCCATTACTAATTTTAAATAAATTATTCTTACCTGTCTCCATTTTGTTTGTCTATGGTACTGGGAATTGAACCAGGGCCTTCCAGGTACTATGTCTCAATTTAAATCTTTTTTTTTTTTTTTTGTACCTAGGATTGAACCCAGGGGTGCCCAACCACTGAGCTACACCCCTAGTCCTTTTTATTTTTATTTTAAAAAAATTTTTTTTAGTTGTCAATGGACCTTTGTTTTATTTTCATTATACGTAGTACTGAGAATCAAACCCAGTGCCTCACACATGCTAAGTGCTCTACGACTGAGCTACAACTCCAGCCCTGAGACAGGCAGAACCTCACTAAATTGCTAAGGCTGGCCTTGAACTTGTAATCCTCCTCCCTCAGCCCCCAACCCCGAGTTCCTGGGATTACAGGTGTGTGCCACCACATCCAGCTTCCATTTTAATCTTTTAAGATAATTTTTTTGCAATTGTTTTAGATTTACAGAAAAAAAATTACAAAAAGAAATCAGAGTGTCCATATATCCCACATCCAGTTTTCTCTATTACTATTTCATTTTTTTATTATTTATTTTGTGGCACTGGGGATGGAACACAAGGGCACTCAACCACTGAGTAATACTTTTTATTGATTTTTTTCTTAAATAAATGACTGCGAATGCATTACAATTCTTACTACACATGTAGAGCACAATTTTTCATATCTCTGGTTGTATATAAAGTATGTTCACACCAATTCGTGTCTTCATACATGTACTTTGGATCATGATATCCACCATATTCCACCATCATTTGAGCAATACTTTTTGAGACAGAATCTTGTAGGAACTTGCAAACTTCCTGCCTCCACCTCCCAAGTAGCTGAGATTACAGGTGTTTTCTGTATTATTAACATGTTATTTACCTTACAGATGTGCACTGTATTTGTCGTAATTACTTTAAAAATATTTTTTTTAGTTGTAGATGGACATTTTGCCTTTATTTTATTTGCTTATTTTTTGTTTGTGGTGCTGAGGATCAAACCCAGTGCTTCACATGCGTTAGGCAAGTGCTCTGCCACTGAGCCACAACCCCAGCCCCAACAATTATTGAACCAATATACTATGGGTTTGAATATGGTTTGTTCCTCCAAATCTCATGTTGGAATCTAATCCCCAGTGTCCTTGAGGTATTGAAAGAATCGAAACAATCTAACTATGGTGTTTGTAGCACTGCAACTCTGTCAGCAAGAAGGCCATCATCAGAATTATAAACCAAAATAAATGTGTTCTCTTTATAATTTACCTATGTAATTTATAAAATATTTTATAATTCTTTATAATTGTGGAATCATGTTATTTTAAAATAACAGAAAACAGACTAATACCTAAGATTAAAACATTATTAAGTAAAGTCCATATTTAATCAGATTTCCTCAGTTTTCCCATAATGTCCTTCTTCTTTTCCAGGATCTCATCCAGGATACAATACTACATTTAGCTGTCATGTCTCCTTAGGCGCTTCTTAGCTACAATGGTTTCTCAGAATCTCCTTGTTTTTGATGACTTTGACAATTTTAAGAAGTACTGGTCAGGTAATTTGTAGAAGACTCCTCTGATGAGGCTGGGATGTAGGTGGGGAGTAGACTGCTTGCTTAGTATGTGCAAAGTCCTGGGTTCAATTTCCAGCACTGCAGGGAAAGAAAAAAAAAAAAAAAGCCCTTCGGATGGAATTTGCCTGATGTTTTTCTCATGATTACACTGGGGTTAGGGGAAGGAAAACCACAGAGGAAGGAACCCTGGAAATTATCCTTTTGCTGTTTCCATAGTTTGCCTTTTCCAAAATGTCATATAATTGGAAATCACAGCCTTTTCAGATTGACTTCTCTCACTTAGCACTATGCATTGAAGTTTTCTCCATGTCTTTTCATGGCTTGAGTCTTCATTTCTTTCTAGCATTGAATAGTACTCCATTTTCTGGATATAACAATTTATCCGTTCATCTATTGAAGGATATGCTAGTTGCTTCCAAATTTGGGCAATTATGACCAGAGTTGCCATAAACATTAACATGCAGGTTTTTATGTGGATGTGAATTTTCAACTCCTTTGATCAAATACCAAAGAGTGAAATTACTGCATGATGTGATAAGGGTATGTGGAGTTTTCTAAAAACTACTGAATTTCTTCCAAAGTGGTGGACTCATGTTTCATTCCCATCAGCAACAAGTGATAGTTCCTCTTTCTACACAGCAACAAGATAATAAAGTGTCATTGTCATCACATTGTACCAAGGGTGCATGCTATCACCCTGACTGATGATGTTGACCTTGATCACCTGATTGAGGTATCTGTCGAGTTTCTCCACTGTAGATTGGCTCTTATCCTCTAAGCTCCCTTCTTATGCTATACTGTTTGGAAGTCACTGGCTAAATTTGAGGAGTGGGGAGATTTATTCCAGCTCTTTGAGGGCAGATGTCTACATAAATTATTAGGAAGTCTTCTACATAGGAGATCTCTCTCTCTCTCTCTCTCTCTCTCTCTCTCTCTCTCTCTCTCTCTCTCTCTCTCTCTCTCCCCATTTCTTTATTAATAGATTCATGGATACTTATTTTATACTTTGGATTACAATCCAAAACTATTTTATTTTGTTGCTCTGATAGCCTATCTTTGGTCGTTGCGAGCTCTTTGGTGGGTTCTGTGTTCATGTTAATTTTTAATATTGGTAAATAGATATAGTCCATACAAACAAAAGCTTTTGGGGGGATAATATGTATAAAGAGCTTCTGAGACCAGGTTTGAGAACCACTGCTCTTGGGGACCCCCGCGTCCCACCTGACCCTACGGCATAGTTCTTCTGCAAGGAGCAGTGATCCATGCAATAGGGAAGGAGACCGCGCTCCCGCACCCTTGGCAACAAGCCCTCTTCTCGTCATGCTGACTCCTATTACAGTTTTCTCTGGGTCTGAAACGCCGGAGTCCCCAAGACTGAGCTTACCCTGTCTTGTCTTTCCTGCGAACGCCGCGGCGGGGCGCCGGGCCCACGGAGTGAATCACTCACAGAGTCGGGAAGGGGCCGGCCTCTTGGCTCGCACAGCATTTTCCGGGCTTGGGTGGGGGGCCTTGCCTTGGTCTGAGCAATCTCTACCTCTCCCAGTTGCGTTGGTTTGATCCCCTGGGCCATCAGGCGAGCAGGTGTGGAGTCCCAGGAAAGAGCGATCTCGGCGCAGCGTCGCGGAGGGACCAGTGGGTTCTTCTCGGTTCAGCCTCGCGCCTCGGCTGAACTCCTGGGGCCCATCCGGGCTGACAGCAGCCGGACAGCTCCTGCAGCGAGGCCAGATTTGGGCCTTGCCAGAGCCCGGCCCTGCACCCAGCCCTCCCCTCTCCGTCCGGGTTGGCTGGGCCCGGCAGACCCTTTCCTTTGCAAGCGCACGGCACGACTGTCAGCGATAATCGGCTGCAGCTGGAGACCTGGCTAATTGATACAATAAGTTCTGTAATTGCCTCGACAATAAGGTAATGATTTGGCAAAGGGAATGCTTTGATCTTATCAGCCAAAAGAGATCTCTCCAAATGAAACTTCAGAGAAGGGCCTGATTCCTCCAATTTGGAGTGTGAAGACTAGGGACAGCCTGCTTCCGGTCCTGTCCCTCCCCCACGTCCCAAGTGCTGCCTGTCGCTCTGGGCTTTTTGAGAAGGGAAGGAAAGTCTGATGACTGGAGAACACACACACACACACACACACACACACACACACACACACGCATGGCCGTGTGGTAAGTGTGGAGGTGGGGTAGGTCTGAGCTGTTCCAGAACTGGGGGATGGCTGGAATGCTAGTCCAGTTCTAGAGAGGCTATAGAGAAAGAGAGATCAGGGAAGAGTTGTGGGATGGCCAGATTATGGAAAACCTGACTTGGCTCAAGCCTGATAACATTTCTCATACAGGGAGAGCTGCTGATTTGGGTTTTTAAGGCAGGACAGGGTAGCAGGGGGAGGAGAACCTTGAGTGTCCAGCCTTCTCCAAGAATCTGCACACACACTCACACACACACCCTCGCTCTGCGCTGTGGGTGTCCCTGCCTGGCAGAGGCCCCAGCACAAAGAGGATTAGAGAGATGAGCTAATCTGGTTTGTATCCCAGACCTGGCCCCAGAAAGGAACCTTGTCTACCCTGATGTTTAAGGCAGTGGAGGAATGAGGCGTCCTCCTTTGAGGGCCTGCTAGCTAACAGTATCAGAGACCCCTCTCCACTAGGATGCTAGAGTTTTGACTTCAGGAATCAGAGAAGCAGGGCCTTATAGGAACCCAGGGTGGCTTGTACCACAAGAAAGGAGAGATAAAGATAGAAACTCCCAGAGAGAACTAGATCTTCACCCTACTTATTCTACTAGTGGGAAAGCTGAGGCCTGAAGTGGTAAAGTGACTTAGAGTCATGCAAATAGTGCCTGGATGAGTTAAAAGGGGAAAGATTTTCTGATTTTTTTCTTGTCAGGTGTACGTTGAATTGTGTTGCAGGAGATGCACAGGGAAAGTGTAAAACAGAGCAGGTGAGAGACAGGGGGAAAGCCACACACAAAGGAAAAGACAGGCAGGCAGGCACACATGCACACACAGACTGAGAAAGCCACAAAGAGGCAAAAAAAAAAAAAAAAAGACAGAAATAGGGAGAGAAAGAAGAGCAAGACCAACAGTTGTACAGATTCAGACAAAGAGGGAAAGAAAGACACGTGCTGAGACAGAATAACACAGCCTGCAGAGATAGACAAGAGACAGAGTTTAGAAAGAGGGACAGACAGACATTCAGACAGGGTTGAAAGGCAGGCAGACATAGAAACACGGGGAGACAAACCCAAAGAGAAAGAGAGGAATACACGTGGAGTACACAAGCCATTGAGAGACCCAGAGAGAGATGGAACCCGAGATGAAAGACAGGGAGAGCATGAGAACAGGGGCAGAGTGGGCTGAGGAGGGCAGAGGAGAATAACGCAGATAGTGGGATCTGCAGATATTTGTTTACTGGAAGTAAATCACCCTTCCAGATCATTTGGGGGGCCCAGAACAGGTGGTGGGGAGAGAAAAAAAAGCTCAATGCTTAGCCTATTTTCTACAGGCAGACTGGAAAAAGGGTCTGGGGACAAAATGGGAACACTCCCTTGGGAAGAGGTCGGTCAGTGACCACCCAAGATCCCAGCAGCACACCCACTGGCCTCACACAGAACCTGGGCCACCCGCCCAGGATGGCCATCAGCCCGCCCACCGCCTGGCTCCAGACTGATTACAGCCAAAATGCTAAAAGGCCCCAGACCCCCCGCTTTATGCCTTGCCCTGGTGATCCTGCCTCCCCAAATCTCCTCTTTCCCCTAGTTCCTGAATCCCTCTTTTCCTTGTGTCCTAGAGAGTAGTTTGCCCTCCCTGTTTAGCCACTAGCTGGATGCAGAGGACACTGCCCCACCAAGCCCTTCCCTTGATTAGGGGCTGGATGCTCCTTCCCTCCGAAGCCTGTTTGGCCTGGCCTCTTTGAGACACGTTCCATGTCTCGCCTGGGAGCTCATAAATACCAAGAAGAGGCCAGCCAGGCTGTGTAGAAAGCATGGATCCCCACATTACCCCCCTTAAAAGCCCCGGGTTCTTCCCAAGCTCTCTTTTCTCTGCATGGTGCCCAGGGGCAGGAGGTGGAGTACTAGGGGCCTGTGTGAACCTGGCCCCAATTCAAATGAGACCTGCCTTGGTTTGCAAAGAAATCTCAGGAAAGGCTTCTCGGGGGGGCCCCTTGTGCAAGTAGCAGGCTCAGGAATTCCTTGACTCCCATCCAAACCTCCCCCCAGCCCCTTCTTGGCCTTTCTCTCTGCTCATTACCATCCACACCATCTCCCACCCACCGGGAAAGAGAAGGTCATCGCCAAAGGGGCCCAGGAAAGGGGGGCCTTCTGGAGGATAGGCCAGGGCGGAGTAAGAGCTGTTTACCCACACCCAGCTCCCCTTAGCTCATCTCCACTCCCATCCAAGGGCCAGTAAGAATTCAAAGTCATTCATCTATATACAGCTGAGAATAGGGTGAAAAATGGATCTTAACCCTAAGTGGCCTCACTGGGGAGCAGAGCGTGAGATGAAACATCAAGGGTGAGAGGGAACCTTTCCCCTTTCGGCACCCACTTATGCAAAGGGCAGGGGGCTGTAGTGGCACCATAAGGAAAACCAGCTCTGATGGTTAGGTGGAAGCTGTCTGCTGGAAGCTCCAGAGAATCTGGCAGCCCGAGGGGGAGTGGGATGGGGGGTAGGGGGGTGGCCTGGGATTCTTGCCCAGGTCTCTACTGATGCTACTGCACAACATGTCTGCAGTATTTAGCCTTGAACCCCAGCAGAACCTAGAGTACCATCCTCAGCTGGCTTTATTACATTTGCATGAAAATGCCTCTGGAGTAAGAACTTTTTCTCCTTCCATTCTCCTTCCATGTCATTTAGGATGCCCTAGCCAGTGGTGGGCATACAGCAGGTGCTTAATAAGTGCTGACTTGACTCCATGCAGGGCCGTGGAAACCAGTACTTGAGTCTCAAACCGGAAACTCTTCCCCCTGACTCCAGTGGGTTTGGGGATAAGCCAGAGAAACAGGTCGGGAGCTAGCCTGAGCCTCTGGCCTTGACCCTCTGCCTGGAAGCCCCCAAACTGGCCCTTGCGTGAGGAGCTGAGCTCTCCAATAGTATCTAGGACCTTGAGACTGAAAGTTTATTTTGAGATTTGAAGCTCCAAAGTGGCAGATCCCAGAAAACCTCTTCTCTGGCTCCGTAGTTGTTCTCTAGTTAAGTGGTTGAGTGCAGTTCTTGCAGTCAGCTGGCTCCTGCAGCCTGGGGTTCCTCCTGGGGAACTGGGGGCTGGGGGAGGGGGAGAGGAGTAGAAGAAGCAAAGCCCCATTCTGGGTTGCCCACTTTAGGGCAGAGGTGGCCTGTCCCTTCATTCACTTCCCTCCATTTCAGAGTTGCTGATGTTTCTGGGGGGCCCCTCAGCTCAGAAACATTCACTAATCATTCAGCATCTATGTTGTGCCAAGACACGTCCCACTTAACTGTGAAGACTGCTGAAACCAAATAAGGGGCCTCAGAATTGAGTTTGGGGCCAATGTGGGTGAGTCCACCCAAGGTTAGATGTGATCATCTCCAACTCCTCCTCACTCACAACCCCAGGCCCATATGTAGAAATAAACACAAGGCCAAGGTCACACCCAGGTCTAAGCACACAGGGGAGTCTGGGAGAGGCTGCTGGAGCTGGAAGACTGCTACCCTGCAAAGGGGTGGGGTTGGGCTGGGAGGAGGTGAAAGAGTGGTCCGAGGAAAAGGGGCATATCCAGTAAGGAGCCTGAGCTCACTCCTCTGCCACCTGCCTCTTTCAGGGAAATTCTTGGACTCTGTGCAATTCTAAGGATACAGCAGGTCATCTAGAGCCTACCAGACTGAAGGAAAGAAAGAAGGGGAGTCGGATGGCCAGATGGGACATGAACACCATGCTGGCCCTGCTTGGTCTCTGTATCCAACTCCAGTTTAGCTCCCCCCACCCAGGCCTGCACAGACCAATGGTGGTAGGCACTTCTCTCCTCCCTAACTCAGCCCACCCTCCACTACCTGTCCAAACTCTTCCTCCCTAGCTCACTCTTGCTGTCCCCTACTCACCTTAGAGGAGCTCCTTGCTTTTCCCTCCTTAAGGCCACCAGGCTTGTTTCCTCACTTTCTTAAGTCTCTGCTTGACTGTCACAGTCATGATCATCCTGGTTACAACTGCAACCCGTCCCCTGACCCTGCCCTATTTTTTTTCCTATTGCACTTACCATTCTAGCTTCTCTAAGCTTTACTTCTGATGTTTATTGTCCCCCCAAGCACCCAGTAGAATACAAACTCCATGAGGGCAGAAATTGTTTTGCTTTCCTGTACTCACTGATACACACCAAGTGCCTAGCATAGTCCTAGCACATGACAGGGAACAAATAAATATTTATTGAATTGATGAATGTACTTTGCCCCTTACCACAGAAAGTGGGGTAAGGGAAAGTGGGTGAGAGTGGAGAGAGGAGACAAAGGTCCTTGTGAACCCTCCTACAGTAGCTCTGACTCAGATGTCTGCAGCTTCAGTGCAGCCAGCTGTGCCCTGTCCCCTAACACTCTGGAGTCTCTTATCTCCCCCACCCCACAAAGGAAGAGAGACGGTGAGTTTGGGGTTGGGCAGTTACCAGCGTTGTTTACACCAGGACTTTATAATTTAAATAAATCGCTGGGGAGAGTCATGAAAGACACCTCGGAATGAGGGAGCTAGGCGGGAGAACTTAGGCTGAAGCAAGGGGTAGGTCTAGAAGAACTCTCAAAGTTGGACTGCCCAGAGCTTTAAAAAGAATGTATGCAGTGGGGGTCCGTGGCGCAAGCCTGTCATCCCAGCTACTGGAGAGGATGAGGCAAGAAGATCCCAAGTTCCCTGCCAGCCTCAGCAATTTGGCTAGACCTTGTCTCAAAGTTTAAGAAAAAAAGAGGAGGGGATTGAGGGGTGTAGCTCAGGGGCAGAGCGCTTTCTAGCATGCTCGGAGCTCTGTGTTTCATCCCCTGTACCACAAAAGGAAAATATATATTGTTTCTATACCGCAACAAGGGCCACTCTACCCCGCAGCGCTCTACCTGCCAGCCTGGGAAGTGCGGGGGTGGGATAGAGGGAGGAGGAAAGCGGAATCGCTTTCAGAGGACCACCCTCCCGAACTTCCCCACTTACCACGCCCGCAGGAAGGGTGGAAAGGCGAAGGGGAGAAAAGGTCCAGGGCCTCCATTCTCTCAGCAGGACCCCCACCCTGGCCTCCGGTGCGGGAAAACCGCCCAGCTGTTTCTGATTCTTTCCTACTCGCAGCCCCGCCCGAGGGGGTGGAGGACCGAGACACTGGGGGAGAGACTGAGCTCTGCGGAAACGGGACGTAGGGGCCTGGGCGTCCGCGTCGGGTCCGCAGGTGTGCCTTCTTGGCTTCGGCCATTGATTGATTCCCCGATCCCAGGCTGGAGAAAGCACCCGGGCGGGGCAGGTGGGTAGGCATTGTGTCTAAATGTTGTGGTGAAAGGGGAGATCAGTGCAGTGGATCGGAAGATGTAGGGAATCAGAGAATCCCCTACCTGAAACCAGATGCCCACCGCACCTCTGTAGGCAGTGTTGAAAAGGGAGTTAAGATTCTCCTGCAACTCCGGTGGCAGGGTTTCTACCCATTTCACAGAAGTGCAAGATGGAGAGGACCCAACGAAATGAGTGCATCTTGTGTGCTCAGCTCCACTGTTACTGTAGGTGAGGGAACAGGGAGAAGTGTCTGCAACCCCCTTCCATTCCCTACGCCTTGCCATCAACTACAGCCGCAGAAATTGCCAAACGAAGGGCGCTAGGACCCGGTGGCACAGCATCAGTAGGGACTGGGCGCTACGGGCGCTGAAGGGCGCTGCTGTCTCGGTCGCGTGGCGCCCGAGCAGGTGGGGGCGCAGCGCTGCGACGCGCTGGAGAGTCCAGAGGCGGAGGCGGCCGCCACACCTAGGGTGTCGCGGAGCGCCCGGGTCTGGCGCAGGCGGAGTCGCCTTGAAGGCCGCGCGTGTCCCCGGTCTCGGCCCCGCCCCGCGCCGTCCAATGAGAGCCCGCGGGCTGGAGCGGCTGTCCGCACTTTCGGCCCCGCAGCTCCACACGGTGCCTCTGAACCTCTGACACCGCACCTCGTGCTCTGGCAACGCGCCCCAAGACTCCGGCTCCGCGCCCCGTCGTGGATTTCCCGACACGGCAACTTACGATCTTTCCGGGACCCCACGCCCGGCTCTCGGACTCCGCGTGACCGCAGGTCCTCAACCGACTGCGAACTCCATGGCCACCCAGAGGGGTGAGGTAGGAGCAGCCTGAGTAACCCCAGACTGTGCCCCGTCCACGCCCCTGCGGGCTGTGCGGCGGGCGTCTTCGGGGAGCTATGCTGAAGCCTGGTGGTGCGGAGGAAGCCGCGCAGCTCGCCCCTCGGCGCGCCCGCGCCCTTGCCCCTGCGCCCGTGCCTAGACCCGTCCTCCCCGACGTCTCTCCAGCTTCGGCCCGCTTAGGTCTTGCCTGCCTTCTTCTGCTGCTGCTGACTCTGCCGGCCCGTGTAGACACGTCCTGGTGGTGAGTTGTGGCTCTTCGGGTTGGGCGGATGAGGCGTTGGGTCAGAGGCTGGAGGCGCCAATAGGGCATATACAGCTCCTTGCGCAGCCAGCTCAAGGGACCAGGTCGCTTGACAGAACTAAAGGGAGTCCCTGCAGTAGGGTCAACTGAAGTCGGGAAGTAGCCAGAGTGGAGTATGGGGGCAATGAGGCGCCGTGTCCTACTCCCCTGGTGAGGGAAGGTGCTGGGCATTTGGACACCCCATAGTTGAGGTTCCCCAGGCCCCCATGGGCTGTACCCCCTCTATTCCATTCAACTCAAGCCCTGTAGGGCAGAAGTTGCCATCCGTTGAGTTCAACGAACCAGACCCCCTTTTAGGTGGCTGTTCCGCAGGGCCCTCAATCGCCTAAGTACCCAGCTTTAGAAGTGAAACCGAGGCAAAACCACCCCATTAATCCCCACAATTAAAACAAACAAAACACTTGGATTTGCATAATCTGGGCATTTGTCTTAAACCTTGGCTTTGAGGAGATCACTTGGAACTTTGTCTTCCTAGGTTTTTTTTTTTTTTTTTTCCCCTTATCCAGAGGACCTTATCTCCCAGAGGCTTCTGGAATCCCAAAGTACTGAGATACCCTCTCTCCTCAGATCTGTCACAGGCCTGGACTCCAGACCTTCACAAGAGGTCAGAAGAGGCAAGAGGCATTAAAAATCCATTGGATGGCCATTGTGGTAGCACAAGCCTGTAATCCCAGCCACTCAGGAGGCTGAGGCAGGAGAATCGCAGGTCCAAGGCTAGCATGAGCAATTTTTAGTGTCTCAAAATAAAAAGGGCTGACGATGTAGTTCAGAGGTAGAGGGTGCTTGCCTAGCATGTGTGAGGTCTGGTGTTAGAGATCCCCTGTATGTTGGGGGGGGGGCAATCCACTGTATGTCTGTTTTTGCAGAACTGACCCATCTCCGCGTGCTTCCAAGCACTGGATGGCACTTATACCCTTCTCTCAGGAAAAAGAGCTGCAGGCCCCCGCCCCCACCACACACCTTGGGGAGGGGCAGGGCAAGGGGAAAGAGTTGGACTGAGAAGATTCTATCCTCTCATCTTTCCTCTTCACCTACCCGTCACCCGCCCCCCCCCCTGCACCCCCATCAAACTGACTTCTTGGACTGGGTTAGTGCCTCTACCATGCTGTGTCCCCCCCTTACTTTTCTTACTGTGCTCCTCCTCCCTTGCAACTAACAGGCCACCTCACCCCCACCCCCACATACACTGTGGTCTCTTCTCCTCTTGCACCCTGTGGCTTTTCTCCTCTTGACTTGGAATCTTGGCTGGAAGGGGAGAGGGTAGCTGGCTGAGGGGCCGGCCAGCTTGGGCTGCAGATTCCTATCATTTCAAGATGCGTTGCTCTCCATCCCCACCCCCACCCATGTTTTCCTGTAGAAGAAAATTCTCTTTTGGATCTTTTTTATCTCTGATGTGTTGGGGAAGGCAAGGAGGGGGGTTCTGGATGGGAGAGCGGGCGGCCTATATCTTACATCTGGCTTGAAACATTCCTTTAGAAAGAGAAAGGGAAAAAGGGAGACAGGAAAAAAGTCTTTAAATTATTCAGAATGAAATTCAAAGCCACCCTTTACCTTCATGGATCAGTTTAGCTTTGGACTTACATCTTCTGGATCCCTATGGAGACAGTATGAGAGCATGAAGTGACCACTGCACATCTTTATGCAGCTCAATTTGCATATTTGGTTTTGCAGCTCAAATTTGAAATTTAGTTTTGCAGCTCAATTTGCAATTTGGTTTTATGAACTCTTGTTTCTTGCCAGTGTGGGAGGCAGTCTTGGGGACCAGTTGGTGTTTAGTTGAGGAAATCACTGACAATTTCACATTCTGCTACTGCTTCCTAAAGACCCAAGGGGCATTGTTTGTAGTCTATTTTTTTTATCCTTGGCTGTTCCCCTTCTTTTCTTTTCTCCCTCTATTACCCTTTCCCCACATGGTTCATATTAAAGATTTTGGAAAAATTCTTGAGATGGAAGAGCTCTGAAGGGAGAGGCAGGTGACACACAAAGGGACTTAGCAGTCCCTGTGAAATGGAGAAAGAAAGCAAAAGGGCTAGCAGAGGGAGTGGGTGCAGAGGTTGTTTCAGTCTCCTTGACCTCCACCTGTCACAGCTGCAGGCCCAGATGCCTGCCTCAGTGGTTTCCTCTTCTAGGACAAGGTGGAAAGTTGAGGTCTGAAGGCAGATCAGATCCCCAATGTGATTCTCTTTTTTTTTTTCCCTTAAGAGAAAATCCAAGGGAAAATCCAACAAACTTGATATTTTGTACAACCCTTTGAAGAGATGTATACTGACTTCAGTGTATGTCCTTGTTCCACTGTGGAGAAGGCTAACAGCAGTGTTACCAGCTGATAGTCTGCTCTTCCTTCTAGCTCTACATTCTTCTCCTTTCTCTCCAACCACTCCCTGCTTCCCTCTACCCTTAATTAGAGGAAAAAATGGATGGTTTCTTCTTATTCTATGACAGACAAGAAAAGGGGACTTCTGTCATGTGCTTCCCTGTTCTATGTTGTAGGGGGTTGGATGTAGGGGATCAAAAGAGTAAGGCTATGTTCCTGGGCTCACAAATAAATAAAAATAGAGAGTGGTATTATATTAGCATTACAGTTATGACCAACATTTGAAATTTAGTGAGTCCTTACTAAACTCCAGGAACTATGGCCAAGCACGTTGTAAGTATCATCTTTAATCCCTAGAATAATAATCCAGTGAGAGGTACACAAATTAACGAAGTGAGGGAAAAGAGAGGAGCAGTAAAGAAACTTGCCCAAGCCAGATATGGTTGTACAAGAGGCTGAGGCAGGAGGCTCACCAGTTTTGAGACCAGCCTGGGTGACTTAAAATAAAAGGAAAGGATTGGTGGCGTAGCTCAGAGGTATAGCATTTGCCTAGAATGTGCAAGTCCCTGGGTTCAAAACCCAGTACGAAAAGAAAGAAACTTGCTTAAGTTTATGCCAATCTTGAAGCCAAAGTGTTTTACTCCTAAGAAAGCACTGTGTGCCTCTCTTACCCCTGGAATAAAAGAGAACTTGGACTTTCAAGTCAGATGGCCTTTTTTGTTTTAGTTGTAGTCGGACACAATACCTTTGTTTATTTATTTATTTTTTATGTGGTGCCAAGGATCGAACCCAGGGCCGAACCCAGGGCCTCCCACTTGCTAGGTGAGCACTCTACCACTGAGCCACAACCCCAACCCCCAGATGGCCTTTGTTTATCCTGGGTTTTCTCCAACTACTCCTGATAGAGTGGAATAGTTTTACTTACTGTTCCTGAACCTCAGTTTCTTCACCTATAAAATGGATCTTACTTTTCTCTCTCTCTCTCTCTCTCTGGATTTTTGTACAAAAAAATATCTCACAAACCATAAAGCACTAACAAATGCTGTGGTATTAAGAGCAGATTTGGGGGCTAGGGATGTGACTCAGTTGTAGAGCACTTGCCTAGCATGTGCAAAGCCCTGGGTTCAATCCCCAGTTCCTTGAAAAGAAAAAAAGAGATTTGGAGAGGCTAATAGTTTTATTCCTGTGTTCAAAATCCTATATGTGCGTGGCTGAACTATGTGTATTAAGAGATCTACACAAAAGGGGGAGAGAGAGAGGAAAAAAAGAGGATCTTTGGCCTCATTAAAAGGACACAAACATAAAACATCTGCAAATAGACTGGCAGTGTTGACAAGGAGTAAAGCTGTAACTGAAATGAAGTTTATGGCTAGCTAAGGAGATGGAAGTTGGGGATAAATCAGAGCAGTTAGTTGTTTATTCAACAAAGTTACTGAGTACCTACTATGTGCTGGACACTATTCTCAGTGCTGAGGATATGAATGTGAACAAAACAAAGACTTGGGAGTACGGCTCAATGGAAGAGGGCTTGCCTGGCACGAGTGAAGTGCTGGGTTCAATAGCCAGCATCATCTTGTCCCAAGAGAAGATAAAAACAAGAGACAAGAATTCTTGCCTTCGTGGATCTGCGTGATTGTGGGAAAATGCAGACTCTGATTTACTCAGCCTGGGGTAGAGCTTGAATTTCTAACAAATTCCCAGATGATGCAGATATTTTGTGTGCTCTAGGGACTATACTTTGAGTAGTAGTAAGGGTCTGGGGCAGAGTGTGAATCAAGAGGAAATATGAATTAGTCAAAAGCAGGTGAAGGGAGAGCATGCTGGTATAGGAAGCAGGGAAGAAAGTGAAGAATTTACTTTTGGGAGGGGAAAACAAAGCTGGAGAGTTAGGGGCAACTAACATCCTCTCCCAAACCATTAAGCTGGGGGATGCCTTAAACATCTGTGTGCCCCTAACAGATGAACTCAGTGCTGGGTACATGGCAGCCATTTTGTAAGCATGTGGTGAACTGAAAAGAGATGGACTTGAGTTCAGTCTTAGCATTACTGGAAGCCCTCACACTGACAACTGGGGCCAACTACTAGCCAGCAGGCAAGCCCCATGCTCTGCAAGGTCTTGAAGCAGTTACTTAGTGGGGTAAGTAGAAAAATCTAATTATCTTGCCATCTTAGATTCTGAACAGATGTTCCCACGCTCACTGAGGACGTAATAAGAGGGACCAATGTGGGCTGCAGCAGAATGGACTTAAGTCAGACCACAGAAAGGCCTTTTCGCCAGAGTTTGGCCTGCCCCACTCCAGTCTGTCTCATGAGTGCTGGATTATTGGTCTCACGTTCCCATCCAACCCCCCTCCTCCCAAGCAGTCTCAGGAAAAAAGCAAAACAAAGCAAAACCCCCCAAAACCAAAAACACCCATTGCCTAGAGCAGTACTCTTATGGGGAAGCAGAAAGGCGGTAAGACAGGGAAGAGCTCCAATTCCAACGTCTTGATTCTCCAAACAAAGCACCACAGCAGTGGGTGTAACTCAGGGCTGTGCGTCAGGCAGCCCTTTCCGGCCTGGCCTAGCCTGGGGTGTTTATTTTGTTTGTTCCTGGAAGCTGCAGCCCTGATGGACAGTGCTGGGGACACTGATTCCATGGGATTTGTTAGAAGAGGGCCAGCCTCTCACCCCTCCCTCAGGACAGATGGGGCCCATCAGCTCTGCTGAGTTCCCAAAGAGGCAAGCATCAGCCCTCCTGTGTTTGTTTGAGTTGGTGTCACCAGTGGTGATCCAGTCTGTGGGTGAGGGCTGGCTGTGGGAATGCATGGGGGGAAGGGACACAGGGCCTAGGGCAGTTTGGTTTTTCCCTTCCCCCACTGGCTGCCCTCCCTTCACCTCACCCACTTCTAGACCCATTTTGGGGCAGTTCCCAAACCACTGGCTCATTCATAGCTCAGACCAAAGCTTTTCTGTCTGCAGCAGCAACTGTTCTCTATGGCCCCCACCTGTTCAGAAGAGGGGAGTGTCCCTCTGGGGTGTTTTGCACAGAACAGAGAGTGGACTGCAAATCAAAGGTACTATGGGATTGCAAAGATAGGAGTGAGAAGCAGAGCTGGGCTGCTGAGCCAAAGGAAATAGGTGAATGACTCTGAACTCTTGGTGGCTTCTTGGGGAGAAAGGGTGATACACCCGTTTTCTCTGCAAAATGCTCTTCTCAAGGTTTGTGATGGTGTCCAGGGCCAAGAGTATTTGAAAGAAAATAGTGACTGCCTTGAGAAACTGGAGAATGAATGATTCTAGTGACCCGCCTATCTTTTAGGAGCCCATCTCAGTTATCTTCTTATAACTGCTCAAACTGGACAGTCAGGGGACTGGAGTATTTTATCTTGGCTTTTGGCTTCCCACTGCACACAGCTTTCTGTTCATGCAGGTCTATCCAGGGCATTGTACCTTATAGGCTAGGACAAGTGATTTTAAAATCTTCCTTAGTTAAGGAAGGCCTTGGAGCCTAAAAATAAAAGGGGAGAGGTTCGGAGGTGGGGGGAGTCTTTCTCCCCTAAAATATTGAAAATATTGGGAATGAGGTTTTTTTTTTTTTTTTTTTTTTTTTTTTAAAGCTACATGAGTCTAACTAAAGCTGTAAACATTACTCAAAATTGTCCACTATGTCTCTTCCTGCCCATCCCTCCCTGTTTCCATCCCCCTGTCTTCATGGACCAGCCACTCGGGACGTTCCTCTTCATGTGGGTTTAAGAGTGTTGTCTCAGACCCTTGTTTTGTTAGTTTACTTTTCTGTGAGGATTTTAATGTTTATTAAACAAACAGGCAATGGGTTTGTGTGACATGCCCACAGCTTCTGTGTATATGACACATGCCTGGCCTATGTTCTGGGAGTGTGTGTCACTTCGGCCTTTGGCTGGGGAACTGGTAATGTGGGAGACCACCAATTACTCTTTCTGAAACTGTGTAACTATTTCTTCAGAGCTTGTGGGGAATGGTTCTACCCATCAGCCTCAGGGAATGTGGGTTGGGGGAAGGGCAAGGAATCTAATCTAATATAGATATAAAACATTCCCCCCCTTTATCCCCTTCCTGATGCAGAAAAGAGATCGGATGCTCTGACAGGGCCATCTCCACCTTACAGGTACATTGGGGCACTAGGGGCCCGAGTGATCTGTGACAATATCCCTGGTTTGGTGAGCCGGCAGCGGCAGCTGTGCCAGCGTTACCCAGATATCATGCGCTCAGTGGGTGAAGGTGCCCGAGAATGGATCCGAGAGTGTCAGCACCAGTTCCGCCATCACCGCTGGAACTGCACCACGCTGGACCGGGACCACACTGTCTTTGGCCGTGTCATGCTCAGAAGTAGGGGCCTCTTTCATCCTGCTTCAGCTCCTTCCCTTTGTATGCTTAGGGCTTGTGGGGAGGGGGAGGTATGATCCTCCCTACTCTCTTCCCACACTACTTCATAATTAGAACACAGGATATAGTTGGGAACAGACACTTAGTACCTTATTATTTTGTAGGCAGGGCCCCCTCTAAATCACAGTGGTTTGGAATGATGGCACAGAGGTAAAGCCTTCCCTAGCATCTTCATCTTTTACCCTCATTTTCTCTGCCCTCCCCATTCCCCATTCTGAGGGGACATCCATGTACTATAAGGATGCAGACCAGAGATACAGTCACCCTAACACTCCCAACACTACAGTAATGGGAACAAAAGATAAACAGAAAGGTGATATGTAAATATTTGGAGAGTTAGTGGCTTGGCCCTAGCTCAGCCACAAAGCTAAGCAGAGCTAGACAGTAAACTAGGAGAAAGGGAACGAGTTGGGAATCTGGAGGTGTCAGGGGTATAGGGACGACGACTCATCAGGCCCCAAGAGCAGGCAGGGAAGGCAGCATATCTTCCTAAACAGACCCCTGGGTTGGGGTCCGGATAGTAAGGGAACTGTCCAGCAGTGTGGGCCTGAAAAGCCTTGAATGTGGACGCAGGCAGGCTTAACCATACCAGTGTACCAGTGGTGAGGATGATGCATCATGGGACTTGTCAATGGAAGGACCCAAGAAAATTGGAAGGAAACAAGAGTAAAGTCAGCCCAACAAGTCAGATGTACAAAGAAGTGGGTAGAGAATACTGAGGGCTAAGGGAAGAGATCACATAATCTGAGGAATGCTCTTGGAAGGGAAGGACACCTTGAATAAGGGGAATATAGTGGGTGGCTCTGGGAAAGGAGAGGAAAGGAGGTATCTGAGACTGGATAGGTTCAAGAAGGGGACAGACGTGGACCTCTTTCCTGATATGCCTCTACCTTTCTCTAGGTAGCCGGGAAGCAGCATTTGTATATGCCATCTCATCAGCAGGGGTGGTCCACGCTATCACTCGTGCCTGTAGCCAGGGTGAATTAAGCGTGTGCAGCTGTGATCCCTATACCCGTGGTCGACACCATGACCAACGTGGGGACTTTGACTGGGGTGGCTGCAGTGACAACATCCACTATGGTGTCCGCTTTGCTAAGGCATTTGTGGATGCCAAGGAGAAGAGGCTTAAGGACGCCCGGGCCCTCATGAACTTACATAATAACCGCTGTGGTCGCACGGTTAGTATTCATGTCTCTGTGTGTACATTCATATTTGCTGGGGATGACCAGTTTGTGTAACCATAGACTAAATGTGAAGGTAGAAGAGCTGAAGGTTTCTGGATTTCCTTCATAAGCCCCAACATCCCATAAAGGGGAGTACTAAATGCAAAGGAGCTTGGCAATGCCTAGATTCCACCGGGTTTCCACATAGATGGAAAGTAACTTTTCAAAGATGATGAGAACTACCTTCATAAAGACTGAGGAGATAAGAGGTTGTTCTAGCCTGTTCACTGGTAATATGAACACATAAAGTGCTGGAAAACAACACACTACAAAAGCAGAAGGTATGGTACTTGATACTTTAAAATGTGAAAACTACAGGACGAGTGAGCACATTGTAATCGTGAGCAGAACCTGTGGCTCTATAATCCAATAGGCTGTCATAACAAGTACTATTGGCCAGGGAGGTTCCTAGAAGAGGAGTTTCTTTAACTGGATCAGGAAGAATGGGTGGGATCTGATGTGGGAGAGAATCACTAAGGGCTTGACCAGGTGGCCAGGGCCAGCAGATCATAGAGCACTCATTCTTTTGGCCCTAGGGATGTCTAAAAAGTGCCCTGGCCAGTGACTCTCCTTTACCTGCCTCCTCCCCCCATCCAGGCTGTGCGGCGGTTTCTGAAGCTAGAGTGTAAGTGCCATGGTGTGAGCGGCTCCTGTACTCTGCGCACCTGCTGGCGTGCACTGTCAGACTTCCGCCGCACAGGTGATTATCTGCGACGGCGCTATGATGGGGCTGTGCAGGTGACGGCCACCCAGGATGGTGCCAACTTCACAGCAGCCCGCCAAGGCTATCGCCGTGCCACCCGGACTGATCTTGTCTACTTTGACAACTCCCCAGATTACTGTGTCTTGGACAAAGCTGCAGGTGAGTAGTGAAATGGGCAGAGACATGGAGTCCAAGTTCTTGGTACAGGCATCACTGGTTAATCATGGTTTGTTCAGTCCCAGGAATCAGGTAAGAAGATGCTATAGGAGGATTCAGTCTCCTCCCTAAGTGAAAACCTGGTCATGAAACTGGTCCAATGCTACCTACACTGAGAGGTGGTCATTAGCTCCTTGAGGCCTGGGGCCACATAGTGCTCCTTTGTGTTCCCAGCATCAGGGATATAGTAGGCACACTCACAAGATGTTTAAGTAAGTTTTTTCAGTTCTGAGAAATATGTGAACTACACAGAAGCACAAGATACCAAGCCTTTGCCTCTTTGCAGTCTAGCTAAATAAAAAGTGAGATTAGGGCTGGAGATGTTGCTCATTGGTAAGCACTGGCCTAGCTTAGAACACACAAGGCCCTGGGTTTGATCCCCTCAGCACTGCCCCCGAAAAAAGAAAGAGAAAGAGAGAGAGAGTGAGAGTGAGAGTGAGTGTGTGAGTGTGTGAGTGTGTGTGTGTGTGTGTGTGTGTGTGTGTGTGTAATGGGTAAGCAAATGCAACTACAAAGAGAGATGACAGTTGAAACTAAGAAAAGTTTATTTGAAAATATAGAATTTAAGCTGCTCTTTGAAGGGTGAGGATTCTCTGGATAGCTAGAGAGAAGACTAGACAGATGCTGGGTGCAAAAGTGCAGGCCTATAATCCTGGCAACTCAGAAGGCCAAGGAAGGATGATCCCAGGTTCAAGGCCAGCCTGGACAACTGAGTCACACCCTATCTCAAAATTAAAAGGATAAAGATCTAAGGATGTTGCTCAGTGGTAGAATACCCTTAGGTTAAATTCCCAGTACTGGGGAGAAAAAATAAAGAAAAAGAATAGATACTGTGCACAGGAACAGAGTGATAGAGAAAGCCCATGATCTGGTTCAGGGACAGAGCAGATCAATCTTACTGAGTAAATGTTTCTGGCAAGGGGAATTAAAGGTAGAAAGATAAGCAGGAACCAGATCATAAATGATACTGAAAAGCTACATCTAGTGTACTACCATTTAACATTCTAAAATGGAGTCAGGGAAACAAGGAAAGAGGAGATCCACACTGAAGGCTTTACCTAAAAAGTAACAAATGGCTGGTACCAGGCAGAAAATTGTTGTTTTTCAGTCTCTTGTAGATAATTGTGGTGGAATTTTTGGGAATGCTAGAAAGGTACTTCAGCGAAGTGGAAGCTGTATCCTGGCTTGTAGTTTCTGGTTTAGATGGGTTAAACTGGGAATAACATGCAGTGTAACAGAACTACTTCTCTTCTGGTGACTGTCATGGAGCTCCCAGGCTTTTTTCTGCAGACTCAGGAGTCAGAACTTTGGTGAGGTAGAGCCAAAAACCTCAGCTGTCTTCTGTACTGTTTGTTTTTACTCATCACTGTCCTTCCTGGAGAGGCAGGGGCCGGAGTAAAACTGAGCAGAAACAGGGTAAAGCTCTACCAGAGAAACATAGAAAGTATGTGTACATTGCAGGGTGCTAAAAGAAAGGCTGGGCAAGCCCTGCTGATTGCCACACTGAGTTCCCTCCACTAGGTGAGTTTTCCAGTTGGTCTAATTCAGAGGTTAATCTCCAGATGCCTGGGAATGATTCCATAACATCTGAGGTGTAAGCCTTTTTTTTTTTTTTTTTTTTGGCAGTACTGGGGACTGAACCTAAGGGCACTCTATCACTAAGCTATATATCCAACCCTTTTTATTTTTAATTTTGAGAAAAAGACTTGCTAAGTTGCCCAGGCTGTCCCTGAACTTGGGATCCTTTTGCCTCAACCTCCTGAATGTAAGCTTATTTTGCCTTACCTAAAATGCATCTTTAAGGAAGGATCTTTGGAATTAGGGAAGATAGGTCATATGTGTGTTAGTTTCCCTCTGTGGCATAAAATTAGGTCTCATAAAACTCAAAAGTGGGGCCTGGAATACAAAGTATACAGCTCATCCTAGGAGCCATTGGAATTATGAGACTAACATATATGTAAAATAATATAGGTAGAAAGGTAGGAAGGAAGGGTGGGGAGAGGGGGAGAGAGAGAGAGAGATAAGAAAGAAGGAAGAATAATACATATAAATGACCTAGTCAGCCCAAACTCTAGAGCAGTGATTTCCTGACATTTGGGGTTGTATACTCTAATCATTAAGAAGAAAAAAAGAGCCAGGAGCAGTGGCACAAAACTGTAATTCCAGTGCCTTGGGAGGCTGAGGCAGGAGGATCACGAGTTCAAAGCCAGCCTTAGCAACTTAGTGAGGCACTTATGCAACTCAGAGAGACCTTCTAGGAAAAAAACATCGAAAAAGGGCTGGGTATGTGGCTCAGTGGTTAAACACCCCTAGGTTCAATCCCCAGTACCAAGAAAGAAAAAAAAAAAAAGCATGTACCTCCATTATATTCATATTTACTATTTACTTATATCTATTGTTTCACTATACTCATATATAATAAAATATGCATAATATATATCCCTAAAATAGAAATTTTAAACCAATGGATAAAATACCAATAGAGAAGTTCTAGCATCTTTTCCCTATATTCCAGAGGAATGTGAATACTACTGCTATCTAAATTAGTTAATCCATTCTCTTTTTTGAACTTCCATGCCAGTCATTTCTCATCTCTTGGTCCTTATTAATAAGGTCCAACCCATAGAAAATTCTGACTTTAATTTTTCTGTTGACAGGATCTCTTTTGCAATTGATCAAAATACAGTCCTGAGCATTCCCTATGCAGGAGGAAAACATAAAATTAGGTCTCATAAAACTCAAAGTGGGGCCTGGAATTCAAGGGTATTCTTACCCTTCAAAAAGTTCTTGCTATGGGCTGGGGTTGTGGCTCAGCAGTAGAGTGCTCGCCTAGCACGTATGAGGCCCTGGGTTCGATCCTCTGCACCACATTAAAAATACATAAACTAAAGGTATTGTATCCACCTACAACTAAAAAATAAATACTTAAAAAGGAAGTTCTTGCTATAAGGGGTCATACAAAGAATATTCATTAGGAACTCCTTAGAGATAAGTCTTCAACCAGTCATGCTAATCAGTGCACCTCCTTATCTGAACAGAGATTATAGATTTAATAATCCCCTAAGTTAGATGTTTCTATTATTTCCATTTACATAATGAGAAAACTAAGGCCCAGAGACATTAATTAACTTGATAAGTCACACAGCTAAGAAGTGGCAGAACTGGTATTTGAATCTAGACAATTTGAAGTCTGAGCTCACGCTTTTAATGGCCACACTCTATAATTCTTCTCAGTATAGTAGTATAGTACAATTTAATAAAATATAAACCAAGGTCCAAAGTACTAAAAAATGGTATCAAGATTACAGTTGTGGTAAGATGTCTTAGAAGAGATAAATTATAGTCTCAGTTTTTATTGCGGTTGTTGTTTTACTGATATTTTTGGAGGGAGGGAGGTGAGGTATTGGGGATTAAACCCAAACCACTTTACCACCGAGATACATTCCCCAGACCTTTTTATTTTTTATTTTGAGTCAGGGTCTTGCTAAGTCCCAGGCTTACCTTGAACTTGTAATCTTCCTGTTTCAGTTGAGTAGGGAGGTATGTACCACCATGCCTGGCTATTGTTTTATTTTTTTTGGTGGGGGGTAACTGAGGGTTGAACTCAGTGGCACTCAACCACTAAGCAACAACCCCAGCCTTTTTTGTATTTTTATTTAGAGACAGGGTCTCACTGAGTTGCTTAGCACCTTGCTGTTGCTGAGGCTGGCTCTGAATACTCTATTCTCCTGCCTCAGCCTCCCAAGCCACTGGGATTACAGGAGTGTGCCATGGCACCCATCTGTTTTACTGTTTATTATAGAAAATGTCAAACATAAAAAACCTCACCAAGCTTTAATAATTATGAACATTTAAAGTTATATTTTGAAAAGGATATAAAAATTGTTTATTGGCAGGGAGAGAACTGCAGGTGAAATCAGTAGCCTTTGAGGAGCCTTGATGGTAGGAAATAACAACTCTGGTTTAGAGGGCAATGAGGGAATGATCATTTTGGCTAGAGGATGTATTTTTAGAAGAGGAATTCTTTATGGCTTCCTCCTGAGAATGTGGATGAGGTTGTCCAGAGCTGCTGAAATAAGAGATAACTTGGTTTTCACTCCGTCTCTTTCCCAACCCAGGTTCCCTAGGCACTGCAGGTCGTGTTTGCAGCAAGACATCTAAAGGAACAGATGGTTGTGAAATCATGTGCTGTGGCCGAGGGTACGACACAACTCGAGTCACCCGTGTCACTCAGTGTGAGTGCAAATTCCACTGGTGCTGTGCTGTGCGATGCAAGGAGTGCAGAAACACTGTGGATGTCCATACTTGCAAGGCCCCCAAGAAGGCAGAGTGGCTGGACCAGACCTGAACACACAGATACCTCACCATCCCTCCACTTCAAGCCTCCCAACTCAAAAGCACAAGATCCTTGCATGCACACCTTTCTCCACCCTCAACCCTGGGCTGCCATAGCTTCTATTTAAGGACTTGGAGAATAATCCAGGAGGACTATGGTGTCCTGGTTCCTTAGCCCTGGGAAGGAGTTAATAGGGGATATAAGAAACTGAGTGGCTCCCTGATTTCCCCTTTGGAGGTTTGAAGGGAGAGCAGAAGAAGTAGGGGGTCTTCGGAGTGATTTGAGTTGCACTAAAGTACCTGGTCAAGGCTCATTTTTCCTTTCCCTTGCACTGGTTTCTAATACTTCTTGGATGTGTAAGAGAAAGGGTACCTGGAAACAGCTTTCTTTTGACCCTACCCTGGCTGAGGGTGGACAGGACAGAGATGATACTGCATGATCCTTTCCTGAAGACAGTTTGAGCAGACTGCCTGATTCTCCAAGAGATACTCTTAGGCTAAGCATTCTACTATCAAGAGCCTAAGATTACTAGAGTTAGCCATAGAGGATAAAGTTCCATTCATGTGCTCATATGATTATAAACTGTTGTGTTTTATAGGGGAAAAAATCATATGACTACAAACACACATTCTTTTTCTTTTCTACCTATATCAGACAGTACTGCTTCTTTTGCTCACTTGTTGCCTGTTCAAACTGAGGTGGCATGCAATGGTTTCCATGTTTAACAGATCTTGAGAACATCCTGGAACAGTACTGGGAGAGTACACATTATTCTGGAGGTTAGTTAGGTTTGGGAAACACTAAGTAAAAGGTAGGTAACTTGTGGAGGGTGGGAAAGGGTAAAGAAAAGCTGATCTCAAGGGCACATGAGGCATCAGTATACACTAGGAAGGTAGTGATCTATGGCTTTGGTGATTTTTTTTTTTTTTTTTGAGACAGGCTCTCACTAAGTTGCTCAGGCAGGCCTCCAACTTGTGATCCTCCTGCCCCAACCTCCTGAGTAGTTGGAATCACAGGCATACGCCACTATGCCCAGCTTAACTTTGGTAATTCTTTAGGAGAGGATCCTAACTTTTGAATCTAAGGGCAGGAGTCACTGGATACATAAATAGAGCTGGGGCTTAGGCCAAAATGATAAATATCTTAGAAGGCAATAGCCTTCCCCCATTTACTCAACAAATCTTTATTTAGTGATTCTCCAAGTCCTAGTGGTGATTAATATTCACTCCACATTTGGCTTAAATAGGGGAGGATTCCTTCCATGCTACTACCTGTTGCCTGACTTAGGTTTGTAGTAGTGAAGTCTCTAGAGATAGCAGGTTTAATAATGGACAGCGTCCCCCAAACCTAATTTTATGTGACTTAGTGGTTATCTCTTGCCTGTTGGTATTTTAAACTAGCAGAGTGGTATAGGAACTTTCAGTGAAGAATTTGGTTAAAATCACAGTTGTGTCACTTATTGGTTTTTGTATTTTCAGTAAGATCCCTAAATTCTCTGAGCTTCTACTTTTGTAAAATTTATTTTTGTAAAATTAGGGTATGTACCGACTGAATTATTGAGACACTCTTCACCAAAGCCCCAGATGGGTCAAACTCATCATGACTTCTCTAGGGACTTCTAATTTAGGAATGCATGGTCTTACAATAGACTATAGACCAAGGGGCTTACAAAATAATCTGGATATAGACCCCCTTTCCTTTCCCAAGTTCCTTTCCCACATCCCTTAGGGTCCTCATATGTTTGTGGAGCAACATCACTCTGTAGAGGCAGCAGGAAGTTGGGAGAGCCACAGTTCTGGACCTTGGGGGGCAGATTTATTTCAATGATAGGACTAATATTTATGTAACCTGCTGAGACCTGTGTGGGAGAGTTTAGGGTGGTTTTTCTTTGGTGAGGAGATTTGCTCCAATTTCAAATCCATTAACACAAAACATGAGCTAGTCAGGGTCTTTGTGGTCTGCGGTGAAGGGATGGATGCCTGTGGAGAAATGGGACTGAGTGAGTCAGGCCAAGGGAATGTCTTCCTTGCAGAATGGAGTCAACTGGATAACTGGTGAACCAGTGTTGGGATTAGATAGGGGGTGGGAAGAAAAGTTTCTGACATCTTGGGCTGGGATTAAGAGGAAGAAAGATTTGGAATAGTAAGAAGGTAAAGGGGGCCATGGCCAGTCTAAACTCAGGAACAACGTTGAATGGATTCACTAATACTGCCATGTATACCAGACTGCTGAGAAAAGCCTCAGGTCCCAGCCAGCCCTGCTCTTTCAAGAACATCCAGATACCACATTAAAGATGGCATAGGCCTTTCAAGAGAAGTCAACCTGAGTTAAAAACTTCCTGTGCCCTATTATTGGTTCTTTGATTTTTGGTTCTTACCTTGTTAAAGGAAGTGAGTAGACCTCTTCTGGCATCTCATATTACTCTATGCTTTTTTCTCTGAGCTCCAAATTCTAGCTTACAAAGATGCAGATTTTGCAACTTCCTATAATTGGTTAAGAGAACAAGCTGTCCAGAGAGTGAGAAGGATAAGCAAAAGAAAAGATATCTATTTCAGCCCCAATACAGAAGCTGTATGGCTAAGCAATTAAATTTTTCCTCTTAGTCCTTAATTTGCTTTTGCATTCCAATTAGCTTTAGACAACTGGCGTTCGTTCTGCACTATACAAACAAACTAATTTATTTGGAACAAGCAACGAAATGAGAACTTTATTTGGTGTGGTCAAGACTCCATTTCTGTTACTCCTCCACTCTGTCTCTAAGCAACCCCTCTCCCATCCCTCCCATATTTGACAGCAGTCTGTACCATCTGCAGCATCCTAGCTTCTCTCATGTCTCCCACTTCTCCTTGTTGGTTCTTATTTCCTTTAACTTTTGGTAAATATTTAGGTATAATGCATTGTAGTAAGTGCTATTTGGACACGAAGTTTAAAAATACTATCTCTATCCTTTGAGTATCTTTTTAGAGAAGGCACGTTACTAAAGTACCTCAGCTGCACAGTCTGTAACAAGTAAAATAAGAATGCCAGTCTTAACTTACCTAGCCTTGAAGTTAAGAGCCAACTTTTATTGTTATTAGCCTGAATAATGGCACTAATCCACACTCTTTCTTACAGGAATGTTAGTAAAATGAAATCAGGGACTTCAGATTAATTAAAAGAATCCAATATCGCCCTGAGGGTCTGTTCCTAAAGTTTTGTGGATCTAACTCATGAATACACACTGCCTTGTTTCTACTCCTCCCTGATGCAGAGAATATTTTTTTCTTTCACATCCCTTATCAAGAACACCAACCACTAAGTCCTTTGCCAAATTCTCAGACCCACTCAGGACATGAGAGTCTACATAGCTTAATAAAAGACAGATAATCAGGATTTTTTTTTTCCTTAGCCTTTTCTGAGTTTTTTATTTAAATGCTCTCAGTGGTCATAGGGCAGAAGCCCAAGCTAGCTGGGGAGAAGGGAGTACACTAGGGAGAGTATGTTTCTCATCCTGGGGAGGCATTCAGCCTAACTCCTGCAGCCAAATTACAGCACCAGAGAACAATGCGATGCATTCCTGGGCAGGTCGGTGGGACCCTGGGCGCCTGGGCCTAGTGGAGAGAGGTGCCAGACACAGAGCTCTCCGTAAGCAATCCTGCAGAGCCGCCCCCTGGGTGCAGAAATGAAATACGGGAGAGCTTCACATTACACAGAGACCTGTAGCTCACACCTGGTTATTGATGGCCTTGGTGGAGGCCTCTGCCCCCACCCTCCACTTGGGAACTGCCTGCTGCTACGGGGGTTGGGCATCTTTGAAGCAATGTGGTAAAATAAGAAAGTGATGCTTTCTTTTTACTCTGCCGTGTCAGCCCAAGCACAACCACGAAGATACACATGCAAAAAGCACACAGACATGGGCATACAGGAGGTGCACACATATGGATGCACACGTAGCTTCTCTCTGTATGGAAGTTGTAGTCATGTCCCTTCATCCAATCCCCACAAAAGCAACTAGATTTTCAACAAATCCTTCAAAAAGTGTATTAAGAACAGGGTACAGCTGTAACTAAGTTATAAAGCTGCATGCAACTTACAAGTTACAAAGCTGCATGTAACCAAGTTACAAAGCTGCAGGCAACTGCATGGGAACTGGTACTCCTCCAGGAGGTAGCGGGGGAATGAGGCCGAATGGCTATGGAGAGAAGACATCAAGAGTGGAGAACTGCCACCTAAGCAGAGTGGCTGAAGCAGTACAGCTTAAGGCTGATTCATGCTGGAGACAGTAAGATACACATCCTCGTGCTCTGGTGGGGTAGTTTCCTGTGACTGCATGAGGTATGTAGAATTGCATGGCCTGCTGCTTATGACTGGTTTAAAACTCTTATTGGGTTAGAAAACAGAATGGTTTTGGATTTTAGGGATGATGTTCATAAGAGAAAGGAAGTGAAAGAGACCAAGCAGTGACTTCACTAGGGTAAATGTGTCACAGTTGCACTGAACACTTTCCCAGAAACTGTTTTTTCTTTGGGTGATTGACAGGTTTCAGGCAGTAGCCACTGGGATGTGAGTAATACACCAAATCCTAACTCAAAAGGTAGAAGAGATAAAGGAGAGAAAGAATTTATAAGCTCCTTCCCCTACTTCTCATTCATGGCCTAAATTATCTCTGAGCATCTTAGTAGAGTTTCCTCATTTACCTAAAATATTTTAGCTTCCCATGATTTGAACATACAAGATAAGCATTCTCCTCTTTGTCCCCTAACTCTGAAATATGCTGGCTTAAAATTTTCCTTTGTTCACTGCCATTCTGCCCATGAATCTATGGACGGAGCAGTTGCACATGAGCATTCTCTCTCTTTGACCAAAGAAGCCAAAATCTGAAAACTTGATATCAAAACCCTGTTTTTGTTTCTGACCAAACAGCTATACTGAGTGAAGAAAAAAAGAAAGATGGTTTCATCCTTTGATAATGTTCAAATTGGGACTTTCCCCAAGAATGACAATATGGTTCCTAAAAAGCCTTATTGTTGACAAAATGCCTGAGTGTATATGTACATTCTTGCAACAATCCTATGATGTAGGGGTTTAAAGGATGCCATTTAAAGGATGTCATTCACAGAAGGTCAGTGATTTGTCCAAGATCACACTAACAGTGAGTGGCCCAGCTAGAACTCAAACCTAGGTCTTTAAATTCTGGGTACTTGCCTCAAACCATGAAAATGTCCAGGACTGGGGGCACCAGGGTACTAGCACCTTCAGAACAGAAATTGCTACAAAATGTTCAAGCCCCATAGGACTCTTAGGATAGCTAGAAGAATACATCTGAGCCAAGTTTACAAAGGAATAGCCTGTGCCTATCTGAACATCATCAACATCCTCTTTTTGCTACTTTGCCGTTATTTCCAACACTACCAGGTGCTCACTATACAAAGTATCCCACATTTAGCCACCTCAGGCTCCTCCTTCTTTGTAGTCCTTTTTCCTTTTTTTTAGATTAACATTAACATTTTTTACTTTAATTTTATCTAGTTCTTTTCAAGTGCTGCTAAATGTCTAGACAGAGTAGAAGTAGTCACGAGAAACCATGAGAGGAAACTATTATGACTCTGGGCTTTTAAAGTATACACTAGAATTTCCTTTGAGACTTCATTCTTTTTAAAAATGCTGTCAACTCTTAAGTTTCTAAAGTGAGAACAGGTAATAAGGGTGCTAAGAAACCGTCCTCTCCCAGCCCAGATGCCTAACCAGGGCTTAGTAAAGATCCTGGGACCTCTAGCTGAGACACAATTCATCTACACCAAGACCAGAGGCATCTGCCCTGCAGAGAAATCCCTGTGAGATGAGGCAGACAAAAAATTTTCACTTGATCAAAACTTTTTGTTGCTCTCCTCCCGCCTTCATTCAAAATTTGGACCTCTGTTTAGGTGCAAGACAGTGAAGAAAAGCAGCTCCAATAGAGGATATGTGCAAGGGGAACCCTTCCCTCTTAGATCCTGGAATGTATTCCATTAGAGACACAAAAAACCCTCAAATACCCTACCTATCCCACTGGTTCACCCCAACTGTGAAGGCAGAAGGGAAAGCTGCAGGAGCATCAATCACAGATCTGAGAAGCTATAGCTCCCTGACCTGAGACTCTGTTTGAGCTAGAGAACACCTCAGGAAAATAGTCTACCTATATAGTTAAGGACTTCTCCCCTAGCAAACCTTACTTTTTGGTCCATCGATCTTGGCTCTCATTGCTCTCCCTGCTTCCCACCCCCACTGAACTCCGCATGTGGGCTCAGAAGTCATCATCTAAAGAATTCCATTGCTCACCTCCTGCATAGCAGCACAGCCCCATGAGGCCACACACCAGATGGAGGGGATAAAAGTAGGAGGTCATGGCTTCTAGCAAGAGGCTTTTTCTTAAACTAACCCTGACTCCTAGAAAAGAGGCAGAGCAGGAGAGTGTCGGGTGAGCTGCTGACGACAGCAGCTTCATAGGTCTTATGTTAAAAAGAAGAACACTAACTTGGCTTTCAGTGGAAATATCCCTGCTCCACCTCCAAGCTACTTCTGCTCTCACATCTGCTTCTTGAAGGTGTCTGAGTAGAATGCAGAGATTGTCAAACCAAGGGGTTAAAATCCTTTCCAACTTCAGGGACCTATTTAACAGGCTGCCACACACGTGCTGTGGTGAAAGCCAAGGCCAGAACACATGCCTTGTTTCTCTAGGAATGTAACTGTAAGTAAAAGGAAAGGGTATGGAAGGTGGACTGGAACTCTGAGGAAACTGAAAATGTTGTCAATAGGTCTTCAAAAGGTTTGTGTGGAATAAACAAAGACAAGAGAATAAAGGAAGATCATCATTCCTAGAAGGACTGTACTTGTTGGGTGACAATGTACAGAAATAGCAATTATAAAGAATCAAAGTGGTTTAACAGACTAGGAAATGAGTCTTAGAATAAAGGAATCAGGTGAATGAGATTAAGCAGAAACGGCTTTCTATAGGAGGTGACTTTAGATTTGGAATTTTATAAGATAAGGCATGAAATATTTGAGGACAGTCAGGGAAAGGCATTCTAAAGAAAGAACTGGGGCAAGGCGCGGTGGCACACGCTTGTAATCCCAGCAGCTCAGGAGGCTGAGGCAGGAAGATCATGAGTTTGAAGCCAGCCTCAGGAATTTAGCAAGGCCTTAAGCAACTCAGCAAGACCCTGTCTTTAAATAAAATATAGAAAGGGCTGGGGATGTGGCTCAGTGGTTAAGCATCCCTGGGTTCAATCCCTGGTGTTTAAAAAAAAAAAAAAAAAAGAAGGAGGATCTGGTATATGCTAAAACTTAGAAGCAAGAATGTGCTTGTTATAAGGAATTTCAAGCAAGTACACATTATATACATTGGGAGAATAAAAGAAGACTAGAATAATGAAATCAGGGCTTAGATAATGTAGGATGACTATGTACCTAGACTGTCAAATGGTTCAGAGTCCTCTACAAGCCACAAAACCTCTTGATGTATGTCAGTAAATACGAAGATACTTATGGGAAAACACAAGGATGAGCTTGTTTGATACAGACATGGGGACTAAAAAAGACATGTGCATTATAAAGATCAACAAAATTTTATGTATCACTAACTATAGATCCTAATCATTTGAAATTCTAGACTAAGAAGGAGATATTAAATATCCTATCCAGACTGTGATGCATTAATGTAGACTTATAGGCTCAGCACCTGGCATCCGTCAAGCCAAACTTTTTTATATATATTTATTTTCTAGTTATAGGTGGACACAATATCTTTTATTTTTTTAATTTTTTATGTGGTGCTGAGGATCGAACCCAGTGCCTGATGCATGCCAGACGAGTGCTCTACCTCTGAGCCACAACCCCAGTCTCAAGCCAAACTTTTAATAAATTAAATTTGAAAAAGGAATAATTTCAAATAGAAAATACATTTTTTCCTCACTTCCAACTTAAAACTTGACAAATCCCCTATATTCCATTTGGTATACTGGATTTTTGTGGCTAGCAGATATCTGAGGTCATAGTGAAAACAGGGGAGCTGGAAAAGAGCTTTAGATGTTCCAAAACTAATTCAGTATCAAATGAGGAGATAGTTCTAGTATATTATAGGGCACTGGAGCAGCAGAGATGGGAGATAAATTCTAATTTCATGATCTCCAATTAGATCTCTAGTTTCTTAAATTTTGTGAAGGTAAAACCAGTTCTTTACCAGGCTCTGTCATACTTTTTAGCTGAAAATCTCTAACTTGTTAGGATAAGAAGTACAAGGGCAACCTTGAACTTCCATAGCAGTTCCCTGGTGCCACTTTCAGAAATGGAATACATTTTAGATTGTGAGTCTGACCTAGCATGGCACACAGTATACATACTTTTGTGCACACTGAATAACCCAGAAGGTGAGCAGTATCCTAGGTTTCTGCTTTACTTAAGTGGCACCTTTTGGTGCTGAAAGGAAGGCAGCCACTTAACAGTTATAGCATTTGTTAGTATCCTCTTAGTTTTTTCCCCTCCCCTAGGCAGTTTATAAAAGGTGATTTCTGAAACCCTTCACAAAAGAAAAGCTCAAGGGTTTACATTCAACTGTGACACCACTATGAATTCATTAAGAAGCATGTTTCAGGTTGCACTATAATTTCCCTATGTAACATAAACCCATGGAATCTGACATAAGCTGATTGCTCATGCTGGTTATTTTATTTACATTTCTGAATGGAAGAGATTTCAATACTCATAAAATATCTAACTGAGTTATTATTTTTCATCTGTTCTCCCAGAGCAGCTATTATAAAATAGGTCTAGAGACAGAAGTCTCAACGTGTATGACTGGTTAAGCAACCAGAGAAAAGTTATTGCTCAAAAAGCAATTTAAAAAATTCAATATGGAATTTGAGGCCAAACCAGAGGTATGGTTACTCTCAATGCCATCTGAAAAAAAAAATTAAAAAGGTTAAATAACTGAGTTCCTTATCTTCATTCAAGTCCTATGGGAATAGGTAGTGGCTTCACAGTAACTCAAGAGGCTGAAGTTCATTTAAGTCTTTCTGGAAACCTCATGTTAACAGACACAGTTACTAGTATAAACAGGAACACAGGTGAATGGATAAGAGTGGAATCCTTACCACTCAGAAATATGAATATTCCTCTAACATAATATAAAAATTAAACTTCCAAATTGGAAGATGCCATCATGCATCTAACTTACTGAGGATGCTAATCCTACCCAAAGAATAATAAATTTCTGCTTTGTTCCAGTAGGTTTGGCAAATTCAGATAGATTGTTAGAAAAGTAAAGGGCACCAAGAAATTCCAAAGTTTGATACTCAATCTTCTGCCTCAAAGTCATTATTCAAATCATCTCTTTCTTATTCTACAGCATTGAGTTCAATCAGTATATTCTTCAACCCTCTAGTACAACCTTGGGCCTACTACTCTTCTACTCCATTTACTTTCATCATTTTTCCATATTGATCAATTACATGTTTAATTGTATAAACTCCTCAAGAAAAGGTTCTATGTCTATTTTAAGATATGTATTCCAAAGTCATACCTAACAATCCCGTTACTTGACTGAGATAGCACAATTAAGATAGGATATATTTTTTCAGTTTCCTGGAGAAGAAATAATCTTGGTGGTTCTCTCTGCAAAAAGACAGAATTATCAATGATGCAGAATTGATTGGTAAAATTTAGCTTGGAATCATAGGCAAAGGAACCTTACTAAGTGCCTTACTCTGATATCCTTTTAATTTTTAAATTAACATGATATGTGCCTATTTTCAGAAGTAGTGACTGCAGGATGAAGCTTTGACATTAACAAATGTGCTCTGGGAAATTCTGGGTGGCTGTCTTAATTCTCTCTCACATGTACATACAGCCGATTAATTCTGGCTCTAACTATTTCATTCTGCTTCACAATGACATCATACTATTTCATTTTTCAAAATGAGGACTCCTTTAGTCCTTATTAATCTGTCATTACTAGGAATGAGAATATATTAAAGAGGAAAATATATGAGCATAGAGGCTTCTGTCTTATGGCAGTTACCATGTGAATCTGAGGTCAGATATTTCTTACTTAAATAGTTGAGGAGCTCTTCATTGTTCAATAAATTCTAAACTTCATATATAAACACTACAATGAATATTGCTGTTTACAAAAACATGGATATTGGCAGCTAGGTATATTTTTTTCTTAAAAAAGAAAAAAATAAAGATACTTCTTTCTATATTTTCATGTTTGACTTAAAGGAACCCTAAGCAAAAATATCCTTCTGCAAAGAAGTACCTTTTATCTAGACTGATTTTTGGGGTTACTTTATGAAAGACACTTGAAATAACTTGTCAGCAACTTCACATCAAATTAATTAATATGAAAGGATGAACTAATCAATTGTGGTTTCTATCTTATATCAACACATTTTCATGCTTTTTTTCAAGCCCCTACCACTAAACAAGGAGCTTACTTGTGAATAAAGAGTATATTTTATACCTCAAAAAAGTAGAACAACAAAGATTTGTTCATTGAATTAAACAGTGAACAAATAGATCCATTAGTGGTAACATCCTAATGCAATGAATTAAAGACTAAGAAACATAGTACGTTATAGAACAATCATTAGCATATTTTAGCATGTTATGGAATAATAGTTACAATATTTTAAAATGCTGAGGCTCTTACAAAACCTAAACTTTGATAATAAATTACGATACACCTTTTGGAATTCTTCCATGTAATAAGCTAATACTTAAAGGAGACTCTCTTCAGGGTATTCAGGACTCTGAACTGTATGTTCTAATCATTTCTGTTTTGTTATAAATATTTATTTTTTAAGTTGTAGGTGGACACAATATCTTTATTTCATTTTTATGTGGTTTGAATCTAGTGCCCCATGCATGCTAGGCCAGCCCTCTACCATTGAGCCACAACCCCAGCCCCTTGTTTTGTTTTTTAAAGGTGGTATTACAATACCTAAAACAGACCAAGAGCAAGTTAAGAAAAGTCTTCATAGCCAGGGCTTAGCTGAATTAGAATCCCTGAGCTCCCAGTAAGGGCTAAACCTCCAAAGGGATCAGAGTCAAGTAAATAAAAAATCCAGCTGATTTTTATCAGACGGCAAAGTTTCAACTTTGAGTACCCCAGCAACCAAGGATGAATTATGTATAAGATTAGTTAAGTGCCTTCATCCACACCCCAGCTAGAGAACATTTTTCTATCTCATTGTGACTGAGGGAAAAACAGCAATGTATTTGCCTGCCAAGAACAGCTGTGGCTGTGCTCTAGATAGAAGTCTAACAAAACTAAGGGATTAAAATTTAACTGTAAAGCTGCTACTACCTGGGAGTAAAAGCTTGAACTTCGGCTTCAGGAAAAAAAAGGCAGGGGGACTCAAGCAAAATGAAAATATGAGAACAAGAGCTGGTATGTTTCTAACAAAGAGTGTGAGAATATGCTCCCTTCTTAAATTCTCCTCCAAACTATTTCTCTCTGTATGTCATATTGGCTACAGGCAAGAGTGCTCAAAGAAAAGGGATCTGGTCCTTTTCTACACTTTGAATAACATATACATGTTTTATTTCCAGAATGACTAAAATTATAGAATGAGGTAGGAAGGTGATTACTTACTTTGAATTCTCTGAATATCTCCTCTCTTAATTTTGTTGAGCATCACCTAAAACTCAAATAATTTCTTTTCTTGAAGCTGGCTAATGTCAAAATAGACCTAAAGCCAGGTGTTGTGGTTGCATGCCTGTAATCCCAATGGCTTTGGAGGCTGAGGCAGGAGGATACTAAGTTTGAGGTCAGCCTCAGCAACTCAGTAAGACCCTGTCTCTAAATAAAAAATCCAAAGGATAGAGAATTAGCTCAGTGGTGGAGCACCCCTGAGTTCAATCCTCAGTATTAATAGAAAGAAAGAAAAAATAAATAAAAGATGGACCTAAAATAATTTTAATGAGATAATTTTGGCCCCCCTTAACTCCAGTTAGAATACTAGTAAAATCAAGTCTCTCTTTGTAAAAACAGAGAACTCATCAGCCTTAAGAAATACACGTAAGTTTCCTGCCCACTGATGTAATTACTAGAAGTGTAACTACTGCCTAAAATTCTGTTAGAAAAAAAAAATCTCTCAAATTCTGATATTTTAAACTAAACGTTTATTCTTTTCATCTAACTCTCCCCACAAAAACTTCACAAACTTTTAATTTGATTTTGAAAGAAGACAATGTTGAAACATAAGATACAATAAAATGCCCCCCCCCAAATATTTCAGAGCATTGGTCAAATTCCCACTGAATCATCACAAACCAGAGTCTACTGTTTCTTCATTATTACTGTATATTTTAAGCAGTCAAAGAGGCTGGCATCCGTTATACAGTTATGTATGTGATGTAAATGACCAAATACCATTCTTTTTATTATTATTAATTTTTTGGGGGGGTGTACTGGGGATTGAACTCAGTGGCACTCGACCACTGAGCCACATCCCCAGCCCTATTTTGTATTTTATTTAGAGACAGGGTCTCACTGAGTTGCTTAACACCTTGCTTTTGCTGAGGCTGGATTTGAACTTGCTATCCTGCTGCCTCTGCCTCCCGAACACTGGGATTAAAGGCATGCACCACCATGCCTGGTCCCAAATAGCATTCTTTTTTAAGGGGCTAATTAGCAAGAGAAGGAATGAAATTAGAGTGGACCAATGCTTTTCTGAAAGACAGAAAAGCAAATATGCACTCTTTTATTTTAAAGCATCAGAGTTCATCAAATAGACTTATATACATGAAGAGATCCCATGTGCAGCTTATTTGTCTACTGATATCTTTGCCTTGGTGGTAAGCATTTCTCCAATTTAAAGACCCTTTCTATTTTTCTGGCAACCCACATGAGCTTTTTTCATTTAAAACTCTCTTCTAATTTAACTCTTCAGGAATACTTCTCTAGCAAAACCACTTGACTATCACTACTCCATCATTATATATCTGGTTTTAAATTTACTCTTTTTTTAGGGGGCAGTGCACTGGGGATTGAAACCACGGCCTTGCTCATGCTAGGGAAATTTATTTTGTACTTGTTTTTGTATTAATTGTGAAGTGATCTATTATTGAAACCATGAGATTTTAGGCACATTATCTAACTTCGATGCCTCAAATTTTGCAACTAAATCATTAGATTATAATTTGTCCTCTAATAAGAAAAAATGATAAGTATAAACTCTTTTAAATGGAAAAGAACTAAATGAAATCTAAGTTACTTTTAGCTTAGAGTTTAATACATTAAATAGTTTTATTAATTTTGTTCTTTCGAGCATTAGAAACTTGGTTGATCAGGGAAGGTTGCAAAACTCCACTCAAGGAAAAAGATATAAACTATTCCTCAAGATTATGATTTTCTTTTGTGTCCCATTATTCTCTCCATTTAGAGAACTATGTTGGATCTACAAAAGACAAAGATGGTTTCTAAAACAAACATCAATAGGTTTCCTAAAGTGAATTCTAATATCAATAGTTTAATGGTTTTGGAATGAGCAGTTTATGTCACCTATCTAAACACAGCTCTACTAAAAACTGCTAAGCAATCCAAATGCCCCAAGTGCTAATGATTAAGGAATAAATATATCAGTTAGTGATAGCTGTCCTAAACTTTGGCACCAAGACTTTAGTTTTGAGGGGAAAAATGATCAAATACACTGCCAAATTCAGGGAGAGCGTTTGTAAACTTCACAGGCTTACGGTAACAGGAAAAAAGGGTGCTGTTTGCAAACTTCAAATTCAATTCTGAGGAGAGGATATAGACATGCATTAAAAATAAAAAGTACATTGTCCTAGCCGGGCATCATAGCACTTGCCTGTAATCCCAGGGGCTTGAGAGGCTGAGGCAGGAGGATCATAGGTTCAAATCCAGCCTCAGCAAAAGAGTAACGCTAAGCAACTCAGTGAGACCCTGTCTCTAAATAAAATACAAAATATAGGGCTGGGGATGTGGCTCAGTGGTCGAGTGCCCCTGAGTTCAATCCCTGGAACAACCCGCCTCTTGCCCCAAAAAGTACATTATCCTGTTGGGCATGAGGGTGGACACCCGTAATTCCAGCTACTCAGGAGGATGAGGCAAGAGGATGAAAGTTCAAGGCCATTCTGAGCAACTGAGGGAGATCCTGTCTCAGAGTAAAAAAGGGCTTGGGATGTAGCTCAGCATTAGAGCACTTGCCTAGCATGTGTGAGGCATGGTAGTATGTGGCTGGAGAATGAGTGTAGTGAAGACTACATTGATCTAACTTTTATTATTATTTTTCTTTTTTGAAAAGATGAGTTCAGTACTTAAAAAATTTGAATAAAGGATATTAGTAATTTCACAAATTTCTGTCTCAGTCTTTTTGAGGGAAAATAAAAAGGATAAAGCATGACAAATAACTCTACAAAATAAAAAAAATATCTTTTTTCTTGCTACAAATAGTTCAGCTGATACAGAAAATAAAAATTGGATATACCAGACTGCCCAAATAAAGACTTTAGAGGCATTAACAATGGAACAAAATTGTAAATGTTAAAGATTTTCAACCTTACACAATAGGTTCATTTTATGATCTGTAGAGTCTTTGGGAAAATCTCAGACATATTATTGTGGAAATAGCTTAGTTACAGAACAGTATTTTATAATTCAAAATGTTTAAAAACTCTATCAGTCCTTATGAACTATAAAAAAGTCTCAAAGCTTTGAAAAATAATTCATTTTCAAACAAGATGAAAAAAACTGTCAGTTTCATTTCTGAACATTAATTTCTTATACATGTATATTAAGAAAAGAGATACAGGGGCTGGGGTTGTGGCTCAGTGATAGAGCACTCACCTAGCATATACGAGGCACTGGGTTTGATCCCCATCACCATATAGAAATCAATCAGTAAATAAAGGTGTTGTATCCAACTACAACTAAAAAAAAAAAAAAAATTTAAAAAGAGGTAGTCAACTATCACACATTTTTTTTAGCATTAATGAAGTCAGATGGAGAATATAAAAAAAGATCTTTCACTTAAAAACAGTTCAAGTTACTGCTTATGGCAATGAAAAACTGAGAACCTTTAGAAATAATCATATTTTTTCTACTGGTACATATCAATCAATATTTAGTTTAAATTGTCTATCAATTCCCCTAGTTCTTAAGGTGATCTTTGCCCTGGAAAAAAATGAGAATAGTAGACAAAATTTCCCCAAAGTTTTGTTCACTATTCAGTTAAAAAACAAAACAAAACAAAAAAAATACTTGGCACTTATATCTGCTTATTATTTTGAAAAATGTAATTTTGGGAAGAAAAATTTTAATTATTTTTAGGAAGAGCCTAAAGAAACCCCAGTGAGATACTCTGTAGAGAGGTCCTTTGTTAGTGTAACATCTGACCTTCTATATCTTTGGAAATCATACAACTTGGCTAATGTAGTCCTTACAGAATTAATCAAGCAGATTGTAAGGCCCTAGTTACAGTGGAGCCAGCCAATTATGAGTAGCTCAGAAATTCATCACTGGCATGTCCAACCACATTTTCCCACATAAAGATTAGTAGAAATATGTTGGAAACAAGGCCCATTCCCACCCCAGCACAGCTACAGCATGTGCTCAGTGAAATTCAACAAAAGTTTTGCTTTAGTAAAACAATTTGAGAATCTTTTTGATTCCTGTCTTTAACCTAATAACTTCTGCCAACATTGCAAAGACTGCCCTATTTAGTTAAAATCCAACTAGGAACTTTTATATTCAAACACAATTCTCAATTCAGTGCCTGAATTCATAAGTAAGTTGGTAAAATCCCCAAATACAATCTTTTTTTCTTTTTACTTTTGTGATAACACCCTCCTGAGCCTTATACTAAAGAGAAAGCTTTTTCTGCAAGAGGGAAATGAAAGGGGCCAGAGTAGACGAAGATTGGTTCTCTAAGGAGAGGGCAGTGCTGCTCTTAAATAAAGAAGCTCCTTTCAGATAAGCAGAATCAGATTCCAGTTCAGTTGGTTTGCTGGCTACCCTTACTTTGAACTCTCATATTTAACCCAGCAGGCTTCAAAGCAGGTGAGAAAATGACCTACCACTTAAAAGCAATTTTTCCTTTTTCAGGAATTCTGGCCTTGGAGAGTATCAGCTCTGATATCAGCACATTCCACATCACTAGGGATTTATGCAACTTTTTTCATTGCTGTATGTCTAATGTCAGACCAGGTTTTCATCTCAACCAGGAGGAAAAAAAAAAAAAGCCGGGGTGGGGCCCAGGCCTAACTTGTTAAAAATATTAAGTCTTATTCCACAGAGCATTATACCATGCAAAACTAGAGGCATTAAAACCACTACCATTATAGTTCATTCTCTTCTGTTTATCAAAATCTGATGTGCCATGAGAATTATTAAAAACCATTAATCCCCAGTGCCAGGCATCATAAAAATTTATAACAAATACATTTTAAGAAATTAAATTTGAATTTACTCTAGCATGTGAATATAAAAAGTGTTATATGAGGAAAAGATAATGGTAACAATAAATAAATTTAGATTTTTTTTTTTTTTAATTTTGAGACAGGGTTTCATTAAATTACTTAGGCCCTCTCTAAGTGGCTAACACTGGCTTTGAACTTGTGATCCTCCTATTTCAGCCTCCTGAGTCACTGGGATTACAGGCACACACAACCATGCTCAGCTTAGGATATTTTCTTGAATGGCTTCACCTTACCAAGTAAAAATATAAATACATTTCAAACATATTTCATAATCTGGATGTGGTGGTACAGCTATATAATCTCAGCTATCAGGAGGCTAAGAGGGGAGGATGACAAGTTTGAGACCAGACTGGCCAACTCAGACCTTGTCTTAAAATTAAAAAAAAAAAAAAGGGAATATAGCCTAGTAGTAGCAACCCCTGGGTTCAATCCCTAGCATTGGAAAATAAAACAAATACGTACTTCATCCTTTCCCGACTTAACTGAAAATCCTAATAGAGGCAGCTTGCAATATGCCAACAGGCTTTATTCTATAAGGCAGTTTTCCAGTGCCAGAAACTTGAAACAGTTCTCTCTTTGTGGTTCACATACACATAATATGCTAAGGGTATAATGCTAATAACATTGTTTAAATGATACTCAAGTTACCATTTATGCTTCAGTTTCCATGGAAAATGCATTTTGATTAGGATACAACTCCTCCAAACAAGGAGAAGGCTCTTTTGTGACAATGATGACGGGAACAACAGCTAACACCTACTTTTTATTGTGGGGAGACACGGTTCTAAATACTTGATATATTTTAAGCTCATTTAACCCTCACCCAAATCTATCCACAGTTAGCACTATTCTCATTTTACAATTAAAGATAGAAAAGGTTGGGGCTAAGGTTGGGGCTCAGCAATAGAGCGCTTGCCTAGCATGTGTGGGACCCTGGGTTTGATCCTCAGCACCACATAAAAATAAATAAACAAAATAAAGGTATTAGTCCATCTACAACTAAATTTTTTTTTTTTAGAAAGGGTAGAAAAGGTTAAGAAACTCACCTGTGGCTGCATAGCCAATAAATGTAAGGGCTAGAATATAAAGTAAAGTAGTATGGTCCTCAGAGTCTCTGCTCATAAACACTCTGCAATACTTCTCCATCTGGATGATATGGCACTAGCAAGTGTTCTGCATCCCTCGTATTGGTGAAGGAGAACAGAACAAGGTTTCTTAAGCTTAATATGCATATAGAATAACCTGGGGATGTTGTTAAAATGTAGATTCTGATTCAGGAGGTCTGCAGTGGTGCCTGAGGCTCTGCACCTTTAACCAGTTCCTGGGTGAGGCTGGTGCTCCTAGTGCATGGAGTGAATAACTAGAACTTGGGCCTCTAGTTCCCTTACTATTTTTTTGTCAAGGCATTTTTGTAAGTTGTGTTTATGAACTGGAGACTGCCCATACTATAATTATTTTCCATTAACTTTCAAATGATACCTGCCTTTGGAACTACCATATGAGAAATGCTGCTGTTACCAACCACACAAATACCCAAAGATAGTGAATAAATGTTTGTTTTATTGTTCATCAACTAGAATCACAGTATATCAATAACTTTTGGTCTAAAAAAGAAACTTTTCACTTTCAAATATGTAATTCTTCACTCTCAGATGCTGCTGGAGAAATGCTAAAGAACTTATGCTAAGTAATCTTTAAGACTCTTCAGGTGCAATTAGTGACCTCTTAGGTAAAGGCAGTCACTATACACCAACAAGGATGAATAGAGCATACACTGACTACACTTTGCATTAATTTTAGCTAGTAACTCATGGAACTATACTACTAACAATTGCTACATACCTATTCCAGATTTTAGATCTCCTTGCTCTACACCTCCTCCTTCCCACTCCACTGCCCTGAAAGAAACCCATGGATCATCCCTCCCATTGCTTGCCTGTATCTTTTAAATACACAGGTATGCCTTTTTCCTAGCTATTAAGTGAATGGAATTCCCTTTTTAGTCCTGTTTTTTGTTTTGTTTGTTTTTTCCATACCAGATTACACAGTAAGGTCATTTCAGTTTGAGATGCACTCAATTCCCAATCAGCACACTACAAACAACAGAGTTATGATATAATTAATCACAAACTTCCTTTTTACATTAAAAGGAAACAGAATAGTCAGTTTCCAACTTAAATATCTATACTCCCTGAACAACAGTGGAAATTCATTCTTCTTGAAGCCTGTCCCAGAATCAATGCATTCTCAGACTCCCAGGCCTATAGCCAATGGCAACTTAACACATTGTACAGTTGACCTGCAGGGAGAAAGGGAAACCAGTGCTCTTACCACTGGTGCCAGAGAAAGCCAACTAGTCTGTAAGGCACACAATAAACTATTCTTAAGGCAAGCAAAGAAATTGTGAGGGAAACAGGAAGTCAGAATGGAAGCATACAGGAAAAAAATACAGAAAATAGAAGTCCAAGTAAGGACTAGTTTTTCTATGGCTCTGAGTGCTTTTATATTTGGGAATATAATGAATCAGCATTTTAAATATTTTCAGGTTTTAACTTTTATTACCCAGTAAGACTGCAAAGATGACAAGAAAAGATGGATTTCTAAAAAGTCTTCAGAGATTTTAGGAGAATTATCTTTGGTAATTTTACTTTGAGCCAGTGACAATAATTAACAAATTTATATAGAAGAATGAATAGTGATGGAACAGCCTCTTTAATATCAGTCCTTAAGTACTTAGTGAGTTGGGAAGTGGACAATTCAAAATTAAAGAGTAAATATAAAAATAAAGGCCTATCCATAGCTCTATATCCAAGATTTTGGAAGGTCTACATGAACAAACAGACAAATTAAGAGAACCTTTGAATATAGAAGCACATTTTAAATGCAAGGCAAACATACTGTCGGATCCATTTTACCTACTTATTCTCCATCCTAGTTGATTTTCAAGTTCAGCAAATCCTTAGAACTAGTGATTTAATGTAAATGGAAAAATCAAAAGGCTTGTTTATAAAACAGGGAACTTATTCTTTTTTTGTACTGAGTATTTAACTAAGGGGCATTTTACCACTGAGTACATCACCAGTTCTTTTTATTTTTGAGACAAAGTCGAGCCAAGTTGCTGAGGGTCTTATTAAATTGCTGAGGTTGGCCTCGAACCTGTATTCCTCCTGCCTCGGCCTCCCACATTGCTGGGATTACAAGCATGCACCACCATGCCCAGCAAAACATGGAGGTTTTTAAAGGCCAAAGAAAGTGCAATAATGTTAAAAAAAAATAATTTGAATGTTCTTTATCTAGTAGTGAATGCTGTTTATCACTAGAAGTTATCTACAAAGAACAACTTCATAAAGTTATAGCATTATATTCTTTAAATTTTAAAGCAACAGAAGTATATAGCTCAAATCACCAGAAATTTATGTTTGACATATTTGTGGTAGTATCTTTACAAATTGATTCCTGTAATTTACTATAACAAATATCTTTCACTGCTCATCTGGGTTAGTTCAAACAAACCAGAGATGGTGTCTTGTGTGTTTTACAAATATTCTACACAAGTCCTTGAGATCATACTTACAGCTTTAGCAAAAACACCCATGATTTCAGGAAATTGGTGAGTGAGAAGGGCTATCATTGCTGTAGAAGAACACAGTCCTGCTGTAAAATGGATGAAAAAAGGAAGCTCCTTCTTCGGATAAACAGAAACATGATGAAAGGCTGCAAAGGAAAAAGAGAAGGAATGAATTTTATTTTACAATATGATGTAAACCAGTCTTAATATTTTCAAATTAAAGTTATATATCTAAAAAACCAAAAGGAAAAATTTTTAAAGAAAAAAGTTATCTCTAGCCAAGGAAGGTAAAAGAAATTAATCCATTATTAATTCCAGCATCAACAGTATATCCACATAGCCAGATGACTGTTTCGGGGTTTGGGAACAGGATGGTATCGTGGGAAAGAACATTGTTTACAAAGTCATGCTGAGGTGGTTTTGAAAAAGAGCTTTGTCACTTATTAGCTGTGTGATCATGAATAAGTTGCTAAACCCTGTAGAAGTTGCTATGGAGTTGTTATGATGAACACTGTAAGTACTCAATAAATGAAAGTTGTTATTAGTTTTTCTTCTGTGGAAGCTAAGACTAGTATAAAGAAACAGACATGTCATGGGGATTCCTAGAACCACCAGTTAATAATAATTTTACACAGTTAAATATGTTCTATATGTGCCTTTCATTGAGCACTGTAAAAATTAAACTAGAAAACCAAAGCCCTAAAATTCTGGCTGTAAATGAATCCTTTGTCTTATTTTACCACATTTACATACTCATGTACCATTTTTCCAGTGGCTACAGATTTCATTACCAATTATACTCAAGTATTTATATTTTATTTAAAATTTGAAAATATCTGAATAATAATATGGAGATGAGCCTATTATAGTGCCTGACACACAGTAGGTACTCAAGAAATTTCGTTAAACTTAGAGCTATTATAAGACTTAGAATAACTCAGGAAGTTGACTGCTCAGGGCTGGACACTAACCCAGGAATTCCTGATGTAATATCCTGCATTAGTAAGGGATGACTAATTCGGTGCTGAACCAAGGTCAGCTATAAATTTCACTTTTTTAAACATAATGATTAACAGAGAGGATTACACCTAAGCTTCTTTCAATAGCTTTATGCATCATATTATATTCAAAGTATATATGAAAAGCCAAACTCATTTTAAAAATCCAGAAAATTGCCATAACTTTGAGCCATGTTTAAAGTAAAAACACAATGGAACTGAATTTTTTTAAAAATTAGAAACATTAGAAACTGTAGACAACATTGTGCTTTAGCACCCAAAGAACCAGTAATCCCCTTTGCCCTATACATCAGCTATGAAGTTGACTTCTTCCAGCAAACCAAGAGAAACAAACTCTGATATTTTAGAAGGCAGGGAATAAGACAGTAGAATTAATAATATTAGCTAAACAGTATAGCATAGCTCATAAAGTGCTCATTTGATTATTTTTCAATAACCTTGACATAGATAGCCTTCTTCCCATTTTATAAGGTAGAAAACTGCATAGCTTTAGTGGGAACATTTTCTAAAATATGAGATTTTTATACTGTAGAAGAGAACTAATTATTTCTTTTTGAATTGCTTTCTGTAGATTCATTTGTCAGTCAATGTTTGGCTAATACATCAATATAATGGATGACTGACCAGTACAGAAACACTCCCTTGGAACGAAAGTTCAAATTTCATCATTGGCTTGTAGAGAAAAATTTATCAGGAGGCATAAAAGACAAGTAAATAGCTATGTGAACTAGGGGAATAGTTCAAGCCTGAACTTATGAGGTCCATAAGCAAATTCCAGAATGCTGTAAGTCATATCAAGATTGAAGGAGAATTAAAAACAAAAAACATTAAGTGCTCTTGGGTATTAGAACTCCACATTATTAAAAAGTTGTTCATTATAACAGAAAAGTAAAGAGACAGAAAAAAATAGCAATATGTACTGTAATCAAACAAAATCCTCCAGTCATCTACTTCTACCTCCTGGAGTTTACACCTATATGGATTTAGAATTAATACAGGCTTGCCAAAAAATAAACTGTCTGGTCTTATAGCTTATGGCTCAACATATAAAAATAACTCCTGTTTTATTAATATCAATATGTAAAGTGGGCCTTATATTAGACAACCCTTGTAATAATTTACAAAGAAGCATTATTTTAATTACCTTACCTAATATCTCAGATACTCCTTATTTGAAATTTTTTTTCTTCCTTTTGGTTTCTAGGATATCTACTTCTGGCTCTTGTTCTGGCTTTCTGAACACTCCTTCACTAAATTCTCAACTATTTTCCTGCCATCAGTTCCTTAGACATTTTTGTGCCCCCATGGTTCTACACTTAGTTCACTTCTTACACTATATAGTTTCCTTGAGAGATCTCAATCATGCCTAAGACTTCTTTTGCTATCTAGAGATATATAGAGAAAGAGATGCCAGGACCCCTGGAAATTTTATTTACATAGCCTGGTCCTGTCCTTAGGAGACAGCTAAATGGACCAGAAATAAACATGTGGATAAATCTGACTCTCTTTCGTAGAAGTTGCAAGATTGAGATATTATTCATTTTGCATTGTTTGTGTGAACTGATGACATGTAAACACAAAGCCACAGGGGCATCAAGTTAGACCTCTTCAGTGTCTACAAAAGGAAAGTCAAACTGCAAAGAGAAAGATATAATAAAGTAGATAAATTGGGAGAAGCAGAAATAAGAAATCATATAAAAATAAGGAGGCAGGAGTTGGGGGATGTGGCTCAGTGGTAGAGCAGTAACTAGCATGCACAATGCCCTAAAACCCCAGCACACACACCACACACACACACACACACACACACACACACACACACGAGGCAGGATGAGAAAAGACAAACAGAAAGTGAGAACAGGAAAAACTGAAAAAAGAGAGCCAGAGATATGCAGACAACTGGCTTCTAGAAATCCTAGTGGCCATTTACTTCCTGATCATATCTTTTATGACATCCAACTATATAAGTGTTGTTTTGGGTTTTTTGATGACTTGGTGTTTTTCCAACAAATTCCCATTTATGATGAGGTTAGAATGGTTCTCTTTTACTTATAACGAGAGTATGTCTCCAACATCTATTATGTGTATATCATATACATATACTTTACTATATATATACACACACACAAATACATCTTAGACACATACATTATACAGATACAAAATATAAAGACTTATGTGTATGTAAAATTGATTATGTAATATAATATTTAAGTACACATATACACACATATATTTATACACATAAACATACATTTGTACATAAATAAGTACAACATTATACAAACAACATAATCAAAGCTTGAACTTATCTATTTTCTCCACCTCTATTCCCAAACCTGCTCCTCCTGATATAGAAAAGATCTGCCATTCTCAGAGTCACTGAAGTCAGAAAATTGAGATTCATCCTTGATTTCCTGAAGAGATAGGCTCAAAGTTTCCTTAAAATCTATTCCAAACATATAGCATTTAACACATTTGTTTATCTATCAGTAACTTTCTATTAACCATGAGCAGCCTAGGAGTTCAGAATAGGGTAGGGAGGAAAAGATACTAATTTTTAACATTTTGTTGATTACTTACAATGTGCCTGGCATCTTTAGAAGAATAAGTTAATGAATCTAACTAATTTGAACAAAATTTATTGAATTATCTTTTATGGCGAACCTTATAAGAGAGAATTACAGGGACAATAAAGAGAATCCTGGCCCTCAAAGAGTTTACAATCTAATGTGCATATATGATTATACAACCAATGTAATTCTACATGATGTATAACAAGAAGAATGAGAAGTTATACTTCATATATGTATAATGTTTTAAAATACATTCTACTGTCATGTATAACTAATAAGAACGAATAAAAAAGATCTATATAATTAAAAAAAGAGTTTATAATCTAGAAGAGGAGCTCTCAAAGTGCTCAGTATATTTATCTCAGCAGATGATGGAAAATAAACGACCCTAGGAGAGAAACAGCAGCATACTTAGTTTGCCATAACCTCTCCACTAGTATATTCATCTATCTGAACTTTTCAGCTTATTAAATTTGATGGTTGTAAAACTGCAACTTTACTTCTCTAGTCTTCAGTTCTAATAGTTCAGTATAGTAAAAACTGGCACAGATTTTCATCATGAGAAAAGACGGTACTAGTGTTTAAACCCTTTCACATGCTTACTTATCAGTTAAATCATAAAATATAAAGTTAAACAGAAATTTAACAGTTCACATAGAAAAGGAGTGAGGCCAAGTTTAGATTACTCTTTTAAGAATTCCTTTGATAGTTTATTCTTTCTTCCTAAAGGCAGAGACTATACTGAAATACTCTCAACAATCTTGAACCCACTGATTTCTGGTTCTTCACTTCTCCTCTGACTGTTCTTCAAACTGGGAAAGGTAGCTCCTCTAACTTTGTTCCTTATAAAAACTGTCTGGGGGCTGGGGATGTAGCTTAGTGGTAGAACACTTCCCTGGCAAAGACCTAGGTTCAATTCCCAGTACCACAAAACAAAAAAAAACTGTTCTGGCTAATTTGGGTCTTTCCACATAAATTTTAGGGTCAGATTGTTATTTTTTTGCAAAATCACTCCTGGGATTTTGATGGAGATTGTATTAAATCTATAGATTAATTTGAGGAAAACCTCCACCTAAATATACTGGGTCTTTCAATAAATCAACATGAAATGTCTCTCCATTTATATAGATTTCTGTCAGCAATTTTATACTTTTTAGTACAGTTGCAATTTTGTTAAATTTATTCCTAAGTATCTTAATCTCTGTTATTGAGATTAGAATTATTTTCTAAATTTCACTTTTGTGATTTTTATTGCTAGTATATAGATACAAAATCAATTTTTTTTTTCGCTAGGAATCAAACCTAGGGCTAATGCTTATTAGGCAAGCATTCTAACACTGAGCTATACTCCTAAACCCAATATTTGAATGTTGGTCTTATAGACTACAACACTGCTAAACTCATTTATTTGTTCTAATAATATTTTTATGAATTTCTAAGGATATGTTACATAGCAGATCATATCATGTCATTTGTGAATAAAAGCGGTTTACTACTTCTTTGTCAATATAAATGACTTTTTTTTCCCTGTGGCGGATTACACTGACTATGACCTCTAGTTCAATATTGGATAGAAGGTAAGAATTGGTATCTTGGCTTACTCCTGATATTAAGGGGAAAGCATTAAGCATGATTTAATTGTTTTTTGTGGACACCCTTTATCAAGTTGAGAAAGTTCCTTTCTATTTGTAGTTTGAGAGTTTTTATCATGAATGGGCGTTTGATTTTGTGAATATTTTTCTGCATCTATTGTCCTTTATTGACACAGTATTGTCATTTTTTCAGATGTTAAACCAACTGTGCACTTGTGAGGTAAATCCCACTTGGTCATGATATATAATCCTCCTCTTATGTTGCTGAAGTCAGTTTGCTAATACTTTGTTGAAGATGTCTGTGCCCATATTCATAAGATTTATTGTTATAGTTTTTTTTTTCTTTTTTGTGGTACTGGGGATTGAACCCAGAGCCTCATGTATGCTTGGCAAGCACTTTTCCTTTGAGTTACACCTCTAGCCCTAATCCATTTTATTTTATTTAAAGATGGGGTCTCACTAAAATGCTGAGGCTGGCCTTGAACTTGCAATCATTTTGCCTCAGCTTCCCAATTAGCTGGGATTACAGACCAGTACCACCATGCCAGGTCTCAGTTTTCTTTTCTTATTATGTCTTTGTCTGGTTTTGGTATCAGGATCTCACCAAATGTGTTAAGGAATGTTCACTCCTTGCTATCTGCTTTCTGACATGAGTTTGTGAAGGGTTGGTATTACTTCTTTAAAAAATGCAAGTAAGAAGACTGTTTTTCTTTACTTTTTGTGTCCTTAATTGCATCTAGCACAGAATTTTGAACAATAAATATTTGGACATCAATTGAATTATGAAATTAGTCCTATAAGTAGTTATAAAACTATTTAAACAGTGTTCCAAATATAAACAAAAAGGACTTTTAAAATGGACAATACTTAGGAAATGCTGTGGTTTGATTGTAGTTTGTATCTCCTCCCCCTGAGGTTCATGTGCTGGGAACTTGGTCCCTAGGATAGCCAGTATTGGGAGATACAGCTTTCAAAAGGTAGGGCTTGGTAGGAGGTCCTTGGATCATAGGAGGCATGCCCTTTGAGGGATTGTGGGAAGCTAGTCTCTCTCTGCTTCTAATTCAAGATGAATCACTTGATGTTTCTGCACATGTTCCTGCCATTGTTATCTGCTTTCTGACATGATGCTGCCACCATGACCACAGAGCCTACACAATGCCATTTCAAATCCCAAAACTGTGAGCTAAATAAATCTCTTTTTTTCCACAAGTAGCCTATGTCAGGTATTTTGTTGCAGTGATGAAAAGGTAACTAATAGAGAAAACAACCTAAAAGTCATCTAAACAATTATAAGCTTAATAAAACTAAAATATTTACTTACTAGGTAAGAGCTCTCTATCAGCAGTCTCTGTGCAGCTAGGATAAGGGTAAAATAGATGTCCTTTCTCTAATGGGTATGGAATCATTCTAAAAGCTGAAAAAAAATACATATGTTGACATTCAATTCTGTCTTATTTATCATCTAATGTATGCTATAAATAAAAAACTTATCTTGGAGATATACTTTTAAAAGTCTTTATATAATATTTTATTTTCTTTCTTAGAGTAACATTTTAGATGAAAGACACACAAAAGCAAAAGAATGAAACAGAAAAAGAATAGGCAAGACTTATAAGAGTCTGGAGCCTTCTTTGTCTCAGTCTCTTCATTACAATCATGGACTTAACTCCACAAGTATAAATTCTGCTCCTAACAGGAACCTTCATAAAACTATAATGTTTATAATTGTTGTGGTCCTAACTATTGGCAAACTAAAGGAGATCTAACTTCACATGTGAGGTTCACCATGTGAACCTTAATCTAGTTCAGGGATCACCAAAGTGCACCCCTTTGGCTAAATAACTTTTTGCTATATTTTGTTTTGTTAGGGATCAATCCTAGGACATGGTTCATTCTAAGTGAGAAATCTACCACTAAGCACACCTCCAACCCAAACTGTTTGTTTGATTTTTTGCCTTTTTTTTTTTTTTTGTCTTTTTTAAGACAGGGTCTTGCTAAGTTACCCAGGCTGCCCTCAAACTTGTAATTCTTCTCCCTAAGCTTCCCAAGTAGCTGCGATTACAGGTGCCCACCAGTGTACCTGGCTCTACACTATTTGTGTAAATAAAATTTTATTGGAACATAGATAGGCTATTCATGGGTTGTTTCTGTGCTATAAGACTTGAGTAGATGTACAAAGACTAGAAGGCCTGCAAGGTCTGAAATAATTATTCTTGGTCCTTTACAGAAAAAGTTTGTCCACCCTTAATTTAGATCATCACCAACTCTTGAAGAATTATCAAGAAATCCTTAATGATCTATTCCACTAAATAGTCATCAAAATCATGATAAAGTTTTTGTTTTTTTCTTTAGTGGTTAGTTCTAAAAATGTTTGTCAAAATACAGATTTTGTTTGCCACAAAGTAGTTATTTGCCCAAACTTATTCAGCAAATCAGTTATCATTTGAGGAAATCATTCATTAAGATACATAAAATGGGGCTAGGGATATAGCTCAGTTGGTATAGTGCTTGCCTTGTATGCATAAGGCCCTGGGTTTGATCTCCAACACCACAAAAAAAAAAAAAGAAGATACATGAAATACAGTATAAATCATAATATATTTATTGAAAATAATCATATTGTTATTGGAAATTCCTTATGTTTCAAGCAGATGGACAGGCACTAAAAATACATGTAAGATGAATGAGATAGAGCACCTGGTTTTGAGGGCCTTAGAGATCACTGACAAAGTCTAATTACTCAAAAACAAAAAAATAAAGCATTCAGCAACTCAAGTTCATAATCTCAGGGTTTTGTTGTTTTGTTTCATTTTATTTCAGTATTAGGGATTGAATCCAGGGACATTCTACCACTGAGTTACATCTTCTATCCTTTTTGAAAAAATCTGAAGACATGGTCTTGCTAAATTAAATTGCCCAGGTTGGACTTGAATTTGTGATGCTCCTGCCTCAGCCTCCTGAGTTGCCACCATGACCAGCTCATAAACTCAGTTTATTAATCTTATTATTGTCAATGTCAAGCACAGAGTACAACTGTTAGCAAATGGTTAATACAGAGGTTCCCAAATTTTCTTGGTTCAAGGACACATGGTGCCCTTTGTGACTGTTTTACTTTTGTTTGTTTGTTTGGTTGGGTTTTGGAGGAGATACTGGGGATTAAACCCAAAGCCTCACATGTACTAAGTGCATTCTATATTTTTCTTTTGTTTTGTGGTGCTGGAGATTGAACTCAAGTCCCCATGCATGCTAAACACGTGCTCTATCACTGAGCTACCCCCTCCGCCCTGTTCTAATATTTTAAAAATTGAACTGGTTTTGTTTTTTGGGGTAGCGGGAATTGAACTGAGGGGTACTCAACCACTGAGACACATCCCTGGCCCTATTTTGTATTTTTGTTTAGAGACAGGGCCTCACTGAGTTACTTAGCAACTTGTTTTTGTTGAGGCTGGCTTTGAACTCATGATCCTCCTATCTCAGCATCCCAAGCCATTGGGATTACAGGTGTGCACCACCACGCCTGACTTTTGTTTTGTTTTTAGATGTAAAACTATTTTCCTCATGACTACTACTAACTCTATTCTCATTTTTTAACATGGTAAAATACAGGTAATGCAAAATTTACCATTTTAACCACTTATGTGTCTAGTTCAGTGGTATTATATATATTCACATTGTTGTGCAACCATTATTACCATCTATCTCCAGAACTCCTCCATCTTTCCAAAATGAAATTCAGTATACATTACATAATAATTCCCATTCTCACCTTTTCCCAACCTTCTGGCAACCAATGCACTAGATACCTGCCTTGTTTGAGTGGAATCACACAACATTTGAGTGTCTGCCTCATTTCTCTTAGCATAATATCCTTGATTAGTACAACAGCACAACCACATTAAAAAACTTATAAATCAAAGGGGCATACATTTTCATTTTCTTTCTTTACATTTAACTTAAATGAACAAATGGCAAAATATCAACAGTTTCTCAATCTGCTTTTCTTAAATGGGGCATTAATATAAATACACTATTTCTTCTACAATAAACCAAACATAATGCCGCTGAGCTCTCTTTGAAACCAACCTTAACAACAAATCCTTACAGAAACACAGACAATCTCATTTAAAAAGTCTGCCCATGAATACAATGAATAGTCAGAGATTAGTATTACATTTGGAAAAAAATACTTACTGCCTTCCCATGTACATTGCAACAGATTAAGAGCACCTTCTATTCGTTTCCAGTGCTGAAGATGAAAGAAAGCATAGGCAATTGCTTCACTATCACCTCGTTTCAAAATGTGTTCTGGAGGTAAAATTAAACTTTTCATCTCTAGTAAATACTGCAAGAATAACATGCACATAAACAAACAACAGAAAAAGAAATGTTAAACTGTGTTAAATTCAAACACCCACAAAAACATACTCAAAATGTTATAAAGCAAATTCATTAAAAACACATTAATCTTCATGAAATGACATGAAGGTCCTACAGAAACTTGTGTATAAACTGCTTATATATGCAAATTCTAAAAATCAGAATGTTCCTATAGGTAAAAATAAGGCAATACATGGCTTATGTGACCTTGCTAAATACAAAATGAAGACTCAAGCGCAGTAAATGTGAGAATATTTTTAAATGTGAAATTATCAAATACAGTTTTGAAATAATACTTTGTGACAACATTCAATTCTTTTTTTCTTTTATTCCCATTTCATGGGTAAAAAAACAATTGTGGAAAAAATGCAATTAAATTAATACTTATTGAATGCAAACACTGTGCTTATTAGGGAATACCAAAAACAAAAACAAAACAATAAAAAAAACCCTACCTGTTCTCTGGAGCTTCATATTATAATGGAAAGATTTCTTAATAAGTATAACCAAACTATGTCAAGGGTCTTACTAGAGGTACAAACAATGTACATGGCCACAAGGATAAGAAATTGTTTTTTGTTTTCATTTTTTAAAAACAGCTTTATTGAGATACAAATTCACCTTAGAATTTACCCAAAGTGTACAATTCAATGTTTTTTATTATATTCACAAATGTGTGCAACCATTGCACATATTTCAAAAGGTAACACTGTACCCTTTTATCATTCTCTACTTCCTCATTTGCCTAACACCCTTAAGCAAGCACTAGCCTATTCTGTGTTTCTATAAATTTGCCTGTTCTTGACATTTCATACAAATGGAATCTTATCATATGTGGTCCTCTGTGGCTATTTTCTTTCATTTAGCATATTTTCAAGGTATATCCAGGTCATAGCACACATTGGTACTTCATTCTTTTTTATGGTTAAATAATATTCTTGTGTGTGTGTGTGTGTGTGTGTGTATTTTTAATTCATCAATAGACAGATATTTGGTTGTTTTTACCTTTTTACTATTTTGAATAAGACAGATAAAAATATTTGTGGGGCTCGGGATGTGGCTCAAGTGATAGCGTGCTCTCCTGGCATGCGTGAGGCACTGGGTTCGATCCTCAGCACCACATAAAAATAAAATAAAGATATTGTGTCCATCTAAAACTAAAAAATAAATATTTTAAAAAATATTTGTGTACAAGTTTTGTTGTGAACAATGTTTTCATTTTTTTTTAAGGAATTACCTTGGAGCAGGAGCGCTGCATGCATGATAACTCTGTTTAGGAGATATTATGATTTAGGGTCTAGAGATAAACCACTTTATGGGATTTGAGCTAATATTTAAAGATGGATAGAAACTGGATAAGCAGACTGGGAGTAAGGAGTGAAGAGAAGAACCAAAGGACATATTCAAAGAACAGGCTCTTCTTGAAAACAGGCACTGAACCAGAAAAGCATAGCGCAAGATGCATTGAAGGTATTGGTGAATATTCCTGTTATAGTCTATCAATTCTTCTTCATATATGAAACTGAATTCTCTCTCAAATGCTTCAGAAAAATACTCATCCTAATATTTTAATCTATAACAAAAGCAGTGTAATCACAGTTATCACAAATCATGTATAATACTTTTGGGAAGAAAGATACAAAATTAACCACTTGTATGTTATCTTTACTATTAAGTGCTCAACTTAAAACCTTTTTAAAAAATGTTTAGTTAGTTAAATACTTCCTCCAAAGACTGAGGCCAGAATGCACTTCCCTTCTATAACCAGACTGAAACAACCTCTTTAGTCCTAAACAACTGGATGTTAATTATGAGTCATAAGGTCCAAACCATATTAACTCTTTTGTAAAATATAAAAAGAGAAACATTCCAGATATGTCTCAGAAGAGATACTCTCACATTTCAAGTTAAAGTATCCCAGGCTGTTAATATAAACTGCGGTAACTATAAATTAAAGAGCTGAACTTGTAAAACACTTAAAGACTTCTTATAAGCAATAAAATTCCAGGGAGAATTTTAAAATCAAAAGGTTATAGTGGTTTCAAATTTAAACCTTAGGTTATTAATACATAGGTATTCATCATATTGATACATCTGAAATAATTTCTTCTTTATGAAATGTGCCGCTCCAATTATTACTGAGCTAATGCCCATCTTTAATTACTTTTACTCTTGATGTCTCTCTATGGCTCTGTCCTCAAAGTGTAAGAATGCAGTCTGCTCATCGATTTATTTTAGCAGATGTCACAAACTATGAGATTATTTACTAATCCAGTTTGGGGACTTAACATTTCCCATTCAGTTTCTTAAAGGAATGCAGCAGAGGTTGTGTCCTGGTCAAGCAAAGCCCATTTGCTGCCTGGTTGGGTTTTTTCCCCTTAGTGCCTTGGGCCTATATTCAAGAGGGTAATATTCTTTCTAATCCTCTCTAATCCTTGCCCATTTTTTTGAAACACAGTAAAAGATCACTCACACCAGGCAGCTGTGGGAAAAAGGACTCAAATAGCTGACCTCTGACATGACTCCTTACGCTCTTTGCAAGTGCACTAAGAGCTTCTTCAGTAAGATGCAAAGAAAATGTGGTAATCAGTGCCTTCACCATCATAAAAAGAGTATCTCATTTTCAGAAGAAAACTGTTTATTTCTTAAGCCAGGTACTTTTGATTGAAATTCTGCTTTATTTTATAGAGAAGATAAAATTCCAAATCATTTTTAGAGAGTTTTAGAACCCAACAGTTTAAAACCCCAATTTAGCATACTGATAACCACTTAGCAAATGTAACCAAAGTTATTCAGTTAACAATGATTCAGTAAAACATGCGTTTCAGAAACTATCGATTTGATTTATCAAGAAAACACTTTTTGAATAACTATATACCTATATTTTCACTGCTAAATAATCTTACGTGTCAATTCAGATAAGAATGAACAACATATGACATCCATTAGGAAATTATAATTCAGGATTTTATATTTTTAAATATTTTGTTATTTAATTATTTTTTATACTACCTTATTTTTTACATCAGCAAATGTGCTTTTCAATTTGACTTTAAAGCAAAGCAATTTTTCAATTTGACACTGAAATAAAATTTGATTCCCAAAATATAAGAGAAATATTTCAATTTATGAAAAATGTATCGAAAGAGCTCAGGGCAAGTTTATGGTAAAGTGTGTGCTAAGCATGCATAAGGCCCTAGGTTCAATCTCTGGTGCAAGCATGTGAACACACATACGAGCATTTAAAATAAGTTACAGTTTTATATTTATTTGATCACCTTCATAAAGTGATATTCTGGAATTTCCGCTACATATGCTGTAAATTGCTGCACAATAAAAACTATCTTTCATACTCTACTATAGCATCTAAAATATTACAGTACCCAAAGCAAACACCAAAATAATGAACTGAGCTGACCTGATATACACAGCTAAAATATTTTAAAATTCATATTTCAGGTTTTACTTAAAGATATTTTCTGATTCTCTGCGCAAATTAAAACCAAACAAAAACAAAAAACCTCCAACCCCCACTATAATATACTGACTCCATTTTTCTCCCAAAGTAGGATCAAACTGTTATGAATCATTTTTTACTTCATACATTTTGTAATCTGTATCTATATAAATCTAACAGTTAAAATTATTATAGAGTAGTCCATTAAAAATGGAATTAAACTGGGCATGATGGCACGTCTATAATCCCAGCTTACTTGTGAGACTGAGGCAGAAGGATCTCAAGTTTGAGGCCAGCCTAGGCAACTTGGTAAGACCCTGTCTCAAAATAAAAAATAAAAAGAGGGTTCAGTGGTAAATGTTCGCTGGGTTTAATTCCAGAATTGCAAAATAAAAAAATAAATAAATGTGAATTATTTTATAATGTAAGAAATAAGATCATACTGGAATTCACTACCATCCTTAAAAGGTTAAAAACAGTATCATTAACCAAAATTCGTAAAACGTTTTAAAAAAATGGCTTAAAAAGTTCAAGAAATGATGGGCATAGTTTTGCACTCTGAATTTAACTCAGTCTTTCAAGCTACAGACATGTCTATTTACCAATATTTATTGAGTGCCTGTCATATGCTAGGTGGAGTACTGAACATAAAATGAATAAGAGCTCTGCTCTTATTCACAGGGAATAGGGAGAGAAATATAAATGAGACCAAAAACAAAGAAACAAAAGATATGATTGAACGAACAGAGGAAAGAACCATTATCTCTACTTGAGAAAACTGGGACAGACTCTATTAAAAAGGAGACAACAATGGGCACGGGCTTGGGCAGTGAGTAGGAACTTGCCAAGTAGAGAAAAGACTGGACATATATACAATGGTAGTAGGATATGATGAGACATGAAAGATTATTATGAACAGTGACACTGGAGATAAGAAGGCAGAAGTGACAAGGAGTAAGGCTGGAGACCCAGACTGTGAAGGGCTCCTATATGCATAGTACTAAGGCATTGGTTCTTATCCTGTATGTAATAGGAAATAAGTAAGGCCTTTAAACAAGGTAAGATTTAGTAGGTAGACAACTCTGGTGACAGCCTGAGTGGAGAGGGGCTGATGGCAGGGAGACCACTAAGAAATCTGCCTTAATAGCTCACACAGAGACCGTAAAGTACTGAGGTGATTTCTATATCTGTGGTGCTTAGATATGCATAGAAAATGTCTGGCAATATATACAACAAACACACAGAGGTTACTTCAGAGAATTAAAATTGGGAATTAGGGAGCTGGGATTGTGGCTTAGCGGTAGAGCGCTCACCTAGCAAGGGCGGGACCCGGGTTCCATCCTCAGCACCACATAAAAATAAAATAAAAAGATGCTGTGTCCACCGAAAACTAAATAAAATTGGGAATTAGACGACTGGGGATTTTTTACATTACAAACTCCTGAAAGTGATTTTTTTTTCCAAAACCATCCACTACTTTTATCATAACAATGGTTTCCTTTTTTTTAAGTATAAGTAGTGAGTGGGCTGGGCATATAGCTCAGTGGTGGGACACTTGCCTAGCATGCACAAGGCCCTGGGTTCAATGCCCAGTATCACAAAAGAAAAAGAAAAGCATAGGTTGTAAAAGTGAACAATGGTCACCAAACGTAGGGATGACTAGATAATAAAAACATTGCAAAGTTTATAATATGAATTGGAAATTTGGAAAGGGCAGAAATAAAGGTTAATGAAGAGAAGAGGATAATAAAGCTATAAATCAAAAATACAGAAATAAGGAAAGAGAGGCAGTTTGGAGAAAATACTTAAAAATAAATTTAAAAATTCAGTTTGAAATATATTAAAATGTCTGAAGTACGCATGTCAGTAAGGATTTCCATAACCAGATAGAAACACAAGTCTGTAGATGAAGAGGGAAGCCAGAGTTAAAAGATACAATTTGGAAATTATTAGTAAATAAAATATAGCTGAAGACATGAACCAAAGCTAGTTTCTAATATGTGCTTCAGGATCCTCCATGCTGCCTCTGAATGACTCAATTGTTATATCTATAATAAATCAGAAAATGCTTGGGACAAAACTAGTGTTGAATAGACTTTATTCAAATAATTATCTTAGTTCCTTGCTTTTTACTAAAAACACAAAGATTAAGGCTACTCTGGAAGCTATAACTAAAAAGACACAGTGCTATATGATCAGATGATTTCTTTTCTTTCTTTTCTTTTTTCCCTCGTGGTACTAGGGATCGAACTCAGGGTCTCATGCATGGATGGTTTCTTTTATGACTCTAAAGCCATACCTATGCTTACACTCAAATTCACTTTAATTTTGAACAGCTTTGATCTTTATAATTTATCTCTAGATTACTTTTTTCTATTACTTTGTAAATCTTATAACAGCTTTTGACCAAAAGCAATATAATTCTGACCTGAAGTAATGATAATGCTTTATAATCTTCCTCTTAAAAGCAGAGGTTAAAGAAAAATCTCTCTGAAGACATCTGAAATTAAGGTACTTTGCTCTTGATCAGTCATGCACACAAAGAACCAATTTATCTCTGCAATTAGTGTTCTCAGTGCACATTCTATGAGATCGGACAGGCAGGCTGAATTTAAGAGTCTGTGTGGATATGTATTAGAGGGAGACTACAGATAGTTCCCAGATAGAAAGCAAACAAAATTGCTATGTGAATAAAGTAAGGAAAACATAATACTACCTACAGCCTCAGGAGTAAAGGGAAAATGACCTCATATGGAAGGGACAGGGAAGAAGTGTTACTGAGGGCACTCATCATAGGAAAACTCCCTTCCAATCATCCAACAGAGTTACATGTCAAGAGATAAGCATTCCATATCTCAACTCTTCTATTTAGGCCACAATACAACATAATAGAAAGGCAAAGGTCTTACTGTGCTCTAAGCTTTGGTCCCAGACTTGAACACTACTTTTCTTGTTGTTTTACTTTTGCTGTGCCACTCAGAATCTCAATTCAGTAGGGTTCCCTCTTATCTTTTATATATGCCACTAATATAGGAAGTTTAGCCAATGAAAGGCAAACATACTGCTAAAGAGATACTATCATCTATACATGTATAAGACTCCTAACATCCTAAATGTTTCCATTCCTGATCAACCAGAATGGACTTTAATTCCTATTAAAACCCCTCTGGCACTTATAAAAGTAAAAGATATGGTCTTTCTTGGCAAAACAACACTAAAAATAGTTTTATTGTAAAGTAAGAAATAATAATGTTAAAAAGCTACAGATATATTCCTAAATATGTACTCAAGTTACAGAGTTTTTAATAAACAAGTTTTTATTATTGTTTTATTTTTTAATCTTCTACTTTTCTCTTTCCCTAAGGACTTCTATAAGGCACAAATTATTCTGTTAATTAATTTTAGTTTAATTCCTTTTTCATTATCTTTACCTTCACCTCAACACAATAAAGAACTCCTCAAACCTTACACATTCTAAGACTATAAATGCTAAAATAATATTCACAGAGAAAAAGCAAACTGGTAAAGATCAAAGGGAATGACGACTATGGTAATTAATACTGTTGCCTCATACTCAGACACTATGTTAAGAACTTTACATATATTATCTTATTTAATCAGAAGACACAACACTTTTGTAGTGCTTCCTATGCTGAGTTGGATTCTTTTTTATTATAGTTTAAAACACAAAGATCTCACAAATGCATTTTAATGAGTTTCAACAAATGTAGAAAAGTAATAAACAAATTAAGACACACAATATTCCTATCACCCCAGAAAATTCTCATTTGCAGTTAATTATCCATTCTGATCACTTGAGGCAAACACTGTTTTCATTTTTATCAGCACAGATTACTATTTGCCTTTTCTTGAACTTCATATCAATGGAATTATTCAGTATCTACTTATTTGTGCACTTTATTTTTGAGTTTCATTCATATTTTGCTTATATCACTAGTTCTTTTTCAATTTCTGAATAGCATCCTACTGACTATACTGCAATTTGTTTATTTACCTATTGATGGACATTTGGGTTGTTTCCACTTTGTGGCTGCTGTTAATAAAGCTGCTATGAACATTCATCTCCACATCTTTTTGTGAACATATGCTTTCATATCTATTAGGAATATACCTTAGAGTAGAATTGCTGGGTCACAGCTTGAAGTATATGTTGACAAGAACTTTGCTTTCTACTGTGCATGGTGGTGCACACCTGTAATCCCAGCAACTCGGGATACTGACACAGGAGGATTGCAAGTTTGAGGTCAGCCTCAGCAATTTAGCAAGACCCTATCTCTAAATAAAATATAAAAAAGGGTTAAGAATGGGGCTCAGTGGTTAAGCACCCTTGGGTTCAATCCCCAGTACAAAAAAAAAAAGAGGAGAGACAGTTTTCCAAAGTGGTTGTATCGTTTTGTAGTCCTTAGCAGTAATATATGAAAGTACTCTCGGGGCTGGGGATGTGGCTCAGGCGGTGAAGCCCTCGCCTGGCATGCGTGCGGCCCGGGTTGGGTTCGATCCTCAGCACCACATACCAACAGGGATGTTGTGTCCACCGAGAACTAAAGAATAAATATTAAAAATTCTCTCTATCTCTAACTCTCTCTTTAAAAAAAAAAAAAAGAAAGAAAGTACTCTCACATTCTTACCAACATTTTATTAGTCTTCTTAGATTTAGCCATTCTGGTAGGTTTGAAATGATACTTTGCATTTCTCTGGTGACTAATGATGTTAAGCACATCTCTATGTGTTTATTGGACATTTTAATACTGTCTTTTGTGAAGAATCTGTTTCAGGCTTTTGCTCATTTCTTACATTGTCTCTTTATATTTACATATTCTGGTTATGAGTCCTTGGCCAGACAACCATATCACAAATATTTTTTCCATATCCTAGTTTGTCTTTTCATTGTCTTACACTGTTTAAGATAAGCAGAATTTTAAATTTTTGATATAGTCCAGGTCATAGTTTTTTTCCTCTTATAATTAAGTACCTTGACTTAGGAAGTCTTTGCCTATACCAAGGTTGTGTATAATTTTAGCTTCTACATTTAGATCAATGATCCATCCCCAAATAATCCGTGTACGAGATTATTTGAGAAAAAGGATATAGATATGCATAGTTAGACACCATCTGTTGAAATGTTTCCTCTCCTCCATTGAGTTGCATTGGTGCCTTTGTCAAAAGTAAATTGAGAGTATATATGAGGGTATGTTTCTATACTTTCTGTTCTGTGATTTGTTTGTATTTATTTACTTAGGTACTGGTAATTAAATCCAGGGGTGCTCTACCACTGAGCTACATCCCAAGTCCTTTTCATTTATTAATTTGAGACAGGGTCTTGCTAAGTTGCTGAGGCTGGGCTTGAATTTGTGACCCTCCTGACTCAACCTCCATAGTTGCTGGGATTATGAATGTGTGCCACTATGCGCAATCTGTGATTTTATTTTTTTAAGTAATTTTTTAAATTTAAAGATAAAAGTACAACTTAGAAGAATGTGGCAGTCGTATGCCTATAAAAAAATCTTCAGTGAACTATTACAACAAGCTATTGCTAGACCCTACATTAAAGCTGGACAATAGTGGCCAGCCATATTGGCCATAATCTTGGTAGGCCAAGACAGGAGTTTGAAGCCAGCCTGGACAATTGAGTAAGACCCTCTCTCAAAAATAAATAAATAAATAAATAAAAGGGTCAGAACTTCATGGTAGAACACTTGTCTAGCATGTGTGAGGCCCTGGGTTCAATTCCCAATACTGAAAAAAAAAAAGTTGGAGAATACTGTTATAATTGATGTATAGAATATCACGATAAGAATAATTACATCAGTAAGGTGCAGTGGCACACGCCTATAATCCCAGCAGCTTGGGAGGCTGAGGCAGGAGGATCCTGAGCCCAAAGCCAGCCTCAGCAATAGGGAGGCCCCTAAGGAACTCAGTGAGACCCTGTCTCTAAATAAAATCAAAATAGGGCTGGGGATGTGGCTCAGTGGTCTAGTGTCCCCGAGTTTAATCCCTGGTACCAGGAAAAAAAAAAAAAAAAGGACAGAACAATTACGTCTACAGCAGATCACTGACATTCATGGATCTAATATTTAAAATTTCAATTATCTATTGAAGTTCTAAACATCCATAATTTAAAGCAACCATGATTTTGCTAAGACACATTTGGATTGCGCTCTGAGGCTTGTGCGTAAACATAATTTATCTAAGCCTAGCAAAATCTTCAACATCTATAACTGACAAGGTTCTTGACTGATTTTCTTGGTTAATTTTCATAAGTGAAATTGCATGTGATTGTGGTATTTTAAAATATATTATACAATGATTTGGGGCATATTTATCAAGAGCATCAATGGCCTACTGTAATAATAATGTTAAAATACCTGCTATAATAAATAAAAAGACAATAAAATACTTTTCATAATTAAAAAAAACTGGGGTGGGGTAGAGCTCAGACAAGCATGTTCAAGAGCCTGGGTTTTTTGATTCCCTAGTAATGAATTAAAAAAATAATTAAAAATATGTAAGAGAATAGAACAGACATTTTTTTAAGATGAGCAAATGAACAATAAGCACATTAAAAGATGTTCAATATCACTCATCACTAGAGAAATGCTAATAAAAACCATTAGGTATTACTTCATATCCTATAGGATAACTTCAATTTAAAAAGACAGACAATAACAAAATTGAAACCATTAAATCTTGCTGGTGGGAATGTAAGATAAGTGTAGCTACTTTATAAAACAGTTTCATAGTCTCTTACAAATTAAGCATAGAATTACTACTCTACAACCCATCAATTCCACCCTAGGTATTTACCCAAGAGAAATGAAAATATATGCTCACAAAAAAACTTGTAATGAATGTTCAAAATAACATATTTACACTGGTCAAAAAGTGGGACTAACCCAACTGATGAACAGGTAAAATGTGGCATACCCATATAATGAATGTATGTATGAATAATATTCATACATAAAAAGTCACGGAAAGGAGTCAGACACAAAAGACCACATATTATTAATCCATTTATATGAAAATTCCAGATACAAACAGAATTAGTGGTAGTCAGGGCTGAGGATAGGAGGAATGAAAGTGACTACTGGGGGCTGGGGATGTGGCTCAAGTGGTAGCGCGTTCGCCTGGCATGCGTGCGGCCCGGGTTCGATCCTCAGCACCACATACCAACAAAGATGTTGTGTCCACTGAGAACTAAAAAATAAATATTGAAAATTCTCTCTCTCTCTCTCTCTCTCTCTCTCTCTCTCTCTCTCTCTCTCTCCTCTCTCCTCTCTCACTCTCTCTTTAAAAAAAAAGAAAGTGACTACTGGGCTGGGGATGTGGCTCAAGCGGTAGCGCGCTCGCCTGGCATGCGTGCGGCCCAGGTTCGATCCTCAGCATCACATACCAACAAAGATGTTGTGTCCGCCGAAAACTGGAAAATAAATATTAAAAATTCTCTCTCTCTCTCTTAAAAAAAAAAAAAGAAAGTGACTACTAATAGGTACAGAAACAGGGTTTCTCTCTGCAGTAATGAAAACATTTTAGAATTAGACAGTAATAATAATTTTACTATCTTGTGAATATTTTAATAACCACTGAACTATATACTTTAAAAGAGTAAATTTTATAGTATACAAATTATCTCAATAGAAAAAGAAAGAAAACTATTTAATGATTGCATAATAAAGAATATGAGACACTAAAATGAATGAAACAGGATGCTGTGGAATATTGAGAATATATGAAACATTTTCAACCAAAAAATTTAAAAAAGACTATTCTATAGTGGATGAAGGTACAGAATTCTTTTCTTGTTTGGTGACTCAGGAAAAGAAAAAAAAATTGTTGAACCAAAGCCACAGCCAGATAATGAAGAACAAGTCAAAAACCCATGCTTTTTAATTTTTTTTATGGTAGTACTATCATAGTTATTATACACTGAAATTCATTCAGTAGAATAAAAATATCTATACAGGCAATCAAAAAGCAAATTTATAGCCTGAAGAGGTTTATATAATCCTTCTCTCTACAGTCCTTCTAACAGTTTCCAGCTTTAACAAATTGCATGGCTCTAGTGCTACAGCCTACAGAAATCTGTTATAGCTATGTGGAAAATAGCCAAAAAACATTTCTTACTAAAATCCGTTGTCATTTTATTGCTACTATTCATACAACCATCTGACAAATTTGCATAATTCATTTGTAAGAATAAAAGAAGCCTTAAAAATAAATCTATATACATACAGAGATGCATATATATATATATACACATATATACATATATATTCTTTTTTGAAACAATACTGTTCATTCAGGTTAATAAGTTATCAGAAGTTTGAGGAAGAAATCCCCTAAAGCCCTTTATCTTTTCTTGCCTCCAGCTGGGAGTTAGGAAGAGACCATAACAAGAAAGGGAGAAAGAGGTCTGTACATACTTCATCACTTATAAAACCTGGCAAAAACAGCCACAAATTCCAGAGCTCTCCCAGTTCATGTAACATTAATATCATTTAAGTGGGATATTATTCAAGTTGATGGAGTTTAAAATTTCCTAAATTCAAGTTGGTGGAGTTTAAAAAACCTTAATAATTATTTTTTGATAACACTTGACTTAAAGTGTCTATGCGCAAAACAATCTAAGTTTAAAGCACTATACACTACTTGGCTGGATATTTTGATAGAGTTGAATTGTCAACTGCTTTGCTATTTAGTTGAAGGGGAAATGTATAAATTTTTACCCATAAATGAGAATGATTAAAAAGTGTTAAAGTATGTGTATACACATAAAATAATTTTATTAAGTTATATTTTACATATGATAAAGTTTACCACTGTAAATACAAAGGTTAATTGAAGATTTTCAGTAAATTTATACAATTGTGCAACTATCACCATGAAAATTTCTCTCATGCCAATTTGCAATCAACTCCAAATTCCACCCTCAGCCCAGGAAACCATTGATCTGTCCTTTTTCTTTCTTTTTTTTTTTTTTAGTTGTTCAATGAATCTTTATTTTATTTATTTATATGTGGTGCTGGAACTCAAACCCAGTGCCTCACACATGCTAGGCAAGTGCTCTACCACTGAGCCACAACCCCAGCTCCCATTAATCTGTTTTTTATGTGTATAATTTTACCTTTATTAAGAAATATAAAAATAGAATCATATGTTACCTTTTGTCACTGGCTCTTTTTATTCAGCATAAAGTAATTGAGGCTTTTCCATGTTACTGTATGTGCTAATAACCTGGGGGTTTTTTTATTGCTAAGTAGTATCCCATTGTAGGGATACACCACAATTTATTCGTTTACTTATCTCAATTATTTCAAGTTTTGGGTTACTGTGACTAATTCTGCTATGAAAATTTGCATACAAAATCTTTGGACTTATGTTTTCATTGCTCTTGAGTACATTCCTAGGGATGGAATTGCTGGGTCATATGGTAAATATACAGTTAACTGCAAAACTGTTTCCCAAAGTAGCAAGACCATTTAATATGTCCAGGGCAATGAATGAAGTTTCTTCACATCCTTGCCAATATTTGATGTTGTCAATATTAGTGAGTATAACTATTCTAATAGGCATGAGGTAGTACATTGTGGTTTCAATTTGTATTTCCCTAATGATGAACGTTGCTGAATACCTTTTCATGTACTTATTAGCTATTCATGTTTTTGGAGAAATAACTGTTCAAATCCTTTACCCATGTTTTTAGTGTGTTGTCCTCCAGTTCCAAACACATTCTAGATACAAGTCTTTTAATAAATAAATAATTAGCAAATTATGTTCTCCCAGTCTGTGGCTTATCTTTTCATTTTCTTATGGTGTCTTCCTCCCCCACTACCCACCACCAGCCACCTGGTACTAGGGATTGAACACAGTGGTGCTCTAGCTACATCCCCAGCCCTTTTACTATTTTTAAATTTTGAGACAGGGTCTTGCTAAGTTGCACAGGCTAGATTCGAACCCGAGATCCACCTGCCTCAGCCTCTCAGGATTTCAGGTGTACACCACCATGCCTGGCAAGTTTCCAATTGTGAAGAAATCCAATTTACCAAGTTTTCTCTAATGGATCATGCTTTTGAAGAAATCTTTCCCTAACCCAAGATCACAAAGATTTTCTTCCATGTTTCCTTCTGAAAGTTTTATAATTTTATTCTTAGAATTAAATCCATGATCCATTTTTAGTTCACTTTTGAATGAGGTCAGGATCTACATGTTTTGTTTTGGTATACAGATACCCAATTATTCCAGCACCATTTGTTGAAAGTTAATTGCCTTAGGTCAATTGATTTTATTTTATGTGAGTTAATTTTAGGACACAGTATTATTTTACACTGATCTATACTTTAAGCCAATTTTATAGTAATTACTATAGATTTAAAATGTACTAGAATTGGGTAGGGTAAGTGCTCCAGTCTTGTTTATTGGCTATTCTGGTTCTCTGCATTTCCACATAAATTTTAGGATGATTTTGTCAATTTCTACAAACAAGCTTACTTGGATTTTGACAGGAAATGTATAGTTATAGATCAATTTGAGGAGAGCTGTACTCTTGACAATATGGAGTCTTCTAATATATAAATGTATATACATATATCATTTTATTTAGGTCTTCTTTAGTTTCTCTCTGAATTGTTTCACAGAGTTTCTGTGTGTGTATAAACTAAAAAAAAAATATGTCTCTAAAAGCATTCTAGATTGTTTTGTATTTTGCTTATCACAGTGCTAGGAACTGAACTCAGAGGTGCTCTAGCACTGAGCTACAACCTCAGCCTCCTTTCTCATTTTTGCTTTTTTAAATTTTGAGACAGACAATAAAGATATTTTAAATCTTCTATATTTATTAATGTTATTAATATTAAGTGTATATTTATATCTGAACAGAGTACATATGTGTTTCAAATAAACTAACATAGAAATGACATGCAGAACCTATAGTTCACATAAAAATGATATGTAATGATTTAAGTAAACTTTTTTTTTTCCCAGAGAAGTTTTAGGTAAACAAAAAATAATTTGGTGGATCACGAGCTTGGTAAGTTTTTATTATATAACAAACTCTGATTATATGACCAAAAACTAACTAAATAAATTTTTAGACAGGGTCTCACTAAGTTGTTAAGGTTGGCCTCCAACTTGAGATACTTTTGCCTTAATCTTCCAAGGAACTGGGATTACTGGGATTACAGGCATGTGCCACCATACCCAGCAGCAATCCAGATTGTTTTTTTAAAGCAGGTTTAATCTGAGTGTTAATACATATTACCTGTTCAATCATTTAATTTTATAATTAGGATAATGCCTAGCATTGCTTCCACTAGTGTTCCCCCAATAGTTGTTTTGAAAATCAATGCACATCATAAATGTTATTGCTGAGAGTACATTCTGCATGAGATAGTCTGAGAAGCATAACCATAGGAAGCAGATAGTTCATACTGTTATTACAGAGAAAGTTAAATACAAACTTTTAGACATCTTAATGGTGTATTTAAAGAGTTCTGGACAATAATTGTTGCTTATCTTCTCAAGTAAACAACAGATTATAAACTCACCCTGGATAATAACAGTAATAACAAATCACTTCTATAATGCTTTCTATGTGTCAGGTACTATTTTAAGAACTTTAAAACTATGAATTCCTTTAGTCTTTATAGCAACCCTATTGGTAGTGAATATTATCTTCATTTTACAAGAGGAAAATCAAGTCCAGAGAAGTTAAATAAGTCATCCAAAGTCATACAGCTTGAAGATAGTAGAACCAGAATTCAGACCATTAGCAGTATGGTTTAGAATTCATTTGCTTAACCTTTCTGTACCATGAGAGAATAGAGGATTTCATTTAAAAGTATTTGCAGATTTCTGCTTCCAGTAATGAGAAATTGGGTAATTCAGATCAAATCTCCCAGAAAGTAGAAAAGCTAAATAATGGGGCTGGAGTTACGGCTCAGCTGTAGAGCGCTAGCCTCACACATGCAAGGGCCTGGGTTCGATCCTCAGCACCAAATAAATAAATAAATACATGAGTGAATGAATGAATAAAGTTAGAAAATAATGATTTCTAAAAAAAAAAAAAGAAAAGCTAAATAAAATATTTTAAAAAATCTAAATGAATACATCAGAGAACAAATAAATGGCAAAGAATTACCAGTCCACAGTCCAAAGACCGAAGTCCAAAAAAGTCAGTCACATTTGGGTTTCTTTTACTGTGGCAGATCTGCTGATTCTATATGAAATGACTAGGAGGCTATATTCAGTCTTTGGGCAGTTTTATAAAGCTGGGGGAAGCCCTAGTAAAGCCCTGGTAAAACTGGGCCCCTTAAAGGTTGCATCCTAGGGGTAAGAGTGAACAAGAAATAAAACACAACTTTCACTGACTAAAACTGTTCCAAGTCATCTTGGTGGTCCAGAAAATATTAATCCCGTGAATTTAAGGTGATTAAAGTGATCCTAGCCTCTCATGAATCGTCGAATCGTCTAGGCATTGAAGAGCAAAGAAAATCCTATCTGGAAGAGAGTCTTATCCAAGGTTACGGCCTATTTTTACAACTTTCCAAACAAAGTATTTGACACATAGTCAAAGAAAACTAGGCACAAAACAAGACAACATAAATTTTATGCAAGAGAAAAAATAGATCATAGAAATGGATACATCATAGTTCCAGATATTTGGATTGTCAGAGAAAAGACTTTAAGATAACTATCTTAAACTATTTTCAAAGAGATAAAAAATTATATAGAAAATAAGTGATACAAGAGATATGAAAAATAAGTGGAAATTCAAGAACTGGTAAATGTTTCAAAGGAGTAAAATCATATAGTATATATTTTCTGATCACAATACAATTATAATAAAATAATTAATAAAAAGACAGTCTGTATTTTTGGAAATTAAGAAATAAATCTTGGGCTGGGGGTATAGTTCAGTGGTAGAATATGTGTTCAACATGTGCTAGGCCCTGGGTTCAATCCCTAGCACATGAGCACACAAACACATAAACACACACACACACACAAAAATCACTAGTTGGGATAGATATAACTCTAAACCAAAGAAGTCATAATAGAAATTGGAAAATATTTTGAACTAAATTCTGTAAAAAATATTGCTATTTTAGACAATTAAAATTGTGCCTAGAAGTTTCTGGACTTAACTGAATATATTACAAAGAAAGCATACTGAAAATTAAGGAGTTAATTAAGTACCTATATAAAAAAATTCAGGAAAAAAAAATGAAATAAGCCCCCAAAATTAAATGAAGGCAATAAAGAACAGAAATTAATCAACCAGAAATCAGATGATAGAAGGATTTAAAAAGCCAAAGTAAGCCAGAGCTTGGTTCTTTGCAAAAATTAATAACATAGACCACTGGGGTATCTGAGCAAGGGAAAAAGAGTAGCCATGTTACACATTTAAAAAATGGATATTATGCTGGGGCACATCTGTAATTCCAGCTACTCAGGAGGCTAAGATGGAGAGGCCTAAGTTTGAGGTCAGAATAAGACTCTGTTTCAGAAACAAAATTGTTTTAAAAGTTGGGGAGCTGGGGATGTAGCTCAGTGATAAGAGTGCTTGCCTAACATGTATGAAACCCTGTGTTCAATTCTCAGTATTCCAAAAAAAAAAAAAAAAGTGGGGCTAGAGATGTAGCTCAGTGGTAGAGTGTTTGCCTAGTACATGCAAGGTCCTGGGTTCAAGCCCCAGCACTGCAAAAATAAACAAATAAGTAAATAAAAAGTTAAAAATAACAAAAAAAAGATATTTAAGAAGGATGCAATGTAATAAAAGGATTTTATGACTTTATGCCAGTGATTTTGAGAAGTGTAATGAAATAATTCTTAAAAATATACAACTTACCAACAAATCCCACCATTATGTACAACTATAATGCACCAATTAAAAAAAAAGTGTCTATGTTTATACCTTCAAAAAAAGAAGAAATATACCACTTATAAAAAAGCCAACACAAGAACAAAATATTTCCATAGTTATGAGATGATTATTAAAAATTATATTTGTAATTAAATTATTAAACTAATGAAATGAAATTCATAATTCAAAGCTTTTTACAAAGAAAACTCCAAAGTCATGTCTTTATCAACAATTTTACTAATCATTTATGGCAGAAATAATTCTAATTATGTATAAATTGTTCCAGAGAATAAAAAGAAAGTGATAAGCAAACTGTTTAGTAACTCATTTATAAAATCAGCAATAAATGGAAAGTAAAGTTCAAAAATATGAAGAAAAGGAGTAACTAAACATAATTAAAGTCAGAACAGTGGTTACCTTTAGATAAAAGAGTAGAGGTTATAGTTGGGAAAGGGCAGTCGGGGGGGGGGGCAGGGGGCTTCTGGGAGCTGACAATGTTATGTTTTCTGACCTCAGTGGTGGTTTCCAAGTATTCGCTTTATAATAAATCATTAAAATGCACATTTCTGTCTATATGCAGGTGTAATATAATTTGTAATAAAAATTTAATTTAAATTTATGGAACCAATGTTACTTAATAAAAGAATGGTATAAACAAACATCTGTTGACTTTCATTAATAAACTTTTCTTTCAGTGCTGGAGATAAAACCTAGGGACTCACACTAGGCAAGCACTCTACCACTGAGCCTCAACCCCAGCCCTATATTAAGTAATTTTCTTGACTATGTATCTTTACTTACTCTAAAAGGTTTGTAACTTCCTCTTCTTAGATACTCTCTTTTAGAACTTAATCTCTTTACTGTCCACTAGCTTCCAAGTTCCATTAACACATACTATACCAGAATCAATAGCTATAATTACAATTTGTAGAAAGAGCATCAATTCTTGAATAGTCTATATTTTTTTCACATGGGGGCACTGTTTGTAAACTCAAATTTTAATCTTGGTTTCTGGGATGATAACACACTAAAATTAACCAGTGATTTCTAATGATTGCAAGATGTATATTATAAAGGCATACAAAGCAGGTAGTTTCATCTGGAAACCAAATAAATATCAACTCAACAGTTTTCCTGGGAACTTTCACATCTGTTTTCTATCACTGATTATTTTAATCTATTTGTCCCCAGTTTTTGTGTAGTCAGTCCTAGTTCAAAATCCAGACATTCGTCTAGAAAAAGCCTTTCCAGTAACAAAAAATTTAGTGACCTGAAATACAAATGGTCTTTTATTGAGACCAAGCTGTTGATTATTTCTTCTCTAAAACTATAATAAAAAGACAGCTAACTAGGACTGAAGTGTTGCTCAGTGGCAGAGTGCTTCCCAGCATGTACAGAAGGCCATGTGTTGAATATCCAGTACCACCAAAAAAAGAACAGCTAAGTGAACATAGTTCAAATTTTGTTTTTGTTTTGGCAGCAATTACAAAACCTATAGTGAAGTATTGCTCCTACACACCTTTCTAAATGCCTTTTAACATCTCCTTTAAGATGAATAGTAAGCATGAAAACATCAGAGTTTAAAACAATTCTGACTCAAATCATGGCAATCCAAACTTTGGTTTACACACTATTATCAATTAAATAAAATTAAATAAAGGTACGATTTTCACTATAAAATTTCTCACTTTTGGAACATGAGGATTAAATTCCACAGCTCTATGAATTGCTTCCACAGCATTAATTTCTGCTGTGCTTAATCCTCTTCTGGAGGCTGTTTCTGGAGAGAATCTGTAAGAAAAAACCACAAAATAAAGAAATGAATAACAAAAGGAAAGAAATTATGGATTTAGACCATAATATAGTTCTCTAAATCAAAGGATTCTGGAAATGACTAAATTCAAAACCAGATAACTACTAAGAATGATAGTTAAAGCCTTCTGGTTCAAAATATAAAAAACAAGAAAGCCCTTTAAGGAATGAAAATTTTCAAACTTAGGTAGAGAAAGCATTCAGAAGTTCATTGAAGGCACACTTTGGGAAAGGTAAGAAATTCTACACAGGGACATCCAGAGAATCTCATGAAATATAAGTATATTCATATCAAATTTTTTTATCTGAGAAGAAATAAACTATAAATACTTCATTCTAATTAATATCAAGGCGTAGTAATATAAAGTGAAAAACAATGGCCACCATTTGATTAGTCTCTGATTTTCTTTTTTTGAGACACTGTACCCAACCAGTTTCTGAATATCTTACCTGCAGAATAAAGAAAATTCACTAAGAGCAGTCAAAAACACAAGGAAAACAGAATAACACAATCCTAATATAAGAACAGACAACATGAAACTTATTTTTCCATCATACTTCTTACTTATTAAAACTATTATTTATCTGTACTTTCTTTCTAGATACTGGTTTAGGCACTCCATAATTACGTAATCCTCATACAACCACCCTACAGTACTATTTTCATTTTACAGATGAGGAAAAGACTCAAAATAATTAACCTAGCAAAAATCCTACAGCTAGTATATTATAAAGTTTAAATTTAAGTCTCAGTTTATTTAGCTCTAAAAATCTCTCTCCACTACTGAAAGAGAGAAGCCTCAAAGCCACAAAGGATCAAAGGTTATTTAGAAGAAAGCAGAGAGGAAGAGCATAGTTTTAAAAGTCAGTAGAGGTAAAACATAATATTGAAATTAGCATTCTTCTCAAATAATTGTAGTTTTCTACTTGCCTAGTATGCACAAGGCCCCAGGTTCAATCCCCAGTACTGAAAATAAATAAATAAATAAATTACAAAAAATGAATCAAATAATTAGTTTTCATAACTACTTACTTATCTGAAACAGTCCTTGTTTTCAACAGTGCTGCTGTATAACAGATTGCTGCTGACTTTGGAAGGCTTATATCTGAAATAATAATTTGAATTCAGATAAAAATTACAAAAATGTGTTAACATAATATTTTTATAACAATAACTCATAATACAAATTCAACACATGTGATATAGTAGCAGAAGCCACCTGACACATAGTTGGAGACCTGAGTTTTGAATTCTGATTCTTCTATTTATTAGTTATGTATCCTTGAACCAATAGCAACTTCTTTGATCTTAGTTTTCTCAAGACAGAATGGTACTTTCTGACAGATGATATTATGTCTATTACAGCCTTCCACACAATGGTGACAAGTACTCAACAAATGTTTATAATAACTTTTTTACAGTAAGACTATTCATGGAGAAAGCCACAGTATAATTAGTGCTATGCAAAAACTCCACCTATTCATAGAGTAAAACTAAGATTAGAAAAAAATTACTAGTTAAATCCAGGTTGATACAACCAAGGATGATTTTTACTTTTTCTTTTTCCTAAATGAAAAAGAAATTAATCTGGACCTATAAATAAACAATATAAATCCTTTTATAAAGGAATGTCTGAAATATTGTTATCAAAAGAGTAAAATTTAGAACTTGTTGATGATTTCAGTTCCAGAGTTACACTAGCAAATGGAGAAGTAAATTTGGAAGGAAGTAAATTTGGCTTCAACTACTTAAGGATTCTAGAATGGAAAAAAATGGGATTCATGAAAACTGAAAACACAGAAGCAAATCAACTTAGACAGACTTTATTTTATTTTATTTTTAATGAATCAGACCCTATTCTGATTTTGTAATACTCAGTCTCTATACTTGGGTTCAGCACAAATGTAAGTGAGCCATGCATCCAGTAAATTACATATGGAAGGAATTTCTAAAAAATGTCTCCATGAGCCCAACGTTATTCTGAAGCACTGCCTAAGAATTCCAGATGTTTAAAAGAAATAAACTTTTCTTTCAAGTATAATACATTTCACACTTCCAAGTCATGGGGATTCCTAAGCTAATGGGTAAGAACCTACAACAGGACAAGTGTGAATAAGTGACTTATATGTGTTTTGTTATAATGAAAGATATGACCAGAAATATTACGATTGTCAGGAAGTGAAAACTTGTGGTTAAAAACTGAAGTCTAGGGCTGCAGTTGGAGCTCAGCAGTAGAGCGCTTGCCTTGTACACGTGAGGCTCTGCGTTTGAGTCCCAGCACCACATATAAAAAAGCAAATAAAATAAAGGTCCATCAATAATTAAAAAACAAACAAACAAACAAACAATAAAAAAAAAAACCGAAGTCTTACTCTGAGTGAGAAAGTTTATGTATCTTTAAAATTTTCCCAATTCCGGGCTAGGATTGTGGCTCAATGGTAGAGCACTTGCCTAGCATGTGGGAGGCACTGGGTTCGATCCTCAGTACCACATATAAATAAATAAAATAAAGGTCCACTGACAACTAAAAGAAAAAAAAAAATTCTCCCAATTCTACTTGTGGTAAACTGTCTATAGTACAATAATAAAAATAACCAACATAGACTGAATTATTGTTGTGGGAAGACTAATGAACAAAGAAAAAGAATACCTGGGTTTAAATTCAGGATCGTCACTTACTAGTTGGGAGATACTCAATATTTAACCTTCTTAAATGTTAGTTTCCCAATTTAGTAACTGGAAAGAATAAAAACACTTGTCCTACCATCTTACAAGATTAGTATAAGGATCAGATGAGATTAAAATTGTGCTTTTGTAACTAAAAAGCATTATAAATGTTATTTACCCTTTTTTTTTTTTAAGGAATTAGGAATTAAACCTAGAAGCCTTTACTACTGAGCTACATCCCCATACTTTTTCTTTAAAAACTTATATCTTTTTTTTTTAACCTTTATTTATCTTTATGTGGTGCTGAGGCGCAAACCCAGTGCCTCACATATACTAGGCAAGCACTCAACCACTGAGCCTCAACCCTAGCCCCCCATACCTTTATTATACTTTTTATTATTCTCAGACACGGTCTTGCTAAGTTACTCAGGCTGGCCTCAAATTTGTGATCCTTCTGCCTCAGCTTTCCAAGTAGTAGGATTATAGACATGCAACCCCATATGTGGTTTCTGAATTAGTCTTTATAAATACTGTTAAGCAACTTCTGTTAGCTTTCCTTGATATTCAAACGAGTATAAAAATGAGGCACCCTACTATGTGCACAGCATTTACACTTTTCCAATTATCTCATGCAAGTCATGCTGTCTTCAATGTAACCAATGTTCATTTGTTTATACATTCCACTAAACTGTAAATCCTATGATGATGAAATCTATTTCTTCTTGTTCACATTTTATTCCAAAGTGCTTCATTCCTATTAGACACTCAATAAACAATTTTTTTTTTCTTTTGGTGGTGATGCTGGGGATTGAACCCAGGGCCTTGTGTGTACGAGGCAAGCACTCTACCAACTGAGCTACATCCCCAGCCCAAAAGAATAAATCTTGACAGAAGAAAAAGTTCCTCCTTGTAGGCTTTTGCTACCAAAAGTCCTGATAAAAAAGATACCTTAATAGCAATTTGTACTTACACATACTAAATACTGACTGGTAAGAATAGAGAAAATTAGAGAAATACTAGAATAGTATCATATTTATGAATATATAATTTAAAAGAAAATCCTTTAACATACTATCAACTAAGACAAAAAACTCACCATCATATTTTGCTAGGACTGCCTGAACATCTGCATAGGCCTGTAATTCTAAAAGTGATTCTAAGAGATTTTCATGGATGTTCAACATGGTAAGAGGAGGAAATTCTTTCATCAACTGTATATTGAAAGAAAAAAAGAGATTAAAATTAGAACAGAGGAACTTTCACTAAAGTTGAAATTCTTTTGCTTCTTTACAAAACTATAGAGACTCAGTCCTTAAAAAATGTATGTATATTAGGAGTTGGGGCTGTAGCTCAGTGGCAGAACGTTTGCCTCACATGTGTGAGGCTCTGGGTTTGATCCTCAGCACCACATAAAAATAAACAAATAAGGGCATTCTGTCCATTTACAACTCTAAAAAACAAATTTTTTAAAAAGTATGTGTATTAAATAAATATCATTATAAAACCTATCAATTAAAAAACAGTAATTCTGTATCAAAATAACTGGTAACTTCAACTACATTTTATTTTTAGAGGAATCCATATAAACAGTTTCAGTTATCAAACTTACTTACATCTCTCATTATTTTCACTGCTTCTCTTATTCTTCCTAATTTTCTTGCACACATTGCCAATCTTCTTTTAATATATACTAGCACATTGGTATCTCTCCCTATATAAAAAAACAAAAAGTAACACAATATTACTTTCATATTATGGCCTGTTATTTCACTAGAATATTATTTCTTAATTGCTTATCCTACAAGATTCAATTAAAATTAAATTGTGTCAAGATGGAAGAATATTTAATGATTACTGAATCTGGGTGATGAATATTTTGAATGGGAATCTCTTACATTTGTTTATGCTTGAAGTTTTATGTGTTAAAAGTTTAGATTACACACACACACACACACACACACACACACATATATATATATATATATATATTTTTTTTTTTTTTTTTGTGGTGCTGAGGATTGAACCCAGGACCTTGTGCCTGGGAGGCAAGCATTTTACCAAGTGAGCTATATCCTCAGCCCCTAAATGTTTAAAATATATGTTGAATTACTTTTGCCTCTAATAGTAAGTAATCTGAGTACAGTATATAGAATGTAATTTGTGTTTGAATAACAAATTCAATTTAATATTGCTGGAAAATAAATACATATATTAAAAGGAAAATATAACATTAGCCTATTATTTTAAGTTTCTGCATAATCTATAGTTTTAATATTCTCTATTTTTTAACTGAAAAACTCAAAATGTTCAAAGTACAATTTCTATGACTAATGTAAACTTTTTATTAACAACTAATAACAAACTATGAAACTACTTCTAAGAAGGACTAACAAAATTCTGTAACATGTTTAATTTTAATTTTATATTATGTAAAGACAAATGGCATGTTTTTTGTTTTGGTCAGTATTGAGGATTGAATCCAGAACTCTCACATGGTAGGAAAATTTTCTATCACTGACCTACATCCCTGGCTCTTTTTATTTTTTGTTTTGAGACAGGGTTTCACTAAGTTGCCCTAGTTTGCCCTCAAATTTGTGATCCTTCTGCTTGACCCCCTGAATTGACTTTATTACAGACGTAGTTTCATAAGTTCCAGTCTGCAAAACTAAATATTCCTGCAGTTGTGTGTAATAACATACATTAATGAAACATACTGTAAACATCATATTTAACTTGGAGAGAAAACATTATCTAACTTTTAATTTCCACAAACAAAAGATTTAGAACTTAACTGCTAATGGATAATGCATTACATAAACATATTTCATTTACTTTCTGTTAGTTACCCAAATCATAAAACTGAAATCCTCCGGCCATAAAAGGTAACAAGCAGGAGCAACATTCCTAATTCTAACATCTCTGATAAAGTATCTCAATCATAATCAGAAGAGTATCGTTAAAGATTAGAGAGATCATTTGACCCAGTTATCACACTCCTCATATCCCCAGAGGAATTAAAATCAGCATACTACAGTGATGAGGCCATATCAATGTTCACAGCAGCTCAATTCACAATAGCTAAGCTATGGAACCAACCTAGGTGCCCTTCAAAAGATGAATGGATAAAGAAAATGTAGTACATTGGATTGTTACTCAGCCATAAAGGAGGAGGAAATTATGGCACTTGCCAGTAAATGGATGAAACTAGAGACTATCATGCTGAGTGAAATAAGCCAATCCCAAAAACCCAAAGGCTGAATATTCTCTCTGATATATAGATTGCTGATCCACAATGATAGGGGGGAAGGTGGAGTGGAGGTTCACTGAAATGGACAGAAGGAAGGGAGATAGGAATGGAATAATGAATTGGACATAACTTTCCTATGTTTAAATATGAATACACAGTCAGTATAACTTCACATCACATACAACCACAAAAATGGGAAGTTATACTCCATGTTATGAATGACATGTCAAAATACACTCTACTGTCAAAGAACAAATTAAAAAAAAAAAGGAATGGAAAGACTTCAGTTGTTGTGGCTAATCTGATCCCAAACACAATCACAGAAAAAAAATTAACCAAAGAAAAAACCAATGTTACATATAAGGTTGGATTTTATGTTAAGAATCAGATGGTATGACTGGATGTGGTGGTGAAAACCTGTAATCCCAGCAATTTGGGAGACTGTGGCAGGAGGATTGTAAGTTTGAGGTCAGCCTCAGCAAGTTAGTGAGACCCTATCTCAAAATTAAAAATAAAAAGGACTGGGGATATAACTCAGTGGTAAACCAACCCTGGGTTCAATCCCCAGTTAAAAAAAAAAAGAATAATCAGAGCCACTCCTTGATGCTACATATAGATAACAGAGTCTGAAGAGCAAACAAAATGATGTCCTGAGTTCCCCAACTCAGGGATGTAGCTGAAGGGTACAGTATTTGCTCTGTATGTGCAAGTCTCTGGGTTTGACCGCAGCAGCAGAAAAAAAAAAAAAGCCTCTATTACTGAGTAAGGATGAAGATAAAGAAAATACCATCAATAGGATCTTCTCAATCAATACTAATAATCACGAGAATGCTCTCCTAAATACCAAATAGTTTTATATTTATGTTTCTCTAATAACCAGGTATTCAATTCTTGTATGAAATAAATTACCATTAAGTCTCAAAACAGCATATTTCCTTTCAATAACCAGAGCAAATTTTATCCTTTTCACAAGCTCTTTCTGGCTATTACATGTTTCTGTCTTACTGGCTTATACAAATTAATAAATTAGTTAAGTAAAAATTAGCTAATCTAGCATTGTTTTTATTGTTGGTGGTCTGTGTTTTAAACATGCAAGATCCAATTATAGGTGCTAAAAGGACAGTAAAAATCAGTTCAAGTTTGCTTACTCAGTTGAGCTTCATGCTGAGGACTCTGGTGCTGGCACTGCTGTGATCGCCTATAAATTGTTTCTCCTGCCTTGAGTGCCTGTTTAAATAACCTTTCAGCATCTACAATAGTGGTTGCTTCTTCCTCGGCCAGTAGAACATATGCAGTAGCACAGCTATAAAGAAAGCAAGCAAGGCAATCTGAAATAAAACTGTAAGGGCAAGTATTTTCTCTTGGGTATATCCCTTTGCTCTAAACCAAGTTTCCCTTAGCTTTACCTATACTTTCCATCTCTTGGGGGAAAAAACAAAAACAAAAACCAACTTTATTAGATGTTTTAATTTCTTGGGGACATACTAGTATATTCATTATGTCTAATTCCACAATTTTTTTCAGTCTCTTATCTTTCTCTTCTATTCTTTCTTCTTTTTTACCTCCATGGTCTGACTCTGTGTTTTCTTTTTTTTTACAAGGGGAGAAAAAGGAAGATATATAAAGAATTGTGTGAAAAGTAGTTCTGGCAACCATATACTACAGTGATCAGACTTGCTCTTAGTCACTACATATTCTGTAATATCCAACTCCTGTGGGCAGCTATGAAAGACAGTGAAGATAAGGAAGAGGGTCTCTATGCTAAAGAGACACCTTTCATATCTGACTCAAAAAAACATTTCAGGACTAGGCTTTTCCTTCAAACGTGAGTATTCCCTCTGCATGTGGCTCTATCCTCCCTTGGACTTATGCACAGTAGAATGCAGCATACTTCCCTTGGTCTGAATTCTAGTCCTTCCTTCAAACTCCTACCCTCATTCCTTATACCCATGATTACCTCAAGTTTTCTCTTCTTCACCCTACTAAAACAGAGATTTTTCTTTGTATTAGCCAGTCAATGGCTGGCTAATAACATAAATTCGTTCTTATTTTTGGATAAAAGAAGAGAAGGAAAAAGTTTCCATTTTCTTATTTTGGTACTGGGGATTAAACCCAGGGTTACTTAACCATTAAGCCACATCCCTAGTTCTTTTTGGGACAGAGCCTTGTTATATTGCTGAGATTGGCTTTGAACCTGCAATTCTCCTTCCTCAGCCTCCCAAGTCACTGGGATTATAGGGCTGTGTGCCACTGCACCTATTTAAAGTTTCCCTTTCATTTCCAGAAATAACAAGTACCTCTCTTTGGGGATCATGTCTTAGTTCTGATAATATAAGCCTACACTGTCCAGAACAGTCAGTAGTCACATATACTTACTGAGCACTTGAAACACGGCTAGTCTGAACTGTAATGTGACATAAGTGTAAAACGCACACAGAATTTTGAAGACTGAGAAAAATATTAAAAATGTTTGTATAGAACACAGTGTTTAACTCAACAAGACGAGAGACACTATTGGTAAAAAGTACAAGTGCAGGCATGAAACAAAAGTGATGGCCAGATAACTATCACCATCAATTAAGGTTGAGAAGAGTCTTTCAGATATGGAAATGTAAATCATACCATTTAGGCAAATAGTAGTCTAAATTATTCAATAATTTCACTAATCAACAATAATATCTCCTATATATTACATGGATTTCTCTGAAATATTAGATATACTGCTGCTTTAAACACTAGGTATCCTGCCATTTCCAAAACAAATTCAAATGTTTTAAAATAACCATAATAAAAATACTTTTTAAAAGATCTAGATGGATAAAATTGATGCAGCTGAATCAAAATATAAACATTATTACTTATTTATTTTTGTGGTGCTGAGGATCAAACCTAGGGCCTTACAAATGCTAGGAAAGGGCTCTACCACTGAGCTATATCCCCAGTCCCTCAAGATAATTTTAAATTATAGTTGTATGGTATGAGGAGGTTTTTCTTCTCCTAAAGCCTTCTTGTATTTATTCTTGCACCTGAAGATGTTAATGCAATAAATTAATTATATGAATCTTACTTTGGGGAATGTAATTTTCTTAAGTTGAGGTTAAATTCACATACCAAAAAAATCACAGTTTAAAGTGTTTTAAAGTGCATAATTCAGAGACTTTTAATAAGTTCTCAAGGTTGTACAATTACCAGCACTACATAATTCTAAAACATTTTCATCACCCCTAAAAGAAATCCATAAGTCTCCCTAACTCCTGACAATCATAAATCTATTTTCTCACTTGATAGTGTCCTTTATTGCATAAAAGATTCTAACTGATTAATGTAATTTATTTTTTTCTTATTACTTGTGTTTTTCAGATCCTATTTAATAAACCACTGTAAAATCCAAAGTTGGGGAGATTTGTTCCATATTTTGTTTTCTTCTTCGTCCTTCCTTTATTTACTTACTTATTTAGGAGGTGCCTATCTATCTATCTATCTATCTATCTATCTATCTATTTTAGAGGTGCTGGGAGCAAACCCAGGAGCAATTTACCACAAGCTACATCTCCAGTAGTCCCTTCACCATTCTTTTTTTTTTTTTTTTGAAACAGTGTCTCACTAAGTTGCCTGGAAAGGCTAGCCTTGAACTTGAGATCCTCCTGCCTCAGCATCCTGAGTTAGCTGGAATTATAGGCATATACTATCATGCCCATTTTGATCTGTGTTAGGTCAAACATGTTAGGTCCTTGATTAATTTTGAATTAATTGGTATGTATATGTGAGGTAAAGAGTTCAATTTCGTACTTTTATATGTGGCTATCTAGTTGTTCCAGCATCATCTGTTTTCTAAAAAGACTACTTTTCTCTCCACTGAATGTAGTGGCACCTTGGTCAAAAATCAGTTGACCATAGATATCAACTTATTTCTGGATTCTCAATTGAAATCCATTGATTTAGGTTTCTATGTTTATGATTTAATTGCTGTAGTTTTGTAGTAAGATTGAAAATCTTGAAGTGTGAGTCCTCCAACTTTGTTTTTCTCTTTCAAGACTGTTTAGGCTATGCAGAGTCACTTGCAATTCCACATGAATTTTAGGACCAGCTTGTCCATTTCTGCAAAAATAGTAATTGATAGGACTACACTGAATCTATAGATCAACTTGGGAAGGACAGTGATGTCATAATAATATTTAAGTCATCCAATCCATGAATAGAGGATGTCTTTCCATTTAAGTTGTCTTTAACTATCTGAACAGTGTATTATAGCTTTCAGTGTACAAGTCTTGCATATTCTTGGTTATATTTATTCCAAAGTATCTTAATAATTTTGATGCTATTGTAAATGGTATTATGTTATGATCTGAATTTGAAACGTCCCCCAAAGGATCATGTGTTGAAAGTTTGGTCCCCAGTAATGTTCAGAGATGGGGCTCTTGGAAGTGATTATTAGATCATGATGGCTCTGACCTCATCAATTTATTAAACCATTAAAGGATTCATAGCTGAATGGACTACTGAGAGGTGGTGGAAAGTGTAGGAGATAGAACCTAGGTGAAGGGAGTAAGTTCTTGAGGATGTGCTCTTGACTATATCTTGTTCCCAGTCTCAGTTACTATTTTTCCCTCTGCTTCTGGCTACTTATGAATTGAGTTGTTATCTTCTGCCATTTCCTTCTGCTATGATGTTCTGCCTCACCTCAGGACCAAAGCAGTGGAGCAGGTCAACCATGCACTGAAACATCAGAAATCATGAGCCAAAATATACTTATCCTCCTTTAAGTTGTTTTTTGTCATAGGGATAAAAAACTGACTAACACAGATTTGTTTTCTTGGTTTCCTTTCCAAATTGTTCAATGCTAAAGTATAGAAATGCAGCTAATTTTTTATACTGAGCTTGTCTCTTCAAACATTTTTGAAATCTTTATTGGCTCTAGTAAGAATGGCTCAGTATATAAAAATTAATCAATATGATATATCACCTTAACAGAATGAAGGAGAGAAATCACTGATCATTTCAAGTGATGAAGAAAAAGCATTTGACAAAATCCAACACCCTTTCATGATAAAAACATGGAAATCAGTTAATGTAATGCATCACATTAATAGAACAAAGGACAAAAACCATGATTATCTCAATCGATGCAGAAAAAGTATTTGACAAAATCTAACACCAGTATATGATGACAACATTTTTAAAATTAGGACTGTAAGGAACCTTCCTCAATCTGATAAAAAAGTATCTATGAAAAACCCAGTGATAACTACGTACTGATTGATGAAAAACTGAAAGTGTTCTGAGATCAGAAATAAGGCAAGGATATCTGCTCTTACCATTTCATTTAACATAGCAGTAGAAAAAAATGTCATCCTAAAAGTAAAACTATCTATTCATAGATAACATTATCTTTATATGTAGAAAATCTTAATTGACACAAACAAAACTACCAGAGCTGGGCTGAGGATGTGGCTCAGTGGTTAAGTGCCCCTGGGTTCAATCGCTAGTACCAAAAAAACTTTCCACTAAAAGGTGAATTATAAGCTAGGAACAAGCACAAATATTTTGTGACAAACATGGAGGGTAAATTCTTGGGAATGATACTGGCCAAAATATATCATTATGTTGTGTGTGTATGCATGTGGAAAAACTCCAATGACTAAGCAACTTTAAAAATATGGAATATCACCTTATATACATTCAAACAACGTATAATAATGACATCTTCAACAAGATTCTCCTGAAAAAAATGTTTACTTACAAGTTGCAGAGATTCCCTCAGTTAGCACCACTTTGTCTCAGATATCAGTAGTAACAGCAACCAAAATTAAAACGGTCCACCGTCCCACCACCCGCGCCGGAGCTGCGCTCGGAGCTCCCCCTCCGGCAACACACCGCACACAGTGGCGGGAGCGACGCCGCCTCTGTGTGCTTAAATCTACTACTGAACTCAGTAGTAGATTTTTTATTCCCAGCAGAATTTTCAGTTTGAGAATTTCCAGTTAGATTCTTTTTATTATCTCTTCCTCTTTATTTATATTATGTAATGGCAAAACATCATTCTTATGGTTTTCATTAGCTCTTTGAACACATTTAAAATAATTTATTTAAAGTCTATTAAGTCCAAAGTCTAGGCTTCTTTAGGTGCAGTTTCTATAAATTTCTTTTCTTTCCTATGCATTGCCCATATATATATTTTTTGTTTTCTTTATAATGTTTCATTGAAAATGGGAAACCCTGATTATTATATTTTGAAAACTCTGGAAATAAGATTGTTTTGTACTCCATCTGTCATTGCTGTTTGTTGTAGTCGCTTGTTTAATGACTTCCCTGAACCAATTTTAAAAAATTCACATTCTTAGTCATGTGGGGCAAATGAAGTGTGAGCTCTGTTAGCTTAGTAGTAAGTTAATGATTTCCTTAAACACTGATTTCCTTAAACACTGAAACTCAAAAAAATCTCACAAAAAAACAGAAGTTTTTGCAGATGAGCTGTGTGTATGTTGTATGTGCACACGCATACCAGGCATCTTCCAACTCTGCCTTAGTCTTTACTTCTTGCTTTCACACAACCTGAAGGTTAGCCAGACATGAGAGCTCAGGGCCTTTTCAACTATTTTCTTTTTCTAAAAATTTATTTATATATATACACACACACATGAATATATTTTAGTTGTTGATGGACCTTTATTTTATTCATTTATTTATATGTGGTGCTGAAAATCAAACCCAGTTCCTCACACATGCTAGGCAAGCATTCTACCACTGAGCCACAACCCCAGACCATTTTGAAGTCTTTTGTAAGCACATGTTCAACTTTGACCAAGCATAAGACTTTGAGATTCCCAGGTATTTGTGGGAGCTCTTCACAGCCTTAATTCCCCAAAGTGTATCATTCTCCAGCCTTTCCTCATAAGCTTTCTAGCTTGTCTGTTTTTAGCCTCAGCTGTTATCCCTTGCCTCAGACAATAGTGACTAATGCAGTTACCTTTAGATGTTTTCAACAAATGTGCCTTATGTAGTTAATTCAGTTCTGAGAAATGTTCAAGTTAACTCAAATAAAGGCAAGTCCTTTCAGTTGGTCTTTCATGGAGCCACCACACAGGTTAAAACAACCACTGTTCTTTGATAAAATGATATGGATCTATACTTACAATGTGCACTACTGTCTTCAAGGTTAACACTGAGCTAGGGAGTAGATGATCGGGCCAGCGTATATTAAACAAGATAGGTATTTTCACCTTTGATTTAACATTCACTAGATTGCTGTAAACTTTTTTATTATTTTGATTGTGAGTTTATTCACTGTTTTTGGAGTTCACTACTCTACCATTTTTGCACCACTTTGGGAAAACATTCCTTGAGTGACCCCAAATAGAACTATATTTTTACTCTTGGCATTTATTTAGTATGTATTAGATTAATTTCTATTAGCTTAGTGCAGTGATGCACAACTGTAATCCCAATGAGGCTCAGTCAGGAGGATTATGTATTTGAAGCCAGTCTCAGCAACTTGGATCTGTCTCAAAATAAAAAGGGCTGGGGATGAATCTCAGTGGTAGAGCATCCCTGAGTTCAATCCTCTACTGTCAAAAAAATATATATAATAAAGTAAAATAAATAAATAAATGTTGTTAACTTGGGGAGGGATGTTGACAGAGTTATGTTTTACTTATTTTGAATCCTCTTCTTATGTCTTTAAGCCCATTAGCAACTGACATTCTCAGTACTGAATAAATGTTCTGAATTAATGATTTAAATGAAAAACAAAATTAAAACACTGGCATAAGCATTTTAATACCCTTATAGTATTATCACATTCTCCATTAAAAAATAATTCTAACATAATTTCTATTCAAAATCATATTTAAGTTTTAAATTTCAGAAACAAAATAGAGATGTCAGTGAATACTGCAAATTTTATCTTTAGGAAGAGGGAACTATAATAGTATAATGTATAATAGTATAATGACTCCAAGGGTCTTAGAAACAGACAAAAGGAAATATAAAATCATTTGCCTGAGTTTCCTTTAAAACAAACTTATTTTCCATATAATTCAAACTTACTCATTGTTTAATTCTAAAGCTTGATAGGCTGCTTTGATTCGAGCTGGAGGATTTCTTTCCCTCCATGCCTTCTGCATAACTGTAGGAAAAATATTTCAAAAGTGAATGAGATGGTAAACATAAATAACTTTATGCAAAACATATGAAGAATGAACAAGGAGAGTAAATAAAGCTTTAAATAATATGTCTTTAAATATATAAAACAAGAAGTTGAGTTTCTAATTCACATTAACTTTATGAGAAATTTACATTAAATATAGAAGGTTTAAGTGTAATAAAAATAATCTTTCTCTGATTTATTTGAATAACAACATATAAGGTACTTAACTAGTTTAATTTCATCATTTATTATATGTGAATATTGATATATCTAAATGCACGTTAAAATTCAGTTTGAGTGATATTAGATTATAATCAACATTAAATATTCCAGTTCAGTTTTTATCATTTTCTAAAGATTCTATAGAACTGCTATAAATATACAAAAACTTAAAAACAGAGTCTGTCTAATCAATAATTCACTCTAAGAAGAATGTGTGGATTCGCATTTTGCATGAAAAGCAGAGGGAAGAATTAATTTAGAATATAATACATCTCTGGAATATGTCACCTTTACCAGAATTCAACAAAAGCCTAAGCTAGAATTTCTCTGGAATAATCATATTAGTTTTGCTACCATTCACTATACTAAAATAAAGATATCACACTAAGTAACATTTCTTAAAAATTAAAGGAACAAACAAACAAAATGAAGATATCTGGCTTAGTTTAAGTTTGATAAGAAAAATAAGGAACCTATGAGTGTTGATTTTGGAACAAAACCCATCTCTGTCCAGAAAGAATAATGTGGAAAATGTTTGCTTTTTCCCTTGGAAAGAAAATATTAGTGTTGGCTTAGAAAAGGAGACAATATATTCCACTTGTGTAACAAAAAATTCTTTTCTCATATCAAACATGTCACCAGCTAGCTGACAGCTAATGCTTCCTGAACTTGACAAATTGATGCAAGGCAGCATCCATCTGATACTAAGAACATTATTCTGTTGAAACTCTAAAATATTAAATAAAAATAGAGCATAATAGCATATATAAATTTGCTATTTCTGATGATAGGGCTCTTTTCTATAAGTTATATGATATTTACAAGTCAAATTTTAATACTAAATCTTTACCAACATTTTAAAGAGTTATTTGATATTCAGGTATATTAAGTACATATCAATTTCTTTAACCAATTCCCTTTTGATGGACAACTAAGTTATATCCAATACTTTGCTAACATAAAACTGTGATAACAATCTTTCAGTGGCTATCTTTGCATTGCTGATCAAATATTTCCTTTCTAGAAATAAAAGGTTCTGGACATATATCTCCAAATTCCTCTTAACAATATCATATTAATTTATATTCTCACTTTATAGGAGACTGATCATTTCCATACTTCCTTAACAACCTACTACAAAAGTTGAGCATCCCCAATCCAAAAATCCCAAATCTGAAATACTCCAAAATAAAGAACATTAACCACAGGTGGGCAGTTCCACACGTGACCTCATGTTCTCGCAGTCAAAACACAGGTACACTAAAAATACTGTATGAAATTACCTTCAAGCTAAGTGTATAAAGTGTAAGTGAATTTTATGTTAGGACTTGAGTCCCATTCCCAACATATCTCCTTATATATTTGGAAATATTAAAAAATTTTTAAAAATCTGAAATCCAAATATTTATGGTCTCAAGTATTTCTTATAAGGAATATTCAATCTGCCTTATCAATCTTTGCTAATTTGAAAACAATCTCATTTTTTAAAAAATTTTTCTATTGAGGTTATCTCAAAAATAGTAATTTTTCTTATGTTTCTGTTTTCAAATGCTTTATCTGGCCTTTCAAGATTATTCTTTATAACCCAAGTCAGTCCTAACTCTAAGAGGAAAAGGGAAGTAGAGGAAGGAAAAAATGTGCATTTTTTTTTCTAAAATAAGGATCAGGAATAATTTAAAGCAAAATGTTGACTTAGTATTCAATTGTTCTCTTTAAGACCTCATGATATGCTTTAAAAAATTAATAAAAGATTTTAGTAATTCATTCAAATTTATCTATTTTTAAGCCAAATATTTTGACATTCTAATAAGCACAAGAGACCAGCAGTTATCCCTAGGACAGGGGTCACATATGTAAATGTCTACAGAGGCCAGGTAAGAAACATGACAATGAACTAAAACCACATTTACTGTCTGAAGAGAATAGCCACAATTCATTTCTAGGTTATTACTGCCAAGTGGAAATGTAGATCCACTTTTCCTATACTTTCCAAAAAGTGTAAATCAGATTTTAATGTGAATTTTGCTCTTTATTTATTTATTTTTCTAATAGAATCTCTCTGTTGTCCAGGATGGCCCTTAATTCCTGGCTTTACATGATTCTTCTACCTCAACCTCCCAAGAGCTGGGACTACTGGTACATGCCATTGTGACCAGCATCTTTATTTTTAAATGTTGAAATTAAAACATATAATTCAGAAAACATTGCTGGCTGTCCCTTGAGAATATGGGGTGTTTTTTGTTGTTGTTGTTTTAGTTACAGATGGACATAATACCTTTATTTTACTTATTTTTTTTATATGGTGCTGAGGATCTAACCCAGTGACTCACATGTGCTACGAAAGTGCTCTACCACTGAGCCACAACCCTAGCCCCAAGAATATGCTTGTTCTCTGCCTTAGATAAACAAATTGATGAGAACAAAATCAACTCATTTAATGATTACTAAAGATGATAAGTCAAGGGAAATTTGCCACATCCCATATACATACACATTTGTCTTTTGAATATAAAACTATTAATATATATCATTGGCTTTCTGGGAATTTGGTCTATCTAGTCCAAGCTCCAAGATTTATCTATCTTTCCATCTTGGAATTTGAATTCAGAAGAGAACATTATCATGGAAGATGCATGCTAATATGTTTACTTGAACTGAAAAATGAAATCACAGACTTCACTACCAGAAAGCGTCTGGTTTGGTTAATAAGATTGAAAAATTAAGACATGCATCCAATTAGGTTTCATGGAGGACATATTTCAAAGTTTAAAGATCTAAGTTATATATCTGTAAGGACTTGACAAAACTTTGATTAAAATATATCACATTATTTAGAACCTAGATCAAATGAAATTTACATTTAAAAATGTATACTTTTTTATTGTAGAAAAGTCTGCTTATGATAAAAGACTTAAGCATTAATTATAATACAATTATAAAGTATGTAAAATAGATATGCATTAAGAAGAAAAAGGACTTACAAAAGCTTGTTACTGTTAGAAAACGTTTGATCATGTAGTTTTCAATAGATAAGGTGGGTATCAATTTTTTTTTTTTAAAGAGAGAGTGAGAGAGGACAGAGAGAGAATAGAGAGAGAGAATTTTTAATATTCATTTTTTTTTTTTTTTTAGTTCTCGGCGGACACAACATCTTTGTTGGTATGTGGTGCTGCTGAGGATCGAACCCGGGCCGCACGCATGCCAGGCAAGCGCGCCACCGCCTGAGCCACATCCCCAGCCCCGGTATCAAATTTTTTGATTCCAGGATCTGGGGCAATATATGTAGCTTAGTAGTAGAGTACATGCTTAGCATGTGTCCTGGGTTCAATCCCAGAAAACAAACATACACACATACACATATACATATACACACACACACACACACACACACACACACACACACACAGAAAATAAACTGACTCCATGATGTATATTTAAAATAAGGCATATTAATTTTACTTTTTTAATATCTACATTTTGCAATATGTCAAAAATTACATTCTTTGTAATTATTTTGCCTTGTAATGTTAATTTTAAAAAGATTGAGTTAGGCACAATGGCAAATGCCTGTAATACCACTGACTGGGCTGAGGAAGGATCACAAGTTTGAGGCCAGCCTCAGCAATTTAACAAGGCCCTAAGCAACTCAGTGAGACCTTGTCTCAAAAAATAAAAAGGGCTGCGGACATAGCTTAGTGGTAAAGCACCCCTGGGTTCAATCCCCAGTACCAGAAAAAAAAAAAAAAAAGTAAAAGGACACATTTGTGGGGAGCCACACTGAAGGACCATGCCTTCCAGACCTGATGTCTCAGGCTCTGGCCAACCACTCAGAATGCAAGGTCATCTTTGTGGGGCATGCCCCTAGGGTTGAGTTACACTCACCTGTTCCCTTATACTCCTGCCCCTTCTGCCCTTTTATGAATAGAACTTTCTAAGAACAAGAGTCCTCCCCAATAAAAGCTGACTTCCAAATGTGTTCCCTCTCTCTCATCAGCCTCTCATGACTTTCTCTTGCTTTCCCTTTTGGGGAGCCAGAGGATGAAAGACGGGGAAGCCATCCTGAAGCTTGTATAAAGGTAAATCGTGTCTGTGTTTTTATTTTATGTCCCTGCAAATTCACACGAGTGATCTTAGTTCAGCTGCCCGCACTGGTCGGGGGTGGCACACATAATTTTTAAATTCTTTTTGGAGATAGAGAATGTTTTAAGACTATAGTTTTAGTGTAGAAATGTTTTAAGACTACAGTTTTAGTGGACAGTCAGAGTGGCTGTTTGGAAAGTCTACTGATGTTTGCAATTCTGACTATGAGAGGGAGATAAGGGCTAATTTCCAGACTCACTTCAATCCTTAAAATTAAATCATAATACTTACATTCTACTCCTATTTCTAAGACATACTTTTGCTAATAATAACATTAAACTTATAAACATAAAGCAATTCTTTTTTAACCTCTATTTGAAATTAAATATTTTATGAAACCATATCAAAGATCCTTAAATTCCTGCTACCATCCATCCTTAATACATTTAATCCAACGAAGATATATGACAATGAACTCAATTCAGTGCTAAGAAACTGGCTTTTTCAAACTACCTATCAATGTGGTTAAGTGGAAGTAGTAGTATTTTAGTGGTTAAAAGCCAAACTGGAGTTTGAAACCTATCCTTATGTATTAGCTGTGTGATTAGGGCATACTACTTGATCTCTCTTTGTCTTAGTTCCTTTGTTTTATTTATTTATTTGCAGTGCTGGCGATCAAATCAATGGTCTTATGCATGCTAGACAAACACTTCAGCAGTAAGCTTCATCCCCAGAACCAGTTCTTTTATTTTTAAAACTGAACTGATACTACTACCTCTCATAAAGTGGGAAAATTAAATTAGTACATTTCTACAAATTACTTAAACCAGGGCTTTCATATGTGTCTTCCTTAATAGTGTATGAAACTTGGAGAGCAAGGAATATATTTTCATCTTTGATCCCTATCAGCTAGCACACTGCCTGGCATACTGCAAATACTGTAATATAATTTGAGTTAATATATCTGTTAATATTATTTAATCTGAGTTTCTTGTCAATAATGCAAATAACTTCAACTCAAATAACTCTGGATATTATAATAAATAACTCTAAAGAACTTTTTAAATAATTTTCACAGTCACTGTTTGCACCATGAATAGATATGACATACCTGTGTCTGAAGGACGTAAAAAGTCTGAGTCACAGGTGAAAAAGGTCTGATGGTCCTGTGCTGACAAGTTCATGTCATAGTATGTAAGTGGCTCTTTTCCAGTCACCCAAGTGTATCTTAACCAAAACACAAGAAAATATTTAAATTAGACATGAGAGAGTATCTGTCTGCTATAACATATACTATTTAAATTTCAAAGATAGAGGACTACAAGTTCTATATTCTATTTCAGGATATTTTAAAAATTTATTATACTTAGCAAAATGAGTGAGATAATCTACAAAAACTAATTAAGAATATGATAATAAAACATCAAAAATGAAATCAGAAAGAATAAATTATTCAATAAACAATGCTCTGAATACTGGATTTGAAGGAATAAAACAATGTTAGATATATATCTCATTAAATATATTTGAATAAATTCTCAATGAATAAAAATTAAATATTACAAGTAAAACTCCATAGAAGCTAAAAGAAAGGAGATGAATTTCTACTCAATATCAATATGGTGTAGGGCTTTCAGTGTATAGACAGAGCAGGGCACAGTGGTGCACACCTATCATCTCTACAACTCGGGAGGCTGAGACAGGAGGATCACAAGTTTGATGACAGCCTGGGCAACTTAGCAAGACCCTCTCTTAAAATTAAAAAAAAAAAAAAAAAAAAACTGACTGGGTAAGTATCTCAGTGGTAGAGTGCTCCTGGGTTCAATTACCAGTACCTAATACCATATTTCACTAAAGTAAAATTATAAACTTTCATCCCACCCAACCCTACAATAAACTGTCTAGTAAATACTCTTTTTATTTTCCAAACTAGAGATTGAACCCAGGGGTACTCTACCACTGAGATGCTTCCCAAGATCTTTTTATTTTATTTTGAGATTGTTCTTGTTAAGTTGTTAAGGTCCTCAAACTTGTGATTCTCCTTCCTCTGCCCCTCAAGAAGATGGGATTACAGACATGCACCACCACACCAGGCTAGTAAATACATTTTTAAATGTCAAATCTCATTAGTAATAAACAAATAGTGAATTAAAATTAAGTTTTACTCTTCACCTATCAAACTGATGAAGATGTGTTATCAAGGATGAAGTGGAATATGCATATGTATGTTATGGGAATAAATGCAAATTAGAATACATTTCTCTTCTCAGAAATCAATTGGGTAATATCTATCAAACGTCTTTAAAAAGTTACATCTAGGGGCTGGGAATGTGGCTCAGGCGGTAGCGCGCTCGCCTGGCATGCGTGCGGCCCGGGTTCGATCCTCAGCACCACATACAAAACAATGATGTTGTGTCCGCCGAGAACTAAAAAATAAATATTAAAAAAAAATTCTCTCTCTCTCTCTCTCTCTCTCACTCTCTCTTTAAAAAAAAAAAAAAAAAGTTACATCTAGGTGGAATTCCATTAAACATTTTCTCTCCTTTAAAAATTATTTTTAAATTTACATAGTAATGATTTTCAAAAATCAAGGGAAGAAAAAAAACTGTTTATACCCTCTGATTCAATAATACCAGTGCTATAAATAAACCCTGAGGAAATAATCATAGATGTGGCTACATACTTATAATATACCAATTTAATGCTAACAGTGGAAAAATAATCTCAGTAACCCAGATGGGAGAGACTATGGGTAAAGTAAGGTATATGCATGCATACAATAGAAAAAATACAACCATAAAAATCACATTTTTAAAGAAATCCATGTTATCAAGAAATTTTGTGGGAAATTCACATAATGTTATATTGGAAAAAAGTAGGATGTATATCTTTGAGTATGGTGTTAAAGTTTTGTTTCTATATGTGCCTATAAAAGAGAGACTGGATGGAGATATTCTAAAATACTAATAGCAATTAACACTTAGTGGTGGAAAAGTGATTTTTACTTTCATTTTTATGCATCTGTGTATTTTTAATTTTGTACAATGAATATGCGTATATTTTACAAACAGAAAAACTGAGTATCAGAAAAGAACATTTTAAATGTTATTTATACATGATCAAAGTTCTTAAGTTATTTTATACCATTAAACAATAGCTGGGCATGGTGGCTCATGCCTGTAATCCCAGCAATTTAAGAGGCTGAGACAGGAGCATCACTAGTTTGAGGGCAGCCTCAGCCACTTAGCAAGACCCTATGAAACTTAGTGAGACTGTATGTCAAAATAAAAAGTAAAAAGGGCTGGGGATGTGACTCGGTGTGTAAGTTTCCTGGGTTCAATCCTCAGCACAAAAATAAATAAATAAATAGCCTTGCTAAAATTTTAGCTTTTTTTTCCCCCTAAACAGGTATCTATATCTGTAAGCAGATATATTTTAGTTGTCAAAGGATCTTTTATTTATTTATGTGAGACGCTGAGGATCGAACCCAGGGCCTCACACATTCCAAGAAAGCACTCTACCACTGAGCCACAACTCTAGCCCTAAAGTTTTAGTTTATAAAAAAAAATTGTCATGAAGAAAAAAGGAAAACCAAATTCTTGTTAATTTATCAAAGTTTTGCTATGCATTCTAAAAGTAAGAAAATACTGAGCTAGAGGTATAGCTCAGTGGTAGAGCACTTCATCTTGCATGTATGAGGCCCTGGGTTTGGTCACTAGCACCATAAAAGACAATAAAAATTTAAAAATAATTAGCAATCCATATTATTCCTAAAATGATTGGAGGCAGATGAAATACAAAGTATAATATAACCTACATTGAAAGTAAATTAAAAAGATTCAATAGAGGAAAAATAATAATTGGGACACAAATGGAACCTAAAATGAAATTAACCACAAAGTTCAGTGCATTTACTAAGAATTGATTACAGTATGGCTTTAAACTTTCTAGAACTACAAAATGATTATCAACCAATTCAGACTTTTTTGAATTAATCATTCAAAAGAAGCATATTTCTGGTACTAAGAAATTTCTCTTTAAAATCTTCATGAAGTGGAATCTGTATAATATAACAAGGAACTGTGGCAATAACTTAATAAACAGTGTAGAAAGTTCAAGGACCTCTTACAGAATCCCTTAATACAGGTTAAAGACATCTCTCATAAAAGCCTAGTTTTCACTTTCTAGGATGCCTCTATCTTACACTATCAAGTACTTATAAAGAAGGGTTATTGTTTAATCATTTTTGTATCTCCATCATGTTGCACAGAGTAGGGTTGTAGAGTGAGTTAAATAACATGCTACAATCTACCTCCAGGTAAAACAAAGTCCTACTCAAAATAAAAATGAAAGTCAGGGCTGGGATTGTGGCTCAGTGATAGAGTGCTCACCTAGCATGCATGAGGCACTGAGTTTCATCCTCAGCACAACATAAAAATAAAAATAAAGATACTGCATCCACCTAAAACTAGAAAATACATATTTTTAAAAAATGAAAGCCAAATGTCAATAGTTGGAAGTTTCTAGAGATGCTTTTTCATTCACAATAAAACTGGAAGAAAAATGAACACAGTAGTGTAGAGAGGAGATGGTAATACAAAATCAATAAAAAATCCTGTACCGTTGCACAAATATGAGCTCATATTCACATTCAAATTGATGTTTTCTAGTGAATCTTGAAATCTTGAAATTGAGCACATATGCATAGGAGTTTGTTGACACCTACAATTTTTTTAACCTCAAGAATTCTTTAAAAAAGGCTTTCTAACATAAACTAAGGGACTTATTATATATCACAAACATGATTTAAAGCATTGCTTCTAGTGATTATAAATATAGTCAAGATGCTGCCACAAAAACTTCAACTAATCTTTTTACCTTATTATATATATCAACATCTCCAACTGGAAGAAACTGTGATATATTTATAAAAACAAATGTTTCCATAGTACTTTCACTCTACTTATAATGAAAGCAAAATGTAGTACCTTCTATATTCTGCTCCTCTGAAAAGGTTTAAAGGGTTTCTCCATACCTTGCATTCTGAAAAACATGGGAAAAAAAGAGTTCAAACAAATGCAGTCAAATCTTTATTTAATCAACATTCACTGTCTACCCAGTTATTCTAAGCACAGAACTAGCCACAGATGATACAAAGACAAATAAACCATTAATCACCCTGGCTCTCAAGAAGCATAGAATTAAATCTAGTCATTCCCTTATTTCTGTCTCCATAGTGTTTGGTTCATAATTCAGTTATGTCAGTTACCATTTAAAATGTGATTGATTATCTGTTTGGATTTTAATTTCCCCTCTCAAATATGATATCTTAGCTCACTTTTATGTTTGTGAAGCCTACCACAGTATCTGGAACTGACTTGTTTAACTGAATTAAATACAGCATGAATGTTAGTATTATGAACAATCACCTAAACTGTATGACAAGTGCTATAGTTGAGACCTGTTTTATTCCAACCAAAAAAAAAAAAAAAAAAAAAGGAAAGTGAATTTTTCTCTGGAGGAATCAGCGAAGGTTTTAGGGAGGAGGTGACATTTGAACTGATGCTGAATCATTGAATCATAAAAGATGAGTAGAAGATTGCCACATTCAAAGCAGAGGAAGTACCATAAAACTGTACATCATGTTTAGGCTAGAGCAGATGGTAGGGTGTAGGAGGACGAGCTGAAATAAAGGTAGACTGAAGGAAATTGATGAAGAAACTTATATTCCATTTTAAAGAGTCTGAAGATGATATACAATCAATCAACAAATATATGAAAAAAATGTTCATCATTGCTAGCAATTAGAGAAATGCAAATCAAAATCACTCTTAAGATTTCATCTCACTCCAGTCAGAATGGCAGCTATTATCAACACAAATAACAATAAGTGTGGGTGAGGATGTGGGGGAAAAGGTACACTCCTACACTGCTGGTGGGACTGCAAATTGGTGCAGCCAATTTGGAAAGCAGTATGAAGATTTCTTAGAAAATTGGGAATGGAACTACCATTTGACCTACCTATCCCTATCTTTGGTCTATACCCAAAGGACTTAAAAACAGCATACTACAGGGACACGGCCACATCAATGTTTATAGCAGCACGATTCACAATAGCTAAACTGTGGAACCAACCTAGATGCCCTTCAATAGATGAATGGATTAAAAAATGTGGCATAGACACACAATGGAATATTACTCAGCAATGAGAGAGAATAAAATCATGGCATTTGCAGGTAAATGGATGGTGTTAGAGAAGACAATGCCAAGTGAAGTTAGCCAATCCCAAAAATCCAAATGCTGAATGTTTTCTCTGATATAAGGAGGCTGATTCATAGTGGGGTAGAGAAAGGAAGCATGGGAGGAATAGACAAACTCTAGATAGGGCAGAGGGAGGGGAGGGCAGGGGAGGGGGCAGGGGGTTAGAAATGATGGTGGAATGTGATGGACATTATTATCCAAAGTACATGTATGAAGACACGAATTGGTGTGAATGTACTTTGTATATGACCAGAGATACGAACAATATTGTGCTCTATATGTGTAATTTGAATTGTAACACATTCTGCTGTCATATCTAAATTTTAAAAATTAATAAAAATAAATTAGGGTCTAACATAGAGGAAAAAAAGGAAAAATAAAACTTTATTGTGGGAAAAAAGTCTAGATATAATCTTGAGTCAGTGAGAAGCTATCAAAGGATTATAAGCAGAATAACAACAAATATCAAAGCAGTTCTTAAAGTATGATTCATGGAAATGCAAAGTAGCTGTTTTCATAGTAAATTCTGAGACATGATTTGCCTTTGTGTTGACGTGGACTCAGTTATATGACCCTGAGAATGAGGGCATCTTTAAATTTTGTGCCCCAGGCAACTCATTTATCTTACCATCCTGCTGCACAATTTAATATTAACATATTATAATTTAATATAAAATCAAATAGTATCAAGTTAATGTGGGTATAACCACTATACTTTTTTTATTTTGGTACTGGGAATTGAACCCAGGGGCTCTTAACCATGAGCCACATCTCTACCCCTTTTTTATATTTTATTTGGAAAGAGAGTCTCGCTGAGTTACTTAGGTTCTTGCTAAGTTTCTGAGGCTGGTTTTTTTAAAAAAAAAATTATTTGTTCTTTTTAGTTATACATGACAGCAGAATATATTTGGACATACTATACATAACTAGAGTAGACATCCCATTTTTGTGGTTGTACATGATGTGGCATTACATTGGTCATACATTTAATGAACATAGGAAAGTTATGTCTTTCATTCTACTGTCTTTTCTATTTCCATTCCCCATCCAATTCATTCTACTGTCTTTTCTATTTCCATCTCCCCTCCCTTCCCTTCATTCCCCTTTGTCTAAAATTCAATGAACTTCTATTCTTTCCTCCACCCCTGTTAATGTTCTGCATATCAGAACATTCAGCTTTTGGTTTTCTGGGATTGGCTTATTTCACTTAGCATGATAGTCTCCAGTACCATCCATTTACTGGCAAATGCCATAATTTCCTCCTCCTTTATGGCTGAGTAACAGTCCATTGTGTATATGTACCACATTTTCTTTATCCATTCATCTGTTGAAGGACACCTCCATAGTTTAGCCATTATGAATTAAGCTGCTGTGAACACTGATGTGGCCATGTCACTATAGAAAGCTGATTTTAAGTCCTTTGAGTATAATAAATCAAGGAGTGGGATAGCTTCGTCGAATGGTGGTTCCACTCCAAGTTTTCTGAGGAATCTCCAGACTGCTTTCCAGAGTGGTTGCACCAATTTGCAGTCCCACCAGCAAATGCATAGGTGTAACTTTCTCCCCACATCCTCACCAACATTTATTGTTACTTGTATTCTGACTGATAATCGCCATTCTGACAGGGGTGAGATGAAATCTCAGTGTAGTTTTAATTTGAATTTCTCCAATTGCTAGAGATGTTGAACATTTTTTCACATATTTGTAGACTGATCAAACTTCTTCTATGAAATGTCTGTTCAATTCCTTTGCCCATTTATTGATTGGGTTATTTTTTTTTTTTTTGGTGTTAAGTTTTTTGAGTTCCACTCTGTATACGGTGTAGGTGGCAAAGATTTTCTCCCATTCTGTAAGCTTCTGTTCACATTTTTTATTGTTTCCCGTGCTGTTAAAAAGATTTTTAGTTTGACACCATCCTATTTATTGATTCTTGATTTTATTTCTTGCACTTTAGGGAGTCTTGTTGAAGAATTCAGTTCCTAAGCTGACATGATGGAGATTTGGGCCTACTTTTCCTTCTATAGGCTCAGGGTCTCTGTTCTAATACCTAGGTCCTTGATTCACTTGGAGTTTTGTGCTGGGTGAGAGATAGGAGTTTAACTTCATTTTGCTACATATGAATTTCCAGTTTTCCCAGCATCATTTGTTTAATAGGCTACCTTTTCTTCAATGTTTGTTCATGGTGCTTTTGACTAGTATGAGATAACCATATTTATGTGGGTTTGTCTCTGTGTCTTCTATGCTATACCATTGGTTTTCATGTCTGTTTTGGTGCCAATACTATGCCGTTTTTGTTACTATAGCTCTGTAGTATTGGTGTTGAGATGCCACCTGCTTCCCTTTTCTCTCTGAGGATTGCTTTGTCTATTCTGGGCCTCTTACTTTTCCAAATGAATTTCATGACTGCTTTTTCTATTTCTATGAAGAACACTGTTGGAATTTTGATTGGAATTGCATTAAATCTGTATAGTGCTTTTGGTAGTATGGCTATTTTGACAATATTAATCTTGCCTATCCAAGAACATGGGAGATCTTTCCATTTTCTAAGGTCTTCTTCAATTCCTTTCTTTAGTGTTCTATAGTTTTCATTGCAGAGATCTTTCACCTCTTTTGTTAGATTGATTCCCAAATATTTTATTTTTTAAAGCTATTATGAATGGGATAGTTTTCCTAATTTCTCTTCCAGTTGACCCATTGCTGAGGTATAGGAACACAATTGACTTATGGTTGTTAATTCTATATCCTGCTACTTTGCTGAATTAATTTATGAGTTCTAAAAGTTTTTTGGTGTGGAATTATTTGGGTCTTCTAAATATAGAGTCATGTCATGGGCAAATAGGGATAATTTCAGTTCTTCTTTTCCTATTTGTATCCCTTTAATTTCTTTTATCTAATTAATCTGGCTAAAGTTTCAAGGACTATGTTGAATCAAAGTGGTGAAAGAGGGCATCCTTGTCTTTTGCCAGTTTTTAGAAAGAATGCTTTCAATTTTTTTTTCCATTTAAAATGATGTTGGCCTTGGGTTTAATGTATACAGCTTTTACGATGTTGAGGTATGTTCCTACTATCCCTAGTTATTCCAGTGTTTTCAGCTTGAATGGATGCTGTATTTTGTCAAATACTTTTTCTGCATCTGTTGAGATAATCATGTGATTCTTTTAAGTCTATTTATGTGATGAACTACTTTTTTTGAGTTCTGTATGTTGAACCAACCTTGCATCCCTGGGATGAACACCACTTGATCATGGTGCACTACCTTTTCAATATGTTTTTGTATGCAATTTGCCATTATTTTATTAAGAATTTTTGCATCTATGTACTGAGGCTAGCCTTGAACTCACAATCCTCCTGCCTCAGCCTCCTGAGCTGCTAGGATTATAGGCATGTGGCACCTGGCAAACCATTATACTTTAGTATGAGTCAAGGCAGTGATGCCAAATTGTACTAACAGTCATTGAATTCTTCGCCCCAAATCACTGTAGTATAAACAAGGGAATTTTTTCCTCCCTGGTGCTATGAACCCAGGGCCTCATGCCTGCTAGGCAAGTACTCTTAACACTGAGAAGCATCCCCACTGGCAAATTTATTTCCTTTCTTCCCCTCCCCAACCTTCTCTTTTCAGTGCTGGGGACCCAAGGCAACTTTTTAAATATTATATCAGCTATGACTGTTAGCTCCAATAAAATCAATTATTTTGTAAGTTGAACTGGTCACTTTTGTCATATAATACTTTTACTTGAAAAATCCACAAGAAGACAAATTGGTGATTATTCAAATGGGTACCTAAAAGACATTTTCTTAAAAATGAAAAAGTGAGGATGTCAACCTCAAGGAAGAAAACTAACAGTACTGGCTGCGAAAGATAAAATTTTTCAAGTAACACTAAAAGTTTGAAAAATCTGTATCTCCAACTGTGATTTTGGTAATTTTACGATACTAAAGACTTTTTTGGTAAGATTTAGTAGTGATATTAACAAACGTGATTTTTCTTATGTTATGCAATAAAATGTTTTAACATTTAAAATAAGCATAACACAGAGAACAAGGATTTTCCAAATAGCAAATGTGATATTTTAAAACTATGGGAAAAAGATCCATTCAAAGTGAACAGATTTTAACAGAGAAAGTAATGTTCAAATTCCATATTAAACTACAATTTTAGAAAGCACCCTTCAGCGAGTTTTGATGTAGTACCCCCCAAAAAAAGAATATCCACAATTTTCTGAAACATCTATTAAAATACTCTCCCCCTTTCCAACTACATACCTGTGCAAGCCTAGATTTTCCTCATATGCTTTAATTAAAACATCACAACAGACAGTGCAGAAACATATGAAAATAAGCTGTCCTATATTAAGGTAGACATTAAAGAGATTTGAACAAATGTAAAACAATGCTAGTCTCCTGACTAAGCTTTTTCTTGTTTGGGGAAATATAATTAATTTTCATAACATGTACATTAGTTAGCTTGGACTTCATACTAAAACACCATAAATTATGTGGCTTAAACAACCCCTTTAGGGGTTGGTCTTTTTTGAAGGCAGTATCTTGCAGCTATGTAGTTTTATGGTACAGTCCTACAGAATCCAAGCAGTCTAACATCGTCCTTCATTTGGTTTTGTTTTGTCTCCATTAGTACAAACTGTCAATGCCTTTCTGGAATAAATCCACTTCTATTCCTGAATTCTGCTGATAGTTGATCAAGTCAAGTCCACGAGTTGGAAATATTATCTCAAAAGGCTGTTCAGTCACGTCCTTGGAGTTCTTTTCAGAATAAGTTTTCTCATTTTTGACAATATAGATAGGCTGAGAGTTTTCCAAATCTTCAAGTTCTGCTTCATTTTTTGCTTAGGAATTCCTTCTTGAATTCATCTCTCCTCTTTTACATTTCACTATAAAGCAGGAGAAAATGAGCTACTCCATCAATACGTTGTTTAGAAATATTCTCAGCTAAATATCCAATTTCACAGTGTCAAATTTTACCTTTCATAAAATGCTAAACACAGTTCAGTCAATTTCTTTTCTACTCTATAACAAGAATCACTTTTCTTCTGGTTTCTAATAACATGCTCCTCAATTTCTTCTAAGATATCACCAGAATTGCCCTGAATGTCCATATTTCTGGACACTCACCTAAAAACCCTTCTAGCCTCTGCCCATTACCCAGTTCCAAAGTCACTTATACATATTGATGTATTTGTTACAGTGGTACCATACTTCTTAGTACCAAAATATCAATTCAATTCAGGATGCCATAACAAAATATAACATACTAGGTAGCTTAAACAACAGAAATTGATTTTCTCATAATGTGGAGGCGGAAGTCCAAGACCAAGGTGCTAGCATGGTTGGATTTGGTGATGATTCTCTTCCTAGCTTGCAGACAGTAGCACTCTCTTGTGTGGTGGACACCATCCTATCTTGTAAGGCTGACAATCTTATCAGATTAAGAATCCACCCTAATGACCTTATTTAATCTTAATTACTTCCTAAAAGTCCTATCTCCAAATACTATTACATTGGAAGTTGTAGTTTCAACATATGAATTTTGAGAACACAATGCAGTCTCTAGAAATACGTAATGGCTTTATTGTCACATTTTAAAATTAATAATTTTTGAAATTTATGCTTAATTTCTAGTCTGACAATAATGATGAATACAATAAAAAAGTACAAGCTACTTAAGATGTTCAGTAATTTGTGTTTAAATTCCTAAATCCAATAAGTTTGAGAACCATTTTTTAATACAGTAAAGGGAGAGAAGGTAATTAGTTTCATTTTGAACAGAGTAAGTTCAGGGTGCTTAGGATCATCAAAAGTGGAGATGTCTAGCAAGAGTCAGAAATGTGGCTCTGGAACTTAAAACTTGTGAGTAGACATTTAAAATTGCTTCTCCCAGTATATATGTCTATGGAAGATAATAATAGTATAGAATGACATGAAGTTACCCTGAGAGACTTTGACTCATTTTTGAGGTCCAATTCAAACCTGTTCTCTGTGAAACATTTTGTGTTGCTAAAACTAACTGAACACTAACTGACTACTTTTTTCTGTCACTACAGTATTATATACATACCTGATAAAAGCAGCTAACCATAATCTTTTGCTGTCAACTATTTGTAAGTCTATATCTCCTACCAACTTGGAATGTTTTTAAGGTTATCTTCATTATCATTTTGAATGATTTGGTCAGTCTTACAATAAAGAATAAAATCACATTGTGTATTATTGTTATAATTATTCATATACTGAACTTTGAGCTTTTTTGGGACAGATATATATATATATATATATATATATATATATATATATATCATATTCATTTTAATCTACACTGCTCTTAGGACTATTTTATGAAAGGAGAGAAAAGAGACAGTTAAGAAAATCATCATTATTCCTTCCTGAACTCCCAAATGGCTACCAACCCCACCTCTACTCATCTTGGTCTTCACCTGACCAAATTTTAAAAAGTGCCAGGATCTGTACTCGGTATTTTCTACTAAACTGACATAACTAGTGACTGGGTTTATTGAACAAATGAGACATTATAGGAATTTTAGAGAATTCATTCATTTCTTAATATTATCATTTTTACTATACCAAATGAGAATAATCCAAAAACATCATTTTTATTTGACTTTGAAAACTTTACTTTCCTAATTACATATCATTAATAATACTTGATTTCTATTACTAGACACATAGAGAGGAACTATCCACAATTCAAGTATGACAATGAACTATTCAAACATTAGGAACTAAACTTTGATGCCTCTGTAAGAAAACTGAAGAGAAAAAATATTTTTCCCATTTTGCTCTCTTGGTAGAGTTGGTAAATTCCTAGATTTCTCATTTGGCAAATAATAATATCTCCTGATTATTTGCTGTGTATATACACACCAAGAAAAAGATTATAATTTCTAGTCTCCCTTATGACTAGTGGTGGCCATTTAACAAAGGTCTGATGAGTAGAAAGTAAGTGGAAATAATATATAATGCTTCTGGGAAGTATCTTTGCCTGCCATGAGATAGATGGGGGAAATAGTGTCCATCTCCTGGCCTTTTCTCCTTCCTGCTGAATGCTTCATGGATATGATGACTAAAGCCTGAGAAAGTACATTGGACCACAAAGTAAAAACTGCATTTGAAGATGGCAGACTAACAAAATTGAAGGGATCTGATTTCTGATGATCACTGCTCTCCCCACTAGCCATGGATCACCTTTATTTACATGAAAGATAAAGTTCTCTTTATTTTAGTCTGTTTGGTTGGCTGTAACAAAATACCATAAACTATATAGCTTATAAACAACAGAAATTCATGTCTCACATTTTTGGAGGTTGGGAAATTCATGATCTAGGTGCTGGCAAACTTAGTAGCATCTAGTGAGGATTCACCTTCTGGTTACGCTTTGTCCTCACAAGGTGGTAAGGGCAAATGGCTCTCTACAGTCTCCTTCATAATACCATTCATGAGGATCCCCACCCTCATGATAGGATAACCTCTCAAAGGTCCCATCTCCTAACATTATCACATTGATGATTAGGTTTCAACATATGAATTTACCAGAGTCATACAAACATTCTCAGCACATGGTTGTTTTTCTATCTCCCAAAGCCAAACTCAGTCTTAACTATTCAGCTGTGAAAACATATTAAAAAAGTAGTTACCCGATAAATTCTGTCTGCTTGTTTCACTTTGGCTGTTGCTTGAAGAAGGACCTGACTCTGAAATGCTGCTTTCTGTTCCTCCCATCAATGGTCGCAAATGGCTTATAGATACTTGCTCAATAAAAGATGTGCCATGCTTATGGAAGTACCACCATTCAAAAATCTATGACAAAGAAAAAACATCTTTTACTTAAAATAGAACTGATCAGCAGATATATAAGCTCAAATTAAAACATTCTCTCAAGATATTCCTGTTCAATTCAACATTTTAAATGCATTTACTCCCTTCTCCCTCAAGAAAACAAACCTAAGATTTCCCCCCAAAGCACATGCCATATGAAAGTAAAATACCATTTTTATAGTTTTTTTAAATGTTTTTATTTATTCATTTATTTTAAATTTATATATAACAGCAGAATGCATTAGAACTCTTATTACTTGAGCTCCATTTTAACAAGCTTAGGCAAAACATTGCAATAAAGCATTAAAAACAATAAACGTTTAATTTATAAGTTATTTAACTGTTTGCTATGCATGCTGTTGTATGCCTATAATCTCAGTGACTTGGGAGACTGAGGTAGGAGGATGGCAAGCTCAAGGCCAGGCCAGTCTCAGATTCTCAGATATTGAGACCCTCAACAACTTAGCAAGACTCTGTCTCAAAATAAATAAATAAAAGGACTGAGAATGTAGCTCAGCACCCGGGGTTCAGTGCCTAGTACCCCAAAAAAAAAAAAAAAAAAAAGGAACCAATCAAAAGAAGCTCTCTATGAATTAGTAGACGTTTTCATATCTGGATATTCCAACCTCTACAACTCCCTATGTCTGGTTCTTTGTGTTTCATCTTAAATGACAATTTCTTGGGGAACTTAGTTCCTGATTCCACAAAATAGAATAGGTAGTTGTGCTTCCACTAGATCTTATTTTCCTTTCATAGTAATCTTTTCACTTACAATAATTGTGCTATTCCTCAAGCCTCTAAGCAGACTTTTTTTTTTTTTTTTTTTTTTTTTTTGCATACAGCCCTTCCTCACTGCCCTCAGGTCTTTACTAAAACAAAAAACAAGCAAGCAAACAAAAAAAAAAAAAAAAAAGGGAAAGAAACAAAACAACCATTCAGTGAGGCTTTTCCTCGCTAAGCTAGTTAAAATTTCAACTTTCTTCCCACATTTTATATGCCTTTTTCTGCTTCATTTTTTCCCCTTGCCACTTATCACTGAGAATAAGAACATGCAAGAAAAAAAATTAAGAACATGCTATTTATTTTACTTCTTTATCTTTTATTATATATCCCCATAGTATAATGTGTGCTCTATAAGGACAAGGATTTTTTCTTTGTTTTATGCACTGCTATAAGCCCAGTGCCTTGAAACAGTGACACTCGGTGGGCACTCAATAAAAATTGTCAAATGAATCAATATCAATAATCACCTTCTAGACCAAATTCCAAGAGGCCAGAATCTGTCTGCTTACCATGGTATACTCAACATCTAGAAGGGATGTCTATATATAAAAGGCTCTCTACATATTTGTTACATTAATAAATCAGGGGCTTTCAGTTGAAAAACTAGTTTTCTATGTTTCAACTATAAAGTTACTTCAATATCTTCCTCCTATTTATGGATCATGTCCCTTAAAAAGGTAACCAACAGGGGCTGGGTTGTGGCTCAGTGGTAGAGTGCTTGCCTAATAAGTGTGAGGCACTAGGTTTGAACCCCAGTACCACATAAAATTAAGTAAATAAATAAATAGAGGGATTGTGTCCATCTACAACTAAACATATTTAAAAAAAGAAAGTTAAACAACAGCTAGGTGTGGTGGTACATGCTTATAATTCCATCGATTCAGGAGGATGAGGCAAGAGGATCACAAGTTCAAGGCCAGCCTCAGCAACTTAGCAAGACCCTATCTCAAATAAAAAAGCCTTTAATCCCAGCAGTTCAAGAGGATGAAGCAGGAGGATAGCAAGTTCAAAGCCAGCCTCAGCAACTTAGACCCTAAGCAATTTAGTGAGACCCTGTCCCAAAATAAAAAATAAAAAGGGCTAGAATTGTGGCTCAGGGCTTGACTACTCTGGGTTCAACCCTCAGCAAACCCCCTTCAAAAAAGTTAACAGACTATTCTGCTAAATGTAATGGAGAAACATATTACCTCATTTAAAGAGTAAACAAACACATCTACAAATGCCTAAAAAGATTATAATTTTTTTTAAAATTACTGACCACTGAGTCAGTCTCTCTCTCTCTCTCTCTCTCTCTCTCTCTCTCTCTCTCTCTCACACACACACACACACACACACACACACAACACACAACAGTGTTCAAATCTCTAGGAATGTTGATTTTTGCCTTAGTAAATAATAAAGCGGCTACTTGTGTGCCTAAACTATGCAGTTGTTTTGTACTATATTGTAGCCCACTGACTAAATGCTACAATATTTAAAGGAAAGTGCTAGAAAATCAAATTGCTCCTTTTTTTTTCCTATGCCACTAATGTTTTATGCTTAACCTAAAATGGCTTCCCTTTCTGCTTACTCTTACTAGTTAACAAGGAGTTAATTCCCACCAAATGTGGTCACTGTTTGGCTTATACCATATATTTTACTAAGATGTGGGATGAAACTTAAAGAAGAAACAATCAGAAGAAATTACACAAGCAGAAACTGTTTATGTGACAGAAAAGACAAGATTTATGTTGGATAAATCTTGGATTTAAAAATTGGATAAATGCCATCAAGAACTAAAATCACAAGGGGAACAAAAATAAACTGTTCTTCACTATAGCATTTTTATGAATAAATATGAATTTGAAGTTTTCTGAAATTTTAGATCAACTTTTTCACACAAATAAACAATGATAATAATAATTAACATTTATCAAAAGTTTTCCATGAGCCAAGCATTTTACCAAGTCCTTTATAATACATTATGTCATTTAATTCTCATAATAACTAATTATAGAAATGAGGACACAAATTCCAAATTCAAATAACTAGCTCTAGTTACCACCACTGGGGAGTAAGCAGAAGTGAGTTTCTTATTCAGGTCTGTCTTACTTCAGAGCTTCTAATCATTATATTCAATGGCTTCCCAAATATATTTCAGTGTACATGTAAATGTATGTATATATGTAAATGTATGTGCATATGTAAGTCCAGATAGTAAGAGAAATTATATACACAACAACCTTTGCTAATAATAATAATTTAAAAAACTATCAGTACTGCAAGGGTAATGACATAGTTTAGTCTTTAAAATGTTACTTGAATTTCCTATTTCAAAAAGAGTAACAACAAATTTTTAAATGGTTTTAGACATCATATTTCTATGAATTAGATATATAAGATATCCCCTCTTTAAAATATGAAGGAATGAGAAATTTTACAGTTTGTGTGACTTGCCCAAAGTTATCAGCTAGTTGATACTCAAAATCAGATCCTGTTCCGAAATCAATGCTTTTTCCCCATATCAGCCATTTAAAGACAGTTTATTTCTGATAGGCATGGTGGCACATGCCTGTAATCCAATGACTTACAAGGATCCTAAGTTTGAGGCCAATCTCAGCAATTAGAGTGACCCTGTCTAAAAATAAAAAATAAAAAGAGCTGGGGATATAGCTCAGCCCATAGGTTTGATACTGTCTTAATACCACCAAAAAAGAAAAAATAGCTTATTTTCTTATTTTAGATTTCACATTTATTCTATTAACTAAATATGCTAGAATAAGACTGAATATGCTTTAACTATGAGTGGATCTTATAAACCAATAAATTGTGACTTATATTACCATATATTTTTTCTCCTGAATTCAAATTTTTCTAAACCAAGAGAAAAATTCCTTTTTTGTCTAACATTTACTTTAAAAAAATAGTGTCAGTCCCTATTTTTAAGTCCAATACAAATGATATTATTTCTACTAAAGCTGGAGAGCACCACCTACAGATAAGAAAAAGAATACAAAAATCCATGGGCCACACATGACATAATACTTAAAAGATTTTTATCTGTAGCAGTAGTTTTCCAAAATGTATATTAGAAAACACTAGATTCAGTGGATATTATAAAATTTAAAAATATATTTTTAAATTAAAAAATGATACCTTATTAAAGGAAAAGTTGAATCAAAGTAAAACAGGTTTCTAACTAGGGCACTTCCCAGAATAATAGCCAAAATTCATTAAATACTTATTGAGTCAACTACCATGGTTACAAGTTTTATATATTCATCTCATTTAGTTCTCATAATCCCATGAATACCATTATTTTCCCATTTACAGATAAAAACTATATCTGTAAATGGGAAAATAATGGGGATTGTAAAAACTATAGGCTGAATTCTAGACACATAAATTTTAGTCTACTTAAGTTGTTAATATTAAAATATTGAAAGATTTTATATAAAGTCTGTATATCCAGTTTCTCTTAAAATCATTTATAAAACCGGAAGATGTACTAGTCATAAGTCTACATGACAACAATTATCTTCAGTTCCTTTTAGAAGGAATATGAACTTTGCAAGTTCCTAGTCCTCAAAGTAAATAAGGAATTTCTTACACTCTGCTGATTTCATTCATTTTTTATTACTAATCTGGGTCCTTTAGACATTAAATTTGTAACCCATCCCAACACTTCCTGACTACAGTACAAATGTCTTTAATATGCAATAAATACTGCCAATCTCCAAACCTGTTTGACTAGGTAACTTTAAGTTACTAGGTACCAAACACATTTTTGAAATGCTGATATGTAAGTACTCGCAATTATTATAACCATATAAAAGATCTTTATCTACATATCAAAACATGAATGGAAAAAATAAAAAGTACTTACAAATATTAGTCCTGATATCAAAGAAGATGTCCCTGTAAGTGCCACATAGAATTTGGGTGTCAATGAATTTAAAAATCCTGTCACTGTTAAAAGAAAAAAACACAAAAGTTAAACACACACACACACACACACACACACACACACACACACAAATTTAAGTACTTAAGTTACAAATATGCAATGGAGGGACATATGGAGTACAGATACTCCTGATTTACAATGAGGTTGTGTCCTAATGAACTCACTATAAATTGAAAATATTCTTAAGTCCATAATACACGTGATTTGACTAGTCTTCTAAAGACCATAGCTTAGCAACACAGTACACTATGGAGTATTGGTTGTTTATCCTCTAGACTGATTGCCTTTAATAGGAGAGCAGCTCGCTGTTGGTGCCCAGCATGGAAAAGAGCATACTCTTATCCGAGGAAAAGATCAAAATTCAAAATTTCTACTAAATCCTTATGGGCATCATTGTAAAGTTGAAAAATCCTAAGTCCAACCATCTAAATCAGAAACTGTTTTAATATATAGTATGAAATTCATTTGAAGAAGTTGTAGTTTTTAAAATCACCACTATAAATTCCCATCCTATCACATATTTTAAAAAAATACATTCTCACATATAAAGCTAGGATTTCATACTGTTCATTAGTTAAAAAAGAAAAAAATCAAAATAAGGCTGAGCATGTACAAGGCCCTAGGTACAATCCTTAGTACTAAAAACAGAACAAAACCCAAAATGCTTTTAAGAATGACTCATACTTAGCCAGGCATGGTGACACTTGCCTGTGATCCCAGTGACTCAGGAGGCTAAGAAAGGAGGATCACGAGTTTCAGGTCAACCTAAGCAACTTAATGATACCATGTCTCAAAATAAATATAATAAAAAGGGTTGGGGATATAGCTCCAACTGTCTAAAATGTTCCTGGGTTAGAGCCCCAATACCAAAAAAGAAAAAAAAAGGATTCAAAGCATATTTTAGCATATTTAATCACTAGTACACATATGAAATCTAAATAAGAAAACAAGCTTTTTTTGGGGGGGAGCAAATTATGAATTGAACCCAGGAGCACTCTACCACTGAATTTTTGTTGTCATTGTTGTTCCGGTTTTTCTTTAACCACTGAGTTTTTGTTTTGTTTCTTAATACTTAAAAGACTTTTAAGCACTTTTTCTTTCTTTTTTTTTTTTTTAATACCAGAGATTGAACTGGTAGGGGCACCCGACTACTGAGCCACATCCCCAGCCCTATGTTGTATTTCATTTAGAGATAGGCTCTCACTGAGTTGCTTAGCGCCTTGCCCTTGTTGAGGCTGGCTTTGAACTCCTAACTCAGCCTCCAGAGCCACTGGGATTACAGGTGTGTGCCATCTGTACTCTGCTTAACCACTGTACTTTTAAGTCATAATTTACACTAGACCTTTTGCAAATCTATAAGAAGATAAACACACACTTTCACAAAGGAAGTTTAAAACCACTCCCTAATTACTTTGGTTAGATATGAACCAGTGTTTCAAATTAGAGGGAAAGATCCAGTGTGTATCTGGTTAAATTAGTTAAATCAGCAAGAAAGGCAAAATAGCTTAGGAAGAGAAGTAACAAACTAAGAGCTCTCTGCACCTGACTTACAGAAGTCCTGATTCAAATTCAATTCAAATAACTGTCTCAAATACTTTGTTTTCTTTTCTTATATATATCTTTTTGTGTTTTAAAATAAAAATCTGTAATAGTGAATTACTCTCATCTAAATGATGTATTTAGTTAATACATAGAAAAATAAAGGATAAACACAATGAAAAACATTTCACTGAGCATACAAACTACCATTAAACACTTGATACACCTGTTACAGATGCCAAATTAGTTCTGTAGCTTGTTTTGTAATCAATTAGATCTGAATTTATATCATACTGATTTTCTAAAATATCCAAAATATTTCAGAACATATCTCACAAAAGAGACATCTGCCTTCTCTCACTATAGAAAAAATTAACCATTATACTGACAAAGTCATAACTTAATAGAATTCTTCCATCTTGTTCTGAGTTTGCTGCTCAGAACATGAATAAAAGAAATGTTGTAATAACATGGTAAGATGCCCTGGGCCCCATCCACTTCGTCCTGTTTACAGTGAAAGAATAGTTATTTGTAGAATCCATGGAGATTAACGCTTCTTACATGTCCTTGTACCTTAGTAGGAAGGAGCCCAGGCACCAAGAACAGTGGAAACAGGCTGCTAAATAACAAGCACAGTACAAATGTTGAAAGAACCAAACAAACCCATTACTGTCTGTGGAGCTCACTCTCTTCTTCCTGTACTGATCTGTTTTACTACTCAAAGCCTTTAAGAAAAAAAGACAAAACACTACGAAAACTATTTCTTAACAGATCGACTTTGAAACAAAAGAATGGTAGATTAAGACCGTGGCATTTCCTGAGATCTCTGTATTACAGATATGTATGCCTTTGTTGTCTGGCTGTGGGTCCCTCTTAGCTGGGCAGCTGGAGACTCAAAGGAACGATTTTCAAGGGACTACAAATGGTGACAGTGTATATAAATTCTGTATCCAAGTCTGAGAGTCGTGCTATCTTCTGTCCTACCACCTAAAACCTTACAGCTTGTCAGGTGGTTTTTCCTGGGGTAAACGAGGACAGGAGAGGGCGGATCTTAAGACGCCTAGGGAGGAGTCGGTAGCTGCAACTCAGGTTTGACAATCAGCTGCGGGGTTATGGCCCAGGAGAAACTGAACCCACTGGATCGAGCAACCCAGTCTCCTCCTATCTGCCCTTTGGCGTTGGCCCCAGACACCTCTCCTGGGTCCCCGCCCGTCCCTGGGAGGTCTGGGCCTCTCACCCGCTGCCAAGTTCTCACACAGCCTCAGGGGTACCCTCAGAGCGTATAGCAGCCCCAGCCCCGCCACGAACCACAACGAGGCCCCTGTTCCCGCCAGCCCGGCCCGCAGCCGCTCCCTCCAGCCCAGCGGCGGGCTCAGGCCGGGAGCAGGTGCAGGAGGAAATGCCGCAGCAGTCGCGGCTTCACCCCAGCCGTCCCCGTCCGCCATCTTGCCGCTCCCGCAGGCGCCGGGAGCTGGGAGGGGAGAAGGGCAGGAAACCGAGCGTCGGGAATCCTGGGATAGTGGAGGACCTGAAGTTGGCCTCGGTAGAGGCTGAGTCCTGGGAACGGGACCTAGAAGATCTGGAAGGTGGCGGGCAGGACCCAACACTGGGCCTAACTTTTCCTTGGAGGGAGTTGGGGGGGAAGGGCCAATAGTGGCACCTATTCTGGAGGAACTGAACTAAGATGTCACGCTGGAGTGGTTTTGCTTCCAAACGAGATGAGGGTCACCTTTCACCCTATTCCCGGGGTTGGAAAAGCCACCGGTCTTTTCAAGAGCCGACCAGCTCTTAGCGCTTTGGATTCGGCTGCCATGGAGATCACCGGTACAGAAAAATTTAAAGGAGTCACAAGTGCTCCTTAGTCGGAAGGAGCCCAGGCACCAAGAACAGTGGAAACAGGCTGCCAGCATCCAATAGATGAACGGGGAACGACTATAACTCAGAGAGAAAGATAATAGACTTCAAACCCCTGAAGGCAAAGTCGACTTCCTGGGGCACAGGCGCTCGAGGCTGTCACCCCCCGGCGCGTAGCTGATATGGCGCCCTCTAGCTCGGCGTTTCCGGGCGGGTCCTTCCGACGGCCCCTGCGGTGATTCCATCACTCAGCTTCCTTCCCGGCCTGCCTCGCGCCCGCGGCCGGGCTGGGCCAGAGCAGCCCAAGATGGCCGACTTCGAGGATCGGGTGTCGGATGAGGAGAAGGTAAGGGGTCCGCCTCTCTCTCTTACCTCCTCCCCCGACTGGGAACAGGGGCCCGACCCGGCTGCGGTGGGAAGCCTGGCTGTATCCCCAGGAAAAAGAAGGTTCTTTTCCGGTGCTGGCATGCGCTCTCTGCAGTCGGGACGCTTTCCTGTTAAGGGGCTTTCCTCTGCCCCACGGTGTCCCCAGTTCCCCATTCCTTTACTCTCTTCTCTTCCTCCCGGACCTGGGGCACAGCCCAGTGACCTTCCTGTATGAGAAGAGACTTCCCTTATTGAACTGTGACTGTGGACTCTTTTCTGTAATTTTGAGAGTGGGCGATGGTGATGTCGCGATGTATTAAGCAGCAGTTATTTTACCGCCTCAGGCTGTCGGGGCTCACCCCATCCCCCCATTTTTTGATGTGTTTGGGGCTAGTTTAGGGCGAGTCACTTCCTGGTCAGGGTGGACTCTTAACTTCCCTTTTGCTCCTCCTTCCTCAGGAAGTGATTTTGCTGTCATGACTTCTCTACTGGGAGAGATCCCCAAGTATTGTCCCTCTCACTACACAAGCACTTATTTTCTCCTGTACTGTCGGCTGAACGAATTACCTACAATAAATGTGTAAGCCTCCGGGCATTGACTTCAGAATTTGAGTACCACTTTTCTCTGCAGATGCTCCCATGAGTGTTTGCATGTGCCTACGGCCCCCTAAGTGACTCTCTCCCTTGCATCTTGCATCCTCTTAACGATAATTTATTTAAAAATAGTTCTCAGCTTCTTGTTAACCAATCCAGAATAACCAATGAATTTTTTTAAAACTTAGGTTTTACGTAGTGCATAAACCTTATGTTAACACAATCAAGTCTGGACAAAGCCTCCTGCCTTCTTTGATGCCCCATGGTGGTGTCTTTGGTTATTGTTGGATTTGTCAATGTGCAATTTATATACTTTTTTGTTTAAAAGTGTCTTTAAGTACAAGAGCAGGACCCAAGTGAGGTAGAATAACTATTTTACTGACAACTGCACACATTTTTTAAAAAGTTTGTCAGGGTTTTTTACTAAATACAGCATTTTAAGGCTTGTAGAAATTAGAATATTCTCACCGGATAACTCCTTATAGAACAAGAATTGTGTCTTTTGTTTCCAACAGCGACTATTAGTTCCAAGTGTGCACCCCTGAGTGTTCTGTAAGTCTAGCCAGGTTTATCTTATTATTAATATTATTTAGATAGAGATTGGAGAGAAGAGGGGAACTCTTTATGATCCGGGAGTCCTCTCTACAGAATAATTTGATATATCTACATATGGCATGCCATTTTGAAATGCCAAAGAAGGTACTCAACACTTAAAAGCAATTGAATGACACTTTATCATTAGGTTTTCTCTTAATGAAAATTTATTCTCATAAGTATTAAAGGTTTAGAGAAAAAACAATGCTGGGAAAAAACCAATAATGTTTATTGTAAGGCAAATAGTTAATGGTGCATATAAATTTTAATTATGAAAATTCTGGGTTAAAATATTTGGTAGCTCTACTGATGGTCCATTTATTTTAAGCAAAAAATTGTTACAATAGATTTCACAAGGAATTTAGGTAAAAATAAACGTTGAGGTTTATTGTGTTGAAGTGATAACATTTAGCCAATGTTGGATTTTTGTCTTTGCCATTGGGCTGCAATGCCTTTTTAATTAAACTTGGGAAAATATGTATGTATTTCAATGGGCAAATTAAAATGTCTTTAGATATTAAGTGTGTTAATCAGTAACATTAATTGCCTAGATTTTATAACAAATCCAGACCAGTTTCCTCTTCTAGTGTACTTCTTTTGTTTCTTAATTTTAATAATGGCATAATAAGCAAACCATAATTGGTAAATATGCCAAAAAGTGTTGTTGAATTTCATTCATATTTAGTAAATTTGTTTGGTGGGGGTACTGGAGATTGAACCCAAGGGCACTTAACCAATGAACCACAGCTCTTTTCAAAATCTCCAGACAGGGTCTCAATAAGTTACTGAGGCTGACCTCGAACTTGTGATCTCCTGCCTCAGTCTCCCAAGGATCACAGGCATGTTCTACTGTTCCTGACTTTAAAGATTTTTTTAGATTAACAACATTGTCTTCCTTAGGGTGTATAATTAAGTTATAGCTGATACTATAAAAATCCATATGATTTGAGGTTACTAAAATTTTGTTAGGTTTTTATTCCCAGAGGTGAAACCTATTTATATCTATGAATCTGAAAGATTATATGAATTCTCCTAACTTGTTACCTTCTTCTAGACTCGAGGTACCTTTTTTTTAGTTGTTGATGGGCCTTTATTTATTTATTTATTCATACGTGCTGCTGAGAATTGAACACAGTGCCTCACACATGCCAGGCAAGTGCTCTACCACTGGCCACAACCCCAGACCCTTGAGATATCTTTTAACTGAATTTTAAAAATTGAGAAAGTATTTTTCTAACAGGAATTGTTGATACGAATGCCTTAGAAGTCATAAACTGTAAATAATGAGATTTTTGTCCTATAAGATTTATACAAACCATAGCACTATTAAACTGATTTTTTTAAAATCAAGATATTTTCATCCTTAATTTGTATTTTGAATTATTAAAGGAAGTTGAAAATCTGCCCTTCCCTCTCCTTTCTCCCCCTCTTAGCTAAGACTCAACTGTATTTGGTTTGGGTTATTTTAAGACATCTAAGCCATGATGCCAGATATGTTTTAATATTGCTGACTTTATTTTTAAATATTTTATTAATATATTTTTTTAATTTTTTAAAATATTTTTAATATTTTATTTTTGTTACATGAAAGCAGTGGACCCTTAAGTAAATTTGTTAATGATAGTCTCTGATTTCCTTGCAAGCATTTCTACAAAAAAAGCTAATAAAATCTTTCATTCTTAAAACTAACTGCTGAGGGTTTTATCACATTTATAAAGAGGAAGTTGGTTTGTTAATTCTTTCTTTCGATATTGGGAATTGAACTCAGTGGTTCCTTACCATCGAGCTACATCCTCAGCGCTTCTTATTTTTTATTTTGAAACAGAGTCTCCCCAAGTTGCCTAGGCTAGACTCTGACTTGGGATCCTCCTGCCTCAGCTTTCGGAGTCACTTGAGAATACAGGCCTGCACCACTGTGCCCCACCAGAAGTTGGGTTTTTAACTTCTTCATTGTTACCTGAAATGGTCATGATGAGTTGTCTAAATAAAACAGGAAGTGGAAAATGTAATAACATGCAGAAATATATGCTTTTAGCTTTATCCTGAGTTCTTTTCTAGGTACTTAAACTCTTCAGTTACTTAGTTCTAAGTGCTTAGCAAAACCAAGATACCCTAATTAGGAAGCTTGAAATGTGGAATGAACTACTTGCTTGGGTTCTTTGCATTGTTTCCTTCATTTCACAATTCATCATTTTTTAAACAAATGCAAAGAGAATTTTAGGGCTGAAAAACCGTGACCCCCCCCCCTTTAGCCTTACTAGTAGAATATTTGTATATAACTTCAAAAATAAATAAAATAAATTAACTGAGAAATAGATCTATATGTTTTTAGTTTAGACAATAGTTTCTCTTGTAAGCCTTTTTTTTTTTCTCTTTTGAGAAACAGATTTATCAAAATCACTAGTAGAGATGTAAAAAATGTTATAAATAGATTCAGGGATTGAGGGCTCTGATAGAGCTCATGGAAATATATTAGACTAGGTTTCCTTGATTATGTATTCCCTCCTCAGTTTACTAGAGGAGTCATTACTCTTGTACAATGAAGTAAGCCCTAAAGCTATTTGCTATGACAAGTCATCAGTTAGCATTAACACTTTCATGGGGGGGGGGTTATGGGGAGCAGTAGGTTTTTTGTAGTATTGGGGGTTGATCTAATGCATGCTAGGCAAATGCTGTACTACTGAGCTATATCCCCAGCCCTTTTAAAATTTTTTAATGATACAGGATCTCGCTAATAACCCAAACTGGCCTTGAACTTTGTTGCCTTCTATCTCAGCCTCCCTAGTAGCTGGGAGTAGTAGTCTGGGCTACCACACTCATTACAGTACTTTCATTCTTTATTTTCACTTCTTTTTAGTTAGCTTTGCTGAGTAATATTCATAGAATGTCTTACAAAATTCAGGGTCAGGAGCACAAAGCCTAAGCAGGTACAATCCTTGTTAAGAGTACAGGTTTATCATAATTTCTTATAAAGCATTAAATTATTTTATTAGAATCAGCCTTAATGCTAAACAAAGTAGTATAATTAGCCAGAAAATTAAGACCCAGGTTTGTATGATTCTGACCCATGCTTTTTTCACTACACTTTTTTTTTTTCACGTACCATGAATGAAAAACCAGAATAGAGACATCCTTTTAAGGAATTATAAGTGAGGTGTTGTGATGTAGTGGAAAGAATGTTTTAGAGTGTTAGAAGACTTGGGTTCTCCCTGGTGTGCATTTAAACAACTAGATGTGTGGGGTTTTTTTTAATATTTATTTTTTACTTTTTATTTTATTATTTTTTTTATTGGTTATTCAAAACATTACAAAGAATGCAGAATCACATCGGTTATAGATGTGTGGTTTTGGAAAAATCACTTAAATAAGTGGGCCACACGTTTCTTTCTAAGTTAGGGAAATAGGGGGAATTGAATCAAACCGCCCCAACAAAGTTTGATGAACTTTTTCAAACTCCAATAAAGAAATCTCTATTTTAAAAATTGAAACATTAAAATGTTCTAGGAGATTCTTACATTGTCTGCTTGCCTACATTTCCCTGATAACAAGACTGAGTTCCTTAGTAATTGGACCATGTCTTTTTATCTAGTGCTTAGCACAGCATCAAGAACACAGTGTAGACACAGCCTATTGATGCAAAAGAGATCACAGCTTCGTTAATTTTCATATTTCCCCAGCTCACATGCCCGTACCCCCAATAAAACACCCCTCTTCAAATTGTTTCTGGTAATCTCTAGGTATCATTTTCAGGAATGTGTCTATACTTTGGGTGCCTTTTTGTGCATTACAGTATCTAAATAAATACCTGCTGCCATCACAGGTGCTGTGCCATACCATTACTGGGAACATTCAACCCCCCTGGGGGCCTTTTCCTAATAGATCCCATCTTGTCTTGTGGATACCAAAATGACTATGTATATATACTTGCCAGCAGCCTTGCAAACAACTTATGAAAGTATTTCCTCCTCCTGCTGTAATAAATTCAGAAAAACAAAAAATATAGGACCAGGCATTATTTGCTCTTTTCTCTTTCTGTGTGGTGTATAAATTTTTCCCATCTCCTTGCCAAAAACAAATAAATCCTTAAGTGGATCACAAAATTTAAAACTCTGGATGGGGGAATTTAGTCATGATAGTGAAGACAAATGACTGGGCATTTTTAACTTGATAATTTCAATATCTGTGTAGTGTTATTGTCTTCCTCTCTTACCTTCCTTCATCATATTTCCTTTCTGCTCCTTTGGAACTCTTCATTTCTCTGCATCCCACCATGAGTCTCCTGTGGAGAGGTTAGAACATTTCCTATGATCTTTTACACCTTTAGCCTCTCCTTTTGTTCATTCAGTATTTAGTCCTGTAAATTCTTCCTTCTTGTCATTAGATTCTGCTCCTCCATCTCCATTAGTTTTTTTTTTTTTTGAGAGAGAGAATTTTAATATTTATTTTTTTAGTTCTCGGTATGTGGTGCTGAGGATCGAACCCGGGCTGCATGCATGCCAGGCAAGCGCGCTACCGCTTGAGCCACATCCCCAGCCCCTCCATTAATTTTTAAAAACTTTTTATTTTATGCATATGAGAACTAGTAATTACATGCTTTAAGTGGTGGGAAAGGATGTGAGTTAAAAGTCCCCTCTTATTCCTCTTATCCAGCCACCCAGTTCTGCTGAAAGTCAGCCAATATTAACAATTCTTTTTGTATCTTTTCTATTCTATGCATATCCAGACAAAAAGATATGCTTTGTACTTAATAGTTTCTCTGACCTGTTCACATTTCTTCTAACACTGTCTTCATTTGGGACTTTTTCTTATTTGAATTATTTTTAATAACATTCTTAATTATTCTCTCTGCCTCTACCCTCTCCTTTCTTTCATGCTGATTTATTATAAATTCTTCAAAGTTATATTAATGAGTTTTGAAGCAGTATGTAAAATTTATTTTTGCTACATATGTATTTTAAGGTGATGTCTTATGAGATATAATGTTCAGTTCAGTGAATCATATGATATCACTACAATATCAGTCAGGGTATAGCATATAAATAAGAAGTTAATATAATACTGTACTGCAATAAAAAAAAGTGGTAGGATTTTTTAAATGTGAGAGAACTTTGACTTGTGGATTCTTTGTTTTGTATCTAGGTAACATTTAAGTACTTTCTGTGTGCTAGGTACTCTGTAATACCAGGAGGACAGATACTTACTTGTCCTCATTTTACAGTTTGATAAACTGAGGCACATTTAAGGTTAAAAAAAAAAGCCAACTTTGTAAACTTTGTAGAATAATTAATAGAGCAGGGTAACATCAGTAGACTATTTCTGGAGCCTATGATCCTGCTTATTTTGATTCTTTGGAGTAGATGGTGAAGATAGTGAGCAGTTCTGTTGATATAATGACATAGTCTTAAACAGCAACCAAGTTAATGGTGTAGTAACATGAATGCGTTTATAGAAAATAAAATATTGAGGCTTTCAGGAGATAACTGCATATAGTTATTACTTAATTAACTTAGTTTTTTGTTTTTTTTTTTTTTCTGTTTTTGTTTTTTTGGTACCAGGGCTTGAACCCAGGCAGGGGCTCAATCACTAAGCCACATTTCCAGCCTTATTTTTTGAGACAGGGTCTCACTAAGTTGCTGGGTCTAACTTTGATTCGTAGTCCTCCTCCTGAACTCAGTTGCTCAGGGGAAAAACTTTGGTATTATTTTTTATTGTTCTTTCTCTCACTCTGTGTGTGGGCCATTAGCATATCTTGTAGCTCCACCTTTAAAATAAACTCAAAATTTGACTGTTTTTCACCACACCTTTATTCCACCACTCTTGAAGAAGCCGCTAAAATCTCTTAATCTAGATTTTTACAAAGTCTTCTCTGATTCTCTGTTTTTACTATTGTTTCCTGCCCCAACTCCTGTTCCAACACCTCCTCTCAGGAAAGCACCCAGAATGATCTGGTTAGAATGTAGGTAAGAATATGTCACTCCTGCTCACAACCCTCCAGCAGAATAAAAGTTATTACCCTGACATCCACCTCCTACCCTGGAGATTGAACCCAGGACCTCTGCCACTGAGCCACATTCCTAGCCCTTTTTTATTCTTTTATTTTGAGACAAGGTCTTGCTAAGTTGCCCACATTGGTCTTGAGCTTGACATCATCCTGCCTTAGACTCCCTTACAGGAGTGTACCACCATGCCCATCTGTCTTGGGATTTTTACCTCTTTGCCACTTTTCTTGAGTTCATCTCCCACCATTTCTGATACCTTGATACTCTCTGGTCCATCCGTACATTCTCACTAAGGGTCTCTTATTTTCTCTCTTCTCTGGAGTTTTCTTCCTTCTGTATCACTTACTTCATTCAGTTATTTAACCTGAATAACCTCCTCTGTGAAGACTTATCTGGTTACCCTGTTCAATTCCAAATTCTGATATTTTGCATCCCCTTTCTTTGCCTTATCTTTTATTCTTTCACATTTATTACTAACATACTATGTATTTGAGTTATTTTTTGTTATCTGTTGTCTCTCCACCTACTAGAATGTAAGCTCCATGAGGACAGCATGCTAATGAATAACTATTGCCTAAAACATAGTAGGCCTAGATTCTAAAACATAGTAGGCCTAGATTTTTGTTGAATGAATGAATGAATGAATGTTGCTTTAACAGTTTGTCTTGATTTTTCATTAGTTAAATTCCAGAGAGCAGTCTGATTTCCAGGTTTTGAGAAGCTCTAGTGCTAATGCCAGTACTTTCTTATTAACTGACAGATATTTTTATCAATGGAACTTTGTAGTCAGAAAGTTTCAGCAGGTTTCCATAACCTACAGAATAAAAACAGGTTTGATATTAGCTTACTACTGCCATCTGACTCATCTACCCTTCTCTTTTATTATCTCCCAGTAAGTCCTCTGATCACCCAAACTGATCCGCTTTAAAAAAGTATTTTCCTATCTTTTTTGTTCTTACTACTCATTTTCCCACCTTTTTGGTTCTTACTATTTCACCCTCTTGTAATGGCCCCTGGAAGTATCTGAAGCACTTGGCAGAATATAGCTTAGATCCTTTCTCTTCCTTCTAAAACAGGGTTCTGTTTTGTTTTTGTATTGTTTTGGTTTTTGGTTCTGGAGATTGAACCGAAGGGCACTTTACCACTGATTTCCATCCACAGCCCTTTTTATTTTTTATTTTGAGCTGAGGTCTCTCGAAGTTCCTTAGGACCTTGCCAGGTTGCTGGGTCTGTCTTCAACCTTCGATCTTCCTGCCTCCGCCTCCTGAGTTGTTGGGATTACAGGTATGCACCTCTGTGCGTGGCTTCTTATAACTGTTCTTTCACCAACCCAGCCCTTATCATCTCCTTCCCTATAAGTTCTGTGCCATATATTATCTGTACTACTTATTTGGCAGTTTTGCTGCTTTGGATTGTAGTTATTTTAAAATAATTGACACACCCTTATTGAGGACTATTATTTGTGTTAATTATTTTGCTATTGTAATGTATACAGAATTTGGAAAACCAAGTTACTGAACAGTGTTTCTTCTATCCATTGTGATTATTTTCTACTTTATATTAAGTGAAGGTAATGGCTTTCAACCTTGAGAACATGTTAGAATCACCTGAGGAAGGCTTTTTATTTTAAAACAGCAGGGTTTTTTGTTTTTGTTTAAAACCCCAATGTTACTGATTCTCAAGTAGGGGTGCTGGCATACCTTCACTCTATGGGAAATATCTGTTTCCTCTTTGTATCCCTACCAAAATCTTGAGAATGACTAACAAAATTACTGTTGCTGAAAATGTCATCCCTAGGGGGCTGGGATTGTGACTCAGTGGTGGAGCAATTGCCTACCATGTGTGAGACACTGGGTTCAATCATCAACACCACATAATGAATGAATAAATAAATAAATATATGTATTATATACGTCTACTATGTGTGTACACACACACACACACAGAGAGAGACGTAAAGAAAATGCCATTTCTTGCAACTAGAGACTATTATGCTATGTGAAATAAGCCATCCCCCCCCCCAAAAAAAAAGGCCAAATATTCTCTCTGATATGTTGATGCTAACTCACAATAAGGGGTAGGGTGAAGGGATTAGAAAAAGGGGAATGAAGGGAGTAGGGGAATGGGAGTAGGAAAGAAAGTAGAATGAATTGGACATTACTTTCCTATGTTCATATATGATACGCAATCAATATAATTCTACATCATGTACAACCAGAAGAATGGTAAGTTGTACTCCATGTATGTATAATGTCAAAATACATTCTATTGTCCTGTATAACTATAAAGAAAAAAAATTTTTAAATGTCATCTTTCACTTACACTGCAACAAATATTTTTACAATTACTGTTTAGCTATTTTTGTTTTCCCTTTTGCTCTTAATTTTTATCTTAGTTTTGGCCCACTTTTTTTTTTTTTTTTTTTTTCAGTGCTATGGATTAAACTCAGGGCCTCACATCCTGAGCTACATCCCCAGCTCTTTTTAAAAAATTTTATTTTGGGATAGTTACCCAAGTTAACTTCAAACTTTCAGTACTCTTGCCTCAGTCTCACAAGTAGTTGAGATTGTAGACATGCACCACCAAACCCATTTGACCCACTTTTGTAGGTGGGTGATAACATTTTTGACTTTTAAACCTAATATTTATCATTTTACTTAGCCCTCCCAACTTCATGACAATTGTACCTTTCACAAGCACAGCTTTAATGTAATTCCTGGTTTTAGAAAACTAATACTCTAAAAGGACAAAGCCAAAACCATGTGACACACTAAAGATAATCCTCTGGAGTTTTACTTCTTGTAAATAATGCATTATATATTTCAGTATGTAAGTTCTGATTGTAGCTCCATCCTTTATAAGCATGTAACCTTGGACAAAATATACTCTCTGAACCTGTTTCTCCATTTTCAAATGGGGATAATAGTCTTCTCTGCGTACCTTAATAAACAGTTTTAAAAAGAGAAATGGGTTATAAAGAGTTTTATAAACAATAAAATAAGTACTCATTCATTTACATTCCTATAGGGTGTGTGCCAGGTCTCAATGTTAGGTATACAGCAGTGAACAAACATATCTAGTTCTGTGTCCTATGATTGGTGAAATATGACTCATGAGCTAAATCCAGTCTACCACCTGCTTATATCAAGTCTGTGAGCTCATTTTTTTTTAATTATTTGAAACAAAATTAAAAGAATAATAATATTCCATGTCATTAAATTACATGAAATATAAATTACATGAAATACAAAATCAAGTTTCATTGGAACACAATCATGCTTATTTATTTACAGTTGAGACAAACTTGTGGCCCACCAAGCCCTAAAGTATTTACTGTCTGCTCTTTACATTAGCAGTTTGCTAACTCCTGCTCTGTGTTCTTGAAGTTCTTTTGACGGTGCTGGACAGTAAACTTATAATTGTATGTCTAATGGCTGCAAGTTCTTTGAGAAACAATAGTGCAGATAAAGAAGCTAGAATTGTGAAGGATGGGAAGGGTGCAGCAATAGATTTTATATACAAAAACGGGGAACGGTACATTATTTATTCAGTGATAGTAAAACAGAGACCTTAATGAATGTGAAAGAACCATCTATAGAAGAGTATTTTTGCCAAAAAGCAACAAAAGATTCAGTAGCCCTGAGAAAAAAGTATAGCTGTAGGACTAGGAACTATGTGGTAAGAAAGAGTTGCTGAGATGGGTACAAATTATGAAGGGACTTGTAAACCAAGGAGCATACATGCTATAGATTTTATAGTGAGTGTAGAAATGTATTATTATGTCTTCTACTCCTTCAGGTTATTATTATAACATCATTGTGTTTAGTGATAAATCAGCTTAATACTTCAAAGACTGTAAAATGTTTAATACCTAGTAATCTGTCATTTTAGTGCTTTCTCAGTAACATGGTATTTCTTGCTATGAGAATGTTTTAGGATTCCACATTGGCATCTGAGGATGATCACATTCCTTCTTACCACTCATTTGGCATTTCATTCTTGCCATTGCATGTATCTTCAGGTCTCCCCACTTTTATTTAAAAACTAGGGGATGTTGTGGTTTCTATAATTAAAATATTTCCCTTGCTCTTGATATTCTCAGATGCACTGGGATAACTTCAACACTTTGAACCTGACTTCAAATAATACTACTTTTATGTTCCTCTCTAATTTTTTTAAAATATTTTTTTTTTAGTTGTAGATGGACACAATACCTTTATTTTATTTATTTATTTTTTTATATGTGGTGGTAAGGATTGAACCCAGGGCCTCACACATGCAAGGCAAACACTCTACCACTGAGCCACAACCCCAGTCCCCTCTTTGACTTTTATATATTTCAGTTTCATTTCTTTTCTTTAGAAAATGGAAGTTAGCTTTTACATTACTTTTCTCTATCAGTACAATCGCCTCATTTAACAATTTGTCGACCTTTATTTTCAAGCATAAGACATTATGTAGACATGCTGTGAATAAGGCAAAAACTTCTGTCAAGGAGTAACTTTAAAAAGCTGACTGTGGAGTGGGGGATATGTTTGTAGAGCCTTTGCCTAGCATGTGTGAAACCCTGGGTTCCTCTGCAACACCACCCCTTTGGGGACAGGAATTGTAACTTTAAAAAGCCCTCCTTGTTGCCTTTAGCATTTTGACAATCTCCTTTTATTGTCCTTTGCTTCCTTGAGCTGGTTCTTGAATTTAGATATCTTTCAGTAGCCTTTATCTTTATGCCCCCCCCCTTTTTTTTTTGATGGTGGTGGTAGTGGGAATTGAACCCAGTGGTCATTCTACCACTGTGTTATATCCCCAGCTCTTTTGATTTATTAAGACTGGGTCTTGCTAAGTTGCCTACTTTTGCCTTGAAACTTGGTGACCCTCCTGCCTCAGCGTCCTGAGTAGAGTAGCTAGGATTATGGGCTGGCACTATCATGCCTAGCTCCCTTTCATTTTTTTTTTTTTTTAATTAAAGGATAAGAGATGCTGACATGCTCTTCTGTTTTTATTTTTTTTAAGAAATTTAAAATTTCATCATGCAAGTAATATATTCTTTTGGGCAGAGATAAACCATAAAAAGAAAGAAAAATATCTTTTCTAATACAACTAATAGAGAATAGTCCCTGTTAATTTTTAGTAGCTATATATTTGTGTAAATAAAATTTTAGTAATAATACATCATTTTGTAAATCCTTTTCACTTAAGAGATATCATTAACATTTAACCATGTCAGTATATAGAGCTCTTCTCAAACTTTTCGCACTAGGGACCTCTTTACAATCTTAAAAATTGAATTTTTAATCTATGTGGCTTCTATGTATTATGTTAGATATTTAAAACAGGCTTAGTTCCTTTTGTTATGACCTATTTGAGTTTGTATGTATTGTTTGCTCTGCCTGAGTTGCCCTCCTAGCTTTACCTACTCCAATCCAGCTCAAACATCACTGACTTTGAAGACCACTATCCCTCCTACATACATAGATAGAACTCATTGGGCCTTACTTTGTGTCTAGTTCTGCATTTAATTCCTGCTTGGTATATTCCTTTCTAGGTTTTAGATCCTTAGGGTAGTAATAGTGTATTATTCAGTCCTCAATCTCTATTTATTGATACTTCTCTTCCTAGTTACTGAATTGGTGAACTATTATTTTTTTATATGCAGGTACAGTTGATCCATTATTTAATCTTCTTTCTTTCAGTTGTACCAATTTCATCAGATTTTGTGACTTTTTTGAAAATTTTGGTGGGACTTCAGAAATATAAGTATCTTGAATTTTCAGTTTGGTAACTTTTTAAAAAATATTTTTAGTTGTAGATGAACACAGTACTTTTATTTTATTTATTTGTTTTTTATGTAGCACTAACCCAGTGCCTCACACATGCGAGGCAAGTGCTCTACCACTGAGCCACAACCCCAGCTCTCAGTTTGGTAACTTTTATTATTATACATTTAGATATTATTTTATGAGGCTATCTATAAGCTATGGCTTGTGTCTTTTCTTTTGCAGAAATGCCTTTTGTAATGTATGAATGTGTATATGTTTAGTTTTCCACTACAAATGCTTTGCTGAGTTTTCGAAGTTGTGTAAGAATTACAGGAAATGCAGCTTCAAAGAAAATGGTATGGATTATAGCCCACTTGGCAAATCTCCCACAAATAAACTAGAAAAAAGGTTTATTATTCAAATTAGGTTTGCTAGTTTCTTTTTTCCAGTACCCAGGATTGAACCCAGGGGTGCTCTACCAATGAACTACATCCCCAGTCCTTTTTGTTTTTTCATTTTGAGACAGGGTCTAAGTTGCTCGGGCTCGCCTTGAACTTATGATCTTCCTGCCTCAGTCTCCTGAGTAGCTGGGATTTTTTTTTTATAGGCATCACCATTATACCCAGCAGGTTTACTAATTTCTTAACTAAGTGATTGACACAAACAGGTGATGAATACAGAACATTATTCAGTATATATATATATATATATATATATATATATATATCTTGAGGAAAATAAACACAGTGGAATATCCATATTGTAGCAGGTAGTCTCATGTTGTATAATTTTCGTGAACACTCTTCCTAATTAGAACCCATTTCTTTTTTGTTTTCCTCAATTAATATAGAATAATCCCCATCCTGATCTTTACCAGTTCTCATAATTTTCAGATAAATAATATTTTATCTAATTATTTCATCATGGCAGGGTTCTCAAACTTCATGTACATGAGAATATTCTGAGGTGTGTGTTTGTGGTATGTACTCCTTGTGCCTGTTGCTAAGTAGTTCACATGTCATATTTTGTCTTTTGGGTCTTAAAATTTTAACTCATATAGGATTTTGCTGGGCACAATGGCCCCTGCCTATAAACCTAGCTACTCAGAAGACCAAGGCAGGAGAATCACAAGTTCAAGGCCAGCCTCAGCTATTTAACAAGACCCTATCTCAAAATGATAAATAAAAAGGACTAAGACTGTAATTCAGTGATAAAGCATCCCTTGGTTCAAACCCCAGTAGCAAAAAAAAAAAAAAAAAAAAAAAAAAAAGGAGATCCTAACATTTTAATATCCATTTTTAATAAGTGATCCAGAGGAGAATAGCTATTGGGGGACAGAAAGGGGAGGTCTGGATGATTTAACAAAAAGAGATATTTTCATGACATTTTTCAGGACTTATAGGTACAGTGTATTTAATAGAGGCAGTAGGAATCATTCTTGTCCTGCCTTTAAAATTATTGACAACGTTTATGTTTCATTATGAAGTTTGTTATAGAATTTTGGCCCTTTCTCATGTCCAGGAAATTTATTCTGTTCCTACCAAAGCCTAGTAGCTTTTGTTGTTTTATGATGGTGGGATGACTGTTGAATTTTGTCATTTTTTCTAACATGAATTAGGATAATCACAGTTTTACTTCTTTAAGATTAATTTATCTGTCTTGAGCCATTCTTGCATTGCAATAAATGCTTAGAATATACTTATTTTGCTAATATCTTATTTAGTTTTGCTTAAGTGTTTTTTAAGTTTTCGAAATAGGATCATAGCTTTTTTCTCTTTTTTTGACCGAAAACTGGTTTTGGGTTTTTTTGTTGTTTGTTTTGTTTTGTTTTGCACTGGAGATTGAACCCAGAGGCACTTTACCACTGAGCTACATCCCCAGACTTTTGTACTTTTTGAGATAGTGTCTTACTAAGTTCCTGGTGCTGGCCTCAAGGTCCTCCTGCCCTAGGCTTCCAAGTCACTGGGATTGCCGGTGTGCATTACTGAACCTGGCTCGATTATTAGCTTTAGAGAAAAACTCAAAATGATTAAAGCAGCACAAATATTCTAAAATCAGAATACATCTATATTGATAGAAACAGTTTTGGGTGTTTTTTTGTTTGTTTGTTTTTAAAGAAAATCTAAAGACCTCTAGGTCCTAAAGGCTTAAACAGGAAATTTCATTTTAAGAGCTAATATAAAAATTTCATAGTTTGGTAATTCCTTCTTTTAAATTTGTTAATATTTATTTATTTTTTTGGTGGACACAACATCTTTGTTGGTATGTGGTGCTGAGGATCGAACCTGGTCAGCACGCATGCCAGGCGAGCGCGCTACCGCTTGAGCCACATCCCCAGCCCCCGGTAATTCCTTCTTTTATATGTTATTCTTCACAGTACACTTACTCTAAATTTTATTTCTTGTTTAGGTACGTATAGCTGCTAAATTCATCACTCATGCACCCCCAGGGGAGTTTAATGAAGTATTCAATGGTAAGTAAGGATTACTATTTAGTTATTTGAAGCTGTACTTTAATTACAGTCATTCTTTTAATCTGTTTGACAGGTTACAGCTATAGCAAAGGAAATCAACATTCAAAATGATTGAAATAACTTGTCCAAGGTCACCCTGCTAGTAAGCATCAAAGTAAGGATTTAATTCCAGGTCTGAGTTAAAGCTCTTAACCCATTAATTACCACACCTATCTTAGGTGAGAAAAGATTTAAGATAGTTTAACATAAAAAAGTAGAAACAATGTTAAATTTTATAGTTTTATTTTTATCATAATAAGTAATAGCTTAAATTTCATCACTGCTGAGCCAGGCACACCTGTAATCCCTGTGGTACTAGAGGCTGAGGCAGGATGATCACAGTTTCAGAGCCAGCCTCAGCAACTGACCCTAAGCAACTCAGCAAGACCTCTTTCTAAAATAAAATATAAAAAAGGGCTGGGGAGGGGCTCAGTGGTTAAGTGCCCCTTGGTTTAATCTTCAGTACCATTGCTTTCACTCCAGAAGTTCCATACTATAGTACACACTCTAGGGCCACTGGGGATGAATTGACTGCATCCAGGGAGCTTATTAAACTTAGAGTCAACTTTATCATTCCCTCAAGATTCTCTTGGTAGAAAATCTGTGCCACCTGCACCTCAGAGCATTAATCTCCAGGATATATAAAGAACTCAAAACACTAACACCAAAAGAACAAATAACCCATTAATAAATGAGCAAAGGAACTGAACAGACACTTCACAGAAAAAGAAATATGATTGGTCTACAGTACATGAAAAAATGTTCAACATCTCTAGCAATTAGAGAAATGCAAATTAAAACTATACTTAGGGCTGGGGTTGTAGTTTAATGGCAATGCATTTGCCTAGCATGTGTGAGGCACTGGGTTCTATCCTTAGCACCACATAAAAATAAAGCATTCTGTGCATCTACAACTACAAAAAAAGAAGTTTAAAAAAAAACTACTGAGGGCTGGGGTTGTAGCTCAGGGGTAGAGTGCTCGGGTTTGATCCTCAGCACCACATAAAAATAAATAAAGATATTGTGTCCAACTACAACTAAAAAAAAAAAAGCAAATATTAAAAACAAAACAAAAAACCCCAGATTCCATCTCACTCTGGGGTTGTAGAGCACCTGCCTAGCACATGTGAGGCACTGAGTTTGATTCTCAGCACCACATAAAAATAAATAAATAAAATAAAGGTATTGTGTCCATCTACAACTAAAAATATTTTTAAAAAAATGAATAAAGTAACAATGAATGTTGGCAATGATGTGGGGAAACACTCTGAGGGAAAAGATCTTGAAGGACCTCTAGATCTTAAGGTACGTGCAAGCAGTGAAGAATACAACCTGTGGGCTTACCCGTGCCATAGCATAGAACAGGCACAGAAAATCTGTGAAGTTTTATCCACGGTATTTGGCTCTGTTAACCTCTGAGAAATCTTGAACCCTGCAATAAAGTGAAGGTCAACCTCACCTAAGAATCCAGATGTTTCCTAATCATCCTGCTTTCAATCTGCAATGTTGAACTATTAGGGAAAGAGGAAGTGATGTCCTGCTTCAATTTTCTGAACAGACTGCAGTGTGATGTATAAAATATTGCTCATTTGTTTTTATATTAAAATGTGTCCTATTTTTAAAAATTCGCCTATAATCTCAGCAGCTCAGGAGGCTGAAGCAAGAAGATTGTGAGTTCAAGGTCAGCCTCAGCAAGTCAGTGAGATCCTGTCTTTAAATAAAATATAAGACAGAGCTGGATATTTGGCTCAGTGGTTAAGTGCCCCTGGGTTCAATTCCCAGTATCAAAAAATAAAATAATTTAAAAAATTGACAATCCTGCTTGGAAAGTAATTCAGTAATAAAACACTTGCTTAGAATGTGTGAGGCTCTGGGTTTTCTCTGCAGCACCGCAAAAACTAAAAATAAACTAATGGTCCTCACTAGACCTTCTGTAAAACATAGTTTTCTTTTGCTGTGAAATTCCTTAAGATTTTTATTGTTGGATTATTATACTGCAAGTAATTGTTTACAGACCTATGAACATTAGCATCTATTTATTGGCATTTTAAAAATATCTACACATACAGCTTATCTAAAGCCTAATTTTGCAAAGCCTGGATGTTTTTTGTTTTGGGAAGTAGGGGGGTGCTTTACCACTGAACCACATCCTCAGCCCTTGTTATTTTTTAGTTTGAGACAGGATCTCACTGAGTTGCTTAGGACCAAGCTAAGTTGCTGAGCCTGGCCTCAAACTTGGAATCCTCCTGCCTAAGCTTCCTGAGTAGCTGGAATTACAGGCCTGCACCACCACACCAAGTCAAAGCCTGAATTTTAAATATCTGTTCTAGAAGTCTACTAAAAATTCTTAAGTTTGTCCTGTACTTAACCTTTCAACACGGTTTCCTCCTCAGATGTCCGGCTACTACTTAACAATGACAATCTCCTCAGGGAAGGAGCAGCACAGTAAGTATCTTTTCTAAATCCACATACAATATTATTCTAACATTGGGTAAATTGGCACCCTGGAAACTAAGTTTAAAAATACTTCAAAATAAAGCAATTGGTCTTTTATTTTATTTTTCTTAGAGAAAACATGTGCCCCACCAATATTCTTTACTTACTTGAAGCTTATTATATGAACTTATTTTTTATTCATCCATTCATTTATTTTTGCTGTACTGGGGATTTAATCCAGGGCCACTCTACCACTGAGCTACATTCCTAGCCCTTTTTATTTTTTTACTTTAAGATGGGATCTCACTAAATTGCCTCAAACTTACAGTCCTTCTGCCTCAGGCTCCTGAAAAGTTGGAATTACCAGTGCACACCACTGTGCCAATTTATTTTTGTCTTTGTCCAGATTCTCCCTATTAGAGCAGAATTTAATGTTAGCTATTATGTTTTCTTCTATTTCATGTTGTTGTATTTTTGGTTTTGTTTTTGTTTTGGTGGTGGTGATGGGGATTGATCTCAGGTCCTTGTGCATGCTAGGCAAGCACTCTACCAACTGAGCTATATCCCCAGCCCATGTTTATATTTTTAAACTGCTGGTTATAGAAGGATTAGATTGCTAATCAGGATTGATGTATATCAAATTGCCAAATAATAACAGATATTCATAAAGTGCTTTAATAATTAAATTAACAATAAGATAAAAGCTTTCAACCTTATTATTCATATCGTTGTCAGGCTAACTAATCTTTCTAAAACATCATTTTGCCCTTGTCCTCAGAAACATTGGGGGGAGCTATTATTCTTTTCACGACTCTCCGCTTCAGTGCCAAGTTTCATTTCACTTATTGTCTACCCAACTGTCTCAGAGTTCCTTTTTAAAAAAAAAAAAAAAATTAATAATGGCTGAGAAGAGGTGGGATGAGGAGGTCAAGGATATTTTGATGTAAAGGAAAAATAACTACCATAAAATCATTTTGGCATGATATGTAATTTGTTTAGATTTTAGCTATAAAGAACAGTTTGTTTGTTTGTTTGTTTATGTGGTACAGAAGATTGAACCCAGGGTCTCGCACATGCTAGGCGAGCGCTATACCGCTGAGCTATAACCCCAGCCCCTAGAGAAGAGTTTTAAGAGGTGCTACCCAGGAAACAGTCTTCTCCTGCCCTGTTCTGCTTCTTTGGAATTCATTTTGGGACTATATTCTGTGTATCTATGATTTACATACCATCACTGTAATTGTCATCATGAATAATACTCTAATTACACATTTATTTAGAAAAATAAGACACATTAAAGATACACTGAATCTCATCTGTATCCTTCAATGGATGGTTATCCAGTGTAAATGCTTCTAGTAATAAGGAATTCCCTATTTCGCAAAGCAAGTTCTTCAATTTCCCTGCCACATTGGTCCTAGTTTTATATCTGAGAGCTACCCAAATTAAATCTACTCTGTATTTCTCTTGTCAAAGTACTGCTGAAGTCTTAGGGGGTTCTGTGCCACTTAAGAATGAGTACAATTTAAGCCTTTTTTCATAGTTCTGAAAATTAAGACTGAGTAGAAGAAGTTGGTAGGTAGTTCAGATGTTTTAATTGCACTGACTGACATTAAAGCTTTATTTTATATGTATAGACACTCCACATCTTACAGACTGTAGGTTTTTGGAAAACCTTTCTTTTAAGAATTTTTCTAAGCCCAACTACTTGCTTATAGAGATGAAGGGTTCAGTTTTATTTCTATAATGAAATGCTTCAATCTCTTGACTGCAGTCTTCATATTTAGTGCTCAGTAAATGTTGCAGTAATCATCATCATCACCTCCTATATTAATTGAAGAAGTTCGGATAGATGTAAGATTTAACCCTTTCCTGGATTTCCACCTATGTTTCTAACCACCAGAACCTTTTCCTGATAATTCACAGCACTTCTGGTATAAATAAGATATTGTAGGTTGCATTGAAGAGTGAATTTTCCTCCAAGTGAGATAGGATGTTAATAAGAGTAAACATGATGAGTCTTAAATTTTAGAATGATTACTGGCTATGATTATTGTAATCACTATGTATCAGGGCAGAGGCTGAAGTAAGACAAATATTTGCAAGAGCATTAGAATAGTTTAGGGATAGATAGTAGGTGTTTGGACTAGAGTGGAAGCAGTGTGGGTGAGGGAAGGAGTCAAGATTCTGAATATACATTCACATAGAACCTGTAAGATTTACTGATGGATTGGATGTAAAATGTGAAAGAGAAAAGTCAATCACTCCTAAGTTTTTGGCTTGAGCAACTGGTAAACGGAGATACTAATAGTACTTTAAATTTTTTTTTTTTTTAACAGTGCATTTGCCCAATATAACATGGACCAGTTCACACCTGTGAAGATAGAAGGATATGAAGATCAGGTAATAATTGCCCATTAGACAGACTATGCCTGACAGGTGGTTGAGATGATAGAAACCAAAGCTGATGTATGAATTAAGTGCTGAATAAATTTATGTCTTGATTTTCAAAGTTTTTAAAAATATTCTACACATTAGGAAATTCTTTTCTCTTTCTGCTGATACTAGTTGTTATCTTTGACAAAAAAAAAAAAAAAAAGAGAGAGAGAGAGAGCTGCCCCTAATATGAAGAGAGAAAATCAAAAGATCTTAAAGGTTTTCCAGCTGTCTCTAATTCTTTTTGGTAAGAATAACAGGAGACATTTTTATTCAATGGGGAAATAAAAGCATTCATACTGAAATGTAGGCTACTTTCAGTTCCTTTAGGAATTTGCTATTTGGGAAATAGGAGATTTTTACCTTTATATATTTTTAAATGTTGAGTATAATGACTCTGAAAATTTTTCATAAAATACAGAAAAAAGAATACCTAAGTGTACAAAAGTACTTACATAAATATTAGACAAACCAAGAAATTATGGGTGTTTAGGAGGGGGGCAATTTATAGGATAAAGTTGACTTATCAAATATAATATTTTCATAAGAATGAAAATGAGACTTGGAAAAATCAATATGAAAGAGAAATTTGACTTAATGAAAAACTGCTTTCCTCAATTTTATTTACTTGTATGCAAAATGTGATAACTATATTTTTTATAGTTACTCATAATTTTAATTCTTCTTTGGAAGGTCTTAATTACAGAGCATGGTGACCTGGGTAATAGCCGATTTTTAGATCCAAGAAACAAAATTTCCTTTAAGTTTGATCACTTACGGAAAGAAGCAAGTGACCCTCAACCAGAGGAAGTAGAGGGAGGTTTGAAGTCTTGGAGAGAATCCTGTGACAATGCTTTAAGAGCCTATGTGAAAGATCATTATTCCAACGGCTTCTGTACTGTTAAGTATCTGTCTGCCTATTTCATTATCAGAGTGTTATATTTCTTACATTTACCTTATTGCTTGGGAACTTTGGCCAACCAAACATCACTTCTTTCTTAGTTATGGTCTCTGTATTTTATTCCCTAAATCTTTTTTTTTTTTTTTTTTTTATTTTTTAGTTGTCAGTGGGCCTTTATTCATTCATTTATTTATATGTGTTGCTGAGAATCGAACCCAGTGCCTCACACATGCTAGGCAAGCGTTCTATCACTGAGCCACAACCCCAGCACCCTAAATCATTTTTGAAAGGAGTATAAATACTTGAAAATTTTCTTTATAAAATCACAATGCATAATAATTTTGAATTTCTATATGTTCTATTTCATATTTATCTTATTTACTTATGAAAAAAATTGCCTTACATCAAAAATTAAGTTTTTAAATACTTTAACTTAGGAAAAAATGTTAAAATTGTTGGTAGATCTATTGTCCACATTTGTGTCTTTTTGGCATAGGCATTTATACACAAAACTACTTCTGCATAGTTAAGATATTTTTCACTAGATAATCAAAACAGTTTTGAAATAAACACTTTTAGAAATCCAGAGTAATTTTATTTTTATTTTTTACTATCTCTTGGGATCTAACTGATAAATTTGGCTCTAACATGATTTCCCCTTTATAATATTGTGACAAGAAAAATATGTATAGTATGTTTAATTTTTTATTTGTTTGTTTGTTTGTTTGTTTTGGTGGTGTTGTGAATTGAACCTAGGGTTTTGTGCATGAGAAACAAGAACTCTACCAGCTGAGCTATATCACCAGCCTCAGAATGTTTAATAACTTTTTATTATTGTATTTTAAACTTATATCAATTAATAAAATCATGATGTTTTGAAATATGAATACACTGTGGAATGGCTAAATTGAGCTAATTAACATGTATTACCTAACAGGTTTTTTTTTTTTAATGAGAATGCTGAAAATCTAATCTCTAAGCAATTTTCAAAAACAATACATTAACTAGACTATTTTAAATATGTGATGATGATGAGTTAAATGGCAATATAGAAAGTTAGTTAAGAGCACTTACATTTAAACTTTAATAACTGGTTTGAGTCTTAGCCCTGTCACCTAACTAGCTGTGTGACCTTAGGTAAATGACTTAATAGTTCTATGTCTGTTTTCTCATTTGAAATGGAAGTAGTTCTTACCACATAGTATTGATGTGAAGATTAAATGAGTTAATGATGCATTTACAGTGCTTAAAACAGTGGCACAAAGTAAGCCCTGCCTAAATGGTAGATAACATTATTATTTTATTTATTTATTTAATAAAGGAGAAAAGCCATCTTGGTGGATACCAGTACAGAATTCCTTTTTGGAACCCAGTATTGCAGTGGGAGACTTGATACACTTCCTTTTAGAAATTGGCTGTTCGATCCTAAATATACTTTCAATTTGTCATTTGTTACCTATTCAAAGTTTGTTATTCCCCATTCTTAATTTGGAGAGTTTCAATGGCAAATAACCTCAGGGGTCTTTTTTCACTTCTCTTAGCTATCAAATGAGCAACACAGTGCTGGAATTTTTCTAATGGTGTCTACTATACACTAGTTTTCTATATCCTTAGCTGTCTTGCTTAGTAATCTATTTTAGTAATTTCAACTCATTATTACCTATCACATTTTCTATGTGGCATTTTCCAGACAATTCTTATTTGTCCTAGATGGGCATCTAATCCCCAATGTTTTATTAGTTGTGAATCTCACATAAAATCTTTTTCTCTTCCCTCCACACTGAAAAACTTTTTCGTTATACTTGAATTTGAGAAAGAAAGGTTCTTACTCTTGGTTTCATACTATCCTGTGTACTTTAAGACAATTTCAAATGACTTTGTTTTCTCTTCTCATATAGTTCTCATTACTTAGAAATGTTCTTATTTTTCCTGTACTTAATGGAGATAAAACTTTAATCATGATAATTCCTCTAAGTTGTTTCTCTTCATCTTGCTGTTTCTCCTTTGTTTTCTTCCTTACCCTCCAAATCATTGGGCCTTCTTCCCGTACTAGTGCCATGTCCTCATTACTCATCCACTTATGAGCCTTTGAGTTTTACTTTAGTCTCCATCCTATAGAAAGTGCTCTCTAAGAGTATTAATGGTTCCTGAATCACTTGATCTAGTGACCGTTTTTGTGGTCCTTGACTTCTGTTGCTGTTTCATACTGAGCCCAGAAAATAGAAATGATCTTTTGCTTAGACTGCTATTATCAATACCAATTAATTCTTTTTACTTTGTCTCTAATTTTCTAATAACCCAAAACTTTTAAAATACTCTTGAAAGTTCATAGTCCACTAAATATAGGGAAAGTAACACAGACTTAGTGTTAGAAAAACAATGTGTTTGGGATTTATCTTCACCACTTATTCTCTTAAGAGACCTTGGACAGAAACACCTATGAACTAACTTCAACTTTACCTTTTGTGGATGATAAACATGCCTTTTGTTTTATTTTGTTGTTGTTTTACCAGTTTTATTAGAGCAAAAAGAAAATAATATGTGAAAACATATTATGTGAACTCTAAAATTTGATGGCTTCTTTGCATTCCCTAGTAATTGTTTCCATTTATTTCTACTATAAGGAAGAGTTGGTGTTTCTGTAACTACTGGCTAGACATTTCCATCTAGATTTCCCAGTTTGTTACTGATACCACCATCTTCCTAGTCATCCAGATGTACAAATACTTTGGCCCTTCCTTTTTTTGTTTGTTTGTTTGTTTGTTTAACCCTTCAGTTACAATATATTGCTAAACTTATGCATTCTGTCTGCAACCCTTCCTTTTCATTACCATTTGATACTACCCTAGATTATGACCTAAATTAATTTATGTGGTCTTCTAACCAGCCTCCAGCTTTTCTTCCCTTTTTTCCTGTATAACAGTATTGGTCATTCTCCAAAAATAATAGTGCTGGTCATATTCTCCCAAAATAATAGTTTTGGTCATGTTGTTTTACTCTCTTTCTGCTTCCTGTAGAATGAAATCTAAAGTTTTTACTTATATCTACTACTGTATGGTCTAAATCTACCATTCTGTCTCCCACTAGTCTACTTTACACATACCCTCTAAACCTGATGACCTAATTGCCATTCACTTAACAAATCCTTGATTTCATGCCTGAGCTGTTAACTGGTCTTTATTCTCAGTCTCTGATTATCAGAATCTTATCTGCTTTGTAAAGCTCAGCTTAAATTGCATCTCCATTAAACTCTAAGCCGGGAGCAATATTTTCCTCTATTCATTGTACCTCTGTCTCTGTTAGAATTTAACAGAATCTCAGGCTGGGGTTGTGGCTCAGGTAGAGTGCTCACCTAGCATGCACAGGGCACTGGGTTCGATCCTCAGCACCACATAAAAAAATAAAATAAGGGTATTGTGTCCACCTACAACTAAATATATGTACATATTTTTTTTTAAAGAATTTAACAGGATCTGGTTGTGAGTGCTATGTTTTGCTTATTCTGTCTGTCTCAAGGATTTAGCACACTGCTTATGTGCATTATCTGTCATTTAGATTAATTGTGTTTTTCTAGTCTGATTTTTTTTTCCCCAATAGGTTTATGCTAAAACTATAGATGGGCAACAGACTATTATTGCATGTATTGAAAGCCACCAGTTTCAGCCTAAAAACTTCTGGTAAGAAATAGATATTCTCTTTTGTTTGCATCTAATTATTTTGTAGAGAAATCAGCAATTTTTATCTATTTTGAGAATTTTTTTTTTTTGCTGCAAACTGCACAGCAGTTAATTCAGATACCAGACCAGGTGATAAGGAGATGGAAACAAGACAAATAGAGAAAAAGCTGGGGCCCCATGGTTCTCCATCCCCTGATGAGGGATGGACAACCCAGAACCAGTTCAGCATGTTTATTATATAGGTTTTAACATCAAAAGGATTTGTTGTGAGAAAGTTTCTTAAAGTTCTTAACAGAACCAAAGTGGAGGGTATAAACAGGCCAATTAGAACTATCAGCTTTTGCCCATAATTCTCCACCTGTGGGCAGCTGTCATTAGAACCCAAGGTTAAGAACTGATAAGTCCCTGGCTAGCATGGAATTTCCCTTTGAACAGGGCATCACCACAGCAGCTGGGCAGTCTTAAATCTAGGCCTTTGCGCAGAGAGTTCCCAGGAGGGACATCGCCGGACAGCTCAAGGATTATATAATTCATTCGCTGCTCCCAGCATTTATTAATTTATCATATATCCTAGTCCTTTTTATTTTTGAGACAGGGTTTCACTAGGTTGCTGAGGGTCTTGCTAAATTCCTGAGGCTAGCCTTGAACTTCTGATTCTCCTGCCTCAGCAGGGTAAATTTTTTTATTTACAAGATTTTAGTTCACCATCTATGAATTTAGACATTATTTAGGTTCCTTCCAATTCTAATTTGGTTTGGGGGTTTTGTTTTTTTGTTTTGTTTTCTCCCCAATATGTGGGATTGAACCGAGGGGTGCTTTACCACTAGCTACATCCTAGTTCTTGTTATTTTTGTTTGTTTGTTTTGAGACAGGGTCTCACAAAGATACTGAGGCTGGTCTTGAACTTGTAGTCCTTCTGTCTTAGTCTTGTGAGTCACTGAGATTACAAGAGTGTGTCACCACACCCAGCTCCAATTCTTAGATTCTATAGCCATATCTTTTTAAAAACTACTTTTATATTGAGTGAGAACAAATGATTAATATAAAGTCCCAGTTGAAATTATTGAGTTTTACTTGGGTAAGGGTTAGTAATACTTGAGTTGATTATGTAACTCAGCAGCCTGTCCATTTTCAGAAGAACCTACCATGAACAGAATGGGCATGGTTCACTTCAAAGCAAACTAAGGAAAAGTGGAAATCCAGATAATTTAGAAAACAATTATGGTCAGGCCACTTGGTTCCAGACTTAGGTTTGAGTATGCCTTGGATTTATCAAATTGGAAATGACTGGTCCCCTCCTCCCCCACCCCTCAAAAATGTTTTTCAACTTTTTGGCCTCAGTGGTAAATCACCTCTTTCTTGTGCCTATTGCTAATTCTGCAGCACTGTATGTGTATGTTTTAATAGGAATGGTCGTTGGAGATCAGAGTGGAAGTTCACTATTACACCACCTACAGCCCAGGTGGTTGGAGTACTCAAGATTCAGGTAAGATTCCAACATGTTCATTGATCATGGTAAAAAGATTACATTTTTGGTTTGGGAGTATGACTCAGTGCTTGCCTAATATGCATAAGATCCTGCGTTCAATCTCCAGCACTGCCTAAATAAATAAAACTTCACATTTTAAAATAAACATGCGAGTTGGTCTTTGTTCTAGAATTAAAATAAGTACTAAATTATATGCAGATGCAAACAGGTAGATGGAAGTGAGTAGAAATAAAAGCCTTCCTGGGGAGGTAGTTAAACAGAGATCTATTTTGGGTTGATAAAGATAATTATGTAGAGAATACTGTTTGCTGGTTATTTTTTTATGTGGTGCTAAGGAGCGAACTCAGTGCCTCACACGTGTGAGGCAAGCTCTCTATTGCTGAGCCACAACCCCAGCCCTGTTTTATACTTGTGTGTGTGTTTGGGGGTGGGGGTGCTGGGGATTGAACCCAGGGTCTTATACATGCAAGGCAAGCACTCTACCAACTAAGCTATATCCCCAGCCCTATACATATACACTTGTTAATATAGAATGTCTGGTCACACTTTGGGAGAAGACTTACTTCATTTTTATTATCTTTTAAAAGTCACAATGAAAATTATTTGAAAGAGACATTAAGAAATTTAGGCCTAGCAAGACACAGTGGCACATACCTGTAATCCCAGTGGCTCAGGAGACTGAGGTAGGAGGATCTAGAGTTCAAAGCCAGCCTCAGCAAAATGAAGGCTCTAAGCAATTCAGTGATTTATTTTATTAGAGACAGGGTCTTGCTGAGTTTCCTAGGGCCTTGCTAAATTGCTGAGTCTGACTTTGAACTCAAGATCCTTCTGCCTCACACTTCAGAGTTCCTGGGATTACAAGCATGTGCCACTGCATCTGGCCTATGTCACACTTATTTTTATAGTGTAATTTCCCATCAAATATTTGGTTTTCAGTGATTTTCTTTTAACTCCCAATTAAGTTTTTCCTGCCAGTCAGATCTATGTACCTCCTGCATATTGATGATATTTGTATGGCCATGTCTCACATATTAAGTATTAGGATCCATTAAAACTCCTTGGTTTTCAGAAAGAAACTAATTTTCCATGCTTTTTATTATTTTTAATATTTCTAAAGTGGGTTCTTATTTATCTTTGTAGTCATAATGTCTGGCCCAGTGCCTGGAATCAAAAACACAAAGGTTTTTTGTTGTTTTTGTTTTTGTTTGTTTTTAAATATTTTTTTAGTTGTTGATGGACTTTATTTTCTTTATTTTTATGTAGTGCTGAGGATTGAATCCAGTGCCTCATGCATGCTAGGTGAGCACACTACCACTGAGCCACAGTCCCACACAAATGTTTTTTGCACTTAAATTTTATCTGGTAAGGAAAGAGGTTTTGTTTCTTTTTTCTTTTGTACAAGATTGAACTCAGGTTCACTTTACCAATGAACTATATCCAGCCCTTTTTATTTTTGAGACAAGGTCTCATTAAGTTGCTAATACTGGCCTCAAATTTTCCATCCTCTTGCATTAGCCTCTCAAGTCACTGAGATTACAGGCATGCACCATCAAGCCCAAAGAATTCTTAAACTGGGCTGGGGTTATGGCTCAGCGGTAGAGCACGTATGAAGCCCTGGGTTCGATCCCCAGCACCACATAAAAATAAATAAAATAAAGATATTGTGTCCAACTACAACTAAAAAATAAATATTAAAAAAAAGAATTCTTAAACTTAAATATTCTGTGAATTTTATTTTAATACCACTATGAATTATCATTGATTGTGTTAATTATTCAGAATTGCTAAAGCATGAATCTGCATTAAGTAATAGGATTCTATATGAACTAAACATAAACATAAACTTGATCAAATACTTCCTCACACAGGTTCACTATTATGAAGATGGAAATGTTCAGTTGGTTAGTCATAAAGATGTACAAGATTTAGTAACTGTTTCGGTGAGTATGCAATATTTAATGTCTTTTTCACTTTTGTCTTTTTTACTTTAAAAATTTTGTTTTGCTCTGGAGTGCAATCCATCCATTATTTGTTGTTGTTTTGTTTGTTTGTTTAGTTATATATGACAATAGAATGTATTTTGACTTATACGTGCCTGGAGTATAATTTCCCATTCTTGTGGTTGTACATGATGTGGAGTTACACTGGTCGTATATTCATATGAACATAGGAAAGTTGTGTCCGATTTATTCTACTGTCTTTCCCATTCTTAACTGTCCTCCCTTCCCCCTATTCCCAGCCCACTTCCTCCTCCAATTCAGTGAACCTCTGCCCCCCCACCACAGTTGTGAGTCAGCATCCACATATCAGAACACTTGGCCTTTCATTTTTTGGTATTGGCTTATTTCACTTAGCATGATAGTCTCCAGTTCCATCCATTTACTGGCAAATACCATAATTTCATTCTTCTTTATGGCTGAGTATTATTCCCTTATGTATATGTACTGCATTTTCTTTATCCATTCATTTGTTGAAGTGCACCTAGGTTGGTTTCATAGCTTAGTTATTGTGAATTGAGCTGCCATGAACATTGATGTGGCCATGTCACTCTAGTATGCTGATTTTACGTCCTCTGGAACACTGCCGAGGAGTGGGATAACTGGGTCAAATGATGGTTCCATTCCAAGTTTTCTGAGGAATCTCCATACTGCTTTCCAGAGTGGTTGTACCAATTTGCAGTCCCAACAGCAATGTATGAGTATATCTTTTCCCCCACTAGGGACTGAACCCAGGAGGAGCACTTAACCACTGAATCATATCCCCACCCCCACTTTTTTTTTTGAGACACCATCTCGATAAGTTGCTTAGGGCCTTGCTGAGTCTGGCCTCAAACTTGTGATCCTTCTGCCTCTGCCTTCCAGGTTGCTGGGATCATAGGCATGCACCACCACATCTAGCAACATAGAAACATTTTTTGTGGGTAATAACTAACTTTCCAAAGCAAAAAAAAAAAAAAAAGTAAAAAGAATAACATTAATTTATGTCTTCACAAATTGTGTAATATCTGCCTTAATAAAAGACAGCTGGATTCTTATATCAGCTTCATACAGTCTGTAAGCCTCACGGCGATAAAGTCACTGCACATCATGAAGTTTCTAAGAAACTGTATTGTAGAAGCATGAGAGTAAGAGTAGAAAAGCCAGGGCTGGGGCTGTGGCTCAGTGGTAGAGCGTTTGCCTAGAATGTGTGAGGCACCAGTTTCGATCCCTGGCACCGAATACAATAAACAAATAAAATAAAGGTATTGTGTCCATCTACAACTAAAAAAAAATATTTTTTAAAAAAAGAATGGAAAAGGCAGACCTCGAGCTGGAATGCAACTCAGTAGCAGAGCACTTGCTTAGCAAGCAAAGGTCCTGGGGTACGGCCCTGAGGGCATTGTTCATTTCATCTTTTTTAATATTTATTTTAGTTGTAGTTGGACACAACACATTTATTCCACTTATTTATTTTTATGTGGTGCTGAGGATCGAACCGAGGGTCTTGCGTGTGTGAGTCGAGCTCTCTACTGCTGAGCCACAACCTCACCCCTGTTCATTTCATCTTAAAGCAAAAATATTTTTTCAGGGCATTAAGATTTAAAGACACAGTAATGACCTCTTCGGACCATACTATGATAGACTGGAAAGTACATGGGGTTTGTTTGTCTGGTTTTTAGTTTTGGTGAAGACCTGGATTCAGATTCTATTTTTATCATTCAAAAGCTGTATAATTTTGGTCATATCATTTGAGAGGATTCTATTTTTGTCTGCAGAATAAAGGTGATGATAATAAAACTATTTATTTCACAGGATAATTCTAAGAATCAAAGGAGGTAATATGCATTGGAACGCTTGGTAAACTAGGAATTATCATATCAGAGTTAGTTAATATGGATTAACTTTTCAGCATCTTTTTACTTAGTGCTTGCTTGTTTGTTGTGGTACTAGAGATTGAGCCACCGATTTGCTCTATCATTGAACTATTATCTCCAGCCCCTTGTATTTATTTTCAAAATTTTTATTTTGAGGCAGGGTTTTGCTAAGTTGCCAACGCTGGCCTTGCAGTTCTGATCCTTTTGCCTTAGCCTCTGGAGTTGCCACTGTATCCAGCACAAATGAATTTTTAAATATATAAGCACTGCTTGCTTCAGTGGCACACACCTATAATCCCAGCAACTCCAGAATCTAGAGGCAGGAGAATTGCAAGCTCAAGGCCAACCTTGATAACTTAGTGAAACCATGTTTAAAAATTTAGAAAAAGAGCTGTGCTCAGTAGCAGAGCACCCCTTTTGCTGTACTCAACCAATAAACAAGGAACCAAATGATTCATTCATTTTTTTCTTCCTCTTTCTCCATTAGAATGAAGTCCAAACTGCCAAGGAGTTTATTAAAATCATAGAGAGTGCAGAAAATGAATATCAGGTAAGAAGACTTGGAACTAATTTTTCTAGATCCTAGTGCCATATTTTTCTGTTAATATATTTGTTAGACCTTTCTCTCTTTTAACTTGAATGCCTATGCTGTTGAGTCAGACCTTTTAATCTGGTATTCTGCTTGAAATTAAGGTTTCAAGTTTGGAAGAGACCATAGCTCTAGTTTAAGCAATATAGATATTTTCTTGGCTCACTTCAGAAATTGAAGAGGAGCTCACTAGAAATAATATAATCTATCCTGTCTAACTCTTGTAATGTAAGCATGTCCCTTGATAATGAGTTACTTTCCTATTCACAATCAACCTATTTCTGTTCAAGTAACTAACCTTCAATTATCTGTTGCAGACTGCAATTAGTGAAAACTACCAAACAATGTCAGACACCACATTCAAGGCCTTGCGCCGGCAGCTTCCAGTTACCCGCACCAAAATTGATTGGAACAAGATACTCAGCTACAAGATTGGCAAAGAAATGCAGAATGCTTAAAGGCTGACTGTAGGATTCTTCAGTATGTAGAAAGAAAAGGATTCAACATGTGGTCATATGATAAATAAGTGATTTATAAACAAGAGTGATATTTTGCTAGGGCTTTCAAAGTTAACAGATTTTTTTAGCCTCATGAAATACTGTTGAACCTATAGCATTGACTTCATCTTTTTGTGTTCTCTGCCTTGTATTTTTCTGTTATCACTATATCTACTTGTAAATCTTTTTTTTTTTTTTCCTTTTTGTTAATTCTGCTACAATTAGTGTTGAAGAAAGATCCATCTATTCTGGGGTCATTTTACTCTTTTAGAAAATTTTCCTAGCCATGAAGTCCTGTTACTGATTTAGACAGATAATATGCTCAGTACTTTTACCCTGTGCTCCAAAGCACTTCTGGTACTTCAGTGCTTTTGACTGGTCCACCAACAGCCAAGGAGGCTCTGCTACAAATCGTAGCTAAATGGAAGACACATTCATCCTTCTCCCTCTGACTGCTTTGATCATCATTTATAGCATCTCATAACTATAGTTTTCAAAAGTTTGGATTGAGGCTTTTCAGGTCCATTTTGGGGGGCAAAGGAAGTTTTCTGGAAATTCCATGACAGCCAGCTTCTCTGGGGGGCACTCATTTTTAAATCCAAAGACTTGAACCACATTCCCTGCACATGGAATATGTTTGCTTTCTTCATTCCCTCATTGTCTTCTTCCCACTTAGTACCATTGTAGTTATAGACATCTGCATTTTTAGAAGAGTTTTATTCATGTATTATTTTTTTAAGTATCCAAGAACTACGGACATACTGTGGATGTAGTAGAGTATAAAACTTGAAAATGCAGATGCTGAAGGAATAATACGTATCTTGTGCTTTAACACTTTGTGGCAGGATTGTACTATAAGCAAATGAATCAACTCTATAAATCACAAAAACTTAAGATGAACCAAAGTGAAAAGGTAACTTCCAGGCAGTATCTTTCTACTGTAACCTGTTATTTAAGGGAATACTAGTGTTTTCTAAATAGGATGTAAAACTTGTTCCAAATTACTCTTCCTCAGTCCTGCCTGCCAAGAAATAAAGTGTAACTGTGATATAGCAACCCTTCCCAGGTATATTGGCAGGTATGTGTGTGATCTCAGAATACACAGGTGACATAGATATGATAGGACAACTGGTAATGGTGGATTCATTTACATTGTTTACACTTCTATGACCAGGCCTTAAGGGAAGGTCAGTTTTTTAAAAACCAAGTAGTGTCTTCCTACCTGTCTCCAAATACATGTCAAACAAGAAGGGTGTTTGTGCTTCAGCTTTGACTTTGCTCAGTAATACAGTCAAGCAAGAGTTTGTTTCCAAGTGAATGCTGTGTAAGCATTTTTGTTTATTTCAAATAAAATATATTTGTATTATTTGTCATTCATACTATCCATCCATACCACACTATCTTCTGTATCAGGTAGTTCAATAGAAATATACCCATTTTGTTCTAAAAGTGTCTGAGCCTCTCTCCTTTTCGATGTATCTCTTCAACCTTTCTTCTCAAGGTAAGAAATTCAATGTATTTGATCTTGTTTTAACTTTCTATTAGTTTCTTCTGGGATATGTTTTTCTTCTGTACAACTTCCTCTTTTGTTTTAGTAATAATTTGTTCCTTTTTATCTCTGTAGTGAAGTTTATGATTAGGTTAATCTGACCATGCACTCTGGTGTGCAGCAGTACATGTTGGGTGCTTTGTTCACCTGGATCTGTTCAGTGATCAGAGAATCGTCACCTTAAGTTCAGCATTACTTTCTGCATTTTGGGGATATTGGGGGCGGGGTGCCAGGGATTGAACTCAGGAGCACTCAACCACTGAGACACATCCCCAGCCATATTTTGTATTATATTTAGAGACAGGGCCTCACTGAGTTGCTTAGGGTTCACTAAATTGTTGAGGCTGGCTTTGAACTCGACGATCCTCCTGACTCAGCCTCCCAAGCCGCTGGGATTACAGGTGTGCACCACTGGACCCAGCTACTTTCTGCATCTCTGAGCATATCAACAAAAGTTCATTCTGTTTGGGCCACCAACCCTGTGTCCAGCCCCACTGTTTGGCCTGAGCACACCTACCAACTCCACTGTAATACCAGAATATCTTTAAAGTGACAACTTTCAGATACTTGATGGCTTTTTGGATAGTCATATCCTTGATGGTTTGAGCAGTTTAATGGTCTTATTAAAGTGAATATGCAGATTTCAATCTCTTGGATGATTTTGTAGGGTTTTCTAGGTCAGCTGAGATAAGGAATCATTCTTACAGATCACTTCAGGCTGCTTGCAGGAAGAGCCCTACGTTCAACTATTATAAATGCAGTAAATATCAAAGACTTGGAAAGACAGCTTTTTTGTTGTTGTTGTTGTGTGTGTGTTAGCAAAGTAGGGACCACTCTCCACCCAAAAGCTACCAGCGAGTCAAAAGTTTTGTTTGAGATTTATATTAATGCCCAAAAGAAAAAGTTATCTTCTTTACCCATTATGGATGGCAGTCACTAGGCAGGAAGTCGAAATCATAGAATTCCTACACCTGGAATTTGGGTAATATTTCACATTGCCTTAACTTTAAAATACTGCTTTCCTCTCCTCTAAGTCTGGCTTAGCTACTGATGACCTGTGGGAAAGGCTTTTTATCCTGTTTCTCAATAGAGAACCAGAGGGAGTTTCTTCACCTTCCACCCAAGGTCAGTTCAAATTCCCACCTTTTTGAGGGACATTTAATGTATTCCAGTCTTGTAATGCAAACAGGTTCAAACATTCTTACCTTTAACTTGACAAACCTTGTCAGCCTATCCCAAACTATCTTATTGATTTCCTTATTCTGGAAAAACTTTAAAAGTTGAAATCTCAGGCTATCTAAAACCCTTGGTTGCTTGTGTAAATGCTAGGAAATCAACCCCCCTTACCAACTCCTGCAGAGACCCCCTGACTTTCTTAACCTTCTTCAGCAGAATAATTGCTTAAATTGTTCCTGTTTTAGCACACAATGATGAAATCACCCTATGGTATCCTGGGCCAAAGGCTTCCCATAAAGGAGTTTCCTATGAGGCCTCACCTCTATATCTGGGTTTGAAATGACACTGCTGAAGGCTATTTGTTTCATCTGAGCCTCCTGTTTGTCTCTGTTGTTTGCCTAGTTCTAGGGCCAGTTGTTTTATAATCCACCAAAGCTCTAGATGCTAGACTCATGAGATAACTTGGCAAACCTTGACACATTCTCTCTAAATTCAGAAAAGACCAATTGATACATCTGAATGCCAATTTATTAATTTAAAGTTCTATATAGAACTACCAAGTTGAAGCCAGGCATGGTGGTGCATGCCTGTAATCCCAGCAGCTCAGGAGAGTTCAAAGCCAGCCTCAGCAAAAGTGAGGCTCTAGGCAACTGAGTGAGGCCCTGTCTCTAAATAAAATTCAAAATAGGGCTGGGAATGTGGCTCAGTGGTAGAGTGCCCCTGAGTTCAATCCCTGGGACCAAAAAAGAACTACCAAGTGAATCAGACACTCATAACTGCCTTCAAGTTGTTCAGCAACCTACCCTGTGGAAAATCAAAGAAAGTTTGGAGGGCTGGGTTTGTGGCTTAGCAGTAGAGCGCTCACCTAGCACATTGAGACTCTGAGTTCGATCCTCAGCACCACATAAAAATAAAGATATTGTGTACACCTACAACTAAAAAAAAAATATTTTAAAAAGCATTCTGTTGCTGGGCACAGTGAGTGGTACATGCCTGTAATCTCAGCAATTTAGTAAGAATCTGTAAAAAAAAAAAAAAAAAACTGTGTATGTAGCTCACTGGTAAAACTCCCTTGGGTTCAATCCACAGTACCAAAGATAAAAGTATTCTATTATGTATATGGATATACAGGTGATTCTCATTATTCATAGTAGTTATATTTTATAAAGTCTGTGGACATGGAATGGGTGAATACTATGACTTGTGCCTGAATAAAGCTAATCTGAGGAATTTTCACTGGAAAGCCTTCCTGTACTTAGGAACACTAAACAGCACTCAGCACTACCCTTTGGGGCCATTTTAAGCAGCAAAAAACACAAAGTGGCAAAACAGCATCAAATGGTCCATGAAAAGGACACTTTTTTAAAATATGAGGGCTAAAACAAGGCAGAAAAGGACACTTTTTTATAATATGAGGGCTAAAACAAGGCAGAGCATCAGAGTGCTGTGCCTCAGTTGGGAACGTGTGTACTGGGAACTTGCCAACTTTCCACTGCTCTACATGTCCATGAAGGACCAGAAGACCACTGCAAGATGATGTGAGCCAGGCTGGGTTCCACATAAATTTTACTAAATACATGAATTTGTAAATACAGGATCCTGGAACAATGAGGCTCAACTGTGGTCTGTGGTAGACTGACCAATGTCAGTATTTTAGGTTTAAGAGCTATTTCTAGTTGCCTTAGGGAGTAGAGTTTGAACAATATTGGAGAACATTCAAATTCTGAATTACACAACCCAAGTAACAGTTTGAGTAATGAAAAAACAAAGCTTCTACCTGCAAAGTAGTGTTATTGGGAGATTTACTCCATTAGTAATGTTCGCCAAAGTTAACTTTCAAACTGCCTTCAGTGCTGTTTGGACTCACTAAAATAAACTTTAACTACTTTGAAGTGCAAATAGATTTAAGGAAGGCTCTGCAGAAGCTGTATGTGAAAGGTGAAAACTTAATGAAAGAAGCAGTCTGGGTTTTTCCATGTGGTGGATTTTTATATTGGTCTGAAAACCTCCCACCTCAGTATTATGTATTTGTGGCAGTTATTGAGGTTTCTCTATCATTGGCTTGTGCAATGTAAATGATATTACAATGAACCTGGGATCCTCCAAATGAGAGTGCCCTCATGCTCTGTGTGTGCTCCAAAATTGAAAAAGTCCTTTAATCTGGTGACACCCAGTTTTAGTTTTTGTTTTTTTAGTTGTAGATGGACACAATACCTTTATTTTATTTTTATGTGTAATTAAATGCCTAAATATGTGGCTCAAGGGTAAGAATCACCAGCCTTTAATGAATGAAGCCTGTGTGGTGCCAGGGATGAAACCCAGTGTGGCGAACATGCTAAGCAAGTGCTCTACCACTGAGCCACAACCCCAGCCCCCAGTTTTAGTTTTAAGAAGGTAATATTTGACCCTGAAGGAGGCCACTTAGTTTGTGGGTGGGGTTTTCCTTCACCTGAAGTAGAGTGATCTGTGCTCTAACAAAAACCATTCTAGACATCTAGAGCCCCTGTGTGACAATTACAATTCCACCTGAAGTAGACTTTCCAGATGAAATTGATTTTTAAAAAGTTCCACTGTAACAAAGCCACATAGTAACAAATTTTAACGTTTTAACTACAAAACAATTGTTTTAAGGACATCCAGAAGATAGGTTTGCCCAGAGAAAGAAGGTTATGTGTTCAAAAATAATGGGGACTTAGATTTGCTGGTCAGAATTGAGCAAGACCTTGGGTTTGGGTATGGTGGGCGGTAGGTTAGGTTTTTGAGATGGTAAGCAACAGCAATTTTTTGTTCACCATCTGTACTCCTCTGGGGCTTCATCGGGTAGTTGGGGGAGGGGGAAAAAGGGTAAAATCTTTGGCTGCGCTCCTAGCTCCTAGTTTTTTCCTCTACTTTGCATAATTGATTTCTACAACATAACGTTTTCCCCTGCTTAATCTTCCCCATCCTTATAGCTTTGATTCTCACTGACATTGCATTTCCTGTTGCTAAAGCCTGTTATTCCTTATTCCTGGCTTTCCTATACTGTTGGCCTGGAAGAAGGTACAGGGTTAGCCCAGCTGGAGAATGACTTGGATTCTGGACATTTCCTCACACTAGGTTAGATTGTGTGGCCTCCTATGGAGAACTACTTGAGAACAACACAAGCTGTGATGTATTTGGAACTTCTTTATGATGTATTTGTATATTTGATTTAATTTTTTATATAATTATCTTTATCCCATCCTGTGGGTTTCTGTTATTTCTTTCTGGAGGATAAACACGCAAAAGGCTTGTTATATTTGTTTTGGTGGTAGCTCCACCCCTTTATTCGTCTAAACAGTTTCTTTTCCTGGTACTGATGCTGTTGCTGTTAACCATTTATTGACTAACATAACAGTACCTTGCTCTCAGGGACCTAATTTTATTTTGATGACTGGGGCAACCCTTACTTAAATACTACTAACAATTAAAGAGCAATACAGACTGGAGTGTAATTAAGTGCCCAAATATGTGGCTCAAGGGTAAGAATCACCAGCCTTTCAACATAATGAAGCCTGTGCGGTGAAGAAAATGACTGTTTGTCCTGGCAGAACCCCTTGTCCCTCTCTCCCACATATACGCACCTTTATCTCAGAGACTCCTAGTTCTTTCACCCCAAACTTCTTTGACTCACGCCTTCCTCCCTGCATCTGAGCCCAAGCAGGGAATATGGGGGAGGGGGGCGTGACGCCCGCTTGGCTGGCGTGCTGGTTTATGTCTCTGCCAGTCTGGGGGAGGTGCTGGATGAGCTGCCCTAGTCCAGCTGCAGCCGACCCAGGTCCCAATCCCTGCTCTTTGCTCTTCTGCTTTTCAATAAGTCCTGAGGCTCTGGAGGGTGGGCGTGGAAGTAACCCTAGCAGAGGTTCAGAGGTCCTCCTGGGCTGTTTCGGGGGCCCTTGGCGATGGCCACGTTCAGATACTGGCTGGAAGCCAGGGGAGGGAGCTTGGGGTAAGGGGAGGGCCCTGAGGGAGGGGTCAGACTCCTGAGGAAAGAGTTAATGCGAAGAGGGGGAGGGGATAGGACGAAGAGACCGAAGGGAAGGCTCAGGTAGGGAAAGAACGGCGGAGGGAAGCCTGGTGGGGGAAAGGGAGCTTGCAGGAGCAGAGGGTCAGAGGTAGGGGGCTTCCCCTTTCTGCACCCTCATCGCAGGGCCGCCAACTTCTAGCCGCGGCGGCGACTTTCAGTTTCATTTCCACGGACCCTCCTGCCTGGGCCGCAGCCGCCGCCGCGATGCCCAGTAAGTTCAGCTGCCGGCAGCTCCGGGAGACGGGCCAGTGCTTCGAGAGTTTCCTAGTCGTTCGAGGACTGGACATGGAGACAGATCGCGAGCGGCTGCGAACCGTTTATAACCGCGACTTCAAGATCAGGTACGGGCCAACGCACCCCCGGCCCCGAATCGTGGGCCCTGTGCGCCGCCAAGACTCCCACGGGGTCCAGCCTGCCCGCAGCGGGGCGCGGAGGACGCAGCTCCCTGCGGCTCAGGCCCGTCCTGGGGCGGCGCGGACCTCCCTCCTGCGCCTTGCCCACGCCCCGCCAGCGCCGCCGGGAGCCCGCCCGTTCCGCACGGGCCGGGCCCCTGCGCGGAGTCCCCGCGGAGAACCTCCCGGGCAGCCCGCCCCCTCCCCCGGGACCCGGCCCAGAACGGGGTCCCGTGCCCACGCGCTGCTGGCGGGGCCGGGGACAGTGCTCGCGGTGGGGGAGGGGCGCCTGCCTAGGGGCCCAGCGTCGCGGGAGCGCGGGGAAGGCGCTGTCTGGCTGCGCGGGCTTGGCGGGCACCGCCACCCGAGTGTTGAGGGGCTGCGGTCCCGGGGGTCCGCTGTCTGGGAGACCCAATGTAGGAGGGAAAATCTCAGGGAGCCCTGAAAAGAGAAAAGGGGACAAACTACGTAGGCACCAGACCTCCATTAGCACCTGTGGCTTCTCCATGGAGACCAGGGCCAGGGACAGCCTCCTAGAGGCCCCTTTTACCCTGTGGCTTAAAGGTATTTGGTCTCCTTTTCCTGTTACCACCCAAGTGAAAATCAAAGAGACTTCTGTCAAACCATAGAATTGTGTTTCCAAAACACCTCTATCAACAGGCTACTGCCTTGGGCAGAAAACCAAGAAACAGTTTAACAGGGATGCGTATGAAGAATTGTACAAATAAATACGGGAACGGGAATGGGGGCTTAAGAACAGATCTCCTGAAAAAGACTGCGTTGTAGCCGACCGAAAGGCCAAGATGGGTGAGATACGGCTGCCATGGTTTTGTGCAGGTCTCACACTGACTTAATAGGAATATATTTTGGGGTAGGGGAGGAGGTAGGGATTCATATTGACCAAATAGATCATATCTGGAGTATCGTTTTTCATAATTGATGTCACGTTTTTAGAGAAATAGTAATGGGTGTGAGCACCATCTGAGGAAGGGGCAAAAATGACAAGGACTGCTGCATGCCCTCATAGGGTGCTAGGCACTTTAGGGATTACAAAGAAGAAAAAATACACAATCCCAAGGGGAGCAATAAAGGCTGTGATATGCATATAATATCAGCGTATGCAATATACTATGCTATGTGATAAAATTAAAAGAATGATTAATAGAGATAGTAAAAGGCTGGAGGCCAGGCGCTTTGGGCCACACCTATAATTCCAGCAACTCAGCAGGCTGAGGCAGGATGATGGCAATTTTGAGGCTAGCCTCAGCAAGTTAGTGAGACTCTGGCTCAAAAAATAAAAAGAACTGGGGATGTAGGAGCAAAACTCCCCTAGGTTCAAACCTCAGTACAAAAAGAAAAAAAAGAAAGTAATTACCTTTGGATCACTTCATATCAATATTTTCTGTACATGAATTAGTCTATTTTCACAAAGTACAACATGGCTTTAAACACAGGTCAGCTACTTCTTTGGCAGTAGGACTGTTGCAGGAGGGGAGAGAGATCCGATCTCATCTTCAAACATGCAAGCACAGCTGGGGATTTATAGTCAATGAGCAGATGAAGGGGTCAGCGTATAGGAATTTACCAAGAGGAAACATCAAGAGTTGGAGAGGCAGGAATCTTGCTAAAATGACCTATAGGATTCTTATTAAAGGCAGACCAAATACTTATATATCAAAGGTGGAGAATAAGGAACTGATCATCAACTGTGAAGTGTGATCTTATTTCAAGTGTGAGAGAATTCTCACTCAGCCAACTTAGACTTGTTGCTAAAACTGAGATAATCTAGAAGAGGGTTCAGGGGAGCCTGGCTGTCATTTCATCAAGGAGAGTCTTTGTCACTCTAAACTGAAGATAGACAATATGTTTCACTATAGGGAGAAAAACAGCTCTGTTGGATTGCACACTGAAAACCATGGATGGGTGAATTGGGGGATTTTAAGTAATTTTTAGGCTTTTGTTGTTGCTGCTGAGATGGGGTCTCAATTCAAGCTGGCCTCATACTTCTGGGCTTAAGCCATTCTCCTGCCTTTAGCCTCCTAAATAGCTGAGACTACCATGAGCGCTATTTATTTATTTTGCAGTGCTTAGGGGAGAATCCAGGGCCCTCCTGCTTTGCTCTTCCTCTCAGAGACATATTGTGTGCACTTGTTTTTTATGCAAATAAGATAGTACTCCCTTTAGACATTAGAGTGTGATGTAGATGGTGGCAATGACCTTGGGCTTGAAGGATAGATAAAATTTCAGTATATCCTACATGGAGGAAGAGGAGGAGGAGGAGGTTCATATCCTATTATAAGACCCAGTCAAAGAAACAGAGATGTTTGCCCTAAAAAGAGAAAAAACAGAGAGGACAAGGTAGTTTTTATATTCTTGAATATTTTATAGACTGTCAGAGGGAAGAATGTTATTCTCCTTTGTCACTCCAAAAGGCAAAAATAGACCTTGTAGACCTTCCCTTCCTGCCCACCAGGAGAGGAGATTTCTGTTGTGATTAAAGAGAACTTTCCTACTCATTTTTTTTAATATTTATTTTTTATTTTTATGTGGTGTTGAGGATCGAGCCCGTCCTGCGCATGCCAGGCAAGCGCGCTACCGCTTGAGCCACATTCCCAGCCCTTCTACTCATTTTTTTAATTTATTTCATTTGTCCTGGGGATTGAACCCAGGGGTGCTTTACCACTGAGCTGTGTCCCCAGCTCTTTTTTTATTTTTTGAGACAGGATCTTGTTGAATTGCTGAGGCTGGCCTTGAACTTGCAGTCTTCCTGCCTAAGGCTCCTGAGCCACTGGGATTACAGGCAAGCCCTCTGCCTGACTTCAGATTTTTCTATCTTTGAGCATATTTGCATCTGCCTTCAGGTCTCAGCATAGAGTTTGAATATAGTAGATGCTCAATAAATGCTTACAGAAGCCAATTGAATTAGTAGAGTTGATCTACAGGAGAATAGGCAAGAGGGAATAGTATGTCACCATTGTCAGTAATTCTAGGGACACTGCAACACACTCCAACTAGGTTACTTTGTGGTGTCATGAAATGCTCTTCTCTCAACTCTTTCCTTTTCCAGTCTCTTCTCATTCATGTAGCAAATGTAGTTAATAAAGCTCTACTATTTGTGTGTGCCTTGGTTTCTGTCTTCAAAGTTATAATCTAGTAGGGATTGTCAGATGTCCAGACAAATGCAATATAGTACTAAAGTGCAAGTATGGTGTTTAGGTAGCTGGAGTTCTATTCTGGCTCTGCCACACAGTGGTTGCATTTGGTTTTGAACATTTATCTAATCTTCCATCTCCCCAATTTTAAGAATATGTACAATAATGCCTTTCTCTCAAGGATTACCTGAGGCCAAAAGGAGCTATCGTTTGCTTAGCATTGCATTCCTAGCATATTGCACTGGCTTTGTAAGTAGCAGCTCTTCTTGGTACAGTGATGATTTAGGAGTCTTTTGTACGGAGTAAGGACTGATGCCTCTAAAGGTTTCTGAGGTAAGATAATTCTTACTTTAGGCTCATTTTTTTTTCAAGAAATATTGGCCTAGTGCCTCCTATGAGCAAAGCAAAACTGCCCAGTACCAGAGATATACAGAAGGAATCTGTTTATGGAAAGGGGTAGCAATTAAACAGATAAGTTTATATATGTACACACACACACACACACACACACACACACAAACACACAAGTTGTAGGTGGACACAGTACCTTTATTTTATTTTTATGTGGTGCTGAGGATAGAACCCAGTGCCTCCTGCACCAGACGAGTGCTCTACCACTGAGCTACAACCCCAGGTAACTCTTTAATTGCTGCCATAATGAGTGCTTGTAAGAAAAAGTCCAGTGTGCATTGAGAGTATATGATAACTTGGAGACCTGATTTGGTCCAGGAATTAGAAGTTTCTGGGAGATAGTGATTTTGGAGCAGATTTTTTTTTTTTTTCTTCCTTTTGGTACTAGGGAGTGAACCCAGGGACACTTACCCACTGAGCCATAATCCCAGCTCTTCTTATATTTGATCTTGAGACAGGGTCTCACAGAGTTTCTTAGGGCCACACTAAGTTGTTGAGGCTGGCCTTGAACTTGCAATCTTCCTGCCTCAGCCTCCAGAGCCACGGGGATTACTGATTTGATCAGAATCTTAAAGGATTAAAAGGCATTAACAGATTCAAGAGGCAAGAAGGGAGCATTCCAGACAGAAGGAACTACACCTTCAAAGTCTTGGGGTGACCTCGGGAGAACCCGCTAACATGAAACCAGATGGAGGCAGAAGCTGGATGGATGTGCGGGATTTTTGTTTGTTTTGTTTTTAATCTTAACAGAAATATAAAAGCATAGAAAGTTTCAAAGTAGAAGACTAACAAAGTAGGATTTTAGAAAGATCATCTGGTTTCTGGCGTGGATGGTGCCTTGGTGCTTGGATCTCTAGCCACAGTAAAAAGTACATTTTACTGGGGCTGGGGTTGTGGCTCAGTGATAGAATGCTTGCCTAGCATGCATGAGGCACTAGGTTCAATCCTCAGCACCACATAAAAATAAAATAAAGATATTGTATCACCTAAAAATAAAAAATAATTTTTAAAAAAGTACATTTTACTTTGGGGCCAAGTATATACCACTTTCACAAAACAGTATGTGATCCTGAAATAATACATAGCCTCACTCCTGCCCTCTGGTATTTGTATTCTATTTTATCTTAGTTTTATACAAATCCTGGTCTAGCTGGTGTGGTGGCACACACCTGTAATCCCAGCAATTTGGGAGTCTAAAGCAAAAGGATCACAAGTTTGAGGCCAGCCTGGGCAGTTTAGCGAGGCCCTAAGCAACTTAGCCAGACCCTGTCTCAATAAGAAGGGATGAGGATGTAGCTCAGTGGTAAAGTGCTCTATGGTTTCATCCCCAGAACAAGAAAAAATCCTGGTCTCCAACATTAATGAAGGAAGCAACTCAGAGTTTGTAAAACATGCAACTGGATATCCATTTATTTTCACTTCCAAATCTGATATTACATTCTGAAATAACCATTCCTGTAGCTTTTGGCCTTTTCTGAACTGGGTCTAAAAAGATTAGTCATTGTTCAAGCAACAAACTGTAGGGGCCAAGGACAGAACAAGGAAGACTAAGGATGTCCACAAGGGTAGGAAATTCTGCAGAGGTGCACAGTGATCCAAGTTGCTGGGAACAGCTGCAGTACCACTAAGGGTGGGTTGATTAGAGGCCTGGCAGGGTATAAGAGTCTGTACCTCAATTTCTTCCTCTTTAAAATGATAGTTGCTACTTCAAAGGAACGTTGTGAAGATTAAATGAGATAATGGGGAAAAACAAAACATGAAGATGAAAGAAGAAAAGGTGGTAATGCATCCAGGTACTTAGAACAACATACAGTAAGACCTCAATAAAGTTTTCTGTTGCTGGTCACAGTGGTGTGCACCTGTAATCCTAGCCACTCGGGAGGCTGAAGCAGAAGGATCAGGAGCTAGAGGCCGGCCAGGGCAACTTAGTGAAACTCTGTCTCAAAATACAAAAGGATTGGGAATGTAGGTGCTTGGTACAGTGCCCATGGGTTCAATCTCCAGTACCAGAAAAAAAAAAAAAAAAAAAAGTTTTCTGTTCATGAGGAGGAGGAGGATGTTGTGTTTGTTTACCATTGTTACCATGGAAGATCTGAGTGTGCCTTATGAAAGGGAGGCTCCGGAAGCTGAGGCAGGAGAATCTGGAGTTCAAAGCCAGCCTCAGCAACAGTGAGGTGCTAAGCAACTCAGTGAGACCCTGTCTCTAAATAAAATACAAAATAGGGCTGGGGATGTGGCTCAGTGGTTGAGTGCCCCTGAGTTCAATCCCCGGTACAAAAAAAAAAAAAAAAAGGTTAGGTTCAATTTTTTTTTTTAAATTTTTTATTTATTTTTTAGTTCTCGGTGGACACAACATCTTTGTTGGTATGTGGTGCTGAGGATCGAACCCGGGCCGCACGCATGCCAGACGAGCGCGCTACCACTTGAGCCACATCCCCAGCCCCTGTTAGGTTTAATTTTGTAGAGTGTGGAGTTGTGAATTGAGAAAAGAAATGATTGGATTTGTGTTTGATGATCCTGCCTATTTAGGGGATGGGCCAGAGAAGAGATACAAAGCCAGAGGTAAAGAGAACAATCAAGAAGTCCTCAAAAAAAAAAAAAAAAAAATGAGCAAAGGATATGAGCAGGCAGTTTGCAGAAGAAATACAAATGACTGATAGGCAGAAGGAAAGATCATTGACTATATTAGTGATAGAGAAATACAGACTTAAGCTACCAATTTTTGTTATCAGAATGTACAAAATTTTAAAAATTGAAAATTTCTGGATTAGGGACTTGGAAAAGGGCATTCTCAAACTCTTGTTAGAACAGAAATTTGTACAACCTGTTTAGAGAGCATCTTGGTAGAACTTATTATCTAAGTGGTAAAGTCTCATTGACTCAGGAGTTCTACTTCAAGGAATTTGTCGGTTACATTTGCCTGTAAGTACAAAGATTTTTGTGCAAGGATAATGATTGTAACGTTTTGAAAATCCAAAAAGTATAGGCAGCTTAACTGTGTATTACTGCAGAAATAAACACATCACATGCGTTTATATCCTGCTCTCCTCTGCAGCTGTTCAAAAGAACCAAGAGCCTCTAAAGGGCGTGGTCATGGAAGGGCACCATGGTGGTGGAAGTCTTCTGCAGAATAGTATGGTAGATGTATAATCTTATTGTGTGTGTGTGTGTGTGAAAAATCTGTTTATATATGTATGCAAAAAATGAAATTTGTTTGATTTACCTCTCAGTTAAGCAAGCAGTTGGCAATGAGGGGATGAAGGCCTTTATCATTTTATCTTAGGCATTTGTCCTGTTTAAATGTGTTGTTTTAACCCTTTTGGTGACTGACCTTTCATTTTTCTCTTTATGCATTCATACTTATTTTACACCTATGATCCTCATGTATGCTTTTTATTGTGGGCCTCTCAGCATCTCATATCCCATTTCCATTTCCACATTCTACTCTACACTCAGGTAGTATCAACCAGGGTATTTTTTTTTTTTTGGTCGTTGTTTTTATTAAAAAGGGATTATGGGGTTGGGGATGTGGCTCTGGGGTAGAGTGCTTGCCCAGTATGCAGGTCTGGGTATGGTCCCAGCACTACCAAATAAATAAATAAAATAGAATAAAAAGGGATTGCGTGATGCATATTTTCAGCATCTCACTTTGCTTTTCTTCTCTCTCTTTTTTTCCTGGTACTGGGGATTGAACCCAGAGCCTTGCACGTGTGTATTCTACCACTACGCTACATCCTCAGCCCTTTTTAAAAATTTTATTTTGAAGCAGGGTCTCGATAAATTGCCCAGGCAGACTTGAACTTGCAATCTTTCTGCCTCAGTCTCCTAGTAGCTGGAGCTACAGGGTTATAGGCACATGCCTCACTTTTCTTAATTAGCATTTTACATGTCTGCTTATCAATCTATCCCTCTATCTTAGTCTTTCATGATGCATTTCTAAGTAATTTATAATTATAATTTTCCCCTTAACACATAGGCATGATTATCATTGAGAGTTCAAATTTTATTATGGTTCCCTCCCCGATTCCCCCCCCCCTCTTTTTTTTTGGCAGTGGGGATTGAACCCAGAGGCTCTGGCTAAGTTGCTTAGGGTCTTGTTGAGTTGCCCAGGCTGGCCTTGAACTTGGGATCCTTCTGCCTCAGCTTCCTGAGCCACGGGGATTACAGGTGTGCACCATCATGCCCATCAGGGTTCTTCTTTTTTATTTTAAATTGTGCTGGGGTTCAAAGGCAAGGCCATATGCATGCTAAACAAGCACTCTACCACTGAGCTACCTTTTTTCTTTTTAGTAAAATTTACATTCAGCGAAGTGGACAGAGTTTGCAAACTCATAGAATGTAACACTTAAATCCCCCAGATGGAGATGCAGAGCATCTGGTCACCCCAGAAGGTCCCTTGTATCCTTTCCCTAGTCAGTCTTCACTTTTACCCACCCAGAGGCAACCCTGGCTCTGATTTTTCCCACTAGGGAACTTCATATAATAGAATCTTACACTTTGTACTCTTTTGTGTAAGGCATCTTGCACTCAGCATAATATTTTTTTGTTGTTATCCAATTTCATTGTCTGAATCACCAGGTGGTTTTATTTATTTATTTATTTTAGTTGTAGATGAACACAATATTTTTATTTATTTATTTTATGTGGTGCTGAGGTTAGAACCCCATGCCCTTACATGCGAGAGGCAAGCGCTCTAGGGCTAAGGCACAACCCCAGCCCCTAAGGGTAATATTTTTGAGATTCACCATGATGTGTATAGCAGTAGTTCCTTTTCTCACTGAGTTCCATTGAATGAATATAAATGAGTTTTGTATTGTGTATCTGTTCCTATTTCTGCCTTTTTTTTTTTGAGGTTATTTTGAATCAAGCTGCTATGAACATCTTGAACAAATAAAATTGTTTTGTGGACATAAATTATAATTTCTTTTGGAGACAGATGTAGGAGCAGAATTAATGAGTCATACAGGGTAGGTATATGTTTAGTTTTCAGGAAACCATCATAAACCATCATATCTTTCTCCAAAGTGATTGTACCATTTGGCATGCCAACCAACAGTGCAGTGAGAGTCCCAGTTGCCTTGTCAGTGTTTGCTGTTGACATCCTTTAAAATTTTAGCTGTGTGACTGGTTCTGATGCATTCTTTATAATGACTGCATAATATTCCGCAGAGTGAGTGTTTACAGGTTAGTCAGCCATCATTACATTGATGGACATTTGTTTCATTTCCAGTTGTGAAAATAAATGTGAATGACTTCAGTATCCCTGTGCATGTGGTCTTACCCATTGATATTTTTCTTTCCGTGGGATACTTTCCTAGGAATGGGTTCTGGGTCTTAAGAATACCTGTATTTTTTGTTTTTGCTTTGTCTTTAATCTAGTTTTTTAATAGGATACCTGTATTTTATTTTATTTACCTGGGGTGCCCTCAAACCCTTGGGCTTCAGTGATCCTCTTCCCTCAAGCTTAGGAGTAACTGGGACTATAGGTGCTGCGCATGCGTGGCTAGGATCCCTGTGTTTTCATTGATCATAAATGTTTCCATAGTACTGCCCCCAAAAAAGCTCATAATACTTTACATTTCTACCAGCAATGTATCAGTTCACTTTTCCATAAACCATAATAGCAATCGATGTTAGAACTGTTTTTCTCTTTTATCAGCCTAATAGGAATAAAACAAGGTCTCATTTTTATTTTAGTTTGCATTTCTCTACATCTGGGGCATATTCATACTCTTTTGATGACCTAGATTTGTTCTTCAAATTAAATATTCGATTTTTCTATCGAATTGCTCATCTTGTTAGTTTGTAAATTAAGCTTAACCCTTTGTCATCTGCATTTCAAGTACTTTTTGGTGTTTATCTGTTGAATTTGTTTATATTACATTTTTTTTCATTGCTGGAGATGGAACCCAGACCCTTGTGCACTAGGCAAGTGCTCTACCACTGAGCGACACCCTTAGCCCCTGTTATTCCTACTTCTTGCCATACAAAATATTTTTTAATAGTAAAAAATGTTTGTTTGTTTGTTTGGAGGGTAGTGGGGATTGAACTTTAGTGTCTGGCTAAAAATGTGTATTTTTTAATAAATTTAAAAACCCAGGTTTTCAGTCTTGGCTAGAAAGTTATCCCTAGAAATCTAGGTGACTAGATGTATGTAACACAAAGTGTGGGGGTTTCAACAGATGCGCCTGTGATCTCAGCAGCTCAAGAGGCTAAGGCAGGAGGGCCACAAGTTCAAAGCCAGCAACTTAGTGAGGCCCTAAGCAATTTAGTGAGACCTTGTCTGAAAATAAAAAGGGCTGGGGATATGGTTTAGTGGTTAAGCCTTCTTGGTAAACACCCCCCCCCAAAAAAAGAAAGAAAACAATAATATTAAGTTCGTGATTTAAAAAATAATAATAATAATGGCTATCACTTTATACCAGGGATAAATTAATTTGAGTAGGAGTAACAGAAAATTATTCGAAAAGTATTTAAGGGCTCACATGGATAGTAGAAGTTGCAAAGATGAGTTCTGTATACCTCTGTGCCCATGCAGAAGTTTCCAAAAATAGATTTCACATTAAAATTTCAATTTTGTCTTCTCCCAAAAGCCAGAAGATCAGATCATCTTGGGCCTCTGTCCTCTGCTGGCCACATGGTGGCTGGGGGTGGGGAGCAGTTGTCCCCTGTAGGTCGGGCATGCTGTTCCCATTTTGTTCAGTCCCACAAAGCCCCCTTTTCTCCCAGCACTGACCAAGGAGCCCAAAGCCACATTTCAAAGTGCCTGCTCTGTTGTTTTCTTACACCACAGTTACGAGAGACATATAGTCATTCCTACAGGAGTGATTCAGAAATGGGACTGCAGACGCTGTGGGCTGGGGCTATGGGTGTTAAGATACCTGGCTTTTGTAAGCATTTTAGTTTGTGCCCCAACCCATGAACCTGGTGATGAAAAGACTCAGGATGGTCTCTAGATTCCAGTCCTTTTATTACTGGACCCCTCATTTAGACCTGACACCTGATTTTGAGAAATTTCCTGATTTTCCTCCCTCTCTTGAGGGTTTTTTTCTGTTTTCCCTTCCTTCCTGGGAAGATCCCAAACACTTCCTGGGTCATAAGTACCACCTGAGAACTCCCTAACATTAGGCACTGACCCTGACTTTGGCCTGAATTCTCAGTTTCTGACTCATGGAGGCAGAGCTGCCTTTGGACCAGAGGAGTCTCAAACCCAGCATGTCCAAATCCAAATGTCATGGTCCGTTCCTCCACCACCTCCTCCTCCTGTCTTTGCCTCCTGTCTCAGGGATGTTTCCCAAAGCCAAGCCATTGATCTGGGTATCCTAGACTCCTTCCTCTTCCCAGCCTCTATTCTCCCTCCTGGTAGTTACCAAATTCTGCTAATTGACATTCTAAATCTGATGGATCTGGCCCCTCTTCTGTTCCTATCACTACCTTGTTCAGGCCTTTGTTCTTTTAACCAGACAATTGCAATGGCCTCCTTCTAACTGGTCTCCCTGCCTACAGTCTTGCCTCCAGCAAATCCATCCTCCAATCCTGATGCCAGAGTGATCTGAAATGCAAATATGATCTTGCCACTCCCCTGCTTAAAACCCACCAACTGCAGTGGTTCTGTAACCGCAGGGTAGCCTCTGACAAGGGCTGAAAGTAAGTTGTTACTACTCCTACTACTGCCACTATTAGTACTACTATTACTACTAATACAAATACTAATAATAGTAGCTAACATTTATTGATCATTTTCCATTATGCTTTCAAATGATTATCTTTTTAAAACAAATTATAGCCAATTCAAAGTTTTCTGAATGATACTGCTCTCGTTTGCCTGGGGTGAAGGAGAGGGGCAGAGTTACAGGCAGGGGGCACCAGGGAACTGCTCCTAGCCATCAGCAATCTTATCATATGCCCTAGAAAGTGACCATGATGATTTAGCTTCAAGAGTTAATAGGGATTACCATAATTCTTAGGAATGAAGATTTGCTCTCCATCCCTACAAAACATCAAGGGAGGGTGTCAGTCGCCTGGATCCTGAACGTGTCCATCAAGTACGCCACATGTGGGAGTGTCCTTGGGCTCCTGGGGGTACCAGGAAAGGGGAGTGAAGGACTGCTGGCATTCAGGGTCAAAAATGCTTGATCTGGTCCCTGCCTACCTCTGCTGCCTCCTGCCACTCCCCTCGCACTTCTCACTCTAGTGCAACCAAACTGTATGTGATACTAATCATCACTCACTGTTACTGGGGTCTCCTATGTGCCAGGTGCTGGGCTAAGTGGCTTGCCGCAATGCTGCTATCTTGGGTGAGGCTCACAGCAACCTTTAAAAGAAGCAAGCCTTGCTATTCCCTTTTCATAACGGAGGGAAGCGAGGCTCCCAGAGGTGCAGTAAGGGCCCAGGTAGCGAGGTCACACCCCTCACCTTGACTCACTGTGCCCTCCCTCTTTTGCCTGGGTAGTGCCCATTCATTGTTGGCAGACCTGTCTCCTCCCCTAGGCTGCCCTGGGAGCCTCAGAGGCTGCATTGCGGTCACACACTGGAATCTCTGGGTTCCAGTCCGAGTGCTTCTCAAGGCAGGGTTTGGGCCTCTTGCATCTTGGAACCCCCAGCATCTAGCACAGTGCCTGGCACCTAACAGACCTCTGTAAGTGCTTGTGGAGTTGACTAAACTGAATTCCAGGCGCCGAACCTCAAGGTCATTGTCCCGCTGACCAGTTTTCCCTGTCTTCACCTCTCTAGGCACAAAGCTATCTGATCTCTGGAGAAGGACCTTTTCCCTTCCTGCTTGGGTCCCACCTGCACCCTTTGACTTCCGGTTGAAACTGCTGTCTCATCAGCCACCCTGCCCACACTCTGGACATCTCTGCTCTCTCTCATCCCCTCTCTCACCCACAGGCAGGACCCCATATCTACTCCTCTCAATCAACTTATTTGGCTCCCCATTGGCCTTAACTCTTTCCACTTTTTTTTTGTTGTTGTTGTTGTTTGGGGTTTTTTCCTTGTCCCAAAGTTCGCTCCCCACCCCCACCCTCCAAAAAAGTCTGTTTCTTTCTGTCTCTTCACTAAGTCCTCCCAATCAACAGCCCATAGTGGGGTTTTCTCCTCAGAAGTGCATAATCCACAACGTGCTATTTAAACCAGTTTTATTTTGCCTTGGGAAGTCCCATTGCCTTGCCTGAAGACATTAAAAATTTCTCCTGTCCCCAGCCTGAATCTCTCTGTCCCTGAGCCCCAGCCTGCTCTGCGGCAGAGCTGGTGTGTCCAGGACAGAGTGACCCTCAGAGGCCCTTGCCCCACCCTCCCCCACCACCACCCGTCCCCTGGCCCTGCCTTCCCCTCACTTCCCAGTCTCCTCTGCTTCTGGCAGCTTTGGGACCCCCGCCCCTGGCTTCTCCTCCATGCTGTATGGAATGAAGATTGCAAATCTGGCCTACGTCACCAAGACTCGGGTCAGGTTCTTCAAACTCGACCGCTGGATTGACTCGCGGCTCCCAGAAAAGAGGAGAATGAAGCTGAGCTCAGATATCAGCAAGCACCACAAGTCACTGCTAGCCAAGATCTTTTATGACAGGTGTGTGTCCGTGTGTGTGTGTGTGTGTGTTTGTTCGTGCACACACACTTGCTTGTGAGGGGTGCTCGGGCGTGGGGGAAGGGGCTGTCCAGCCAAGAAAAGAGTAGTTTGCTCAGATGGTGGGGAGGCCCCTTCCTTAAGGAATGGGGGAAGCAGGTGGGGGTCTTGGCTGCCGGTGGGAGCACGGCTGGCACTCTTCCCAGGGCATCCCCCAGTCCAGGCCGCTCCTGCCCTGGCCCCCACCCTTGACTCCCACTCTCCCCAGGGCTGAGTATCTTCACGGGAAGCATGGGGTGGACGTGGAAGTCCAGGGGCCCCATGAAGCACGAGATGGGCAGCTCCTTATCCGCCTGGATTTGAACCGCAAGGAGGTGCTGACCCTGAGGCTCCGGAACGGAGGAAACAAACCTGTTACCCTCACTCACCTCTTCCCACTCTGCCGGACACCCCAGTTTACCTTCTACTATGGTGACCAGGAGCTGCCCTGCCCGCTAGGCCCCGGTGAGTAGCTTTCCAAAGGGAAGAACTCTGGTGGGTAGGGCTTGTCCTAGCAGGGCTGCAGCTTTGGAGCACACACTGTGGCTGTCCAGTGGTCTCCTCTCTGGATGGGGCCAGCTGGGGGAGGTCGGGGTCAGCATGTTGGTGGGAGAGTCCCTGCCTTCCCTCCCCGCTCCCATTCACTCAGCCTTCTCCCTGCAGGTGAATGCTATGAGCTGCATGTGCACTGTAAGACCAGCTTTGTGGGCTACTTCCCAGCCACGGTGCTCTGGGAGCTGCTGGGACCTGGGGAGTCGGGGTCAGAAGGAGCTGGCACTTTCTACATTGCCCGCTTCTTGGCTGCCGTCGCCCACAGCCCTCTGGCTGCACAATTGAAGCCCACGACTCCCTTCAAGCGCACCCAGATCACTGGAAACCCTGTGTTGACCAGCCGGATAGAGGAAGGAGAGAGACCTGACCTGTAAGCCCTCCCTCCAGGCCTGTCTGGGCTTGGCATGTCCCGATCACAACAGTGTGGGCCCTTGGGAAAAGCCCAGAGCTGGGAGCCAGGGGCCCCTTTACTGCTGTAGGTTATTTCCTCCTCTGGGCTCAGAAACTTTTTCTGCCTAGGAAGCAAATTACAGGAGAGTAGCAGGTCCAAGGACAGTATGAAAACATTTTTTTAAGAAGTATTTTCACTGTGTAATGAATTATCAGGCAGCCCATTATAGACCGACCCACCTCCCCCTCCCCCTCCCCCCCCTCTCTCTCTCATAGCATTGGGGATCAAAACCATGCATGGTAAGCCCATGTTCTACCTAGCCCCCTCTCTTCTCTTTTTAAATTAATATATATATATATATATATATATATATATATATATATATATATATATATATATATATATAGGTGGTACTGGGAATTGAAATCAGGGACACTTTACCACTGAGCTATAGCCCCAGTCCTTTTTGAGACAGGGTCTTGCTAAGTTGCTGAGACTGGCCTTGAACTTTTGATCCTTCTGTCTCAGCTTCCTGAGGTGCTGGGATTATTGTCATGCACCAACGCACCCAGATCTCTCTTTTTTAAAACAGCTTTACTGAAATAATTCACATATCCTACAGGTCAGTTATTTTTTTTTTTAGTATGTTCACAGATATGTGCAACCATCATTACAGTCAGTTTTAGAACATTTTATTACACCAAAGAAGAGATCCAATACCCTTTATCTACCACCCTTTTATCACTCACCCACCTGCTCAGCCCTTAGCAGCCACTCACTTTATCTCTGTCTCCATAAATTTCCCTATGCTGGACATGTCACGTGGCGAGTGGACTCATGTGGAAACATCTTTTTGACATAGCTAGCTAGTTACAAAATACTGTGTAACAGTTAGATCATTGTTCACTTTTTGTTAACAATATATAGGTGCCAGGTGCAGTGGCACATGCCTAAAATCCCAGTGACTTAGGAGACTGAGGCAGAAGAATTACAAGTTTGAAGCCAGCCTCAGCAACTTTGTGAGGCCCTAAGCAACTTAATGAGACCCTGTCTCAAAACCAAAATTAAAAAGGGCTGGCTGGGGATGTGGCTGAGTGGTAAAGTGCCACTGGGTTCAATTTCTGGTACCCCAAAACAAAAACTATGTATATATACACACATAATATAAACTGGAAGCCTGCATACCCCCCAAAATTAACATTGGCTGTCCCAGGATGGTAAAAATGTTATTTATTATAATTTTTTTGCCAGATTCTTCTTTAATAATGAAAATGTATTATAAATAATATTTTTCAAATATTCCAAGTATTGGGCTTTCCAAAAATGGAAATGCCTTGGACCGAGCAGCCCCATGAGCTAGTGAGCTCATGTCCTTGGGCAGAGGCTGCCGACCACCCTTTGGCAATGGCATCACAGAGCTCCTTGTGCATCCTCCACGGAGGGGCATTCCCAGAGTCTTGAAGGTGATAGGTTCAATGTTTATGACAGCTTCCCCCCCCCCCACTTCTGCAGCGCTAAAGGCTATGACTTGAAGCTAAGTATGGCACTGGGGACCTACTACCCACCCCCACGCCTCAGGCAGCTGCTCCCCATCCTTCTTCAGGGAACAAGTATCTTCACTGCCCCAAAGGAGATTGCTGAGATCAAGTAAGTGCCTCCCCTCTGCACCCGACTCCCGCCTTCTCTCTCCCTGCTGGCCTCTGCCTGTTGTTCTGGATGTCTGTCCGGCCTCCCAGGCTCTATTCGTTCACCCTTGCTGAGCATGCCCACTTGCCAGGTGCTGTTCCAGATGGGCCTTGCCCGTTCTGGTGGGGAACAGTGAGCACTGATCATTTCTTTTAAAACATTTATCTTGTACATTCCATATTATGGTGAGTGCTTTGAAGAACTCAAGTAATGCTAAAGTAAAACCAAAGCAGGACAAGGGGATGAATTGGTGATGTTTTACAGAGAGCAGTCAGTCCAGGCCTCTTTGAGGAGGTGACATTTGAACAGAGTGTGACATTTGAATGAGGTTAGGGTGTGAGTCATGGAAGGAGGATCTGGGGGAGAATGTTTCCACCATAAGATCTACCGCGGATACTCAAGTCAGGTCTGAGGTTGGGGCAAGGACATGGGAGGAAGCAAGAGTTGGGGCTCCCTTCTTCAAGGCCTCTGACCCCATCCATTTCTCTGTCCTTCTGGTCTTCTCTGCTTCCTGGTGTGCTCCTAGTCACAGAGCTTCAAATGGGAGAGGGTAGATGCTCCTGGGGTCATGGGAGTGCTTGACCTGTCCCTTTCCTGCGCTTCCCACTTCATCCCCCAACCATCACTGCCAGGGCCCAGCTGGAGACAGCCCTGAAGTGGAGGAACTATGAGGTGAAACTCCGACTGCTGCTGCACCTGGAGGAGCTGCAGATGGAGCACGACATCCGGCACTATGACCTGGAATCGGTGCCCATGACCTGGGACCCCGTGGACCAGAACCCCAGGCTGCTCACACTGGAGGTTGGGGCTCAGATCAGGTGCAGGGAGGGTGGGCTCAAGTCAGCCAACCTCTATAGGCCATTCCTAAATACAGGGCAAACCTAGAAGAAGGATAAAATGGTTCCTGTCCCAGAGGGGTCAGCAAGGGGTAGGGTGGGCATCCTTTGCCCCAAATGGTGTTAGAGCAGGACACTGGGGTTTTAATCTAGACTTTGCTACTACTGGCTGTGTGACCTTGGGCAAGATCCTTGCTTTCTCTGAGCCATAGGTCCCTTATCTAAAAAGCATAGAGCTGGACTGGATAATTCTGAGGGCCCTTTCCAGCTCACAGATTTTGAATGTGTGCACCTGAGACCAGAATTACCCACGAGAATGAATTTCTGCACACAAATGCAGGTGGGAAGAGAGAACAAGGATGATCAGGGCAAGATGACTGCAGGAGATGAGTTTTAACAAGATTTTAAAGGCAGAGTAGGACTGAGCTGGTGAGAGGGCAGCTGAGTAGAGTGGGAAGCGGCTGCCAGGCCTTAAACTAGCACCCTGGAGTTCTGCACCTGTGAGCAGCTTGGGACGGTCGTCTCCTTCCTCTCCCCACAACTCCTGTCTGGTGGGAGAGGAAGGGGGACAGGGAAAACGCAGCTCTCTGAGTCTTGGGTTAGAAGGCCAGAGCCTCAGTTTTTGTCCCTCAGAGGTCTGGAGAGCCTGGGGGTTGGGTCCTTCAGTGACCATGCTTGGGACAGAAGGTGGCTTACGTTCACACCCTGTAGGTTCCCGGTGTGACTGAGAGCCGCCCCTCAGTGCTGCGGGGGGACCACCTGTTTGCCCTTCTGTCCTCTGAGACACAGCAGGAGGACCCCATCACCTACAAGGGCTTCGTGCACAAGGTGGAACTGGACCGTGTCAAACTGAGCTTTTCCACGAGGTGGGTGTTGGGGGAACCCTTCCTCAGTCTTCTCCCTCAGGCCAGGGGAGAAGAGAGGCTTTCTCCTAAGATGAGTGGATCCCAAGCACAGGGCAGGGGCTTTTCTTCTGGGGGACTCTGAGCCACCTCAGCAGCTGCCTCTCCTAGGGAGCTTTTATGGAGGTCTTGGAAAGAGGGAGTGGAGCAGAGGGAGGTGGAGGGAGGTCCTGGCTTTTTGCTGCCTGGCCCACCTAACTGGAGCTCCTCTACCTTTCTCTCTATCCAAAGCCTCCTGAGCCGATTTGTGGATGGGCTGACCTTCAAGGTGAACTTCACCTTCAACCGCCAGCCCCTGCGGGTCCAGCATCGGGCCCTGGAACTGACAGGGCGCTGGCTGCTGTGGCCCATGCTTTTTCCTGTGGCCTCCCGTGGGGTCCCGCTGCTGCCCTCAGATGTGAAGCTCAAGTGAGACGGAGGGCAGGGGACTCCAGGGCTGGTTGGAGTGTGGGGGTTGGGGATGGAGTCCTAGAGGCCTCTGGGATGCTGGATAAGTTGAAGTTCGGATTCCCGGCCTCCCTGCCAGGCTGTATGACCGGAGTCTGGAGTCAAACCCAGAGCAGCTGCAGGCCATGAAGCACATTGTTATGGGCACCACACGTCCAGCCCCCTACATCATCTTTGGGCCTCCAGGCACTGGCAAGACTGTCACATTAGTGGAGGCCATTAAGCAGGTGAGGCTTGAGTATAAACCTGGGACCTATATCCTTGACTCCCCCAGATGGAGTGATTATCCCCAAATTCTGATTTCCTTCAGCTCCCTGAAAGTTCTTGCTTCTCAGCAGCCATCAAAAGGAGATGGGGAGGGCTGGGGCTGTAGCTCAGTGGCAGAGCACTTGCCTAGCACGGGTGAGGCACTGGGTTCAATCCTTAGCATCACATAAAAATAAATGGATAAAATTAAGGCATTCTGTCCATCTACAACTATAAAATTTTTTTTTAAAAAAGGTGAGGAGCTAGAGTCAGTGTGGCTGTTGAGCACTGTTGTATAGGTTGGGCACTTGGAGTGTAGGTGTGGCTCTTGGAGTGACCTTTTACATTTCAGTCTTCATAGACTTGTGGGTTCATTGCAGTTGTTGTCCCACGTCAAAGTGCTAATTGGACTAGCAGGGCTCCGGGATAGAACTTGCCTTTTATATCACTGCCTCCCTTGGCTGTGGGAGGCAGATGCTGCACTGCCCCAGTGTGAGTCTCCAGAGTTCGGGAAGCTGCTTCCCACACTCTACCTGTCCGCATCTCAGGTGGTGAAGCACTTGCCCGAAGCTCACATCCTAGCCTGCGCTCCGTCCAACTCGGGTGCTGACCTTCTCTGTCAGCGGCTCCGGGTCCACCTGCCCAGCTCCATCTACCGTCTCCTGGCCCCCAGCAGGGACATCCGCATGGTACCTGAGGATATTAAGGTAAGGGAAGTGCAGAGGGTCCAGGGATGGCAGATGCCTGGGAGTCTCTAAGGACAAACCAGAAAACTAGGGAGACTTGGATCCTCACCCTTGGGTGGGTGAGAACCCTCCCTGGGCCTCAGTTTCCTTGTCTATAAAGTGGCCCAGTGCCAGAGTGAGGGTGGGCGTGGGTAGAGCCAAGCTGATGCCTCGTGTTGCTTCACCATCCACAGCCCTGCTGTAACTGGGATGCGAAAAAGGGGGAGTATGTGTTTCCTGCCAAGAAGGAACTGCAGGAATACCGCGTCTTAATTACCACTCTCATTACGGCCAGCAGGTGGGGACTGTGTGTAAATAAAAGGGTAGTGGGCTGGGAAGATGGGGAAGGGTTCTCAGTGGGTGAGGCGGGGGACCAGATTGGGTGAGCATTCAGCTGGGTGCCTGGGGATGACCCTGCCTGGCCTGACACCTCCCAGGTTGGTGTCGGCCCAGTTTCCCATCGATCACTTCACACACATCTTCATCGATGAGGCCGGCCACTGCATGGAACCTGAGAGTCTGGTGGCCATAGCAGGTGAGGGGCTCAGGGTGGGCTGCAGGTGCGCCACCCTGCGTGGGGAGGTCCCACCACTTACCTTTCTCCTCATACCACCCTTGCCTTCTAGGACTGATGGAAGTTAAGGAAACAGGCAATCCAGGAGGGCAGCTGGTGCTGGCTGGAGACCCGCGACAGCTAGGACCTGTGCTGCGCTCCCCACTGACACAGAAGTATGGGCTGGGGTACTCGCTGCTGGAACGGCTGCTCACCTACAATGCCCTGTACAAGAAGGGCCCCGATGGCTATGACCCTCAGTTCATAACCAAGCTGCTACGCAACTACAGGTATCCCCACACCCTCATCTCCCTCCACTGATAGCCCGTGCCTTCGCACCCTCTGCGCCCCAGCAGGAGGCTTTGGTCAGCATTCCTGGTGCTCAGCGCCTCTGTGAGGCAGAAAGGACTCTAGACTGGAAGGTCGGAGGCCTCCTTTAGCTGGTGGTTTCATTCTGGACTAGTGAGATTATCTGGATGTGGGGGTGGTCAGACACCAGGATGTGCCCGATACCTGTCTCAGATGGCATTTCCAGGCAATCCAAGGAGAAATGAGAAAATGAATAGTTTTTCATAAACATATTATCATTCAAATTAGAGGGCTAGGCAGGGTTGTTTGTTTTGCAGTGGTGGGAATTGAACCCAGGCTCTCACACTGCTAGGCAAAAATTCTACCACTGAGTTACATCCCCAGCCCTGTTTTGTTTTAAGAGTCTCTTTGTTGCCCAGGCTGGCCTCAGGCAGTCCTCCTGCCTCAGCCTCCTGAATAGCTAGCTGGACCTACAAGCACAGAACCACACCCTGTTTATATACTTCTTTTACTGAACAAGTTTAGACATTAAAAATGCTTGGATGAGTACCAGATGGGACAGTTGCAGAAAGGAAATGTTATTGTGTCGTTACTTTTTTATTTTTGGATTTAACATATTATCTCAAATAAGGGTGATAGGAAGTGATACATTGTTTTTGTACTGCCCTTCCTTGGCAAAATTGAAAGCTGAGTCCCTAATTTCTTAGAGTTTTTTTTTTTTTTTTTTTTGAGGGGTGGGGTGTGCCAGGGATTGAACTGGGCACGTGACCACTGAGCCATATCTCCAGGCCTATTTTGTATTTTTTTTAGAGACAGGGTCTTACTGAGTTGCTTAAGTGCCTTGCTTTTTGCTGAGGCTGGCTTTGAACTGGTCATCCTCCTGCCTCTGCCTCTGCCTCCCAGACCGCTGGGATTACAGGCATGCACCGCCATGCCTGACAAATCTTAGTTTTTAAAAGTAATTTGGAAAAAAAATAATAATAATTTCACTGGTCACTGGATCCCTACGGACCCACAAGTTCTGCTTTATGTGGTGTGCAATGCCTGGCAGGAGAGCGTGCAGGTGAATGTGTCCTGCTATGCAGGAAGCAGGAAGCAAGACAGTCATGTGTGGGCCTGTAAAGCTGGGTCCCCCAGGGCAGGACAAAAGTAATCCAGGCCTTGGTCTAGCTCTCCCTCCCTCTTGCCTCCCAGGTCCCATCCCACCATCCTGGACATTCCCAACCAACTCTACTATGATGGAGAGCTGCAGGCCTGTGCAGATGTGGTGGATCGAGAGCGCTTCTGCCGCTGGGAGGGTCTGCCTCAAAAGGTGAGGCTGGACAGAGCAGGGCTCAGGCCCCCACCCCCATATCTTGACTGTTCTCCTGAAGGTAGGAAGAGGCTCAGACTGGACACCAGGGGTCCCTCCGGTTGTCACCTTGGCCTGAGCTTCCTTATTCCCTGCCAGGGTTTTGGAGTGGGAGGGAAGGGAAGCAGGGAAGTTCAGCTGAGGGTTTCTTCTGGCCCTATGACCAGGGATTTCCCATCATCTTTCATGGTGTGATGGGTAAAGATGAGCGTGAGGGCAATAGCCCATCCTTCTTCAACCCTGAAGAGGCTGCCACGGTGACCTCCTACCTGAAGCTGCTCCTGGCCCCTTCCTCTAAGAAGGGGAAAGCCCGCCTGAGCCCACGAAGCGTTGGAGTCATCTCGCCATACCGGAAGCAGGTCAGGCCCTCAGTTCCCAGCAAGGATGGGTCCTCCCCCAGGTGATACCTCTCGAACAGCCCTGGCCTCTGCTGGCCCTATATCTCAGAAGAGTGCAGAGGTCAGCCGCCTCCTCCCTCTTTGCTCCCCAGCCCCCTGGCCTCCTTCCTGCCTGGTTCCTCTTGAATTGAGGTGACTGCATAAGAGAAAGATGCCTTTCCCTTCCCTCCAGGTGGAAAAAATCCGTTATTGCATCACCAAACTTGACAGGGAGCTTCGGGGACTGGATGACATAAAGGACTTGAAGGTGACACACTACTCCACATTCACTCTCACCTTCTTTGTACCCTTCTTTTTCCCAAATCAGAGACCTCAGCTCCTGTGCCACTGCTTCAGTCTGGCCCATGTCCCTGTCCCACCTCCACTGCCTTGGGACAGAACTGGCTTTTTCCCCAGCCTCTTGCTCCTCAAAGCTCCAGCTTATAGTTCTGGCATGGGATCAGGAAGCCTGCATGTTTAATAAGCTCCCACGTCACTGTGATCAGGGCAGGTTTGAGGTCTTTGCCCTCAGAATGAAGTCCAAATGCCACAGCCTACCCCCGCCTGTCATGTGATATTGTCACCTCATCTCCACCCTCAGTAGCTTACCACTTGCTCTGAGATGGTGATTTGAAGCTCTGAATACAGAGAAAAATCACCTGGAGGGCTTTTAATACTGCCAGGGCCCCTCCCAGCCAATTAACACTGCTATCTAGGGGCAGAGCCAGGGCACTGGTATTTTTTACAGCTCCTCAGGTACAAGCCTGAAACCTACTCTTTTGAGATTTGGAGACCTCTGCCTTGGAAAATTCTGATCAGGAGGTCTGGGTTAGGGCCCAAGGTTCTATAGTCTTAACAAGTACTTGCTGATTATCTCCAGGAAAGTTTCAGAAACACTGTTTGTGGTTACTGTGTTCTTTGCAACACTGTTTGCTTTGTTCTGAAGGCTTTACAGGCCGGATCCCAGAGCTGGCTTCATTCTTGAGGCTTGTGCTTCCAGAGCATGCCTCCTGTCCCCTGTAGCAGCACTCACCCACTGATTGACAATTGCCCAGTGTACCCTCCTTGCAGCTCAAGCGCCATGGGGCAGATGTTGCCCCTTAAGTTCCCCTTGAGCCCACCTATTCTCAGGCCCTGCCTCTATCTCTTCTAGGTGGGCTCTGTGGAAGAATTCCAAGGCCAAGAACGCAGTGTGGTCCTCATCTCCACCGTGCGAAGCAGCCAGAGCTTTGTGCAGCTGGATCTGGACTTTAACCTGGGTTTCCTTAAGAACCCCAAGGTTGGAGGGCTCGTGGGTGTGGCAGGAATTCTTCCTTCCTCCGGCCCTTCCTTCCCATGACCCCACCACTTCTTCCTTCCAGAGGTTCAACGTGGCTGTGACCCGGGCCAAAGCTTTGCTCATCATAGTGGGCAACCCCCTTCTCTTGGGCCATGACCCCGACTGGAAAGCGTGAGCATTCCCGCCCTGTAATCCCTCTTGGTGGCCACAAGCCCCAGCTTAGGCAGGTGTATCTTCATTAGTACCTGCTTATGGCTCAATCCTCAGGATCAGTTAATCTTCATAAAACCTCCAGCTTATTTGTAAGTGAGCTGACATTCAGAGCTTGAGCAACCAAGGCTCAGATGTGGCAGGACCCAGGCCTGGCCTCCAGCCTGCGCTGGTACTCCTCATCCAGGCCTGCACAGCTCTGTGTGCAAACACCTCTGTACCCCACAGATTCCTGGAGTTCTGTAAAGAAAACGGAGGGTATACAGGGTGTCCCTTTCCTGCCAAACTGGACCTACAGAATGGACAGAACTTACTTCAAGATCTGAGCAAGCTCAGCCCCTCTACCTCAGGTATGGCTGGGCCAGGGTGGGCCAGGCAGGGGACAGTGGTGGAAGAGAAGGTAAAGAAGACAAAGCATACCTCCTTTCTTTCTAGGGCCCCATGGTCACGACTACCTCCCCCAGGAGCGGGAGAGTGAAGGGGGCCTGTCCCTGCAAGTGGAGCCCGAGTGGAGGAATGAGCTCTGAAGACACAGCTGCCTGCCTTCTCACACCAAGCCAAGCCTTAGCTCGCTGCACCCAGCCCTGAACCAAAACCCAGCTGAGCTGCCCCTCTAAGGGACAGGAAGGCTGGGGGAGGGTGTTTACAACCAAGCCATTCCACCCCTTCCCCTGCTGGGGAGAATGACACATCAAGCTGCTAACAATGGGGGAAGGGGGAGGAAGAAAAACTCTGAAAACAAAATCTTGTTCTATGCAAAAGCCTCTTGATCATGTCTCCTCAGCTTGGCCCCAGCTTCCTGTGTCCCCAAGCTGACCTGCAAGAGGGTGAGACTGTCACACCCTGTCCAGGGCCACATCTCCGTGTCCAGGGGAGGAAACTCAGTGGGCAGGGAAGCCACCCACCGGTTTCTAAGTTTAGTCCAGGCTAGAGACCACGCCCCTCACCCGCCTCCCCGCCTGAGCCAGGCATGACCTCATCTCTGCTCTAAGACTCCACCCTTCCACCCTAGTCCTGCCTTTGCCAACAGGGGGCCAGTCTGGCAAGCAACTTGGAAATGAAGAGAGAGAGATGGGACTCTAGGCTTGTAGCCAAGATGGGAACCAGACAAAGGAAACAGGAGGCTGCCACACACGTGTTGGAACCTGTGGCCTTTATTCATGCCCCCCACCAAGTGCAGTCAGAGACAAGGCCCCTGCCCAAAGGAGAAACCCCAATCCACCTACCCTAGAAATGCTCCTCTGAGCCAGAAGTAGATAAAGTGCTGGTGTGTGACCATCCTCTGGGGAGGGCCAAAGGGAGCAAGAGCCCTACCCCTGGACCAAGGCAGCAGGGAGAGGGACTGCTCGAGAAGGGCAGGGCACAGGCCCAGCTCCCAGAGGACAGGGAGGGAGGGCAGGCCTGCCACCACTCTGGAGGCTAGGGAAACGATGCAGTCCTGGGCAAGAGGGAACTGGAAAAAGGAGCCTTCAGCATGGAGTCCTAAGGGTGGAGCTCAAGGGCAGGTGGGTGATCCCTAAGCCCCGGTGAAGGAAAGGGGCATCAGGAGCCGTGGGGATCTCAGAGAATGGGACAGCCCCTCCGGCGCTTATTCTTGCGGACCTGGAGGCCAGCTCGAGTGGCCATCTCGAAAACCTCCCGCACTCCCTCCTTGGTTTTGGCGGAGCACTCAAGATAGCCAAAGGCACTGATACGATTTGCCATATCCCGGCCTTCCTCAGATCGGACGGGTTCCTGAGAAGACAGAAGATAAGGCAGAGGAAGCTGGTGGCTAGGTGCACCTCACCACATCACCCATAAGTATAGTAACTATAACAAATACCTCCTCCAGCCCTGAGCCCGCAAAGCATCCAGGCCCCGGCTGCCCCAGGCAGGGATCTAAGCCTCATGTTTACATTCAAAGTTGTCCCCAGACTAGCCCCTCCTCTCCCACCTAGTCACAGACCCTATGGTACACATATGTTTTGCCAGAATGTGTGTCGGCTACCTCCTAAATGACCTACCTTCTCCATCATCCCCCCAACCCATCCTTTGCTTGCTGTCCACAGTTTAAAACCTTGCCTTATATAATTACCCTCTCAAGATAGTCTCTATTCCATACCCTGGCAGCTTCCTGTAATAAACTGTTCCTCTGGTCAGTGGGCCGCTTAGTAAGACCCTGAATAAGCCAGCTCCCTCGCCCCCTCAGCCTTTCTTCAGCCATTGATGATGCCCTTCCTCCCCAGGTACACTGATGGCGCAGTCTGCATACCCCAAGTGAAACATAAGCTGTCTCCCCGTGGACAAGGACTTCCTTATTCATCTTAGTAGCCCCAATTCCAAAGACAGAATAATAAACTGGAATAAATGAAAATGCCAAGTGACCTTGGACAAGTCACTTCATTCTATGATCATCTGATTTGATACTGAGGTTCCTTCTGGTTCTTAGCAGGGCACCCACATGGGAGAGGAGGAGGTAGATATCACTATGACTGCTTAACACAGGATAGTCGGCTGAAGAGAGAGCTCCTTTCTGCCCCAGCCTGCAACCCCTCAGAGGGCACCTTCCTCCCCAGGGTTCCCCACCAGGCAGCCCTACCCACCTGCTTCATCTTGGCCAGCTCTCTCCTGGTATGCTCATCTTGCCTCAAGTCCTTCTTATTCCCCACTAGGATGATGGGCACGTTGGGGCAAAAGTGCTTCACCTCTGGGGTCCACTTCTCAGGAATGTTTTCTGCACAGACATGTCCCAACAGGTACCTCCACTTAGGCATGTAAGCCCTGGTCTTCCTTCCCATAGTGGTCTGAGGCTGATGTCTCCTTCATACCTCAAAACCCCATCCCTTGTAGTGTATTCCCCCCCAAGCCCTTCCAAGCACCGGAGATGCCACAACAAAAGAGCCAGTAGGGCCACCCTTGAGACTCCATCCCCACAGCCTCTGAAGATGGCTGACTCCAAAGGGTCTCCACCCCCTGTCTCCAAAGTCCTCACCCAGGCTGTCGGGGCTGTCAATGGAGAAGCACATGAGGATGACATCTGTATCCGGATAGGAGAGAGGCCGCAGACGATCATAGTCTTCCTGTCCTGCTGTGTCCCACAAAGCCAGCTCCACCTGACAAACAGGCAATGCAATGCGTAGCTGACCCCAAGGGCCCCAACCTGCTACCCAGAGATCCTCTCAAACCACTGGTCCTGCTGTGTGCCAGGCACCGTGTTAATCACAGTCACAACAAACTCAGATGAGTTTTTCTTAAAAGTTCTAAGATGTAAACTGGGTGTTCTGGTACATACCTATAAACCAGCAATGTGGGAGGCTGAGGTAGAAGAATCGCCAAGTTCAAGGCCAGCCTGGGCAACTTAACAAGACGCTGTCTCAATTTGTTTAAAAAAATAAAAAGGGCTGGGGAGATAGTTCGGTGGCAAAGTGCTGCTGGGTTCAACCCCTAGTAATCCCTCTTCCACAAAAATCACTAAAATGTGTTTGACTTTTGTGATCTCAAATGAATTGCTATCGTGAATACCACTTTAATTCTCACACTCCTTTGGGGTAAGTCATGCCACCATCACCATTTTGTGGTGGTGGGGAGTTTAAACCCAGAAGCAAAGGGACTTGGCCCTGATTACAAAGCAAGTATGTGATAGAACCAGAGGACATATCCAGGTTTTCTTTGGGGTACTGGGGATTAACTCAGCCTCACGCATGCTAGGCAAGTACTCTACCAGTAAGCCACACTCCAGCCCTTTTTATTTTAGACAGTCTGGATAAGTTGCCCACACTGACCTCAAACTTGTGCTCGATCTTCCTGCTTCAGCCTCCTGAGTAAGCTGGCATGATGGGCATGTACCACCACACATGACTATATCCAGGTTTTCTAAAAGTGCAGTTTCATTTCTCAAATTTTACTTGTTCCCACAGGAAAATAAAACAAAGATGTGAGTGGGTGGTAAGGAAGGACACACTATGCATGACTAGGGGCAGGGTTCCAAGGCAGGATAGGAAAGGGCTCTTGGCCTTACCTGCTTGCCGTCCACCTCAATGTCTGCAATATAGTTCTCAAAGACAGTAGGGACGTAGACCTCTGGAAACTGATCCTTGCTGAAGACGATGAGGAGGCAGGTCTTTCCACAGGCACCATCCCCCACAATCACCAGCTTCTTTCTGATTGCAGCCATGGCTGGGGCTGGCAAACAAGAGGCAGTAGGGATTTGGAAAAAAAAAACTAGTAGTCCAAAAACTGCTCTGTGGCCTCCAGAACCTCCCCACAAACCTGGGCAAAGGAAGAGAAAACAGAAAAGGGGGCTTGCTTCGGCACATTCTTGCCAAGCACCAAATCCTGTAGGAAACAGAGTTTAAGATTCCTAATTTCTGGGGCAGGGACAGGTCTTCTCCAATGGGTTAAAATATAGCAGGAGGTGGAAGAACCCACTTGGGAACCATGACTTTCAACGTTATCCACTCAACGGAGGGGAAACACTCAGCAAGGTGTTCAGGGATGCCTCCAGAAAAGCCAGCTTTTATCTGCTTTGCATAGTGGAGTCATGAGACAGATTTCATTTGTAGCAAGATTTTGATACATTTAAGGTTTAATAATTGCTAAGGTGTAATCTAGAACAGATTGTCCCTCGGCTGGAGTCACGCCTGCCTAGTCACAAACAAGGAGTCCCTCTACAAAACCAGAGACTAGCAGAACCACTTACTGGGTGGCTGATAGGTAAGAGAAGGAATATTTATAAAGCCCCCAGGTGCCCTCTCTTTGTTGGGTAATTATTTCCCTCAGGTTCCAGTGGCTTGTTAGGTGAATGGTGCACTTCCCATTTTGACCAACAAGGAAACTCACTGAGGGTTAGATAATCAAGAGTGTCAAGGACGGCACTCAAAGCTGGGCTGTATGTCTCCAGAGTCTCTGCCTTTCTACATGTCACCTCAGAGGTGGAAAGGAGAGCAGGAGGAGGAAAACCCAGACAGAGGACAGTGGCAGCAGCCAGCAGCTTCTCTGACCCACCCCACCCGGTCCCCAAAGCCCAGAGTCACACAAAGGAGGCTCAGTCCAGGCAGTGCCCACAGCTCACATTCGGGCAGCCTGCCTTCCTCCCCCCTTCCTCCTGGGCCTGGTGGCAACACTAGGTTACTCAGCCCCCAGTAGGGGACAATGACTACACTGTAGGGAGTCACGCATCCACCACAGCAGAGGGACAGAATAATCCACTAGGGAATCACCTCCACCCACTCTGGAACAGCCCCTTCCTCGCTCGGTCCAGCTCACTTTTATGCCCTGCCCACCCCTCCCTGTGACTCAGGGCAAGGAGTCAGCTTCCCAGGGTTAGCATGTGTCCCTCAAGTCACCAACACACATGAACGAGCAGTTCATCACACCTGCAGTTCATCACACCTTCACAGCTTCCCTCACTTCCTCCTTCCCCGGGGGGAGGGGAGCCAAACTCCACCCAGCTAGATTCCCAGGCCTGCAGTCAGGGAGAAAGAGAGGGTGGGCTCTGGAGCTGAAATGAAATCTAGGCTGTTGGGAAGAGGGAGGGAGCTAGAGCCTGGGCTGGGAGGAGCCCCAAAACAAATGACAAATGAGGACCAGTCCCTGCACCAACTAGGCAGGGAGCACAGGGTATGGAAGGTAACCTGATCTCCGCCTCAAACCTAGTTTTTTCTCAGTCCCACATCCTGTCATGCTGGGCTGAGCTCCTCTAGTCCCTGCATTCCACCACCTCACTCTATAGCCTGGGTCTGCTTTTTAGGAAGCAGAAGACTCCAGCCCCAGGCTGTTTCTCTTCAACAGTGGGATGCTAGGCGGCCCCTCCCTCTCCTCACTTACACATTCAGAAAACTGGGATGTGGGGGAAGAGGACATGAGTCACTGAGAATTTATAGGAGCCACTCTCCAGATCACAAAGGGGCTCTTCCTGATACCCCAAATGACAGGGAAGATGTGCCCTGCCAACACATCCCTTCCAAACAGGGGTTCCTTGAAGTCTACCCAGGTGACTGACACTAGGATTTCTTCCAACTTCCCCCACCTACTCCCATTAGTTCAACTCATTCAGCTGTGTAAACAGGGGCTGCGGTAACTCCAACCCCGGGGCAGTGCGGATAGAGAGCAATCACTACCGATCTACCAGTCACTTAGGCAAGAGTGCGCCACTGCCATCCCCCAGCAAGGCAACTGGCACCACATGGTGGGAGGCAGAGGCCAGAACTCCAGGACAAGGACATGAATTAAGTGAACTGGAACCCCCAGCTCAGAAGACTTTCCCTCCAGGCTCTGGTTGGGCCAGAAGAGTAAGCAGCCCAGGCCAGGCCAGGGCACAAGGCCCAAGGCCAAGATGGCACGGACAACAGCTCCCTGTGAGAGGCAGCCCCAGAGGAACTGCCCCACTGACCCTAAAAGGGGCAACCCAACCCCACGCAGAGACTGAAGTGGAGCTGGAACCGAGCCTGGAACTTCTGGCGCCTCCCCCGAGACAAGATATGTGGATACGTAGCCCTCTCTCCTCGCTCATTCTCTTGATTTTCCCCGAAGATCCAGTGGCCTCCTACCCGGCTCACTTCCCCTGAAGTTTGGGAAAGACTCACTCTTCAGGTGACACCTCTTCCTCAACTTTAAAGCCAGAACTGAGAGAACTCTGTGCCCCGGGCTCCCCAGCCGACACCCCTAAGATAAATCTTGAGCCTGGCTGGGGAGTGTGGAGGGTGGATTCCTTCACACACTCACACACACGGGCTGGATCCTTCCCGGTCTCCCCTACCCCTTGCCCCAGGCAGGTTCCAAGGACTGTCGAGGGCGGCGTCCAACCTCCGCCGAGCAGTGGCAGCCCCCAAGGGTCACACCGCGCCCTTGTTCCCGCCATTCCACCGTCCGGGCCCGGGAGAACTCCCAGCCCATCCCCAGCACCGCAGGCCAGGTCCGCGCTGGGCCGTCCAGCCTGGGGCTAGCCAGGGCGTCCGGGCTGGGTTCCCTGGAGAAGGGAGATCAAGGCCGCCCCCTTGTTCCGCGGGGGAGGCTCGGGGAAGCCGGGAGGGAAGGGTGAGGGCTCGGATCAGGACCTCGGCAGGAGAGAGCCCCGGCCAGGCCGCTCCGGGGGCCCCTGGCTGCAGTCCGGGGAGGAGCCGAGCAGGCCGGACCCCAGCGCAGCCCGGACGCCGCGTCCCAGCCGAGGGACCGCGGCCCGCACTCCGGCCCCAGCCCCCTCGCCGGCCCCGCCCGAGCTCCCGGCGAGTGGAGAGCAGGAAAGTGTTCTCCCGGGAACTCGTTCCCGGGATGCCCTTCTCCCCCGGCCCGGACCCCCGTACCTTCCGCTCCGCCGCCTCCAGCTGCGCGGCCGGTGCCGGAGGCTGAGACTGACCCGAGGGGCCGGCCCCGCCCCGCCCTCCTTCAGCGCCGCGGCGGGGAGGGCGGGCCCGGCAGGGGGAGGGTCGGCCCGGGGGCGGCCCTTGGCTCGGCCCGCCTCCGGCCCCAGCCCCCGGCGGCCACAGGTCGCCTCCGCTGCGGCGCGAGGCTTGGGGGCGCCTGCCCCGGGCTGGGGGCGAGGCTGGAAGGAGGGTCGCCGGAGCTGCCAGGTCGGCCGAGGAGTGGGCGGTGACCGGAGCGGGTGGGACCCCGGAGGACTCGGCCTCCGCCCCGCCTTCCAGCCCCTAGGCGCAGATCGGCGTCGAGAAAGTTGAGAGGCGCTCGGGGTGGCGTCAGGAAGGGCCACTGCTGCCCTCCCGCGGCCAAGCCGCACCCGCTCCTGCCCCACCTGGGCGCTCGCGGGAGGCCGGACTGGGAAACCCGGGCGCCCGCTCGGGCCAGGGAGTGGGACGTGGTGCGTGCAGAAGACCACTCTCTGCCACTAGGATCCTTGCGGAGCAAGCCCAGCCCGACTTCATCCCTAGTCTGAAGGCCCTCCAGGACCTTCTGGGACCTGCAGACCCAGACCACCGTTCTGCCTCGGATTCCCTTCCTTCCACTGCCTGGAATTTCCCTGAATCCAATTTCTACCTACTTCTCCAAGGGTACTCTTGGAAGTGCTTCTGGATCCCCCACCAGGAATACAGTTCCCACTCCTATTATATTATTGAGCCGTTGGTGACACTTAGCCCCGTCTGATGTGTTACATACCGTATTTACCTACACGTAGATCTTCCTTGTAAAAATGTCTGAGGAGGTGGACAAAAGAAGGAGGAAATCTATCAACATTTTATTGACTTGCATTCTAGGCACTACATAACTCAACCTTTTAAATACTTGTCACAATCCCTTTGGGGGAAGTATACCCATCTCCTTTTGCCTGTAAGGAAACTGAGGTTTGAAGACGCAGCTTAGCAAATGTTTGAGATTTCTGACAGCAAGAATTCATACAGTCAGGCCTGTGTGACTCCAATGCTGGTGCTGTCTTCTGATGCCTACCTTGCTCCTCCAGTCTTCCCCTCCCCTCGTCTAGCACAGTGTGTGGGACATGATCGGTTTTCAAGAAATATTTGCCGAATGGATGCATGTTAGAAGTCTTACAGACTTTAAAGATCTGAAGTACAGCCAACACATTTGGTAAATGAGCAAACTGAGTTCAAGAGCAGTTTGGTCCCCAGGCCTCTTAATCCACTCAATAGTTCACTCAGTGTGAAGTGAGAGCTATGTGCTGAAGACTGATTTATGCCTTCAAATAATTTACAGTCTAAATGAGGAATACAGACAATCTCAAGATATCTAAGGCTTATGGAACCTGACTCATTAACCATTTCAGTCCTCACAATAACCTGATGGCCTAATAGTGTTATCTCCATTTTACTGAGAAAACAAATGGGGGCTCAGAGATTGCAGAGTTGGTGTTGGGTCTGGTCCTAGAATTCAAACCAATGGACTCTAGAGACCTTGCTCTTAATTGCCATTTCCCTATGGACAACTCTTGCAGGTGGACATACAGGAGGCATTTGCTGTTGGGGGATGGAGAGAATACATTAGCTGTGGGATGCCCAGCCCTGAAGAACAGAAGAAGTATTCAAATTAGGTTCATGTGTATATTTTAAATAACAAGTTGAAGCTACTACAGGCCCACCGAGTCATGGGAACTCCCCAGAAGACAGTGATGGTAATGGAAGATGAGGCTGGAGAAGGAAACAGGAGACAGACCGTGAAGGTCCTATATGCCATGGTCAGGAGTTGACCGTGAATTTTGCTCAGATGCAGCAAGAAGCTGCTGGAGTTAGGAAACAAATATAATGAATAACTAAGGAGGTAACAGTGGGAGTGAAGATAAGTGGGAAAAGGTACACACACACACACACACACACACACACACGGATACATAAATGTATATATTCAACAATAAAGTCATGCATCATTTAGTGATGGGGATATAAGAAATGCATCATTAGGCAATTTTATTGTTGTGTAAACATCATCAAACTGAGAAGGCATAGCCTACTACACACCAAGGTTATATGGTGTGTACCATCATAAATGCAGCTCATTGTCATCATATAGCACATGATGGTACTTAGTGATTGATTAGCATGATGAAGAGGAAATTAAAGGGTTACCAACTCCAAGGTTTCTAATTTGAGCAGCCAAGCTGATGCCCTTTGAGAAGACGAAGTAGGAGAAGAAACATGCTATGGGGAAAATAGTGGATTGAGGTGTGTTGAGGTGAAGTGCCAGTGGGCTTTCATGGAAATGTTTGGGAGATGACGGGTATGTATGAATCTAAAGCTCAGGAAAGATCTGGGAAGAGACACCAACTTGGAAGAAACATCAGCAGATGGATGAAGCTTCAGAAGTGTCTGAGAACACTCAGGGCAAGTGAGTGGACTGAGGAGAGGAGAGGGCAGAAAGAAGAACCTGGGGAAAAAAAATCATTTTTGGACTGTCCTGATGTCCTTTCTACCACCGCACAGAACTTTTCCTTAACTTTTAGTTTCTAATCAAAGCAAGTAAAGACACACACCTTTATCCACTGGGTTTATTTGCCAAGAGCTGTAATTCTGGGTCTAGTGGATATCCCTTTTTGGGTTAAACTGCCACTAAAGGGTCAGGGAGACAACTGCAGAATTTGGGCTGAGAGAGGGGTAAGCATGGAGAGGCTGGATGGTGGTGGGAGGGATGGGCTGAGCCCCTCAGGAGTAACTGCCCGGCCCTCCTAGGGGGATGACGAAGACAGAGATGTCATCCCCGGAACCCAGCTTGTTGTTAGGGAGACGCCAGCCACGGTCCCGGGGGGTACCCCGGGCCCCCAGGACCAGAGCTTGGGCCAGAGCTGTATACCTGCCAGGAGCACAGGTGCACATTCATGTATATGGGAAGATAGACACAGAGGCCCACATGTGGGTCCCCAAGCATGGCTTCCCTTTGCCCTTTCCCTCGCCAGTGCCATCCCCTTACCATCATGCCATGCAACCCCTACCTGCTGGGGTCATTGGGTTCATAGGCCGACAGGACCCTGTCCACAGTGGCAGCTACCTCACAGTCATTGGTGACATCCCACAGGCCATCTGTTCCCAGGACTAGCACATCGTCTGGGCAGTGCTCATACTGTGTCAGGTCATACACTCGAACCTGGTGGGGAAAGAGTATAGGGAGGATTGAGGTGTGGGGTTTGCTGGACAGGGAGCGTGGGGATAAAGGGACCCTGGATGAAAGCCAGCTTGAGACCCACAGAGGAGGGAAGGTATAGTTAAGGGGGGCCCCATCAGCTCACCTCAGGGAAGCAGGAGAGGAAAGGCTTGATGGGCAGGGTGGAACTGCAGACCTTAAGGTTGTGGTCTCCCAATCCCCGGGTTACCCCAATAGTGGCCATCACGCGGGCCTGAGGGAAACATGGAGGGGGACGGCTGTTTAGTCCTCTGCCAGGCTCTCTGAAACCACACAGCCCTCCCACCCCTACCCTCAGGTAGAACCTCCACCTCCCTAGACAAATTGTGGTGGGTCCTCCTGCCCTCTCCCACCTCTACCGGGGAGTTTACCTTTTTGCCCTCCCCACAGACCAGAGGAAACCTGAGGTCCTCCAGCTCGATCTTTTTGTAGGCCCTGGGGAGGGGGGGAGTAGAGGCATCACCTAGGCATCAAAGCCCCTCTCTTCTAGGAGCTGGACACCCGCACACAAACCCCTTAGAAGGGCCCCATCCCCCAACTCCCAGCCTGGCCCAGCCTTCAGCTTCCCCCTGGCTACTGGTGAGGGACTGGTTGGGTTGCCATGGGAACGACCCAGCTCTGAGGGAAGTGTTACCAGCCAGTCATGTTCTGGTCCCGGTACAGCATCCTCTGCCCCAGCTCCTTGGGCTGAACTCTGCGGGGGAACTCAAGGTGGGTGAATTCACCACCCAGCAGCTCTGGTTTCAGGAAGCCCTGGGGTTGAGAATGGCCAGTCAGAGCAAAGGGCCAGAGGGTGTTACACTCACAGCGTACCCTGGCACCATACCTAGATGATGTTAATTTTTGTTTCTTCTTTTGCAGTATTGGGGATTAAACCCAGGGGTGCTTTACCACTGAGCTACATCCCCAGCCCTTTTTAATTTTTATTCTGAGACAGGGTCTTGCTCATTTTTTGAGGCTGTCATTGAACTTATGCTCCTCCTGCCTCGGGCTCCCAAGTTGCAGGAATTACAGGTGTGCCACGCTGTATCTGGCTAGATGATATTTATTATAGCAGACCTTTAAGTAAAGGTCCACATGCTACACACTATTCTGATACACACATTAACTCAGTTAACTCTTCAAAACAACCCATGGGGCAGGAACCATTACTGCACAGAGAGGTTAAGGAATTGTCAAAGGTCACATAATTAGCAGAGAACAACAAACCAGGATTCAGTATCCAGGCAGTCCAGTTCCAGAGCCCAGGGGCCTTTTCTGTTCCCTCCCCCCACCTCTGATTTTACTTCCTTCCTCAGCTGGGGCCACAGTGGGTGCTCCAAGCCAGCTCAGGCTCCTTCCTGTAGCATTATCCCCTGGGCTCAGCCCTGCACTTAACAGCCCACACAGCCCTCTTCCCAGGAAGCTCCCAGTAGGGAGTGTTTTGTGTTTGGTGGTGGTGGTGTGTGTGTGTGTGAGAGAGAGACAGAGAGACAGAGGGGGGTGGAGGGGGGTGGGGGGGTGGGGGGGGTTGTTTCTCAGGGACAAGAGTGCAGAGAGGCACAAGAACCAGTAAACAATGGGGTAGGAAGTTTGGTTCCTACTTACAAGCAGCTGAAGACGCTGGCGCTCAGTCTCCGGGGTAAACTCCCGGGACATTGGAATGATTTCACCATTCCGGACAATGATGGCCCTGCCCAGAGACAGAAAAGGCCTGGCTCTCCTCAGCCCCCTTCATGGATAATTCCACAGGGACCAGGCCTTCCACTTAGGATTCCTTACCCAGGACTCCATCTTTCCTCTCCTTGTGGATATATCAGGCCTTTCTTTATATCTATGGTCCTCCAAGCTCCTTCAATCTTTGGGGTTTCTTTAAATTTAATTTTATTTTTTTACAGTACTGGGGATTGAACCCAGGGCAGCTTTATCACTGAGCTACATCCCCAGCCCTTTTTATTTTATTTTGAGACCCAATTTATTATAGGGTCTCACTAAATTACTGAGGTTGATCTTGAGCTTGTGATCCTCCTGCCTCAGCCTCCTGAGTTTCTGGGATTACAGGCATGTGCCACCATGCCTAGTCCAATATTTGACTTCGAACCCCACCACCTCACTCTTCTATCCCCCCATCCTAGAGAGTATGGCCCTTTGTAGCCACTTTTAAAGCCCTTCTCCTCCATACCTGCTGTCACCTGCATTGGCCACATACACCTTGCCTAGCAGGTACACCACAACCAGTGCACAGCAGCCCCCCTCCACTTGGTGGCCACGACGCTCCCGCTCTCTAGCCATCTGCTCATCCTGCCAAGTGAGGGAGGAGAGTAAAAGAAGAGTTTGCAGACACCGAGTCGCCCTCCCCACTCCTATCTGCAGAAATCATCAGGCACAGCCAGACCACAACTGGAAAATAGTGAAACACATGGGGGTAACTATCCCTCCTGCCTCCCCTCAGAACCAAACTCTGCTCTGGCTCTCAGTGGTGTTCTCAGGGTCAGTCCCTGAGGCCACCCGGCTCTCACACAGAGTTGGCCAGAGTGTCTGCCTAGTCAGCCTTTGGCCCAGGCCACCCACTCACCATGAGCTGGAAGGCATTCTCAATGGCCCCTACTACCAGGCTTTCATGGGTCACTTCCTTCTGTGAAGACGAGCAGGACTGAGGACCAGTCAAGTGAGTAGAATCAGAGCAACCTGGGGTCCCTGAGGTGCCTGGGAGGCAGAGGGGAGGTGGTGAGGGGTCTTGAAGTATTTCTACTAGGTCCTTTAGTTGCTCCCGGATGTGGCGATGCAGGAGCCGTGAGGCCATTTCGGCAGCTCCACCACCGGCATGCCCATCAAACAGGCCCCAATAATAGAAGCAGAGTCCCTGGTGGAGGAAAAGTTGAAGGTGAGTAAATCTGTGTGTGTGTGTGTGTGTGTGTGTGTGTGTGTGTGTGTATGGTATAGGGAGAAGAACAAGACTGTAGGCATCCAATAAATATCAGAGAGGTTGACATTACAAGCAAATTAGATTTATTCACTTATTCACCCAGGGCACACTATGTGTCAAAAGAAAGGAGAGCCTCAAAAAAGCCAAATTCTGAGGATAAAAGATGCAAAAATCAGCATCAGTGGTTAATTAAATTATCCATAATTTAATTACACAAACATCTACATTTGAAGTAGAAAAGTAAACATTCATCTGACATGGCAGGATTTAATGAATCAATGCCACATAAGGGTTCTGTGGCAAACACAGAAAGCCAGTGTGTTAGGAGACAGTTCTTCCACGTCTCCGATATAAAACCAGATGCCTGACATCCCTCAGGATGAGTGTCTATGTCTCCGGAGGCTAGGAGAGGGGGTGAGGTCTTACCTGGCTTGGGCTAGGCTCCCTGGGGGCCCCTGTAACACTCCTCCGTCCTTCCACATACACCACTTCACAGCAAGCCTGGTCCTCATTGTGCCGGCTCTTGCCAGCGTTGATGACCCTGCCAGGCCAGAGTGACCACATCAGGTTGGACACCAGACCAGGTCCTGGAATAACCCCCACCTTAGACACATACACATCCTCCCCTGTCCGCTGGCCAAGCTGAGAAAGGTCACAGCCACCTGGGATCCAGGCCAGAGAGAAAAGGAGCCGGGAGAGCTGAGGAGGAGTACTGTCGGGTGGCAGGCCCTACTTCATAGAAAGGTAGACAGCAGCACCTGCCTGCCTCAGTTCCCCCCTTACTTGGCAAAAGAGGCTCCCTCAGGGGTTCTGCTGGAGGAGGCAAGATGAGGGTAAGAAGCTTTATTTCCCTGCAAGCCAAGACCCTACATTCCACCTCCAACCTCAATCAGTTCTCCCAGTACTTTGTCCCCAGCACCCCACAACTCATGGGCACACCCACCCTCACCCTAAAACTACCCAGCAAAAGTTTCTGCCTGTTTGGCCGTGAGGAAGTGCTTCAGCCCAGATCCGGAAAGAGGAATTGAGAGTAGAGTAAGAGTATAGGCCCACCTGGACTGGGAAGGAGCCACTTAACCACAAACTTCTCCCTTGTAGGAAGTTAAAAGAGGGGGTGGTGGGGTCATGGGACCACCAGCCACCTTTCTCAGCCATCTCAGTGTCCCCATCTCCCTCAGGGTTAGGTTTTCTGGTAGATGCATTAAAAACACAGGTAGCCTAGGAGCACGCCCGCCGTCCTGATCAAGGGGTCTATTTCCTTGATCTGCCGCACCAGTAGGTCCACCCCGAGAACGCAGTCCAAAGGGTACCCTCCCACGGCCGTGGGCTGCCCCCTCCCCCACCCTGGGAGGCCGGCGGCCTTCTGGTGTCGGGCTATTTCTGGGTGTGGAGGGGGAGGGGAACGGTAAGAGGGACAGGGAACTGGGGCTCTAGGGCTGGAAAGCTGCTGATAGTCTTTCCAACCGCTATCTCCCGTTAGAAGGAACTCGGCTCCTCTTTGAACAACCGCCTCCACCCCGCAGTCCCTTAGCCTCTAAACTGCCCAGGCGCGATTAGGAACTGGCCAATTCATCCTTGGCAGAGCCCCCCACCCCCCCAGCTCTGGGAGACAACGGGGGTTTTGAGGCGAGAGAGTGAGGGTGATCAACGAGTTACAAGGTCCCGAGAAAGGTGATTCAGGCTGCACCCGACTGGAGAGAGGGCCCGGAGGGGGTGATGCCCGAAGCCCAGAGGATAGCAAAGGTCCCGGGAAAGGGGGGTTCCTGGCTCCGAGCGCCGCACGGGGGGCGCATCCCTGGAGCGGGGATGCAGAGTTGGGGAGAGGTGGTAGTCCCGTCCAGGTCTGGGTGCCCCGGGGGGCGCTCACTCGGCGTAGCCAGTGCTCCAGGGCAGGCGGCGGCCCCTGTCCGGAGGGCTTTGCACAGCCCGGCCCGCGTGGTCGTCGGCGCGTCGCAGCCCCCCGGGACTCAGCTGCAGAAAGGTCGGTCTGGAGAAGCTTGCGCGAGTCTCTACGGTCTTCGCGGACGCCCCGCTCTCGCTCCCTGGCCTCGCTGGAGGGCTCTTGGGCGTCTCTGGAGCGGCGGCCGGTGGCGCCGAGGTCGTGCTGGGCAGGTCTGGGGATTTGGGGCGCGGAGGTGAAGCACCCCCGGAGCTCACCAGGTGCGCCACCGCCGAGCGCACCCGGTTTAGCATGCTGCTTCCCTGCCCCGCCCTCGGCCTGGCCCCGCCCCGCTCAGGCCCTGCCCCTAGGGCTCGGCGTGGGCGGTGCTTACCCCTGTTGGTCCTTTGAGGCCATTGGCTCCCCGCCGGGTTGGGGCGGTGCGGGGCAGAACTTCCCCTAGCTCTAGGCCACCCCGGGAACCGCCCCACGGGCTCCCGGTCTCTCCTCCACCTCATTCCGACTTCGTCCTGCCGCAGTTTCTCCGAGGGAGAAGGGTTTGTTGTGGGAAAGGTCTGAGAGAAGGAAATTTTTACTTCAGTCGTGCTGTAGGAGAGACATCAACTAGACCGTCCCCATTGTGACGAGGGTGGGGGAGGCGGTCTCCCCGCTCCTGGTTCAGGGTGGCCAGGCTGCCTTCAGGTCCACGAAGCTGATGACCTCAGAGCGAAACAGCCGCTTCGGGGCCGCTGGGTGTGAAACAGCTGGTGTGACAACACCTCTGGAGCTGCTGGAGTGAGCGAGAGCAGCGAGCTGGTGCAGAGTGGAGGCCCTGGTAATGACCCTGCAGGTCACAGCCCATCACCTTGGATCAGAGAGCCTCGGTAAATTCCTGGGCTCTTGACGGTACTGTTAACTCTGAGGCCACTACCACGTGTGGGAGAGCGGTTGTCACTCATACCCCACTTACTTTCTCAGAACCTTCCCGTACACCCAGATTTGGACTTCTCATCAGTTAATAAGGATAATAACGTAATGTAATAAATAAATACCATTTATAGAAGACCTACTGGGCAGTGGGCCTTTGACAAAGCACATTCTATACACCACTTTATCACGCCCATTTTACAAATGAGACGGGACTGGATGCACCTGTCATTTAATATGACGTGCCCCAAGAGATCATACGGCCATTGAGAGATTCGTAACCACGTCAGTCTCCTGATACCAAAATCCGGTTCTGACTTGAGAATCAAGTTGATTTCTCTGAATCAGGGAGGGAGAGTTAGGAAGAAGATGACAGTGAGAGGGATGGGGTTCCTCCTCTGCCTTTCTCCTCTTTGCGCAGAGGCTGGGGAGTCCTGGAATGCTGGGCAAGTTCTCTGCCGCCAGGGGGAGACAGAGGCCAGGTTAAACTCCTGACTGGGCGGATTAAAAGCCCACTTGCTCCAGGACTGAAACTAGACCAAGTACCAGGTGGGATGCTTATTCTTTCTGCTTTCTGCCTCCAGGGGGAAGGTGGTACTGACCTGACCTGGGAAGAGCTCTATTCCTAAACACGGTGTCAGGGAATAGATCATTTTAGGTCCCAGGTACACCCACCCAACACACAGTTCAAATGAGGTCAAGGTCTCTGTGCCCTAATGCAAGTTGGGCTAGCCTTCACCGGCCATTGGAATCAGGTTCATTATAGGGACCCTACCTCTGGGCTCTGTCCACTGAGTGCTTCCTGACAATACCATACTCTGTCCCCCAGGCTAAACTGTGCTCCCAGAAGGGGTGGCCTTCCTGGCCTACAGTGGTCACTCAGGTGTATGGATTTGCTGTAATTATGCCCAAGATTTGGGCAGAAAGCCAGAGCAAATGAAGTCACAAGAGAGAAAAAAACATCAGACCCCACAGAGCAGCAAAGACAGGGACAAAGAATACGCTGCTGCTTGCTATGGGTGTTCCCCTCCTGTTTGAGAAAAACGGGAACCAGCTCTCTGATAGATGACATAACATCACTGCCAGGTCAAAGACTGAAGAAAAATATGACTCCTGGCTATTTTTATTATTCAGTGTTTCTGGGACAGTTTACTTATCACTTCTTACTGTCACACAGCTCCTTATTCCCTGCTCTTCCCAGCATCTATGGCGTGGCTGCAAAAATAGGCCACAGAGCTAGGGCCTGGAGACCCCTTGCTTCTGTACCAGATGATCCCCAGGGAAGTTGGCAGCGTCTGTGGGCTGTTGAACAGCTCCCCAGCCCCCACCCAGACCCTAAGACTTTCATTTCCCAGAGCCACCCACCCATTCCTGACACCATCACACCTCCTCCATCCTCACACTGCCCCAGACCTGGTAAGGCGGTCATTACCCCTACCCATCCCAAGGTGGCAGAAGGTGAGAGGAGAAAGGTAGCAGGCTGGGAAGAAGCAAATCTGTGGGATGTTTTTCTCAGTTCAGACGGATAATGTCTAGCCATGAAGGGGGACTGGAGAGCCTCAAGGCTCTCCACATGCAGGGGTTCACAGTCCACATGCAGGGGTTCAGGGCCTATTATTTTTATTATTTGATGTTTCAGGGATACTTTGCTTACCATTTCTTCCTCCTTGCCTTTTCCCTCCACATTACCCCAACCCCAGAGCCCTGTTACAGTAAGAGGTATGTCCCTCCTATGAAGAGAAAAACTCACAGAACCCCTTTGCCCTTTATTTTCCTAGTACTTTTCACATACAAAATATAACCTTACAAAGAATTATACAATTGCCAGGCATAGTGGTGCGTGCCTGTAATCCCAGTGGCTTGGAAGGAGAATGGCAAGTTGGAGGCCAGCCCCAGCTATTTAACAAGGCCCTAAGCAACTTAGTGAGACCCTGTCTCAAAATAACAAATTTAAAAAGGACTGGGGATGTATCTCAGTGGTAAAGCACCCCTAGGTCCAATCTCCAGTACCTAAATAAATAAATAAATCGACAGTGGAAATTATATTACAGTTTTTTATGATGCAGACACTGGGTCCCAGAATTTGGTTCCCAAGTTGAGACTCACACCCATCATCCATAGGGACCATTCACCAGCCTATTATAGCTCTCCTGCCTGTCACTAAGGATACCATTTCTGGGGTAGAAATATTGCCTTCCAGATATCGATCTTGGAGAGGACTGCTGAAAAGAACTTTGTAGCTGGGTTTAATGGTGAATATTGAGGCCAGCCCTCATCTATACACCCACCCTACTGTCATGTATATCTAAAAACAAATTAAATATATATATATACACACATACATACATATACATATATACACACATATATACATATACACACATATACATATATAGACACATATATATCCCCCTCAGAAAAAGACCTCTTTTCAAAATAAAAAGGATCAGGGATGTAACTCTAGTAGAGGTCCCCCTGATCAAGCCCTAGTAGGAGGAGGACAGGGAACAACTTTGTGCAACCATGGGAACGTTCTATATCTGCTCTGCCCAACACACTTGTCCCTAGTTTCTTGTGGCTACTGGACACTTTAAATAGCATTTGAGTGCTAAGTAAAGTTTTAATGAGTTTTAGATTTAAATTTAACTAATATGCGGCTAGCGACTACCCAACTGGACGATGCAGTTCTGGAATCTTCAAAGCTCCAGACACCCTGCAGGTCCGGGCAATGACTCCTCACTTCCAGAGACCCACCGCCACCCCCACCCCGCCGCCGCCCTTCACCTGCGAGCATCACCTCCTTCCCCTGAGCCACAGGACTAGGCGTCGGGAGACCTGCAGGTTTTTGGAGGACCTCCCCGGGGTTACCCATCTGGCCAGCATCAGAATCCGTAGGGGCCAGTGGTTCTACCCTCCCTCCTCCTGTCCTGAGCCGCCAGGGGCCGCTGCGTGCCGGCTGCGCCCGCGAGCCCGGCCGAGCGCCCCGCGCTGTCCCGAAGGAAGCGGCGGCTGGTGCAGGGCTGGAGGAGTGGGGCGGCACCGGCGCCGAGGCTGCAGCGGCCGCAGCACGCTCCCCGGCCTTCAGGCGGGAGGATCGCAGAGGATCCGACTGAGCCCCGAAGGGCGATCGGAGCCGGGCCCAGGGCTCTCATCACCGCCGCGTCGGTGATGCGGGTTTGGCCTGAGCCCCGCCGTCCTGGGGGCGCAGCAACTTGGTGACGGACGCAGACAGAGCCCCGGACTAGAAGGCATTCAAACTGGCCGCACCCGATAGTAGTCTGCTTTCTGAGTCTTGGTCCCAGGTTCAGAGGCAGCGCGGACCTCAGGCCAGCAGGTTGAACAGTGGGCACCTCTGTAAGGACAGGTAGGTCCCTGTGAGAGTGCTCAGAATTTTGGAGGACCAAGTGGACACTGGAGTTGGGTGAGGGTAGGTTGGGGAAAGTTGGAGGTTCTTGTGGTCTTCAACTCCTTGTTGGTGTGCAGGCTGCTCACTCAGTCTCCCTCTAGCATGGGTTGGAGCAGGGGGAAACAGGCTGGGAAACTGAGGTAGCATAGAAGTTGAAGAAAAATTCCCAGAAGCTTTCTGCAGCTTCCTCTAGCCCCAATCCTCTCCCCTCCCCCAGGTCTTTTGAGTCTTGGGGTTCATAAGAGAGACCAGGTGAGTGGGATTGGAGGGTCTGGAAGCTCAGAAACAAGATCACCTGAGACAGGCTGAGCATGTAGCTCAGTAGTAGAGCCCTTGTCTAGCATTCCTGAGGCCCTGGGTTCAATCCCCAGCACCCCTCACCTGGGAGAAGCTGCATTTCTAATAGTCCAGATGAGGTTTCCTGATAGGGGCAGAGAGGAGAGACCTATTCAGGAAAGAGATACATCCAGAAAGGTGGGAGCACACCTATCCCCAGGGTATTGCCTCACTTCCTCTGAACACCTTCATTCCCCTTTTTAGGACCCTTGTTGCTGGGAGCTAGGAGGCAGGGTTCTCTTCCTTCCCGGGCCTCACCATCCTGTGTTTTACTTCTGCCTCCTTAGGAGGCTGAAAAAGGAGGAGTACTTAGGAGAAAATGTTGGGGAGCTGTGGCCTGCAGTTCAGAGACCTGCTGCACCCCCATTCTGGCTCTGTGGGGGTGAGAAAGAGGGTAACAGTGGCAGAATTTTTTTTTTTAAATATTTATTTATTTATTTCTCGGCGGACACAACATCTTTGTTGGTATGTGGTGCTGAGGATCGAACCCGGGCCGCACGCATGCCAGGCGAGCGCGCTACCGCTTGAGCCACATCCCCAGCCAACAGTGGCAGAATTGAGCCAGCTGTAAGCAAGTCCAGGAAGCAACTGCCATGGGACTTTGGTGGTAGAGGCAAACAGGATTCAGGGCTCAGGAATCCTCCCCAGAGGTCTCTCCCAGCAGGAATCTATCTGGCAGATTCTGCTTAGAACCCTCCCCTGATCCTCAGCTCTGTCCCAAGATCAGAGAGATGACAGTGCTGATTCTTAGACCCCTCCTACCGCTGCTTCACTCCTGTGACATTGAAGCTCCCTGGCCACTGGTCCCAGGCTCATCCTGACTCTGTAAGGACTATTCCCAAGCCAGAGGAAGAGACTCTGCCCCTGCCTAGAACAGCTTCAGAACTGGACTCTGGCCAGCCCACCCCCTTGCCTTCTCCCAAGCCTTCCTTTACCCTACCACATCAGGGCCCGGACTCCCTCTAGACCTCACAACTCACTGAAATCTTTCCTACTTGTCCAGGTGGAGTGAGTCTGAGACCAGCAGATGAGCAGACTGAAGCTAAAAGATCCCAACGAAAGGTAAGTGAAGAAACAGTTGAAGATTGGAAGTGTGAGGGGTGGGCAGAGATCGGGCATTTTATTCTAAGAGAGCAGCTGGGTCCTGGCATTTGGTTGATCCCTGATACTCTCAAAATTGTGCTGGCACTTGAGGGAGGTCAGCAGTGACCCAAGGGCTAGGTGAGCAACAGAGGCAGTGACCCGGGTCTATCCCTGAGCTTGAGACCCTGATGCCTCCTGAGACTGCTTTTGCCCCCATCTGTGGCTGGGCAGCTCCCAGCCATTGTGTACCAATACTTCCCAGGTGGAATTCCCTCCATTTCTAGCCCACTCTCTGGAACAGATTTGGGAGTTTAAACCACCAAGGATGGAGGAGGATAAGGAAAGGGGAAGAGAGTTTGGGTCAGAAGCAAGGTGGTGGGTGGGCATAGGGAAGATTGCTGGGTTCTGGCCCCTGCCAACCCCATGCTGCTTGACCTTGGCAAATCATGTGCCTTCCATTATCCTTCTTTTCATTTTTAAATGTAAATATTGTTTAAATTAAATGGCCACTACATTCCCCAGGTTTGACACTCAAAAAATGAAAAAGAGCTCGGGTATGGTGGTGCACACCTGTTATCCCAGCAACTCCCTGAGGCAGGAAGACGCAAGTTCGTGGTCATCCTCAGCAACTTAAGGAGGCCTTAAGCAATTTAGCAAGACCCTTTCTCAAAATAAACAAAAAACCCCAACCAAATAAATATAAAGGGTGGGGCAGGGGATGTGGCTCAGTGGTTAAGTATCCCTGGGTCCAATCCCTGGTACAAATAAATAGGGAGTAAAAAAGAAATTGGTAGAAAAATAAGTCATCTTCTTTCTCAGCCAACCACTTTTCCTTCTTAATGGCAAACAATGTTATTCCTGTTTTTTCCATAGCTAATTTTTTGATGTTTTTGTTTGGTGTGTTTTGGTTTGGTTTGGTGGTGTGTGTGTGTGTGTGTGTGTTTGTGTGTGTGTGATATTAGTGATTGAACTCAGGGCTACTCTATTGCCAGCTACCTCCTTGGCCCTTTTTATTTTTAATTATTTTTCCTGAAATTGACCTTTATTTTCTTGTACTAAAACTTTCTGATACAAAGTATCCTTTTAGTACAGAACATCCCTGGCTGTCAGATCCTGTATCTGCCTGCACACCACCCATCTCAGCCCAATCTGCCTGCAATGTAGAAAAATGGCATGTAACCAATGCCTCAAGAATGGTCTATAGTTTTTCTCAGTTGTCTGAGCTAGAAAACTTGTACCTGAAAAAGAAAGGTCAGCATTGAGAACGAAGCTTGTTTCTCTTTTGAACCGCTGTGCAAGAAATCATATCCCTTTTTTAAAAATACCAGTAATGGCTAAACTACAATCTCGTTTCTAGAATTACAAAGAATAAAATCAAGTCAAAGACATCTTGCTATTAAATGAAATGTTAGGAACAGTATTAAAATATGGACCCTACACCAATAACATGCGGAGCCTGGTATAGAACCTACTAACAGGACACTGCAGGACACACCATTTAAGGAATCTTCAGCCAGACTTATGTGGCCTCTGAAGTGCATGCCCTTTTTATTGTATTTTGAGAAAAGCTCTCACTAAGTTGCCCTGGCTGACCTCCAACTTGCAATCCTGCCTCAGCCTCCAGAGTTGCTGAGATTTACAGGTACAGACTACCACATGTGGCTCCAGAACTAGTTTATGCCTATTCAAGCAGCATAAATAATCCCTCTCTTTTACACATTTTATACACATCGTCCCACATGTTGCTGCCCCGCTTAACAGTGGATTATCATTGGAGATCCCTGCATGCATCATTATATAAAGCATTTCCCATTGTGTTTCCACAGCTGTTTGGAAGAGACTGCCCTGGTACAGATTCTCTCCAATGCATTTAGCCAGTCCTTCACTGGTGGCTGTTTGGGTTGTGTCCAGACTTTTTGAGTTTCCTTTTGCTCATCTATAAAATAGGTAATAACTATCCTACTTTGTGGAATAGTCATGAAGGATTCAAGAGCATGCCTGGGTTAAGAACTCAAAAAAAAAAAAAAAGGTGGGAGGGGAGTTAGCATGATTGTTCCTCCTACACCACAGCCCCCCCTTTTTTTAAATTTTGGGGGATACCAGGGATTGAACTCAGGGGCACTAGACCACTGAACCACATTCCAAGCCCTATTTTGTTTTTTATTTAGAGACAGGGTCTCACTGAGTTGCTTAGCTCCTCGCTTTTTGCCGAGTCTGACTCTGAACTCTGGATCCTCTTGCCTCAGATTCGCAAGCCTCTGGGATTACAAGTGTGCCACTGTGCCCAGCTCTAAGACCCCTTTTAAATGTCACTTCCTCCTCAGGTCCTCCCTTCCTACTCCCCTGTTCTCTGTAGCATCCATCGCTTCCTACAGTGACTTTGTGCCAGGCTGCGAGCTGCCTGGGGACAAGGTGAGCATCTTACCCACCCTTGGCTCCCAGAGGGCATAGCACAGAGAAGCGACTGGGGCTGGGCACTAGGAGAGCCCCTCCTGCCTGGAGCTGTGCGAGGTGTGCCCTTCTCTCCACAGGATGAGTGAAAGGGCCGTGCAGAACTGGAACTCGGGCCACTGGCTGCTGGCACTGTGCCTGACGTGGCTGTGGACCCTCCTGGCCTCTGCTTCCTCGCAGCCCCCCACTGCCACAGGTTAGCGGGAGGTGGTAGAGAGTGGGGAGGAGGTTTTCCAGCACACCTGGAAAACTGGATAGCACCCCACCCTGTTCCACACAGCGAGCTGGTCTCGGAGGCAGAGTAAAATCCATAGGTTTCAGGGTTCTGACTCTTCCTCTGTTCATCACCCAAGCAACTGCTCCCTTCTGCTATCCCCGCCAGGAGGATGGCTGGGCAGACCCACCGCTCTCTGTCCCTTCCAGGCCAGAAGGTGTTCTGCAGGGAGAGAGGCCCTCGGGTGGGGGCTTAAGTCTAGCCTCCTGGCCTAATTCTGGGGTTTTCCTTCTGGGATGGCTAAAGCCTATATAAGCGGATGATCCTCCCCACGCACTGTAAGCCCTGGGGCCCTTGCCCTCACCCTGAGAAAGCAGGAAGGTGGGGGCGGGACCTGGTGCGGGACTTCAGCTTTCTTCTGCTCTGAGCCAGGGTCTGCCAAAGGGTGATGAGTGCGGCCTCACTGGGGAGGAGCAGGAAGATTTCATCTGTTTCTTTCTCCCCTGCCATTGGATTTTTTCTGTGTGTGATGCTGGGGATCGAACCCCAGGACTCGATGCTGCTGGGCACGTGGTCCATCAGTGAGCTAAAACCACAGCCCTGGAAATCTCTTAAATAACCTTCCCCCGCCAAGTGTAGTGGTGCACACCTGTAATCCCAGTGACTTCCCAGGCTGAGGCAAGTTGAAGCCAGCCTCAGCAACTTAGCCAGACCCCGTCTCCCAGTAAAATATAAAGGGTTGGGGGTGCGGCTCAGTGGTAGAGGGCTTCTGGGTTCAATCCCTAGTACTTCCCACCCAACACACAAAAACAAGGAAGGAAGGAAGGAAAGGCCTTCTCCCTAGCAGGTAGAAGGGGCTCCAGGAACAGCAGGTGGGTGGGAGGGGAGCAGGGCTGGAGGCCTGGGCTGGGGACCTGATCTGATGTGGCTGGCCCCATCAGTCCTTGTAAAGCAGGGCACCTGTGAGGTGATCGCTGCTCACCGCTGCTGCAACAGGAACCGCATCGAGGAGCGCTCCCAGACCGTAAAATGCTCCTGCTTTTCCGGCCAGGTGGCTGGCACTACGCGGGCAAAGCCCTCCTGTGTGGATGGTGAGTGAGAAGCCAGGCCCTGGTCAGGGGGACTCTGAGCAGAGAGATAAGGAGGTCTGGTTGGGCCTTGCCATCTGCCGGGGATCCAATTTCATCCCCATCTCAGGGCTTTCATGATCAGAGTCTCAAATGATGGGGCACCCTCTGGGGGACAGGAGGGCAGATATGATTATCTCTGTGTCATAGATAAGGAAAGCTCTTGTCGTGTGCTGGCCCTCACTGCCCAGCCCACACCGACAGACACGTTCCCTCATACTTTAGGCTTTCTGCCACGCATAGCCTTTCAGACGTGGATTCTTGACTTACTGCTCTCTCTTCCACATGCTTTACTCTTGTTCCTAACCCTGGCTTTACGTGGACACGTGTGTTCCTTCACATCACCCTTTCCTACCTACCCACTCTGGCTTCTGTTCTCACCCTTAAGTGGCATCCGAGTAACCACGCCCACTGTGATCACATGCATGCCAGCTTGTGCCCTCCTGGTCTGTGGACCTCTGCACCTGGTGCATAGTTGCTCACACACACCAAGCTGCAGATTGGTGACTCTGTGCCAATGACGTGGTTGCCTCAGAGGCAACTTCACCTGCCTCCATTCCCCCTCGATGTCTTTGGTGAGATGCTGGGACCCGTAGGATTAAAGTTGGTAGGGGTATGTCCCCAGGCCTCAATAGTTCTGCCTCTCTGGGCAGCCCAGAGTAGGGCGGCAGACAAGGGAAACACGGGACTCCATGCCAGGGGTGTGTGGAAATGTGTACCTCATTCGCAGACCCCCCTCTTGACTGCCGGCTGTGCTCGCAGAGAGCTTAGAGCTGCACTCCTGCCTCCTGCCCCAACAGCCTCCATCGTCCTGCAGAGGTGGTGGTGTCAGATGGAGCCCTGCCTGCCAGGGGAGGAGTGTAAGGTGCTCCCGGACCTGTCGGGATGGAGCTGCAGCAGTGGACACAAAGTCAAAACCACTAAGGTATCCAGGTGGACACCTCATTCTACTCCTCTTCTTCCCCTTTCACCTGGGGCAGCCAAGGGAGCACAGGAGCCCTGGGGATCCAGGATGGCATGACCCAAGGTGGTATCTGTGAGCAGTGAGATACTCACTGCATCCCCAGGTGGTCCTTCCACGTACGGTCGGACTCTGGGGACTGGTGTTAGGGCTCTGGATCAGAAATCCAGGAGTGTCTTTCTGGCAGATTTTTTGATGGTCCATATGCCTCGGTTTCTCTTCTTTGCCTACAGTGAGTTTGCTTCTGGAAAACATCAAGTCTATACAAACAAAGTGGGGAATTGGGGAAACTATCTAGATAATTCAGGGAGGAGTCTCTCCTCCTACCTGAATTCCAGGTATAGTAGCCACTCTGCCCACCACTTCTCCATGGACTGTCCCCCCATTCCCACAATTCTAAACTCCTTACAGTTCACACCTCCCTTCCTCTAGTCAAATTGCTCTGTCTGCTGTGACAGCACCCAAGAGGATTATTATTTTCATGGTTTGTTGCCTGCCCCATGAAACAAGGGGTAATTAAAATTTTATCAAAGTTGTTAGCAATGCCATGCGTGTCATAGTTAATTAGTTGCATCTCTCTGTCATCACCATTTGTACAGTTGAGTGACACCGCGGGGCCAGCCAAGGCACTGCCTTCTACATTCTGTACCCATCACCACACACATCAAACAGGCAAAAAAAAAGAAGAGAAGGAAAGGCAGCCTCTACAGTTTTGAAGAAAGCAACCATTTTCCCAGAGCACAGAACAAAATGGAGCAGGGAGTTTGACTAGATATAGAGCATCTTATCTGTAGGCAGACAAAGGAGACAGCCATTCTGAATATACCTAAGCCTAGATGAGAGTGAGACCCACCACAGAGCTTGTGACATTTGTCGCCACATTATATGTTTAGGTTTTTAGCCCATGAAGCCTACACTGTGCTTGCAATTTGTACAGTGACCTGGAAGCAAATAGTGGGAAAAGTGTGCCTGATTTACATTTGCATGGTCCACCTGGCCACTTTCCCAGCCTGGACTGCTTCAGGAGCAAGGGACCAGCAGCAATGTGACCTGCATATCCTGGAGAGTCTCTGGCACACTGGAATGGATCCACCTTGTCTTCTCTAACCTTCTTCTGTTTTTTGCTGTCTAGGTCACACGATAGCTCTTAGGGATCACAGTTGGGACAGGAGAAGCTTGATTGAGCCTTGGACTGAAGAATGGCATCCAGTCATCACCCAGCAAATTTAGAGATTAGCTCACCTGGACTCATGCTCCATGTCAAATTCAGCATTACCTCTCTTGATTTTAATCAAGTCGTTAAGCAGATATGGATGGATCTCCAACCGCATATCTAGAAGACTGTGCTCTGCTAGAGACAAAGAAGGTCAAGACACAATTCCTGCCCTTAAGGAATATCCAGTTGGGCTGGGGGAATTGAAGACAGATAATTTAGGTCATTGAGAGTCTGTGGCACCATGACTTCTGAACCACCCGCTGTGGGCATGGTAGGAGTTTGGGGATGAAAATTTCGAAGCTCTTTGGGTACCCCCCTGGTCACAAGGCACAAAGATGAGAATTCACACACTCAGCACCTTTCCATCCATCCTGATTCCCTGGTCAACTGCTAACAAGTTGAAGGAAAGATTTCTCCCTTATGCCAGGCCAGAGGCCTCTCATTTGGATGGGATTGGATTGATTTGGGGAAGGAAAGCAACGATCGTGACAACTTTTCCAGCAAAGCATCTGTGGAGTCCCGGCATGTTTGAGCTGTTTGTTGGGTATGGAATGCACAGATCCTTAGAATTAGCCTCATCCAAGCACCTCAGGTTTCTGTTCATTTGCTTATTGTAACAGATTAGAAATCTGGATGTGGTGGCGCACCCCTATAATCCCAGCAACTCTGGGGCTGAGGCAGGAGGATCACAAGTTTGAGGACAGCCTGGAAAATTTAGCAAGACCCTGTCTCAAAATAAAAAGAGCTGTGGGTGTAACTCAATGGTAGAGTATTTGCTTAGCATATGTGAGGTCTGGGTTGATTCCCTAGCATTACAGAGAGAGAGAGAGAGATAGAGAGATAGAGAGAGAGAGAGAGAGAAAGGAAAAGAAACTGATCCCTGAGCCCCAGAGTGCTGAGATTGAGATGATTATCCCATGAGCTCACAGCCTGGTCTCTCAAATCTCTAAGACTGCAGCCTTTCACTAGTGTGGACATTGGGATTCCAACCTGGACCTTCCTTGTTACGCCTGACCCTGTAAAGTATTGGCTGGACAGTAGCAACATTTTTCTTGGAACATGCTAGACACTTTGACCAAGTTTACTGTTCTCCTATCTGCAATAACCCAGAATCTTCACACACCAGGATGTAGAGTCACTTTGTCTCCACTCTGCCCTAAGCCCCCCAAATTCCAAATAGGCTCCATGATAACACAGAGGTCACTCAGCCCACTTGCAGTGGGGGCGATTGGTTGCCATCCCCATTGCCTGCTCTGACCTGTCTCTTTTGTGGTCTTTAGCCTCTGACACTCTCAGAGGTTCCGGTTCTAGGAGAAAGTCTGGGAGGAGTGTAGGGCTGGCCAAAGTCCTGTCCCTTCAAAGTCACCTGCTGAGGTGGTAGGCTGGAGCCTTTGTCTAGGACTGAGGGTCAGCTGGCACCATATGATAGCTTGGATGCAGCCTCTGTGACGGTGGGGATCACCAGGGCTTTAGGGAGTAGGGTGTCATCAGAAACCAACTGGGGTGATGCCGCTTTCTGATCCTCAAGAAGGCAAATAAGATGATTTGGGACTAGTCTCAGTTCCTCCCTCTCTGCCTACCTCTTTATATGGTAGAACCAAGACTGATGTGTCCCTCACCCCACCCTAGTGTATTTTTTCTTTTTCTTTCTTTTTTGTTAATGGGGTGAACAATGGTGCCAGCTTCTTGCTGGACTGTAAATATCAGTGCTCTGACAACTACAATCTCTGCATACAGTGGGCTCTCAGGTGGGGTTATCAGGGAGCTGATCAAAGCCATCCTTGCCTCCTTCAAGGCTGGGAAAGGACCTGGAGGAGGGAGTAGAGGTTGACATACTATTCCTGGAAAGAGTCGGAGAGTAAATATTTTAGGCTTTGCAGACCATAGAAGTCTCTGTTGCACATTCTTTGTTTTCGTTGTTTGATTAAAAAAAAAAAAACCTTCAAAATTGCAAAATCATCAGCTCAAATACAAAAAACAACTCTTGGCCTTTTTTTAGACAGTCACTAATCCCAGCGAACCTCTGAAGTCAGGCCATGTCTGCAGCTTGGGATGGCTTCCCAGCCTCCTGTCCTGCCCTGGGTGCAATGGGAACCTGAACTTGAGGGCAGGGGTGGGTTTTGTTTTTCTCTGAATCCTCCTTTACGGATGGGTAAGTTAGTTATTTAGACTACAAGTGAGACAACTTTAGCAGAGTCAGGCAATAAAAGCCTGCACTTCTGGAGGCCAGGATGTGGGCTCCTCCATTCCCTCCCCACCCTCAAGACTGTGTCTAGGAGGGAGGGACAGAGCTCCAGGTCCCTGCTCATCATGAGCCCACCAGTGCCAGCCTCTGCACCAGCCAACCTCATTCTCCTTCCTTCCCTGGCCTCCCTCACCCCTGCTCAGAGGAGACTGCTTTCCTTTGACACATGCTGGGATCTGGTATTTTATTTTATTAGCTCCTCAATGCCACATTTCCTCCAAACCTATTCATATATTTATCTGAAGGGCTTTGAAGGGTATCCTCTGCATGGCCAGAAAAGCCCCACATGAAGGATCTGATGGAGAAGGTGTCCCACTTTCCAATAGTAGCTCCCTGGGATCTTGTTTCCAGCTAAGTCAATATTTGTGTGCATTTTGTAGCTGTACAATGACAGCCTAGAATGTAGATTGTTTTCCCTGGATTGTCTTCCTCCTCTCCCCTTAGTGTGCTGGGCTCTCACATCCGCTGAGTTCACAGGCACCCTCTGCCCCTCAGCTGTGAAGGCCTTAGGAAGGTTGCTAGTTACAGATCACGGAGCGGATTTCTGTTGCCTCCTGGCAGTTTCCTTAAGGTCTGTGAGTGACATCTTAATTAATGGCCCCAGACAGTTGCACAGAGTTGATGCTGTAGCTTCCTAAAACCACAAACTCACAGCTGGAAGGGATTTCAGAGGCCAGTTAGTTAACTCCCTCATTTATTAGATAAGGAAAGAGTGGCTTGGAGAGCTTAGGTAATTTTCCCAAAGATACACAGCAGACTGCTGGCTTGTTCTGCCCAGTGACCCACCCAGACAAGTGATCTTTTCATTACTGCACATCACTTCTTACCCCTGAACTGATGAGGGACCTGGAAAGTAGTTAGCAAGAATGAATGTGAAGCTAGGTGCTGTGGTGGACACTTGTAATCCCAGCGGTTCAGGAGGCTGAGGCAGGAAGATCTAAGTTCAAAGCCAGCCTCAACATTTAGCAAAACCCTAAGCAAAGTAAAAAGGGGTGTGGATGTAACAGTGGTCAAGTGCCCCTGGGTTTGAGCCCAGTACTGCATCACTTCACCACCACATCAAAACACCAGGGCACAGGACACGATAAAACAAAACTAATGCCACGACAAAGAGAATTATTTTTGCCTTTTCTGGAGGGAACCGAATGGAGCCCCTGTCAACCCCTGAAAGCTGTGAAGCCAGCCCTGATGGCTTCTAGGTTCTTACACTCTGCTACACGAGTCTGTCAGTGAAACTCCTTGGTCACCTTTCCTTGTTAATAAAGTTTTATTGCAACAGAACCATGTTTATTTGCTTATTATTGCCTACTTATTATTGGCTACCTTTGTGCTATAACAGCAGAGTTCAATTTTTAAAAAGAGACCATATGTCCCCCCTCCCCCCAAATACCTAAATAATTATCTGAGCCTTTATAGAATAATTTTGCCAATCCCTGCTAAAATGTTTTTTTTTTTTAAGCTTTCTCAATATGCACACTTCAAAATCTGGAAAATGAGACTGCATTGTATTCCTGCTTTGGGGGACCTGTTTGTTTGACACTGAGTGTGCCTGTGTCCCCTTTATTCCCTTCCGTTGTGATACCTGAAAAGAATTGAAGACATCAAGACTAAGAGAGAGGAGCTGAGGCTGTGGCCCAGAGGTAGAGCACTTGCCTAGCATGTGTGAGGCACTGGGTTTGATTCTCAGCACCACATACAAATAAATGAATTTTAAAAAAAAGGAAAGAAAGAAAGAAAGAATAAGAGAGAGGCCAAGAGAAGACTTGGAGCAGATAGAGCCTTCCCTAAGGTTTCGTCACTCCATGCATCAGTTCAGTTCATGCTTTCCAAGTTCATGTTGTTTCTACTTTTAAACTTAAAGAATATAACTGCAGGGGCTGGGACTGTAGCTCAGTGGTAGAGAGCCTGCCTCATAAGTGTGAGGCACTGGGTTTGATCCTCAGCACCACATAAAAATAAATAAAGATATTATGTCCATCTATACCTAGAAAAATACTTAAAAAAAGAATATAACTGCATATGTATCTTGGTATAATGATAAACGTGTACATGCATGTATGCTTCTGGTGTTTGGGGTGTCTGTGGATTTCATATTTCCATGCCTACAAGCAAGGATGATATTCAAAATACGTACATACGTACAAACTAGTTCAGCACAGAGATGATTAATCAAGCCAGATGGCTAGACCAGGGCACACTGGCTGCACACAGCCCAGCACATAATTGTACATTCCTCCTCCACCTGCTGGGGCTAAGATGGCACTCCTTTACAGGGTAGAGAGGACTCATTTCTCTCTGCCCCCCAGGGCAAGTAGCTAAACTGGATCCCGATATCCTTAAGCTTGTGGTTTGTCACTGAGTGTGGTTTTGCGGTGGACATGGGCACAGCAGCTACTGGACCCAGATGGCTATTCATGTATTTGGAATAGACTTGTAAAATAGGTAAAAAAAAAAAATCCCTTTTTAAAAAAAAATGGCTTTTTAAACCATTCATGAGGGTACTAATTCTGGAAGGGGAGTTCAACTTTTGAAAACAATTATGCATTTTCAAAAGTTGGATTGACCTACATGCTGGGTGATTGGCAATGCACTGTCATCACTGCTATTAATGAATGTCTACCATGTATCAAGTACCATGCGAGGTAACCATATATTAAACATGTGAACTAAAGATCTCCAAAAGAGCCTGCAGACTGTTGGATCTTGGACATCCAACATATCTTGAATGGAGAGATGGAAGGTTGCAGATCAAGAGCCAAGTTATCTTGGGCTATCTTCAATCTCTTTTAACAGCTTTTTATTATTGACCTCTGTATCCGACCTAGCATTCTTGTGACTCTGAAATAAAACTCTTTGAATGAATACTAAGCCTGGTAAAAACGTGATAACATCTGAATCTTGTAAAAGATTTCCTCAGTTTATGAAAGATAACACCTGAATCTTCTAGAAGAGGTTTCTCCATCCCTTTGTAGTCCCCGTCTACTTTCTTCTGTGACTATAAAAGCCCATTCAACTTCTTCCACAGGAGAACCATGTCATTCCAGGGAACTTGAATCTGTTCCCAGCCCATGGTTACTCATGTTTGGCTCAGAATAAATCATTTTCTTATTCCTTAGAGCAGAGTTTTTATTTTCTGTTGACAAACGGAACTCCTCCCATCTTAAAAATTTGAGAGAGGGCTTAAAGGTTGGAAAAAAGAAAGTGGGGTACGAATTATTCTCGAGAAACCCTACATTCTAAATCAAGATGCTAGACTATTTGTTCAGACTTGTAAGGTGGGTGGTCAACAGCTCATTGCCCACCTCCTCATGGAATGACAGAAAGCTAAGAATTGAGGCTGAAAGGTGCACTTGAAGAGCTGTCTGCAGAGAGATGTCACTTTCTTCCCCCTCCAGCCAAGGGTGTTGATTCTTTCTTACTATAACCCTTAAGGTGGGTAATCCAGAGGAAAAAACCCTAAGAGTTTGACTGGAATCATTGATATATGTGGGGGGTAAAGGGACTCAGGCCTAAAGATAATCTAAAGGCAAGTGGCTGTGGCAGGATTGCTGCTCTCATAGTGAGTCAGATGACTGCCTTCAGGGTGAGTGCACCCCTAAGAGCTTAGTAGAGCAGATGTTTGCATTTTCCATGGGCCAGATGTAGACTGCCCTGGAGGGCCTGGAAAAGAGAGGTGACCCTAACTAGGGAAGGACTTGCAGAAGCCACATGGCCAAATGGTCTTAAGTGGCCAGGGGAAGAGGCCTTGCCCACATCAAGGGACCTATAAGTAAGAGATCCTCTGTAATAGGACATCATCCAGAAACCCAGGACAATGTCCCTCGAGACAATGCCAGACTGTGATAGAAAGAGAAAGATTCATAGACATTAAATAATTTGCTCAATATCAAGCAGCTAATAAATGGTGAATGGTGGTTTTGTATAGTGTCATTTGGGTAAGCTAGAACTACATTTTCCAGAATCATCTTCTTGTCATGGTTAGGGTTGGCTAAAAAGATATATTTTTAAATTATGTGGAAGGCAGAGAAATTCAGCAGTAGCAGCAATTACTTCCAGCATGTTCCAGGTCATACTTATTCTGCCCCATGCCACTACCAGAAGTAGTAGCAACTTCCAGCCATTTTGATCCACAGAAATCCCAGTCCATATTTCAGAGGCAGAGACAACAGGTTTCCATTGACTTCTCTAGGATCCTGCTCTAGTAGCTGGCCTGCCTAAGCTCAAAAAGTTTGAAAGGCTTTCTCTGATCCTCCAGTTTCTCTATGCAAACCCTTATTCCCCCAGTGTCTCCAAAAATCATTGCTATTGCTTGATTATGGTTTATTCCCTTCAAAGTTCATGTTGTAATTTGAAGTGATGGGAGGTGGGACCTCTAAAAGGAGATTTGGTTGTTAATGCCTTTCTCACAGGAGTGGGTTTTGCCTCTTCTGCACACACCCATATGCCTTGCCACACCGAGGCCCTCACAGAAACTGGCACTGTGCTCTTGGATTTCCAGCCTGTGGATCTAAGACCTCTTACGGCATCTGGTTTGCAGGTGTTGACCTGGCAAAATGCTTATTTTTTATGCCTGTTTAGGAAAGATCACCAGGCTCAGCTTACTTCCAACTGGTGAAGCCAGCAATATGCCTTCATCTTCCTTCCTCAGGGCTTTATCTACCACAGGAATGAGATGATGCTGAATGGACCAGGTAGGTAGCAAGTCGCAAGTACTTCAGAGGATTTGGTAAGACACACGCATCCAGATGGTGGGAAATCAGTACCACAGAAATTTGGGTAAAATTTATCGAGGCCCAGAGATTTGAGGTACATGAAAGTATCACATCTAAGGTGAAAGACAAATTGCTACCTCTCGCTTCTCTACCCTGAGAAAGGGGTGCAGTGTTTGGTGAGCCTCCTTAGATCTGGAAAGTAACATTCAATTCCTTGGGTCATGCAGCTTTAATATATCAAACAACTCAAGTGTCTGGCAGTTTTGAGTAGGACCCAGAATGAGACAACTCTCTGTCATAGGTATAGGCGGATGTGCCAACTTAATCTGCTCCTCAAACCAAGCTGTCAGGTTCAATGGCGCTTCAAGTGTCTGGTACTGTGTAGGACTATGAACAAGTGTGTGGAAACTTCAGCAGATGCTCAAGGTGAATCACAGAACAAACCTTTAGGATTTTGGATCGAACTATGCCATTCTCTTCAGGTAATACTTTCCCTTTTTGGCTTCATTGGGGAGGGGCTACTAGAAACTCAATGTTTGACTCTGGATGACCAAGTTACCATGTGACCTGAGCTGCCTATCTTGAGCTGGATATAATTTACAGCAATATTCTACTATCGAGTGGAAGTGGTATGCATATGTGTTAGAACCTGAGCAGGCCTTAAAGGTGAAAAAAAATCGCATGAACCAGTGCCCCAGATTCCCACGACTCCTAACCCTGCTAAACTGCCTCTTCTCTGTCATGTGTCCCCATGAGAAATTCTCTCTGACCCAGCTGACCTAAAGGAAAATATTTGCAGTACGACTGTCCCACTCAGAGGGGACCCAGAAAGATAGCTGGAAAATCCTCCCTTTGTTCAGAAGTTTGAGCAATACACAGAGTTGCTCATTTTTCCTGGAAGGCCAGATAGCCAGCCATAAAAATATATACTCTTAAAAAAGTTTTTGTGTGGGTGTGTGTGCTGTGGCTGAAAGTTTGACTTGATACTCATAGTATTAGAGGGAAATATACATTTGGAAAAATCAGTAATAAGGAAATCTGGGGAAGAGGTATGTGAATGAACCATGATGAGCTGAGACAAAGTGAAAATATTGGTGTCTTCTATGAATGTCCACGGAAGTGAAATCTTAGTGGAGGATGATCTTCATAATCAGGGCACTAAGATAGCAAATTTCTTTCCCCAGCTGTTTTTATCAGCCATCTCTATCTTTGTCCAGTGTCTCATAGTTGCATTATATAAGTTCAGGGACAGAAATTGTGCATGGCTTAGTAATATGGAACTTCTGTTCATGAAGTCTGATCTGTCTACAGTCACTGCTGAGAGGTCACCTGGCCAACAGTTTAGGCCAACACTGAACCTTCAATGTGGTGCCATTCCCCAGGGTGAATAGCCAGTCACATGGTAGCAGGCTGATTACATTGGAACACTTTTATCATGAAGGGACAAGCTTCTCCTCACTAGGGGACCCTTAATCTGAATATGGATTTTTCCTTCCTTGTCTACATACTGCTAACTTACAGAATATCTTATTAATATAATATTTCACTAAACATGGCTTCTGATCAAGGATCTTTTAACAGCAAATAAAATATGGCAAAGTACTCGTGATCATAGAATTCAGAGGTCTTATAATGTACCTGGTCACTCTGAAGTAAATGGCCTAATAGAATGGTGGAATGCTCACTTGGTGACACAGTTTCAATGCCAGTTGAATACTCACATTGGACAGAGCTCAAGCAATGAACTTCAGGAAGCTGTGTATGTCTTGAAGCAATGATCAATATGTAGTGCTTTTCTCCCCCCATAGTCAGGATTCATGGTCTGAAAATCAAGAGGTTGAAATGAGAATGATTCCTCTCATTTCAAGAAAAATTGTTTTCTTCCCTGAAACTCATTCTTAGTGATCCACCAGGGAAATTTTTGCATTCTAGCCCCACAACTTTGTTCTTTTCAGGTTTAGAAAAAATATATAACTGCCTAGGTAAATGGCGTGTAAGTAAAACAGGTAATACAGATATCTTTCTTTTTTTTAAGAGAGAGAGAGAATATCTTTTTTGTAGATGGACCCAACACAATGCCTTTATTTTTATGTGGTGCTGAGAATCGAACCCTGGTCCTGAGCGCTCTACTGCTGAGCCACAATCCCAGCCCAATAATACAGATATCTTTCAGTGATGACATTTAGTGTGCTGGAAGCAAAGGGAATATAAATTGAATAATAGAGAATGAAGTTAAGGGCTGGGGATGTGGCTCAAGTAGTAGCATGCTCGCCTGGCGTGTGTGCGGCCCGGGTTCGATCCTCAGCACCACATACCAACAAAGATGTTGTGTCTGCCGAAAACTTAATAAATAAGTAAATATTTTTAAAAAAGAGAGAATGAAGTTAAAAACACCAACTATGGCCACATAACTAGCTATAAAAAAGAGAACTGCAATAGTTAAAAGTGTTTTCCTTACATTAACATGAATATTATTATGACCATAATCATACAATTATAACATAATTCATTATATTAATACAATATATTAACATAAATACTAAAAGTTATTTTCTTCCCTGAAACTCATGAAAGTGATCAGGGCAATTTATTATCTGAAAGCAACCAGAAATATATACAGAAGCTGCCTGAGATTCATCCAGAACCACAAAAATGATTGCACATGTTGGGATTAAAGACAAAGGTGTGGTAAATAATGAAACTATTTCCTGCTTGTGCCCCCCCCCCTCCCGCAATCCGCAGCCAAGTCATTATAATTCAGGGAACTGGAAAAATTTTTTAGTGAACTGATTACATGTACCTTGAAACATTTAATCCCCTCAAGACCTATGAGGTAAGTGCTATTAACACCAGTTTACAGATGCAGAGAGGAAAAAAAAAAAGCCTTTGGGCCTTCGATAGCTGTCATACTAACTGGGAGAACAGGACCAGGAAAATGCATATGGAAAGTGAGAATTGTGGGGGAGGATCAGGCAATGTGAGTTGTCTCATTGAGTCCTCAGAACAATTCCATAAGATAGCTATTACTATTCTCATTTTATAGACAAGGAATCTAAGACCCAGAGGCTAATTAATTTGCCCAAGATCACAGAGCCCACAAACAGAAGAACTAGGATTTACCCAGGACTGCCCAGCTCTAGAGCTTGTAGCATTTTATAACATGTAGGCTATGTCCTGGTCATCTCCTTGGGGACCCAATTCCCCACAGTCCATACACTCCACAAGAAATGCTTAGGGAAGATGAGCAGGCCTAGGGATAGGCTGAGTAATACATGACACTGCAGAAGCTGACAGTTGGCCAAGGGTGAGCTTGGAAGAAGCTGGATACTGTGTAGTTTTAATTCTACACTAAAGACAATGGAGAACCATACAAGAACTCAGGAGCAAGAGTGAAAGTAGATGACCACATTGAAGACAGAGCTGCTAAGACCAGATGAGGGGTGAAATTGCACAGGAAAGATCAGAAGTTTTGACAATAATCTAGGTAAGAAATGATAAGCCCTTAAACCAAAAGTTTGCCTGGGGGTGCAGAGATAGGGGAGAGGAAGATGAAGATGTTTTCCATCTCCAGGCTCTTTCTATTCTCTAGTCAATGCTTGTTTTTTGTTGTTGTTGTTGTTTTTTCTCTCTCCAATTGCAGAGGAATGAGTGGCAGCCTGATTCCATCTACTAGGCAGATGAATGACTGCTTACATACTGAAGATTCAGTATTCCAATATACTGCCTTCTGCAGAGCCTATAATCCCTCCATGGAAGTTATTATTATTTTTTTTACAGCTGATTCATAAAAAGCAAACATAGAGTACTTAGTGGTACTTTGCTTAATGACATCTTTAGGGGCTACCATTTGAATCTGAACCAACTGTGAGGAAAGACTAAAATTCAAAAGTTTTGATTGGGGGCTGGGGATGTGGCTCAAGCGGTAGCGCGCTCGCCTGGCATGCGTGCTGCCTGGGTTCGATCCTCAGCACCACATGCCAACAAAGATGTTGTGTCCGCCGAGAACTAAAAAATAAATATTAAAAATTCTCTCTCTCTCTCTCTCTCTCTCTCTCTCTCTCTCTCACTCTCTCCTCTCTCTCTCTTAAAAAAAAAAAGTTTTGATGGGATGGCCATTCTGGAGGACCAGATGTCCAGGAATTCCCAAGAAAGAAAAGAGGCCACTCTGCCCGGCAGGAATGGACTGCCGGGGTAGGGAAGGGGATTCTTTGAACATAAAATAATTGTTGCCCTTTGGCTTCTAGGAATTTTGAGCTGTGTCTTTTCCCTCTCATTCTGACTCAGCATCAAGTTTCTCCTTAACTTCTCTTAAGGCACAAGGATTCCCAGAACAAGGTTGGTACATGCCAGGTAGAGCCTGGATGGAGCTGGAGAGGCACATGATAGAACATTTCCTCTGAGGCATTTTTCCACAAGAATGGAGTGACAGATGTGGAAAACGTGGCCTATTCAGACTTGCAAGACCTATCAGTGACCCGTCAAAAACAGGAGCAGTGTGAGCAGCCTCTGTATCCAAGTCCCACCCTGCACAGTCCCTAAGCCCTTGTGTAGGGCTGAGCCCAAGGCATCTAGCTGAGAGGACTAGAAAGTGTTTTTGTTTTCTCCTTAAGAGTGATATCTGGGAAAGTCTTCAAAGCTGGAAGGTCGAGGATAGCTCCCTTGTTCCCACCTGAGGGGGTTTTTCCTTGCTGTTCTCCACCAGCTCGTGCCCCTGGTCTGGGTAGTCCAACACACGCCAGGGGACATGCAAACGTCGTTTGCTTTTAGTTGCTGATTGTTAAAGATTAAGCTGCTGGTAAGCTGATTGCACAACAATAATCTTCCAGAAAAAAAAAAAATCTTTTAATTAAGTTTACATAGAAACAATTGGTTGCAATCATAGACATTAGTCAATTAGATGTCCGAGGGGAAGGTGGGGGGCTGGAAAGGTGGAGGTGGGGAGTGGGTGAAGGATATGTACAAGGGGGGGGGGATTGTCTCTGGGTTAAGCAGGGGGACAGCTCTTCCAAGACAGATTCTGCTCCCCTGTCGCCACCATCCCCTTCTGGTAGGACAGTGACTCCCAGGAATTCTCCTATTTTACTTAGAGGTGGGCAGAAGCAGTGGTCCCAATTCTGCCCTCTGATCAGTGAGGCAGCACCGACCCAGTACCGTCGGGACCGGACCGGATTGGGCTAGGCTCCGTCGGTGCCCCTAGGGGAGCTGCGGAGTCTGCAGATCTGGGGATCTGGTTTCGGGCGGCGTCTCCCAGAGGACGTCCACTGATGTGCCTCTGGGCTACAATGCGGTGCCCGAGGCTAGTGGACGAGCCGGAGCCACCCGGCGCGTCCTGAGCGAGCTGGCTTTGCAGGAGGGCAGATCAGGGAGCCTCTGGGCGGGTGACCGCCTCCTGGGAGGAGGCCGAGGCTTCTCCTTTCCCGCCCCGTAGGCTGCTCTGGCCGGACAGGTCCTGCCCGCTCCGGGTGGTCCACCGGGGACGGTGTCATCGCGTCGGTCCTGGAGGACTCGGTTGACTCAGAAGTGGCACGTGGCGGCGCTCGGTGCAGGAGCGGGTGCAAGGCTGAGGCATTGGGGACCCAAGGGTGGATCCACGACCTCCAGGGCCATCCGGCCTCGGCGCAGAGTCAGGGGCCCGCAGATTGGTTGGGCGTTCGGGACTCCAGCCCCCGAACAGTCAGCGGCCCCTAGCGGTGGGATCGGGTGGTGCTCCCGGCTCCCAACCTGATTGGGGGCGACGAGGGAGCTCCTCCGCATCCTACCTCCAGCCCTTCCCCGGCCTGTTCGCTGGACCCAACCCGCGCCACCTTCTCCTGCTCCACTGTCCTGGAGTCCACCCGGGCTGAAGGTATTAACTAGAGTTCCTCTCGATGTTGGGCTCTGTGGCACCCCGACAGTCTCCAAGCAGGAAAACCTGGGGCTCTGTAGGTGAAAATGAAGATACAAAGGTGCCAGAATATTGCCTGTCCAGGTTGAAGCTCAGTGGAAAGCTGAACCTCCTTTTTCTTTTTATTTCTTTTTTTTAAATTGAACTTCATCGAAGTACAGTTTGCATGCAATAAAATGCACCCATTTTAAGTGAATATTTAATGGGTTTTGACACATTGACACACCACTGCCATGATTATTTATATACCACGTGCATCTCCATAAAAGTTGTCATGCATCCTCAATAACACACACACACATACACACACACACACACACACACAAAGTTATCTGTGCGGTGTCCCAAACTACTCTCAGCCCCCACTCCAACCCATCCACGCATCTGGGTTCCAGGCAATCAGTGGACTGCTTTCTGAACACTATAGATACATATTTATAAAAAACTGTGCCTAATTTCTTTCACTTAGCATAATGTTGTTGAGAATCATCCCTATTGTTGCAAGTCATTAATTTACTCCTTTTCATTGCTAATATTGCATTGTCTGGTTGTATAGCAAGTTTATACTTTTTCTTGTGCATAGATATTTGGGCTTTTCTCACAGTTTTGGCTATTTAAATTAAGATGTTATGAAGTGAGTCTGTGGGGAATAAAAACCTCATTTTTTTCATTCTCTTTTTTTGTGGTGCTGGGGTTCGAACCCAGGGTCTTGTGCATGCTAGGCAAGCACTCTACCAACTGAGCTATATCCCCAGCCCAAAAACCTCATTTTTTTGAATGGTTATCTAGGGATGGATTGCTAGGTCATATCAGAAAATGTATTCAATTTTATAAGAAACTGTCCAACTATTTTTCTGAAGTGGTTGGAGAATTTTACCCTCCCACTTGTAGTATATGAAGTTTCGATCATTTTCACACATTCATCAACATTTGTATTTTAGTTATTCTAGTAGGTGTCTTGTGGTATCTTACTATATTTTAAAATTTCAAGTCTCTAACTATGTGGAGTTTCTTTTTATCTGCTTATTTTAACTTATTGTTAAAATAAGCAGATAAAAAGATTCATATATCTCTTTTAGTGCAATGTCTGTTCAAATATTCATTTGCTTTTATAAGGTTATTTGCTTTATATTATTGAATGGAAAAAAGTTCTTTATATATATTTAGGATATAAGTAAGTCTGTATTTTTTAATGTATTTTCTTAAGTCTGTGGCTTGACTTTTTTCTTTCTTTCTTTCTTTCTTTCTTTCTTTCTTTCTCTCTTTCTTTTTTTTTCTGGTACTGGATACAGGGGGTTCTCTACCATGGAACCACATTTCTAGCTTCTTTTTATTTTTTATTTTTTTGGTACCAGGGAATGAACCCAGAGGGGCTTAACTCCTGAGCCACATCCCCAGCCCTGTTTATATTTTGAGACAGGGATTCACTGAGTTGCTTAGGGCCTCTTCTAAGTTGCTGAGGCTGGCTTTGTAATCCCGATCCTCCTGCCTTAGCCTCCCCAGTCACTAGAATTACAGGGGTTCATCATCACTGTTTTTTATTCTGAGAGAAGGTCTCACTAACTTGCCAAGTTTAGCCTCAGATTTGCAAGCCTCCTGCTGCAGCCTCAGTAACTCAACTCTGCATTCCAAAGAGTAAAGTTTTAATTCTGGTGAAGCCCGTTGATGATAATTTACCCTTATGGTTTGTGATGTTTGGATTTTAGCTAAGAAATCTTTTTTTTTTTTTAAATGACTTTACTTATTTATTCATTTTTATGTGGTGCTAAGAATTGAACCCAGTGCCTCACACGTAAGTGCTCTACCACAGAGCTAGAGCCACAGCCCTTAGCTAAAAAATCTTGTGCCTTAAATGAAGTTGCGCAAATTTTTCTTCTTTTTCTTATAATTTTTACAGTTTTAGCTCATATCTTTAAGTCTATGATTTATTTCTGGGTAAATTTAATATATGGTGTGAGGTACAGGTTGAGGACCATTTTTTTTTTCTATGTGGATGCCCCATTGCTCCAGGATCATTTCATTTGTTGAATAACCTTAGCACCTTGGCAGCTAGATCTTAAGATGGTATCTAATGAACACCTATATTCAGGCCCCTGTGTAATCTCCCACTACCTTGGTTGTATTGCAACCAATAGTGTCTAATTTTGCAGAAATGGAGGAGTATGACTTACAATGCTAAATCATAAAAACATTAGCTTCTACCTTGCCCTCTTGGATCACTTTCTCTGGGGGAAACCAGTTGGATACTCAAACTACTCTATGGAGAGTTTTTTTTTTTTAGCAGGGAACTGAAGCCTCTTGTAGCCCACGTCTACCTACCAGACAGGTAAGTGAGCCATTTTGGGAGTAGCTTCTCGAACTGCACTCAAGCATTCAAATGCTTAGTCTCAACCAACATCTTGACTGCAACCTCAGGTGAGCCTGAACCAGAACCACACATCTAAACTGCCTCTGAATTCTTAACATACAGAAAACGATACTTCTGGAATCTTATAATTTTCTGGTCCTTGGATTTATGTCTATCCTTACATCAATATCACACTGTCTTGATTACGGTGGCTTTATGGTGAGTACTCACACCCTCTAATCTTGTTTTCTTTTAACATTGTTTTGACTATTCTAGACTTTTTGTCTTTTATACCAGTTTTAGAATTAGCTCATCAATTTCTTAAAAAAAACCTTGCTGAGACCTTGGCTTGTGTTAAATTAAATTTTAATGCGGGGAAAATATTGAAACTTCTGGTCTATGAACATGGAATGTCTCTGCATTTACGTAGGTTTTCTTAAAAATTTTTAAGCAATATTTTGTAATTTTGAATATTCAGGTTTAGTCTTGCAAATATATTTTGGCAAATTTATCTCTACATATTTCATGTTTTTTAATAATAAAATGACTGATACAGTGTTTTAAATTTCTGCTTTTAGTTGATTGGTGGCAGTAGTAATGACAAACAATTGATATTTCTATACTGACTTTTTATCCTGTGACCTTTTTAAACACCCTTTTTACTTCTAGTAGCTTTAAGAAAGATTCATTTGGATTTTTCACATAAATTATCATGTTGTTTGTGAATAAAGATAATTTTACTTGTTACTTTCTATTATGGAAGATTTTTTATTTATTTTTCCTGCCTCACTTTGTAGATAGGACCCTCTGATACAATAATTACTAGAAGTTGTAAGTACAGACCTATTGCTCTTATTCCTGATACTGGAGGAAACATTCAGCCTTTACTGTTCAATATGATATTAATTGTAGGTTTTTCTTAAGTATTCTTTATCAGACTGAAGAAGTTCCTTTCTATTCCGAGTTTGCTGAGAAATTTTATCATGAATGGGTGTTGATTTTTTCTCTTGAGATGATCATCTGGTTTTCTTTTTTTCTGGTGAGTAATATGGTAAATTAATAATGTTTATTCTTGAATATTAAACTAATCGTGCAGCATTCCTAGAATAGATCCCATTTGAGCATAATGTAGTTCCTTAATATATTGCTGGATTTGATTTGCTATAATTTGCTAATATTTGGTTAAGGAGTTCTAAAAATCTGTGTTCATGAGTGATATTGTTCTGAAGTTTTCTTTACTTATAATATCTTTGTCTTTGTTTTGAAACCAGGGTAATGCTGGCCTCATAGAATGAACTGAGAAGTATTCACTGTTCTTCTACTTTCTAGAAGAGTTTATGTAGAGTTTATATTATTTTGTTCCTCTAATTGTAATGATTATTACTCACTAATGAAGTCATCTGGCTTAGAGTTTTCTTTGTGGTTTGATTAGTAACGACAAATTAAAATTCTTCAATAATTATAATGAATATTCAAGCTATTTCTTCTTGATTAAGCATCAGTCTTTCAAAATTATTTTTTTCCATTTCATTGAGGCATTGAATTTGTTGACATCAACTTATTCGCAATATGCCCTTATTATTTATTGAATATCTATACAAACTGTAGTGATGCTTCCTCTTCCATTCCTGATGTTCATAAGTGTATCTTTTATCACATTCATTCTAGCTAGAAATTTTTCTAATATTGTCCTCTCAAAGAATCAGCTTTTCAGTAATTGATTTCCCTACTCTCTCTGTCTTTTCTAACTAATTTATTTTGTTCACCTTTATTTTTGCTTTTCTTTTGCCTTATTTTGGATTTATTTTGTCTTTTGTTTTCTAGTCTCTTAAAGTAAAATCTTAGAATACCAATTTGAGATTTTTATTCTTTTTTTACTGTAAATATATAATGCTCTTACTTTCCTTTAAAGCTTAGCGGCTTCCTACAGATTTTGATATGTTGTATTTTTATTATTCTCCAATTAAAATATTTTCTAATTTCCCTCTTGATGGCTTCCTTGGCTCATAGGTCATCAAGAAGCATGTTGCTTCATTTCCAAATACTTGGGGATTTTCCACTTATTTTTCTGTTATTGAGTTTAATTACATTGTAGACAAAGAATACTCTCTACATGGTTTTAATGACTTCATATATGTAGGGACTTATTTTCCAATAAGTCTGTGGTAAATGTTTCCAATATGGTCTGTTTGGTAAATGTATTTTCAAGTATTCACTTGAAAAATATGAAAAATTTTCTATTGTGTAGAAATTCAATTAAATAAGTTGGTTTGTAGGATTGTTCAAGTCTTTTATGTCTTAACTGCTTTTGTATGTGAGGGGGTCCATTCAACAATTACTGAGAAAGGATTGTTGATGCCTCCAATTATACTTGCAGGTTTGCCTATTTTTCCCTTTTTATCCTATGAGGTTATATTTTCTGCGTTTTAGTCTACTTTGTATGATAATAATATAGCTATTTCAGCTTCCTTGTAACTGAGTCTTCAGATTTGAAGCATATTTCTTGTAAAGAATATATAGTTAGATCTTGCTTTTTTTTTTTCCTTAATTTGATCTGACAGTTTCTTCCTTTTAATTAGAATATTTACAGCATTTTCATTTAAGGTAATTATTGATATGGTTAAATTTAAGTCTAACATCTTACTTTTAAAAAAAAATATTTATTTTTTAGCTGTAGATGGACACAATACCTTTATTTTATTTTTTATGTGGTGCTGAGGATCGAACCCAGGTTTTCCATATTTTTTTGTGTGTGTTTGTTTTTTGTTTGTTTTTTTCTTGCAGAGAGGTTGAATGCAGGGCCTCATGCATGCTAGGTAAAGCACTCTACCACTGGGTATCCTCCTAGCCCCACCAAATCTATCTTTAACTTGTTGTAGTTTACCTTTTCATAATCGCACACTCCTTTAAGTATCTGTGAGATCCTTAAAAGAGTTCAGTCGGGTTTCTCTCCTCTCAGTATTTGTGTTCCCCTCTGTGTCTGCTGTTTCTGGAGCTCTTTATTCCTTGGTGTACGTGCAGATTTCCATTAACACGATTTCTTTCCTGCTTAACATGTTTTTTAAAAAAATTTTTTTTTGTAATTCTGCTCAAAATGAGTTCTCTTAGCTTTCATTTGTCTGAAAAAGCCTTTGTTTTGCCTGCATTTCTGAAACATATATTCAGAATTGAAAATGTGGGTGAAGAAGAATGCTTGACAGGTTTTCTTTGTCTAATTTCTTTCAGTATTTTAAAGGTGTTGTAGTAGAGGGTTCTAATTTACATGGGTTTTATGACAAATTGCTCTTATTCTTATCTTTGTTATCTTAATCCCTCTGTAGTGTCTTTTTATCTCTGGTTGCTTTTTAATTTTTTTTTCTTTGTTACTAGTTTTCAGTGTTTGGTTATTATTTGTCTTAGTATGGAATTTTTTTTTTTTTTTTTTTTTTTTTTTTTTTGCACCAGGGATTGAACCCAGGAGTCGCTTAACCATTGAGCCACATCCCCAGCCCTTTTTATCTTTTTATTTTGCAAAAGGTCTTACTGAGTGGCTTAGGGCCTCACTAAATTGCTGAGGCTGGCTCTGAACTTGTGATCCTCTTGCCTCAGCCTCCTGAGCCACTGGGATTTCAAGCATGCATCACCATGTCTGGAGGTATGGGATTTTTAAGATGTTTATCGTGCTTAGGATCTTTTGAGCTTCTTGGATCATTAGGGTTATAGTTTTTGTCAAATTTGGAAAATTATCAACTATTTTCTCCCTCTTCCTTCCTATACTTCTGGGACTTTATAGGTATACCTTGCACATATTACACATGTCCAATCATACATAAAACTAGACCACTTGTTATTGTTCCTCAGGTCATGATATTTATTATTATTTTTAGTAGACTAAAAATAATAATAAATATCATTATTTTCTCCAGTCTTTTCTGTCTCTTTGTTTCTTTTGGTATAGTTTCTATTCTGATTTTTCTTTTTTTTCATAGTGTTTAACCTGTTGCTCTTCCCATCCAATGTACTTGTCAATCCAGCTATTATAGTTTTCATTCCTAAAAGTTCCATTTGATTTTTTTATACTTTTCTTTCTCTCATCTTTATGTTCTTCTTGACCTAATTAAGCAAAAGGAACATATTTATGATAGCTATTATAACATTTGTGACTGCTATGTATATTATTTTTGTCATTTGAGGGTCTATATTTCTCCTACAGTATTGGAGATCAAACCCAAGGGCACTGCACCACTGTTACATCCCCAGCCTTTTCTATTTAGAGGTAGGGGCTTGCTGAAGTGTCAAGGTGGGCCTTGAACTTGTGATCCTCCTGCCTTGGGCCCTGGAGTCACTGGGATTACAGGTGTGCACCACCATGCCCATTTATGGGGGTCTATTTTGATGGATCAATTTTCATCTTTGGGCAAAATCAACCAATCAACCAATCTTGATTGGTTGCTGACATAGTGAATTTTCTGCCTTGTTTTGGACTTTGCTGGCTCGCTGCATTTTGTTGTACTCCTTTAAAAACGGTTGGGTTGTTACCGGTAGATAGTTAAGTTACTCGTGGGTTAGTTTCATCCTTAGAAGAGTATTTTATTGGGGTCCTAGAGAAGGCTTTATTCCAGGACTTCTTTAGCCATACTTTTAAAATAAGGCTTCTGCGTGGTCTCTTCAGTCTGTCTGGAAAGAAGTTGAATGGCACACAGCCTGGTGTCACCTTGGCATATTGCTGGTTCTCCATCTCCCAGGTAGTGGAGATGGTGGTCCTACTGATCTTGGAGATCTGATCTCGGAGTCCTCCATTTTGTGAGATTGCTGAGCTTTCTTTGGGTTTCTTCTCCACTGTACCCTGAAACACTGTCCAGGAAGTCAGCTGATGCAATCATAGGTCTCTCTCCATTTGTTACTTTTCTTTCTGTGCTCTCCATTGTTCCTTGGTTACCCCACTGGGGCGGATTCAGTCCCCATCCCAAGTGGGTTTGGATGTCAAAGTGAATGCCGTCACACATGGACCTAGAGGGTATGAAAACATTTATCGCTCACACAATAAGACTTTCTGGGGAAGAGCACAGCAGGCTAGTACTAAAGCTCTGGGGATAACTTGAGCAATGACCTTGGTATTTCATGTGGTTGGAACCAGGGTAAAGGTTCCTGCACATAAACCATATTTTGTTTTTCCAGTGGAGATCAAACCCAGGGCCTCCCACATACTAGGAAAGCACTTTTCCATTGAGCTACGTCCCCAGCCTGAGCCATGTTTTGAACTGCCCCTGCTGGTCCCAAGGAAGGAAGCATGTGTCCTTTTGGGTTTGCTTAGATGGATCAAAAAAGGAGAGAGAATGAATGGGGATTGAAGGTTGTTAGCAGTCAAACTTCAAAAGATGCAGACAAACTCTTTTTGCAGTTGACCTGCACTGTTACCCAGGGTCTTAAAATAGTTATTTTATATATTTAGTCTCTTTTTCTAGTTTTTTTTTTTTTTTTAGCATTAAATCAATTGTCATAGCAGTTGATCCTTCACAAAGGAAGCAGAAGTTTTCTGTGCTGCATTAAAACCTGGGTTTGCAGTGATGTGCTTATCCAGGCCAGGAGACTGGGGAGTACCTTATTTTGAATGGTTGACATTATAGAGCCTGGAGTAGGTGCTGGGCAGATCAGTGGCCCAGGTAAGATAGGCCTTCTCCGGGGAGGTCTCCAATCTACCTCTGGCAGGGAAGGCAAAGAGAACTCATTGATTTCCTGACACTCCTCATAGAAAAGGCTTTGTACAAGTCTAGGTGTGTGTTCAACATTTGCAAAATATTTGGTCATTGTCAAAGCAATTCCATATACTTGGTCTCCTTTACTCTCTACAACAAATGGAAACTAGGATGGGTAGAGGGTAGGGGAAGTGCTTTGTTCTTGGGTACATTAAAAATGACACCTGCGTCTTAGTTGACAGGCCAGTGGAAATGGAGGAGAGGAGAGAGTCCTGACCCAGGAGAAGAGATGGAAAAGACTGGCAAAACTAGTTGCCAGAGTGAGTGTCAGCACACAATTTTCTTTGATATGATTCCATTCTTCTGATAAAGAACCTGCTTACAAAATACTTATCTATTAAGCATCTGGACCCAGACCCTGGTGCTCAGCACTTAGCTGGCTGAATCTTAGGGATAGCTGCAAACTTGAGCCCTGTAAAAACCAGACGAGGACTTTCTGTCTCCACCGATCAAGGCACCCGGGACATCCATTCAGCAAGTGACTCTTTCTCTTTACCCCAATTTCCAGGGCCTTCTGGGCTGGGCTCCTTTGTCTGGGTAATAGCTTGTCTCCCCCTGATATCTCAGATCCCAGCTCACCACCTCCCCCTGAGAAGTCAAAGTGGTGCAGGGGTGGAGGCTAGAAGGTGGAAGGGCAGTTGTCCCACATTGATAGAGCTGCTCCCCAGGCAGAGGAAGCAATGTGAAAGGAGAAGAGAGCAGTGATAAAGAGACCAAGGGTCAGAGAGGATCCTAGCAGCCTATCCTACAATTCATATTGCCCGGAGTCATACTTTCCCCCTGCGTTGTCTCTTCACAGGTAGTAGGCACACATTAAATAACTATTGTCATGTTTTTTCTGTTTCCTGAACTGAGCACAGGCCTATCTATGAATAGGAGGAATATGTAGGTGTGTGAGGGAGGGAAGGTCTGACTTGGGAGGATGCGTGTGTGGTGAGCAGCTGTGGGCAGATGGAGGTCCGTGGGGCTGTGTTTTCTCTGAGGGCTAAGAGGTCTGCGTTTCAAGCATGTGGTGGTGTGTGCTGTGGCCCAACTACTTAAGAGGTCAAGGCAGGAGGATGGCTTGAGCCCAGGCATTCAAGCCCAGTTAGTGACACCAGGTCTCAAAAAACAAAAACCAAAGCAGCTTAAAATGTTCAGTCTTACTGTAGAGGTCTCCAGAGGAGTGAGGGCAGATCTATCAGAGGGGGGTTCTCAGGGGTTGTCTGGCAGCAGGACCCGCAAAAATAGTTCTTGGGCTCCCATTGTTAGGCCTCCATCAATCCGGGGTGACCTGTTAAAAGACTTCAAAGGAGAAACTTCAGACTGGGAACCTCCCTTGCCACTCACATCTCTTAACATGGAGGACTTGACCCTGAAGAACCCGGCTGTGTGTGCTAATTAGCCTTTAGAGAGGACGGGGAGAGAATAAAACACAGACCCAGAGCTGTAGAAGGCCAGAAAAATGCTGCCGAGGCAACGGGGAAAGGGAGTTACTCCCCAGATTCTGTAAAATAACCTCAAGGATCCACATGCTCCATGAAGGTGAGGAGGACTAGGGGGGACAGTTACAGAAGGATCTGGGCCCAGAGAGGAGTAGGAAGAGAGGAGGAGCCCAGCCGGGGATCTCCCTGTACAAAGAGGCACAGGGAGTGGCCTGGGCTGGACTGTCCTGGCACAGAGAGGACAGAGGCCACACAAAATGGGGAGCACTAGGCACTGCAAATGGGGGGCACTGCAGTCCTCACCCCTAATCTTTCTTACCTAATCTATTAACTAAGCACAGCCACTTCTATCTGAAGTCCTACTTTATTAGGAAGAAGAAAATTAGCACCAGGAACATTAGCAAATACTAGGCTTATTTAATTCTAACACTGTCCATAGTAAGTAGAGAATTAGGTAATAGGACCTCCACTTTAGAGATAAGGATTAAAAAAAAAAAAAAACAGGAATTGAAACCAGGGGCATAAGACAAGAAAATTGAACACCAAAAAGTTATGTCTTGGGGCTGGGGATATAGCTCAGTTGTTAGAATGCTTGCCTCAAGTGCACAAGGCCCTGGGCTCAATCCCCAGCACCACACACACACACACACACACACTCACACAAAGTCATGGCTGGGTCATGGCTCAGTAATAGAGCACTTGCCTAGCATATGTGAGGCACTGGATTCAATTCTCAGCACCACATGTAAATAAATAAAATAAAGGCCCATTGACAATTAAAAAATATTTTTTTAAAAATGTCATGCCTGGTTGGGCGTGGTGGGGCACTCCTATAATCACAGGAACTCAGGAGGCTGAGGCAGGAGCATCACAGGTTCAAAGCCAGCCTCAGCAAATTAGCGAGGCCTTAAGCAACTTAGTGAGAACCTGACTCAAACTAAAAAAAAATAAAATAAATTGGGCTGGGAATGTTGCTCAGCAGTTAAGTGCCCCCTGGGTTCAATCCAACAACAAAATGTCATGCCTGGAAGTCATGCCTGACTCTGGCTTCTAATGGTGAATTAGTCTGCTTCTATGTTAGTCACCTTTCTATTACTGTAGTAAAATGCCTGAGATAATTAACTTATAAAGAAAGAAGGTTTATTTTTAAGGTTTCATTCTATGGTGGCTATCTATTGTTTTGTGGCTGTGGTGAGGAAGTACATCATGGTAGAACAAACCTATTCACCTCATGGTTGGGAAGCAAAAGAGAAAGAAAGAGAAAGGGGTCAGGGTCCCACTATCCCTTTTGAGGGCATGTCTCCAATGACCTAAAAACCTCCCCTTAGGCCCCACCTCCTAAAGGCTCCACTACTTCCCATATTATCTTGCTGACGACCAATCCTTTAACAGTAACATGTGGGCCTCTGGGGGACACTTAACTCAAACTACAGCAACTTCTATCTTTTGGGTCTTGAAAGTTTAGTTTGTTACTATTCAATTTTTCAATCTTCATTTCCCCCCTGGTTTCCAGGTAAAGCATGCTTACTGAACGGCATTTTTTAAAATACTGAAAGTTACAAAGAAGTATATAAAAATCATTTGTAATCTGTAATGATTTCTATTTTCTTCTTTATACCTTTAATAATTCTTATAGATAGATACTGTTAGGAATGCTTTCAGTTGAAATACAATTTGATCACCAACACAAAGATAAAAGGTATTTTTAAAATAGAGATTTGTTTTTCTTATGTAACAGGAAGCCTGGAGGTAGACAGCTGCTGCTGCTGCTGATTTAATGGTTTGGGAACAAATCAACATGTTGAAAATGCTTTTGGATTTTGCCTCATACTTAATAAATAACTGTTGAAGCAGCTCCAAAAATCATTGTCACGTTCAAGTGTAGTAAGAAGAAGGAGGAAGCACTGCCAGGAATTTTCCTTTTCTTTGGTACTTTCCAGAGATACTTGACAGACTTCTGTTTATAACCTACTGGCCAATAGTGGATCATGAAGCCACTTTAAGTGGATTAAGGAGAAAGGGTTGGGAAGGGGAGTTGCTTGCCTATCAATGATGTCTCCCAGAGATTGACCAGGTCTGGTGCACACCCACCTCTGAAACCGAGTCACATGGACTGAAAATGATGGAGGAAGATGTAATACTTTAAACATAAAAGGAAAATGGATGCAAGGGAGGCAAAGATGAAAGATAATGGACATTACATTTTATATCACAATTACTGCACAACAAATCACTCCCAAACTCAGTAGCTTAAAACAAGCATTTATGATTTCTCACACCTCTGTGGCTCCATTGAGCAGTTACTCTGTTCTTGAAAGTGAACTAATAGTGGCTACTGTGGACTGTTGTATTTGTCAGCTTTGTGTTACCAAGAGAAATACCCGAGGCAATTAATTTTATAAAGAGAAAAGGTTTATTTAGCCCAAGTTTGGGAGATTCAAGGTCCAAAGAGCCTAGCAGAGTCTTGATCAGGGGTGCTGTTGGACTTCATCCATCTCATGGCAAGGATGGCAATGGTGGTGAACGAATGCTGGAGTAAAAGGATCACATGTCTGATAGGAGCTGAGAGAGAGAGAAGGGACATGCGAGGTCCCACAGTCCCTTTTAAAGGCACACCCTCAATGGCCTAAGGACCTTCCATAAGCCCCACTTCTGAACAGCACTACCCTGGGGACCAAACTTTTTGTGTGTGTGTGGTGCTGGGGATTGAGTCCAGGGCCTTGTGCATGAGGCAAGCATTCTACCAACTGAGCTATATTTCCAGCCCTCCAAGCTTTTAAACATGGACCTTTGGGGGACATTCAACATCCACACTATAGCGACTGAGTCCCTGCTACTTAAATTCTTCCTTACACTTTCCTCCTCTCCCACTCCAAGAATCTATGAGCCTGTTTGGAAGGATTTGTATTCTAGGGCAGATTACATTCAGAGGTAGTTAGCGATTCTTGGCAGTTCAGCATTAGGTGCTGTACATGGAGTGTTTTATAAATTTTCACCCTGACCCTGGCAGGCTTGAAGCATATCTATTTCAAGCCCATTTTTTCCATGACATAATTGTCAGTGTATAACAAGTTAACAAATGAAGCATTGTGCAGATATTGTCTTCTAGATGGTTAACATTTAATGTGAGTGGAACTTATCTTGGATCAAAATAAAGAATGTCAGCTGTTGTTGAATATTGTTATTGATTTTGTTTCAGAGGAAAATCTCCACTATTATTTGAAACTCCTGAAATTAAGATAGATAGTTAAAAAGGATCCTCAAATTACAAGGTTTATAATATAGCTATGATTTACAACTATTTATTTGTGGAATCAGGATTTTTGTTCTGGGTAACCAAAATAAAATTAATCAACAGGATACATGGGATTGCAACCACCAATCACCATCTCAATTTCAAAACTTGGTATTTATGAAAGCAACCTCTTGATTATTATAGTTATTGAGATGTTAATATTAGAAATTTTAACTTATAAAATGTATTTATCCATATAAACATCATTTTAGCCTGTTTTAGATATTGAAGTTCTGCATAAAATTGGATTTTTGGAAAAAGTTGTTCTGTTCTCCCCTTATGTCACATGATCTCACAATAACCCCTGGGTAGTCAAGATATGATTATTACTCTCACTTTACAAATAAGGACCAGACAGGTTAACTGATTGGTCCAAGGAAAAACAAACAAACAAGAAGGTGGCAATTCTGGAACTGGAAACCAGTTCTTCCAACTGCAAATTCCAACATCTTTCCATTGCACCAAGCTGCTCTGGCTCTTCTCATTTCCAAGCTCCTAGGAATAATTATGGCTGGTCCTCACCCAAGGAGCTCTCAAGTCCGTCAGGGGTAAAATGGTCCCTTTGAGTGGAGGGTGGAAGGATGCAAAAGCAGCAGAGAAAGAAGAGCTTCTGGGCCCTGAGAATTCTCCCCGAACCTAGCCAACCCAATATTCCATCCAGGACTCCGGAGGGGTGAACTCAGAGGCATTTCCACCCTGCCAGGAGCTGACTGGGAGGGAGAGGAGCCCGGACTACTCTCAAGCAATTCCGCAAACGCTGCTCATCCTTGCTTTGGCTAAGTGTCTTGAGGCTGCTGGAGAGGAACTATAAGCAGAAACCTCTTTTCCAGGGTGGGGCATTAATGCTTCCTTTGGTTTCGGAGGTTGGCATCGAGGCAGGAAGATATAACTTCGGTCCCACGAGCTCTTTGAAATTTGCACACTACTCACCTTCCAGGGTGAGAACCATTAGATGAGTGACCAGCCACTCCCACGCACGTGTATGTTGTCCAGCCATGGCCAGGGAACTATTTATGGGTAGTAATTAATGGATACTGCGCTGCCCCTGACGATTCCTCTTCCAGAGCCTGGGGCCCCTTGGCTGGAGGAGCGAACCGAGCAGCAGCACTCACAGCCCCAGGTCTCCCCTCGCGGTGATCTCCCAGGTCAGCGCTCGCTAAACCTTCCGGCTTTCCTTCGGCCCCCTCCCACTTTGCCTCGTGTGGCCTCATCACTCTTGGCAGTTTAATGCCACCTCTTTCCAGGCCCTGAAGCAAACCCAGGAAGTCGCACCTCCTCTCCAAACCGACTAGCTGTCCATTAATACTCTCCTCCCCTTGGGGCTCCCTTCCCCCAGCATCTCTCCGCTTTCCCGCCAAACGCAGCTGCAAGGATTTTGCATCATCACCTCCCCTGACCCCTGCCACCTGCGAAGGGACCAGAGGGCAGCAGTCCCTGGATGGTTTCCCCCGCCTGCTGTTACAAATTGGAATTCACGCTTGGAATAGGAAGTGCTAATATTTACCGAACACTATTCTGACACTTCACTGATATTAACTCACTATCACAATCATGAATTAGCCACCGTTATTAGCCTAATTTGCAGATTAAAGAAACTGAGGCACACAGAGTTTAAGAAACTTGCTCATCTTGTTTAGAAAGTGATAGAGTCAGTATTCAAACCCAGGTTGTCTGACGTGTACCCTCCTCTCTCCTTCCTCCTCCCCCTCCCCTCCCCCCCTTCCCCTCCCCCTCCTTCTCCTCTTCTCATTCTCTCCTGTTTTCTTCTTCACTTTTATAAGGATTTAAACAGAAAGAATAGTATAATGAATCCCCACACCCATCACCTCAATTTAACAGCTGTTACTGCCATATTTTTCATCTATTTTTTAAATTCTCTGATAAACAAGGATTTTTTTTTAAATGGCATTGCTGCAATATCACAATCACAGCCAACTACATAAACAATTTCTTCATATTGCCTAATATTCAGTCCATGTTCAGTTTGGTTTTTTTTTTTTCCTGGTTTATAAAAATACAGTCCTTGGGCTGGGGATGTGGCTCAAGTGGTAGCGCGCTCGCCTGGCATGCGTGCGGCCCGGGTTCGATCCTCAGCACCACATACAAACAAAGATGTTGTGTCCGCCGAGAACTAAAAAATAAATATTAAAAAATTCTCTCTCTCTCCCTCTATCACTCTCTCTTTAAAAAAAAAAATACAGTCCTTATATTTACATGGATATGCAAAGTTCACACATTGCCCTTGGTCCACCTGCATCTCTTAAGTCTCTTTTAATCTATAACACTCCCCTCCCCCAGTTATTCCCTAAAGCAACTAACTTGTGGAAGAGACTTGGTCTTTTATCCTATAGTATTTCTCACATTCTGAATTTGCCTAATTGTATTCTCGTGGTACTGTAAACCAGCCATTAGACCTGGAGTGCTAATTTATGGAGCACACACTGCTGATGTTCTCCATTCCTCTGGGCATTCATTTCTGCAGGTCAAAGGTTAGCATCATGCTGCCAAAGGGCCTTTTCCTCAATGTGAAGCCCACTTACCTGTATTTGAAGGCAGGAAAAGGAATATTATTGGGAACAACAAGATCAATACTTCATTAACTTTTTTCTTTTTATTCAAAAGTGAGTTGGTATCCCAGTAACCTCCAAAAGTGACAAATTATAGCTTTTCATAGGTAGAATCTATTGCATTCTTAGTGTTTATATTTTTGACATTTTTACTTCATTGCTGTCATTGTTTTTGATGCTCCTATGTTCCCAGCTTTGGCTAGTGGGAGCCCCACCAAGTTGACTGCTACGTCATTTTTTGGTTTTTGGTACTAGGAGTTGAATCCAGGGGCACTTAACCACTGAGCCACATCCCTAGCCCTTTTTAATATTTTATTTAGAGACAGGGCTTTCCTGAGTTCCTTAGGGTCTTGCTCAGTTGCTGAGGCTGGCTTTGAACTCAGGATCCTCCTGTCTCAGCCTCCTGAGCCTCTGGGATTAGAAGCATGCACCCCCATGCCCAGCTTGCAGTGTCCTTTTGACATTACCTCAAAGGCTTCAAGAGCTTGATTTTAGACAGGACAAGAAGACCCAGGTTTTCTTGAACATTTCCAATTCCACCTGGAAAGAACCATTTCTCGGAACTACCCTGGGTGTTTGAGAATACAATGTTAACAGTAGCAGTGTTCATTGCTACCAACTTGTCACTGCTTCTGGATCTTTTTAGTAATCAGAGATGAGGAATACATAGAAAGAAAAATATATATTCTGAGTTCATACTGCTATTTCCAACTCCAAATAAATAGGACAGAATTTGCATTTTGGGATTGGGGTGTAGCTCAGTGATAGAGTACTTGCCTAGCACAAGTGAGCTCCTGGGTTTTTTTCCCCAGGAATACCCAAAAAGGAAAAAAAAATACTTTTTACTCCTTTAGTTTTAATATTTGTATCTTATTTGATTCCAATGTGGTGTCTCTTATCCTGAAAATTTTAGATCTTAGAAACATGAATATAGTGATTCATGTGCTTTATTCTATTACATATACATGTGTGTATGTGTTTGTATATGTGCACACCTACACACGTATACATAGATACACACATTAGTGTGGGAGACTGCATTAGTATTTTTAATTCTTCACTCTTTTCCACAACTATACTCTTTTCCATATGTCTTTTTCAGTCTCTCACTTTAAAAGTTCATTTTGTTTTACCACCTCTTAAGTCCGGGCTGGGCTTGTGCGGAGCTTTGGCCAACAGAATGAAACAAAATTGATAATGTGCCTGCTCCAAGTCCAGACATCCAAGTTCCTTGGCCACTTCTATGTATTCACTTATACGTCCATCAAGATCCTGAGAACACACCTGAGTGAACCTATTCTTCAATAGATTGATGTGGAACAGAGCTGAGTAACCCCCCCACCTCCACCCTCAGTCATTCCAGCAAGACTAATTGAGATCACCCATCATCTAGTTGTTCCTTCTGTTGTTAGCATTTAGAACATAAGCAATCATATGTATGTATTCCTATTTCCCTGTCTATTATTTTCCTAGGGTAGTGGTAATGAAGTACCACAAACAAGTTGGCTTGAAAAAACAGAAATTTATTCTTTCACCGTTCTGGAGGCTTGAAGTCCAGAACTGGTAGGTGTTGACCCACCACGTTCTCTCTGAAGGCTCCAGGGAGAATCCTTGCTTGCCTTTTCCTAGTTTCTGGTGGCTGCTGGCAACCATCTTGGTTTGTAACTCAATTATCCCAATCTCTGCCTCCATCATTCCGTGGCCTTTGACATAGTTTCTGTGTCTAAATTTTCCTCTTCTTATAAGGAATTATAAGTCATTGGATTTAGGGCCCATTCTAGTCCAGCATGACCTCATCTTAACTTGATTATATCTACAAAAACTCTATCTCCAAATAAGGACTTGAACATATCTTTTTTGAGGGACACAATTCAATCCACAACACACACTGCCGTTTTTATACAAAAGAGTAGTGTATTATTCTTGCTCTTCAGTGCCTTGTAGAGTCCACATGAATCTGACATGATCTGATTTCTGTTTTCCAGGATCATTTGGGCAGCAGTATAGAGGCTGAATTGGAGGCAGCAGGTCAAAGAGGCTATTAGAAAGAAATTCACAGGTATAGGTGAGGCAGGAGTGTCTGATTTTAAAAAGTTCAGCATCTAGCCAGGCACAGTGATGCCCACCTCTAATCCCAGGGACAGGAAGACTGACTCAAGAAGATCACAAGTTTGAGGCCAGCCTCAACCAGTTAGCAATGCCCTAATCAACTAAGTGAGATCCAGTCTCAAAATAAAAATTCAACAGGGTTGGGGATGTAACTCAGTGGTAAAGTGCCCCTGTATTCAACTCCTGGTACAAATAAATAAATAAATAAATAAATAAATAAATAAATAAATAAATAAATAATTCGACATTCGTGTGAACAACTTGAAATTCAACACTTCAAAGCTTCCCCTACTTCCTCAGTCATCTACTCACTCCTATAGTCATTCACTGGACTCTCTCATCCAGGGATGGCTGTTATTTATGTCTGTTTAAAACAAAGCTGCTGATCTTGCCCCCTCAAATGTGCCCCCTTCCATTCATACTTGTGATTTTGGTGAACAGTAAATCAGTCAGCCAAAGGCCGAGCCTGAGCTCATCCTGGATTCTTCCCCTTCCTCAACCTTAACTATCTAGTGTTCATTCAAAGGCACAGCGTTGAGCACATATGTGCTCCAGGCTCAGTGCTGGGTGCTGGCAATACAAGGAATAGTCAGGCCCAGTGCCTGCCTTCAAGGAGCTCACAGTCAATGGAACATTATGATGGAGCATTACACAGTCTAGCAGGACCACCTCTTATATTATTTTCTGCATTCTATAGATGGGAGACCACCAAAGGACCATGTGTCCAAGCTTAGTAAGCGACATGTCTAGTGCTCAATATTAGGTCTGTGTGATACTATAAAACATAATTTTTCTCCTTTGGGTAGCCAGAAATTCCTGCCCATTTTATTTTCTGCTGTTGAAGACTTCTCCATTGCTGATGTCATCATAGACTTATTATCCCTCCCCGGGACCATTATAATTTTCTTCTAACTGACCTCCTTGCCTTGTTACCCATACCTCTATATCATGGCCAAAATGACCTTGGGAAGCAGAAATCAGGTGGTGCCTTTCCCTGCCTGGCAGGGTGACCTCCACATGGCTCAGCCTTTCATGCCCCACCCCCACCTTTTGGGCTTCACCGTTTAAGGCACACCCCCGCTCTGAACTCCAGTGCCCCTCAATCACCTCCGTTCCCCCAAATTGACCTTGAGCAAGTTCTTCACTATCCTGAGCTCCCGGTTCCTCATTTGTAAAGCGGAGATAACAATAAAACCTACCACATAGGGCCCTTGTGAGCAATAACTGAAAGAACACATATATAAAGCTCTTAGAACCTCATCTGGCACGTTCACAAATCCAATAATGTGGTTCGTATAATTTTATTTCTTCTTGTTCTGCTTTATTTGTTATTTGTGTTTGAGACTGGTCTCCCTGTGTTGCCCAAGATGGCCTCAAACTCCTGGGATCAGGGGATCCTCTGCTTCCCAAGTAGCTGGGACTGTAGATCGGGCCATCACACCCAGCTTGCATCACTGTTAATTGACTTTGGGGTGTCTTTTCTCCTTCTTTGAAAACCCCAGTCATCTTTCCAAGACTCACCCTCTGACCCTGAAGTCTTTTCAGACATCCCAAAATAAAATCCGCCATGGCCTCTCTGTGCCCCGCTGCAGACACAGCCTTTCGGCAGAGAGTTACCACATTCTATTCTCTCCCTAGTTAACCTCCTCCTGCACTATAAGTTTTTGGGTTTCAAAAGCTGTGTCTCGTTGACTTTGTTTCCTTGCACTGAGTACGCTTTTTGATTCCTTGCTGGTTCTTAGAACATGATTGGCTGCTGGATGGATGAATGAGAGGGTCATTGAACTTATCTAAATAATAGAGTCTGCACAGGGGATACCCATACCCTTAACCCTGGCCTGGGCTCTTCCCATCGCACCTAGAAACTTGTGCTTCCCACTCCTGGAAAAGAGGTTGCTAATCTCTTGTCATTCCCTCCCCCTCTGCATCGCCCCTCCCCACATCTGGCCCCAACATCTGGCTCTGCCTGATGAAATGCTGGATTATTGACTCCATTCAGCATGTCCAGTTAAAACCACTGCCCACTGCTGTTTGAATTTCATCAGAGCCTTTGGCACCCTTTCTCCCCAGCCCCCAAGGCCACATTTAGAGGGGAGATTTCAATCAACAATGTCCAGATCAGCCGCAGCCTATCTGCAACTTCTTTTTATCCCCCTTTGTCTCCTTATTTCAGACGTGGAGGAAACAGATGGGGAGCTATGGGGGGAGCCAGATGACAAAGGGAACCCAAGGATGCATTATAGTCTTTTGGAATAAATTAATTCATGTCTGAGGAAACCTGAATCAAACTTGGACGGAAGGATTGGGGGCCGTAGAAGAGATTTAATGTGAAAAATGAAGGCCTCTTAAAAGGCGCTTCTAAGAAGGTGGTCTGCAATCTTCCAAACTCAGTTGTCGTTCCACCCCTGCCGTTTGGGGGCTATTTCCAGGTTGCTCTTTCCTCCCCCTCATTCCTTCTGAGACCCAGCTGGCTCTCCTTCTCCAACTCCAGTCAGCCCAAGGCTTGGCTCAGTGTTTATCTCTGGGAGTCAGGATGGGGCCTTAGTGTGGGCCCTGGCACTACCCAGATCTAGTTGTGAGTCTGCACCAGTACCTTCCCTTCTCTGAGTCTCAGTTTCCTAATTAGTGAATCGGGAAGTGGAATCCGGGACTGGTCTCCCTCCCGTGGCTGTGGTGAGGTGGAACGGTTCCTCTCCTCATCCGACCCTCCCAGACTTGTCTTTCCTGTTCGTCATTTTGTTCCCAGCATCAGAGAGAGTCCCCAGCACATAATGGAGCTTCATAAAAAAATGCTGGAGAGATCATTGTAACAGTATCCCATTCCGTAGCATTAAGTAATGCTAATCTGATAGGATCCCTCCCACCACGCTGGCTCTTTCAGAGGAGATGGGGAGCCAGGAAACCCTACCCTGGACATCCTCATTCCCACTGCCGTCTTCTCTCCCAACCACAGGGGTGTGGTATGTTCTGTCCCGCTCACTCTTCAATTTTTTTTATAATTCTAAAGAACTTTATTTTTTTCATTGCTATTATATTCATTATCATAATTTAACCAGTTATTAAAGGAGTCAGTTCAAATGAAGAAACCAGGGTCCAACATGTGCAAGTGACCTGATTTGAGACACCTTAAAGAAGTAGCTTCAGGGTCTCATTTCTTTGTGGTCTCTCTGTCCTTTTGATCTATTCGTGCACTATTCCCCCTGCTGCAGATTATATTCCCTCTTCTTTTTTTGGGGGGGTAGGGGGGGTTTACCAGGGATAGAACTCAGGGGCACCCGACCACTGAGCCACACCCCCAGCCCTATTTTGTATTTTATTGAGAGACAGGGTCTCACTGAGTGGCTTAGCACCTCATGTTGCTGAGGCTGGCTTTGAACTTGCGATCCTCCTGCCTCAGCCTCCTGAGCTGCTGGGATTATAGGCGTGTGCCACTGTGCCCAGTTTCTGTTCCCTTTTCTAACAGTCACTTCAAGACTCATCTCAGGTGGAAGCTCTCCAGGGACCCTTTCCTGGCATTCTTAGCCTGGGTCAGAGGCCTCTCCAAGTACTCCACTCCACCATCTCTCTCCTAGCAGGGATCCAGTCTGTGCCTGCCCACTGGACTGGGAACTTCTAGAAGACAGGGATTGTTGTTCATGTCTGTATCCATGTACTGTATTTGTACATGGCTATAAAAATCTCTCTGATAAGGGCTGCGGGTGTAATCCACGGGCAGAGCACTTGCCTAGCATGCCCAAGATCCTGGATTCAATCCTCAGGAAAAGAGTGGTAACTAAATAGATGGATAGAAATACCCAGAGCAGTTGAGTAGTTTGCCTAAGGTCACCTAGCTAGGAGTATCAACTGAAAAATGTTATTTGGAAGTTGAATAAATGAACAATGAAATGAGGTTTTCTCTATTTTCCATTGTCCCATGTCAGGTGTCCTGGATTCTAATGCTACCTGCTCCCCATTGTCCTCTCATGAGTACCTGTCACAGAATGGAAATTCTGGGAAGTAAGATCCTGAACCTGTCACCTCCAGTCTGATAAGAAAGTACCAGTGTTTGAGAACTCATCCCAGGTAGGCGGATGTTTTCCCGCAGGACTTTTGCTGAAGTAGAATGACCCAGGGTCCCTTCCTCTTGCATTTCAGATTTCCACACCTAAAAAGGCAAGTGATGGGCATTCTGACTGTGGCCTGTGACCTGGAGCCTGTATGGCTCCTGGACTATTCAAGCCCCTCAGCAAGGCAGGGGAAAGGGCGCTGAGGGTCTGGGACCAGCTCTGTACCTCCTGATGAGGGCAGGTCATTCTCTCTTGAGCCTACTGTGTAGACACCAGCTGTACCCACCCTACTGAGAACTCCAGGAAAGCCCATCAGTTACTGCTGTTACTGCTGCCACTGTAGGGCAGAAGGTAGGACTCCAGACATCAAAGTGTCTTACCTTGGTTTGGGTTCCTCTGAAACAGACCCTGAGATGACAGTATGAGTGCACGGTCTTTGAGAGGTGGTCCCAGGAAATGTCCATCAAGGGTGGGAAATAGAAAGGGAGGGAAGGAAACCAGTAAAGAGATGTAATTGAGCCAGGTACCAGTGTGGACAACTGGAACCCCCTCCTAGGGGGTGACTTTAGGAGATGGTGTGCGACATGCTGTGGAGTCAACTGAGGGCAAGACGGGTACTTATTCCCTGTTGTCATTGGCTGAGGGCTGCTTCTGGGGCTTCCCACTCTTTAGCACATCTGGTTTTCTAGGCATGCAGATGTTCTCAGTAGATAGCCTGGGGTGTGCAGAGGAGAAGGCCAAGATGATGTGGCCAGGGTTGGGGAAGAGTCCGTTGAGGTCTTGTCAGGGTTCCAGCCTGGCTCACTCCTCTGGCACTTCCTCCTCCTCTTCCCTAAAAGGGAGGTGACAATCCACTTCCCAGGCCGGGGCCGTGGTGAAGTTAGAGGAGACAAAGGTACGTGACACCATCGCTGTAAGGTGAAAGGGAATGATGAAGATTGCATTAGAGCAGATTATGCTCAGTGAAGCTAGCCAATCCCTAAAAAACAAATGCCAAATGTCTTCTTTGATATAAGGAGAGCAACTAAGAACAGAGCAGGGAGGAAGCGCATGAGAAGAAGATCACCATTAAACAGGGACGAGACCAGGGAGGGAAAGGGAGAGAGAAGGGAAATTGCATGGAAATGGAAGGAGACCCTCATGGTTATACAAAATTACATATAAGAGGAAGTGAGGGGGAAGGGGAAAAAAAACAAGAGAGAGAAATGAATTACATTAGATGGGGTAGAGAGAGAAGATGGGAGGGGAGGGGGGATAGTAGAGGATAGGAAAGGCAGCAGAATTCAACATACACTAGAATGGCAGTATGTAAAAAAGTGGATGTGTAACCGATGTGATTCTGCAATCTGTATTTGGGGTAAAAATGGGAGTTCATAACCCACTTGAATCAAATGTATGAAATATGATATGTCAAGAGCTTTGTAATGTTGTGAACAACTAATAATAAAAAAAAAATGAAGATTGACAATAAGGACTAATGACGGCTCCCTGTCTCCTGGCACATTAAAGAAAGATTCTGACAATGAATGCCAGAGAGAAAGCTGAGCAGGGTGACTCCAAGGGGGAAGTGGCTTTTAGCTTTAGATCTTGATTGGATTTGAGTTGGGTAATGACGGAAGCAGAACCTTCCAAATCTGTACCCAATTCCTGGTCAATTCATGCCCAACTCATGGCCAGGTCTCAGAGAGGAAACGTTACTTTCAGCTCCAAATTTAGGTTTAATTATTACTCCCCAGTGGACAGGAAATACCCGGGAAGTGAGACAAAGCCGCTGAGGTAATAAGGACTGTTTACTGTTGGGTAGGAGGAAGCATTGGGCAACGTCAGGAACAGGAGGAACTCCATCCCATTGGACACAGATGGCTGAATGGAATGCATGTGTGATTCCGGGCTCTCCCCTTTGAAGAAGTTTCTGAGTAGGAGGGGAAAGGCCTAAGAAAGAGGCAGAGGCTTCTAAGCTGCTCTTTCCCTATTACCAGCAGCAGTTAATGGCAATAAATTCAATATATCTATGGGATGCCCATCTTGCTGGAAGAATTGACCGTCATTCAGTCCACTGTGGGGATAATCAGATTTGTGCATAGCTTTCACAATAGCCTACAAAGGCTTCCTGTACCTTGATGGGTATAATCTTCAAAATGATGGTGCCCTGAGCTTAGGATGGGAGAGGAGAAGAGGCAGCAGGGAGACAGGGATGGTTTCAGGGCCTAAAGAGGTGCACAGACCCCTGTGTTCTCTAGACCCTTGCTCCAGACCCTTACTCTACCTGCCCTTCATGACCTGCATCCAAAGCTGATGAGGTCCCAGTTCATCTCAGGAAAACTGGCCAAGGTTAGTAAGTAGGGAAATCTTCAGGCAGACACTCCCCACTCTCCCTCATCTAATTGTCCGGTAATCTCTGATCCAATCAGGAGTCTGCCTGGCACATAATTGCCAATTAGGAAGGCATTTTTATAATTATTATTCAGGAGAATGATATATATATAAAGTTGTTAAAGGAGACATTTATGCATATTACAATTGTAAGGAGTTTATCTGAGCAGAGTACTCATGAATCAGGAGACACCAAACCACTAGCAGTTTGGTCTCCACCAAGGGGGCATGAGGGGGAAAAGTCTTTAAGGTGTCTAAGTAAGACAAAGAAAATAATTTGATTGGTTAAAGTAGAAAGTCCCTAGTTAATGGTCAATTGGTGGTTTCTGTTTGGTAAACTCTCTAATTAGAGGATAGTTGGCAGTGATTGGTTCAAATTTCAGTTTACCATTTACACTGAGTGGATTTCCATTTGCCTGTGTAGGAACCCAATATGGTGGGTTATTATTATCCTATTATTATTATTATTATTGCCGTCATTATTACGATGGTACTAGAAATTGAACCACGGGTTACTCTACCATTGAGCTACGTTCCCAGCCCTTTTTATTTTTTTATTTTGAGATAGGGTCTCACCAAGATGCCCAGGCTGATCTCAAACTTGAGATTCTCCCCCACGTGGCTAGGATTTTAGGTGGGTGCCACCACACCTGGCTCAATTAGCTTTTTTTCTTTTTTTAAACAAAGTATGTTTTTTCATACAGAAAATGCTTTTTAAAAATGTTAACTATTACTACCAGGAAAAGTCCTTTGACATTAGAGCATCCTAATCTAAGGGACACAAGAGCAAGAGAAGTTCAGGAGCTCAGGTGAGTGGGAGTGGGACAAGAGAGCCTGGGTGGAACTTTCAGGTGCTGGAGTTGCGGATGGAAACCAGCCAGATGTGGAAGAGCTAAGCCTTTCCTTAACAATGGTTCAAGCAACAGGCTAATAATAGACACTCGTGGAATGGGAATTAGTCAAGAGTCAAGTGGATCAGCACAGACCTGGGGATCCTCTCACTGTCAATAAGACCCTAACAAAGGTCCCAGCTGTTTTATGGACCTCGGGGCTGGGGCTGGGGAAGGAACTAGAATTGGAAAAGATCTGGGTACTGAGAGGGGAGAGAAGCTTTTTGAAGTTTTCATCCCTCTCTCCCCAATAAGGTGCCTCAGGCAGGGGCACCTGAAGAGGATGGTGGCCTAGGGCCTCAGGTAGGAAGCTAGGGCTGTCTGAACATGACCAGAGGGGCCTGCTCCAGGACCACTCCCTTCAGAGAGTGGGGTGCATCCGCTGTGCTGGGTCTCGTGTCAAAAGCGCAGCTTTCCCGTGAGAACAAGGGAGAAGCCTTGGCCAACTGGTGTGAAACCCGTTCACAATGCACTGGTCCCCAACTTTTCTGAATCTTGTGGGAGGGATCACACTAATGCCAGCCATCAGTCACCTCGAGAGGTTTACTCACAAATAGGCAGCCCGTGACCACAGAAGCCGAGGACTCATTGTGAGCCAGATCCCCAAGGCTCAGAAGGCTGCTGGGGATGGAGGGAGTCTCCTTTGCACAGGTCCCCAGATTGTGCTGTCGGTGAGCGAGGCAGGAGGCAGATAGAAATGGGGACCTTGAAGGATGGGATCCCACCACCCCAGATTAAAACTCTAGACTAAGCTCGTGAGGTTGTTGTTTGTTTTGTCGTTGTTATTTCTGGCCTGCCTGACTGGAAGGCCCTCCTTCTCCTTGGACGCCCATACATTCTGTTGTTGCCCAGGGTTCCTCCATTCCCCTAAACATTAGTCAACCCCAAAGAGTCATTTTTTAAAGCAAGAAATTCTTTTGTTTTCAAGAACAAGTACACCATGAACTCAGGTTAACTAACACATTAAACCATCCCATATGGGAATAGGAAATTAAAATTGTACCCTTTCAATTGAGTCAGAAAAAAAAAATCAAGAGTGACTTCACAATGAAAGGTTAGTTCCTCATCAAAACAATGTAAAAACCATCAGGAGTCCTCTTTGGGCCCCCTCCCGTGAATTCTGAATTCTCAGCCTCCGTTGCCTGAGTACTTCATTCTTTGGGCACATGAGACAAGAACTCTCTAGCACTCCCCTTGACCCTATGTTACATGAGTAACTCCAAAATGCACCCCAGGTTCTATACCTTGGGGGTCATCTAGGCGCAGGGTGAAGTGAGGAAGTGATGCTGTTGTTGGGGTTCTGAAACAGCAGGCTCCTCCTGATCTTATGATGCTCCGTTCCCTGAATATCTGCAGTTCTTCCTTCTTCTTTTTTTTTTAACCACGTAATCTCACTTGTATTTTGAGTCTTATAAAAGTAAATACACAGAAGTAGAGAAAATATTGATTACCACAAGGGCAAGGGTGGACAGGAATGACTGAGGTTGGTAAAAGGATATATAAATTCAAGAGATCTATCCTGAAACATGGTGACGATAGTCCTACAGTTATTCTTGAGAGCTACAAGCAAGAAAAGTGGAGAACTAATAGCCTATGATCAGGACTGAAAAATCATGCGTAGGTTTTTAACCAGGAGCCAGACTTCTCAGAAGGTACATGATAAAGGGTCGTTGGGCACCAGTGTTTTCTTCGAGGCCAGGCCAAGCTAGTGAACAGAGGTCAGGAACAGAAGCACCGAGACACGGACCGGTGAGCCTGTGCTCTGAATTACAAGTTCTAATCAACTTTGTAGATGAGGATGGTTTCATAGCTCAAAACTTTTTTTTTTAAATAATTCTCCTTGATCCCTTCTCTTTTGAGTTCCCAGTTGTGTGGTAGGGAGGAAAATAAAACTGAAATAATATGACTGTGTTTTCATCCTGAGTGATCACATTCGTCCCCAGGCTGGTAGTTATCTGCAAAGCACTGACTGTGAGAAAGAATACGCTCACTTTAGCGTGTGGAACTGGGAGAGCTCTGGGGAGTGGGAAAAGGTTTCTCCTGCTGTGAAAGAGCTGGTATAGGAGTTGGCAAGGAAATTCCACCCCCCCTTCCTGCCCTTGTCCTTTAACCCAAGGAGATTAGAGAGATGCTTTACTGACAGTTCTTGTAATTTGCATTTCAAAGTAATGTATGCAAAAATACTAGATTACAGCACACCCCATTAGCATAGTCAAACAAATTGGCTTTGGGCGCCCTGGCCATTTAGAGCACCCTCATTCTGACTCCAAGTCAGAATGCATCTAGGGAAGAAAGAGGAGGAAGAATTTGGAGGTAAGGGAGACAGAAGAGGCAGTAGAACAGGCACCTGAAGAGCTAGGGGTATGCATGAGAGAGAGAGAGAGAAACAGACAGACACAGACACACAGACATATTGGGTGTTGGGTTCAGAAGGATTTGAATGGGGGAATCTGCCCGATAGAAAACTGCCCTTGAGGAATGGAAATTGGGCAGATGAACTGATTGATTTGATGAGGTGTTTCTCTCTCACCTCTCCCTCTACCCTCTGACCCTGGAGGAAGGATGAGAAAAGTAGAAAGCTAGAGTAAGCAACCTAATAATAATTCCACTGGCCAGGGAAGCAGGGACCACCCAGGGAAGGCTGAAGAGCTTAGGCTGGAGAGTACTACAGCCCCAGCCCAGTGGGACTTAGAGACTCCAGACTGAAATGGTTGCTGTGAGATCGATGTGAAGATGTCCTGTCTCCCAGGAGAGACAGACAGACAGACAGACAGACAGACAGACACACACACACACACACACACACACACACACACACCTTGGGAGATCCTGCCTGCTCACACCACCATTGCCACCGCCCCACATCCTGTGGTGTCTCCCTGGTTGTAATTAAGTGATGTCGTTGTCTCTGATGAGGAAAACAGAGACTGCAGATGAGGGGAAGTTGAAGTATAATGTTCAAAAAGCTAAACGTCACTCCTATTTACATTATTTAAATATTATTATTTAACTCATCGATTAAAAAAAAAATCCGTCAGCATGGTAAAGCTGTTACAAGGAAGGACATGTGATTCTGTACATATAATCAGAGAACGAAAGGTTGCAACTGTTAACTATGAAACTTGGCTAATGTCCCACAGGACAATGACACTATTAACTCTTTGGATTTTGATCTTTTCTTCTGGATAGAATTCGTTTGCAGCTCTGTTGAACAAAAAAAATGACTCATAACTTATCACTTGTGTCTGAAAGTTTACATCTAACTTTACAGAGTGTGGGTCTCAACTGTAGGGATGAAAAAGTAGTATCTTTCCTCACCTGCCACAGGATTCGTGGCGGAGTCCCTTATAACAAAAGACAGATTATCAACAGAGAGCATATAAATTGACCTAACCAAGGTTTTATGTGACGTGGGTACCTTCATGGACTAAGTCCCAAAGGCCTGAGGAAAACCGTTTTCATGGACAGAAATGTGCAGAAATGAAATCGGAGGCCAAAGGGTAATAAGCTGGGGACTTCACCAGGCTTCTCTGTTCAGATGCTCCTTGGTCTCCCTGGGTGACGCTTCTTCCCTTCTTCCCTTCTCTGTTACATGAGGGTCTTTGGGGCAGAAGGGAGAGAGAGGGTTGAAGATACCTTCCTGGTTTGGCTGTTTTCTCAAATGCCAACGTGCCCTATTTGGGGGTAACATTTTGTCCCCCACTGTGTGTTACACCTAAGACTGAGGAAGGGTGGAGGGCCCGGACAGCTCATAGAGGCCGTACTTCCTGTTCAAAGCAGAACGTGCTTCAAAGCAGAAGCAAAGCACTCAGGTTCTAAGAAACAGCACTGATGAAGGAACCTGGCCATTTTTTTTCTCTTGCTCTGATTACCTCCCTGTAAAGACAACCTCAGGCTAAAAACGATGACTCAGAAGGAGTGGAGAAGGCCCAACAACGAGGTTCTTTTCTTTTTGGTCTTTCTTATTCATTAGTGAGGGTGGGTAGGATATGTGCCTATCAAGAAGGGAAGTGAAAACAGCCAAGTAGTACCATTTCTACTGTTGGTGAGAAGGAAATACAGATGGGCCTACAAGCAACCAGTATAAATTGTGTATCTCTGGTGACTCTACATGTGAATCAAATGTTCTCACCTTCACCTTTAAAATCAGAACTGCACAATATATTGATGAACAGTAAAATTTTTGCTACTATTGAAAATTCATTTTATTTTTCACTCAGAATGACACTATGCAGCAAATACGCCATAAAACAAATCAAGGGAGAAACTGTGGAAGAAACCAAAAGGCTTTCATATGTTAGTACTTTTTTAAAATTTTAATTTGTTATATGACAACAGGATGCGTTACAATCCACATTACACATACAGAGCACGATTTTTCATCTCTCTGGTTGTACACAAGTAGAGTCACATCCTTCATGTCTTCATACATGTACTCAGGGTAATGATGACCATCGCATTTCACCATCTTTCCTACCCCTATGCACCCTCCCTTGCCCTAAATATATATATTTAGTTGTCAATGGACCTTTATTCATTTATTTTTATGAGAATCAAACCCAGTGCCTCACACATGCTAGGCAAGGGCACTACCACTGAGCCACAACCACAGCTATATTTTAGTACTTTTAATGTGACTTTTTTCCTGTTTTGTGAATCGGGGGCCCTGAATTTCCATTTTATATTGGTTCCCACAAATGTGTCCAGCTCTGTAGGTTATAGGTCAGATACTGAAGACACAGTAGGCGTTTCCACCAAAGGACCTTTTGTGAAGTGACGAACAGGCCACTCATCTTGAAGCCAGATGACTCTGCTTGGGTCCCTTGGCTGTCGAATGTTAGCTGTGAACTTGATTGAATTACTTTGCCTCCCCTATAACATAGGAACAGTGGCATCCACATTGCAGGGCTAATGTGAAGATAAAATTGGAAACTATATCAAAGCTTCTGGTACTTATCATGTTTTTTTTTAATTTTTTAATATTTATTTTTTTAGTTTTAGGCGGACACAACATCTTTGTTGGTATGTGGTGCTGAGGATCGAACCCGGGCCGCACGCATGCCAGGCGAGCGCGCTACTGCTTGAGCCACATCCCCAGCCCTATCGTGTTTCTTGATGTAAGGGCTGAAGTAAAAAAGAAGACTTCAAAGAAGAGATGAGATTTGGTATTAAAGGATGGAGAGGGTGAGATTCACACAAAGGGAAGAATGAATTACTCTAGAATGTTCTAGAAGAAAGTGACTTTGACTTGATTGCTGCTGTACTCCTGGTGTGTGGAACATGGTCCAAACAGAGCAGCCATTCCACAAACATTTGTTGAAAGAATGACAGCCACATTATGAGGTGGGAATGAGGAGAAAGATGGGGGGGTGTGTGGCTGAGAGGTGGACCGGGGCCACTTTTCGGCTCCTAGAAGCAGGTTTCTCCCAGGCTGGGCCGTGAAGGCTCAGGGTGGTACTGGTTGTATGGAACCTCCAGAGCATGAGGTGCCCAGCAGCTCTTCCTAGGAGTCAGAGAGGGACGTCCTCAGAGACCCCAGCCAGTCTGCCACCAGGACCCAGATCCATTACCTCCCCAGCCAAGCCCAGGACGCAGACCTGCAGTCAGCAGGTGGTGACCTTTGATGGTCTCTGAACACGTAGAGTCTGCCAACTTATCACCTCTTCTTCACAGATAATTCCTAACCCAACAACTTAATACTCACTCATTAGAGTTAGCAGGTTTCCCATCTTATATCTTTCTCTTTTAAATCTTTTCAGGCTCATTTGTGAATTTTTTTTTTTTTAGATGGGGGTTTCACCATATTGCCCAGGCTGGTCTTAATCTTCTGGGCTCAAGTGATCCTCCTGCTCCAGCCTCCCCAGTAGCTGAGATTATAGGCATAAACATTACACTACACCAGACTCTCATTTGTGATTTGTTTTCCCTTTGGTAGTACTATAAGGACTGAAGCCAGGGATACTCTACCACTGAGCTACATCCTCATTCCTTTTTATTTTTTTATCTTGACATAGGGTATTGTTAAGTTGCTGAGGCTGGCCTTGAACTTCTGATCCTCCTGTCTCAGCCTCCTGAGGTTTACACCACCATGCCCAACTAGAAAATGTTAATCTTTGAGGGGGAAAAAAAAAACCTATGAAAATGAAATAGCATTGTATGCTTCCTAATGAAAAATATACTTAGGAAGCAATGTTAGTGATGACCTTGGTTCTGGAGAAATTGGAATAGAACAGGCACACACAAGGACTGCAGGAGTGCTAAGGGGTACAGCCCTTTTGAAAGCCAATATGTCCACGTGTAACAAGAGTCAAGAAACAATTTGTTCTTTGTCTCTTTGCATTTTGTTCTTTCAACTTACTTGATGTAATGCTATTATTTCTGACTGCCTTTTCCTGTTTATGGCTAAGCATAAATTGTTCTATAAAATAAAAAAAGATAAATAAAGAGTGTTCCCTGACCAGACTTCACCTTCTAGTATGAGAGGCAAGGTTTTAGACACAGCCTAGAAAAGAATAAAAGCGGTGAAGGATCCGTGGTGCGATTTGGATGATGAAACTGACGGAGGGGTTGAATGAATGCTGAGGGGGAAAATGCTGAGAAGTGACCAGAGCGGGGTCCGGTGGCCAGACAGGATGCCAGGTACATGTGAAACTGTCCTGGGAGCAAAGAAGCCCACAGAAAGCTCTTAGCACATTTTATCCACTTGAATCCTCCTCATCCGTAGGCTTGAGGAGCTAAAAAATAGCTCCTCAAATTCAAAAGATACCATTAAAAATTTTTCAGATACCATTCAAAAGATACCATTCAAAATTCAAAAGATACCATTAAAATGTTTTACATTGTTTTAGTGCCAAAATACAGTTGGCCCCCCATATCTGTGGGTTCAGTACCCATGGATTCTGCCAACTGCAGATCAAAAACATTCAAGGGGGAAAAATGTGCCTTCACTGAACATGTACAGTTTTTTTTTTTATTACTCCCTAAACAGCTCAGTATAGCAACTATTTGTGTAGAATTTACATTGTTATTTCATATTGTAAGTAATCTGGAAATGATTTAAAGGATCTGGGAGGGTGTGTGTAGGTTGTATGCAAAAGTTATACCATTTTGTAAGAGGGACTTGTATGCAAAAGTTATACCATTTTGTAAGATTTTGATATCTGTGTGGATCCTGGAACCAGTCCCCCATTGTTATTGTTTGAACGTGAGGTGTCCCCCAAAAGTTCCTGTGTTCATGCAGAAATATTCAGAGGTGAAATGATTAGATTGTGAGAGCTGTGACCTCATCAGTCCGTCATAGTTTGAATGGACGGACTGGGTGGTAACAGTAGGCAGGTGGGGCAGCTGGAGGAGGTGGGTGACAGGGAGTGTGCCCTGGAAGGGCTCCTCTGCCCTGTGTGGGAGGGGTCCTTCCTGGCCACCACGAGGTGACCAGTTTTCTTCCATCACTCCCTTTGGCCATGATGTGCTGCCTCATCTTGGGCCCAGAGCAATGCAGCCAGCCAGCTGTGGACTGAGACCTCTGAAACTGGGAGCCCCAAATTATCTTTTCGTCCTCTAAGTTATTCTGGTCCGGTATTTTGGTCCCAGTGACACAAAGCTGACTAACACACCCATGGACACCAAGCGATGACTGCATGTTTCTTTTTACTTTCTTCCTTTCCTTCACCATAAATCAGTATCAGCAGGACCATACGATAAAGATTAGACGAATTGTTCTGATAGATCATTTCTGCAAAGTTCCATGCATGCGCTTCGAGTCCACGTTTTCAACTCTTGCAACAATTTTGTAAGCGCTCGGTTCTCTGCATTAAATTTCTTGAAGCTAGAAATAGCTAGAGTGGCTTATCTCCTGCACAGACCCTGGCTGAAGAATGGGTTGGAGGGCCCATGCCAAGTGGATCAGCTTCAGAGATTCCACGGGACAAATACGTCATGCCGACAAGGAAAGCGAGAGCTGTTGATTGCTGTGGAATTTCCCTCTTGTATAACCAGATCCTGCCCTCATCAATTAAGCCCCTTTATTCCTTTACTACCCTCTGAGGAGAGCTAGACATCGAGGAAGTTAATATCTGTTAGACAACTGCATTGTGTCTGGGGTATGGTGGTGGGACCCCTTCTTATTACAGAAGCTGTTATCACAACACTGGGCCACATCTTCCATCTACACAAGATTTGCTTCCAAGGGGAAAGTACCTAGGAAGCCAAAAGGCTCCCACCTGTCCCTTGAAGCTATTTCCCTTTGGCTGACACTGTGCAGCAAAATGGATTCATACCCATGATGGGCGATCGGCCTTCAATAAATAATGCCGCTTGTTCTAATGTACCTGGCATGAAATATTCAGAGGTATTAATGCATTTCGGTTTAAATAGTCACCAGAGCTCTTGTCCAAATTGGTGGTGAGCTTAGGCTCTATTACCCTTTCTGTGTGTGAGTATACATATTAGATGTGGAGTGCGGCTCGAAGTTCCAGGAAGAGGCACCAGGAGATTGATCCTATGCAGAAAGTGGGGGAGCTATGCAGTGCATGAATATATGATGTGGATGTAACCAGAGTCTTCTCCTGGGGCTAAGGGCTCTTGGGTTCTGTCTCAAGTCTGGTACTGGCTACCTTGAAGGACTCGGTGCTCATCTGGTCACGGGAAGCCAGATCTGGGCATTGTCAGGTGTCTTTCCTAGTCCTTGATTGTAAGCACTTAAAATGCTTCCAGTCTTGGGAGGCCACAGAAAGGGACATGGCATAGTGATCGTATAGGTTGGGAGGAAGATTCAAATTACCAAGCGCTAAGGCCTCTGCAGGAAACTTCAGACAGCTGGAGAGCTGAGATGGCTGGGCTCAGATATCCTGATGATAGAGAGATGGTTGACATGCCTATAAATCTTGTCTGGGGAGCTATGGTCCTGATTGGCAGGTAGTGTTGTGTGGGAAGCATCTGAAGAGTGAGCTGGCAGGAGTGGGGGAATCTGTGCCCACTGGGACAGAAGTACTTCCTACTGCCCTTTCCCATCTTCTGTTAATATCTAGGGCATTGACTCAGAGGAGAAATGCTGGTGTGGGGAGCTCTCCTGACAAAGAATTGCCTAGAATCTCTTATCTCCAAGTCCCCACGCCCTTTCCATAGCTCTGCTGCTTCCCACCCTGCTCTGCCCCAGATGAAGTCCATAAACAACCTCACCCAAGGGGATTTGAAAGAAAGGTCACCATTTAATTCCACTCAGGCCTCGCAGCCTCCTCCCCAGCCCTGAGCCGAGGTTGGTCTGAGCCCCAGCTCCAGCTGAAATCCTAAATATTTTCCTTCCCTCTTCGTAGGGAATGCTGACCTCCCCTCATTCTTGGGCCTCTTCCCACCCTTCCATCAGCTTAGCTCACTCAAGTGCTCCGCTCTGGGTCTCTGCCAGTTCACAGCAGCTCCATCTTCATCTCACAGCTGCTGATGGATCCGCTTTCCCCAGCATGGCAGGCAGCTCCGCTTCCCCTAGTGTTCACTGTACTCAGCCACTTGTGAGCTCTCAGAGGCTAGGAGGTCAATGTGGGAGAAAGTGCCAGAACTTGGGCTGGGCCTTAGACAGAATGTGCACACCTCAACATGTGTGCCAGGTCTTCAACGATTGTCCCTCAGCTTTGAGCCCATCTTTCTACACCTGGCCTAGTGATGGCTTGAGGCAACAACTTGGAAAGCCACGTCTCTGTTGGTGTCCTGTTAGGTTCTGCCAGCAGGGGTCACCAGAGGGCAGCTGGAAGGCCTGGGGGATCCCCTTTTCCTACTGTTCCTTTATCCAGCCTACCTCCTTCCCCTTTCTCTTCTCTCCCTTCCCCTTCTCTCCCTCCTCCCCATAGGGGCTGGACCCAGGGCCTCACCCAAGCTCACCAAGTGAGCTTTTATTGTCCTGGGGGAATGCCCTTTACCAATGAGCTGCACCTGCAGCCCAGAATTTTTTTTTTAAATTCTGAGACAGGGTCTTGCTAAGTTGCCCAGGATGGCCTCAAGCTTGCAATCCTCTTGCCCCAGGCTCCCAAGTTGCTGGGATTATGGGTGGGCATCCCAGTTGCTCAGCATCACTTCTTCACAGGACAGAGGCAGGTCTGTTTAGTAGCAGCAGTTGGTTTTAATTTGCAATAGCTCCTCCTCTGTTCAATGCTTCCTCTTTTTTTTTTCCCCCTTTTTCTTTGAGGTACTGGGGATTGAACCAGGGTCCCTCACATGCTGGACAAGTGCTCCACCACTGAGCTACATCTCCTGCCCCCTTCTGCTCAGCTTCTAGATGGATGTTGTTGTGTACCTGGGCCCACACTTAGCCCTGCATGCCTGTGGCTTCTCCATGTACATATTCTCCATAAATTATTTCAATCAGTTGATGGATCTGTGTATCATATAGTCCCATAGTTCTCAAATCTATACCTCTAGTGCTGACTCCTTCTCTATACTTTGTATTGAAAGTGTTAGGGCCCAGCACGATGGTGCATATCTCTAATCCCAGCGACTCAGGAGGCTGAGGCAGGAGGATCACAAGTTCAAGGCCAGCCTCAACAACCTAACAAGGCCATAAGCAATTTAACAAGACCCTGTCTCAAAATAAAAAAGCAAAAAGGCCTAGGCAGCGGCTCAGTGGTAAAGTGCCCCTGGGTTAAATCTCCAGGACCAAAAGAAAAAAGGAAGAAAGAGAGAAAAGAAAGTGTTAGACATTTGGGTCTACAATAGGCATCTTCAACACAACAGGGCCAAATGTAATTTTTTATTTCTCCTCTTTCAAACCGGCTTCTCCTTTTGTTATCTTCATCTTAATAAATGCTGCCCCCCCTCTATCCAGATGTTCAAGCCAAAAATCCCTGGGTCAGCCTAGATTTGTTTTCTCCTCACAGACCTTCCCCCATCCAATCCATCAGCAAGTCTAACCTGACTTTCCACGGTTTCCTCTGCTTCAGGCACTGGTTGTTTTGACCCTCAGCTCAGTGAGGTGAGGGAAGAATCAGGAAAGCGCCTTAAGCAAGCCTCCTAAAATACTCAGGTATGAAAGTCAGACACAGGGACTTTTCTCCCTAAACAAAAGTAAACTTGGGGAAAAAAAAATCGGGTGAGGGTGAAGTGGTGGGCCTGGGTGGGGGAAATAGAAGACAGCAAAAAATAGAAGCTAAAAATAGAAACTTGTCTTTTTTGATGACTCCTGGGTCTTGGAGAAGATGTGTCCCGCACCATCACTCCCTGTACCTGATGGACACTGTGCTAGGCGGCGGCAACAGCCTCTAACTACCCATAATGACTTCACTGGGTGCAGGTAGGAGCCCAGACAATTCCAGGTAACAGCTTTACTTCCCCTTTTCTTCTGAGCGAGTTAGCTCCCTGCATGAACTGAAAGGCCCTTATTAACACACGTGCATTGGATAATTAGGTTCGTCCTGTCTTCATTAAACACGGGTAAGCTTCCTGTTTGTGCATCCAGGAAAGAGAAGGAGCTAGAAAACTGGGTTCTCTTCCCAATGAGTCTTTGGGATGAAGAGAGGGCAAGAGGATCCTCCCCCCCTCATGCCTCTAGGTTGAGCTGAGTGAAAGGGGATGCAGGAGGCAAAGGCAGAAGGCAGGTCCCCACAGGGCTCATGGAAGAGAGCTGTTTTCCATGCATGCCATCCACAAGCCAAGTCTCAGTCTTCTTATCTGAAAATTGGGGCTTAGAACCAAAAAGCTATCAGAGCTAAAAGGGAGCTCAGATTTTGATGCTCTTTATTCTAAAAAAAAAAAAAAAAAAAAAGAGAGAGAGAAGAGAAGGTGATGGAGGCCGAGGGAGAGGATGAAACTTGCCCAGGATCATACAATTGAGTTGTGCCAAATCCACACTCGAAATGACCCAGGTCTTTTTTAGTTATTCTAGGATCCTCGATATACCCCACAGATTATCTCACAGGGACCAAAAGCTGGAACAGGGAAGAAAAAGGGTGTGAAAAGTGAACAACGCTTCCCGAGGCCAGGTGAGGGCCTTCCCTTCTGGGCTGTGCAGTCATGAGGTAGGAGGAGGCCTGTGAAGTGCTGGTTCAGGGCTGTGAAGGCCGGCTCTGTGCTCACCTGAGGCCCATCTCCCTACATCACCGCTGTGGAGACTGGGGTAGCTCCGAGTCCCGCCAGGCATGAGCCTCGGTCAGCACGGCAGCTGCCTCTCCATTTGCTTTCTGAATTATTTAGCCCTCCGATCCCCCATCCCACCCCAAGGTATTTTACAATGGTAAGTCTTCAGACAGGCCTGGACTTTGGCCTGGGAAACCTTTGCTCAGGGGCCCTGCCAGACCTCTTGGAGAAGGTGCATCTCCAAGGTGATTGATTTTCCTCTTGGCTGGGCCTTGAGGTAATTGACTTTGACTGAGTCCTAATTAGGTAATAGCCCCAGCCAGGGTGGGGGTAGAGGCCCAGCCCTTAGCCCATCTGGGGACTCTGTCCTGGCTCTGGGTTCTTGCATTTATTCTTTGCTGAGCACTTGCTGAATATTTAATGTCCTTTATTCAGCTAGTGATGGCAGTCTTGGGCTTCCTGGAAGGCTCCCCAGGAGGTCACTTTGTCCCTTCCCCTGCTCCCAGGTTGGAGCCCAGGGTAGACAGAAGCAGCCCCTTAACTGCACGGTAGCTCACCCCTGCCCTCAGGGAATTAAGGCCCAGAGATTTAACACTTGGGTTGTCCTCAGCAGATGGAGATCATTTTATGTGAACCACCTAGAAGCTGCTGGTGATGATAGATGCCCCAAGGAACAACCCAGGGAGAGACTAGGGGAAGTATTATGGGATGGATGTGAGGGTGTCAGGTGAGGGTGTCCTTGGGTGTCAGGATGAAGTACTGTGCTGTATGAGGCTCAGGAGGGACAGTGCAGATGAGACTAAGAAAATTCTGTCTGCTGCTTTTCATTTCTACACCTGTCTGGGGGTCCTGCAGCTAGGACAAGCCAATAGCATGGTCCTCCTTTCTGCTGTCTGCATTGCCTGCAGAAAGTGCAGGCTGGCTCCTAGAAAGGAGTACTCTCTTCCTCAACCCCTTCACCCTCCTCACCCATTTTGCTCATCTGAGCTTGGCGTTTTTATGAGCTCATTTTCTGTTACTATGATGAAATACCTGAGGCTGAGTGCTTTATAAAGAAAAGAGGTTTATTTAGCTCACAGTTTTGGAGGTTGAAAGTCCAAGATTGGGTGGCTCCATCTATTTGGCCTCTGGTGGAAGTTCCTCCTGACAACATTAACATGGTGGTAGCCTATGGCAGAAAGTCGGAGAGAGTGGGGAGGAGCCAGGCTTTCTCTTTGATAATAGCCTTCTTGGAGGTGACACGACAGGGGTGGCAGGTGCCTCCATTTGATTCATTATCTCTCCTGAGCCTGGATGTTCTTCCACATGTCTGACTTGAATCTCTCTTGATGCAGCTTAAATCTGCACCTCTGACAAGCTGGATTTTCAAGGTGCCTCACATGGAAATGGAACTTCCTTTCTTTTCTCTGAGATTCAGAGAGATGAAATGACTTGCCCAAGCTCACCGGGCTGGTGCCCTGAGACCCAGGCCCTCTCATTCCCAACAGAGCCCACCACCCCTCCCAGAAGGAGACCAGGCCCACACACTGCCCCGGGGAACCTTTCTCCATTCGTCTCTCGGTCCTCCGACACTCACAAAGTCAGATGCAGCAGCCAGAGGGGGAGAGGGTCCTGGGTGCTGTTCTCCTGCCAGTGGATTCTGCTGACCTCCACAGGCCCAGCTGCAAATCAAGAGGGTGGCCTCCACCTCTTGGGGCTGCAGAAGATGGGGGGGTGTGACTCTGAAACTCCACTTGGCCACTGGACCCCAACCCAGCTGTACAGTAACCAGTGTGCTTGGTCAGGAAGCTGAGACACACAGGTCATGGTACAGATGGGACTGGGCCCCGGGATGGACGTCTTGCCCAGGATTCAGCCCTTCAGACAACTGAGCAGTCCCTCACCCATCTCCCCAGACCCGGGCCTTATGCCCAGAGCTAAAGGAGGACTCCTTCCTGCTCCCCAACTTCACAGGAGCCTGCTGAACTTGACCGGCCTTCAGACCTTGGTTCAGAGGCCACCGTCTCTGACCCTCCCCTGGCCTCTCTGAGCAGACAGGACAGCCAGCCCTACACTCCTCTTCCTCACCTGCATCCTGTGCCAGCCCTTTGGGGTACTCCCCAGGGGGTCAATGTCTCCCCTATTGCCTGTCACCTCCAGATGGGGAGGGGACAGTGGTGCTCATGGCTGTACCTCCTCAACAAGGCCCAGGGTCCTTCAAGTAGGAGTTCTGTATTTGTTGAAGGGATAAGTAATCCCCAGAGTCCCGGAGGAAGAGCAGGCAGTGTCTTTAATGCGCTGTGACCTTGTCCTCAGTAAAGACTGAGGCCCAGGAGTCACTGTGGAGCCTCTGCCTCTGTGTGGTCCGGCATGTGCCTGGGGGTAGGGGTGGGCGGGGGAGGTGGCCAGGCTGGCCAGGCAGGGTCAGGTACCTGGCATGACAGGACAGTGCCATCTAGCTGTGGCTGGAGCCAGAGCAACAACAGAGGCCCAGAGCAGGACTGGTCAACGGGAAGTCATCCTGGGAGTCCATGGGCACCGGCTAATTCCTTGGCTTTTCCTGCTCTACAGGGGGTGACACAATCTCAGCTTATTGGTCCCCAGCTCGGGACCCAGCCTATCATAAAGAGGCACCCAGGGTCAAGCTGGAGATGCCCTCAGAAAAGCCCCAGGTGGGAGCCCAACAGTAACCAGGCTGCTTACAGGGGCAGGTGTCCTACTGTACACTGATGGCTCCATCCTCCAGGGTGCAGGCAGAACTTTGACTGTGGAACAAGTGTGTGTCCCCAGAACTGCTGAGGCTGCTGGCAGCCAGGGCCCTGCTCACTGCCTCACTCCGGACCTGGTGCGTCCCGAGGGCAGTGGCAGCGACTATAGGTAGCACCCTGCACTCCCCACAGCCTGGCGCGGGCCTGGCACCTGCACAGAGCCCTGCTCTGCGGCTCTCCCTGGCAGAAGCTGAGCAGCATGAGAAGAGCCTCCAGGGGTCAGAGCTGCCTGGGCTCCAAGAGGGCGGCTGCACCAGGGGAGGACGAGCCCCTCTAGCTCTCCAGCCGAGGCCCCGCAGCAGGGTCAGCTGCTAACCCGGGACTGCTGGGTTGGGAGGGAGGCTGGCCAAGATGACATCGAAGGTGCCCTTAACTCCATAACTCTGTGATACATAAATTGCTTATGTGCGTCCCTTCCCTAGCATGTGAACCCAGCTCAATTTAAATCTTCTTCCCAAGCTGAGATCCTTCAGAAGCCAACTCTGAGATGGAGATGAGCCTTCAGGACCCTAGGGAGCATCATCGGGCATCAGATGGTCACTACTGGGCCGGGGGAGAAGCTGAGCTATACTGCACTCTAAACCACAGCCTCAGACCACCATGCAGGGAGCTCAGGAGCTGGGATGACCCTGGGTTTCTTGAATCAGGGTTAGTGAGACTGGCCTTTATACTCCTGTGTTGATTTGTCAGTAGGTACAGGCTGGCCTGGGAAGGGATGTGGCTCAGGGCTGTCATGGAAGGCTGGGAAATGTGTTCTGCATTCCCGGAGGGGTCAGGGCCAGAGTGCATCACGGGGGCCCCCTACCATCCTTCTGGGGGTAACGTCTTAGGCAACAGTGAGCCAGCAAGGAAGGTCTTCTTGGGCAGTGGACCCTGTCTTGGGTTTCCAAATCTCTGCACTTGAGCAGCTCCCTAAGGGGTGATGCCCAGAGCCCTAGAGGGAGTGGTCTGTACCCTTCACCTTCATCTTCTCTTCTTCCTCTGAGAGAGGGTCAAGGGGTAGAGTAGGAGATGACCCAGGGACCAGAGATCCTCACTCTAAGTGCCAACAATTGGATCTGAGAAAAACCAACTCATTCCTATTCCCACCACGCAGGGACCCTAATTAAACTTTAAACTCCTGTTTCCTTTTTCCTTTTCAAAATTTCCATGGTAGGTAATTAACTTCCTCACTGTGGGTAAGCCGTTCATTAATGCTCTGTTAATGACGATGGAGATCAGAGCGCGGTGAATCCGCTTTGAGTTTCTTCCTTTCATTTCCTTCCATTTTTTCAAAGATCTGGCCTCACTGGGAAAATAAAGCGAAGACGTCTCAGTGAGCAAACGCTACGCGCAACAGGCTTCTCTTTCAGGACTCTCTTGAAATCCTCGCAGCGAGGAAGCCTTACCCCTGGGAGGGCACAGTGGTTTTGGTGGACCAACAGGAGCAGCCAGGTGCAAAAGGGCACCTCTCCTGATGAGCCTTCCTTAGGGGGGCCAGCAGATGCTTCCCCAGGAACAAATGCTGAGATGGGCTGGCAGCCAGGGGCGAGGTCCCTCGCACTGCCAGCCCGAACCCACCACCCCTCAGCCTGTCTCCTCTCCCAGGTCCACCCACCACCAACTCTGCGCCACCACATGCGATCAACAGGATTTTGTACGCGTGATGTGAGAGTGTAACGACTTTAGAAAACAATTGCACAGTATCTTCAGAAAAGGGAGGTTTGCATACTTTGGGATCCAGCGTCTATACTTAGGTAAATAGAGAAACTTGGACACATGCAGGAGAAACGCACCAAAGGTACTGATCACTGTTCAGTGGAAACCACCCACACGTTCGTGGACCGAAGAGCGATGACTGAACACTGATGAGACCCAGCTGTAAGAATGGCAGGAAGCAGCTACCCGCTCCAGAGTGGGGGAATCAGAAAGGAAGAGTTTAATAGGAGCTTGGGGCTTGAGGAGGGCCTTCAGAAAGAGGCTTGGACCTCTGAGAAGGGGGCCTCTCTCAAGGACGTCCAGCCAGCCGTTTCCATAGAGATGAAAAAAAAAAAAAAAAAAGAAAAGAAAACGAAACAAACATTATTCAGACATATGTACCTATGTGGCAAGACTTCAAAAAGCAAGGAAATCATAAACACAAAATTGAAGATGGTATTGAAGATGATTGCCCCTTTTGTGAGGAGGCAGAGAGATGGACAGGAGATTTAAGCTAAGTGATGTTTAAATTCTTGTGTGAATAATAAGTTCAGAGGTTGGTCATATTTTATTTTATAACTAACATTTAAAAATACGCTTTGTGGGACTGGGGTTGTGGCTCAGCAGTAGAACCCTTGCCTAGTATGCGTGAGGCACTGAGTTCCATCCTCAGCAACACATAAAAATAAAATAAAGGTGATTGTGTCTACCTACAATTAAATTCGTCTTCCCTCTCACATCCTACCAGGGTTTGACCTGTACAATCCACAGAATATAGCAGAGTGATGGGGCTGGGGCTGTAGCTACTGAGCTACAGCTCAGAGCGCTTTGCCTAGCATGGGTGAGGCACGGGTTTGGATCCTTGGCACCACATAGAAATAAACAAATAAAGACATTCTGTCCATTTACCACTACAAAGAAAAAAACAACAAACAAAGAAGTGATGGCATATCTCCTCCAAGGTTAGGATTAAAAGACACCATAAGCTTCTATTTGGGTCCCTTGTATCTTTATGGGGAGGCCCCAGTGACAAGGAACTCAGGGCTCCTGCCCAAGGATGATAACTGTAGTCCTGGCCAACACCCGAGACTTCGTGAGACCCTCACTGCAGCTGCTTTCAGGTGCTGAGGAATCCCTGCAGCCGAGGTCAGGGCTGCCCTGGGAGGCGGCTAGTGCTGTAGTTGACTATGTGCTGTGATCTGTGCATTGAGGGTGGGAGTGGACGTGAGGGTCCTGGAAAAGTCTCTTACAGTCGTGCAGGACGGGAGATTCCCCAGGGCCTGCTGAGCCTGGATTCCTGGATTCCATCTCACCATGGAACCTAGGTGAGATGATAGAGGGTTGGCTAGTTTATGCTGCTACGTTTGGGGGGAATAACTTGTGGTGTCATTAATATGTAAACTTTAAAATGCATAGAATGTTGAATTTTAAAATAGGAGGAAATATTCAGATAGAATAGAAGGAAGGGAATCTAGGTCGGAGGCAGGCCAGTGGGAAGTCATAGGGAGGAGCCCTGACACAAGGTGGGAAGCAGCTCTGTGGGTTCTGGAGGAGAAGCCAGGGAACTGGGATCCTGGGGCAAAGCTGCAGGGCTGCTCGCGGCCACACGAGGGCGCCCTCACACTGCCACATCTGGGCTGGGGGGTAGCAGAATGAAATGAAGGAGAGAGAACCTTCTGGGGAGGTAGGGTGGGTCAGTCCTGTGTGCCCAGGGACAGGCCCCTCTCCCCAGGCTTCTTGAAGAATGTGATGTTCCTCTGAGCACTGGAAACAGCTGATTTTCAGGTGCTGAGGAATTCGTGCAGCAGTGGTCAGGGCTGCCCTGGGGGGTGGCTTGTTGATTATGTGCTGTGGTCTGTGCATTGAGGGTGGGAGTGGGCGTGAGGGACCTGGAAAGGTCTCTTACAGTCGTGCATGATTGGAGCTTCCCCATGGCCTGCTGAGCCTTCCTGCTCGGGGAAGGAGAGGGGACCAGGACAGAGACATTGTTAGCAGCTTTCTGGACCCTTCTCCCCTCCCCACCCTCAACTTCTAAGTTTCTCTATTTACCTAAGTATAGATGCTGGACCCCAGAGTAGGCAAACCTCCCTTTATCTGTGGGTGAGCACAGAGCTTCTACAGCCTTCCCACCAGAAAAACTTTCCCCTATCATCAAGTAAGACTGAGAGAAGCCTCCTGGATTCTGGTGCACTGTAGGTGCTTCATAGTTGAGGAACTGAACTGTAGGAAGGCCTTAGGTTGATGAGAGGTGAGGGGCTCAGAACAAAATACCCCGAAGGGCACCTCAGCAGGCTGGGTACTTTACTCTGAAGGACATTGGCTGGGTCTTAGAAGGTCTGTGTCTGACCTTCTTCTACCCTTGTCTTCTCATTGCTCCTTCTCCCCCCGAAGCTCTTCCCAGGAACCAGAATTCCTCGTCCCCAAGGCAGGTCACAGAAACCAGAACCCTTCCTCCAAAGCAAGCCATAAAAATCTATCAAGATTTCTCTTTCTTCTCACCTTTCCCTTGAAGACCTCATTCCCGAGGATCCTGCCCTGTCTCTGGGAGGGTGGGGGATACGACACAGAGAGGCTAAAAAGAATCTGAGCAGACAAGCCTTACTGGTCCCCCTCAGTCTGTTCCCTAAACCTCACCTAACTTGCCACCATGTTTCCACCTGGCTGTCCACTCTTCACCAAACTTAAGCATAAAAACAGTTCCCCGTGGCTGGGGTGGTGGCTCAGTGGTAGAGCGCTTGCCTAGCACGGGTGAGGCCCTGGGTTTGATCCTCAGCACCACATTTAAAAAAAATAATAATAAAGTTATAAAAAAAAGAAAAAGAATTTAAAAACAAAACAAAAAACAGTTTTCCCTGAGTCTCTGGGTCTTCATTTCTGCGGGCACAGGGGCTGCTGCAAAACTGTGATTAAATTTGTTATGCTTTTCTCTGGCTAACTAACTTGTCTTTGTTCAGGAGTGTCAGCATTGACCCTTCTGGTAGTGAAGGAAAGGTGTCTTTCTGCCCACTTTTCTGCCCCTACAGAAGGAGGGGCTTTCTATGAACTCTGCCCAGGGGCAGGAAGCCTGTGGAAGGGCAGAACATTTGTGTTCCCTATTGACTCTCCCAGGGCCAGCACAGTGCTGGCACACAGCAGGCACGTGACAATGACAGCGTATGAACCATAACCCACACTTACTCAGCACCTGCCCTTGTGCCAGGAACTGTCCAGGACACCCTCCAGGAGAACCCTTGCTGGCTGAGGAGCATCCAGGACCCACCGCCACCTATTTCCTGTTCTTCAGAGGCAGAAAGCTCAGTCAGGTGCGGTGGCACATGCCAGTCATCCCAGCCACTGGGGAGGCCAAGGCAGGAGGATCGAAAGTTCAAACCCAGCCTCAGCAACTCAGCGAGGCCCTAAGCAACTCAGCGAGGCCCTGTCTCCAACAAAATATAAAAAAAGGGCTGGGGATGTGGCTCAGGGGTGAAGCACCCCTGCGCTCAATCCCTGGTGCCAAAAAAGAAGAAAAGAGAGAAAGCTAAACACGGCCTTTCCCAGATCCAGTCCTTCCCGAGGGACAGTGCAGACGGGATCCACCACTTAGACCCTCACATGAGCCTGGGGAGGTGAAGGAGGCCGCCTTCCTGCGTGGGCTGCCCCTGGCAAGCTGGCCATGCAGTTGCACGTTTTTACTGCAGCAGCAGCTGGTGTCCAGTCCCCACCCTGGGCGCCAGGGGACAGCTGGCAGAAGCAGTGAGGCCCGCCTGCTCCCTGGCCACAGCCGTTGGTGCAGCCTTGGGCGCCCGCCTGCCTTTCCTGCTCAGACCCAGCGGCAGACCCTCTAGAGACTCAGCCCCACCCCATGGCCACACAGGCATCCCCCGTGCCCCCAATCCTGGGTCCAATCACTTTCCATTCAAGACACCTCTGGTGGCTGCTGTGTCCTGCATGGAACTCTGCCACACAACCATGACTGTCGTCGTTTTGCCAATGAGGAAACTGAGGCACAGAGACGCATGGCCAGTGAGTGGCAGGGCCAGGCTTTGGATCCAGGTCTTTCTGAGTTTGGTGCCCATTCTAGTTACTGCCTCTGAGAGTATGTGACACTGGTGCCAGGGGAGGGAGGTGGCTCAAAGAGCTGGGGGCAGGGGCTGGGCTGCCTTCTGTCCTGAGGCAGGTGACCAAGGAGCCTGTCCCTTTTTTTTTTTTTTTTAAGAGAGAGAGAGAGAAACTTTTAAAAATATTTTTATTTTTTAGTTTTTGGTGGACCAACATCTTTGTTTGTATGTGGGCCGCATGCATGCCAGGTGAGCGCGCTACCGCTTGAGCCACATCCCCAGCCCAGAGCCTGTCCCTTCTTGAGCAGCATAGCAGCGCAGCCTCCCGGGGAAGGGACAGGGGCTGTGTTGTCCCTAGATGGGCTGAGCAGGGCCGGGAGGCTGCCTGGGAGAGCCAGGCTGACTGGGCACTACTTCCCTTGGAGAAACACTTCAGTGATCACTGGGAAAGCCTAAGAGGTGGTGGTGGGGGTTCAGCAGGCCCATGGGTCAGGAGGGCACCGTGGATGACACCAGCTTGGTTTCTTCCGTATCCCAGGGTTGAATGGAACCCAGAAGACTGACAGGCGCTGTATAGCAGCCCAGGTGGGGGGTGTGCAGGAAGCGTCTCAGTCCTCTGGCCTGCAAAGCTCGCTCTCCTTCCAGGCGGCTGACTGCGGGTGGAGTGGCAGACCCTGCTAAGTGGTGAGAAGAGAAAATTAAAGTTGCTGGCTGATGCTTTAGATGCTCACGTGCTCCCAACCTCAAGCTGACCACATTGAGGACACTGAGCAAGGCCACCAGGCGGGCTGGTTTCCACCTCTGGTCAGACCCGTCTCTGGAGTTCGCAGTCCTTTATCTTATAGGTATGGGGTGCCACCCCATACTGCACCCGTGGCTGCCCGCCACCGATTAAATACTCATTCTCTAAAGTCCCCATCTCAGAGAGAGTACATTCCAGGATAGAACACATTTCCCTGTTTCCTTGATGACTAGTTCCCTTCCCACTATCCCAAGCAAATGAATCCATCCCCCCACCCCCAGTCACTATAGACCTGCTCCTCTAGCCTCTGATGGCCCCTTGAGCATCAGTGCCATGATTCTGGGAGGTTTGAGCTCAGAGAACGCAGACATTCAGAGCAACTCTAGGAGAGAGTTCTGTTATCATTCCCATTTTGCAGATGTAGAAACTGAGGCTTAGAGAAGTTTTTTTTTTTTTTAAACTTTCCCTGGCACACAGGGCTGCACTTTGAGTCAAGATTCATTCTCTGAATACCTAATATACTCTAGTCACATGAGACAGAAGAATCCAGAAAGGCCATGGAGGGGCTGGGGGTGCAGCTCAAAGGTGGTGAGCATGCTCTGTGTGTGTTTCCAGCCCCAACAGCACGGTGTTCTTCACTGACTAGAGTTCTTTAAAGATTCCTTTGAAACCCTACGACTCTGCTGGCATCTTCATGAATGAATTAAATCAATCCTCGTCATCTGCCTGACGAGGTGAGTCATCTGCTAGGTGTGAGTCATGCTTTTAACCTTTTGATGACTATGCTATGACGGTGGATAGGAAGTGAGGACTGAGGAAGAGGGGGGTGTCATCAGGATCCTGGTGGTGGCGTGAGGGCCTGACGAAGACTGTAGCAGGGAACAAGGCCAGGCGTGGGCAGGCAGGAGAAAGTGGGGGGGCGGGGGTGGGCAGGTGCAGAGATGGAGGAGTTTAGGAACCTGCCAAAGCTTCTGGCTCAGAAAACTTACCCTGTGGGCCCAAGTCTTCCTTGGCTTGCGCTTACCATTAGCATTTGAGAAACTAGATGCTAGAATGTTCCCTGTCCCAGGACTGGGGCCGTAGTTGTTACAAAATGTCTATGGAGCTTCTCATGTGAAAAACATTCAGAACTATGCTCAGAAAAGCAACCAGGCTCTTTCACTTAACAAAAAATTGGGGCTGGGAGGGCACAGAGAAGAAAACACAGCGATTGAAGGAAGCTTCTCCTCTGTGGACAGCCCACTTCCTTTCCTGATTGCTAGCTTGCCTTCTCTCTTTCTTTTTTTGGATTGAACCCAGCTGCACTTTACCACTGAGTTACACCTCCAACCTCTTTTATTTATTGTTTTGAGACAGAGTCTTGTCAAGTTGCCCCTGCTGGCCTCCAACTTGACATCCTCCTGCCTCAGCCTCTCAAATCACTGGGTTTACAGGTGTGTGCCACTGGACCCAGCTCCCTCCTAGCTGCTGCTTCTTATTTGGGGGGAGGGTATCAGGGACTGAATTCAGGGACACTGAACCACTGAGCCACATCCCAGCCCTATTTTGTACTTTATTAGAGAGTGGGTCTCACTGAGTTGCTTAGCACTTCACTTTTGCTGAGGCTGGTTTTGAACTCCTGATTTTCCTGCCTCAGCCTCCCTAGCAGCTAAGATGACAGGCGTGCGCCACGGCGCCCAGCTCTTACTAGCTTCTTAATGGCTACTTCCTCCTGGGATCCAGCTAGAGCCAGCAAATGACACTCAGTTCTTGGGACAGCAAAGCTTAACCGTGGTAATTTTGTCAAAACTAAGAAATTAACATTGATACGATCCTATTAATTAAACCACAGGTCAGCCTTTCCACTAATATCCTCTTTCATTTCCAGGATCCAGTCTAGGACACCACATTGCATTTAGCAGGGTCATTGTGTTGGATTGCTTCCACCCCCAGGATTTGCATAGAGGAGATGAAATGGCACGTTAAAGGGCTTTGTCAACTGAAGAGTTAAGTAATCATTACCAGCAGTTCTTACTTCATTGTTGCTCTGGTTAATCATGAAACTTCCAGATGCTTCCTTCACTGCGCTGCAGGATGTGAGCAGGCGAAAATGTCACCGAAACTCCTTGAAAACAATAGCTGTGAACGTGTGTAGTTAATCTTCACAGTCTTACTGTGCTTATTTTATCAGTGAGAAGGTAACTGATTTGCTCAAGAAGGTACTAGATGGTTTTAGCCTCCCAAGGTTGGCTGGGCTGACTCTTCATGTGCTGGTGAATCACAGAACTTCCTGCATAGTTGCACCTTAGGAGGCCAATAGCTCCAGGCTCTGGGAACTTCAATGGCTCACTCCTATATCTTTCCGGGCGGCGAGAGTCAGGTACATAGAAGATGCTCCCCAGGATAGCATCCGGATGCAATATTGATAAAGACTAACTCTGTATCTGTTGCTAACCCACCACTCATTGCCTGTCTTCCCCTCCTAGAAGGTAAAGTCCATGCAACAGACAGGGTTGGCTGGTACTGAATCCTCACTGCCTAGAACAGAGCTTGGGACAGCACATGGTGTCAATAATATCCATTAATGAATATGTAGAAACATCTGTCAGCCAACACCACTCTATCTTTTTGTGACAGTGTATTGTTGGGTTTTTTGTTTGTTTGTTTATACTGGGGATTGAACCCAGAAGGGCTTAACCACCGAGCCACATCCCTAGCCCTTTTTATATTTTATTTAGAGACAGGGTCTCACTGATGTGCTGAGGCTGGTTTTGAACTCATGATCCTCCTGCCTCAGCCTCCTGAACTGCTGGGATGACAGGCGTGTGCTACCTACCGTGCCTGGCTAGTGTCTTGTTTTCTGAAGCTGAGCTCAGAAAGAGAATGCCCCAGAACCACCACAACCCTCTGAGGTGGCGGAATGCTGAACCTCTGGCTTCCCGAGTTCAACATTCACTTGCAGCTGATGCTCAGAAGAGGAACCGCAGGAATGTTGTCTCCAAGACACCTGCCTGCAGGAAGGAGCCCTGGCAGCTGGCCCAGGTGGCCTGGGGCTCTGTGCTCCACCGTGTGGTCCAACCCCTAAAAGACCACAACTGGAAACCACTGGGCTGGAGGCCACATCACACTAAATCCCCTTTGACCAGAGTGCAACCCGTGGAGAAGCAGAAAAAAAAAATAATAATAATAACCTGCTTGTAATCAACACCAGCTTCATTTTCTTGGGAGACAACTGTTTCTTTCCAGAAGTCTTCTATCTCAAATCTATTCATTTGCCCTCCAATATTAGTGACAAAGTAACAATCATATTCACATTATGGAAAAATGCAATGTAGGGGGAAAATCATCATACCAACACCAGTATGGGTGAGATTTTGTGTGTATTACCTTCCCCTTTTCACCCTGAGAGTCTATCTATGATCTAACTAGTTGTTCTGTGTTTTTTTTTTCTTATTTAACATTGTATCCTACTGATAAAATAAGGCTTTTTCCTTGCTGTGAGACTTCATAACCATCTACTTAAATTCATTTCCAAACACCTAAGGATTTTTTAAAATTTATTGTTTCACTTTTCTTTTAACCTTTTTTTAAAAAAATTAATTATCTTTATGTGGTGCTGAGGATCAATCCAGGGCCTCGCATGCGCTAGGCAAGCGCCCTACTGCTGAGCCACAATCCCAGCCCAGGATTTTTAAATATATTATTCGTTTCACTGTCAGATATGCCCCAAAAAGGTCACCCAAAGGGGTTGAAAGACAAAAAACTCAAGACACTTAATATCTTAAGACTTCACTGAATATTAACATTAAAATAAACAAAGCCTAGCTAATATACAAGTGACAAGTACAATAAAATTATTCATCAGGGAAAAGTATATCAAAACCATATGTCAGCCAGGCGCAATGGCACAAGCCTGTAATGCCAGCAGCTTGGGAGTCTGAGACAGGAGGACTGTAGGTTCAAAGGCAGCCTCAGGAACTTAGTGAGGCCCTAAGCAACTCAGTGAGACCCTGTCTCTAAATACAATACAAAAAAGGGCTGGGGATGTGGCTCAGTGGTTAAGTGCCCCTAGGTTCAATCCCTGGTACCAGAAAAACATATAAACAAACAATTATACACCTACTGGTACTAATAATAACAGAATTAGAATTTCTAATTAGAATTAGAAATTCATCTGCTGACAAGAATGCAGAACATCCAGAATTCCATACGTTACCAACTGCTTAGAAAATAACATTTCAGTTTCTTGTAAAGTTAAACATGAATTTGCCATATGTCCCAGCAATCCCAATCCCAATATTTACCCAAGGGATATAAAAGCCTATATCTACACATAGATCTCTTAAATGTTTACAGCAAAATGGATAGAAAGTGGAAATCACTCAAATGTCCATCAACTGGTGAACAGATGTACAAATTATATCCATGCAAAGGAACGCTACTCGGCAATAAAAAGGACCGGATTGCTGATAAATGTAACAACAAAGATGAATCACACAACATGATGCTGTGTGAGAGACACAGGAGGCTACTCTGAATTGTTTCCAGTCACACTTCTGACACCATGTTGTAAGTTTGTTCCACAGCAACAATCATTGCTCCAACTCTGCAGACATCAACTACGGGGTACTACAATTCTTTTTTTTTTTCCTTTTTTTAAAAATTTATTTCTTACATACATGACAATAGTGGAGTGCATTAAATTCATAATTATCCATTCACAGCACAATTTTTTTGTAACCATATATAAAGTATGTTCACATCAAATTAGGGTATACAATCAATCAACAAATATACAAAAAAATGCCCATCATCTCTAGCAATCAGAGAAATGCAAATCAAAACTACTCTAAGATTCCATCTCACCCCAGTAAGAATGGCGGCTATTACGAAGACAAACAACAAGTGTTGGTGAGGACGTGGGAAAAAAGGTACACTCATACACTGCTGGTGGGACTGCAAATTGGTGCAGCCAATATGGAAAGCAGTATGGAGATTCCTTGGAAATCTGGGAATGGAACCACCATTTGACCCAGCTATTCCTCTTCTCAGACTATACCCAAAGGACTTAAAAACAGCATACTACAGGGACACAGCCACATCAGTGTTTATAGCAGCACAATTCACAATAGCTAAACTGTGGAGCCAACCTAGATGTCCTTCAGTGGATGAATGGTTTAAAAAATGTGGCATGTATACACAATGGGGCACTACCATTCTACTAATGAGAGGAGTTAGTGTCAGACTCCACAGATTTGAAGGCTCAGTCCCATGAGACTCCCTCACTTCAGACCATTCACAAGTCTCAGGCTGACCCTGTGGTTGATCGGCTGGTAATAAACTAGGGGTTTCCATGACCCCCTCTTCAAGCTTGATAATTTTCTGAAACAGCTCACGGAACTCAAGGAAACCCTTTACTTCTGCATACTGGTTTATTAGAAAGCTTATGACTCAGGAACAGCCAGAAGAGATGCACTGGACAGGTATGCGGGACCTTCCCAGGCATACCTTCTTGGCCCCTCATTGTGTTCCCCAAGCTAGGACTGTTGTTCAGGGATTTTTATGAAGGAGTTGAAAATCTGACCCTCTCATCACTCCTTGGTCTCTCTGGGGATCAGTCCCCATCCTGAAGGTTTCCACAGGTCCCAGCCACAAATCCTGTCCCTAGATGCAAAAGGCACTCTTACCACTCCAGGGATTCCAGGGGTTTTAGGAGCTGTGTGCCTGCAACTGTAGATAAAGGCCAAACATTATTTCCTGTTATGCCACAACTACCTACTAATTCCATTTGGGAAAAGGTAAAACTTAAGGGACAGAAATCAGGTCAATAGCTGACAGGGATTAGGGGTGAGGGGCAGGCTTGACCAGTTACCCAGGTCAATGCTCTTTCTCTAGCAGCATTTCCAAAAGAAAGGAGCCAAGTATTGGGGGGTCTTTGAAATGTTCTAAACTGGGGTTGTACTTATTTGAATAAACATTTTTGTCAAAACTCATCAAACTGCGTCCTTAAAAAAATGGAACGGTAGGGCTGGATATGTGCTTGTCTACCATATGCAAGGCCCTGGGTTCAATTCCCCGCACCCCTAGAAATGATGATGAGGTGTTCAGCCATATGTAAAGTATCCCCTTAATCCATCTGACTTCAAATAAAAGCAATTTCCTTCCCCCATCGTCTGCAAATCCCCAGTCCTCAGAGGATGTGATGTTTATTTTGGACTGCTACGAAGGATGAAATAGAGTTTCCTCAATAAACACCTGGCTGTTTCCACAAAGGTGTCTGCTATCCACGTTAAGCGTCACTGGGTGAACATGGTTCAGTAGAATGTTTTCCAGGATCTTTGGCTCCTCTGACTATCCGTGGTTTCAGCCGGGACGCTTCTCCCCAGGGCCTCTCTACTCTATGTTATTCTGTAGGGACTCCTTTGGCCTCCCCCTCTGGATCTTGCTTTTTCTGATTCTCCTCTGCTTTCTCTTCTTTGGCCACAAGTCGATAATTGATGCCCATACCAATGAAGAGAAAGACACTGGCAATCATCAGGATCACACCACATGACCAGTAGGTGTATTTGTAGTCTCCGTATATGTCATTGAGACGACCTAAAGATGTAAAAAAACAAAGTAATGTGGGTAAAGTAAACGGGGATACCCTTTCCCAAAGTATAAGGATCCACTCAGAAAGAAGATGTTGATCCAGTCTTCAAAGCCCCCAAATGCCCAATGGGTACCAAAAGGAGTTGCTAAAAATAACCTTATCTTCTATTTATGTCATTTTTTTCACTGATTTTGGGTGCCCTTGCATATTCTGTTATTTTTAGAAACCTGGAAAATCATCAATTCTTGGCAGATTCGAATTGTAGATTACCTACAATCAATCCCCTCAGTATGTAATGCTCAGAAGAGGTCTGGGACTCTTGTCCGGGGACACACAGCTATTCCAGTTACCAGAGGCCCATGCTCTTTCTCTAGCAGCATTTCCAAAGATCACGACAGGCACGTTCCACGGTCATCATCAATTGTAGAGATACAACTGAAGTACAGAGACATAGGTAACCTGTCCAAGGTCACAAAGCTAGTAAACGAAACCGTTTGGCTTTCACCTGGGATTTCTGACTCCTGGATCTATACCTGTAACTATTGTGCAACGGGGAGCCCAATGTTTCAAAGGTCAAAAATTTGGGGTGACGTATCACTTCCTTTTATCTTTAAGGCTCTGTCAAGTCTGGTAGTAAAGAGATCCGTTGAACTTGGCGTGTCTAAACCTCCCGTTATGGTGACAGTTTATCAGTACCTCTAGAAATAAACTCTGGAAAGCCCTACTCTGCACTTAATAGAACCAATTCAAATGTGACCCCCATATGGCTTCCTGACTCAGGGCGTCGCTCATTCAGCAACTGTCACTGAGCCTCCATCACTGCCCAGACACTGGCTTCACTCAGGGCTGCCGATGAGGGTGAGCAAGGGCCTTACCACCCACAGCTGAATGGAGAGGAGATGTTGTTCAGATAATCACACAGACGTGACAAGCGCTACAGGGAGGGTTATGGAAGTAGAAAATGGAGGACTGGAACTGGCAGGTAGGGAGAGGAAGTCTTCCTCCCTTGAGTCCACTGAGCTGAGACTTGCAGGAGGACAGAGATCCTCAGGAGTAGGGGGTAAGGAGAGGATCCAGGCAGAACAGCAAGTGCAAAGGCACAGGGGTAGGAAGAAGGAAGCACGGCATGTGAGCCGGGATGAAGGGCTGGGCTACTGGAGCAGAGAGCAAAGGGCTGGTGCTAAGAAATGAGGTGGAGAGTCAGGTGAGGCCAGGCCAGGCCAGGCAGAGCCTTGTAAGTCACATCAGGAAATTTTATCCTCACCCTAAGAGTGGTGGGAAGCCACGGAAGAGGTGTAAGAGACTTCAGGACAGCTGGCGCAGGTACAGGAGGACCAGTTACGAGGTCACCATTAGGGTCAAGCCAGAACAGGAAACAGGTGTTTAGGTAAGGGTGGTAGTAGTGATGGAGAAAAATGGGCAGATTAGGAAGGTTTTGGAGGTAAAAACTGATAGGATTCGTGAAGCTCACTGAGTAGAGAGAAAAGTAACCGAGGGGAAGTTTTGAAGTCAGCAGTTGGCCTCTGTGTGGGGATCCCTCCTTGCTCCTTCATGCATAATCTCAAAAGCATGAATCAGTCCAGAGGAGAACCAAATTATTCTTGTATTTAGTATTAAGTAATAATTTCTAAATGTAAAGAATTTGCTCTTCTTATGGAATAATCTATTAAGTTTTGTAGCCCTTTGCTGAATGCGAGATCTCGGACAGATTATTTCATTTTTAGAAGCCCATATTTCTTCACTTGTAAAGTGGGACAGTAACAGTTCTACCTCATAGACTTGTGAAATATGACAGGGCATATAAAGTGACGAAAACAGTCTGGTACACTGTGAACCCTCGCCTGATACCTATTATTATTATTTTGAATAGCAGGACTGAGAGAAATGTCATGATTAAAATGAAAATACTATTAGTATTTTCAGGGTGGAAAGGTACATTACTCATTTTTCTACAATAAGCGTGTTCATTTTGTGACCAGAAATACTTTTAAAAATACTGAAGTTTGTAATAGTTTTTTTTTTAATTCTCCTTTCAGCTTGATGGTTCAATTTACTTTGATTTGGTAAGTATTTGAGCAATCACCTGTGTCAAGTAATGTGCCAGCACTCAGGGTACAGAGGTGAGAAAGGCTTGCTCTGTGCTACCAAACAGCTCACTAATCTCTGCTGCTTTTTTTTTTTTAATATTTATTTTTTAGGTGTAGATGGACACAACCCAATGTGTTTATTTTTATGTGGTGCTGAGGATCGAACCCGGGTCCCGGCCGTGCTAGGTGAGCGCTCTGGCCACTGAGCCACAATCCTAGCCCCTAATCTCTGCTTTCTATCACGGTCCCAATCCTGTTTTATGATAGCGGGATCATAGAGGTAGGGAAACATATTGTACCTAACAGTGGTGGCCCCAGGAGGACAGGACAGCATTCCACAATGGTCACCAATCCCATGGCGCTGGAGAACTTCTGCGGTCCCACGAGGTCCATCAGTGTTTCAAACAAGACAGAGCTGAGCCACCCAAAGGCAAATCCTAAGCATCCCGCATAGACACAGAACCCAACGTAGCTGGTAGAAAAAGGCAGTATCATATGACACACTCCATTTGCAAAAATCGCAGCAGCAAAGAAATACTGGATTCGTGGTCTTATCCACTTGGTGTTGGCTAGCAGTCCCATGGAAGGTCTGGCTATAATATCGACCAAAGACAAAATGGAGAGAAGGAAGGCAGGCTTCTCACTAGCAGAGTGTCGACTCTTGGCGTAACTACTAAGAAAGACTAACGGGGCAGCCAGTCCAAAGACCATCATCACGTTTGCAGAGAGATACAGAACGAAGCCTCTGTGGGTGAAGAGGGACAGGTTCAGGAATTGGTTAACTCCTGGGAAGACGGATCTTTTCTCCTCTTTATCGTTCCCACCATTACATTTTCCATTGGCATCACCTGCAACCTTGTTGGCATTAGATTTTCCAGCTTCTGGAAGGGATTCTTTACACTCCACTGTCTCTGCCTGTGTTGGCTTGGGTCCTAGGGGTCGCATCAGGGCTCCAGCCACACAGCAGTTTAGCAGGAGGCCCCCAAGAATCAGGAAGCTTCCTTTACAACCAAAGCTATCAAAGAGAGTCTGATTGAGGGGGGCCAGGACTGCGAGGAGCACAGGGCTGCCGGCCATGGTGAGTCCGTTGGCCAAGGGTCGCTTCTTATAGAAATATGTGCCAATCATGGTCAGAGCTGGATTCAGGTTGAAAGCAAATCCAAGACCTGGAGGGAGGGGGAAAATGACAGCATTACATACTATAATTAACGTCAGAAACACTTGTTATTAATTAACTCGACAAAGAAATTGAACGAAAAGGACAAAAATTGCCATCATTCTGAGAGAGGCTATTATAATTAATGGATCATGAGGTCCACTGTTGTCAAATAAATATAGACCAAAGTGTCTCTATGTAGCAAATACCAGAGTTATAACATTAAAATTATTATTACTTTTATTCTAGCAACCGAAAGAATACTAAAAAAATCCCGGGGCTGGGGTTGTGGCTCAGTGGTAGAGCACTCGCCTAGCACGCGTGAGGCACGGGGTTCGATCCTCAGCACCACATTAAAAAAAAAATAAAGGTACTATGTTCACCTACAACTAAAAAATAAATATTAAAAAAATAAATGTAGGATCTGTACTTAGCTTCATAATATTAGCTTTCTTGAGGAACAGGGAATTGAAAACAAAAAGGAAAAAAATAAATATTATGAGTTCAGAAAGTAAGACAGTAAAAGAAAAAATATTTTTGGATAGTAAAAAATACAACACTGTCAGAAATGCCAGTACTACCACAATAAATTCATTAACTGAAGGCAATCTCTATGAAAATGGCCATGTATTTTATTTTTCAAATGAGGTAAAATGCCCATGAAATATTCCTGGAGAATGAATACATCATAAATATTTGAAAAAGATAAGTAATTTGGGGGACCAATGTAAAAAGAATGAATATGTTACACAGTTATAATAATTAGAACAGTGATGTGAGGGGAAAGGGAAAAAAAACAAGGGATAGTATTGAATTACAGTAGATGGGGTAGAGAGAGAAGATGGGAGGGGAGGGGAGGGGGAATAGTAGAGGATAGGAAAGGCAGCAGAATACAACAGTCACTAGTATGGCAGTATGTAAAAACGTGGATGTGTAACCGATGTGATTCTGCAATCTGTATACGGGGTAAAAATGGGAGTTCATAACCCACTTGAATCAAATGTATGAAATATGATATGTCAAGAGCTTTGTAATGTTTTGAACAACCAATAAAAAAAGAACAGTGTATCAAAAAAAAAATAGAAAAACAAATCAATGAAAATAAGCAGAAAGCCCAAGAATAGAACCAAGAGATGTAACCCCTTTTTTTGGCCAGGCTAGTGCTCTACCACTGAGCTACACCCTCGTCCTGTTATCAAGTTTTTTAACTTAATATATCATGCATATGCCCATACTTCCACGTCTCAGAAATTTTCGCTGATGTTATTTTTCCATTGAATGGTACCATAATTCATTCACCATTCTCTGGTTAATGAGCATTAGGTTGTTGACATTTTTTCTATTAATAAACAGTATATATACACAAAAAAAAATACTTAAAATGGCTCAAGTGGTAGCGCGCTCGCCTGGCATGCGTGCAGCCCGGGTTCGATCCTCAGCACCACATACCAACGAAGATGTTGTGTCCGCCGAGAACTAAGAAATAAATATTAAAAAATTCTCTCTCTCTCTCTCTCTCTCTCAAAAAAAAAAAAAAAGAAAAGAAACGATGCTTGTAATCCCAATGACTCAGAGGCTAAGGCAGGAGGACCTGTCTCAAAATAAAAAAAAAAAAATAGAAATAAAAGAGGACTGGAGATGTAACTCAGTGGTAAAGTGCCTCTGGGTTCAATCCAGCACCAAAAAAAATTTTAAAAAGGGCAGGGGGGTGAGGGGAGGGAGAGTGCTCCTGTCATGCGCTTTACTCCTTGAAAATGTACCTGGCTTCTCTACCAGAGAATCTGCTCTTTGTATCTGATGTTCCCTTAGTCCACTCTGAGCCAGTTCCATCTCGGGTAGTCTGGGGTTTGTGATGGCTGGGAATAGCTGATGACTGCTCTTTAAATAACTGAGGGCACCACGTCCTTTACTGCTACCTTCCTTTAGATGGAAGAAAGGAAAAGAGGGAGTGAGGGAGGAAAAGAAGAAAGGGAGGTGGGACAAAAAAATCTTCAACTCATTCATTTAACAAATGATAATGCCAATTAAGCGCTAGACTGTCTTTAAAAGTTTGCTTTTCTGGCACTCTTAAATTAACACATCTAAAGCTCTTAAAAATAACAGTCAGTCATTTTTCTAATAAAGACATTTTATTTCTCAAAAGAATCGGCAGATCCATGCTACCAACAGTCCACCAAAAAAAAATTAACGCTTGAAAATAAACCAGTAGCACCTCACCTCCAACAACTCCAATACACAAGTAAAGCTCCTGAACCGTGTTACAGAAAGAAGCCGCAACCAAGCCACAGCCAGACAAGCAGCCACCAGCCATCATGACGGGACGACTGCCGTACTTATTCACCAGGATACTGCTGATGGGACCTGGGAGAGAACAGGCAACTTAGCAACGCAGAGAAGCCCACTCCCCACTTCTGCGTCCATACGAGGCATTACGGACAAGATAGGCGTCAAGACAAAACCCCCATCCCCACAACAAACAGAGAAAACACAAAGCCGGGTACAGAGCTGCTTTCCATCATGATTGCAGGCTCATTGATTTGTGTAGTGGAAAAAAACAGCAGCATTGATTGTACATCTTCTGTGTTTCTAGAACATATTAGATGGATTCATTGCAAGAAGAAAAGCCCTCACTCTACCTCTCCTAAGGTAGAACGGGCTGCACATTCCCTGATTCTAAGTCTGTAGGGATCTTCATGTGTTTAGAACATTATTAACGTAACTGTAGCAAGTCTTCTCTGTTCTTGATTTGTGGATAGGTATCTGGAGTGCAGACATGAAGACAACAGTCAGGAGGAACAAATCACTAGCTAGTATGTGTTTTGTTTCTCACAGAAAACAACGATAACAGAACTACAAAACAAAAGTGCCTACCATCACTACTTTTCTTCAGCATTATACTGGAAGTCCAAGCCAGTGCAGTAAGACAGGGGAAAATAGGGATAAGGAAAGAAAGAAACCAAACTATCATTATTTGTGGAAGATATTTTGAATATCCAAAAATTTTGACAGACTCTACCAATAAATTAATGGAAACAACAAGCATTGAGCAAGCTTACGGGATATACAATGAAAATACAAAAATCAATTGCCTTTGTATATATCAGCAAAAGCAGAAAACACTTTTTTCCCCCTCCCTGCGGTACTGGAGATTAAACCCAGTGCATGCTAAGCAAGCACTCTATCACTGAGCTGCACCCCAGCCCAGAAAATGCATTATTATTATTATTATTATTTTATTTCATATTGGGGATTGAACCCGGGGCACTTTACCACTGAGCTACATTCCCAGACCTTTTTATTTTTTTAATTTTGAAATAGGGTATTGCTGAGTTGCTTTGGTCTAACTTGCTGAGGCTGGCCTTAAACTTGCAATTCTCCTGCCTCAGTTTCCTGAGTTGCTGGGATTATAGACTTAATGTAATCACCATGGCCAGCCAGAAAACACATTTTAAAAGAACGTTATCCTTTATATGACTCCAGTTTTGGTCATAGTTAACCTAAGAGGAACATATAGTTGCTATATAGTCTTTACTGATAAAAGGAAGGAAAAATGCGATTCTAATCACCTAGCTTCAAGAACAACCTTTCGAATACCTCACTGATAAGGGCACCAGGAACAGAAAGCACCTACTACAGAGCTTTTGCCTGCCTACTGGTAGTTAAAAGAGCAGGCCTCAGTGGTACTCACCGCCCCCATACATGACAGCAAACATGATGGAGGAGATCCACGACACTTCACTGGTGCTGGCATCAAATAGACCTTCAATTTCTTTGTAAAATACAGAAATAGATTTGGCAAATGCACATGAGAAGCCGATAGAAATGAAAGCACCAACAACCACTGCCCACCCCCAGCCTCCATCTGGGGGGGTATATCCAACTGGACCTTCATTTGACGTTGACATTGTACGTAAAGATGAATTCCAAATACCTGAAGGATCTGAAAGGAAAGCAGTAGGTAACAAGGAGGTCGATAATAATATGCATACTATAAAATTATAAAGATTTAATATCTCCCTTGCAATGTTTTCTCCTTTCCAGAATTTATCCTCTAATGTTTACCTAGTTTTTATTTTCTATAGGACTAACAGGCTCATCTAAAAATGTCAGGAACGACAGTGTTATCTATAACGCACTAGACATACAGCAATCTACAGCATGTGGAATAGAAAGTTATCTCAGTAAGTTTGCTTTTCATCCAGCTGTTGAGGTATTTTTTTTTCTATTATGTGACAGGAAGGATTCCTAAATGATAGCTTAATATAGTTTCAATGAATCAATTTCAGAAGCTGGCAGTTTTAAATCAAAGACTTTCCCTTTTCTTGTTAAGTCATCCAGTACTAATGAAGAAAAAAAATCAGTAGAAATATACTGTAAGATTTTAATTAGTAGCAGGTGGGAGAGGCTGGGAATAGGTTTACTGGTCCACTTTAAAGAAATTACCTTCTCACTGGTTGAGGTGGCCCACACCTGTTGTCCCAGAGACTTGGGAGGCTGAGGCAGGAGGATCTCAAGTTCAAGGTCAGCCTGGGCAAGTTAGAGAGATCTGTCTCAAAATTCAAAAGATTAAAAAAAAAAAGGAATAGTTCTGTTAAGACACTAAAAACCTTTATTAGTTTCTGAATATGATTTTTATAAAGTTTCTAAAAAGTTTTATAAAATTGTGAAATGTTTAGGGTTTGTGCAACTTTTGTTAGATTTAATCTTAGGTACTTTTTTTGTTAAGTAAGAAATAAAGTAGTAACTTTTTTTCGAACCCAGGGCCTTGTTTTGCAGGCGAAGCAAGCAGTCTACCAAGTGAGCTATATCCCCAGCCCTGTTAAGTAGTAACTGTAAAAAATATTCTTCTGATGTGTAAACACAATTGACCCATTTAAATAACAGCTTTATTGATAGATATAATTTGCATATAATAAAATTTATCCTTTCAAAGTGTAAAACTCAGTGATTTTTAGTATATTCACAGAATTATGTAACTATCACCATCTGATTTCAGTTGAAGTTTCCAACTATTATTGTCATGGTTGAATCCTGGATCATCCCTTGAAAAGCTCATGTGCTCAGCAATGCAGGAATGTTCAGAGGTGAAATGACCAGATTATGAGATTACTCCCAGCAGTGGATCCATTCTCTGGATTAATAACTTGAATGGACTACTAGGTGGTACCTGTAGGCAGGTGGGCTTGGCGGGAGGATGCAGGTCACTGGGGCGTGCCTTTGGGGACTACCCCTTTTCCCTGGCTCCTCAATCTCTCTTTCCTGGGGCTGCCAGGAACTGAGCAGTTTTCTTCTGCCCCTGCACCGGGATGTTCTGCCTCATCTCAGGCCCGGAGCAAGCTCACCAGGAAATGAATCTTGGGAAACAGTGAGCCCCAAATAAACTTTTCGTCCTCTAAGTTGTTCTCTTTTATTCCCACAGCTCTACTGAGGTCAAATTGAAGTACAATATGATGCATATATTTGAAGGATGCAATTTGATCAGATTTGACATGTAGGTAACTAATACAATCAATATAAAAACATTTCCAGCCGCGTTCCTGGCGACAAAAACACTCAGGGTCACTCCAGGGGAACTGGGCTGCATGAAATACCTTTTTCTTTGGGGGTCCTGTGACAGCTCCTTTGATCTTAAGGGTCCACAGAAAGAGAGAGAGGGCGTCCTGACCCTTTTTATTGAGGAGAAGCCATTCAAGTGAGGCAAGGGGTCAGGTTTCAAGGGGCTGAGTCTAGCTTCATGATGTCTGCTGGCAGGAGGCTGACTGACATCTAGGAAGGCCACACCCAAAGGCAGAGCAAGAGAAGGGGACACACAAAGGGCGTTTCCATGCAACATTCTGTCCCAAACAGGCAAAGGGGTAATATCACAAAGAACAGGTGAGCGTAATTAGATCTATGGGTCTGCAGGAAGGCATGCCAATGCATAAAGACGCATTCTGCTACTTTGAGGACTGGGGCAGCCGTCTAGGGCCACTGTGAATGTGGCCAGATCACTACAAAAGTGACCGACAGAGCCTCTACCAATTACGGGAAGAAAAATGCTGGTCATTCAGAGCGATGGCCCCACCACAATTTCCATTACTTTTTTTTTTTTAATTTGAAATCATGCAGTTTCCTTCATGATTTAGAAATCAATCAAGATATATAGAACCCCACTCCCACATGTCAACTATTTCAGAATTAAATGGCACACTTATAAATATCTCAGAGGGCAAGGGAGCAAGCACAGAAAATTAAATAAAAAGTGCTTTGAAGTAAGTGATAATAAAAGCTTAAAATAGCAGGATCTCTGGGATGGACCAGTACTCAGATAAACATTTATAACTTAAAGTACTTGTATCAGAAAGGAGCTAGAAATTAACAATCAAATTATTTTCGAATTATGTAGTAGGAAGAAAAAAATAGATGAGCAGAAATATATGAAATAGAGAAGAAATAAATGAGCTAAAATCTGATAAAAATCAACCAAGACTAATCAAGAAAAAAACAAGAACACAGAGGCTGGGATTGTGGCTCAGCGGTAGAGCACTCGTCTAGCACGGGTGGGACCCGGGTTTGATCCTCAGCACCACATAACAATAAAGGCATTGTGTTGTGTCCATCTACACCTAAAAAAATGAATACATGTTTAAAAAAAAACCAAGAACACAAAAATGAATAACAATGGAAAGGGAGCTGTCAAAATAACCCTACAGATTCTAAAAATATATTAGGTAATATTATAATTGTAGACCAACATATGTGATAGCTTACATAACATAGTCTATGTTAGAGAGAAAGTGTATTCAGTCATTGATGGATGAAATATTCTACATAGGTCTGTTAAGTCTAAAATATCAATTGTATTTTTTACTTCTACAGCTTCTGAATTTAGTTTTTGTTTGGAGGATCTATCCAGTGGTGACAGAAGCATGTTAAAGGTACCCAGTACTATTATGTTGTGGTCTATTTCATTCTTAAAATTGAGAAGGGTTTATTTGATATACGTAGGTGCTCCTTTGTTTGGGGGCATAAATGTTTACAATTGTTATGTCTTGCTGATATATAACTCCCTTAAGCAGTAGGAAATCTCCTTCTTTGTCCCTTCAGATTAATTTTGGCTTAAGGTCCGCTTTATCTGATATGAGGATAGAACCCCCTGCTTGTTTATGCGATCCATGGGAGTGATATGTCTTTTTCCCATCCTTTCACCTTCCGACTGTGAGGTGAGTCTCTTGGAGACAACATATTGTTGGATCTTATTTTGTAACCCAATCTGCCAGTCTGGGTCTTTTGACTGGTGAATTTAGACCATTAAGTTCAAGGTTATTACCGAGATAGGACTTGTATTCCCGATCATTTGGGTTTATTTCTAGTTTTTAATTTGAATTTCTTTCTCCTTTGATTGGCTACTCCTTAAGTGTAGTTCCTCCCTCTGCTGATTTCACTTTTTTTTTTTTTTTTACTTCATCTTCATGGAATACTTTATTAAAAATGTTCTGAAGTGCAGGCTTCCTGGTTGCAAATTCTTTTAACTTTTGTCTATCATGGAGGTTTTTATTTCATCTTCATATCTGAAGCTTAAGTTTGCTGGATATAGGATTCTGGGTTGGCGTCCATTTTCTTTCAGAGCTTGGTATATGTTATTCTAGGACCTCGCAGCTTTGAAGGCCTGGGTGGAGAAATCAGCTGAGGTCTGAATTGGTTTCCCCCTAATGAAATCTGATATTTTTCTCTCACAGCCTTCAAAATTCTATTCTTACTCTGTAGGCTGGGCATTTTCATTATAATATGCCTTGGTGGGGCTCTGTTGTAGTTTTGTACATTTGGGGTCCATGTAAGCCTCTTGCATTTGATTTTCCATTTCATTCTTTAGATCTGTCTGTGTAATTTTCTGGTGTTATTTCATTAAAAAGATTGTGCATTCCTTTGGTTTGTATCTCCAAACCTTCACCTATCCCTATAAATCTTAAATTTGCTCTTTTTTATGTTATCCCATAGTTCTCGGAAGTTCTGTTCATGGTTTCTCAACATCTCCTCTCTGTGGTCAACTCTATTTTTGAGATTATATATTTTGTCTTCATTGACTGAGGTTCTGTCTCCCAAGTGGTCTAGTCTGTTGGTGATGCTTTCTACTGAATTTTTAATTTGATTTATTGATTCCTTCCTTTCTAAGGTTTCTGCTTGTTTTTTTTTTTTTATCAAAATCTCTGCCTCTTTATTGAAGTGATCTTTCACTTCATGTATTTTCCCTCTGATTTCATTTCTTATACCATCCTTTACTTCACAGATCAGTTTAACTATGTACCTTCTAAACTGTTTCTCTAACATTTCTTCCACTGTGGTGTTGATGAATTCTGTTACTGAAGTATCTTGGTTGGTTTGGGGTGATTTCTTCCCTTGCTTTTTCATGTTGTTTGTGTGCCTACCCACCTAACAGTGTGGATCTGAGGCAGTAGAGTTTCTACCCTGTGGACTTACAGTGTCCCTGAAGGTCTCCAGTACCTCACTGTCTAGGGGCAGACAAATAATAACAACAACCCATGCAAATGATATATCACATTAAACCAAATAGTTCCTACTATGACATCGACAATTCTAATTAACACAATGAACCGAAATGACATCATCAGTTATTGTCTACAATTAAAAACAGCAAGACTGCAAAAGGGTTTATAACTTCAAATGGTGGACAGGGAGAGAACAGAAGTGATACAGGATGTGATGACTATGAGGGAGAAGGAGAGAAGAAGTAAAAAATTAAAGGAAGAGTCAAAGAGAGAAAATAGAGATTGGCTGTTGGCTGAAGAAAAGAGAATCAAGGGAAATAGGAGAAAAATATATATATATAAAGTAAAAATTTTAAAAGATAAAAGTAAAAATAAAAGGATATAAAGGAAACTAAAATATATTAATAAACACCCTAGTTCACAAAAAACTAATCCATGAAAAATAACTGACTTCAAGAGTGCTAGAAATGAGAAAAAAATATGAATATGAATAAATGTCTATGCACCATTAAGGTCAGAATTAAACAGAGAAAAGAGTTAAAAAAAAAAGAAAATCTTGAAAAGTTGAAGAATTCTTTCCGTTGGATTTCAAAAGATTCTCAGTTCCTCTTCTCAGCAGTTTTAGGTGGCACTGTCTGGAATTCCTGGAGGCAGGGTTTAGGCTTCGGCAGGCTCCAGGCTCTCTGCTGAATGCCAATTGGTCTGAAGATTTCAAATCAGTACACCTCCAGGGCCCAGTACTTGGTGGTACATGCTGGAAGACTGTACCCCAGGGATCTCCCCTGGGTTCCACTCATGAATGGGGGACCCAATTCTTAGTCCCCAGGGTCACCTATAGACCCCCCCATTTCTTGGTCCTGGGTTAAGTCTCCAAACAATCTTTCTTGCCCCCTCCCTTCTGAGTTCCCAGCCAGATGTGTCTCTCCCAGCTGGTCCTGCAAGCAGTGGATTAGAGGGGGAAGGGTAGGCCCTGGTGGGTTTCCATGACCAGTTGTCCCCTATGTAAACCTCTCCTGTCACTTAAGCACACTCTCTGTTGCCCAGTGTGTTTACTGGGCCTGTATTTTGGGCCAAACTCAGGTTTGCCAGGGGTCAGGCCCCTCAGCTGCCGGCCTCTGCACAGCAGCTGCAAAAAGCTCCCCTCCTCTGTTCTCCACAGGCCGTCTGGAGAGACGCAGCTTCTGTAACCACACACGGGTATTGTGCAGCCTGTCTTTCAGGTTTGCCAGGCAATGTCCTTGACCTCTAAATGCTCCATACCCAGAGTGTCTTGGGCCTCTCAAAAATGCAGGTTCCTTTAATTCCCTTATTCCTCCACTATGCTCACGGAGGGACTGATCTAGCTGGTGCTTCTGGCCTGGCTATGGCAGCAGCTGTGCCACTGGGGATTTCTTACTTATTTTATTATATTCAACTTCTTGAGTCCCAGGTCTGCTTTGACCTCCTCTGTTCCGCCATCTTGAAAAACATCCTCAAGTTGTTCTTGTTGGGTAATTTGTTCACACTAATGAAAAACTAATACAATTCTTATTGAATTATCTATGTTCCCTTTAATTCCATCAGTTTTCCATGTATCTTGAGGCTCCATTGTTAATTGTATATTTGTTTGAAACTGGAATGTCTTCCTGAAGGACTGGTCTTCTCATCATCATAATATGTACTTTCTTTTACATCTAGTAACAATTTTTTTCTTGATGTATATCTTGCCTAATATTCCTATCTCCACTCCAGCTCTCTTATGATTTGCATGATATATCTTTTTCATCTGTTTACTTTAAGTATATGTATCTCTGACTCTAAAGTGGATCTACTTTAAACATTACATAGGTCATTTTCAAAAAAAAATCTATCCTGCCAACCACTGCATTTGATTAAAATATTTAATCCATTTACATTTATTATAAGGTCCTTGCTTAGCATCTGGATGGCCATCGTAAGTGACAGCTGCCATTTTAAGTAAAAAGTTTCTCTTTTCTGCCCAAGGGTGTGTCTGAGAAATGCTCATACCAACCCAACCCTTAACCACCAGCATTAGGACCCAACCGGTACTGATTCCTGAGCCTGCCCCATAAAAGTCCTGGTACCCAAGCCTGTTTTGCCTCTCTCCACTATAGAGAGATGGCCTTTATTTGTCAGCTCCGGCAAATGAACTGTCGTGTGTATCTCTGCTTGGTCTCCGTCTTTCATTTCTTGCTTACCCATCTCTCGTTCCTCAATTTCCCTTCAATAATTAATAAAGTAGGATTCAAGTCTGCCAATATGCTACTTGTTTTCTATATGTTTTATGTCTTTTTTTCTCTATTCTTCCATTACTGTTTTCTATTGTGAATAGATATTTAATTCCCTTGGGTTTTTTTTTTTTTTTTACTACATTTGGGAAGTTTTATTTTTTTTTAGCCTGAGGACTTCAACATCTAAACTTGAAACAATCTAGAATGGGTTAATACCAACTTAATTTCAATAGTAGACAAAAGCTCTGCTACTCCCAGGAGCAGTGAAACATGCTTGTAATCCTGGCAATGCAGGGGGCTAAGGCAGGAGGTTCACAAGTTCAAGGCCAGCACTGTCAATATAGCAAGACTTGGTCTCAAAATAAAAATTAAAAAGGGTGAGGATTTAACTCAGTGGTAGAGTGCCACTGGGTTCAATCTCTAGTACAAAAAAAAAAAGTCACTATATAGCCCCCTTTTATGTAGTTACTATCATACCAATTACATTTTTACACAGTATAAGCCTTCCAGCAGTTTTTTAATTATTAACTTACATAGTCATCCTCTAAATCAGATAGGAGGGAAAAAGAGTTCAAGCAAAAAAAATACATTTACACTGACTTTTAATTTTCCTTATGCAGTTGCCTTTACAGGTGTCCTTTATTTCTTCATGAGAATTCAAGTTACTGCCTAGTGTTCTTTCACTTCAGCCTCAGAGACTCAGAGTTTCTTGTAGGACAAGGTTTGCTGGCAACAAAACCTCTCAATTTTTGTGTATCTGGAAATGTCTTGATTTCTCCTTCATTTGGTTAAAATGCTGTTTTTGCTGTTCTTACAGAAATTCAATTGTTCTTCTAGAATACATTCTTCAGATTGCTGCAAACCTTTGGTTTCTTTTGAGTTCTGAAGAAGTTTGATTTTGATCATTTTTGCCAGTGTTCTCATTGTTTCTTTGAAGGAGATTTTTTAAGAGGGCCTAATTCTACCACTCTAGGAGCACTCTCCATAACTGATTTTTTTTTATATCAACCTTGACTTTGGCAAATTTGCAAATTAAATCTGCCTCTGTTTTGTCTGGATGGTTGAAGCATTCATAAGCTATTTGGAAATATAAATTTCCCTTCTCAACTCTCTTTCTGATTTCAATATCACGTTATGTTAAAACGTTAAAGTGAGTTAGATGTTCTCTTTTCCTGATCTCAGGGAGAGGTTGTCTAAGACTGGAATAATTTGTTCCTTCCAAGAACAGATGGTCCTCTCTTGGTAGCATTACCTATCAGAATGTACCTATAAAACCACCCGGGGACTGTGTTTTCCTTATGAGGATATTTTAAGTCATATAATTCAATTACAGAAATGCCAAGTCTACTCATTCCTCCTCTTACCTTTTCTTCTTCTTTTCTTTCAGTGTTGGGGATAAAACTCAGGGCCTTATGCTGAATTACATTTTCTTATGCTGCTGAATTACAAGCCCTTCTTGTTGCATTTTGAGCCTTTGTAGGGTACCCTTGTAACTTCTTCCATTTTGACTAAGTTTTCAAATTTTCTGGCATAGCATTTTTACTTTCTGGATCTGTGATAAAGTCCTCTTTATCACAGGTACATGTGCCCTCTACCCATCTTCCCTTAGTCCCAGAGGTTTATCTCCTTTATTAGTTTTCTTCAAAGAATATTGTTTTGTCAATTGTTTTTACTTGTAACTTTCCTCTTATTTCACAGATTTCTACTTTTTTTATCATCGTTTTATTATTACATTTTCTGAATTTATTCTGTTCTTTTTCAGACATAAGGTGGATACTCGGGCAATTATTTTTTTTTTTCTAATACAAGCTCCTAAGACCACAAGTTTCCCACTGTCATTTCTACTGCATACCATACTATACAGTTAGTTATATATATAGTATTTTTATTATTGTCCAGTTCCAAGTATTTACATTTTTTTCCACTGTGATTTATTTTCTCTTTTTTTACCCCCTTTTGTATTGAGGGTTGAGCCCAGGTACCCTGAGCTACCTCCAAAGCCCCTTCTAATTTTTATTTTTACATAGGGTTTCACTAAGTTTCCCAGATTGGCCTCAAATTGTGATCCTCCTGCCTCAGCCTCCCAAATCACTGGGATGTAATTTCTTCTTTGACCCACAGTTATTCAGAGGCTTTTAAGTTTTCAAAGAAACTCTTTTGTTTAGGCTTCCTCCCCACCTCACCCCCACCTACTGAAGACTGAATCCAGGTCCTAACACATACTAGGAAAGTGCTCTACCACTGAGCTACATCCCCAGGCCTTTTTATTTTTGAGACAGGGTCTTGTTAAATTTTGAAGGCTGGCTCTGAACTTGCAATCCACCTGCCTCAGCCTCCTCAGTAGCTAGGATTACCGGTCGGTAGCCAGGATTATAGGAATGTGCCACCATGCCCCCACTTTTATTTCATTTTACTGACTTAAAATTAACAATACTGGGGCTGGGGTTGTGGCTCAGTGGTAGAGTGCTCGCCTAGCATGGGAGAGGCCCTGGGTTTGATCCCCAACACCACATAAAAATAAATAAATAAAGATATTGTGTCCAACTACAACTAAAAAATAAATGTAAAAACCCCAATAATATCATAAGGACAACATATGATTTTTTAAAATATTTCATGTGTTCTCTAAAAGAATGTACCTTTCCAGATGTTGGGTTTGACTTATTTGTTGAATTGGCTTTAAGTTGTTTTATTTAAATCTCCTAAATCTTCATTAGTTTTCTTTTTTCTACTTCATCTATCATAATAGAAGGGAAGTATATAAAATCTCCCAGTGATGATGTGTTTGTCCTTTCTTTAATGTGGGTTTGTGGAAGGGTAATTTTTATGAGCTTAGGTGATGAATCTTAATCATTAAGAAACCTGACCTGCAGCCTAGCTGGGTGTGATGGTCTAAGCACACAGGAGGCTGAAGCAGGAAGGTTGCAAGTTTGAAGCCAACCTCAGCAAATTAGGCAGGCACAAAGCAACTTAGCAAGACCCTGTCTCAAAATAAAAAATAAAATGGGCTGGGGATATGGCTCAGTGGTAATGCATCCTTGTGTTCAATGCCAAGAACCAAACAAAAGAAAAAAGAAAAAAAATTAAAAATAATTTAAAAATTTTTTTGATACTTTTGTTTTTGAATTGACAAAAAATGTATATCCTAATATGCATATTGAGGAATGACTAAATCAAGCTAATCAGCATGCACTACTCATACAAATTGATTTTTGGTTACAAAATTTATAATCCACTCAATAATGTTCAAATATATATTATTATTAACTGTAGTTATCATATTGTACAAAAGATCTCTCAAACATTTTCCTCCTAATTGAAGTTATGTATCCTCTGACCAACATCCACCCACTCTTGCCTCCCATCCCCAGCTCTTGGCAACCAGCATTCTACTGTTTAATGAGTTAGACTTTTTTAGATTTTACATATAAGTGAAATCATGCAGTGTCTTTTTTTTTTTTTTTTTTTTTTTTTTTTGGTACCAGGGATTAAACTCAGGGGCACTTAACCACTGAGCCATATCCCTAGCCTTTTTTTTTTTTTTAATTTACAAACAGGTTCTAAATTAAAGTGAGGCTGGCTTTGAACACACAATCCTCCTGCCTCAGCCTCCTGAGCACCTGGGACCGTGCACCACCACTCACAGTAGTATATCTCCCTTTGCTTGGCTTATTTCATTTATTATAATGTCTTCCAATTTTGTTCATGTCACAAATGACAGGATTTCCTTCTTTTAACAGTCTAATAGTATTATACTGTATATGCAGACGACTAGACCCTGTTCCTTAATTTTCTATTTTGTGCTGGATAGTTACAAGCTCATGTCCTTCTTTCTGTGTTTTGAGAATGTCAAACTTGTCCTTTTGGGTTTCTGAACTTAACAAAATTCCTTGACCCTTTTGTTGACCCAGATACCACTTCAAATCAAATGTTCACATACCAGCGAGACTTCTCTGGACCATCCTAAATTAAACAGCAACCTCTTGCTTTCATTTACCGTGCTCTATATAAGTCTATCTTGCTTTACCTGTATCGTAGCTATCTAAAGGACTAAATAAGACTTAGTGTTTTCAATGAAGTAAGCTTTAATCACTTTACTTGATTAATTTAATGCTCTCAACAACTCTGTGAAGTCAATGCTATTACTATTCCCAAGTAAGAGTTAGGTGAACTGAGGAACAAAAAGGTTAAGTAAATTGCTCAAGGACATGGCAGAGCTGGGGTGCAAACCTAATCAGAATGGCTTCCAATCTGTGCTCTCGAGCACTAGGCCACACTGCCTCTCATTGCTGTCAGTTTCTCCCCAACTCACACCAAAAAGAAACTGCATGAAACAATTATTTTTTTTTTTTTAAACAATGCAACGTCCCTAGCCCTTTGGTATTTAATCACAGTCAACAAGGACCTGATGAATGAATAAAGGGGAAAGGTGATTTAGGCCGAAGGGAAAATAGATGCTGGGCAGACCTTAAATTCACATGTCACACACCCTCATAAGTTAATATTCTGCACAAGGATGCCATCTACGTCAGTGTCTTCGTTATGTGCATATGATGACGCAATCACATATCTCAGGCTCAAATCACTGGCCAAACCAGAAACCTGGGAGCTCTCATTAGCTCTTGTGCCCTACATCTGCCCAGTCTGAATAGCTCCTGAATCTGTCATCCTTAACACTCTCACACCCACTACACCTTGATTACCATCTCCCATGGGCTAATGCAACAACTTCCTAATTAGTTTCCTGCCTTCCACTTTTCCTTCATCCTATTTCATTTTTCACACTGCAGCCCAAGTGATCTTCTGAAAGCAAACCTGTTTGCTCTTGTTCATAAACCTGTTTTGTGGATCCAGATATACCACCCTCAGAACTACCTCTTAATAAGGTGGTTCCAAGCCTACTGTATTCCAAATCTAGTGCAATCCCACCCTTGCTTACCTCTCCAACTTCATCTCTCCTGATTTCCATCCTACACCATGATCCAGCCATACCAGGGGCCATGCTCTCTCATCTTCTGCCTTTGGTGCATTTTTGTGCCTTGTGCCTCAAGCTGGCTCTCCCGTCACTTGACTGCTTACTGTCTTCAGATCTCATTGTCACTCAGCTGGCAAGGGCAAGCTAGGTGTCTCTACTGTGTGCACCCACAGGACCCTAGTCTTACGCCTCTCATTTCCCTTTTGCCTCTCTCCCGCGACATCGTACATGGCCCTGTGAGTACAGACTGTATCCATTGTGTTTAATGATATGCTCCCATTGTCTAGAAATTCCTAGCAGATAGGAGGTAATTATATTTGTAAAATTAAATGAAGCCCATTTTATAAATGAAGAGGTAGTCCAAGTTGTTAAGTGCTAGAGTCCATATCCAAATCCAAATCCATCTGGTTCCAAAACACGTGTACTTTAATGTACAGAGCCTTTTTTTTTTTTCCCAAAGGGGAGGGATAAAAACTCTTAGAGATTGCTGGGTTGATTTGTTGTTGTTGTTGTTGTTTTTTTTGTGATAGTGGGGATTTAACTCAGAGCCTAGTGCATGATAGGCAAGCACTCTACCACTGAACCATATCTATTGCCCTTGCATTGATGGATTCAATGGTAATCCTACTGACATATTAAGTACAGCACTACTAAACAAAATTACTAAAAAATGAACATTAATGTATAAGATGAGTAAGAGTTTGTTATAACCAGATTATTGCTATCAAAACAAACATGTTGGGGCTGGGGTTGTGGCTCAGTGGTAGAGCGCTCGCCTAGTATGGATGAGGCACTGGGTTCGATCCTCACACCACATAAAAATAAATAAATAAAATAAAGGTATAAAAATAAATAAAATAAAGGTATAAAAATAAAGGTATTATGTCTGCCTATGACTAAAAAACAACAACAACAAATATGTCTGGATTACTACATTGGTTTTTTCTATTTAAACTAATATGGGACTATCTCAGTGGCAGAGCACTTGCCCAGGATTCATGAGGCTCTGGATTCTATCCCAAGTACTACAAAAAAAAAAAAAAAAAAAAAAAAAGGAAAGAAGGAAGGAAGGAAGAACTAATGTAAAACTTTTTGTTTCAGTAAGGGGGATTGAACTCATGGCCTCGCATGTGATAGGCAGGTACTTTACCACTGAGCTCAATCCCCAGGGTCTCTCTAAATTGCTCAGGTTACCCTTGAATTTGTGATCCTCTTGCCTCAGCTTCCTAAAGAGCTGTGCTTACAGGCACGTGCCACCATGCCCAGCTTTATAAAACATTTTTACAATGTTTGAAATACCGTATAAAATCATCCGGAATTCACTTGTGTAAACTCGTGTTTTAAATATTAAGCATGCTTTCATAGTCACCACTAACCTACATAATTAAATTCAGACCATCTGGTACCAGAATTGATTTTGATCAAATACACAGTACTTTTTTATTTCTTAAAATAATGGTCATCCACAATATACAGGAAATGCTTTATTTTAGATTGGTGATAAGAAACAAATATAAAAAATATGAAAATTTTTCCTCTGGAGCTGGTCATCTCCAACGTCTACACATGTACACAGGTATTTAAGAAGTGTTAACTTATTTTGTAATCTGCCGTGGCCCCACAGATAGAAGAACCTGGGCAAACTCTTTAGAATGCTGTTCCTCCAGAAGAATCTGAGACCTCTTCTAACCTGAAGAGGTTCCAGCCTGCCCCACACTCTGCCAGGAACACCTGACCAGAGAAACAGGACTGAACTATGACCAGGGCCAGTGAATTCTGATGGCATAGCCCTGTTTGCAGGATGCCAGACACCACCAAATGACTTCAGGTTCTCTAAAATGATTTGGGATCAATGGCTCAGCTTGGAGCAGCTCTTACATTGCCATTAACATTCAGAACTTCCCTAGTAGCTGCTGGAGCCCAGAAATTGATAAGAACCAAATCTGAACAAGAGGCAACCACTGTCCTAGGGTTACAAATGCATCTCCTTCAGAGATTTCTCCCCAATTATTATGATTATTCATCAGAATAGGTAAGACTATGCCATGAAATTATTAGAAATTCATTCTCCTTCCCATTCATTGATGAAGCAAACAAAGATAAGTTAAAGTCCTTGAGGGAATACAGAACATATCTTCCATTTCCCCTGCAAGAGATATGACTGGTTTAAGAACCATTTATTTTTCCCAACACCACTGTGCCCCAGTCTCCCAAAACATATCATCTTTGGTAAAAGTCTCTGCTGACACTAGTTTTCTTTCACAACTATAGTTTTTATAAGATTTACTTTTGGTGTGGAGCAGTAAGAAAAATATCAAGCAAAGTATTAGGTGAGCCCAGCCCACTGACAGGCAGAGGGAGGTGCAGGAAGAGAGGCCAGGCCGGGGCTGGGCTCTGCCACTGCTGGAGGGCATGAATGTTCTACCTCGTCTCCAGCGCCAAGCCGCCAGCTGCACAGCCAATCTCTGAATAATGAAGAAAACTTCAAAGTGTTTGGAAATGATTATAAAGTTGTTGTGACAGTACTCGAAGAGACTGATCCTGTTACAGGAATGGTTATGAATTTATCTGACCTCATGAAGTACACAAAGCCCCTTGATCATAAGACTCTGGATCTGGATGTGCCAAACTTTGCAAATGTTATAAGCATGACAGAAAATGTAGTTATATCAGATATCTGGGAAAACCTACAGAAATTTCTTCTTGTGAGCATTCTTTTTTTGTTGTTTTTTAGTTATAGGTAGATGCAATATCTTTATTTTATTTTTATGTGGTGCTGAGGATCGAACCCTCATGCATGCTAGACAAGCACTCTGCCACTGAGCCACAACCCCAGCCCTTGTGAGCATTCTTTATGGATTAAAAGTATATGAAATTAGAATCACACAGCCTTTGGGACAGGAGTGCCCTGTGTTTCTCCTTTGCTAATAAAGCAATAAACCTTCTTTTTCCTTTTTCTCAAAAAAAAAGTATATGAAATTGACAAATAATATTATAGTCTATGTGGGGGAATAAACTCTTAGGAATTAGCACTATAGAAAGACTATTTTCTTTCAAAATCTGAAAAAGTGCTTTATCCCCTGGAAATGTTAAGAAATCATTACCTAATTGTTATATATCCACATTGTGTTTTGGAGCCCCTGCTTCATTGAAATAATTGTAAGAGCTGGCCGTGGCTCAGAGCTTAGTATGTGCAAGGCCCTAGGTTTGGATTTAATCCCTTGCACCAAAAATACAAAAACAAAACAACTTAATTTTAAAAACAAATTTGTAAGGTATCCTGAATATCACCCGAGAGTCTTTTATCCAAAGATTAAAAATCAAGCCGGGCATGGTGGTGCACGCTTGTAATCCCGGCAGCTCAGGAGGCTGAGGCAGGAGGATCCTGAGTTCAAAGCCAGCCTCAGCAACAGTGAGACTCTAATCAACTCAGGGAGACTGTGTCTCTAAATAAAATACAAACAAAACAAAGGGCTGGGGATGTGGCTCAGTGGTTGAGTGCCCCTGAGTTCAATCCCCAGTACAAAAAAAAAAAAAAAAAGATTAAAAAATCACTTCATTTTTAAGAAAAGAAAGAAAGAAAGAAACCCTGAAAAATAAATAAAAAGTCCTTTTATACCATTTTGCCTCTTAACATGACATCTGATTTATTTTGAAGAGAACTAGGTAAGCTGGGCATGGTGATGCGTGCCTGTAGTCTCAGCTCCTCGGGAGGGTGAGGCAGGATATCCTAAATACGAGGGCAGCCTACACAACTTAGACTCTGTTCCAAAAAAACATAACAGAACTAGGCGCGTGAAAACGTTGTCTCAAAAGTTTGCAGTCTTCAACTGTTTTGTCCCCAACAGAACTTTAGAAAATATGTGCTCTCTTACACATTGATGACTCAAATTTGTTAAGTTTAATAATAGCAAATATGCAATTTCTGGAATACTGTAATTGTGTTATTGTGAAAAGCAAGCTCTGCCCTGCCCTGAATTACTCCATGATGTACAGAACAGCAGTTTTCAGGTTGTGCTGCAACCTGAGTTACTCCATTTTGTAAAGCAATAATTTGACATGAGCTACTTTGTTTTGAATCTAAGCCCTGAAGTTGAATGACTTTACACCTTGTTTGTACCAGTAAACCACCACCGGCTGCCTGATCAATAAGGCACAAACCAATAAGTAAATTAATCTGCCAATAAGAATGACCACCTGTGGACTTATGAATTAATCAGAAGCACATGGCTATACATAGGCATATCAAACTCATATAAAAAAAAACAGGCCCAGGACAGGCACAGTGGTGCACACCTGTAATCCTAGCAACTCAGGTGGCTGAAGCAGGAGGACTATAAATTTGAAGCCAGCCTCAGCAACTTATTAAAGCCCTAGGCAACTTAATGAGATTCTGACTCAGAAATTTAAAAAAAAAAAGGACTAGGAATATGGCTGAGTAATTAAGCACATAAGCACACCTGAGTTCAATCCCCAGTACCCCCACGAAAGAAAGAGAGAGAGAGAGAGAGAGAGAGAGAGAGAGAGAGAGAGAGAGACAGAGAGAACGAACCGACCAGGTCCATGAGCTGATTGAAAACACCAAACCATTGAATGAAGCAACTCCCTTACTCAAGGCCCATAAAAGAGGAAGAACCCCAAGACTGGACACAGCAGCACCCTAACCCTATCACCTGGTCACTCATCTCAAGCCTTGCCCAGGAAAATCACCACATCAACCAACCTATGATTTCCTGTTTCCACTGGGCCGCTGCAGAATGTGGCTTCTCCTGTCTGTGATGGCCACGCACAGCCCATTCCAAGCTGACACTCTGAAAATGAAACTTGCCATCTATCCATCCATCCATCCACCCAGACCTTGGCGGAGAATAAGTTCCTGCAATTTGACGGCTCTGTGCCCTGAACAAGTTCTTCTGTTGGTGTGTAATCTTAATCTGACTCTGCCTTGGTCTCTGCTCTACTCTGGGCCATGCTCCCAGTTCAGCCTCTGAAACCCCTGGGGCTGCCTTAACCCTTTCTTAGCCTTTCTGTAACCTATATATACAACTGTGTGGCTTGGGTATTACAGATATTAGAAATTAAGAGTGGACTAAAAGAACCTGTAATCACCTGGCTTATGACTCCTAGGTGACCCACAAGTACTCAGTGAACTACCATTGAAGAAAGAGGGACAGCCTGTGAATTTATTGTTATTCCATAAATTCTGACATTTTAGAAGACACAAACAGGTTTGGTCTGTGTTAACAATATAACTCACAGCAGTTATATGTTCTTTAAATACATCTTTGTCAAAACCATGGCGACTGGTTCATGCAGTTCATGGACAATGACCACTGATTGTCCTGTCATTTTATCAGAAAAGGTCTGACCTCATTTGAATTCAAAGCAGTGGGTTGATAAACCTTCCTGATAAAACCACCAATCTTTCCAAATTCTAAGATTGATATAAGACAGAAGTTTATTGCCTTGTGAAAATGTCTTGTGAAATAAAGTCCTGCCACTTCAATAATTTTCTCTAGAGCTATCCATTCTTGATCCCTCCCCCTTTAAATTTTTTTTTTAAATTTAATACCCTGGAAAAGTACACCAGAGTAAGAATCTGGATGAGTGAGGAAGCTTTTCTTTTGCAAGGAGGGAGAAGAGGACTTTTGTAACTTTTGAGTTGGGAAAGAGATCCTAAGGGACCGATTCTCATCTCAGGGAGATCACTTTATTCTATTTCACTTTATTTGAGGGAGGGGTGAGGTGCTGCTGGGGATGGAACCCTGGGACTCACACATGCTAAGCACAAACTCTACCACGTAGCTACACCCCTAGACCCTCAGAGAGTTCATTATAAATCACCATATATATGAAACTGAGGATCTACAGTAAAATTCTCTAAAATTGTACCTCCATTTGAAATTGAAGGTTACTTGCCCTGAGGCATTTCTAAAATTTCCACTTGAATTATAAAAACCATAATCTCAGTTCAAGGGAAACAATTCAGATTCTAAAATTAAGTGGAAATGCTCCAAGGCAGGTCTTTTACAAGTTTCCTTCTGAATTAAAAAAAAAATTAAGATTACTTCATTCTAGAATATTTACACTTAAATTTCAAAGTAGAACTGTTTACTATATTAAGGTTCACTTGGAAAGGCTAATACAATATATTGGATTATAATCAAATTTTCAGCTTAATTACCAGGTATGATTTGTCAGTTTGTTATTAAAAAGTCACACTTTTTGGCCACTAAAAATTGTCTCCAGTTTTAACAGTTAACATTTTATTGTATTCAAACCTTATTCTAGGGCTGGGGTTGTGGCTTGCCTAGCATGCATGAGGCACCAGGTTCCAATTCTCAGCACCACATAAAGTAAAATAAAGACATTGTGTCCATCTGTAACTAAAAAAATATTTTTAAAAAACTTATTCTACAATGCCAAAATTATATTTAAAACAGCTAGTGTCTTAAAATAGATTTTAAAAAAAGAAAAAGAAAGTGAATGAAATAAAAGCATCTAAAAGAAAAATTATGGGACATGAACCCAACAGAATCCTACTGGCATATTTTCCTTGTTACCTGCAATTTTTTTATGCTGGTATGAATTTTTAAATATAATCTCTTTTTGAAAAAGGACACAAGATTCTGAAGAAAAAAATTGAAAAAAGAGGAGTTCAGGACTATTAAAAGACCTTGACACAATACGAGAGAGTTTTGTTTGGCAGAATTTCAAATTATATACTAGAATATAATCTGCAAACATCATTATCTGTAGCGATCCAGAGTATATTCTCCAAATCAAAACCATATTCTTTTAACCTATTAATCTATGATTGACATGGTTCTAGGGTTTGGAGCACAAATATACTGGTTCATTTAAAATAACAAACAAGTATGGTGTTAGGGTTCTGGTCATTTTCATATTCATAAACAGGTACCAACACTGGGCACAGTGGTACACACCTGTAATCCCAGCAACTCAGGAGGTTAAAGCAGGAGGCTCAAAAGTTAGAGGCCAGTCTAGGGAACTTAGTGAGACTGCATCTTCATAAAATAAAAGGGGTTGGAGGTGTAGCTCAGTGATAGTGTTTATTTAGCATATGTGAGGCCCTACATGTAATCTCCAGCAACACACATACACAATGCCACCACTAGTTTCCACCTCCTCACATTCAGGTCTCTTGAGGCCTATTGGAAAATAATAGTCCTATAAAGAGGAGCCCAACAGAGAATGCTGTTTTTTTTCCTTTACTAGGGGGTGCACAAATTTAAGTACTCGAGAGTAATATTTAACACTATTGTTTTATAGCTAAGTTTCTTAATAGTGTTATATTTTATAAGTTTTTTTTTTCTTCCTTGCAGTGCTGGGGCAGAGCAGATATTCTAAATCTGAGGTTCATCAATCTCTAATTTAGGTCAATAGCCAAGGCCTTCATTGAAAGTGAGACTAGAGACAAAGTTCGGAGCTACTTTAGGAAATGTGACTGATGCGCCCCACAGTGTTAGAGCGCTTCACAGATGATCACCATTACCCCCAAAGTTGCAGAAGTACACTCACTGTTCACTGAACCGTGTGTTATGGGACTACAAAGATTGTTTACTACCTTTTGGGAACTTACAATCTGTTAAGGAAGGGAAAGCACACAAAAATAATACAAGGTTCACCCCCCCCACACACACACACACACACCACCAGGGATGGGTGGGTCAGATTTGAAGATAAAAGGGAATTTCTTTCTACAGGTAGCACAGAGTTACGAGGAATCCTGAACAGGGAAGAATTCCATTTGTCAGGGAGAATTAAAGGCAGGGGAACAAATAGTGCTCAAAGATGGGAGGGTGACGGGTTGCATGCTTCGGAGTCCAAAACGATCCCCAGCCCTTCACCAGGGCGCAAAAACGACCTGCCCGGGAGAGCCAGGAAGGCGGGAGGGAGGCTGTCAACCTTATTTGTTCTTACAGCCCATTCATTATTCTTCCAGATCCAAAGCATGTCTAGTGGGGACGAGGCCACTGCCCTCGGTCACCGTGGCCACATTCCTCTCCCAAACCAACGGCCAGACAACTGAATGCACTTCGTCCACCACGGCCACCGCAGCGCTTCGGGGCCACGCGGCTGCCGGTGGCCACGAAGCCCTCGTCCAGCCGCTTCTCTCCGGGGGAGACAAAGGTCTCTGCTCCCTCGAGGGTCCACGTGACCCCACCGGGGCAGCGAGGGCGCCGCGAACCGCGACCCAACTAACCGTTCTGCGCGCGGATCGCGGAGCCCGAGCGGGACGCGGCGGACGGTGCGCGCTCTGGGTCCCGCGCGGCCGGCGCTGGGGCTCCCGGCTCGGTTCCTCCCGCGGCGCCGCTGCCTCCGAGCCTGCGGCCAGAGCATGCGCACAGGCGCGGCCCGCTGTCCGGCCCTGGGACACCGAAACCTGCCAGGTGGTCCTGTGCGACGACTCCTCCCGCCGCGAATCACCCGGCCACCTCCGCGCGTCCGGGATTCCAGCCCTGGCCTCCAGGCTGGGTTGCTAACCAAGAAAAGGGAGAAGGCTCTTGGGGGCCCGACCTGAGCGTGGGGGGCGATGGGGACGGGAAGAGGAGGACTGGGCAGCGTTTGAATGGACGCGTTGCAGCTCGGACCCGGGAAGACGCCCGGGCTGTGGACCGCGTGCGCCTGGCTCCCTGCGGGCCTGGCACTTGAGCGCGGTGACCTCGGGGAAGTCAGCCTCCCTGGACCTGTTTCCTCTCTCAAATGGCAACAGAGAACCGACTTCCTAGGCTCCTAGGAAGTTTCGGTGAGAGAATTTAGGAATCTTTCGCACCATATGGCCTGAGCTGTGGCATTTGATGAACGGTGGGTGTTACAAGTCGGTCAAGAGAGCGGTAAGAGGGTGGGAAGACTGGCCCGATGGAGGTCATCATCATCATCATGGTCATCATCATCCATCGGAAACAGAGTCGTGAGCATGCAAAGAGGCCGCATGTTCATGGACACCTAATATCTGGGACAGAATAGAATTACTGCTAACGACGTTGGGAGGCGGCAGATGAAATGCCAGGCAAGTCACCTGAATCATTTGAGAATCTTCACAACCCCATGAAGTAGATGCTGCAGCAAAATTTTTATAAATACAGGATCTGAGCTCAAAAAGGTCAAGTAACTTTCCAGCAATCAGGGAGCTAGGAAGTGGTCAACATTTTGAGTCAGACTCCTGAGCTTACTTTGTCACAGGAGCCATTATAGTTCTTGATCAATCCCAAAACCAAAGTGTGTCTGTTGAAATGATGGAGTTAAGTAATCATGGACTGTCTCTGAGACTTTTGAGAAATATCAAATAAGTATGAACCAAGGGCTCTGCCTTGACAAAGCTTAAGTTGGTTGAGGAGACTGAGTCAGGCTAAGTCAACCAGCCTATGTGGAGCACTTGCTACATACCAGGACCCTGCCCTTCCCTTCACATCTTGGACCCTCCCACTTTTTCTCTTCACCCCCACTTAATTTTCACAATTTCACAACAGCCTTATAAAATAGGCCTGTTTGTTTTAACCTGAGATTGAAGAGGAGTCAGGTCTTAAAAAGGTCCCATATACTTTCTGTCTCTTTTGTACAACAAAAGGTTTTTAGTAACAGCTCAACATGTTAATAGAAGACGGTGTGGAATTTGTAGCCAAATACTGCAAACATAAAATTGCATTTTATGTTTGAAAAATGCAGGAAAGAGGAAGAGGCTTGAGGTCATTTGGGTGGCCAGGACTGAACAGCAGTGGTTCAGGATCCTTAGGGTGGCAGCAGCATTCAGGGTTGATGGTAGAGAACTAGGAAGACAGATTGGGGACCTGACTAGAAGTCAATCTATGAATTCCTGTAGTGTGTGATGACAGTAGAAAGAGTAAAAGTAATTCTTGGGAAACTTATTAAGGAAAGCTTAAAAAGCAGGTTTAGAATATGGATTCTGCAGCCAGACTGCCCTGTTTCCAAAAGGGAAAGTGCACATTCCACAGAGTTGTTAAGGAAATAAAATTAGTACTTGTAAACAATGTGAATCTGGCACATTTCAAGTGCTAAATAAGCATTTGTTAGAAATAATTTGCAGAAAATTAAGAAAACAATTATTTTAGCATCCAAAAGATTAAAGTATCTAGTAGTATATATTTAAGGAAGTTGCAAAAAGTTAAGGCAACTATCGAGCCTAAATTGAATAGTTTAGGAACATTCCCCCCAAAATAGTTCTTTAGACAACAGCTGCCAGTTCAAGACTTCAGGCCAGCTAAATACAAAGTGGGGAGTTCCCATGATCATGCTCAATAATTTGCTGGGCTCAATAATTTGCTAGGATGTCTCAACTCATTGAAAGCTATTATACTTGAGTTCATGTTTACTACAGAGAAAGGATACATTAAAATTAGCCAAGAGCAATATAGGATAAAACTCAGGAGGGGTTCAAATGCAAAGCCTCTGATCATTCTCTCCCTGTGTCGTCCTAGACAGCACTGCCTCCTCCAGGCTATGATGTGTGACAGTGCTCAACCAGGAAAGATCACGCAAGCTCTGGTGTCCAGGGGTTTTATTGATGCTTCATTACCTCAGCATGGATCATTGCCTGTGTGATTGAATTCAATCTCCAACCCTCCTTATCTCTCTGAAAATCAGAATGTTATCAAGTGGTTCATTGCCCCATCCTCTGATCAAACATAGTTAATCTTTCTGGCATTGCCAGCCCCTCCCCCAAGTCATTTCATTATATTAATTATCAAAGTTCCCCCGTGATTAATCTCCATAGCATAAGCTAATAAGTGTGGTTTGAGGAGCCTACCATGAATTATAGACACTCAGATTACGTTGGGAAATTTCAAGAGTTTAGAGGTCACCTCCTGGGAACTGGGATAAAAGTCAGATCTTCTTTAAATGAGGCCAGTTCCATAACAAACAAAGATGAAAGACATTCACTGAAAACTGTAAAATTAAATAATACCAAAATAAATGAAAAGATATTCATGGATTTTAAAATTCAATGCAATTCCTATTAAAACTGTAATGATTTTTGTTTTTGGAAAAATGAAAAAAACTCAATGGGTTGAGAGGCTGAGACAGGAGAAGCGCAAGTTCAAAAGCAGCCTCAGCAACTTAGTGAGACCTTGTCTGAAAATAAAAAATAAAAAGAGCTGGGATTGTGGCTCTGGAAAGAAAAGGAAAAAGAGGGAGAGGGAGAGGGAGAGGGAGAGAGAGAGAGAGAGAGAGAGAGAAGAAAGAAAAAAACAGTCTTCAAAATCATATCCAAACAGTCAAAATAGTATTGGAAAAAAGAAAAAAGTTGGGAGCACACACTTCTCATTATCAAAATTTACTATAAAACTACAATGATCAGGGGCTGGGGTTGTGGCTCAGTGGTAGAGCACTCATCTAGCATGTGTGAGGCCCTGGGTTCAATCCTCAGCACCAAATAAAAATAAATAAATAAAATAAAGGTATTATGTGCAACTACTTCTAAAAACTAAATGTTTAAAAAAGAAAAAAACTACAATGATGAAAACAGTGTGATTCCGCTGGCATAATGACAGACAGAGACTAATGGACTAGAATTGGGAGTCAAAGAATAAATCTATCCATGTTTGGCCAATTGATTTTTAAAAAGCATACCAAAACCATTTTATGGGAAAAGAAAATTCTCTTCAACAAATGATGGTTGGATAAGTGGATATCCATTGCAAACAAATGAACCTGTGCCCCTGGATCTTCGATCATAAACAAAAAATATCTCAAAATGGATCAGAAACAAAAGGCCCAATGACAAAACTCTCAGATGAGAACAGAGTTAAATCTTTAAGACCTCAGAATTGATAATGAATCCTTAAATTAAACAAAAAAATATATATAAGCTGCTGCAGTCTGCCTAGGCACAAATAACTGAGCCACCACAAAGCCTTATAGGTTCAAACAGCAACTCTTTATTCCCCAACTCTCACCGGCACTGCACACTCCTCCGGAACACACACTCCTTCCACCAGGCTCCGCACCCCAAACTCCCCGAACCCACCCCCCCCACCCCCCAGAACTGCATGGGAACTCCAAAGTAGCAGGTGCCCGAGGCAGATTCCCAGAGCCGCCCCTATTCCCGGAGCAGGGTCCATATACAACTCAATCAATCCAGCATCACAGCAATTATATACAGCTTAACTCAAATCATCATCTCAATGGTTCGTTGGCATCACCTTTCAACCATTGCCTCTGGCAATATGCCAGGTGTCATTCTGTGGCTCTCAACATCTCCCCTCTTCTGTTTAATTAAACAACAGCATGTGGCTTAGGGACCGTGCCTGTCTTAGGTTGTTCAATACTACATATGGTCCTTACCTGTCATCGGATGAGCTGACCTTAAGGCGTCAGCCTCCTGTCTTAGGTTGGTACCATTGCAATTGGATCTTACCCGTCATTGACTACCTGTTCAGCATACAGCCATACTTGTGGATAGGCCTTTGCACCAGTGGGGAGGTGAGGTTCTTTGCCTCACCTCTGTTGGCCCCCAAATTTTAGACTATCACAAGCAGAAGGGAGGAGGATGCAAAATGCCACGACACCAAGCCAAATGACGGCTCTTTTTGGAAAAATTGTACCACCAATGACACCATCAGCAAAGATGCCCCAGCACTACCACAATTTGTTCACAATGCATACAAGTGATACATAGTCCAGGCAAGTTCTGCAAGCAGTTCAAAGCAGAGGAATCCATCAATATGTCCATTTCCTCCCAAAGTAAACTGACTCCTGATTGAGCATCAGTTGTGGAGTTATTATTCATTGATGCATCCGTTTATACAGTTTACTGTGATAGCTATCGAAGAAGCTGTAGTTTGGTTTTATCTTTGTCTTCACTGGCACTGGGATGAAGATAGGAATTCTGGCAATGATGGCTAAAAAGAAATTATGTAACATTCCAGCAGGCTCTAAGAAAACAATTTTCTGAACAATTTACATTATCCTGAACAGAATTATTAAATATAATGAAAAGGAAAGGTGAAAGTAAACAAACAGATCTGTTAACCACCTTTAAAAACAACCTCAACAGCTGTTTACCTGATTTAAATTAAACCATTTAAATCACGTGAATAAAAAAAAATATTTGGATCCATTTTTTCATGAGCGCTCCTCATATATGATCTATGGACATATGCACATACAGACATACAACACAAAACAGAAGTGTGCACACATAACATACAACACATAAGACAATAGTGAAGGCCTTGTAGTTTTACACAGGTGAAATCTCCATTGCAATGTTTAAAAACTCCACAGTCAAAAAATAGAACTGATCAGAAAAACATTAACCTAGGTCTGTATGAGCTCAAAAAATAAAATAGAACTTCATGATGTGGGAAAAGACAATAATAAAATAGATATTGAAAAAAGCATCCTGGTTACCACCTGGGTTTGACTCTTTTTTTTTTATATCCCATCCTTCTTCCTGTAACTTGCATAATGGGTCTGAAGGTATTCCCACAAGCAAAACCCAAGGTTTTTTTACATTTGAAATAGGCCTTAATGGTGTTCATTATTCATTAGCCTCCAGGTGTGGGAGAATCACTGTCACAGATGTAAGAATAGCCAAGCTGGAGCTCTCTGGATATCAGCTGTTATGGATTTAAGTCAAATCATCTTCTTTTTGGTCTGTAGAAATCGCTTTGGTTAGTCTCTCTGGAATCCAAATCGGCTGCTGTTCTCCCTGTGGAAACACACAAACAGAACCTTGACTCCAGACAATCACTGGGTCAGGACCTTTCCATTGTCCTGTTAGAATATCCCTCCAAAGTACCTTGGGCTTATGTACATTTTTTGGACATATATGCCTTTCCGCAGCACTAAGCCCTGATGAATCCAAATTTAAAAAGTTTAGAGTAAAAAGGGTTATTTTAAGTTTATCTTTGGGAAATATATACCCCTTCCCAATTCCCTCTTTTTGCTTTAATAAGTACATTTTAATAGTTTGATGAGCTCTTTCAACTATGCCTTGTCCCTGTGGATTGTATGGAATTCCTTTATGTGAGTAATGCCAAATGATGAGCAAAATTGTTTAAAAGAGGTAGAGGTATAGCCAGGGGCATTATCTGTTTTTAACTGTTTTGGAATGCCCACAGTGGCAAAATTTTGTAAGCAATGAGCTATAATATCTTTAGATTTTTTCTCCGGCATGAAGGGAGCCCATCAAAAATCCAAAAGAAGTATCAACTGTAACATGCAAATATTTTAATTTTCTGGCAAGTGTGTGATGTCCATTTGCCAAATATGATTAGGCATCAGTCCTCTAGGATTGACTCCAAGATTAATTTGTGGTGAAAAGGTCACACAATTTTGACATTGTTTTATTATTTGTCTAGCTTGTTCCTTAGTTATTTTAAAATGCTTTTGTAAAGTATTAGCATTGACATGGAACCTTTTATGAAAATTTGTAGCTTCTTCTAGTGTAGAGAAAATATGTATGTCATGTGTAGTTTTATCTGCTAAACCATTGCCCAAACTAAGGGCTCCAGGCAATCCTGTATGTGCCCTGATATGTCCTATAAAGAATGGATCTTTTCTGTCCCAGATTAGACTTTGTATAGTGGAAAACAAAGAGAAAACAGTAGAGGAAGGGGAAATCCTAGCAGCATCTTCAAGGGATACTATAGCATTAACTATATACTGACTATCGGAAAATAAATTAAATACAGAATCTTTAAACATCACAAAAGCTTGTAATACTGCATTAAGCTCTACCTTTTGAGCTGATTGTTTGGGTACTAAAAATGTAAAATTTTGATTAGGGGTAACTACTGCTGCTGTACCATTATTTGACCCATCAGTGAATATATTTGGAGCATTCATGATAGGTGTTTTTCTTGTCATTTTTGGAAAAACTACAGGATGCAAAGACCAAAAAGAAAATAAAGGATTAGATGGTAAATGGTTATCAAATGAAACATTAGATTTGCGCATGATTATTGCCCAAGTATTTAACTCATTAGCTAACTCATCAATTTGATCCATAGTATATGGAGTAATAATTTTATTGGGAGAAATTCCAAACACTCCCTTTGCTGCTTTTATTCCTTTGAGTATTAATTGTCCTACAGCCTCAGGATACCTAGTAAGAATAGTGTTAGGAGAATAAGATAAATGTATCCACAATAATGGACCTTCTTGCCAAAATACTCCTGTAGGAATATTTCTTGTTGATATTACAATAAATAATAAAGGCAAACTTATATCAATTCTATCCAAATGCATATTTTCCATATATGTTTCAATGATTTTTAATGCCTTTCTTGCTTCAGGTGTTAACATGCAGGGTGAATTTGGATCTGATGGCCCTTTTAGGATATCAAATAAAGGTCCCAACTCTCCTGTTGGTATGCCTAGATAAGGCGTTATCCAATTTATGTCTCCTAATAACTTTTGAAAGTCGTTAAGTGATTTGAGTTGATCTGCTCGTATTTGAATTTTTGGTGGACAGACCACGGTTGAGGATAATAGAACTCCTAAATAATTAATTGGAAAATTTAATTGTACTTTATCTATTGCTATCTCTAGATTATAATTTTTTAATAAATTTTTAAGTGTGGCATAACATTCTAGCAATGTGTTTTTATCTTTGTGTGCTAATAATATATCATCCATATAGTGAAATATTTGTAGTTCAGGATTTTGATTTCTATGTGGCTGGATTGCTTTGTTAACATAAATTTGACACATAGTTGGGCTGTTAGCCATCCCTTGAGGAAGTACTTTCCATTCATATCTCTGATCAGGACCTTCATGATTCAGTGCAGAGATAGTAAATGCAAAACGTGGACTATCCTCAGGATGAATTCGAATTGAAAAAAAACAATCTTTAATATCTATAGCTAAAACATGCCAGGTTTTTGGTAGAGCAGACAATTGAGGAATCCCCGATTGAGCAGGTCCCATAATAACCATCTCATTATTAATGGCTCTTAAATCTTGCAATAATCTCCATTTACCAGATTTCTTTTTAATGACAAAAATGGGAGTATTATGGGGAGATATGGAAGGTTGTATATGTCCCTCCGCTAATTGTTGTTTGACCAGATCATGGGCTGCTTGTATCTTTTCTTTAGTCAGGGGCCACTGAGGAACCCATACTGGTCTTTCTGATTTCCAAGTAATTTTTATTGTCTCAGAGACCCCTTCTGAAAACCCAATCTATGTCTATTTATTCCTTGATCTATTTGAATTGGTGCTGCTATACCTTGTTCTTGTTCTCCTAATCTTTTTCCTTTCCTAAAACCTTGTCTAGCCACAATAGTGGGCGCATTTGGATTGATGTTATTTGTTAATGTCAAACCTAATTGATCTAAGACATCTTGTCCCCATAAATTTATAGGAAGGTGATCCAATACATATGGCTGTATAGTTCCTTCACATCCTTCAGGATCCTTCCAATCTAATACCATTGCACTTCTATGGGGATTAGTTGCCACTCCTAGGCCTCGAAGTGTTTGAGTGGCCTGTTGTAATGGCCAATGTTTCGGCCATTCTTGATGAGAGATGATGCTAAGGTCTTTCCACCTGCATCCAGTAGCCCATTAAATTTATATCCTTGAATATTTAGTTTTAGCATTGGGCGAGAATCTAAATTTAAAGACAGCATAGCCCAAACTACACCTGTGGAGCCTAATCCCCTGGAACCTCTTTCTATAGTACTACTGGAAAATTTATCATGCAGGCTGGGTATTGTTAATAACTGTGCTATTCTATCTCCTGGTGAAATTACTGATATACCTCCTGGAGAACTAGCTATAATTTTTATTTCACCTTCATAATCAGGATAAATTACCCCAGGACTTATCATAAGTCCTTTTAGTGTAGAAGAACTGCGTCCCAATAATAAACCTACTGTTCCTTGGGGAAGAGGTCCTTTTACTTCTGTGGGAATGATTTGAACTCCCATCTCCGGAGTTAGTACTGCTCTGGGGGAGGCACAGATGTCCAACCCTGCGCTCCCTCTGGTTTGTCTGATGAAAGATTTAATGGAAAATGTGTCCTGGGCACTACCCTGATGGTGTTGCTGGGTTCCTCCAGTACCCTGTATATTTGTGGTCGTGGGCCCCGGAGCATTGGGACCTCTGTCCGTTTTTTGGCAATGGAGCCGATGCTTTTCTCCACAATATCATGGGTAAACACCTGGTCCTTGTCCGTTTTTTGATAACGGAGCCCCCTCTATGGTGGTTTGAGAACGGCATTCATTAGCCCAATGTCTCCCTCTACAGCATCGTGGGCAAATATCTACTCCTCTGATACCTAGCTTTGTTAAACCCTCCTCCTATGGGGCAACTCCTTTTAAAATGTCCTGTTTGTTCACAATTGTAGCATGTTTTTGGCCTGGCATCTAAAGCCTGTTGTACTACAGCTGCCAAGACTTGCCCTTGTTCATTAATGTCTCTACATAATTTAATATATGTGTTTAAATCTTCATGTTTCCATGGTCTAATGGCCTCCTTGCAGAAACGATTTGCTTGCTCATAAGCCAGTTGTTTTATTAATGGCATTGCTTGTTCTGTATCCCCAAAAACTCTGGTAGCTGTTTGAATAAGCCTATCTACAAATTCAGCGTAAGGTTCATAGCTCCTTGTATTACCTTAGATAATTGACCTTGTAAATCTCCATGTCCTTGTAAAGTCTTCCATGCCCTAACTGAATCTGCAGCAATTTGTGAGTATATAGCAGGATCATATGTAATTTGTTGCAGCTGACCCTCAAAAGTTCCCTTTCCTAACAACATATCTAGATTTCTCTGAGGATAACCGGCTGCTGCATTTCACCTAGTCATCTCCATGCAAAATTCCTCATTGGCAACCTTCCATAACAGGTATTGTCCTCCATTTAACACAGGTTTACACATGCTAGCCCAATCTGCTGGCATCATGTCCAAGTTGGTAATGGATTTGACCATGCTTACAGTGAAGGGTGCTTGAGGGCCATAGGTTGTTACAGCCTCCTTTAACTGCTTCACTGTTTTGAAATCTAGAGCACGGTGAATTCGATGCCCTCCTGCCTGGTCAAGTACAGGGCATGCTAATCTTTGAGGTCCTGTCTCAGGATCTCATCTATCAACTACAGGGGTCGAGGGCCACTCAGCTGTCTCCATAGATGGAGCTGTTGGTTGAATTACGCCCTCTGGTGATAGAACGGTGTTGGTAGCAGCCTCCTGTTGTAGCTTCCCCCCTGATAGCTGTTTCTCCTCTAAGCTTTCTTCCTTTAAATTTTCTTCCTCTGTCTGACTAGCTCAAGAGACCTTTTCTTTTGCTTGATCTAACATGTTTTCTATCATAGTCTGAATCTCTAACAATTTACTTAACACTCTTTCGGTTTGTTTTTTACTAATTTCTGATCCCATATTTCTACTGTAAAGATAACACAAAACAAAACCAAAACAGAATGAAACCAAAACTGAACAAAAATGCATTGTATCATGCCGCAGTCCAGCTGCAGAAAAATAACCGGGGGGTGATGAACAACTTGTGTACATTGATACAGCAGGAGTGGGAGCCCTTTATTGTAGGACAGAAGGGGTATATATACATTCCACACAGCTTATCTTAATTAACATAAACTAGATACAGCAGTCAACCAATAAGGAATCTCCACACTTAATGGCTCTCTGGCGTTACTTCACAAACCACTCCCTCTGGCAAAATGCCAGGTGCCATCCTGACTTGTTTATAGACCCTAACATTATCAAATTTCCTATTTTCTTGAAATGTATATTCGAGGTCTATTTCTATCTCTATCTCAGGGGCAAACAACTTCAAACCTTGAGCCAATCATTTTCCCCAGTTTGTCTGAGAAAGTTCTAGGGACAGGCAACTTGAAATAAAAACAAAATAAATCAAAACAAGAACACATTGTTTGTTGAAGTGGTCACCCATTCTCTCACTCTTCCTCAGGGGCGAGCAATTTCACTTACCTCCAAGCTTCAGGCATTCCCCAGACGGGCCACCAAATACCGCAGTCTGGCTGGGCACAAAATAACCAAGCCACCACAAAGCCTTGTAGGTTCAAACAGCAACTCTTGGGGCTGGGGATGTGGCTCAAGTGGTAGCATGCTCACCTGGCATGCATGTGGCCGGGGTTTGATCCTCAGCACCACATACTGTAAGGGTCTGGCGAACCGTCGGAGGAAGAGACCACAAGAGACTGGCTTCATGCAATAAGCAGGAGGGAGTTTATTGAGGATCCAATTCAGCGCTCTGAGGCTCCAGGCAGGCTCGCTCAAGAAGCGAGAGCAGCCCAGAGCCCCGAGCAGGGGTTGAACAATGCTTAAGTACACTTTTTGGGGAGGGTGGGGGCTTTGCATACACATCATAGTCTCCTTTAACAAATCACCATACACCGAGGGAAAATCAAACAATAATTCTTAGACTTGATTAGTACATTCATTGGCGGGAACAGGCTGGGCAGGGGTGATTGGTCACTTCTAAGCGGGGTACACATTCAAACTGATTGGTTTTGGGGCCTGGATGCCTACGTGCCAGGCTACTCAGAGCCCTTAGTTATTAAACAGCCAGGGGATCAGGAGGAATATTTACTGGGCAGTTCGGGTATTGTCCTAACAGAGGAATTTAACAATACCTGGTCCTTCACTTTTTAACTCAGGCCCTGCAGCTTGGAAACTTTACAATGCCCAGTTATTTACACTTTAACTTCAATTTCTTTTACTCTTACAATACAAACAAAGATGTTGTCTGCCGAAAACTAAAAATAAATAAATAAATAAATATTAAAATTCTCTCTCTCTCTCTTAAAAAATAAAATAAAATAAACAGCAACTCTTTATTCCCCAACTCTCACCAGCTGCACAATCCTCTGCACACACAATCCTCGGGAACACACACTCCTTCCACAGGGCTCCGTGCCCAAACTCCCCGAACCCCCGAGAGAACTGCCCGGGAACTCCAAAGTATCAGGCGCCCGAGGCAGATTCCCAGAGCCACCCTATTCCCAGAGCAGGGTCCATATACAACTCAATCAATCCAAGCATCACAGCAGTTATATACAGCTTAATGCAAATCATCATCTCAATGGTTCGCTGGCGTCACCTTTCAACCATTCCCTCTGGCAATATGCCAGGCGTCATTCTGACTCAGCTGTGGCTCTCAACAATAAGCAACAAAAGAAAAAGACAAATTGGATTTCAACAAGACTAAAAGTTCTTGGGCCTCAAAGATACAGTCATCACTGTGAAAAAGCAAACTACAGAATGAAAGAAGCTACTTAAAAATCATATATCTGATAAGGATCTAATATCTAGAATATATAAATAATTTTTAAAACTCAACAACAAAAAAGAACCCAGCTAAAAATGGGCAAAGTACTTGAATAGACATTTCTCCAAAGAACACATGCAAGTAGCCAAAAGCATATGTTCAGAGTCATTAGTCATTAGAGAAACACAAATAAAGCCACAATGAGATGCCACTTTGTACCTATTAGTGTGACTATAAAAAAAAAAAATAAATTGTAGAAGGACACAATACCTTTATTTTATTTATTTATTTTTATGTGGTACAGAAGATTGAACCCAGTGTCTCACATGTGCTAGGCAAATTCTCTACCGCTGAGCTACAACCCTAGCCCTAAAAAACAATGTGAGAATGTGGAGAAATCTGGAACATCATATACGATGTTGGGAATATAAAATTATGCTGCTGCTAGGAAAGGGGTAGCGCACACCTGTAACCCCAGCAGCTTGAGAGGCTGAGGCAGGATGATTGGGAGTTCAAAGCCAGCCTCAGCAACTTGGTGAGGCCCTAAGCAACTCGGTGAGACCCTGTCCCTAAAATACAAAAAAGGGCTGTGGATGTGGCTCAATGGTTAAGCGCCCCTGGGTTCAATCCCTGGTACAAAAAAAAAAAAAATTCAGCCACCGTGGAAAATAGTTTGGCAGTTCTGTAAAAAGTTAACAAAAGCAGTGAACTTGTTCAGCTTAACAAAAGAGGTAAAAGACCTCTACAATGAAAACTACAGAACACTAAAGAAAGAAATTGAAGAACACCTTAGAAGACGGAAAGATCTCTCATGCTCTTGGATAGGCAAAATTAATATTGTCAAAATGACCATACTACCAAAACGCTATACAAATTCAATGTGATTCCAATTAAAATCCCATCATCATTTCTTATAGAAATAGAAAAAGCATCATGAAATTCATTTGGAAAAACAAGAGACCCAGAATAGCCAAAGCAATCCTTAGCAAGAAGAGTGAAGCAGGTGACATCACAACACCAGACTTATACTACAAACCTATAGTAACAAAAGAACTATATGACTGAGGAATTCCACTAGCTATATGCCCCCAAACAAAACAGGTATTCAAGCAAATATTTATAGAAAAATATTCATAACAAGTTCACAACAACCAAAGTTGGAAACAATTCAAATGCCTGGCCATAGGTGCGTGGATAAATAAATGTGGGATATCCATACAATGGAATATTATTCAGCCATAAAAACGAAGTACTGGTAAGTGCCACAACACAGATGAATCTTGAAAATATATTAAGTGAAAGCAGCCAGACACAAAAGATTCCAAGTGTGGGAAGCCATTCTTGCACGTGATTGGGCACCTCCCTGATTGGGTGTGAGAAGTTCTGGCCAAACTGTGTCGGAGCTATCCCCGCCCTCTCCAGGTGCGAGAGCCTGTACGTGTGGGGGTGTGACTGACCACTGACCCTGAGACCAATCACTGACCCTGAGACCAATCACTGACCCTGACCTTGGAATGCTGCCCCCCTCAACCTTCATTGGATGGAATTTTCCCCTGAATTTCTTGTTCCCCAATAAAAGCTCACTCCCTGGCATTCTCTCTCTCTCTCTCTCTCTCTCTCTCTCTCTCTCTCTCTCTCTCTCTCCTGCTAGTCCTGAGTAAGCCTTGCTGCCCCACTGGGTGATTCGAGGTGAGAGCCAGAGGGGAGAGCTGTCTCAGACCTGGTCATAGAAAAAGGTAATTGAGTCTGTGTGTTTTATTTTGATCTCACTAGTTAACTTCTATGCCACGAACCTCTTGTATGAAACCAGCGTGCTGGTCACGTGGTGGATCCAAGTTGTATAATTTCATTTCAAGAAATACCCAGAGACAGAAAGCAGATTAGTGGTTGCCAAGAGCCAGGGATAAAGAGAAAGGGAGTGACTGCTACATGGGTAGGGAGTTTTGTTTTGGGATGATGAAAATGACTTGGGACTTGATATAGATTGTTGTACAACATTGTGGATATACGAAATACCACTGAAACAAACACTTTAAAACGGCTAATTTTATGTTACATTAATTTACCTCAATAAAAAACAAATAAATGTGGAATATAAATTTTTCATGAATCTAATGCTGCTCCTGAGAGGGGCCTTAGCAATTTATTTATGGAATTGATACCCAATCTTGCAGTTGTAACTTTATATATATTTGGTACTGGATATTGAGCCCAGGGGTGGTCTATCACTGAGCTGCACCTCCATCTCTTTTTATTTTTTATTTTGAGGCAAGATCTTGCTAAAGTTGCCCAGGCTAGCCTCAAACTTGTGATTCTGCTGCCTCAGATTCTTAAGTAGCTGGGATTACACATATGTACCAGCATTGCCTGGCTTGGTTTATATTTTTTTCTTAAAGTTTTATCTATTATAATAGAACACCCCCTGCCCCACCTCCGCCAAAGATGTCCCTGTCCTAATCCTCAGAACCAGTGACTCTATCATGTTACATGAGAAAGGGGAATGGAGGTGGCCAATTAGCTGACTTAAAATAGATTATCTTGGGTTGTGTGAATAGAAAACATGTAGAAAAGAATCCCTAAAGTGGGAGAAGGATGGAGCACAAAGGAAACATTATTTGTGAAAATATTACAGGATATTACAAAGGAATGATATCACTTTCAATTACATGCATCAGTAACAACTAATAGCTACAAAAATGGATTCGTGCTGAAGCCTGGCAAGCCTTTATGAAGGAACTAAGCAAGAACTGGAGTTTCTTCTTCTTTGGCCCCTAACTGGCTATGTACCCTTGAGCAAATCACTTCCCCTATCTGCTTCATTTTCTTCATCTGTAAAAGGGGTGTTGGACTTTATGGCCACTAGGACCCCTCCTACCTCTGATATCACATAGAAAGGGTTCTGTTAACAGGGCTGGAAGAAAATTTGTTAAAATACTCCCTCTTGCTTTCTTTCTATTGTGTTGGCCTTTTTTTTCCATAAAGAATATTAAATTCTTCATTAGTGAGCTTCACAACATGAATGCAGAGCTTTCCTGTACATTTGCTGAAAATAAGGTTTACATTTTTTAAAGTAAAGAATAGAATTTGCTTAGGATTTTAACTGAAACAAGTCACTCTCCCATAAAAATGAGTGGGAATCACGGAAGATCTTGAAAATCTGGGACTCTGTACAAGAAAAAAAAGAAGTATGGTACTGGAATTTTTTAAAAAAGATTTTTATGCCAGGAATGGTGGTGCATGCCTGTTAATCCTACTTCTAGGGAGGCTGAGGCAGGAGGATTGGGAGTTCAAAGCCAGCCTCAGCAAAAGCAAGGTGCTAAGCAACTCAGTGAGACCCTAAGTAAAATACAAAATAGGGCTGGGGGTGTGGCTCAGTGGTCAAGTGCCCCTAAGTTCAATTCCTGGAACAAAAAAAAAAAAAAAAACAATTCAGTGTGCAACAGCTTTGTACTTACTTGGATTTCTTCATCTTTTTACCTTTTTTAAGATTTTTCGGATAGAGTGCCAGGGATCCCAGCAGCCTGCAGCAGGGCCCCGGAGACCCAGGCCAACTGATTCGCGTGGCCTGCCCTGCGGCTACAGAAGGCGTGGCGCCTCAGTGAAGCCATTAATTGGCAAGCAGGGAGGTTAGGGAAGGCCATTAGGTGGAATCCCACCAGCCAAGCCCACACGGACCCTTGGGCCGAGCACGGGTTCTCAGAAGGGGAAGGAAGCGGTACAGTCCCATCCCCCACAGCGGACACTCCGCCGAGGCAGTCAGCGGCCACCATCCGGGAAAGCTGAAGGATACACCGCCACTCTCCTTCAGAGTGCGACATCAAAACAGGTTGGTGTCATTCAGCTCACCCCCAGACAGCGGGAATTCGCATAAAATTTCTCCTAGGCTTGCCGGGAGAGGGAGTATCAAGCTGAGCCTCCATACAGGCTAGGGGGAAACCAGAGACACCTGACCTCCAACCCCTCCTCCCAGTAGCAGCCAAAAGGAAACCTGGCTAGCCAGCGCTGGGGGAGGGGCAAGCAGAAAAAATCAAAGTGATAGAGTGCCAGGGATCCCAGCAGCCTGCAGCAGGATACACCACCACTCTCCTTCAGAGTGCAACATCAAAACAGCGGACACTCCATCCAGGCAGTCAGCGGCCACCATCCGGGAAAGCTGAAGAATACACCACCACTCTCCAACAGCTTGCAACATCAAAACAGCCAGCAGCAGGACCCCGGAGATCCAGGCCAACTGATTCGCGCGGCCTGCCCCGCAGCTACAGAAGGCGTGGCGCCTCAGAGAAGCCATTAATTAGCAAGCAGGGAGGTTAGGGACTGCCATTAGGTGGAATCCCGCCAGCCAAGCCCACCGCCCACGCCCGGAACAGGCCCAGCGTCCTGCCAGCATTGTAGTCACGACACCCCAATTGGAATAGGGACAGAGCAGAGTCGCCTTCCACTCCCGGAACAGGCCCAGAGAGCCGCCAGCGTGGTAGACACGTCACCCCAATAGGAGTAGGGGCACAGCCGCCGCCCACACCTGCAAGGGAGACTTTTCAAGTATACAAGAGCAACATAAATAAATAGGGGGTAAATTTCAAAACACAACAGTTGCACCAAGCAGAAAGAAACGCGAGCAGTATGAAAAGACAAGGAAAGAAAGGACCACAAGCAATGCAGGTCAACTCAACTTTAGAAGAGGTAATAGCTGCAACAGATGGAATATCAGATAAAGAGTTCAGGATATATATGTTTCAGATGATCTGGAGTCTCAAGGAAGACATGAGACAGCAAAATCAGACAATGAAAGATCACATTGACAAACAAATCCAGGAAGTAAAAGATCAATTTCACAGGGAGATAGAGGTAATAAAAAACAAACAAATTGAAATTCTAGAAATGCAGGAAACAATAAACCAACTTAAAAACTCAATTGAGAATACTACCAGCAGAGTAGATCACTTAGAAGAGAGAACATCAGACAATGAAGACAAAGTATTTCAACTGGAAAAGAACATAGACAGCTCAGCAAGTCTGCTAAGAAACCATGAGCAGAACATCCAAGAATTATGGGACAATATCAAAAGACCAAATTTAAGAGTCATTGGGATACAGGAAGGCACAGAGCTCCATTCCAAAGGAATAAACAGTCTATTCAGTGAAATAATACGAGAAAACTTCCCAGAATTGAAGATTGAGACAGAATCCCAAATCCTAGAAGCCTACAGGACGCCGAATGTGCAAAATCATAAGAGATCCACACCTAGACACATTATAATGAAGATGTCCAACATACAGAATAAGGAGAGAATTTTAAAAGCTGCAAGAGAAAGAAAGCAGATTACATTTAGGGGTAAACCAATCAGGATAACAGCTGATCTCTCAACACAGACTCTGAAAGCTAGAAGATCCTGGAATAACATATTTCAAACACTGAAAGACAATGGGCTCCAACCAAGAATCGTGTATCCGGCGAAATTAAGCTTCAGGTTAGAAGATGAAATTAAAACCTTCCACGATAAACAAAAGTTAAAAGAATTCGCAGCTAGAAAACCATCTCTTCAAAAAATCCTTGGCAAAACATTACAGGAAGAGGAAATGGAAAACAACATTGAAAACCAACAATGGGAGGTAGGACAGTAAAGGGGGGAAAGTAGTCAAAGAGGATAACAAATCAGGTTTAGTAACATCAATAAACAAATATGGATAGAAGAACAAACCATATCTCAATAATAACCCTAAATGTTAATGGCTTAAACTCACCAATTAAGAGACACAGGCTAGTAGAATGGATCAAAAAACAAGACCCAACAATATGCTGTCTACAGGAGACGCATTTGATAGGAAAAGATATACATAGACTGAAGGTGAAAGGTTGGGAAAAATCATATCACTCATATGGACCGCGGAAACAAGCAGGAGTGTCCATACTCATATCTAATAAAATAGATTTCAAGCCAAAGCTAATCAAAAGGGATATAGAAGGACACTTCATACTGCTCAAGGGAACCATACACCAACAAGACATAACAATCATAAATATATATGCCCCAAATAATGGTGCAGCTGTATTCATCAAGCAAACTCTTCTCAAGTTCAAGAGTCTAATAGACCAACATACAATAATCATGGGAGACTTCAACACACCTCTCTCACCACTGGACAGATCTTCCAAACAAAAGTTAAATAAGGAAACTATAGAACTCAATAACACAATTAACAACCTAGACTTAATTGACATATATAGACTATACCACCCAACATCAAGTAGCTACACTTTTTTCTCAGCAGCACATGGAACCTTCTCAAAAATAGACCATATACTATGTCACAGGGCAACTCTTAGACAATACAAAGGGGTAGAGATAATACCATGCATCTTATCTGATCATAATGGAATGAAACTGAAAATCAATGATAAAAGAAGAAAGGAAAAAGCAAGCATCACCTGGAGAATGAACAATAGGTTGCTGAGTGATCAATGGGTTTTAGAAGACATCAAGGAGGAAATTAAAAAATTCCTAGAGTTAAATGAAAACACAGACACAACATATCGGAATCTATGGGACACATTGAAAGCAGTTCTAAGAGGAAAATTCATTGCTTGGAGTTCATTCCTCAAAAAAAGAAAAAACCAACAAATAAATGATCTCATACTTCATCTCAAAATCCTAGAAAAAGAAGAGCAAAACAACAGCAAAAGAAGTAGAAGGCAAGAAATAATTAAAATCAGAGCTGAAATTAATGAAATTGAAACAAAAGAAACAATTGAAAAATTGACAAAACTAAAAGCTGGTTCTTTGAAAAAATAAATAAAATTGACAGACCCTTAGCCATGCTAACGAAGAGAAGAAGAGAGAGAACCCAAATTACTAGCATACGGGATGAAAAAGGCAATATCACAACAGACACTTCAGAAATACAGAAGATAATCAGAAAGTACTTTGAATCCTTATACTCCAATAAAATAGAAGATAGTGAAGGCATAGATAAATTCCTTGAGTCTTATGATCTGCCCAGATTGAGCCAGGAGGATATAGACAACCTAAACAGACCAATAACAATAGAGGAAATAGAAGAAACCATCAAAAGACTACCAACTAAGAAAAGCCCAGGACCGGATGGGTATACAGCAGAGTTTTACAAAACCTTTAAAGAGGAACTAACACCAATACTTTTCAAGCTATTTCAGGAAATAGAAAAAGAGGGAGAACTTCCAAATTCATTCTACGAGGCCAACATCACCCTGATTCCGAAACCAGACAAAGACACATCAAAGAAGGAAAACTACAGACCAATATCTCTAATGAACCTTGATGCAAAAATCCTCAATAAAATTCTGGCGAATCGGATTCAAATACATATCAAAAAAATTATACATCATGATCAAGTAGGATTCATCCCTGGGATGCAAGGCTGGTTCAATATACGGAAATCAATAAATGTTATTCACCACATCAATAGACTTAAAAATAAGAACCATATGATCATCTCAATAGATGCAGAAAAAGCATTCGACAAAGTACAGCATCCCTTTATGTTCAAAACGCTAGAAAAATTAGGGATAACAGGATCATACCTCAACATTGTAAAAGCAATCTATGATAAGCCACAGGCCAGCATCATTCTGAATGGAGAAAAATTGAAGGCATTCCCTCTAAGATCTGGTACAAGACAGGGATGCCCTCTCTCACCACTTCTGTTCAACATAGTCCTCGAAACACTGGCCAGAGCAATTAGACAGTCAAAAGAAATTAAAGGCATAAAAATAGGAAAAGAAGAACTTAAATTATCACTATTTGCAGATGATATGATTCTATACCTAGCAGACCCAAAAGGGTCTACAAAGAAGCTATTAGAGCTAATAAATGAATTCAGCAAAGTGGCAGGATATAAGATCAACACGCATAAATCAAAGGCATTCCTGTATATCAGCGACAAATCCTCTGAAACGGAAATGAGGACAACTACTCCATTCACAATATCCCCCCAAAAAATAAAATACTTGGGAATCAACCTAACAAAAGAGGTGAAAGATTTATACAATGAAAATTACAGAACCCTAAAGAAAGACATAGAAGAAGACCTTAGAAGATGGAAAAACATACCCTGCTCATGGATAGGCAGAACTAACATCATCAAAATGGCAATATTACCAAAAGTTCTCTATAAGTTCAATGCAATGCCAATCAAAATCCCAACAGCATATCTTGTAGAAATAGATAAAAGAATCATGAAATTCATATGGAATAATAAAAGACCCAGAATAGCAAAAACAATACTAAGCAGGAAGTGTGAATCAGGCGGTATAGCGATACCAGACTTCAAACTATACTACAGAGCAATAGTAACAAAAACAGCATGGTACTGGTACCAAAACAGGTGGGTGGACCAATGGTACAGAATAGAGGACACAGTAACCAATCCACAAAACTACAACTATCTTATTTTTGATAAAGGGGCTAAAAGCATGCAATGGAGGAAGGATAGCATCTTCAACAAATGGTGCTGGGAAAACTGGAAATCCATTTGCACCAAAATGAATCTGAATCCCTATCTCTCGCCGTGCACAAAAGTTAACTCAAAATGGATCAAGGAGCTTGATATTAAATCAGAGACACGGCATATGATAGAAGAAAAAGTTGGTTATGATCTACACGCTGTGGGATCGGGCTCCAAATTCCTCAATAGGACACCCATAGCGCTAGAGTTAACAAATAGAATCAACAAATGGGACTTACTCAAACTAAAAAGTTTTTTCTCAGCAAAAGAAACAATAAGAGAGATAAATAGGGAGCCTACATCCTGGGAACAAATCTTTACTCCACACACTTCAGATAGAGCCCTAATAACCAGAATATACAAAGAACTCAAAAAATTAGACAATAAGATAACAAATAACCCAATCAATAAATGGGCCAAGGACCTGAACAGACACTTCTCAGAGGAGGACATACAATCAATCAACAAGTACATGAAAAAATGCTCACCATCGCTAGCAGTCAGAGAAATGCAAATCAAAACTACCCTAAGATACCATCTCACTCCAGTAAGACTTGCAGCCATTAGGAAGTCAAACAACAATAAGTGCTGGAGAGGATGCGGGGAAAAGGGCACTCTTGTTCATTGCTGGTGGGACTGCAAATTGGTGCAGCCAATTTGGAAAGCAGTATGGAGATTTCTCGGAAAGCTGGGAATGGAACCACCATTTGACCCAGCTATTCCCCTTCTCGGTCTATTCCCTAAAGCCCTAACAAGAGCATGCTACAGGGACACTGCTACATCGATGTTCATAGCAGCTCAATTCACGATAGCAAGACTGTGGAACCAGCCTAGATGCCCTTCAATAGATGAATGGATAAAAAAAATGTGGCATTTATACACTATGGAGTATTACTCTGCATTAAAAAATGACAAAATTATAGAATTTGGAGGGAAATGGATGGCTTTAGAGCAGATTATGCTAAGTGAAGCTAGTCAATCTTTAAAAAACAAATACCAAATGACTCCTTTGATATAAGGGGTGTAAACAAGGACAGGGTAGGGACGAAGAGCTTGAGAAGAATATTTACAGTAAACAGGGATGAGAGGTGGGAGGGAAAGGGAGTGAGAAGGGAAATTGCATGGAAATGGAAGGCGATCCTCAGGGTTATACAAAATGTCATATAAGAGGTAAGGAGGGGTAAGTCAAGAGAATACAAATGGAAGACATGATTTACAGTAGAAGGGGTAGAGAGAGAAAAGGGGAGGGGAGGGGAGGGGAGGGGAGGGGAGGGGGGATAGTAGACAATAGGACAGACAGCAGAATACATCAGACACTAGAAAGGCAATATGTCAATCAATGGAAGGGAAACTGATGTGATACAGCAATTTGTATACGGGGTAAAAGCGGGAGTTCATAATCCACTTGAATCAAACCGTGTAATATGATGTATTAAGAACTATGTAATGTTATGAACGACCAATAAAAAAAAAAAAAAAAAAAAAAAGATTTTTCTTTCCTTACAGTATTTAGAGTAGTTCTGTTCAAATGAACATTTGTTATCCTAACTTTTCTGTCTTTAAAGACCATTTGTTATGATAAAATAATTTCAGGCACACCATGCACAAATCCATTTAATATTTTCTTTGACTCACTAATTTAAAAAAATGGGAGAAGGGGGCTGGGGATGTGGCTCAGCGGTAGCGCCCTCGCCTGGCATGCGTGCGGCCCGGGTTCGATCCTCAGCACCACATACCAACAAAGATGTTGTGTCCGCCGAGAACTAAAAAATAAATATTAAAATTCTCTCTCTCTCTCTCTCTCCCTCCCTCCCTCCCTCCCTCTCTCATTCTCTAAAAAAAAAAAAAGAGAGAGAGAATCTACTCATAGTGTGCAAAAAAAAAAATGGGAGAGGATAGCAGAGTGGGAGTTCAGAAGGATGCAGTAGGAAAAGAACTTGATCTCTGTTGCTGGCTTTGAAGATGGAGGAGGGGGCCACAAGCCAAGGAATGTGTACCCTCTGCAAACTAGAAAAGGCAAAAGAGCAGGTTCTCTTCAGGAGCCCCTTTCTTTTAATTGGAGTCAGCATTAATACTGCAGGTCTGCTTTGTATCATCTCTGTCCTGTAGGTGATGGCTTATTGTCTCAAATTAACTCAGGTTGTTTTGTTAAAAGTGGTATTTCTGCAAAACACTAACAGGCAATGGTTATAAAATTTTACAAGGAAAATGCAAAATGAATACTAATGTTATCTTTTTATATTTATTTAGCCTCTACAAAGACCTACATATTTATCAACTCAATTACATATAAATTTTACTTTTAAAAAACTTTTATAAACTAAATACCTTTTATAATTTACTCAAACTTTTACTTAAGTTTTGTATTAAATCCCCCTGTTTACCTTGAGATTACAGTCATCTTACAACAACAACAAAAAATGTTATCTTTTGAATACAACATAAATAAGCTTAATTTTAGCCTACTTTGGAGCCATCCTAACATGGGAAGGTACCAGAGACAGAGCCTTAACTTAGGTGAGGCTGGCCTCTTGACAAATCTTAAAGTGTTTTGTTTCTGAATTTGATCTTTGTCCCTTTTAAAAATACCATTCTATGAAGCTCTCATGTGTTATTTCCTGAGTCTCTGAATATCAGCCAATCTAATACATTACATCTGAAACATAATCATACACAGAGAAACTAGAGAGCTTTTAACTTCCCTTTCGTGGAAAAGTTGGCAGAATGTTTTCATGTCCCACATTGCCAACCTTTGAACAAATCAGGCTTTCCTTAATACTTTACAAAAATATACTTAAATTCTCATCCCAGTGTAAAGAGTAACACAAAATTTTATATACAGCTATTGACAACAGGTTTCCTTTATCCAGTTATCAAATATTAAATGGCATAAATACCAACCACATTTGTTATTTCTATGTAAATCTGAAAGAGACTATTATTGCTACAGACAATTTAGTTTATAAAGTTTGGAGAACACCAACTTGGTAAAGTACTCTCCTAAGCTTCACATTCAACTAAGTTTAACTTTTAAAGTAAAACTTAGAATCCGTCGTGTACAGTAACAATAATCAGAGGACTGCATGGGTTAGCAGTATGAGCAAAAATCAAAAGATAGCCTTAAACCTCTTATACATTTAAGAAACTGTTAATAATCAGGAATAGACTTAATCAAAGCAAACAGATAAAAGATGGGTCTTCAAATATCAGTGTGGCCTTTCTATGTCACATACAATGTACAAAAGAGAGCAGTTATTGGTTACCTTGCCAGTAAACCTAGATAAGCCTTCATTTTGTAATCTTTTACATAACACTTAGAAAAGGCTTATACAAACATAGTTCTCAGATATGTACATATATCTAGTCATGTGTATTTAGGTGTCAGCTATATTGTTATAACCTAAAATATCAGTTGTTTGTTTGTTTGTTTGTTTGTTTATGGTGCCAGGGATTGAATCCAGGGGTTCTTAACCATTGACCCACCTCCCCAGCCCTTTTTACTCTGAAGCAGGGTCTCACTAAGTTGTTTAGGACCTCACTAAATTTCTGAGGCTGACCTTGAAGTTGCAATACTCCTGCCTCAGCCTCCCTAGACCCTGGGATTACAGGTGTATGTAATAAATAACCATTTATTTAACCAGTGAAGAAATGATTTAAAAAACTTTAAAGCAGGTACAAACCCCAATTCCTTTAAGACTTGGTTTCCCTAAGTAATAAAACCTAACAGATACAGGAAAATTATCCTGAGAGATAAGAATAGATCAATGTTTCATACTTATTTTTATATCAGTACATTAAAATTTGAATAGCTTTGACTGTGTTAATTATAGCCAATGGAATCACAAAACACAGACGTTTTTAAGATTTACCTTCCATCCACCTTCTGCAACTTACTTAGACATTCAACAACTTGTTTATATCCTTAGTTTTGTCCTCTCTTTCATCTTGGACTTTAGCACAAAAATATTACTTTAACATACAAATTACTTTCTCATCCAGAAACATTTCTTTTACCTTCTAATTTTCTATACGAAAATATTTCCTTACCTATAGTTTTCTCTTATCTCTTTTCTAGTTTCAGACCTGTTCTTAAATTCATATTCTGAAAGAATATTCTTAAGAATGTTTTCTGTGCATTTAGTTTGCACAAATTTTCATCCCAGGAGAGGGATCAGACACTCTGGCATATTCAAAAACTCTGTCTTAAACTTTTTTTCTCCCAGGTTGCATTCAAGGGGTTGAAGCACAGGATATTTTTGAGCCTGACCTGTCTCCCTTATTATCACAATGCCATCGACTTTAAGTGAGCTCTCCACTGTAACGTGTACCCAGAGTCTCCTTTTGAGAAGTTTTCTTACACTGGGAATATAGATATTCAATGAAGGCGGCCCATTCCATCCTTTTCCTTTAGATTTCCTTGAACATCCCTTTGCAGAGGCTGAGAGCAAAACAAAGGTTGGCCTTCGTTTCTGTTTTTTCCTTTCTGGGTGCAGTTGTTTATCCTGCCAGTCTCCCCATGCATTTAGTTTGATGGGATATTGTCATAACAAGAAGTACTTAGCCCCTCCAAGTGATGGATATCCCCTGGCCAAATGGGGTGTCCTGTGAGACCTTAATAGAGGACACTATCCCTGTCCCCAGATCATAAACTAACAGTGCTGGAACCTACTTCTGCATCTTTTGTGGCCACCACCTTCACTCCCCATGGGCAAAAGGGGCTGGAAGGCAGGGCAGAGGCCAGGTTCTCTTGGCCCATTTTTCTACAGCCTGGGCACTTTCCTGGAATGGTTGGATGGATGGATGGATGGATGGATAGATAGATAGAGATTTATTTTATTACTGTTTTTCAGCCCAAGGGTGATGTCCCTGACCCACAGTAAGATGATTTGTAGCTTCCTGGGGCCATAAACCCTACTGGGACTGCAGCACTGGGTTGAAAGGATTTAATTTTTTTTTTACCCTTTCTTCGGGTGTCCTATCCTTGCATGCCAAAGGCAATGCCTTTTTGCATTCTTAACTTAATTTCTGACTGTTTAGATTCCTTACGCAACTGCATAAATGTCTGTGCGTACAGAATCTCTTCCTATACTTTATCTCTGACAGATCAACTTCAACTGCAAGATTATATGATAATCCAGAAAATCATTCAATGGCCAGATTGTGTTACAGTCAAGCATCTTTCTCTTAGACAGGCAGATACCTAGAGGTGGCCCATTTAGTTAAGATCTTTCTTCTCTAGAGACTACCATTAGGATCAATATCTGTTACTGGCCCTTTAAGCCCATGTCTTAAAGGGCCAGTAACAGATATCAAAAACAAAAGAGACAGCCAAGAGAGAATCACTGAATCCAGGGCTGACATTTGGGAACCTTTAAAACCAGAAAGACCTGCACATGCAAACTTCTTCCATTTATTTTTCCTCTGACAGACCAACTCCAACTGCAAGACTGTATAATCAGAAAGCTATTCAAAAGCCAGGTGGTTACAGTAAAGCATTATCTTTTTCTTAGACAGATATATATATATATATATATATATATATATATATATATATATTCCTTTCAACTCACTTTACCTCTGATAGACCAACTCCAATTGCAAGATTGTACAAAAAAGAAACAGACAACCAGAAAGAATCCCTAAAACCATGGCCAACAGATGGGAACCTTTAAAACAAACCAGCCAAGATCCTTCCCTAGAGACCACCTACAGGAGCGACACAGTATTGCCCATGTCTTAAAAGGGCGCTAATAGATACTAACAAAAACACAGACAAGACAACAAGAGGGAATTCCCAAACCCAAGGCCAATGGACAGATGAGAACCTAGAACACACCAGAAGAGAATAAATATTCCTAGGTTCTTGACTCCTGCTTAACCATGACTCCTACACCAGTGGTGCCACAGATGTCCCCTCAAAGAGGGACCCGATGGGTGAAATCAAGGTGCTGCCAAAGCTCTGTCCTTGTCCCCCATGTCAATCCATTAACGAGGACATGGTTTTGAGAAAAAGGAAAAAGAAGGCTTATGGCTTTGCTAACAAAGGAGAAACACAGGGGACTCCTGAACCAAAGGCTGTGATTCTGCCCATCCACAGGGACAATAGACTCAGGGCTGGGGCTGGGGCTCAGTGGACTTTTATAGAGGTGATTCAGAGAAAATGAGATTAGGAAGGAGAGATCAGGGAGAAGTTTAGGGAAAAGAAGATTGGGGAAAAGAAAAATAAAAAGCATGTAAGTTTCAAAGCCATAAGGGATATAGTCAGAGTATCAAGCGAACCCCTGTTACAAAGGGTCTCGGTGTTAGGCAGTAGCTCCCAATGAGCAGTGAACTGCATGGCAAGGTCACAGGTGCTCTTTAAATTACCTTAGAGTCTTATTTAAACTACTTTCAGAGTAGCAAGAAAGCAAAGGGTTGTAGTTAACTTGTAGAAAATAAATGGAAGCAAAGGAGCCACTGGGAAAGTTGCATAATAGAAAAGGATTCATGAGACTAATTATTGACAGGATTAATGGCACTAATTGAGATTGGTGTGAAGCTAGGAACTATGGCTATCGGTGTCTCCATCTGTCTGGGAAGGATGTGTCCTTTGGTAGTGCAGGTGCACTTCTGACCAGCTATTGACCCCAGCGCCTACATTAACATGGGATTGACTTGTAGATGAAGCCCCCCTAAGCAGGATGGCCACCATGACAGTTTTGGAGAGGACCAACTAACACCAAAAACACCACTGCCCCACGTGAAGGAGAAGTTGAACACCTGATTGACAGACAGTGCAGAAGAAGGTCCCCAGTTCTGCTGGTAAACAGCACACAGTAAGGAACCTGCAGACAGCATTGTCTCCTTGGTTGTTCTCTGTTGGGAGCTGGACCCCTGTCTTTTAAGAGTGCTCTCTGTGAAGGGAAAGTGAGGAATGAGACACGGGTAAGCGAGAAATGAAAGCCGGAGACCAGGCAGAGGTACTCACAGAGTTTACTTGTCAGAGCTGACAATGAAGGCCATCTCTCTACAGGAGAGAGGCAAAACAGGCTTGGCTTCTAGGACTTTTATGGGTCAAGGGCAGGAATCAGAGCCGGGTGGGTCCTAATGTGGGCATAAGGGTTGGGTTGGTAGGAGGGAGTGGTGAGTCTTTCTCAGAAACACCCTTGGGTGGGGAAGTGAAAGTTTTTCCTTAAAATGGCGGCTATCATTTAAGATGGCCATCCAGATGCTAAGCAAGGACCTTATACTACATCCAGGACTTGAAAACCTAATGAAGGGGACTGTGGCTCAGTGGTAGAGTGCTTGCCTGGTAGGTGTAAGCCCTGGTGTTCGATACCCAGCAACAGGAAAAAAAGAAAAAAAAAAGTAATGAAGATTTTTAAATTATTCCTTGTGATATTCCTATTCTCCCAAGAAGACACCTAATTGGAGAGGATATACACTTGTTCAGGACGTCAGAGCCACCAATGTGTGATTTCAATGCTAATGAGGAGCTACTCTCTCATCAGACGAATCAACATATTTTAGGGAAAGAAACCTGACACAGAGTTTGAAATCGTGGCCACCAGAATCTTGATAAGTAATTACAACCCCTCAAACATTAATAAGATGTGAGTTAGTATTAACTCTAGACGATGATGGTCTATCCTCCAATTCAAGCTGAAGAATGACCATTGGCGGTGGGAGAAGGTCATTGAGATCATTTACATTCACATGAACAATCAGGACTGACAAGAACAGCACCAGTGTCAATAGGATTTAACAACTTTTCCAGGAAATTGTTGCCCAGGAGCACTGGGCTATAAGCCATAAATGTTTTTGTTGTGAAATTCCTATAAGCCAATTTGTTTTTTAGGCAAACAATTTGCTCATCTGGGCCGTTTGCTTTTCACGTGATATTATTTATCGAGCCTTACTTGAAGACTCTTTCCTTTCTGCATCCACTAATCCTAAATTATTATGTCACAACCTTTGCCCCGTCCCAATCAGCTTTAATGGTTTTAAACCATTTGACACTAGAATCCAAAACCTTATAAATATCCTTTCGTGTTGTCAGGTGGAATAATACTGACTGGTTCCTCCTTTTGGAGGGCAGGTTAGAACCTGAAGGGGGTTCCAACACCCAGACTGCTCCTAGGGGCCAGAATTTCACCCACCTCAGATAGTCGGCTGAGCAGTCAGAAACTAATAGACTCAGGGCTGGGGCTGTGGCTCAGTGGTAGAGCACTCGCCTGGCACATGTGAGGCCGTGGGTTCGATCCTCAGCACCACATAAAATAAGTAAAATAAAGATACTGTGTCCAACTACAACTAAAATAAATAAATAAATATTAAAAAAAAAAGAAAAAGAAAAGAAACAATAGCCTCAGCTCCAGAGGGCCACACTGTAGGATCTTGTCCTTGCCTGAGGTCTTGAAAAAGCACCAAGGCTATTGGTTTCTGATCCTTTCATCAGGTCCAGGCCCATGGCTTTGAGTGAAGGGGCTCAGGTGAATAAAGATGATTTCTGCTATTAAAAACAAAAATAAAACCCTTCCCCAACCTCCCATTTGGAGACTACTAATATTCTGTCCAAGTGGTATTGTCCATCTCTGTAGTAGGTCTAATAAACTTGGTATAGCTTAGAGGTTTCCTGGTGATCTTTGTGTTAGCAATAGAAAAGCAACTATTCAAAATCTGATGATACGTTGGGCTCCGTGGCGCACGCCTGTGATCCCAGCAGCTCTGGAGGCTAAGGCAGGAGGATGGGGAGTTCAAAGCCAGCCTCAGCAAAAGCAAGGTGCTAAGCAACTCCGTGAGACCCTTTCTCTAAATAATATACAGAATAGAGCTGGGGATGTGGCTCAATGGTTGCCCCTGAGTTTAATCCCCAGTACCCCAAAAAATAAGTCGGATGATTTTCCTCCTTTAAATAATAATGAACAAGATAGAATAGTGAGTGGACTCCAGTTAAATTCTTTGTTTTTGTTTTGTTTTTTAAATAATGTAAAGGCCACTCCTTGAAGTTAACTTGCAGGAACATTCTAAATAGTCAGGCAACTCCTCTGTCCCAGGGCTGTCGGGAAAGGAGGAGGGTCATATCTGAGTGAGGGCTATAGACCCAAGGCTAAACCAATAGCCTTGGTGCTTTTCCAAGACCTCATTAGCATAGATTTTAATCAATGCCCCTACCCAGTAGCTATAGAAACCCCTACCTATACTACTATACTTAAATGACAGCCCTATAGTTTCCCTGTCACCCTGCAGGAGTTCCATCTTTTTTCTTCTCACTTACATAAATCCTACTCTTTTATGCTTGCTCTTCCTCATCTGTGGTTTTCATTCTTCAAATCTATGAGACAAGATCCTGAAATTGGTGGTGAGTTTCTGGGGTCTGCTGCAACACTGAAGGGCACAGCCTTCTATTAAAAACTATAACTCACCGGGCTCAGTGGCCCATGCCTATAATCCCAGCGGCTCAGGAGGCTGAAGCAGGAGGATGGTGAGTTCAAAGCCAGCCTCAGCAATAGTGAGGCACTAAGCAACTCGGTGAGACCCTGTCTCCAAATAAAATACAAAATAAGGCTGAGGATGCGGCTCAGGGGTTGAGTGCTCTTGAGTTCAATCCCTGGTGCCAAACAAAAACAAAAACAAGCCTATATTGTGGAAGACCAACCTAGCACGTGACTGAGTCAACTCCCCTCCCCTGCTGGGCGATGTGGCATCAGGCACCCACTGCTGCTAGACTGCCAAGCTCTTCTAGGGTTTGAGTGACTGTGTCTTTGTGCATGGGTGTGTCTTGCTACAGCCCCATGAATGGAGCTATACTCACCTGTTCTTTTGTAACATAACCCCTTGCCCTGTTTAGGATACAATCTTCCATGGAAGTGCCCTGTGTGTGTCCCCTTCTCTTACTGTGCCCTTGGGTGTGGCCTACCCAGATGTCCGTCAACCTGATGACAGTGGACATCATGAAGATAGACTCAGCCCCCTGAAACCTGACCCCTTGCCTCATTTGAATAGCTTCTCCTCAATAATAGGGGTCAGCGCATGCTCCTTCTGTGGACCCTTAAGGTCAGAGGAGCCGTCACAGAGACCCCAAAGAAAAAGGTATTTATGTCTCTTGTGTGGTTATTTTGTGCATCCCAGTCAGCCCAGTTCAACTGGAGTGACCCCTGAGCCTTTTAGTTGCAAGAACAGAAACCCAGCACTATAACTCACAGGGTGAGGTGGCTCATGCCTGTAATCCCAATGGTTCAGGAGGCAGAGATAGGAGGATTGAGAGTTCAAAGCCAGCCTCAGCAATTTAGTGAAGTGCTAAGCGACTCAGTAAGACCCTGTCTCTAAATAAAATACAAAAATGGGCTGGTGATGTGGCTCAGTGGTTAAGAGCCTCTGAGTTCAATCCCTGTAACTCACCACTTGACAGTAGTAGAGAAGAATCTGTTTTGCTAACACAAAACAGGCTTTGTCTGCTGCAGAGGCCTACAGTTTAGAAGAACCCACCTGCCAGCAGAGGCAGATAATCTAGTTTGGTCTCAAACTCTGATTTCAATAGGTTTAAAATAACTTTGTTGTTTCTTTTCATGCTGACTGAAAAAGAAAATGGATGTTATTCAAACCCTGTCAAATTGCAAAATAACTCTTTTTTGTCCAACCCCTTCATTCTGGCCTGGGCCCCTCTTCTTGGGGACCTGTCATTGGTCATCAACTGATTCACTCTTCCATGAGTCAGCCAAGTCTGCCCACTTCTCGGACCCTACACTAATGGTTTTATTGTTGCTTATAGTTATGCTTTGAAACATAACAAGGGCTTTGCATATCACACGGAAAATCCCAAGCTCCTCACAAAGCCTACACTGCAGAAAGTATAGGAAAGCAGGAAACGCCTTCCCCCAAATCAGGTGGGCTTAGGGCTTGCTCTAAGAGTCCAAGGAGGGTCTTTTCTGCCCATCCCTTACCGCAGGACTACAGGGCACCCCACTGCAAGCCTGATAAAAGGGAGGCACTGCATTAGTGCGGGTTTCAAATAACTTCTGCACCTTACCTCTCTGCACAAGTGCACCCGAGGGCCAAGTCCCAGCTTGTAGACACTCTGGGTGCCACAGCCAGGCACTGAGGGTAACTCGAGGTTAACACCTTCAGCCTTGATGGACTCCGGACACTGGGACAGGCAGACAAGGCACCGGTTGGGTCCCTCAAGCAAGTTGAAGAAAGGGTGGAGGTGGGGCGTGGACACCCCTCCCCGGTTGCGGGGACAAGGGCCAATCCCGTGGTTGGGGGCCTCTGCCTGTTGGCAGGCTGGGGGTCCGAAACACCCCACAGAAACGCACATCCACGATGATGCACAGAGGCGGGGTGGCACAGGAGGTGGAGGTACTCTGCACCTACACGGGAAGACCGAGTCAGGGGGCCGGCGGGTCAGAGCCGGCTCACAGGGGACCCGCCTGGCTACTCCATTGCCCACTAGCCTCCCAGCTTCACCAAGCTCGCTGTTGCCCCCTGAAGTGCAGCCCGTGTCCTCTAGATGCCCTTAGGTCTCCTGCAGTCTCCATGGCTCCCCCACCGGACCCGGGAAGAGGGTCTGGGTTCAAGTGACAGAGGGAAGAAGAAGGATGATCTCATGTGTCTGTTGTAGGGACAAAGGAGGCAAGGCACCGAAGACAGCAGGAAACAGTTTTATTTGGCTGCAGCCAGGTTCAGAGGGCACAGCTTTTGCTGTAATCAATCAACCCCCTGAACCCCGAGTTCAAGGAGTTTCAGAGTTTTCTACCCAGCATGTCAGGGGAGGGGCTCAGAAGTTCACAGTCTGCAGAAGTTCACATAAAAGCAGCTTTTTCTTTCACTGTTCTGGACATGTTAACTCTTCAAGGACAACACCTGAGAAGGGGGGAGCTTCTTCTCCCCTTTCTTTCCTCCCCCTGCCAGCTGTTACCATGGAGCCCAGTTGTAACTTATCTTAAAAATGTAGACATCTCTGTGAAGCCCAGCTCAAGGCCAGAGGCCTTGTTTGCACATTTCTTCAAAGTACTATACTGATACGTTTGTGAAAAACTAGTAAGGGGGTGTCCAGCACCTGGAGTGCTGGTATCTTCTCAGCCAGTGGCCAAGTAAACAGGGTGACAAGAAAATAGGAAGTTTATCTACAATGGACTCTTTTGCTGACAGTCCTAAAATCAGCCATGGTGAAGAGGGCTTTTCTGTGGAGAAAGGGGGTGCCACTTCGATGTGTCCTCTTTCTGTAAGAGTGGTTCACTTTCTTTATTTTTTTTAATATTTATTTTTTAGTTGTAGTTGGACACAATATCTTTATTTTATTTAAATATTTATTTTTATGTGGTGCTGAGGATCGAACCCAGGGCCTCCCGCACGTGCTAGGCGAGTGCTCCACCGCTGAGCCACAACTGCAGCCCACAGTTGTACACTTTCTGTTTAGAATATAGCCCCTGCCACTGCAACTTGTGTTTTAAATGAACATGTTTCTTTCCCTTCCTCTCTCCCTGCTCCTGCCTAATCTCAGGGGAAACAGGATTACCTCCCCACCTCCCCCCATTTTAGACAGAGTTCTCTGTCTCTGAGTAACACCCATCATAAAAGTGAAGTAATGCAGACTTTGAGGATGGTACCAGAAGCTCACAGATAGGACTGTCTTCCGAATTAACAATTGAATTGCAACTCCAAAGAGAACACGTGCAATGTAGCCTTTGAGTCACCTCTATAAAAGCCCCACCCCTCTTCCTGCTGATGGGTAGGTAGAATTACAGCCTCAGGGACAGGAGACCCCTGTGTTTCTCCTTGACTAGCAAAGCAACAAAACTTCTTTTTCCTTTTTCTCAGTACAGTATCCTCCTTACTGGATTGGCATTGGGGACAAGGACCAAGAGTTTGGTAACATTCTGAATAAAGTCTGAATAAAGTACAAGGAGCGCTCACTTGGGCACCACCTGTACTAAAATTGGACTGATACAGAGAAGATTAGCACCATATGCAGAGGCTGATTCACAGTGTGTGTGGGGGGGGGGGGAGGGGGGGGTTGGGGGAAGTTTATTGGAGAAAGGGGGACCAGGGAGGGAGGAGGGATGGGAATGGGAAAGACAGTAGAATGAATCAGACATAATTTTCCTATGCGCATATATGGATACATGACCCGTGTAACTCCACATCATACAGAACTACAAGAATGGGAAGTTATACTCCATGTATGTATGTATGTCAAAATATAGGTCAAAATACATTCTACTGTCATGTATAATTACAAACAACAACAAGGGGCTGGGATTGTGGCTCAGTGGTAGAGCACTTGTCTGGTACTCATGTCACTGGGTTTGATCCCCAACACCACATTTAAAATAAATAAATAAACAAAATAAGTAACGATTTAAAAAGAAAGAAAGAAAAACAACAACAAAAGTATAAGGAGAGGAATCCCTGGGAGTAACTGTCCAACTGGGGATTGGGGTGGGGAGAGGAGGGAGAATTACCAACCGGAGGGCAATTACCAACAGAACTAGGAGAGCTGTTGCTGGCACTGCCAACACAAGTAACCCCAGACCCTCTATTAGGTGCAAGGGCACACCCACTCCCCACTCCACGGACATTTCCCCTGTCTGCCTCAACGCCTGCTCATCTACACAAACCAAACACCCACCCTGTCCCAACTGTTGGGCTACGCTCTCCTGTGTCATTCCTGCTCATCTGCTAAAGGACAAATCTCTGCAATTGCAGCTAATTTTTAATGTGCATTTAATTAAAAGCTTTTTCTGGAAAGATCTTTTGATATGTACGCATTAGCATCTCATTGTTTAAAAATTTAGCAATTAAAAGCTGACTTTCATTGTTGCTGGCTGCTCAGAAGAATAGAAACTGCCAACTAAGGCAGTACAGTTTATCATGAAGCATTTACAATATAAAAATGTGTCCCCTATAGGCCCTGCAATAAAATACATCAAAGAGTTACTAGAACTCTCCAAAGAGTTTAGATTCTCCTGTTTTGAAAATGGCTGCAACATTGCAAAGCAAATAGTTACAGGTTTAACAATAGAAATTAAATTTAAAGATGACTGCCTTTTATAGAAAAGAACACTTTTCATATGATTTACAGGATGAACAAATTATTAATGAGAAAGACAAGTTTAATATTAATTTCTTTTGGTAACTGAAGATACAGTGATAGACTGCATAAACAGGAGTTTCCAATGTTCTTCAAGTCATGAAACCACTTTCCATGGTTGTATGAGATTATACAAGGTAACATGTCAGAGGAATTGCTCACATACAGCACTGTATAAATTTACACTTAACATTAAATTCAGGATAGTCATGATGGCAAGTTCAAGGTCAGCCTGGACAACCTAGCAAGACCCTGTCTCAAAATAAAAAATTTAAAAAGGTCTGGAGACTCTGCATGTACAACCAGAGAAATGAAAAGTTGTGTTCCACCTGTGTACAATGAGTTGCAATGCATTCTGCTATCGTATATAACTAATTGGAACAAATGAAAAAAAGAGCAGGGGGTGGGGGGTATGGAGATGTAGTCCAATGCTACAGGGCCATGAGTTCAATCTCCAATACCAGAAAAAAAAACATCTTTTCTTTTTAAGAAAAAAAAAACACAGATATTCCTTCAAAGAAAATATACATGCCTTGTAATAGGGGAAACACCTTCCTCCTCAGAGTGGATCTCTTCCCAGAAGGAAGAATAAAACGTACCCAAGACACAGGGACACAGAGAAGACTCTGAACAGGCCTTGCTAATTAAGTATCCCCAGGTTTATTACCAATAGGTCATATGTCCAATCATACTTCCCCACAACTGTCCACTCTGCAGCAAACATGGGTTCCCCTGTTTGTTTCTTTGGATCTTATTTCTGAAGACTCCCTTTCTACCATGCGGCCTGCGCAGTGGTTTCATTAATGAGGTTCTAGGCATAAAGTTAGTTAGAAGAGATCAAAATAAAAACACAGACTCAGTTACCTTATTTCTATTGCTAGGTCCGAGACGGCTCCCCTCTCTGGTTTGCTCCTCTAACCGCCCAGCAGGGCAGCAAGGATTACTCAGGGCTAGCAGGAGAGAGAGAGAGAGCGAACATACCTGGAGTAGCCTTTTATTGGGGAACAAGAGATTCAGGGGAGAATTCCATCCAATGAAGGTTGAGGGGGGGCTGCACTCCAAGGTCAGGGTCAGTGATTGGGTCCCCAGGGTCAGTGGTCAGGCACACCCCCACGCGGATGGGCTCTCTCATCAGGAAAGGGCCGGGAAAACTTCGACACAGCCAAAGTGCCTCAGACCCTTAACGGGAGTCACCCAATCACGTGTTAGAATGGCTTCCCACATCCCTTGTTATGCAAAACTTACATTGAAGTGTTTGTATGTCTTTCTCTTGCTAGTCTCTTTTGTTATAGGTGCTTCAGGCCCCAGCACTAAAATAAGAGAGTAGAAGAAAGTTTTTCTTCCCCTACAGAAGCATAATTTACAATAACCAAAAGGTGGAAGCAACCAAGTATCCATCAACATAAGATCGAATAAACAAAATGCATCCAATACAACAGAATATTATTCAGCCATTAAAAAGAAACAAAGTATTGATACATGCTACAACATATATGAACCAAGAAAATATTACTGCTAGGGCTGGGGTATGGCTTGCCTAGTGCACTGGAGGCCCTGGGTTTGATCCCTACACTGCATATTGAAAAGAAAACATTATACTAAGTATTTGTGGTGGGGGGAGACAAAAAGGTCACATTGCATGATTCTGTTTACATGAGCATTCCGTGCAGGTAAATCCATGGATGTACACAGTCAACTAGTGACTGACAAGAGCTGGGTGGGGCCGGGGAATAGGAAGTGACTGCTTACAGGGTGTGGGGTTTCCTTTCGGGATAGCAACAATGTCTTGGAACAGCTGGGCAACACATGTTGGGGAGACTGAGTCAAGGGTTTGAGGCGAGAACCTCAGCAACTTAGCAAGAGGCTGCCTCAAAAAATAAAAATGAAAAGGACTGGTCTTTTGTCTTGGAACTAGATAGAGATAATGGTTGCACATGATGAATGTGATAAATGCTGCTCAAGTATACACTTTAAAATGATTAACAGTTAATTTTAGATGATGTAAATTTTCTCTCAATAAAAAATTAAATTCATCAAAGATGGAACATAAATATTGTCCCTTTTTTAATATTTATTTTTTAGTTATAGGTGGACACAATATCTTCATTTTATTTTTATGTGGTGCTAAGGATCAAACCCAGTGCCTCATGCATGCTAGGCAAGCACTCTAAATCTGAGTCTCAACCCCAGCCCAATTTCTACCTCTATTTGCAGCTATAAACTCTGAGCATTATATATAAAACAAACACAGGAAGACTCTGAGAGGTGAAGAAAATAAAGCACATCAGCTAGAGGCCTCAGCACCCAAGGACTGACATAGTGCTGAGTTCCCTGTGTTTTCTTTCTGCCTCTATATGCCATTTTGGAAGCTGGAGAACCCAGTGACCCCAAGATGCCAATAGGTACAGATAAAAGAAAAGCCCAAGGAAAAAAGTTTGCTCCCTGTAGCCAAGGCACCAGGAAAACAGCAACCTAGCCAGACAAAACTTTTAGAAAACAACTACTCTACCAACATCAAAGAAAAACAGCAGCCTTAGCCATTCCTACTGCCAAAGGCTGTGGGGAACCTGGACTTTCCCCCTCACCAGCCTGTCATGTGGTACCTCAACCTCCCTGTAAGGGTGCTCTCAGAGACCACCAAGTGGGGACCTGGCACTCTCACTCTCAGTGGAGACCCCGTGGGGAAGCTGGATTTCCATTCTTTCCACCTGGAGATAACAAGGTACCTCCCGTCCTTTGCTAGGGTGGTGTCCATGGACACCAAGTGGAGAGTTAGAATCTTCTCTGCTGCCCAGTGGTTATGAAGGCACGTGGGGAGCAGGGCTTGCATCTCAAATCCTCCAGTCAGGGTTTTATCAGCAAAAACCTGGTGAGGACCCCGTATTCCCCCTACCCCAGCTGTAACTAGGAGCCCCTTTCCCAGCATGTCAGCAGAGTCTAAGAACCTGGACTTCCATTGGCAAAAACAAAGAGGCACTTTCCTCTCTCCACTGTATCAGAGGAGGTCTGCTAAAGCAGAAGATTTAAATACTCCCAATGTCTTGCAACATCATAACCAAACGTCCATGTTTCTTTTCTCTTCTTATTTTTCTTCTTTTTTTTTTTTTTCTTTGGTACTGGGGATTGAACCACTGAGCCATATCCCCAGCCCTTTTTTTCATATTTTATTTAGAGACAGGGTCTTTCTGAGTTCCTTAGGGCCTCTCGCTAAGTTGCTGAGGCTGGCTTTGAACTCTCCATCCTCCTGCCTCAGCCTCCCAAGGCGCTGGGACTACAGGTGTGCAGCAGCACTCCCGGCCAAATGTCCATGTTTCAAATCAAAATTGTTTTATACTGCTAGGCACAGTGGCACATCCCTACATCCCTATAATCTCAATGACTCAAGAGACTAAGTCAGGAGGGCTGCAATTTTGAGGCCAGCCTCAGCAACTTAGGGAGACACTGACTCAAAAATAAAAAGCACTGGGGATGTAGCTTAGTGGTGAAGCACCCCTGGGCTCAATCCCCACTACCAAAAAAAAAAAAAAAAATTTACTCATGCCACCAAGCAAAGTTGGCCTATCCCAGAGGAAAGTCAAGGCTCCTCCTTGGATGACCTCACTGGGCACAGGAAACAACCAAGCACAGTGAACTGATCTCAACTGATATGGTCTCCATGGACACCTGGTCCACTTTAATACAAGCATGTAACAACCCATCATGGGTAAACTTTAAAGTGAGCGTTTTTTAAAAAATCACTCATTCTAAGAATCACAAAATTCTCAGCATGAATGAGACCAACCCACCAAACCTACACTTTGATGATACAGATGTCAAAATTATCTGTCAAAAGCATCTCGGCTTTGTTTCCTGTAGTGCTGGGATCAAACCCTGGGACTTGGTGCATGTCAAGTAGGTGTTCTATCACTGAGCCACGTCCCCAACCCTGACAATGTTTTTTGTTGTTGTTTTGTTTGCTTTTTGTTTTTTGTGGTACTGAGGATTAATCCAGAGGAGGGTTTTTATTTTGTTTTGTTTTGTTTGGTACTGGGGTTTGAACCCAGGGGTACTTAACCATTGAGCCACATCCCCAGCCCTCTTTATATTTTACTTAGAGACAGGGTCTCACTGAGTTGCTTAGGGAGGCTGCCTTTGAACTCGCAGACCTCCTGGAGCCTCAGTCTCCTCAGCCACTAGATTTACAGGCACGCATGACGGTGCCCAGCTCAAGAGGACTTTAAACACTGAGCTATATCCCTAGTCCTTTTTTATTTTGTTTCAGACAAGAGTCTTGCTAAGTTGCCCAGGATGGCCTTGAAGTTGTGATCTTCCTGCCTCAGCCTCCCCAGTGGTAGAGTTACCTACATGGGCCACATGCCCAGTTAGAACTTTTTTTTTTTTTTTGTAGTTGAAGATGTATTTGTTTATTTTTTTGTGGTGCTGAGGATCGAACCCAGTGCCTCCCACATGCAAGGCAAGAGCTCTGCCATTGAGCTATACAGGCCCAGCCCCAGAAGGGGTTCTAACGAAGCCATCATAAGCATTTCAATGAGTAATTGTGAACACACTGGAAACCAGTGAGAACATGAAAAGCCTCCAAGGGAAAAAAGAAAAAAAAGAAAGAAGACGACCACTAAGAAGAGTCAAATGGAAATTTTAGAATCTAAAAAATATAATAACTGAGGATTGAATCCAGGGGAGGGTTTTTATTACAAAACTTCAATGGATGTGCTCAACAGAAACAGAGAGGAAAGAAGAACAGAATTTGTGAACTCGAACACGTTGCCATATAAGTCAACCAATCTAAACAACAAAGAAAAAACAGGTAAAACAAAAAGAACAAGTCTCAGGGTCTTATGGAGTAAAAGACCTGTGTCACCAGACTCCGGAAGGAGCAAGAAAGAGGGCACAGCTAAAAATCTATTCCAAGAAACAATGCCTGAAAATTCCCCAAATTTGGCAAAAGACGTAAATCTACATATTTTCAAGAAACTGAGTGAATCCCAAACATAACAAACCCCCCAAAACCTACGCCAAGACACATCATAGTCCAATTCCCAAAAGCTAAAAACAAAGAAAGAATATTTGAAAGCAACCAAAGAGAAACAAGGCTTTATCTATAGAGAGAAACCTTTGGAATGATAGCAGGACTCTTGTCACAAACCATGGAGGCCACAAGGAGGTGGGACAGCATTTTCCCAAGTCCTGGAAGAAAAGAATGATCCACCGAGAATTCTACACCCAGAATTCAAGGATGAAGGGGTCATCAAGGCATTCTCAGAGAAAGAATTCTAAGAGAATTGGCTCAGTAGACCAACCCGAAAGGAATAACTAAAGGAAATACTCGAAACGGAAAGGAAAAATAAAAGAAGCAAACTTGAAACACCACGAAGTAAGAAGAAAGACTAAAAATATGGAAAGATTTAAAATACACTAGAATTTGGGTACAGATTTTATATACAGGAAGACTACACCTGTAGTCCCAGCCAGTCCCAAAGCTGAAATAAGAGAATCCCTTGAGCCCAGGAGTTCAGACAAACCTGGGCAACATAGCAAGACTGGCGCTCTCTCTCTCTCTCTCTCTCTCTCTCTCTCTCTCTTTCTTTTTTTTTGGGGGGGTGGGGAGGAGCAGTACCGGGGATTGAACCCAGGAGTGTTTTACCACTGAGCTACATCCCTAGCCCTTTTTCATATTTATTAGAGACAGGGTCTTGCTGAGTGGCTTAGGGCCTCACTAAATTTCTGATGATGGCTTTGAATTTGGGATTCTCTTGCATCTGCCACCCTAGCTACTGGGAATACAGGATTGCACCACTGGGCTAGCAAGACTCTGTTTCTTAAAAAGACATAAAGGATTGTTACATAGTAGCAATATATTGAGGCAAAGAATGCCTCTCCACTGGTAAAATGCTTGCTTAGCATGCTCAAGTCCCTGGGTTCCAACCCCAGCACCTCAAAAGTAAAAAGAATACCTTGAATCACTGGATTGAAAAAAGTCGCACTAATCCACGTCTGAGAACCAAAATTATGATCTTTGTTAGTCGTTAAAATTTTGGGGTGTGGCTTTTCTGCCATGTAGCCTATTTATGCTGATTAATTCAATTACAATGGAATATTTTAGTTTTTGTAATTTTCATTTTTATTTTACACTTATATCCATAAATCTTTTAAAAGTATTACTATTTAAAAAAAATTCTTTAAAATCAATGCAATTTACCACATAAACATAATATAGGAGAAAAATCATAAAACTGGTTCAATGAATGCTGGAGGAAAAACTTGACAAGAAGTAATTAAAGGAATATATTAATTATTTACTTTTAATATTTATTTTTGTGGTGCTGGGGATTGAACCCAAAGAAGTATTTAGAAGGAAAGAGTAGAGCAGGAGTGAATTGAGTGTGTGGAATTTTTAGAGACAGGAAGACTTACATTCAACTCTTTACCATAAATAAAACCTCTAGCAAGTTGCTTAACTTTTGTAAAATGGATTATTTGGAAGAGGAGAAGGATGTTGTGTATCAGGGTTGGAGGAGTGGTTCAGTGATAGAGCACTTGCCTTTTTTAAAAAATTTATTTATTTACTCATTTAGTAGTATTAGGGGACAGATAGTTGAGGATGGTGGGAATACAAGGTTAAGAAAATAATTCTATAAAATAGGCCCACTGTGCTGACCCCTACAGGCTTTCTTTGCCAAAAAATAATTTACCTGCAGCCCTGCCTGGCCTAAAGGGACAGGATATGTCACATTCGTCAGCAATCTACCTGTTATCTGCAAGGAAATGCAGGCAGGAAATAATGTTGACAAGAGGAACCCAAGTTACTTTGAAGGGAAAGACTTTTGTGACCTTTTTAACAAACCAAACTCTGCAAGATAAGAATAGTTCCTCTTAATCATAAAATCTGTAAGAATGGTTAAAAATCCAATTAGAACTTGTCAATTTGAGCCAAGGTGACCTAGAGTGGCCATGGCAGTGGGGACTTGAAAGTCTGATGTCACCCTGCTGTGAGTCAAAAGTCAAGAGGTGGACCAGGGCAGGACTCTCTGGAAATGTTTCTGGGATTCCCCCAAAAAAACTGGAGTAGCACATGGTCCCTCTCCTCTCTAAGAAGAACATCCTCTCCCTAGAAAGTGTCCCCATTCCCCTTTCCCATCCCTTCAGTAAACTCATTCCTGTTATCCCGAGAGATGTGTCTAAAATCTTTCTGACTTGGTTGCAAGAATTGGGGTTTGAAGGGCGGGGGGTCTTTGCATTGTCTCAGTTTTTTAGAAGGCCCCCCGCCCTGTAACGGTAGTGCTGGGATTGAATCCAGGGCTTGTAAGTGCAGCTGTAGCTCAATGACTGAGCATTTGCCAGGGCCCTGAGTTCTACCCCCAGCATTGTGATAAATAAATAAACAAAAAGAGAAAATAAAAAGAAATTTTAAAAAAAGGGAATACTGTATATCAACAACCACCTGGCATCTGGCACAAAACAGGAGCTCAATAAGGATGGTATTAATATTATGTTTTCCCATAGGAAATATATAGATAGATATTCAGACTTATAGTCCTACATTAGAGGAGGATATAAAAAGAAAGAATCTGTTTGGGAAACTATGTGAAATAATATAATTAATAATACTTGTATAATTAAGAGGTCACAAAAATTTATATTACATTAGTATTCTAGTTAAATTTATAATTTAAATAAGCCCTAAGTAGATCACCAATGAGTAAGAGATAACTCACAAATAGAAAACGGACAGAGTAGCTGGCTATGATGATGCACGCCTATAATCCCAGAGGCTCAGGAGGCTGAGGCAGGAGGATGGTGAGTTCAAAACCAGCATCACCAATTTAGCAAGGCTCTAAGCAATTTAGCAAGACCCTGTCTCTAACAGGCTTGGGATGTGACTCAGGGGTTAAGCACCGCTGGGTTCAATCCCTGGTACCAAAAAGAAAAAGAAAGAAAACTGGCAACTAGACTGATATTCAAATGTGAGGGAAGTCTTTAAAAAATATATTTATGGGCTGGGATTGTGGCTCAGCGGTAGAGCGCTCGCCTAGCATGGGCGGGACCTAGGTTCGATCCTCAGCACCACATAAAAATAAAGGCATTGTGTTGTGTCCATCTACACCTAAAAAAAATTAAATATTTTTAAAAAGTAAAATAAAACAACATTATATTGGGCTGGGGTTGTGGCTAAGAGGTAGAGTGCTTGCCTGGCATGTGTGGCTCTGGGTTTGAGCCTCAGCACCACATAAAGTAAAATGAAGACATTGTGTCCACCTATAACTAAAAAATAAATATTTTTAAAAGAATATGTATATATTCTTTATATAATATATAATATATACATATATATATTTATATTTATATATTTTTAACAGTAATGGCATTTAGTGTAGGGGCAGGTACTGGGGATTTAATCCATGGGCACTTTACCACTGAGCTACATTCACAGCCCTTTATAAATTAAAAAAAAAAAAAAAGTTTTATTTTGAGTCTCACTAAATCGCTAAGGTTGTCATGGAACTTGCCATCCGCCTGACTCAACTTTCTGAGTCACTGGGATTGCAGATGTGCACCACCATGCCCAATAAATGACATTTAATTAAAGAAAAAGAAAGCATTTCCTGTCTCAGTCTGTGTTCCTTGCATTCACCTTTCTCTTGGAATCTTCTTGGACAGGATGTCTTCTAAGATGATTTAAGAATGATTTCTTAAAATAAAAATGTCTCAATTTTAGGGAAGGGGGATAGGAATAGGAAAGACCATGGCATGAATCTGACTTAGCTTTCCTGTGCACATATGTGAATACACCACAGTGAATCTCAACATCGTGTACCTCCTCAAGACTGGAGAATGAGAATAAGATAAATTCCATGTTTGTATAAATATATCAAAGTAGATTTTAGTTGTCATGGGTAACTAAAAAGAACAAATAACAATTTTAAAAGTCTCAATTTTAAAAACCAGGGGGGAAATGTATTTAATGAAAAAGACAATTCTGGGCGCTGGGGATGTGGCTCAAGCGGTAGCGCGCTCGCCTGGCATGCGTGCGGCCCAGGTTCGATCCTCAGCACCACATACCAACAAAGATGTTGTGTCCGCCAAGAACTAAAAAATAAATATTAAAAAATTTAAAAAAAAGAAAAGAAAAAGACAATTCTGATGAAGTTGTAGTGAAATAGGCCTATTCACATATGGTTACAGCAGCTCTAATTGACAAAGACACTTGAAAAGCCAGAATTTCATGAAAAGTGAATGCAGGATTCAATAGGTTTGTATTGTTTTATTCTCAAAATAGATTGTCCACAGTTTCTGAATTTCCTTAGCGACAAATTGATATTTGCAGGACAAGCAGAGAGGTCAGGTTTGGGCCAGCAGTTGCCCTGGCAGCATCAAATGTAGGTCAGTTCTGTGAAGTCTGGGGGGTTATCCCTCTCCTTCAGCAATTTTGAATTTCCTGTACCAAATTCCTTCCATTCAGAACACCTAGAATTCCGAGGGTGGTTTCAGTTCCTTGCACGAAACCCTGACTGCTGAATGGCTTTGGCAGCACAGCCCAAAGGGGCCCAGGGAAGAGACTCAATCAGATGAAAAGAGCATTCCAGCAAGAGTAGAGCTGCTTATGCCTGCAGACTTCTCTCATATCAACCTAAATCCCTGCTAATGCAGCTAAACCCATTTATTTCTTTTCCACCCATTGTTAATCACCTCACATTGGGCTCTCAGTCAGAAGAAGAAAGTCACCATAACCTCCCTTATCAACAGGGGATGCTCCAAGACTCCCAGCGAAGGCCTGTGGATAGTACCGAATGTAGGCTGGGTTTTTTCTTTACCTATAAAGTTTCATTTCTAATGTGGGTAAGAGATTACCATAGCTAATAATAAAACAGGGCAATTATAGCAGTCTATAACAGCATACTGTAAAATAAATTATGTGAATATTTTTTTCTTATTCTCTTGCTCTTGCAAAATAGCTTGTTGCACTTCTTGTGATGATGTGACCCCCCCACACACATACACACACAATTAGGGTTGCAACTGACACAGGTTATTGAAATTGCAGAAAGAAAACCACAGACAAGGGAGGTGCTATGGTTTGGATATGCATCCCCTGAAGGTCCATATGCTAAGGGTTTGGTCCCCAGGGGGGCACTATTGAAAGATGATGGAACTTTTAGGAGGTGGGGGCTGAAGAAGTCCTTAAGTCATCAGAGGCATGCCCATGACAGGGACTGTGGGACCCTGGCCCCTTCCTCTTCTTCTGTGTTGCCTGGACCATGGAGTAAAAGGGTTGGCTCTGCCACGTGTCCCCCACTATGATGTGCTGCCTCAACCCAGGTCCAAAACTACGGAGACAATCAATGATGGACTGGAAGCTTCAAAACCATGAGCCAAAAGAAATCTATTCTCAAATTTTTAAGTTACTATCTCAGGTGTTTAATTATGATAGCAAGCTAACACAGGACTGCTGTCATGTCTCTGCCAGAGAACGCTACACGTTAGCTCAGCCCTGTCGTGCCTGGGACATGATCACAGAATTCCCTTCCCACCTGATGATGAGCCAAATGTGTCATGATGAGTACATGAAGGAAGTTTTGTCAAAAGCCTGAATGAAGGGGACTGGGTTGTGGCTCAGTGGTAAAGCACTCGCCTCGCACATGCAAGACCCTGGGTTCGATCCTCAGCACCACATATAAATAAATAAAATAAAGTTAAAAAAAAAAAAGCCTGAATGAAACTGGGCTTGGTGGTGCACACCTATAATTCCAGCCACTCGGAAGGCTGAGGCAGGGGGTTCACGAACTCCAGGCCAGCCTCAGCAAGTTAGGAAGAACCTGTCTCAAAAAAAATTTTTTTTTTGTACCAGGGATCGAACCCAAAGTTGTTTAATCACGAAACCACATGTCCAGCCCTTATTTGTTTGTTTGTTTTTATGTTTTATTTTGAGATGGGTCTCGCTACGTTGCTAAGGCTGATCTTGAACTTGCAATCCTCCTGCCTCGGCCTCCTGAGTCACTGGGATTACAGTCATGTGCCATCACTCCAGGCTCAAAATTAAAAAAAAAAAAAAATTTTAAAGGGCTAGAATTAGCTCAGTGGTAGAGCGATTGCTTCGCATGCTCCAGGTCCTGAGTTTAATTCCCAGTTTAAAAAAAAAAAAAAAAGCCAAGGTGAGGTAAGAGAACTTCATCACATCAGACTTGTCCCTTGAAGCTAATTTCCCCTTGATTGACACTGCACTGCAAATGTATTAATACCTGTGATGAGTGATCAGCCATTAGTAAATTATGCTGGTTGTTTTACTCTATTGTCATGAAATATTCAGAGCTATAAAGATGTTTCAATTTAAATGTTCACCAGGGCTCTAGTTCAATTTAGCAGTAAACTCAGGTTTCATCATATTTTTGCACAGGTCAGATATAGAGCACAAAATAATAGTTCCAGGAAAAAGCACCAAAGGGCAGACCCCCTACAGAAGGTGGAGAACTCACAATAAAGAGATATTTGATATGGGAGAGGCCAGAACCCTCTTTTGAGGTACAGAACTCCCGGGTCCTGTCCCAAGCCTGGCATTGGCTACACTGAGGACTTGGGGCACATCTGAGCTCGTCTGGAAGCCAAATTGGAGCTGGCAGGAGTGAGTGAACCTGGGCCTTTCTTCTTAAATTGCAGAGTAGTTTGTTTCCAGGGTAGAGTGTCAGAGTGAAGGCCAAAGCAAACAGGGTCAGACTCAAGATGATGAAAACAGCAGAGTCCACCAGAGAGACTAGACCTCGGGGCTTTCCTCTATCCCCTTCTGTCAATTTTGAGGCCTTGGTTAGAGCCAAAGAAGAGTAGGTGTAAGGATCAGGATTGGGAGTCAAGTAAGGGAGGTATCCAGGGAAAAAAGTTTAAGGAGACATTCATTTGCAAGGACCAACCTGACCCTGGCATGATGTTGAGAGTGAGTGCTCCCTTAAATTTTGTGCCTCCTGGTCTCAAAATAATCCTGTTCCTTGTTGAGGCTCAGAATATGACACTGCTGCCTCCAGATGGCTTGGTGGTGCAGGCCTGTTATCCTAACAATTGCAAGTTCAAGCCCAGCCTAGGCAACTTAGCAAGACTGTGTCTCAAAATTTAAAAAAGGGCTGAGGGTGTAGTTCAGTGGTAGAGCTGGGTTCAATCCCCAGTATCTCTCTCTCTCACACACACACACACACACACACACACACGACAAAGAAAAGGAAGAAAGAAAGAAAAAAGGGGGGCTGGGGATGTGGCTCAGTGGTAGCGCGCTCGCCTGGCATGCGTGCAGCCCAGGTTGGATCCTCAGCACCACATACCAACAAAGATGTTGTATCCGCCGAAAACTAAAAAATAAATATTAAAATTCTCTCTCTCCCCTCTCTCACTCTCTCTTTAAAAAAAAAAAAAAGGAAAAAGGAAAGAAAGAAAGAATGAATATGATACCCCAAAACGTGGCCATTGGAAAAGCTACAGAAGAAGAAAGGTCATTGTGAAGCAAGGTCATAAAGGAATCCTCTAACCTACCTGTTCCAGAGTGGTCCCACCCAGTACCCAGAGGGAAGGAACGCTACATACACAAAAAGATCAAGAAGAATCTGAACATCACACCTGGCTAGATACCCGACTCTGATCATTACCAGAGATCATATCCTCTTTATCCAATCAGGTTTCTCCACAACTATCCACTTTTTCCATCAGACTTAACATAAAAACACACAGTCTTCCCCGGTTCTGTTGCCGAACCAGGCCCATTTTGCCGGCTTGGCAGTATACCAATCACTCAAGTGGGAGGAGCCAATCAAGTGGAGATGGGAAAACAAGCCTCAAATATTTCTTCCCAGGGGTAGGGTGGTGTGAGGTGTGGGGATGATTAGAGAGGAGGAAGCTTGACATACACAGTGGTCTGTGCATGTGGAGTCAAATTTCATGGCTCTTCATATCTCACAGGATGTATGTCAGAGAGCAGCAGCGTTAGCCTGATCCAAGGGTGGAGTTTTTCCTCTGAGGACAAAGGTTACCCAGTGCACACCTGCACAGGTCCAAGTGAAGGGTCAGTGGTTTCAACTGGTTCGAGAGAGACAATATCAGCATTCAGGTTCCCCCAGAACAACTTAGGCACCCTTACCATTGTGACCTGTAAGTCAGCAGAGTAATCTATAACAAAGTTATGGACAATGGACTGCTTAGCTAGGTGATCTCTAAAATTAGGGACAATAGCAAGTCTAAAAGCTAGGGAAGCCAGAAGGTTTGTACAGGTTTTTTCTCTCAGGCCTTCAGGCGGTCATTTCTGAAGGCGCCCATGTCCTCTGAAACTTTGGTAAATGTGTAGGCTTTTCTCTTGTTTGTCTGTTATAATTTGTTGTGGGGAATTAGCCATGACCCTTGCAAAGGGCAAGGAAAAGGTACTATATTTTTCTGCCTTCCACCCTGATCGAGAGCTCCCCAGACAAACAACTGAAGAGCAGCTCCCTGCTTGCCCATGTTCCCACACCCTCTTCTCCTGTTTCCCATGTTTCTGAGGTTTCTCTCACTGCCCGTCCCAAGCACAGTACCGAGAATGTCAAATCTTAGATTAGAATTCAAAGGTGGCAGTGACATTTAGTGACATTAAGGCCTCCCCTGCTTGGACCAGAAATGGGCCAAGGGGGTAATTCACTCAGGAAATTACATAAGAGTTTATTTTAGGAGTATATATATGTAACATACATTACATACATATGATTTTTTTTTATACCAAGGATTGAACCTTTTTATTTATTGAGACACAGTGTTGCTTAGGGCCTCACTAAGTTGCTGAGATTGGCTTTGAACTTGCCATCCTCCTGCTTCATTCTCCCCAGCCACTGGGATTATTGGCATGCGCCAGCTCACTTGGCAATTTTTTTAAAAATTACTATGTCACAAGGCCTCGGCCGTACATCGGGTAACGAATGAGAAGAAAATTTCTTCTTCCCCTTAATATAGATCAGCTTTGCAAAACAGGAGCAGTGGAGAAGTTAGTTTAGGGCTTCAGTGGCAAGGTATGGAAGGGTATTTGGGGCAGGTTTTTTTGTGTTTTGGGTTTTTTTTTTCCCCCAGTACTGGGGATTGAAACCAGAGCTATATCCTCAGCCCTTTTCATTTTTAATTTTGAAAGAGGGTCTCCCTAAATTCCTGAAGCTGGAATTCCAATTTGCAATCTTCCTGCCTCAGCCTCCCCAATTACAGGTGAGGTGTCACCCAGTTGGTCTGGGGCATTTATTTATTTATTTATTTCACAAATGGAGCACAGCTTTTTATTTCTCGGGTTGTACATGATGTAGAGTTACACCATTCCTGCACTCATACCCATACGTAGGGGTAATAATGTCCCTATCATTCTCCCATCTCCCCTCCATGGGCTGTCCTGTGGGCAGCTGAGTTTGAAAGCTGCTACCCTGGAGGGGATCCATGGCAATCATATTTTGGGAAAGTTCTATTTGAGTCAGGTAAGGGAAATTCAGATCAGAGTTTTTTTTGTTTGTTTGTTTTCCTGCATCTTCTGTGCTCACAAGTTTTCCTTTGCTTTACCAGCTCTGCAGGTCGGGGTGAGTCCCCGTACCTTCAGGAGGCTGGACTGGCTCCCTTAGGTCCCACTGTCTGCCCCTGCCTGCTGTATTCTCTAAGAGAGCAAAAAGGTCTCAGGACACGGTATGTCCTGAGTCCTAGGCCCTGTGTAGCGGAGGGAAAACTTCTTTTCCCTAACCTCCGAGATCACTGGGGCCCCTATTTTAAAAAAAGACAGACTTGCAGAAGAAAAACATGCATGATTTATTTACTATAAGTTTTATGGGACAGGGGATCTTTCATAAGGAGATGAAGACTCCCTCAGAACAGGTAGACCTGGGCATTTTTATGACAGGTTTGATGGACAGTAGGCAGTCACGGAGACACACAATAGGGCAGAAAGGGCCTGATGGAATAGTAATAATCTCAGGAAACTTGGCCAGACCTGTTGGTTCGGATTCTCCTGTGTCCCTTCATCTGTGAAGATAAGGGTGTTCTTTTTTCTCTGAGTATAAAGAGGGCGATTCTCACAGGAATGTCTAATGACCAGCTTTAGGGGGAAGATCAAAAAATTCTTCCTACTTTTTTACAACCTGCTGTCAGGGTGAAGGGCAGAGGAAGATAGAGAGACCTTCCTTCAGCTTAAAACAGTCAATATGCCAAGGTGCCATATCCTGGGGTAGCAAGTCCGGGAACCCCATCATCAGGAACTCAGGCTGTGTCCCTTCTGCCACATTCTGCTGATCAAAGGAAGTCCTAAGGGAAGTGTGGGTTCAAAGGTCAAGGAAATAGACTCCACCTCGGAGGGGAGGAGCAGAATGGAATTGATGGCCCTATTTAACCCACCGCAAAGTTTGGCTAGATAGCAGGCAGGTGAACGTGCCCTGTATCTTCCTGAACCGGAGCCCTGAATGAACCACCCCATCCCTTACCCCCTGCAGAGATCTGCAAAAGCTTCCCTCCCTCCCTCTCTCCCAATTTTTTTTTTTTTTTTTTTAGTTCCTGGGATTCAACTTAGTGACATTCTATACCCAGCTACATCTTCAGCCCTTTTCATTTTTTAATTTTGAGACAGGGTCTCTATCAATTGCTGAGGCTGGACCTTGAGCTTGCAATCCTCCTGCCTCAGCCTCTGGGATTAGAGGTGTGCTCCACTGCACCCAGCCCCCCCCCCTCTCTCTCTCTCTCCTCTGTAGACCAGCTGAAGGCAAGTTCTATGACCTTGATCGTGTCACTTTTCCTCTGTGGCCCTCCCTCCCAACTCGGGGACCCATTCTGTCCCCCACCTCAGGCCCTCACTTCTCTTCAGCAGGGGCACGGGAAGAACTCTCAGAATGGAGTGGAGAACTAGAAAAGCCCCTCGAAGCTTCTGGATCTCCTAGTAGCAAAAGAAGACTTGGGAAAACAGGACAGTTCGATCTAGTAAACCTGAGTGGTGGTGTGGAGGGGTTGGAAACAACTGGGAACAGTCACCTTTAGCTTCCTGGCCTTGGAGAGGCCCTGGGCTGCCCCAGGTATCGATTGCTAGCAATCGGGGCTCTCTGTCCTGCCTGGTGAGAGCATATACTAATACGTAATGGCCCACAATGACTTCTCCTGGGACTCAGCCCAGGTAGGAGCCCAGGCATTTGAAAATCATAATGGCTTTTCTTCCCTTTTTAGCCTCAGTGTGTTCGCTCCTGGCCTGAAAGGCCTTATTAACTCTAGTGCATTGATAATTGGGTTGTTTCTCAGGTTCATTAAATACTTCCAGAGGGGCTGGGATGTAGCTCAGTTGGTAGAGTGCTTGCCTTGCATGCACAAAGCCCTGGAGGGTTCAATCCCAGCACCACAAAAAAAGCATTCTGTTTCTGGTCAAGACAAAAGGAATCAGAGAGCCTAATGCTCCTTAAATAGGTGTCTCTTTCATCGAAAGAGGATCAGAGGATGCATGATTCTTATACGCCTGGGTTCAACAGAGAAAGGGCGAAGCCAGAGGCCCCCTAGTGGGGACAAAGGGAAGAGACAATTCCAATGTGTGGCTGCTCACAAGCTGAACCTGGGTTTTCTCATCTGTTACATGAGCCTCAGGATCAGAGGTCAATGACCACAATCATTCTTTTTTGGGGGAGTGGTGCTAGGGATCGAATCCAGGGCCTTGTGCATGCGAGGCAAGCACTCTACCAACTGAGCTATATAAGGAAAAATTGTGTTTTTTTTTTTTTAAAAGAGAGAGAGAATTTTTTTAATATTTATTTACTTTTTTAGTTCTCGGCAGACACGACATCTTTGTTTGTATGTGATGCTGAGGATCGAACCCGGGCCTCACACATTTCAGGCGAGTGTGCTACCGCTTGAACCACATCCCCAGCCCAAAATTGTGGGTTTTTTAAATTAAATGGGATTCCAGTGTGGACACTCATCCATCCTCCTCTGCCTGATTTGTCTTTGACTAGACTATTTTCAAGCTCTTTAGAGATAGAAGTTAACTTGTAAAAATAGTAATAATGATACCGAAATTAATACCTTTCTAAAGAAATGCAAATGTGTCCTTCCATAGCAGAATGCAGTAGATTCTCTCCCCCACGGGCCTTGGCCTTGAGCCAACTTGCCAGTTCTTTCCATATTGTATCCATTTGTAAATTCACTCTGATGTTCCTTAACTGAAAATAAACTTGTGTTTCCTTTGGCATTGGAGGTGATATCTTAGGGTTTTCTCATTCATTCATGAGCTAGACTCTTTGCATTTTATAGCTGTATTCCAGCGGTGATTATTCATCCTTTAACTTTCTACAGAAGCAGATGAGGAGGCCCAGAGAAGAAATGAACTCTTTCCTGAGATCACCCAGCTTCGCTGTTCTGAAGCCCTGACCTGAGCTCTTTTAGCTGCTCTATGCACAATAAATAGTCTCTGAGGTACCTCACAGGATGGCCCGGAGGACCAGAAAGTGGAAAAGAAAACAAAACTGGTGTGAAAAAAACTGATGTCACAGAGGCCAGAGCTTCCTGCGTGGGCTGTGACCGTCCTGGGGTCTTGGGCTCCAGGCACCCCTTGCCTCACAGGGCCTCGGGAAGGAGGCTTGTAGAAGTGCTGTGGTGATTTAAAAATACATTTCTTTGATACTCCTCCATCCGAGAGTTGGAACCTTAGAGAGGTAGAAAGTAATTCCCCTCCCTTGCGTGTGGTTGGATTTAGTGACTCATTTCTAACAAACAGAATGGAACGGAAGTGATGTTGTGTGTGAGTGGGACAGGGACAGGGAGGAGGAGGGAGGCTCCAGATCAGACAGTAGCTCTGTCGGGCTGGGGTGGAGCTCACGCAGAGCACTTGCCCAGCCCCCCAGGAGGCCCTGGGTTTGATTCCCAGCAGCACAAACTAAACAGAATGCCAGCATGGTGCCTTCCATCTTGGTCACCCTCTCCTGGATTTCTCCCTCTGGGAGAAGGCATCAGCCCTGCCTGCTGGGGAGAGGCCTTCAGCCACACTCCTGTGGAGTCAAGTCCGGGATTTGACCAGGAGGTGGCAGTAGCTCAGGATGAGCCTTAGTTAGGCCCTGTCCTGACAGGATTGCCTGCGGGGGAAGGCGGCTGGCAAGAGACCTTCCATGAGCAATGACTGAGGCTGTCACCTGGAACCAGAGGGCAGGGGAGCTCCTGGGGGCAGGGGAGATTGGAGAGGATCGTTTTGGGTGTGTAGACGATGTCCCTCCTCAGCACACAGGGCAGAGTCTCTGGGTCGGAGAGGAAGGGCAGCCAGGATTTGGGGTGTGTTAGAGCTCCAGAGTTTACTGTGTCTCTGGCCAGCAGATGTGGGATGGTAGTGTGTGGAGTATGCAAATCCGTCAGGGTCTATGAAATCATGGCATTTGCAGGTAAATGGATGGAGCTGGAGAATATCATGCTAAGTGAAGTGAGCCAATCCCCAAAAAACAGAGGCCGAATGTTCTCTCTGATAAGTGGATGCTGATCCATAAGGGGGGGTGGGGCATGGGAAAAATGGAGGAACTTGGATTGCACAAAAGGAAGGGAGGGGTGGAGAGGGAGCATGGGGGCAGGCAAGATGGCGGAATGAGATGGACATCATTACCCTAGGTACATGGATGGACTGCACATATGGTGTGACGTTACATGGTATACCACCAGAGAAATGAAAAGCTGGGCTGCAGTTGTGTACAGTGAATCCAAATGCATTCTGCTGTGGTATATACCCCATTAAAGTTAATTAATTAATTCTTAAAAAATCAGACAGGTTCTAAATGACTAGCAATACATCTGGACTACCTTTAAAACAATTGGGTCTGTCAGAATTTGAGTTTGGCACTGCAGGCTTTTGAGTCAATGAAGAAATAAACAACACAGTGCCAAGGCAGAGCTGATGTGTGTTTGGCTCCTATACGTGACACAGTGTTTAGTTCCAGTCAAGCTTTCAGATGACTGGCACCCTGAAAGAGCTTGACCGAATCTTCATGAGATGCTCAGACCCAGAACCCCCCAGCAGCTTAGCTCCCAGGTTCCCAACATCAGACACCAGGTAAGAAAAACCCATGTTCGCTTTCTAAGCTATTAAGCTTTGGATGCTTGTGATGCAGCAGTAGGTAACTAATACAAACGTCTTGAGAAATGAGTCGGTGCCGCTGTGTAGAGCTTAACTCTGTGCTCATGTCCATTTGTTGCACCAGAGTTCTTTCTCTGTCACCTTCTTCCCTGCCCAAAGCCGGGAGGATCTCAGAGAAGATTTATCTCTGTCCTAACTGGATTTTGTCCTTGGCTGTGGTTCCTAGTAATTGACTCTGATTAGGTCTCAAGGAAGGAACTGGCTTTGCCATGTCCCATCCTCTTTTTCCAGAATGAATCTAAAGGAGTTTCTTCCTAGCGAGTGCAGCCTCCTCCTTGCCCAAGCTCATGGGGCTGGTGCCCTGGGACCCAGATCCTCCCACAGCACAGCCCACCACCCTCACAGAAGGAGACACACTGCCAGGCTGATTCTGCTTTCCAAGGTATCTGTCCTCTATCCATCTCTCAGCTCTTGGCTGGCCAAGAAGTCTGTGAAGCCTCTGAGGCTCCAGGAGACCCATGCAGCAGCCAGAGAAGGAGAGGCATCCTGGGTGCTGTCCTCCAGACAATGGCTCCCCCTGGCCCCTGTGTGCCCACCTCTGGCCTCCATCTGGGGCTACAGAAGTTGGGGATTTCTTGTTTGTCTCAGGATGCTCTACTGCTAAGCTATAGCATCAGCCCTTTTAATTTTTTTTGGGGGGGTGGGTGGGTACCGGGGATTGCACTCAGGGGCATTTGACCACTGAGCCACATCCCCAGCCTTCTTTTGCATTGTATTTAGAGACAGGGTCTCACTGAGTTGCTTAACACCTCTCTTTGGCTGAGGCTGGCTTTTGAACTCACAGTCCTCCTGCCTCCGCCTCCTGAGCCTCTGGGATTACAGGCGTGTGCCACTGCGCCCAGCCCTTTTAATTTTTTTTTTAAATTCTGACACAGGGTCTCGCTAAATTGCTCAGGCTGACCTCAAACTTGCAATCCTCCAACCCCAGCCTCAAGAGTCACTGGGATTACAGGTGCACATTAGCAGTCAGAAGCTGGAGGGCAAGGTTTACTCTGAAACTCCACTTGGCCCAGCAGAAAGCTAAGACACACAGGTTATGGTATAGCTATGACTGGACCCCAGGACCTGACTTTAAACCCAGAGCTCAGACAGCTGGGTGGTCCCTCACCCACCTCCCCAGACTCCAGATCTGGTATGGAAAGACCTTTACCCCAGCTAAAGGAGGACTCCTTCCTGCTCCCCAACTTTACAGGAGCCTTTTCCAGGGCCTCTCTTTGGTCTGGTAAACTCTGACCTGCTTTCAGACTTCAGTGCAAAGGCTACTTTTTCTGACCCTCTCTTGACCTCTCTGAGCGGTCAGGCCAGCCTGTCCAACAACACCACCCGCAGCCTGCATCCTATGCTGGTCCCTTGGGGCATTCCCCAGGATTTGAATTTTTGCTTATTTATCCAGGCAATGAAGATCTGTATCTGTACTTTAACAATCTCTGATTGTTACACCCTCAAGTCGAAGAACCACTAGGTTAATTCCTGAGCCCATTGGCAGCCTCTCCTGCCGCCTAACTTAGTTGAGCCAAGCTTGGGGGCTTGGGCTGCCAGAAGGAAGTTCATAGGGTCAGGATCAAGCCACAGATACTTCATAAAAGAACTAGAAAAAATTCAGGAGTCCACCTGTTACCAGGCTGCTTACGGGGGCAGGGGTCCATGCCACTGGGTGACTGTCCTACTGTACACTGATGGCTCCATCCTTCAGGGTGCAGGACAGAACTTTGACTGTGGGACAAGTGCGTGTCCCCAGGACTGCTGAGGCTGCTGGCAGCCAGGGCCCTGCTCACTTCCTCACTCCGGACCTGGTGCATCCTGAGGGCAGTGGCAGCGACTGTAGGTAACACCCTACACTCTCCACAGCCTGGCGCGGGCCTGGCACCTGCAAAGAGCCCTGCTCTGCTCCTCTCCCTGGCAGAAGCTGAGCAGCATGAGAAGAGCCTCCAGGTGTCAGAGCTGCCTGGGCTCCAAGAAGGCAGCTGTACCAGGGGAGGACGAGCCCCTCTAGCTCTCCAGCGAGGCCCTGCAGCAGGGTCAGCTGCTAACCAGGGACTGCTGGGTTGGGAGGGAGGCTGGCCAAGATGCCGTCCATCATTGTCAATTGCTTGTCATGAGTCTCTTTCTACAGCTTTTTAACTTCTGGGTAAGTAAAGTCACCATGGAGGAATCTTCAGTGATAGGTAAGGAAGGAGAGTTTGGCCAATGGGTCTAGGCCAAGGTTTCTGAAATCACTGCTCAGGAGCACCTCCCTATGCCTCTACCTGAGATCCTCTCAGCTGACCAGACCCTGAGCAAAGGCCTGGTGAGGACAGTCATGATCCCCCATTCCCTCATCTCTGCCCTCCTCTGATTAGAGGAGCAGCCTGGGGTGGCCCTGCAGAGAGGGTGTATAAGGGAGGGGAATCTCAAGTCAGAAGAAATTGCTTTTATTATCAACAAAGTTCCAAGAGATGTCAGCTCATTCCTACCATGCTGGGACTTTAATTAAATTTTAAACCCTTATTTCCTTTTTTGAATTTCCATGTATCCAAAGAGAAAATTACAACAAATTTAGTTCTAGGTCTAATTGACTTTTTTATTCATGATTCATGAATTGAGCAACACCTCATTCTCTTTTTTTGGTACTGGGAATTGAGCCCAGGGTTGCTTTACCGATGAGCCACATCCCCAGTCCTTATTTATTTATATATTTATTTATTTATTTTATTTTGGGAAAGGGTCTAGCTAAATTGCAGAGGGCCTCCCTAAGTTGCTGAGGCGGGTGTTGAACTTGCCTCAGCCTCCCAAGTCACTGGGATTACAGATGTGCATCGCTGTGCCTGGCTGGGCAACATCTCATTCTATAAAATAGAATAAGTCAAGGGTTCCAAAGTACTGAACAGAGGAGTTTGACCTTATAGACAAAAAAAAAAAAAAAGAAAGAAAGAAAGAAAGAAAAAGAAAAGGGCTGAAAGAAGCAATCCTTCTCACTGGCTCTCCTGATTTTGTGGAAGTGTGGAACAGTGACTCTGTTTTGGCTTGGTCTGCTGGGCCCAGTGCAGAATTTCAGTCCAAACCAAGAGCCTCCTATGAATTGTATTTAGCACATGGAAAGTACTTCATGTTCCTTGTCTTCAGGTAAACAGTTAATGAAAGCTCTGCTAATGATGATGGAGAACTGTGATTCCCTTGGGAGCTTGTTTTATTTCATTTTCTTTTACTTCCTAGAAGCAGCAGCATCAGGGGCTGGGGTTGTGGCTCAGTGGTAGAGCGTTCACCTAGCACGTGCGAGGCCCTGGGTTTGATCCTCATCACCACATAAAAATAAATAAACAAAAAGTAAAGATATTGTGTCCAACTATAATTAAAAAAGAAAAAGAAAATAAACAGCATCAGAGTGGGGAAGGAAATGACTTTAGCAGTCATCGGTTGAAGACAGCAGGACTCCTTGTCAGGGCTTTGGTAATATCCCTCCAACAATGTAAACAGGGCCTGTTACTCTCATCATTCTAAGGAGGCCAGAAGGGAGAGTCACGGGACCTGGGCTCTCACCCATGGTGGGGGCAGCTCCTGGAGGAGGGGATGCCCAGGTGCAGGAGTGAGTGGGTGGGGAAGTAGGGGCCAGGATCCTGGTTAGAGGTTGCAGGGCCGCTGTGGGCCACACGAGGGCGCACCCGCACTGCCGCATCTGGGCTGGGGGGGGGGGTAGCAGGATGGAATGAAGACCTGACAGGACCTTGGGGGTGGAGGGAGGGAGGGCGGGAAGGGACTGACTGTCCTTTGCACCCAAGGACTGGCCCCCTCTCTCCAGGCTTCTTGAAGAAGGCCGGTGTGATGTCCCGGGGAGCCCTGGAAACAGATGGCTTTCAGGTCCTGAGGAATTCATGGTAGGTCAGGGCTGTCTTTGTGGGGGAAGGGGGGCTGTTTGCGCCTATTGAGGTGTGTTTCCTGTGGATCCAAGAGTGTTTACTGTTGGGTTGGGGTGACGGCATACACACCACAGAGGTGTCAGTGTGGAGTGTGGGCTCCCCAGGGATACAGTGTGGGAGGTGGCAGTGGGAATGTTCTGGTTCCAGAAGGCTGGGGCTGGTGCTGACAAGGAGAGAGGACCCTGAAGCAAGATCCAGCCCTCATGGACCCAGACAGGTTTCCTGGTCTGAGGCAGGGACAAGCCTCCATGTTTGGCCAAGCTGGGCACATCCCCCTGCCCTAGCCCAGCAGGACGACATATCGATGGCTTCCCCACCAGCCTGTGTCCTCCACGTCCTCTGTGGTCCTCCTTTCCCAGCAGAGGCGATAGTTCACAGCAGTGCCCAAGCCCTGGAGCCTGTCCAGTTCTGCCACGCAAGGACCTGGAGTTACCAAGATTTGCCCAGGGACACAGCTGAGCTCTTGTGACCCAAGGAATAGCACTGGTCTTTCCCCCTGAAAGCTGCATGGGGCAGTTGGCAAAGAACCCAGATTGGGGGTGGGAGGGGCAGCTGCCGTGAGCCTGGAGGCTTCTGCCCACTCCCACTGTGGTCACCAGACAGCTCCTTCACATGAATGAGCTCTGCAGGCTGTACCCTGGCCTGGTGTCTCAGCCGGGGATTTGAAGGCATTAGCGTTGGTAGAAATTAAACCCGGGTGGGGACCTCAGGTCAGTAGGCTGAGGCTCTGGACAGCGTCCCAGAGCAGAGGGAAGAGGAAGTCCTGAGGCTTCTTGGAGCCAGATTGGGAGGGGAAAGAGCAAGCCCAGGAGTCCTTGGATTCTGAAACACGGGGCAAGAACAGGACTTCGATGCCCAGAAGACCCCCTACTGGGAATGGAAAGGGCTCTCTGGGGGTCCTGGTTGGTTCCTCTCTCCCTGTGCAGATTCCCCAGCACATATCCCCTCTGCATCTTGGCCTTGGCTCTCTCCACCCCCTCCTTCCCAAGGGCTTCAATAACTGGGACCATGTGATAAGTGTGAGAGGAAAACATCATTCAGGATCCTGACCCCTCCAGGGAGTGGCAGGACTTATAGTGAGCAGGAGATCCCAGGAGCAAGACTCCAAGAAAGCATTGGTATCAAGTCTGGGTTGGTCAAAATTTCAGTTTAGTGGACTAGGAAAGTAGCTCCGTGGGAGAGCCCTTGCCCAGCATGTACAAGGCCCCGGATTCAATACCCAGCACAAAAACAAAACAAAACAAAATTTCAGTTCCATCACCTGGTGGTCATGTGACCTTGATGAACAAAAAAAAAAACACCAAGCATGGTGGTATTCGTCTGTAATCCCAGCCACTGGGAAGGCTGAGGAAGGAGGGTCACAAGTTTGAGGCCAGCCTCAGCAAATTAGTGAGACCTGTCTCAAAATAAAAAATAGAAAGGCCTGGGGATGTGGCTTAGTGGTCAAACGCCCCTGGGTTTAATCCCTGGTACCAAAAAAAAGCCAAACTCATCATCTGCAAATTAGAAACGATATTTACCCTGCAGAAGTTTGCAGATTTAGAAATGAGGATAGTAAATGATCAGTAGTCAATGCTGTTACTGTTACTATTTTCCAAACATCCAGACTCACTAGGATGGCTCTGGGACTCTCACCTTTCTAAAAAGCAGGCCTCTCTTCTAGGATCCAAGATCCAATTATAGAGCAGTCCTAGAATCTGCCTGCACTAGTGTGATAGTAAGAAGTTGATACTGAGGTAGGTGTGGTGGGTGTCGTAAACATGTGGTCCTTGCTGCTTGTGAGGATGAGGCAAGAAGATCACTTGAGCCCAGGAGTTGGGCAACAGAGCTAGATTCTCCTAAAAAAGAAAAAAACATTAAAAAAAAAAAAAAAAAAACCTTAATTTGACTGGAGGTTTAGCCCTTCTTCTCTTCCCACCCCCAGCCTCCCATCTCTGTCACCCAGTATAACCCCCATAGGTGAGCCTGGAAGGAGCCTCCCAATTCCAGGCACACAATGGGTGCTTACTAATTGTTGGTGGAGTTGAATCACACGCAGGCCATTGAATGGGAGGGAAGGGGCTTTCTGTGAAGTCAGTCCAGCACAGGCAGCCTGTGGGTGGGCACCATCCCAGGATCAACTGCCGGCAGTGGATGGGAGCCCCACCCTATCGGGTGCGCCTGCTGCCGAAACCTGGCAGCCACCCCAGGTTCCTCCCATCCCCCACCCCACCCCCATAGCTCACTCTGCCTCCTCCTGAACTCAGCTCTACGGCCCACCCCCACCCCCATCCTCCTCTAGGCTGCCATGATTTCCGGCCCAGATGGCCGAGTTATAAATGAAACCTTGCACGCAGTCCTGCCCTCTTCTAACCTGTTGCACAAACTACATCAAAGTGATATTGCTGAAACCAGAACAGCGACGATCCTTTCCCTGATTAAATGCCTTCAGCGGCCTCCCAATGCCCATAGGCTAAAGCTCAATGCCCAGGAAGGACACTGCATGCCCCATGAGGTCTCCCTATCCTCTTTTTTTTTTATTATTATTTTTATTTTTTTAGACATTGATGGACCTTTATTTTATTCACTCATTTATATTCAGTGCTGAGAATTGAACCCAGTGCCTCCCACAGGCTAGGCAAGTGCTCTACCACTGAGCCAAACCCCACCCCGCCTCCCCATCCTCTTTCCTCTCCAGCTCATCCCTCACCCACTCACCCACCACACTGTGCACCAGTAAGACAGACAGACGTCCACTCCTTCCAAATGACAGACGTTCTCTATCTTCCAGGGTTTGTAAGGGTCCCTTGGGTGGACGAGAACATCATCACACACCCCTTGCTTCTTTCTGCTTGACTTGGTCCATGTCGACTTCTCCTTCGAGCCTCATGTTCAGAGTTCCCCCCTCCTGGAAAGACTTCATGGCTCCCCATCTCCCCCCGGACAAGTCTTGTCAGGGTCCCCTGTTTGACTCTCACAGCCCTGTTGATCCCAGGCTTTTGTGACAGTTTTCTTTTATGTAGAACAATTTACTTTGTGCTTAGTCTATACTAAAGGGCATGGACCTGTCTTGTTTGCTGTTGACTCTCCCAGGGCCAGCACAGTGCTGGCACACAGCAGGCACGTGACAATGACAGCATATGAACCATAACCCACACTTACTCAGCACCTGCTCTTGTGCCAGGAACTGTCCAGGACACCCTCCAGGCAGAACCCTTGCTGGCTGAGGAGCATCCAGGACCCACCGCCACCTATTTCCTGTTCTTCAGAGGCAGAAAGCTCAGTCAGGTGCCTGGCACATGCCTGTCATCCCAGCCACTGGGGAGGACAAGGCAGGAGGATCGAAAGTTCAAACCCAGCCTCAGCAACTCAGCGAGGCCCTAAGCAACTCAGCAAGTCCCTAAGCAACTCAGCGAGACCCTGTCTCCAACAAAATATAAAAAAAGGGCTAGGGATGTGGCTCAGGGGTGAAGCACCCCTGCGCTCAATCCCTGGTGCCAAAAAAGAAGAAAAGAGAGAAAGCTAAACACGGCCTTTCCCAGATCCGGTCCTTCCGAGGGACAGTGCAGACGGGATCCACCACTTAGACCCTCACATGAGCCTGGGGAGGTGAAGGAGGCCGCCTTCCTGCGTGGGCTGCCCCTGGCAAGCTGGCCATGCAGTTGCACGTTTTTCCTGCAGCAGCAGCTGGTGTCCAGTCCCCACCCTGGGCGCCAGGGGACAGCTGGCAGAAGCAGTGAGGCCCGCCTGCTCCCTGGCCACAGCCGTTGGTGCAGCCTTGGGCGCCCGCCTGCCTTTCCTGCTCAGACCCAGCGGCAGACCCTCTAGAGACTCAGCCCCCCCCCATGGCCACACAGGCATCCCCCATGCCCCCAATCCTGGGTCCAATCACTTTCCATTCAAGACACCTCTGGTGGCTGCTGTGTCCTGCATGGAACTCTGCCACACAACCATGACTGTCATCGTTTTGCCAATGAGGAAACTGAGGCACAGAGGCGCATGGCCATTGAGTGGCAAGGCCAGGCTTTGGTTCCAGGTCTTTCTGAGTTTGGTGCCCATTCTAGTTACTGCCTCTGAGAGTATGTGACACTGGTGCCAGGGGAGGGAGGTGGCTCAAAGAGCTGGGGGCAGGGGCTGGGCTGCCTTCTGTCCTGAGGCAGGTGACCAAGGAACCTGTCCCTTCTTGAGCAGCACAGCAGCGCAGCCTCCTGGGGAAGGGACAGGAGCTGTGTTGTCCCTAGATGGGCTGAGCAGGGCAGGGAGGCTGCCTGGGAGAGCCAGGCTAACTGGGCAGGACATCAAGCTCAGGCAAGAAACATTCCTTTTGTAGTTCATCTCATTTATGTTGCTTAATCACAGTGAGACCATCTGGTGTACCACTGATAGTGGCAAACATGCACTTACGACCTTGGGAGAAGACAACATGCTTCGGAGACTACTAGGACAACTATCAGGGGAATGATACCAACAATTTGGAGTGTGTGTCTCAGCCAAGGTCCCCCCATGAGCCAAACCAAATAAAATAAACAAAAGAAAACAGGTCAGTGGCAAGAATAAAGTACATAAACCTAGTATCTGTGTCCAGAGGGCAGTAGAGAAGATTTTAGATGTTGGTCTGAAAGCATTTTCAGTCCATGTCAATCTGATGGATTTTCCTGGTTTGAAATTTGCAAGTGTCCCAGTGAACTTTCTGAGCAGTCCACATATCAACAGGCACGAAGCTGCCCAGGTATAAACTGTTCTGGTGATTTCTCTGGAGCCTTTATCAAGTCTTCTGACTTCAGCTTTCAGGGACCCTTTTAATTCAGACTTTTTTTTTCCCTAAGGGGCTATTTATTGATTTATAGTTTATTTAAATTCCTTAAAGCTGTTTGGTCATGCCAGGAGCCATGACCACACACCTATGATCCCATGACTCAAGAGAATGAAGTAAAACATAAAGTTTGAGGCCAGCCTCAGCAAGACTCTGTCCTACAATAAGAAATAAAAAGGTGTGGGGACGTAGCTCAGAACTAGAGCATGCCTGGATTCAATTCCCAGTACCAAAGGAAAAAAAAAAAAAAAGCTGTCTTGAAGCTTTTGTAACATAACCAAGCTAGCATTTCCAATTGTTTCCTGTTACAAAAATAACAGATTTTGTTTGAGTTTATGCAAATAACTCTATTGCCATACAAATAAGAATATTCCCTAAGAGGGCTGGGATTGTGCCTCAGTGGTAGAGTGCTAGCCTAGCATGCAGGAGGCACTGGTTTTGATCCTCAGCACCATATACAAAAATAAATAAAATAATTATATCCATCTACAACTGAATATATATATTTTTTTAAAAAAAGAATACTCCCTAAGAGTTTCCCAGTTCTAGAGTTATCAAGTAGGGAGCCAAAAAATGTTTCAATTTTTGTTCACAATAGTATACTTTACCAAATTCCCCAGATAGCTTAAGGGAAAAAAAAAAAAAAAGTTTCCTTAAATCTGAAAAATGCAAACCAAAACCAAAAAAAAAAAACAAAAAAAAAACCCTAAAGAATGAACAGTGTTTGTTTTTTGTTGTTGTTGATTTTTGGTACTGGGTATTTAACTCAGGGGCACTCTACCACCGACCTGCATCCTGAGCCCTATTTTGTATTTTATTTAGAGACAGGGTCTCACGGAGTTGCTTAGCATCTCACTTTTTTACTGAGGCTGGCTTTGAACTCCTGCCACAGCCTCCTGAGTTGCTGGGATTACAGGTGTGGGCCACTGAGCCCAGCCATGTCATTAATGCTTGTTCTGCTTGATATTGGGTTAGCAGTTTCATAAACTCTTCACTTTCATTAAAGTTCTGAAAATTCTTACTCAGTTCAATGGTACGGTCTTAAGAAATCTATGCTTGTTAGGGTTTTCCACGAATTTCCTTAAATGATGTTAAACCTAAACCTTGAAGTTACCTTTGTTGTAGATCTGAGAGAAGATGGAACACTTCAGTAATGTCGTTGCTTACCGGGTGTGGGGGTACATTTGCATATAAACCCAGCAATTTGGGAAGCTGAGGCAGGAGGATCACAAATTCAAGGTCAGCCTCAGCAACTTGCAAGGCCCTAAGCAGCTTAGCAAGACCCTGTCGCAAAATAAAAAGAGCTGGGGATGTGACTCAGTGATTAAGCAGCCCTGGGTTCAATTCCTAGTACCAAACCAAACCAAATTAAAAAAAAAAAAAAAAAAAACCACCTGATTAAACAGGATCATAGTCACTATGATGGTTATAAAACGTATCACAGTGAAGAAAGATTTCACTGCAAACACAGGAAAGTTACATAGTTTTAAAAAAAAAGAACTTAGCTCTTTTAATATTGAGAAGAATAAGTATTTTTTTATCAAAAGACCTCATACAAGACAAGATATTCTGTTCTTCATAAAAGACAGAATCCGGGTATGGGGCTTGCCCAGCATGTGTGTGGCCCTGGATGTGGTCTCCAGCACTGGGAGGGGAGACGGGGGCACAAATAGACACTACAACACAGTCCCACAGAATCCCTTAGCAGATAACTTATAAGGTAAAGAAACCCTTTCAGAGCCTTTTATCAATGCTCTGAGGAAACCGTTTCTTTAAAAGGGAAGACCAAATTCTAGTTTTGTTCTAGTTTTGATATTAAGAATGAATTTAAGCTGGGCTTGGGAGGCTGAGGCAGGAGGACGTGAGTTCCAAAGCCAGCCTCAGCAAAAGCAAGGCACTAAGCTACTCAGTGAGAACCTGTCTCTAAATAAAATACAAAATAGGGCTGGGGATGTGGCTCAGTGGTTGAATGCCTCTGAGTTCAATCCTCAGTGCCAAAAAAAAAAAAAGAATACATTTAGAAACCTCATTCCTCCAGGTGGTGGTTTCTCACTCTGTGCCCACCACTGGCTCCCCGGGGCATACAGAGGGGTTGCTGTCTCTGCTGTGTCTCACCCATGTGCTCCTGTGGCTGCTGCCACCACTTTCCCTGGGGTCTAGGGAAGTAAGGGAAGGACCTTGCAACCTGTCACCAAGAGAGCATATGAGCTGACCATTATTAGCTGTGGCTCGTCTCTCCAAAGCCACGAAGCTGACCATCCAAAGCTGACGATCCCAGAAGGCCCTTCTGCCACGAGATCTGCAGAGGGATAGTCACATGAAAGTCCTCCTGGCAGAGAGGCAGGAATGGGTCAAGCGTGAGTGAAGAAGACTCAGAGCTCACAGAGGACCAGGGTGCAGCTGCCCAGCTGCAGGCATCTCACCAACCCTCTGCTGAGGATGGGAGGGCCAAGTTGGTCTTCCCCTTTACAGCCCTTCCACAGGGAAGCTCTTCCGTGAAATCCAGGGGTCTCCCAAAGATGACAAAACAATTATTATACAGAAGCAGGCAACTGAAATGGAGGATTTGAGGAGGCATGCAGAATTTCTTGGGGTTGAGAATGAAAGATTAAGGAGGGAAAATGAACCACTAAAAATTGGAAAGGCCAGACTTCTAACAGGTCCAATAGAGAAGGAGCTGGACATTGATGCTAATTTTTTTTTTTTTTTTTAAGAGACAGGGTCTCATTGTGTTCTCCAGGCTGGCCTCAAACCCCTGGCCTCAAATGATCCTCCTGCCTCAGCCTCCCAAGTAGCTGGGGTTACAGGCACACACCACAGTGCCCTACATACTGATTTTGTTGAAAAGTCAGAGTTATGGAGCTTGCTGCCACAATTCAGAAACTGCCGCAACCTCTTCAGCCCGGCAGAAGTTTGCAGCAAATACCAGGGAAGACAAGAACATTCCAGTATCCAATCTTTCTGCTCTTTTCTCAACACCTGGAACTCCCCCTTTAAGGAGCCATCTGAGAAGATTCTAAGAGGACTTACCAATAATTAAAATGGAAAGCCTGGAGGAGGTCAGAAAAAGAAATAATACCATAATACAGCTAATCCAGGAAAAAAAGAAAAACCACATAAAAGTGTAAACCCAGAAATGCTTCATCATCTGGCTTCCTGCAGGAGAAAAGACATTGCCAGGAGGTTTGGGAAACAGTTGCCATAAATTATGTCAAATATCTGACTCACTGACTCTACCCAATGATTCCTAGTGGCAGAAACTAAACTCTAGGAGATTTGCTTTCTCCTGATAAAAACCAAATGTCTACCTGAAATAAATAATAATTATTTTTCTTAAATTCAGGGTTAAAATGCATAAAAGTACATTTCTTGAAAGCAATCTAAAATGTCATAAGCAGGGGCTGGAGATGTGGCTCAGCGGTAGCGCGCTCGCCTGGCATGCGTGCTGCCCGGGTTCGATCCTCAGCACCACATACCAACGAAGATGTTGTGTCCGCCGAGAACTAAAAAATAAATGTTAAAAATTCTCTCTCTCTCTCTCTCTCTCTCTCTCTCTCTCTCTCTCTCTCTCTCCTCTCTCTTTAAAAAAAATAAATTAATTAATTAATTAAATAAAATAAAATGTCATAAGCAATAATGCAAGACCTAAATAATATGGTGGCTGAATATGGGACATGGGACATGCCTGTAATCCCAGCCACTCGGGAAGCTGAGGCAGGAGAAAGTGGTGGCTAGCCTGGGCCTAGACCCTGTCTCAAAATTAAAAAGTAAATAAAAAGCCCTGTGTTGAATCTCCAGTACAAAAAACAAACCAACAAAACAACAACAACAACAACAAAAAATATGTTTAAAAATTTTTGTTCAAGCTGGGTATGGTGGCGTAAGCCTGTAATCCCAGTGGCTCAAGAGACCAAGGCAGGAGGAGTTCAAAGCCAGCCTCAGCAGTGGCGAGTCACTGAGCAACTCAGTGAGACCCTGTCTTTAATAAAATATAAAATAGGGCTAGGGATATGACTCAGCGATCAAGTGCTTCCGAGTTCAATCCCTAGTACCCCACCTCCATTTTTTTTCCACTCAAATTTAGTTGATTTGACCACACCAGATTCTCTTTTGCTCACTCTCTCTCCAACTTTTAAAATTTTTTGCAGTGCTAGGGATGGAACCCTGAGTCTTTTGCATACTAGCTATATCCCCAGCTCTCTTCTCAACTTTTATATCTATTCAGCTTTTGCCCTGTATTATCCTTTTTCATCCTAAAACAATATGTCATTATACTTCAAGACAAAAATTAATTTTTCTTTTAACAATCAACAAAAACCTACATCTTTAGCTGGGTGCTGTGGTGCATGCCTATGTAATCCCAGCGGCTTGGGAGGTTGAGGCAGGAGGATTTTTGAGTTCAAAGCCAGCCTAAGCAACTTACTGAGGCCCTAAGCATCTCAGTGAGACTCTGTCTCTAAATAAAATGCAAAAAAAGGGGACTGGGGATGTGGCTTAGTGGTTGAGAGCCCCTGGGTTCAATCCCCAGTATCAAAAAAAATCCCCACAAAAGAATATTTCATAACTTTATTCACAAAGAAATGCATCTTATTTTTTGGTATATTTTGCATATGGAGTTGTTTCCTTTTTAAAAATTTTTTTAGTTGTAGGTGGACACAATACTTTTGTTTTATTTATTTGTTTTTATATGGTGCTGAGGATCGAACCCAGTGCTTCACACGTGCTAGGCAAGTGCTCCACCACTGAGCTACAACCCCAGCCCTTTTTATAGTAATTTTATCTTTCATTTTTAGTATGAATTAATTGCCACATACTAACATCTGTATATTTACCCATTTTATAATTTCTAGATGCATGCATTTCCTCATAATACCATTTTTTTATGTGACGCAGAACATGTTTACTAACAGATCCTTAGTTCTTCCATAATAATAAACCAGAAGGAGATAAGTTTGATTTTATGTTCAGTAATTAATGTTTTGGCATTTTATCTTATTTGGAAATCTTCTAGGCATTTAATGAATATCTATTATTCATTTTTATCTTAGCATAGCTTTTAGATTGCAAATTACCAAAAAAAAATGTTTTGACACCATTTTAAGTATACATATATACACACATATATTTATAGCACAGAAATATTATTGAAAGTTTTACTTAAAAATTGTATTACATTTACTTACGTTCACCTAATTCACTAGTTTTAAAGAATTTTTGTATTAGGGATTGAACCCACAGCTTCATGCATGCTAGGCAAACACTCTACCACCAAGCTACACCTAGCCCTTTTTTCAAGTTGCTGAGATTGTTCTGGAATTTGCAATCCTCCTGCTTTAGCCTCCCACGTCACTGGGATGGCAGGTGTGTGCCAGCACACCGGCTCTGCTTTTTTTTTTTTAAATCTAAATTGTATTTCTGACAAAAATGGGACAAGTTAAAGCTACCTGCTCACTTGGCCATAGCTTTTTAAAACTAATACTTGTGGGAAAAAAAAAAACAAGATTTTTTTTTTTTTTTATCAGTTTCCAAACACTCCCCTGCTCTCAATTTTAGACACAAAGTCCAAGGTTCCTAATGAAGATCCTGAAACTTTAAGTTTACTAATTTAGTTAGATAGGAGCTTTCTAATTTAGCTTCTGCTTTTAAGCAGATTATGGAGTTCAGGGTAGAGCCCATGGACAAACAGGACTGACAAAGCATTTTTCTAAATGGATTACTCTGAGCCCAAGAATCTGACTAGGGCAGAAAACTAGTTAAAGAAAACCTTGTTGATCTGAGGGCTTAACTTTATCAACACTTTATCTAGTTTTCTTTTCTTCTCCCCACCCCCCTCTCTTTTAGATACTGGGAATTGAACCCAGGGGTCTCTTTCTCTGAGCTACATTCCCAGCCCTTTTTATTTTTGAGACAGGGTAAAAGTTGCCCAAGCTGGCCTCAGACTTATGATCCTCCCATCTCAGCCTCCAGAGTAGGTGATTATAGACATGTGACATCATGTCTGGATTTTTTTTTTTTCCCTTTTCTTTTTTGAGACAAAGTCTCACTATGTTCCAAGCTGGCCTTGAGTTCCTAGGCTTACAGGGTTCTGCAGAGCTCTAGGATTACAGGCACATACCACCAGGCAGGCTATATATAGTTTTCTTTTGAGGCTCAGGATTGGATGGTGACAAAGCAGATTCAACTTAAAAAAATAAATAAATAAATTACCCACCTAAGCTTTTCATTTGCTCTTTTTGGAGGAGTCTTTCAGAGAGGCAATGTTTCGAGTCTTCTTCATATGAAAAATGGGTGTCCTGTTGTCTCATTTGGGAGCCCTTATTTTCAAATATGCCTGGTTTTTTTTTTTTTTTTTTTCCTTTAGGCAAGCTGGACAAAAGTTGTGGGTCAACTAAGGGCCTACTGCTTGCAATGAACATCTGAAGCTGGGGCAGTGTGGTGGGACTAAGTCCTTAACTTGTGGGGTCTGACGCTTTGCTGGATGGAGCATGTCAGGATGGAGCTCCATGACAGGACTCCCAAAGATTATCTTTGAAAAGGGAAGGGAATTCAGAGAATTCAAGAAATGCTTAGTGTGGGGAAGTAAAAGCAGATATTTGGTCACAGAAGTGTTCTATGTTGAGTGTAAGTATGTAGAAAAATAGCCAGTTCTTCCTTTACAGCAGCCCTCGGGGCCTTGTGCCTCTGAGGTTTGGCCTGTGGACTTTAGGGCCCTGATCACAATGTATTGCAAACATTTTATTTTATTGCTCACAGCAGATTAAAAGCTTCTTAAGAGACCAGGCTAGCCTGGGGCCTGGTGAATAATTCGTGATTAACACGTGATTATCAGTCCCTTCTCCCATGGTCCTCACAGAGCTCTCCCTGGCCACTTTTCTCAAGGAGAAAAACCTCCTGCATAAGCTTCCCTAGATCCTAAAATCAAAAGGTATCTCTCACTTTGTATGCTGTTTCTTCTCAAGAAGCTCAATCTGGTAGAAATTTTTTTAAAAAAGGAAGCCGGGCACAGTGGCACACACCTGTAATTCCAGCGGCTGGGGAGACTGAGGCAGGAGGAATGTGAGTTCAAAGCCAGCCTCAGCAACTGCGAAGCACTAAGCTACACAGTGAGACCCTGTCTCTATTAACTACAAAATAGGGCTGGGGATGTGGCACAGTGGTCCAGTGCCCGGGAGTTCAATCCCTGGTACCAAAAATAAAAATCTAAAAAATAAATAAGTTAACAATGCACTGCACTGCTATGAAAGGACAAATAGGAGTTGGTGCAGAGGAGAAAGGAGGCATTTCCAGGAATGGGTCAGCAGGTCTGAAGGCAGGCAGGTGTGCGACAAGGGCTTGCACTTAGGAACTAAGAAATCCAGTTGAGATGGAGAGCAGGGTGTGGGTGGAATACTGGCAAGAGAAAAAACTGTAGAGGCAGGGAGCAGCGTGGTACACACCTGTAATGGCGGCAACTCTGGAGGCCAAGACAGGATTGCAAACTGGAGGCCAGTCTCAGGAGTTTAGCAAGACCCTGTTTCAAAATAAAAACTTAAAAAAGTGCTGGAAATGCAGCAGACAGGAGCTGATCAGGGAGAGACCAGTGGGTCAGGCCAAGGAATTTAGACTTGTTTGGACTTTATCCTCAAATTATAGGATTTTAAGAGAAATTACATGATTATATTTGAATTTTATTACTTTTATCTTTATTGGTTTGTTTAAAGTAATAAAAAAAAGCAAAAGATAAAGAACTTTTAAGTAACAATACTGAGAGAATTGACCCTTTTAGAAAACTCATTTAGGCAACAGTGTTGAGACTGGATTAGAAATAGAGTGAGAACAAAGCCAGGGAGGCTTCTATAAATCAAGCCAACAGAAGAGGAGTGATGGGAAGGAGAAACAGTCAATCTGCAGGACTTGGCAACTGATAAGGCACAGGGGGAGTGGGGGGAGTGGCTGGTGTAGAGATAGATACTGGGGGGTGGGGGCTCTTAACTCTGCAGGCCTGCTTCCTCATTTCTTAGCCTTTGAGAAAACAAGATAGTACTTGAAATTTGGAAGGAAAAAGTTATCTAAAGTCTCTGTAGCTCCTTTTTCTAATAAGCATATACAAATAAAGCCTGAGCAAAACCACACAGGCCTTTTTTTTTTTTTTTGACGTTAAGGTGATTTTAAGATTAAAAAATGAGAAGAAAGGAAAAAGATAAATCACAAAGACTACAACAATCACAAACCTTCTCTAAATAATTATGCCTATACAGATTGTCAGCACACCAGGTGACTTTTAATCCATCCCCATCCAGTTCCCCTCCTGGCCCTCTTAATGGCTTCTAGCCACTTCCTCTTGGGATGTGGCCAGTCTAAGCTCAGGAAATTCAGTTTTAATTCTGGAATCAGTAAAGCATATTAGAAAAGGAAATCCCCAAGTGTAAAAAGAATCACATTATGAGTTTCAAAGCCAAGGGAAAGGATCATAAATTAAGATTGTGAATTTGCTGGGAACCATTTTACTCATTTTGATGCAGGGCTCCTGCGATGTGGCTTGGCCACTATTCACCCTTCAGGATCACCCAGGATTTGGCCTCTTCCATTCTTGTTTCCAGAGCTTCCACCCTGCACAGCCTTCAGCTTTGGCAGAGTTGCTTTTCTGACCACAGGGGAGGTGCTGGGCCAGGATGAAGGCCCACCTAAAGGGCCAGTATTTTGAGGTACACCTACCTCCCAGGGATTTTGCTTGAGATATATTTGAAAAACCTTTGTAAATAGATGAGCTAGGGCATTATCAGCTGTTCTTTATTCATCGCTGTTCTGGTTGATGACTTGACTTGCTACACTGTGTAGCAGAATATTCATAGATTGATTTTTAAAACCACATGCGCTGCGCAGTATGTTGTGTACCTTCACACTTAATCCCTGCAGTAATTGTCATATTTAGCAAAGATCCAGAAATTAACTTGCTCAAAGTCACACTTTTTGATCCTTTTACACTCTCCTAAGATTGGGTTAGGTTTGCTAACCCTCTACATCAGTTTCCAGTCTTCCCCAACAGGCTAGCAGCCCACAGTCGGTCTAGGAACGGTATTTGTATTTTTGCTTCTTGAGAAAAAACAGCATGCAAAGTGAGAGATGCCTTTTGGTTTGAGGATCCAGGGAAGCTTCTGCAGGAGGTGTTAAAGATGTTCCCAAAATTTGGATGAATTAATGTAAACTTACCCTACATCTATTATTTATATCTATTATGTTGCTTTCTATTTTCCCCATTAGAATGGAAGATTAAAAAAAAAAAAGATAACTGGCAGGAGGTAGTTGAGTAAGAGCTATATGCACAAGCAGATTCCACCTTGTTTTTCTTTTTGGTGCTGGTGTTTGAATCCTGGGCCTCACTCATTGCTAAGCATGTCACCACTGAGCTATACCCACCCCTAACCTCACAGTCTTTTTGTGACATCAGTGTATTGTTTTCTGAAGCTGAGCTCAGAAAGATAATGCCCCAGAACCACCACAACCCTCTGAGGTGGTGGAATGCTGAACCTCTGGCTTCCTGAGTTCAACATTTACTTGCAGCTGATGCTCAGAAGAGGAACCGCAGGAATATTGTCTCCAAGACACCTGCCTGCAGGAAGGAGCCCTGGCAGCTGGCCCAGTGCAGAGGGACTCCACAGCTTAGGTCCAGTCGCCAAAGAGCTTGAGTTCCACGTCTCACTCACCCCACTTTCACCAGAGTACAACCCTTGAAAAAGCTGAAAAAAATTACTTGCTTATAATCATCATTAGCTTCATTTTTATTAGGAGACAACTGACTCTTGCCAGAAGTCTTTCAGATCAAATCCCGTGGTATTTTTCCCCTTGCTACATTAAAATTTTCTTTTTAGAGCTAGGGATACGCTCAGTGGTACAGCACTGGTCTAGTAAACATGTCATGCATCTTCGCTTAATATTTTCATGTTTATATCACAATCACAAGGACATTGTAACTATCATTTAAATACTTACTGACATCCCCTTAAAAGATAAACATGAACTTTCTTAAAATTTGAAATTTTTAGGGAAAACGATAAAAATGTGAATTCCAGGTACTTGATACATATTACAAAACTGCTTTCACAAAATGTCATACAAGCCGGGCGCAGTGACACATGCCAGTAATCCCAGTGGCTCAGGAGGCTGAGACAGAAGGATCGAGTTCAAAACCAGCCTTAGCAACAGAAAGGCGCTCAGCAACTCAGTATAGGGCTGGGGATATGGGTCAGTAGTTGAGGGCCCCCAAGTTCACTCCCCAGTACCCCCTCTCCAAAGAAAAAGTTATACAAATTTACTCAGCCACCAAGCAATAATTTGTCATTTAAACCAAGTCAGTGATGTAGTAGGGAAAAATAAAAATCTCTTCAATTTTCCAATTTGCTTTTAAGGATATTGCTAGGGACAAAAAACTTTAACCAGAATTAGTTACTGATTGTATTTCCTCATTTATACAATCAACACAATTGTGGAGGGAGTGTGCTATTATAGTAGAAAAGAGCAAGGACTTTAGGATGCATCTCACAGCAAAGAGCCAGACATACAAGCACAAACCACAAATGATTTCCCATCCATTTACATACAAAAGAAAAACAGGAAAACTAAAAGGAGGGATGTGATCAAAAAGGATAATTTGATCACTTAGCTAACATTCTAAAGAGTCACCGCAAAACCATTCTTTCCAAGTAAGAATCAGCTTTGGAATTGTAAGAGTACAATGTTTTCCCAAGCACTTAAGATTTTTAAAAATAGGGCTGGGGTTATAGCTCAGTTGGTAGAGCGTTCGCCTCACATGTGTGAGGAGGTACTGGGTTTGAGCCTCAGCACCACATAAAAATAAAGATATTGTGTTCATTAAATATTTCTTTAAAAATATTTTAAAAGAAAATTTTAAATAGGTGTTTACATTTATCAAGCACTTGCTATTAACATAGCTGTCACTTGTCAATTGATCTTTTTGACAAACCTAGGGCTGGGTACTAATTATCAACATTTTAAATAGGAAATACCCTGATGCTTAAGGAGGCCAAGTTACTTGGATGAAGTGACGTAGCCTCCATTCGAACCCAAGCAGCTTACCTTTCGCCCAAGCAGGAGGCTGTGACTCCTTTTCCTAGCTGTTGCTACCCTCCAGGCAAGTCAACACAAAGCAAATGGATGATGCCCGTCAGTTTTGGAGAAAGATATTCTACCCTCACCCATCCTATTACTTCTACCTGCTCACATGTGAATCAATTTGCCACTACAGTCCAGACTTAATTAGAAAAGGGTGACTGACCCTAATATCCTAATGCTAGAACACATTTCAGGAGTGATATACTTGAACCTCACCCCACCCCCATCAACACCAGCCCAGATGCTTCTAAACTCTGAAGCAACTTGGCCTGATCACATTGGAGCAAGCCAGGCAAGTTTGGGATGTCACTTCTCATCAAGTACTGAAAGAGTGTTCATAGTTACACAAACTATCATTAACTTCTTTCTTCATGTCTTCTAGGCAAATGCCTGACGTGTTTGTTAAAGCAAGTCGTGTTGCAAAAGTGGAAATTTACTGTTAATCTTTCCTTACCTTTCCAAACAAAAGTGTGTGGTAGGAGGGAGGGGCCACACCTGCACTGATGAATGAATTTATCATGCTGAGAACCATCTGCTAGGGAAGGTAAAACCCAGACACAGGTTTTTCACACAAACATGTAGCCAATTCCCAATTTATCAATTAAAATTCAATACAATAAAATGTGAGCTCATATAAAAATACCGAATGGTTAACAATTTTTTCCTTTTTAAAATATAACTTTAATATTGACATGTACAACTATGATATAGACATAAACTACTAAATTCAGACAACTTAATAAACCCAGAGGATTATTCATTGTGACTAACTCAGGGATAAAAAGAGCCCAAATTTTCCAGTTTGTTTTACCATCATCCTTTCCTGAGTACTTTTTGTAGAAAACTGTGCTAAGGTGATCTAAACTTTATTAAGAGACTTGCATGTAACCTTGATAAATGGTCTGGTTTATGTTAGCATGATCTCCTATAATTGTCAAATTTCTAAGTAACTTTCCTGCTCCTTGTTTCAGAGTGTACTCTTGGTCCGTGTCTCAGGCCTTTTAGATACTGCATCTACCTAGGAGGGTGGGGGGCAGTGAAAAGGAAAAGGTAGGAGGAGTCCTACGCACACATCTCTTTACCCACAGCAGCCACTAAAACTATTGAACTGAAATAAAAATTCATATGAAGTCGATCTTCAAATAAAGTAAGGGACAACAGAAAAGATCAGAAAGCTGGATGTTTCCAGGATTGACTTACAACAGAGAGATGATGAGCCAGTTGTTAACCAGGACCCTTAATCCTTAACTAGGAAGAGAAGACATGGAGCAGACCCGTGTTGAGTTTTCAACTTGGCTGTCACCAAAACTGATCTGGTATAAAACCCCTGGGTCAGGGTTTTAGCTCAGTGGTAGAGCACATGCTTAGCAGATGCAAGGCCCTAGATTCAATTCCCAGCACCAGAAAACAAATCCTTAAAACCTACCTCTTTAGTGCAAAAAAATAAATAAGGGCTGGACAGGTGATAACAAGTATAGTTCCAGTTTTGAGACAGTAACTTTTGCTTTTGATTACAACAAATTCAAAACCCTTCATTCTAGAGTAGTGATAAATCTACACAATATTCTCACTCCTGTAATAGGATTTAACTACTGAACATGAACAACTTAACATCTGGGATGGGGAGCAGGGATAATCCTCTAAGGCTTGCTTTATTATTTTTTTCCATTTCTATTACTTACAATTCCTCAATAATTGTCTTCATTTTTATAGAAGGGAAAAGAGGTACACGGAGGTTAAACATGGGTTTAGTGTCCAAACAGGCTCAGTCTGCCAATACTCTCAGCAGGCTTCTTCCCTCAAATTCCTTCCTCTCTGCTATAACACTCATACAAAGGGAGTTTCTCATTGTGTCCTTAACGCTAACTGCTCTGGATGCTCTCAATTTAGGAGAGGAGGTTTCCCCTCCTGCTTGTCTTAAAGCAAAGAGGAAAGGTGAAAAATCAACACAAAATAAGCTATATACACAGAATTAAGGCACATAAACTGGGTGGTTTAATATTAGCAAAGGCCAAACTGAAACTTGATAATGAAAATGAAGACACAGCAATATTTTCTTCAACAAAATAAACATTTGGAGGAAGAAATATTTTCTAAAAATAAAATAAATGTTTTATTTGCAAAAGCCAGTCTCTTATACAAGGTTTTGAATCTATACTTTCACTTATCAATTACAGTGGTATTTTAAATGCATTGAATAATTCACTGAATATATTTGTCTTTCTGCCTTAATTTAGAAGATATTAGGTTAAAAAATAAAAAAATATTTAGTTCCAATCTGTCCACCTCCCCTCCTACCCTTATACCAGAACCATTCTCCACATTTCAGGAAAGTCAAAAGGGTCACAAAACTTGAGTTTCACGTGGATATAAGAATGTGCCCAATAATTCTAAACATATGTCATAATTTTCTTCTTAAGCCCACTCAGAAAAAGAGGATTTACTGAAACTAAGCATATTTTACAACTTCCCTCCCCATCTTTATTGGTTTGCCTAGGTCCAAATTTTTCTGGCCCCCTTGAATTTGCAAACACTGAAAAAAATGTAAAACAAAACATGACATACAAACATTTATCTATACTGAATAACACAGCCCTAACTAGAAGCAAATATAAACTGAATCACCAAAAATCAATGGGGAAAAATTCCAGGAGACTGTAGGGGGACAGCTCAGTGGTAGGGCATATGCTTAGCATTCTTGAAAGCCCTGGGTTCAATCCCCAGGACCACCTAGACAAAAACAAGAAAGCAGCAACCAACAACACAAAGCCAACAGACACAAAGATTCCAATAGTCTCATAGTATAATTGAGGTTTTAGAAAAACCAAAGGTGAATATAGCTGATGCTTAAACTATCTGTCTATATTTAATTACATGAGTTGCATTTACTTAGGAACCATGACTATAAAGTTTTCTAGACTTTAATACTTTTAAAGTGAGAAAAATAATATCCAGTGACTTCAAAAAAGACAATGATCTATAACCACTCAAAATGTTTTTGAATAGGGGAGAGCAGTAATTTAGTGAAAAACACCAACAAACAAACAAAAGGAACAACAACAACAAAAAAAAACCCACTTAGTTTCTAATAAGAATCCTGGAAAAGGTACCCGAGAGATGTTGACAAATACTATGTGGCTAGGACTGTCAAGATGTTTCTCAAATTTTATGCTTTAAATTTTCTAAACATATAGCTAACAGGCACATACATATGCCAGGCAACTACTGATGCTAGAAAAATATTTTAGTCAGCATTTTATAAAACCTCCAACTTCGAACCAACATTTCTGTTCATGAGTGTTCCAATAACAATGTCTGACAATACATTACAAATAACAATGAAGCAAAATTAAGTTTCAGAGTTGCCTCAAACAAGTTAGTTGTTATTCTTTTAATGTGACACTTAAAATAAATGAATTCAGAAGAATGGTTTAAAAAGTTAAGGCTCTCTAAAGAGTTCTAAAAACTAAAACTTAAGGCACATGTTATAATCTTTTTGACACTATTAAAAGCTAAGATTAAAATAAAACAAGACAAAAAAACACTACTTCTTTCCACATACTTTGCCAACCACTCCCTCCCCAAAGCATATGATATTTTCAATTCAGGCTATTGGTAAGGAGTGAAACAAAAACTCCATCATGAACACTGGTATGTTTTCCACACAAATGTTCACTGTCTGTGTTGAGCACCACTGATAGACTACAGGCCAGTACAGTATTTTCAGAAGTCTTGGGTCACCAACTGCTCCATTTACGCTCCAGCCTCTTTGGTTCAGACTGGACTCTCTTCCTCTTTGGGGTCTCCTGTGTGTTTTGGCTTTGGAGATTCTGCTGCTTTAGTAACTTCTTTTGGATTATCACCAACATCCATTCTGGTCTCCTCCTCTTTACCTTCCTTTTTCTGCTTCTCATCTGATTTCTGTTCTTTTGCCAAAAGTCGATAATTGATTCCCATGCCAATGAAGAGATAGATACCAGCAAAAATTAGGATCACACCACATGACCAGTATGTGTATTTGTAGTCTCCATACAAGTCATTGAGACGACCTAGAGAGATAAAAAAGAAAGAAAGCAATGTGGGTAAAAATGAACAGGGATACCCTTTCCCAAACAAAGTATTAAGGATCCTGTCAGAAAAAAAAAAAAAAAAAAAAAAGATGTTGATCCAATCTTCTACAAGCCCACAAATGACAAATCAGTATAAAAAGGAATTTCTAAAAATTATCTATTTAGAGTTGCCTTGTATATTGTTATTTTTGGCAACTTGAAAAATCATCAATTCTCGGGCAAATTTGAGTTAGCATTAAGACCTGGAGATCAATCTGCAATCAAACCCCTCAATACATAATGGAAAAAGTGTTGCTCAGAAGAGGTCTGGGACTCTTGTCTGAGGACACAAAGCTATTCCAGTTACAAGAGGCCAATGCTCTTTCTCTAGCAGAATTTCCCAAAGAGTGTCCTGTGAACACTTGCCCTGTGCTGGTAACTAAACTAACAGCGATACTTAGCCACCATTCTAAGCACTTCATTTTGACAGGCATATTCCATGGTTGTCATCATTGTATAGATACAAAAACTGAAGTACAGAGACATAAGTAACTTATCCAAGGTCATAAAACTAATAAATGCAACCATTTGGCTTTAATCTGGGAATTCTGACCCCTGGGTCTATTGTGCAAAAGTGAGCCGAATGTTTCAAAGGTCAAAAGAATTTGGGGTGGCATATCCCTTCCTTTTATCTTCAAGGCTTTGTGAAGTCTGATAGTAAAGAAATCCATTTAACTTGGTGTTTCTACAGGAGGACCAGTTAGGATTTTACCATTAGGATCAGGAGGAATAGGAAACAGGAGTTTGGTTAAGGGTGGTAGTTGTGATGGAGAAAAATGAGCATTAGAAAGAGATTAAGGAGATGAAATTTGACAGAATTTGTAAACTCATTGGGAAGAGATTGGAGGAAGAGAGCCTTATGAAAAGACAATTGTAGCCAGGCATGGCGGCATAATCCCAGCCAAGTGGGAATAGAGATAGGATTGCAAGTTCAATACCAGCCTCAGCAACTTAGCAAGTCCTTGTCTCGAAAATAAATAAATAAAGATGACCGGGGACGTGATTTAGTGGTAAAGCATCCTTGATTCAATCCCCATTATCAAAGAAAAAAACCAAAATGATAGCTGTCGACTTTTGTTCACTCCCCAAAACGAAATTCCAAAAGTATGTATCATATCCAAAAGAGGTTCAAATTACTTTCTTACTTTGTGTTATCTATGGAGCTATTAATTTACAAGATGAAGTATTTAGTAACCTCAGGGAATAGTTCCCAAATTACACACTGACTTACAAGCTATATAATCTTGGCCAAATTATTTTACATTTTCAAGCTTCTATTTCTTCACTTATGAAATGGGGATTAAAATAGTCCTACCTCACAGCCTTGTAAGATGCAACAGATGCATACAACTTTAGTGTTGGTACCACTGTAAACTTACACAACAGCTATTATTACATTATTTCTACTGGAATAAATTCCAGCATTAAAATAAAATTCCCTGAGGGCTGGGGATATAGCTCAGTTGGTAGAGTGCTTGCCTCCCACGTACAAGGCCCTGGGTTCAATCCTCAGCACCACAAATAAGTAAGTAAGTAAGTAAATAAGTAAAATTCCTGGAGCCGAGAATGGTGGTGCATGCCTATAATTCCATCTAAAGCAGGAGGATTACAAATTCAAGCCCACCCTTGGCAACTTAGATCCTGTCTCAAATAAAAAGGGGAAGAGATGTAACTGAGCACCCCTGGGTTCAACCCCAAGTACAAAACACAAAACAACAACAAAAATCTCCAAAGTACTTTTAAAGGTAGAATCGTTCTCCTACAAAGAATGTGTTGTTAGTTTTAGTGATAGAAAATTTTTAAAATATTGTCTTTTAAAATATCTGATCCTGCTCCCACAATCTTTCATGCCCTTCCTTTCCATCTTGGGCCTGGCAGAATGGCTCCCACAAAGAAGGGTTGCAAGAGGAGGGGCTGTTCTGCTATCAATGAGGTCGTGACCTGGGAATACACCACCCACATTCACAACATCTGGAAATCTGCCTTGATGAAGGAAATGGGAACTCCAGATATGCGCACTGATACTAGGCTCAAAGTTGCCTGGGCTAGAGGAACAAGGAATGTCCCATATCACATTCAAGTGCAATCATCCAGAAAACATAATGAGGACGAAGATTCACCAAACAAGCTTGATACTTTGGTAACCCATGTCCCTGTTACCTTGTTCAAAAATCTAGTCAATGTGGATTAAAAACTGTAAAAGAACAACAACAAAAAAACCTGATCTTCTTGTACAGCTGATGGTTCCATTTTATTTGACTCTGTATATCAGCAATTACGCTTTGTCAAGTTGTGTGCCAGCACTGAGAGCACAGAAATGAGACACACCTGCTCTTTGTCAAACAGCTCACTAATGTTTGCTATCACTGTCCCAATCCTGTACACCTATATTTTGAATTTCTTTTTCAGTTGTAAATGGACATGATATCTTTATTTTATTTACTTTTATGTGGTGCTGAGGATTGAACCCAGTGCCTCACACGTTGTTGTTGTTTTTGGATAGCAGAATCATAGAGGTAGGAAAACATACTATACCTAACAGTGGTGGCCCCAGGAGGACAGGACAGCATTCCACAATGGTCACCAATCCCACAGCGCTGGAGAACCTCTGTGGTCCAACGAGGTCCATCAATGTTTCAAACAATACAGAGCTGAGCCACCCAAAGGCAAATCCAAAGAATCCCGCATAGACACAGAACCCAATGTAGGTGTTGGCAGATAAAGGTGCTAACAAATGACATGCTCCATTTGCAATAACAGAAGCAGCAAAGAAATACTGGACTCGCGGTCTTATCCACTTTGTGTTGGCTACCAGTCCCATGGAAGGTCTGGCTACCATGTCAACAAAAGCCAGAATGGAAAGAAGGAAGGCTGACTTCTCATTAGAATAATGCTTACTCTTGCCATAATTACTAAGAAAAACCAAAGGTGTAAAGAGTCCAAAAAACATGATCACATTTCCAGAGAGATACAGCAAAAAGCCTCTGTGTGTGAACAGGGACAAGTCCAGGAACTGGTTAATTTTTTGAATAGGTGAACGTTTTTCCTTTTTGCGGTTTCCTCCAATGAGATCTGTATTTGCATCACCTACATTCTTTGCATCAGATTTTCCAGCTTCTTGAAGGGATTCTTTGGACCTAACATTTTCTTTCTTTGTTGGCTTTGGCCCTATGGGTCGCATCAAGGATCCAGCTACACAGCAATTTAATAGGAGGCCCCCAAGAATTAGGAAGCTTCCTCTCCAGCCAAAGATACCAAAGAAAGCCTGATTGAGGGGGGCCAAAGTAGAGAGGAACACAGGGCTGCCAGCCATAGCCAGTCCATTTGCCAATGGTCTCTTTTTGTAGAAATACTTGCCAATCATGGTCAAAGCAGGATTCAAGTTGAAAGCAAGCCCAAGACCTAAGGGAAAGGGGCAAAATTAACTTTTATAAATATCAGAAATATCTCCAATATTACTTAACCAGACAAAGAAACTAAAATAGGAGGTATAAGTAATAGAAAGGGACAAAAGAGTCTCATTATTGGCTACACTCTATAGTGGTTTAAAGTGTGAATTCAAAAGTGAACTACAGAATTCAAATCTCAGCAACACTACTTATTGGCTGTGCAACAGCCCGAACAACGAGTAATACTATTTCAAAATAAAAAATAAGCTGGGCATGGTGGTGCACACCTGTAATCCCAGTGGCTGGGAGGCTGAGGCAGGAGAATTGTGATTTCAAAGTCAGCCTCAGCAAAAGCAAGGTGCTAAGCAACTCAGGGAGATCCTGCCTCTAAATAAAATACAAATTAGGGATGGGGATGTGGCTCAGTGGTTGAGTGCCCCGAGTTCAATATCCAGTACAAAAAATAAAAATGGCTAGGAATGTAGCTCAATGATAGACTCTCCCTGGGCTCAATACCCAGTACTTCAGGCAAGCACTCAACTACTGAGCTATATTCCCAGTCCCATTATTCTTATATCAGTAAGAAAATGAATTTAGGGCTGGGGATGTGGCTCAAGCGGTAGCTCGCTTGCCTGGCATGCGCGGGGTGCTGGGTTCGATCTTCAGCACCACATAAAAACAAAGATGTTGTGTCCATCGAAAAACTAACAAATAAATATTTAAAAAAAAAAAAAAGAAAATGAATTTATAACAGTTGTCAAAAAACATGTTTAAAAATTATACTCAAAACACCTAGACACAAAATGAAAAAACATTTTCTAGATTACCCCTTACTTTCCTAATATGCAGAGACAAATTACAATCTGAAGGTACGCATTACCTATTGAATTAGAAATGATGAAACAAACAAACAAAAAGGATACCCCATTGTTGGCAAGTACATCCTCTCTCATACTGTGGCAGGACTCTAATTCACCCTTTTCTGGAGGACAATTTAGCATATATGTATTTAAATAGCAAACATAGAAGGAAGGGAATGTAGCTCAGTGGTAAAATGTTTGCCCAGCATGCACAAGATACCCAGCAAAAGAAACAGAGAAAATAAAAGACATACTGCAGTTTCCCTTAAAAACCCTTAATAAGCAGGCATGGTGACAAATGCCTGTGATCCCAGCATTCTGGAAGGCTTAAGGCAGGAGGCTCATGAAGTTCAAGGCCAGTTTCAGCAACTTAATGGGGCCCTAAGCAATTTAGTGAGATACTGCTTCAAAATTTTTTTAAAAAGTGGGGACGGGGGTGGGGAGAAATTGTCATTCAAGAGATCTGAAAATTGAACGCAAATGAGTACTAAACGACCAGCAAAAAATTAACACTCAAAAATGAATAATACTTCACCTCCAATGACACCAATACACAAGTAAAGTTCCGATACAGTGTTACAGAAAGAAGCTGCAATCAAGCCACAGCCAGACAAGCAGCCACCAATAATCATGACTGGACGACTGCCGTATTTATTCACCAGGATACTGCTGATGGGACCTGGGAGAGAACAAAAAATTTAATATATAGGAACCATATTCCCTCATATCTACACAAGGCATGAATAATAACAAAGAACAAGTCCTCTAAAATGGCAATGATAAGAATCTATTATTATCTGCGAGTCATATATATGTGTGCTAGAAAATAAAGACATTTCAAGATATACTAAAATACAAAAGATCCCAGTCCATCATTAATTTTTTTCTTTTAAGGCATTGGGAATACCTTGTTAATGAATGTTCACAGGGAACTTGATGCATGCAGGATGATCAACCTATGTATAGTAAGTTTGCTCTAGTTTCAATTTTTGGACAGGCATTTTGATATGATGAGATGTAAGAACACATCTGAGTAGGTTTCTAATTTTAGTGCATTATTTATACATTACAACCAATGTGGCTTGTGTCACAAAGAAAAAAAAACAGTCAATAATACATAATAATTTTTTTTAAGTTTAAGTTTTCCAAGTAGGTCATTAAAAAAAAAAAATTCTCAGTTACATCTAGATGTCTCAGGTATTGAACTGAATACATCTTTTATTTTTCAATTACTATGTTTCAATACTGTGAAAAAAAGCTTGCAGAAGATCAAGTTAGATAATAATCAATTTTATAAAAGTAGTTGTAACGAGACTCAAAAACAAAAAAGGGCCAGGTGTGGTGTTATGCACCTATAATACTGCAGCTCAGAAGGCTAAGGCAGGAGAATGGCGACTTCAAAGCCAACCTCAGCAACTTATGGAGGCCCTAAGCAGCTCAGTGAGAAAGCACCCACCCCTGGATTCACTCCTCAGTACCAAAAAAAGGTGGGGTATGAAATGAAAGGTTATTTGGGTAACCAGATTAAATTCTCAGCTAAACGTACGAAGATGATTAGTTTTACTTGAATGGGAAAGAACCACATGACAAATAATCAGAAAAAGAATTTTATGTATAAATTTTCAAATACAGAAAACATGGCCTCTCACTTGCTACGAGCAAGCAAGTACAATTTGCCCCCCCACTTTTTCCTTTTTTTGGTGGTACTGGGGATCGAACTCAGAGGCACTCAACCACTGAGCCATATCCCTGACCCTTTTTTGCATTTTATTTTGAGATAGGTTGCTTAGGGACTCGCTAAAGTTGCTGAGGCTGGCTTTGAACTCAAAATCTTCTTTGCCTCAGCCTTTAGTTTTACTAAATAAATATATTTTTATCCTTTTGAGATTCATTATCATGATGATTGGATTTTCACACCATGTGTGAGATGTGCCTCTTTCATCAGTCATGATGTTGGCACAGTACTTGTCTGATGTAGAGGGAAAACAAAAAAAGGGGGGAAAAAACTAACAACATTAGCAGATTTTTTTTTTTACAAAATGGAGTAACATACATTGAATTTCATTTATTCATATTTATAAAACTACTTGTGTCATATGTCATGCATATGGATTATGGAAATGATAACTAGGTTTACAGGACACATCAGTCTATCTGGTTAAGGTAGATGACTGCAAATGGAAAAGGCTTAATGCAATGCCTCAGTAGGGAAGAAGATACAAGAAAAGAACCGATTCTAGAACTTGCAAAGTCACAAAGCTAGTGAGAGCCGAGTTTCACATCTAACCTATCCCCACTATCCTACTATAGTACTCTGTAGTTTTGGAAAAAAGTTATACTGCAGAAGACACAAACCACATTTCTATTAGCACAGCACATTCTGACCTTACTGTGTTTCTTTCTATACTTAGCTCCCCTAGAAGACAATATGTTTATTTTAAAAATCATAAACTGACTCTACATATTCAGAATACACTGATAATATATGCTAGTATTATTCAGAGTTGCCACATGGTATACTGATATTAAAAGGACAGGCTCTGATCCAAGGGAATCCTAATTCAAATTATGGCTCCATCACTTTCTTCTCTTTGCTCCCCAGAGGTAGTGGTGGTAGTTATTATTATTTTTTATTATTAATTATTTGCAGTACTGGAGATTGAACCCCGGGCCTCACAACTTGAGGTTATTATGAATTTACCTTTTAGGGTTGTTGAAAAGAATAAAAACGAATTCACATGTGAAGTGTTTAATAGGTCTTCTTCAACAAATATTGGTAGTAATAATGATAACATTAGTGCACATACTTATGCTTTTGTGCACTTGTTTGCACGCACTCTCTAATCATCTGATACAGACATATGTATGCTTAATAATATGAGAGGGAATCAAAACTTTTGATTATCCTTGTGTCTCAGAGGACCAAGTCTAAGTAAGTGGCTGAGTCAAGGACTAGCTGCCCAAAAGGCTCCACCCAGAGCGTGCACAAAACAGTTTCCAATGATACCTTCTAAGTCACTGCTATAGTCTGAATGTTGGTGTCCCCTCAAACCTAAGGAAACCTAACCCCTAAAGGAGCAGTATTAAGAGATAGGGCCTTTAAGAAATAATTAGGTCATGAGGGCAGAGCCTTATGAATGGAATCAGTGTCCTTGTAAAAGAGGCCTGAGGGTGCTTGTCTTCCCTTCTGTCATGGGAACATGCAGCTAGAGGTAACCATCTATGAGGAACAGACTCTTAACAGATACCTGAAAAGACTAACAGTCACTTAATGAAAATATTAGGTCCCAGGTAATTTGAAAATAATCTGAAGTTATAGACTTCGTGAGACTGAAAAACTGAACACTGAAAGAATATTTGCAAAATGGTTCCATATAAATCAGTAATGAGATCTTTGTTTTTTTTTTTTTTAATATTTATTTATTTATTTTAGTTCTCGGCAGACACAACATCTTTGTTGGTATGTGGTGCTGAGGATCGAACCCGGGCCGCACGCATTCCAGGCGAGTGCGCTACCGCTTGAGCCATATCCCCAGCCCAGTAATGAGATCTTTGTATAGTCAGAATTACAAAGATTAATATTGCTATACTGTTGAGTCTATGAAGTATAAGTTAATACTGTAAATTTTGCATTCAAAATTCCAAACCAGAGTATTAAGATATTCATTGTGAGACAGGTGAGGTGGTGCCTGTAATTCCAGCAGCTTGGGAGGTTGAGACAGGAGGATTAAGTTCAAAACCAGCCTCAGCAAAATCGAGGTGCTAAGCAACTCAGTGAGACCCTGTCTCTAAATAAAATTTAAAAATACAGCTGAAAATGTGGCTCAGTGGTCGAGTGTTCCTGAGTTCAATTCCCCCACAAAAAGAAATTTATTGTGGTACTGAAAATATGTAAATTGAAGCTTTCATATTAAAAAAAGGAAAAACAAAAAGGAAGCAACTAAGATAATCTCCTAATAATATACTTACATTCTTAATAACTATCGGTACCTATCTCTTACCCAAAGCACTAAAAACAAGACTATCACTCACAGCTGAAATCATACTACCATTTAGAGTGTAGTCTTAGTGCACAAGATAAAGGATTATGACAGGGCTGGGGTTGTAGCTCAGTGGTAGAGCACTTGCCTCTCATGTGAGAGGCACTGGGTTCAATTCTCAGCAACACACATAAATAAATTAAAAAAGGTCCATCAACAACTAAAAAAAAAAAAAGGATTATGACAGCTGTGAGATGAAAATTCTTAGGGGACATATCACTTAGAGAAACAACAACAAACCATTTAATAAAACTTCTGCCACACAGCTCATGATAGGCAATTTGTCCTTCAGAGTTATTTAAGGAATGATGGCCCTAATTAGCTATAATTAAAAATAGAAAGCGGTAGTTTACAGGCCTATAAGACAAACTCAGAGAAATGTGCTAGTTATCTCACTAACTGGGTGAGGACAAAGAAGGAACTGTTTCCCCTAAAGGAAAGTGTCACATGCAATTAGCACAAGTGACATCACTTACTTTTGATGCAAAATACAAGTGGCTCCCAAGCTCTTTGGTAGTTTAGAATTGCAACATGTGAACCTCTGATTTGTAATCAGCTTAAAGATACAATGAATACCTGGAATGCCTCTGGATAATACTTATGCCAATTTCTTCAAGTCATCATACTCAAAATCTGGTTAGAAACTCTGGCAGATTGGAGTTCAAAGCCTGTAAATTATAGGTGCTCAGAAACTACAAATGTCCAAAGTCCAAAGTTTCTGAACTTAAAAAAAAAAAAAAAAGTACTACAATTTAGCCCTTAATTTCTTTTAAAATGTATGCGAAAGACCTAACAGGCCTATCTTAAAATTGTAAAAAGCAGAAAAAGCTGCATGGTGAAAAAAATAGGTATTCCCACTCTTGTTCCTAGACACCCAGGTTATCTTCCTCCAAGGCAACCATTTTATCTATTTCTTCTGTGAAAATTTAATAATGCGTAATTTAATTATGATTTCTACTACATATTCCTGCTTCATAAGCTTATATTATTATCTCCAAAGAATTATAAATTTCTCAGAGGAAGAGATCAGGACCAGTGTTCTTTATTATAACAAATAGCTCAGTGCTGAGTATACTCATGGAGCCCAGTAAGTACTAGTCCAATTTGCTACCAGTTTAGCAGCCAAAGGCTAAATTATTTGCAGGTTAAGTGTAGAATCTTTTCACATGCTAGGCAAGCACTCTACCACTGAGACACATTCCCAGCTCCTAGAATCTTTATAATGGCTATTAAAGATTTACATGTGAGTTTAATTGGAGGCAATAAATTGCTAACAATGACAAGATATAACAGAATTTTGTCTAAACAAAGAAACGACACACTGTCAATCCCAATAAACAAAAGCACTTGGCTCTAGAATTCTTGCTAACTAAGCAACTACATATTTTATTATGGTAGGTTTAACTTTTTTACACGTTTAACTGTGATTCGATGTCTCATAGTCAAGCAAACAGTATTTTAAATAATATTAAGTAAGCAATTTACTCTCTACATAGCTTTCATAACATGCCAAAGAAAACAGAAAGGAAAGAAATGATAAAAACTCAAGTTTAAAGTACAAATGAAATGCTTTTGGGATGCAAATCACAAGAAAAAAGGGAAAGTTCTATTAGTTTTTTGATTTTTTAACACAATTAAAAGAGATTTTACCTGAGACTTTGAATTATTCTAACCAGGTTATTTTAGTTTAATTCTTCCAATATCACCTTTAAAAAATATGTTTACATTTCAATAGTCAAAAAACAAGTTTTTATGCATAACTTACCTCCTGCATACATGACGGCCAACATGATGGAAGATATCCACGATACTTCACTAGTGGTGGCATTGAATATACTTTCAATTTCTTTAAAGAAGACTGTAATGGATTTGGGAAATGCATAAGAGAAGCCGATAGAAATGAAAGCTCCAATTACCACTGCCCACCCCCAGCCTCCATCTGGGGGGGTATATCCAACTGGTCCTCCAATTGCTGGTGGCATTTTAGGTATAGATGAATTCCAAAATGTAGCTCAAATCCAAATATCTGAAGAATATAAAATTAAAATAGTATGTCAATAATAAAGTATCCTAAAACAAAACAAAACAAAACAAAAACCCTTCTGTGCAGCAATAATGTGTTTCACTCCTGGTACCTGGAATAGAGCCCTGTGTGTGGTAGCACACACCTGTAATCCGCGTAACTCAGGAGGCGAAACAGGAATACTATAAATTTGAGGCAAGCCTCAGCAACTTAGTGAGACCTTATCTCAGAAGACTAAGGATGTGGCTCAGTGGTAAAGCGCACCTGGTTCAATCCCAGTACTAACAACGACGACAAACTTGAACCAAGTAGAACAGATTTCTGTCAAACAAAATCATGTTTGCTGGGTGCAATGGCGCACGCCTGTAATCCCAGCAGCTCAGGAAGTGAAGGCAGTAAGATCGAAAGTTCAAAGCCAGCCTCAGCCACGGGGTGGTGCCAAGCAATTCAGTGAGACCCCGTCTCTTGATAAAATACAAAATTGGGCTGGGTATGTGGCTCAGTGGTTGAGTGTCCCTGAATTCAATCACTAGTACCCCCCCCCCAAAAATCACATTTCATTTTAATTAAAATAAATGTGTTGAATTACACATCACTGTGATAACCATCTCATCTTTCTAGAACTAATTTAAACTTAGAACAGGGAAGGCAGGAATTTTTTGCCCATGCAAAATAAGTTCATGCTCCCTTCAATATTTCTGACCTAATCTCTTTGGATTTCTGTCATAGGACTCTCTAAAACAATGCCTTCTATAATTTTTCCTTCCTTTAGGGCCCTAGAGATTTTTATTGCATGGGGCAGTGAAACACAGTAAGATATGGGATGAGTAAGAGATATAAAATATAAAATTATATTTTTATTTTATATTCGGGGAAGGACATTCAGATAAGGCAAGGTAGAAAAGCAGAAGACCTCAGGCATCCATTTTTAGAAAAAATGATTTTCAGCTAAGATTCCATCTAAATCTAATGATCTGGGAAAGAATTCCCTTAAAAATATCACCTAGTTTAAAGATTAAAGATGCTTATTCTAGGGCTGGGGTTGTATGTAGCTCAGTGGTGGAGTGCTTACTTTGCATGTGTGAGGCACTGGGTTCAATCCTCATCACCATATAAAAATAAATAAATAAAATAATGGTATTGTGTCCATCTACAACTAAAAAAAATAAAAATTAAAAAAAAAAGCATTTCACTTAGCTAGTATTTACAAGGTTTCCTAAAATTTCTACTGAACATAAAAAATGTTATTTAACATCTCAATTCCACTAACAGAGGCAGCCTAGATTCTAAGATTATATTAAACAGAATTCCTCCAGGCATCAATTTTATGAGTTTTTTCTTATACATATAAATATGAAAAAAAGAGAACACTTGAAATTTTTCAAAGAACTACTAAAAAGATTAATTCATCTCAGAATATTTACATAGAATAACACCCACACACAGACAGTAGAGCTATTTAACACATCAAGTCCTGACTGGAACAGCTAATACGTGCTGGACGTGATTAAACTTTGGGCTTAGCTGCCAGCTATGATTTGTCCCAATTAAGCAGTTCTAATTTTTAGTCACTAAGACTCGCCTCATCATGTTAATAATACCTCATTCTATAATGTCAAAATTAGATTTAGCACTTCAGGATAAAGCTTTAAGATGATTCAAAAATAAATACAAAGTGTAAGAAATAAAGGGTACACAAAATAATTTTGGAAAAAAATAAAAAAGAACATTTATAAAACCCCCAAACTGATTCAATATAGTTCTACTACCATCTAACAAAAGGCTGCTCCTGTTAACTTAAAAATTCTTATTGTACATAAGATACAAGCAGGACTCCTGGCCCAGTATGTGGAGCTCTATTAAGAAAAGGGAGCACATACATTTTTTAAATATAGATGTTCAGAGGCTAAAAGGGACTTTAATTTAAGACTTTAATCCTTACAATGTACACAGTGGCCTCCCTATCAGCTTAGCTACTGTTGCCTATAAGTGATGGGGGGGATTAAGAAAAAAATGATAGGGTGATGAGAAAAGCTCAAATTGCCTCAGACAGGATGATATGAAATAATAACCCTAATTTTTCTTAGCAATGATAACGGTAGCAAGAACCCCCTTTCGGAGTTTCTGAAGTCTCTCCTTTTCTCATGTGTCTTTAGAATTATGCTTTGTAAACCAATATGAAAAGCCAAAGTTATGCGCCACACCCGCCAAGTTTTGGGTCCACTCTAGAAGAGCTACAAAAGCCCTTAAAAACAGTAATCATTATGTTTATATTACTTATATTATATTTATATTACCCATACTTTTCCCATCAACACATAAAACAGAGCCATTGTCATTTCCTAACATGACAATGGCAGTTTGTGATCGAAAAAGAGGCAGGAAGTATCTAAAAATCAATAATCTTAAAAGAATTTATTACTAAGTTTAAACTAGTTTTAAGTTTCAGCTACACATGGAAACATTCAAATCCAGAAGGCTGATTTACTGAAGCTATTACTGCTAAAGAAGCTAACCTTCTGCTCTTTACAACTGGCCCTAATCCAGCTTCATAGCTTACAGAATCACCTGCCCCAAATTAATCTCCAAGACTCAAGAGCTAGTAAATCTCACCTTCTTTTGCCTTATTTTCCACTATTAAACTGATTACAGTGAAAAAGGAAGGAAAAAATAAATAAGTAGGCTGGGGTGTATAGCTCAATGGTAAATGTGTGCTTAGCATGCACAGGTCCCCAAGTTTATTCCCTCAAATCAAACAAAAAGCACCCATCACAGTAAAAATATAACCACTAAGCCTAACACTCAAGCAATGCATTGTTTTGATCAAACTGCATATGAAGAACATTTAAAAAGTATAAACCTGTCTCTGCAAACCTCCAACTATCAGTCATTCGGGGAAAACCTACCTATATTACAAGTAAAATACACTCTCCTCATTCCAAGAGAAATCAATAAATTGCTAACTAGAATGCTTTAAGAAGCATTTCAAGTCTATCTTCCAGAATATGTGTAAATAAATTCTTGCTTTTAACCCATTTTTATCTCTCTTAAAAAAATCAATATTTTAGTTAATAATCTCAGTTTTTTATATGATCCGACCTTTGTACTAATAAACTAGAAAAAAAAATATTTTTTAAGACAGCAGATCTCAGCCAGGTACAGTGGTGCATGCCTGTAATTTCAGCAATTCAGGAGGCAGAAAGATCCCAAGCCTCAGGCCCTAGGCAACTTAGTGAGAACCTGTTTCAAAAGAAAAAATTAAAAGGGCTGGAGATGTGACTCAATAGTTAAGTGCCACTGGGTTCAATTCCTGGTAACAAAAACAGGAAAAAAGTAAAAACAAAAAACAGTAAAAAAGACATGTGGCCACTATGGAAAACATGGAGATTCCTGAAAAAAAAAAGAAAAATTGTCAGAAAACCATACCTTCCAGGTATATATACACCAAAGAACTGAAATCTGGATCTCAAAGATCTGCACTTCCATGTTCTTTGCAGCATTAGTCAGTAAAAGGCAAGAATGAAAGCAACCTAAATGTCCATCAATGGAGAAATGGATAAAGAAAACGTGGCATATACATACAGTGGAATATTATTGAGCCTTAAGAAAGGAAACCCTGCCATTTGTGACAACATGGATAAATCCAAAGGGCACTTGCTAAGTAAAATAAACCAGACCAAGAAAGACAAATACTGCATGATCTTACTTATATGTGAATCTAAATTAATCAAAGAAGCAGAGAGTGAAATGGTAATTGCCGGGAGCTGGATGGAGGGGGAAATAGGAAGGTAACAGTCAAAGGGCACACACTGTACAACACACAGCCTACGATCAGGCAACATTATACCAAATACTTAATTTGCTAAGAGTGTATATCTATATTAAGTTTTTTTTTAACACAAAAGGAAAAAAACAAATTGGGAGGAAACTTGGAGGTGATAAGCACAAGGCATAGACAGTGATGATGGTTACAAAAGTGTAGACTTATCTCTGAACAGCTCAAGTTGTACACATTAAATAGCTACAGCTTTCTGTATGTCATCATACATCATTAAAGCATTAGAAAGGGAAGGCAGGGCAGATCCAGGGAGCAAGATATTAAAGATGTGTCATGAAATTCATAAAGCTATCTTATTTTCCTGGGTTTATTGTTCTAAGTAAAAATTCACTTTCAGGGCTGAGTTGTCTAGCATACTTGAGGCTTTGGATTCCATATTCAGCACCACACACAAAAAAACAGCCACACACCAACAACAGAAATTCTTCACTCTCATACCCAACACCTGCCCCCTGAACAAACAAACCAAAGCAACCTTAAGCAGATATATAGTTGAAAAGGGGAGTAAATAGCTTTTTCAGATAATTGTGAATGTTCTTTGATAACCACACTAAAGTTTGGCAAACAATATAGCCTTTTGTTTGTTTTTGTGGTACTAGGGATTGAACCCAGGGCTTCACACATTTGGGCAAGAGCCCTTACCATAGAGCTATAACCCCAGTCCTTTTTAAATTTTATTTTGAGAAAGGGTCTAAGTTGCCCAGGCAGGACTTGCCTCAGCCTCCAATTATACGCAAACAGCACACATGGCTCTATAATCTGGACCCCTGTAATGCTGGGAATTGAAGGCCTCAAGCATGAGGGCAAACACTACAACATAGCTATATCTCCAGCCCTATAGTTTCTGTTGTTGTTTACCTTTTTTAAAAAATTGGTTCTTTTTAGTTATACGTGAAATGATAGTTGAACCATTCTATACAAGCACAGAATATATCTTATTCTAATTAGGACCCTAGTCTTATGGATGTACACAATGGTAAGATACACTGTGGTATATTTATACATGTATATAAGAAAGATATGTCATATTCACTCCACTGTCCAGCCCTGTAGTGTTTTTTTGTTTTGGTAGTGGGGATTGAACTCAGGGGCACATAACCACATCCCCAGTCCTTTTTTGTATTTTATTTAGAAATAGGGCCTCACTAAATTGTGAGGCTGGCTTTGAACTTGCAATCCTCCTGCCTTGGCCACCCAAGTAGCTGGGATTAGGGTGTGTGTCACTATGCCCAGCTTGAACAGCAGTCTCTACCCCAAATCAGGAATTTGTTCAAAGTTTTCCCCAACAGGAAAGCTTATAATAAATGCTTGTTAGAAGTAAGAGTACCATAAAACAGATAAAACCTAACATTCGTAACTGTCCTAATTTATACTGTGATCTGGAAAAGGCCTGCTGTCTTTTGACTGAACGTATCATGTGATGGAGTAGAGTGTTTATCAGATTGCTTAGCCCTTTCACTACCTAAAATAAGACAGAAGGTGGTGCTGGAGGTTGAGAATAGGGTTTCTCCAGCATACGGCAGTTCATACCCCTTCATTACCAACCTTTCTGGCATCTCTCTTAAGTGTAGTTTTATGTATAAATTGTTCAAGTATGACACTTTATCTTGTGGATGATTTTTTGTGACGAATCTTTGCTAAATATGAGTTCAGTTGGATTTTCTTAGTTGAGCAAAGGCTCAAGACTGAAATTCTTTAAAAGGGCAGAAACAAAGTTGCACATATCATGGAGGCCTGCAGATATAAAGACCCAGCCTCAAGAATAAATCCCAGGAAATGGAATTTAGTGCCATCGCCAAATGACATGCAAAATACGTATTCCTGGCTTGTTTGATGAAGTGATTTAACATAAGTTTTTTTCACAGAGCTTTCTGATAATCAATATTTTACTTTACCAGCAGTTAAGAGTTCCTTGTGCTGTTTCATGAACAAAGCTACGCAACCTACTTCAATGAATGATAAATAAAAAATGGTGCCTTTCTATTCTCAACTTTCTAAATTTCATTAAGAAAATATAATATGCCCAAATAAGATTCAATTTTCACTTATATTTCCATTCTATTGGGTCTATGTTGATGTACAATTCTAATTAATTTACCTTAACTTTAATACTCAATAGTAGTCTCATGATGCTATTATTATGTCAACTATAATTTTCTGGCAGTTGTTTTAGAAATGAAGAAGAGTAAAGTAATACAGAGAACCAACGAAGTTGACCATACTTACAGGTGAGTGAACAGGAAAATTTAAAGGTAGTGCATGATTTTATACAATGAGGGTGGAAGGGAAAATAGCCTCAGTAACATAGAAATTCTCAATTGTGAGTTGATTCCTCTGTTGAATTAGTTTTAATATTTTATTTACCCTCCCTACATTAATATAATTTCTTTCATAAGTGATCCATTTGTAGACTTGCTAAATATATAAGAACAATGGCATTTTGGATTGAGAACAATTTTCAAAATAAGGCAGAGAAACTTCTACTTATAGTCTGATTAGTAAACTTTGAATACAAATTCCAATAAAAAATATTTGTCCCTGTAACAATTCAACTCGAAGCTCAAGCCTGCATGAAAAATTGTGAAACAGCTGTTAAAAGGTTTATAGTTAAGGGGCTGGGGCTACCGGTCAGTGGTAGAGTGCATGCCTGGCAATTGTGAGGCACTAGGTTTGATCCTCAGCACCATATAAAAATAAAGAAAGATTTTGTGTCCATCTACAACTTAAATTTTTTTTAATATTATTAAAAGGGTTCATGAAACTAGTAACTATTTTTACTTCAATTGACAATTAGAAATAAATGAGAACAAAATACTGTAATGTTTTATTTTTTTAATGACTTTTTTTAAAAGACATTTTTTATTACCAGGAGTATGGCCCCTATTCTAAGAACAAGTAAATTTAAGGGGACATGGCATGAAATACAATTTCACACTGCTACCAGTGCTACTTCAAAAACACATTGCTACTTCAAAAACAATATAAGCTACTAGCACTTAAAGTACATCATCCAAGGCGAAAGTAAGTTTTACAATAGCATATTAATTCTCTAATCTCAATAACAACCTCCTAAAGTGGCAGCCTGGATTCCTTGGCCATTTTACTGTGCCTTTCTACTATTTAAGTACATACTAAGTTTCTTTATGAGCCTTACAACTCCACAGATCAAGGGTTAGTTTTTTTTAATGCAATAAAGAATGGGGCCTGAGCTGGGTGTGGTGATGCATGCCTGCAATCCCAGCAGCTTAGGAGGCTGAGGCAGGAGGATCTTCAGTTCAAAGCCAGCCTCAGCAAAAAGTGAGGCCCTTATCAACTCAATGAGACTCTGACTCTAAATAAAATATGTAAAAGAACTGGGGATGTGGCTCAGTGATGAAAGAAAGAAAGGAAGGAAGGAAGGAAGAAACTATATAACTATTCTGGGGTAAGCATACATAAAATGTTACATTGCTGGAGGCTGAAAGGGAGATAAAATTAGAGTGCCACTGAGTTCAATTCCCCATAACACACACACACACACACACACACACACACACACACACACACAGTCACAGATATTCATTATAGAAAAATTGGAAGATATACACGTGTGAATAGAAAAACTTACCTGTTATTAACATTTTTATGTCAATTCTCTTGACTTCCTTTTAGGATAGTCATGGAGAAGCATAAACATCAAATAGGGGCTCATATTATATTCTGCTTCAGAGCCTACTTTTTCTACTTAATATCATAAACTTCTGTTTGGTTTTTTGGTACTGGAGACTGAACCCAAGAGTGTTCTTCCACTGAGATTCATCCTCAGCCCTTTTCATTTTCAACTCTGATACAGAGTTCAGCTAAGTTCCTGAGGCTGGGACCAAACATGCAATCCTCACCTCAGCCTTCTGAGGTGCTGGGACTATAGCTGTGTGCCACCACACATGACCTCAGAAACCATATCTCAAAAATAAATACATAATTAAAAAAGACTGAAGACGTAGCTCAGTGGTAGGGCACTTGCCCAGTGTGTGGAAGCCCCAGCATTAGAGAAAAAACAATACTGTAACACTGTTGCATGCTTAGGTATCTCTTTTATTTTCCTCCTTCTATAAACATCCCATAAAACACTACTGTGGTAAATTAGAGATTTTGGATAAATTTTTAGAATTCCTATAAAAATTCTAAGGTATATACTACCAACTTACTCTTAAAATTACATTAATTTGTACTCTTCACCACTGTGTAATGAAACAGCCTATTTTCAATTAAAAAATACACCAATGTTAAGAAATCTAAGGGTAGAGATGGAAATATGGCTCAGTGGTCAAGTGTGTGCCTACCAAGCACAAGGCCCTGGGTTCTATCCCCAGGACCCTCTACCCCCACAAAAAAAAAAAAAAAAAAAAAAGAGGAAACACCTACATCTTTTCTACATTAAGTTTGCTGAGTATTTAATATCAGATGAACAAAAAACTGGCGAAACCATGCAATAATAGAACCATAGGTTATTTAGAGCTAAGCACTAAGATTCTTGAGTAAAAGCTGGACATCTGGTCAAAAGTAGTGAATTCATTTTTACTTTACACTGCAAACACCTGACTTCCAGAGCATTTTACCATTTCAGGAATCTAGGCTACTTCTCAAAAGGCACACAGAGAAGCCTGTATATCTATTAATATATTGTATTAATATACTGTATATCTATTAATATATTGTAGAAAATATAAGCACAATTACTAAAACAAAAGCTACAGAATCAAGTTAGCTCATTTCTCTTTAGGATTGGAGTTAATGGATTAGTGCACATAGGCATAAAATAGTAGATAAGGATGTCCAGAGATTAGAAAATAACTTCTAAAAGATATTTCAAAGTTTTAAGAAAAGTTAGTAGAACCAATTCTTCATTATATCAGTCACAATTAAAAAGTACATTTTCAAGTTTCCTTCTCTTTGACACTGCTGTGTCATTAGTGCTTCTCATACTTACTAGTAAAGACTGAGGCTTTTTGTCTCATAAAACCAATGGAAAGAAGGAAAGGGGGAAAAAGATATTCTGATAAGCATCACTGTAAAAGAGGCAGAAGAAGAGGAAGATAAGTAATGGACTTTAAAAATACTGATGTATGGTTCATAATGAATCATTTTTTGGGCAATTTTAGCTGTAAATAGACAACCTTATGCCTCCCTTGGGAGAAAGGCACACAATGACCATTAAGGGACACCACTACTTTAGGACACCTTTGTCCTAAAGACCAAGTCAAATAAAGGCAAAAAGTGTAATTTTGTTCCAAATTCACAAATTAATGTGATACAAGAAATACTCAGTAATTTGCAAAAGTAAAAAGACTTTTCATGAATTAATAGTTTACCTAATTTTACCTAACACTAAGGTATAACTAATTGCTTTTCTGAATACATCTCACCACATGGAGTTAGTTTCCTGTATGACGCCTTATCAATGTTTCTTGGGTACTTTAAAAACTCTACATGACAAGTTGTATGTCTATTTCTTCCTTTGTAAGCAATATTCCCCTAATTGAACTGTTGTGTGCTTTTTAGATCATGAAGGACAGAGGCTATTTTTCTAGTTTTAAAAATTCAACACATACATATGACCAAATGGTAAGCTTCAAGGAAATTTGTTTTTACCGGTTTTTGAGAAATAGAAAAAACTGAAACAAGAAAAAAACCTCTTTAGTCGTCCTATGCTCTCTGGATATAGTGCCCTCTACAGAGAGGCAGGGAAGTTTCTGTTCCTGTGCAGGTTCCCTCCCACTCCTTTTCTCTTGTCACGCTGGGCTGCTCTGCCACTTAACCATACCCAACAAAAACTTACCTTCTTTAGTGATTCATTTTTGCCTTTTCACAGACTAGAAAGTAACTATTGTTTATGACCTGAGTCTTATGTCCCTTTCATGTGTTTACTTCTTCCCCCAAATGGACCCATTTCATGTTTTATAAACCATAAAAATGAAATAATACCGAAGAAAGGGTGGACGGACATATGTTGTGTCCATCAATGCTGGATTTTGCTTGGCAGAATTCCAGATTATATTCTGGAATAAATACCTATCAAGATCTAAGTGGGCCAATTCAATTTACTAATATATGAGCTACCTTGTTCCAGAATCTGAAAAATAAATATTATGGCTAGATTAAAATTAAAAAGCAGCATATTGTCAGGGTTACATCATTTATTACTCTGAATGTAAATGAACATTTTAAAAAAATATTTTATTTAGTAGATTCTAGTATTTCTGCTAGAATCTACTTCACTTAAAGAATTCTGAAGGCTAATAAGGAGCATAAGTGGATTAAAATTCACTGAAAGATAAACAGAAGGCGTTTTCTTGCAAAAAACTGAGCTGAGGGCTGGGGATGTGGCTCAAGCAGTAACGCACTCGCCTGGCATGCGTGAGGCCCGGGTTCGATCCTCAGCACCACATACCAACAAAGATGTTGTGTCTGCCGAAAACTAAAAAAAAATAAATATTAAAAAAAATTCTCTCTCCCCCCCTCCCTCACTCTCTCTTAAAAAAAAAAAAACAAACTGAGCTGAATTATAGAATTAACATTATACTTAATTTAAAATAAAATCTATCTTTAAGGACTAGAAATAGAGTAATAACAGTTCATTTAAAAGCTTTATTCTCATTCTAAAAGCTTTCAAACCATATTCCAAGATATTTTTTTCAGCAAGGTACACTGGCGCACACATATGTAGGCCCAGCTGCTCAAGAGGCTGAGGCAAAAGGACCACATGTTTAAGCCATCCTGGTCAACTGAGTGAGACCCCGTCTCAAAATAAAATTAAAAAATGGGCTGAGGATGTAGCTCAGTGGACGAAAGCCCTTGGGTTCAATCCCCAATTATCAGAAAAGAAAAAAATAAAGCCTCCATACCTTTCTACTAATTTCTTGTACATTCAGTAATCACCTTTTGAACGAGTACAGATTTCACTATGATAGTACCTTTGACCACACAGAACTAAGTTGTTTTTTCTTGTTGTTTGTTTCATTAGTGCCAGACAAACCACCAGAGTATTAAAACCGAGTACTATTGGGCAATTAAAACATTCATCATTTAAAAATTTTTATTTGCATAGCATTTTTAGAGCAAAAAAAAAGTCTATTTATATAGTCATTACAGATATAATCAAAAGGAAATTAGTGTTATTAACTCAAAATATACTAAACTTAAAAAAGCCCTTTTAATTGCTAACAATATAAGGCCAGGCTACATTGTCATTAAGATAATATCAGTAATTTAATTAGAAATATACAATTTCCAAATAAGCATTTTATTTTCCTGGAAACTATAGTAATTGGTAAACCACTCTCCTTTCCTCTATTCCATCCAACAGATTTCTGTGGGTAATTAATAATACTGTTATATAGTTACATAGGTTGAAGTAAGGATGTACAATTGTAATCTGCAGAGGCAGGTATTTCAAATCTGAGGTTTATCAACTTTTTCAGGGGTTCTTCCAAATGAGCAAAGTAAATGCATACAGTCATACACACTAAGCTGTTGTTGAAGACAAAGTTTCAAGTACATTTGCTGATTTCAAGGTACTCAAAACAAAGGTAAGAAAATGTCAAATAAATGAAGGCATCCACTGTTCCATTTAACATAGCCCTTAAAATAAAACTCCTTTGAAAACACAAACTTCCTGAATTCAAAGCAAAATTATTCTGCCTGAATTTGTGAAGGAAAATTATTTTAGTCTAGTCCAGCACAGTGGTGCATGTCTGTTAATCTCACTGACTGGGGAGGCTGAGGATTGACATATTCAAAGCCAGTCTCAGCAACTTAGTGAGACACTGACTCAAAATAAAAAATAAAAAGGCTGGGGATGTGGCTCAGTACTCCCCCGACCTCCCCCCAAAAAACACATCATTTTGCTCTACCTTAGCATATACATAAGCATTTTGTTTCCTAATTTGTGAAGCCAGTATTTATAATAAAGGAGAGTAAGTCAATGGCCCAAGAATTTACCTAACCTATAACATCATCATTCTACAACCCTGCAACATTATGATGTATACACTATGTTGTATTTGGTTAATTTCACTCTCACGTGGGGACAAAAAGTAAAGGAGTTAGGAGCAGAGGTCCTTAGCATCTTTAGTGCCAGATTCCTTTGGTGGTTTTCAAAAGCCCACGGAATTCTTGTCAGAATAATGTTCTAAATGCATAAAATAAAATGTAAGGTAGAACTGTAAAAATATTTAATTGGATGTAATAAGGCATTTGTAAACAAATAACAAGTAAGCTGGGCGCGGTGGTGCACGCCTGTAATCCCAGTGGCTCAGGAGGCGAAGGCAGGAGGATTGAGTACAAAGCCAGACTCAGCAATTTAGCAAGGCACTAAGCAACTCAGTGAGATCCTGTCTCTAAATAAAATGCAAAACAGGGCTGGGGAACCTATCTCAGTGGTCAAGTGTCCCTGAGTTCAATCCTCAGTACCAAAAAATAAAATAACAACTAAGACCTAGCAGTAATGGTTATAACCAGTGTTTAGTTGATGGTTGGTTGGTTTGTTGTTGTTTCTTCAGCACTAGGATTGAATCCAATACATTCCAGTGACTCTCCACCACTGAGCCACACTCTCAAGCCCTTATTATTTTTATTTATTTATATATTTATTTTATTTATACTGTGCCCAGCTCCACAGTATTTCTGAAGTAGGGAGAAGCTTAAACAATTTCAAGACAGCTATAATTGTATGAACTTGCCTCAGCCTCCTGAGCTGCTGGGATTACAGGTGTGCACCAGTGTCCAGCTCATTAGGCTTTTATTCATTCAATAATCTTCAGAAGATGTGGGCTACACAAGGCCCTCGGTTCAATCCCCAACAACAAGATGAGGGCAAGGGGCAGGGAATGGAGGGAAGAAACTAAACAGAAAAGTACTTTGAGCCACATGTGATAGGAGGCTGAAACAGGAGGATCCCAAATTTGAGGCTAGCTTCAGGGACTTAGCAGAACCCTATCTCAAAATAAAAAGGACTGGGGGGGGGGGGCTGGGGATATAGCTCAGTTGGTAGAGTGCTTGCTTTGCATGCACAAGCCCCTGGGTTCAATCCACATGCACCACAAAAAAATAAAATAAAATAAATTTAAAAAGTACTTGAGGATTTACACAGGAAGAGCAAAATCACAGGGAACATATTTTCAACCCATGATCAAATAAGCAATTCATAATACCAGTACATTTTGAGAAATTTCTTCTTTACACAAAAGAAGAAATCAAAATCAAATTCAACAATATTATGAGTTGTGATTAGCAACAGGGTAGTGTGGACAAACAAAAGAGCTGAATCCTGTTACAGCATAAATGGTCAGTGGCTCAGGCCTTGCCACCATTTTCACTGATGTGGTACATGTGAATTTATCCCATCATTTCATGTACTCTAAACACCATTTCCATAAGATGACTGCTGTGGCTGGCACTAAAGCTCAAACATGTTACCCATACTCAATTTTTCTACCATATGGATCCACTGTAAAATTTCCCACGACCCTCCAAACAAAGAAAAAAAATCACAGGGAAGAAAGTACAAAGGAATATACCAGAGTGTCTGGGCAAATTAAAGAATACTGGGTGTGGTGACCATGCCTGTAATCTCAACTAAGGAGGCTGAGGCAGCAGTAACGTAGGTTCAAAGCCAGCCTCAACAACTTAGCAATGCTGGAAGCGACCTAGTGAGACCCTGTCTCAGCATAAAAAATTAAAAAAGGGCTGGGAATGTGGCTAAATAGTTAAGGGCCCTTGGGTTCAATCTCTAGTATCAGAAATAAATAGTAATATGTGTTCTGTAGAACACGAATGATACCTATAGAAATATACTAAAGAAGACTATCCAAGCAAATACTACTTGGGTAGGCACTGAAAGCCATGAGAAATTAGAGAAATGGCATGAACAGGAACTGGCAGCAAGTAAGACATAGTAGAGAAGGAGGATGACAATGATAGAAGCTAAAAGGTCATAGCAATAGCCCAAACTATGTAGTGGTGATATGAATAAAGGGGAGAGGGATGGAAGCAAGAGCTAAGCTAGAGAGGAAATGACTGGCACCTGCCTGCATACAATAGTGCAGAGGGCCCACTGGGGGAAATAATAATAAGATTCAAAGGTTTTAATTCTGGTTACCAGAAAACTAGCTTTGGGGAATAAAGGGAAATTGAGAACAAAGATGATGGGCTTTTAAGTGACACACTGAGTTTGAAATGCCTAGGTTAACTTAAAAAGAAGATCAAAAGAGTCGCTAACCCCTGTTCTCAAGGGAACTTAAAATCTGGAATCTGGTTAAAGCCTATGACTTAGATTTGGTAATACTTCCACCAGGTATTTCCCAACAAAAGCCCTAAAGCTTGGGAAACAGATAAACTCCAAGAAAGGGCAGAGATGAACAATAGAAACACTATCAATTTACGAGCTGATTTTCTTTTCTTTTTGTTCCTGGGGATTGAACCCAGGGCCCTTTACCACTGAACTACATCCTCAGTCCTTTTATTTTTTTTTTATTTTGAGACAAGGTCTCACTAAACTGCTTAGAGCCTCACTAAACTGCTGAAGCTGGCCTCAAACATGCAATCCTCCTGACTCAGCCTCCAGATTGCTGGGATTACAGGCATGTACCACCAGACCTAGCAAGAGCATAATTTTAAAACATTCCAGTTGGATGCAGTGGCACATGCCTGTAATCCCAGCAGCTCAGGAGGCTGAGACAGGAGGATGACAAGTTCAAAGACAGTCTCAGCAACAGTGAGGCGCTAAGCAACTTTGTAAGACCCTATCTCTAAATAAAATACAAAATAGGGCTGGGATGTGGCTCAGTGGTCCAGTACCCCTGAGTTAAATTCCTGGTACCTCCCCCAAAAAATTCCAAAGAAGGTCATTTGAAACTCCAAGTTTCAAATGCACTAAAAACATTTTACCAACTTAAAGCAGTAGCTTCTTAAAGATGTACCTTATTACATTTAAATACATTGTCCAGGGGGCTGGGCTGTAGCTTAGTTGCAGAGCGCTTGCCTGGCATGTGTGAGCTACTGGGTTTGAACTTCAGCACCACATAAAAATAAATAAAAGTATACTGTCTATCTACAAAAAGAAAGAAATTAAATACATTGTCCCCAAAGATAGTGTTTCAATCATATACCATATAGTATTTTTTTAACCACATAGTATTAAAACATAAAAACTTGCCCTTCCTATTTAAATTGTAGTTTCTCTTTTATGTGAGTATTCTGGTTAATAAATTAAGAAATGCAGGCTAGGGTTGTGGCTCAGTGGTAGAGTGCTTGCCTAGCATGTGCAAGGCCCTGGGTTTGATCCTCAGCACCACATAAAGATAAATAAATAAAGATATTGTGTCTAGCTACAACTAAAAAATAAACATTAAAAAAATGGTCAAATTACTTACATTTGCAAACCACTAGCAAAATTATGAAATATGTTTAATAAAGCAGAAAGAGGAACAATCAAATATCTTATGCCTCCCTGAAGTATACACCACTACCTATGAATTGTATTTACCCTCTCTTCCCAGACCCTCAACCAGAAATCAAACCTGAATCAATCTAAATTTGCTCCAAGTTTTCAATCTCACTACCAATTTGTAGAAAATACAAGGGATAAAGGGACATGCTAAACTAGGACAGGTTAAAACTATACCAGAGGGACATGATCATCAAAATCCAGAACAAGGGAAACTAGAGGAAAAAATGACCTATTTCCTTCAACAAATAAATTATAAGGTAAATGAGGAAGAATCTACAGGTTAAGACTTAAAGAGACATGCCAAACCAGTGTAATGCGAGACCTTGTTTGGATCCCAAATTAAGCCAGAAAATTATCTGAAAACAACTTAAACAACTTAAGAATAGGGAGGGGGGGAAAAAAAACAGCCAGGCACACTGACACATGTCTGAAACCTCAGTGACTCCGGAGGCTGAGGCAGGAGGATCACAAGTTTTAGGTCTGCTTCAACAATTTAGTAAGACACTATCTCAGAATTAAAAAAGGGATGGGGAACCAGGCACAGTGGTTTACACCTGTAATTCCAGGTACTCAAGAGGCTGAGGCAGAAAGATCACAAATCTGAGGCCAGCCTCAGTAATTTAGTGAAGCCCTAAGCAATTTTGCAAGACCCTGTCTCAAAACACAAAAGAAAAAAGGATGTAGCTCAGTAGTAAAGCACCCTGGGTTCAATTCCCAGAACCAAAACAAAACAAAAACCAAAAAACAAGACTCATCTTTTGATGGGAGCAGTGGTACACACCTTTAATCATAGCAACTTGGGAGGCTGAGGCAGGAAGACAGTTTAAGACTTGCCTGGGCAATGTAATGAGATCCTTTCTCAAAATAAAGAACAAAAAAGGCTAAGGATGTAGCTCAATGGTAAAGCACCCCAGTTCAATACCCAGATCTACCAAAAAATAAATCCTCTTTCAGAGAGATACTCTGAAACATTTAGATGAAATACTTACATAGATTTGCTTCACAATACGAAGGGGATGAGGAAAGTAGATGCGGTGAAGATGAAACATTAATGGCTCAATTGTTTGTGTTTTGAAGATACCAAAGAAAAACTCCACTCTCAGTGTCATCAACAAATGCAGAGAATAGGAATTGCTTTAAATTTTGTCCCCAAGTTTTATAAAACTGAGCAGCCTTCGGGGTCACACAACCACTTAGCGCCCCAAAGGTTAGACGAAGACAATGAACTCATTTATTTGCTCAAGTTAGAAACCTGGGTGACTTAACTCCTTTGGTTTCCCCAGTCTCTACAACTGGTCCACCACCAAATCCTGTTTACCTTTCTCTTCCATCCTCCCACTACTGTCCATCTACTTCATCACCATTCCCCTTTAACTGGCTTTCCACATGGATCCAGAAAAATGCCCCTATAATGCAAAATATGATCAGGCTATCCCCACATCCCCTAAAATCCTTAAAAAATGCTTTCCATCACCTTCACACAGAGTGCTCTTTCAAACTCTTTTTTTTTTTTTAGGTGTAGATGGACACAACACAATGCCTTTTATTTTTATGTGGTGCTGAGGATCGAACCGGGGCCCCGCCAGTGCTAGGCGAGCACTCCACCGCTGAGCCACAATCCCAGCCCCTCAAACTTTTTTGTTAATAATTTAAACTTCCTTTAAATGATTCCTTTAAATCATTTAAAGGAATTTTAACCAATTCCTTTAAATGATTTAAGGCTCTCCATTGTCTTCTCATGTTCTCTGACCCCTCTTTATGCTTTAGCTTTGGTGAGCTCTTGCACTACACTTGTATTCTATAGCTGCACCACTCATATCTGAAATGCTTTTTTTTGCTTATCCTCAACTCCCTTTCCTGCCTTGCTCCTATTCATATTTCAAGTTTCAGGTTGCTTCTCTACTAAGTTGGATGCTCTCACAGCTACACAACACAGTACTAGCTCCCATAGAAACCTGTACTTCCCCTATCATAACAATATGTGTTCAGAATACTTGCTGTGGTAATTTATATATTTATCTGTTTTCCCAGCTAGATTATAAACTCCAGGAGGGCAAATGCTGAGATTTATAAGTCTCTCCTTATGCCTGAGAGCCAATAACAAATTGCTGAATTATGAAATTCACAAGTTTCTAGACTATTTTCCAAGTTCCATCTTCCTAATCTTCATCTGCAACAAAAACAGTCATCCATTTAGGCATTTACACAGGGATCTGAATCTGCACAGGAACCTATATTATGAAGAAAACTGGAAACAGAATGGGTATGCAGAACCTAAAAAGGAGATAAATTATGGAGCTGGGGGATTGTGGCTCAGTGATTAGAGCGCTTGCCTAGGGCTAGGTGAAGCACTCACTAGGTTCAGTCCTCAGCACTGCATTAAAATAAAGGTATTGTGTCCATCTACAACTTGAAACTTTTTCAAAAAAGAAGTAGATAAGTTATTACTCTAAAAATATAGTTTTAGCTTAAGATAGTAAGTATCTATATTTACAATTTTAGAGAAAATTCAGGAGTGCTAAACTGACAAAACAGGAGTCAAAGACAGTTTTCTCCCATCCATTAACAAGTTTTCAGACACAAAATGTTAGGTCTCTTAACCTCTCCAGCTTTAGTTTCTGTATGTATAAAATAAAGGAAATCGGACCCTTTTTGGAGCTAATATTATATGCTCCAATATTTAAAAGGTGAAAAGACATGTAAACTATCAAACACTGATCAGTTGGTTTCATGCTAAGGTGGTGTGATCTTTTTTACCTTATTAATAACTGTTTAGGGATGTTACAGCCTATTATGTTAAGCTTACAGCCAAATCTTTAGTCACAAAATGCTCCTCAGATTATTTGGGCAGATTTAGTAAGGGTTACAGCAATCTGATGCAACAGCCTCTATTTAAACAGAGAATGAATTACTATTCAATTTTTGGCTTAAATTAAAAAAAATCTTTCATTACCTGTTAGATGCCTTGAATTCTTCATCATTTTCTATGGTATCCTGAAGGCAAAGCTGTACCCCAGGGTATAAGATTTGGATTTATGGGTTTATTTAACAACTAAAACTGAATACACAGTCTGTTTCAACCTCGTGGGGCTGGGAACTGAGATAGAAATTACGAATGGCTTAATTCCTATTTACATTCACACAATTCAGAGTTCATGCTATCGCGAAATGCCAGTAGTTACCAGTCCCACGCTCTTATCAGGGAGCTTAACTGTACACGTTTTATTTCGAAAGCAGAATTTTCAAAAAAACGATTTCGAAACTAGTTATGGCAAATAAAGTAGCTTGTAAAGGTTTTACTATTAAGCGACAACCAGTTTGCAATCAGCCACTGGAAACCCAGGGGGGAAAAAACTGGAGTAATAACACGTGTTTCCTGCTTTACAGTGATTACCAAGTAGTTTTTGCAACTGCTTCTTGTTCCACCAAATATGTCACGACAAAGAAATGCAATGTTAAAATGAATGCGGAAAAAGAAAGGATGTAGTTGAAGAAACAAAAAGTGTGCATCCGTCCCAAGATAACGCTAACCTTGAGAGTCATCTCCACTGGGCCGCCTAAAGTCCCCAGGGCGGAGGGCGCTATAGAGGGCGCCTCTCGGAAGCCACAGGTTGAACGACAAAGAGCCCCCGCCAGCAGCAGTCCCGAAGGTGGCGGGCTGGCCAGCCCTGTGCGCTCCATTCGAACCCTGCAGTCCAGCCTTGGCTGTGGGCAATGCAGCTCCTCACACCAGTCTCAAGTCACCAGGTGGGACAAGGGCTGGCAGGCTGAGAAGGTTGGGGCGGGCATGCCACGAGTCCAAAATAACTCCCGCCCCGAGTCCCTTCCCTGGGACCAGAAGGCGGCGGGAGAGTCCGGAGGGACCACGTGAATCGGCCCCAGGTCGCCCCTTTTCTAAATCAAAGCATCTCTCCGGGAGCCTACAGAGGGCCAGAGGGGAAGCGACTCCCCAAGGTCACCGGGCACCATGACTCGACTCTTCGGTCAGGTCAGTGGCCGACACCTGACCACGGGGCCCGTGGATCGGCTGGAAGACGCAGTCCCCAGCACCTCCAGGTCCCCTTCAGCAAGACCACGCAGGTACGATGCCCTCAGTCACGCCACCTTCCTCCCCCCGCCCCGAGGAAGGTTCCCGACGCCGGGGGGCACCCCGACCCCAACCCCACAGCCAGGGCACCGCGGGGGACGCGCCGAGCGCCGCTCGCCGTGACCTAACTAACCGTTATGTGCCGGGCTCGCGGCGCCGAGCTGTGCGTGACGCGGCGGCTCGAGCTGGAGTTCCTCCGGGCCCCAGGTCCGGCTCGCGTCGCTCTCCCGCCGCCCGGTTCTCTCGCCCTAGCACCCACGCGGCAGGGTAGTCACGTCGCAGCTCGCCACTTTGTCTGGCCGGGTTGGCGCTGCTGCCTTATAACCCGCGGGGGCCGGAGCATGCGCACAGGGGGCGGAGTCGGCCTGCGCGGCCGCCGCCCCCTCCCCGCCATACATACTCCGAACTGTAACTCGCGCCTCCAACGCTCACGGCCGCGCGTGCCCGCTCGCCCGCCCGCGCGCCGGCGCCCCCTCCCCGCCACGTGACTCGCGGCCCGGCCAGACCCGCGCGCTGCGTCCCGGCTCTGAGGCGCGGCGCCGGCTGCCGCGCTCCTTCCGCGACTTGAGGGGCTGGCGCGCACCTCCGCAGGTCCGGGATCCCAGCCCGGCCTCTCTGTGTCGATTTCTGCCTGAGAAGAGGGGGACAGCCTCCTGGGGGCCCGACCCGGAGCGTGAGGGGCGGTGGGCCCGCGATGGGGACGGGAAGAGGAGGACTGGGCAGCGTTTGAATGGACGCGCTGCAGCTCGGACCCGGGAAGACGCCCGGGCTGTGGACCGCGTGCGCCTGGCTCCCTGCGGGCCTGGCACTTGAGCGCGGTGACCTCGGGGAAGTCAGCCTCCCTGGGCCTATTTCCTCTCTCAAATGGCAACACAGAGAACCGACTTCCTAGGCTCGGAGGAAGTTTGGGTGAGAGAATTTAGGAATCTCCCTGACCACGTTGCCCGGGCTGTGGCGTTTGATGAACGGTGGGTGTCACCAGTCGGTTAAGAGAGCGGTCAGAGGGTGGGGAGACTGGCCAGTGGGATAGGGCGTGTCCCTCGGATGCGGAGAGGAGCACGTTTTTATGAACATGATGTTTGGGACTGGATAGAATTACAGCTCACCGTATTGAGGGGCAGATTATCTGTTAAGCAATGCACCTGAATTATTTGAGTAATCCTCGCAACCCTCTGGGGTAGGTGCAGCTACGAACATTTTATAAATAAGGGACCTGAAACTCAGAGAGGTTAAGTAACTTTCAGGAAGTCACAGAGCTAGGAAGTATCCAGAATTTGGAGTCAGACGACAGACCTTACTTTTGTTATAAGTGCCATTTTACATTCTTGACCAAGTCCAGACATCAGAGTGTGTCCATTGAAGTGATCAAGTAAAGTAACAAGTGCCTAAATTTCTAGGACCCTTGGAAAATACCAAAAAAGTATGAGAAGAGGTCTCTGCCTGGAGAGGGTTTTCAAGTTTTGGGACACAAATCAATCGACTTTTGTTTAGCACTTGCTTCATAGCAGAACCTTGCCCATCCTCTCTTGTTTTCCTCCCTCCTCTCCCAACCCACACTCAATTTTCAAGACCCTTTGAGGTAAGTATTACAGTTTTTGTTTTGCAAACGAAGAAGAGAAGTAGAGATTGGTTGATGAGGTCCCCTTTGCTTTTTTTCGCCCACTCTTGCCTCTTCCTACTGCAGAAAAGTTTTTGCTAAGACTTCAACATGTTACTAGAAGACCGTATGGAATCCATGCCAAGTACTGATTGTGAGCTATTTTGCTTTTTACATTTGATAAATGCAGAGAAGATAAGGCACTTCAGGTCATTGGGAAACCTGGCTAGAACAGCAGTATTTTAAGATTGTTAGGGTGGCAGCAAGCATTCAGATAGTTAGGTAGACACAACAGGAGACTGATTCAACTGTGAATTTATTCCCATTATGGAATATAATGAGAAGTGATAAAATTATTCCCAGGAAATGTAAAAGGTTTACAGAGCAGCATAGTGTGGTAGATGCACAGCAAGGACCTGACAGTCAGATCTCCTTTTGAGTTCCAGCTTTGATACTTGTCGGTTCCCAGCTCTGTACCCTTAGGCAAGTCATTTTATCTTTCTGCTACTCATTTTCCACTCCATACAACAAGAATAATTCCTACCTCAAAAGGTTTTATGATAATAAAATTAATATTTATTTCAACCTTTTTATTTTCAGTGGTGCTGGGAATCAAATGAGAGCATGCTAGACAAGTACCCTACCCCTCAGCTACATCTTCAGCCCTTCATTTTTCTTTTCATCTTGAAAATCTGGTGAGATGCTTGCCTAGCAAGTGAGGCCCTGGGTTCCCATCTCCTGCATTGCAAAAAAAAAAAAAAAAAAAAGCAGATTTCCATTTAACTTAATCCTAGAGATTAACCCTAAAGGCCCTCACTTGAATAAACTTTTTCCAAGGCTCTGAGAAGGGCCCTAACAATGTGCTCACAGAATCATACTGTTTTATACTATAAATTTATATTCCTGCTTTTGAAATAACCACAAAAATTGTTGACACCTCACACCCTACAAAACCTGGATCTTTAGGACTTGGTGTTGTGAAAAGAGTGTAGACTTTGGAACCAGAAGACCTGATTCCATAACTACTATCTATACAATTAATTCACTGGGCTTATCTACGCTTCATTCCCCAAAGTAAACTGAAGAGGTAACACCTATGAGCCTGAACTGTTATGATAATGAGATAGTATTTGCAAAAGTGATTGGTAATCCTTGGAAAGTGTTCTACAAGTATTTATGAATTAACATTATTATAGTTTATGAATTAATATTGTTTATGTATTAATATTATAAAGTGCATAAAAGGGAACTGAAAAGTAGTAAATGGGTGGCACAAGTTAGCAAAAATGATAAAATAATGTAGGTAAAATCCTTGCTCTTCAGGAAGATTTTCTTCCTGAGTTAAGCCATGAGACATTGAAGAAATAAACTAGGAAGTATAGGATCAGAAATTTAAGTCTGTGAAGAGGATAAAGATTATCTCCCAGGCTGAGGTTGTGGCTCAGCGGTAGAGTGCTCACCTAGCATGCGCGAGGCCCTGGGTTTGATCCTCAGCACCACATAAAATTAAATAAACAAAATAAAGGTATCGTGTGTAACCAAAAAATAAATATTTAAAAAAAAAACATCTCCCACCCCTACTGCCATTTTATAGAAATGGAAATTAACGTCTAATAAAGGTCTAAAAGACCTTTCTAAAGCTTGCCATCTAATGAATAGCATGATCAGAAGAACCAAATAGATTTCGAAGCTCCAGGTTTTTCTTAGTGTACCAAGTACAGTATTTAAGATAAAAGCATTACGTGAGCAGGGCCTAGTGTTGCACACCTGTAATCCCAGCAGTTTGGGAGGTTGAGACAGGAGGATCGCAAATTCAAGGCCAACCCTGAGCAACTTAGTGAGACCCTGTCTCAAAAATACAAAGAACCTGGTATGTAGCTCAGTAGTGGCCCCTGGGTTAAACTCTCAATTTTAAAAACCACCCAAAAGACCAACACATTACACCATGGAAATCATTGCATCGAATCCAGAGAAGATGTTAAAGTAAACAATTGAAGAAAAATGCCCATAAAAAACAGAAGGCATGGTGCTTCCTAGTGACTTCTAGGTTTATAGCAAAATTCCCAGGACAGGTCTGTCTTAAGGTTGATAGACTGGGTGAGTTTGTAAATTTATTAAGTGAGCAAAATGAAAAGATTTCAAAATAGGAGTTATATAACTTAAAAAATTATTGCCTGTGTGAGAAATGCAAATGGCAAGACGTGAAAACTATCAATATAGGTGTTCTTCAAGTTAAGTAAGTTGCTTAGTTGCTTCATCTGGAAAGGAAAAATAAAACTACATTGTGTTTTCTCTGGAAATCTGGAACTACTTAATTTGCATACCCTCAATTCTATCCCTTGTGATATAGGAAGGAGAAGATTGCTAGTCCCATTTCACTAATAAAAAAATAATACAGGAGCCAGGCCCACGTTGTGGCGCATGCCTGTAGTCCCAGAGGCTTAGGAGGTTGAGGCAGGAGGATATTGAGTGCAAAGCCAGCCTCAGCAGTTTAGCAAGGCCCTAAGTAACTCAGCAAATAAAATATATTGTTATATTTTACATTTTTATATTTTATATTTGTCTCAAAAAATACAGAGACTGGGGTTGTAGCTCAATGGTAGAGCGGTTGCCTAACGTGTGAGCCACTGGTTTTGATCCTCAGCACCACGTTAAAAATGAATAAAGAAAATAAAGGTATAGTGTCCATTTACAACTGAAAAAAAATTTTTAATAAATAAATAATATAATAAAGGGTTGGGATGTGGCTCAGTGGTTAAGTACCCCTAGGTTCAATCCCCAGTCCAAAACAAAAAGAAAAAAAAAGAAAAACAGTACAGGAAAGGATTCTTTTTGATACAATATTTAATCAATTAAGAACACCCCATCAGGGCTAGGTCTGTAGGTCAGTGGCAGAGCACTTGCCTAGTGTGAGGGAGGCACTGAGTTTGATCCTCAGCACCACATAAAAATAAAATAAAGGCATTGTGTCCATTTATAACTATAAACAAACAAACAAATAAATAAATAATAAAAGAATACCATGTCATAATTTGTAACGATTTAATAGGCAACATCTAATTTGGTTTTGAACCATGTATGCTATTGCAAGACACCTAGAAAAAATGAGATAATGCCAGTCCCAAAAACATTCTTTAAAGTTGTGAACCCACTCGTTCAGAGCATCTTCATTTAATTTCCTGTTAGATTTCAAGTGTAGCCCTGCTATTTGCCAAGGACTAAGTCTGGATCTGTGAAGAATTTGCCATTTTTTGAAGAATAAACTCAGGGTTGGTAAGATGTGCTCCAAGCCTCTCTGACCTCTCCCCATTTCTCCTCAGCTCTTCTTACTCCTTTTTTTGACACTTCACTTATCTCTAGCCTCCACCAGTTCGGCATCCTAATCAGTTACTTCTCTGGCTTCCTGCTAACATGAGATAACTTGGTTAAAACAGTTTGATAGAAAACAAATTTCTTACAAGAAAATTTTTTTCACCCTGACAAATTAGTCCAAAATTATTATTTCTGACCACTGTTTTTTTTGTGTGTTTGGTAATTTTGGTGGCCAAGGATTTGTTTTCCTGCTTCTTTAGATCTTTGAGGATTTTTTTTATACACATACATATAAGCAAGTTTTTCAGGGATTTATAATACTATTTTCTAGTGTGTGTGTGTGTGTGTGTGTGTGTGTGTGTGTGTGGTGCTCAGGGCCTCACACATGCTAGACAAATCCTATACCTCTGAGCTATAGCCTATATTTTAAAATATTGATAGTATGGGACATTTACATTGTTTCCTTATAATTTTCTAAAATTAATTTAGATTTAAGGACAAAATTTTAAAAAATTATAATAAAGTGTAATGATTAAGACTTTAAGGGCAGCAAGACATTCTATATAGAAAACAAGTACTTGGGAATATTTCTTTTTTAAATTTTGTTTTTAATATTTTTTAGTTGTGGTTAAACACAATACATTTTATTTATTTTTATGTGGTGCTACGGATCAAACCCAGGGCCGAGCCACAACCCCAGCCCAAGAGAATATTCCTTTTTGACCTATTTATCCTCTAATTCAGTTTGTTTTCACCCAGATCACCCAATCCTCTCGTTATTGCATTTCAGTTCCCATCACCTCACTCTGTTCTGTGATTTCATATGGCTTTTCTCCCACTCCTTGTCTCAGGCAGCACAAGGCAGAGTTGGCCTATGCTTTTGGTTACCTACGCCACTGTTTAGGATCTTCCCTTGCAAGCATTCCTTCTATACTAAACCTTTTCCTTCCTTTACTCTGACTAATGAAGTCCTAACCTTGAGCATCTTTTTTCCTTCCTCCCTTCGTCCTTCTCTTCCTTCCTGCCTATAGTAAAGTATTTTTAGGCAGATGTAATGAGTGCAGATTAATAAAAACAATAATTTGATGACAGCTAAGATTTATGGAATACTTAATATTTGCCAGCATTAGTTGGATGCAGTGGCACACACCTGTAATCCCCATGATTCAGGAATCTGAGGCAAAAGGATTGCAAGTTCAAGGTCAGCCTCAATAACTTAGACCCGAAGCAGGTTAGCAAGATCCTGTCTTAAAAAATAAAAAGGAAATGGGCCATGTATGTATAATACATCAAAACATACTCTACGGAGCTGGAGATTTGGCTCAAGTGGTAGCACGCTCGCCTGGCATGCGTGCGGCCCGGGTTCGATCCTCAGCACCACATACAAACAAAGATGTTGCGTCTGCCAAGAACTAAAAAATAAATATTAAAATTCTCTCTCTCTCTCTCTCTCTCTCTCTCCTCTCTCTCTCTAAAAAAAAATTTAAAAACAGATTCAATAAAGTTGCATTTAAAAAAAAAAAACATACTCTACTGTTATGTATATCTAAAAAGAAAAAAAGGAATGGGGATGTACTCAGAGGTAAGGTACCCCTGGGTTCAATTATGTATATCTCTATCTAATCTACACAAGCATACATACAGACATACACACATATGCCTGCATGCCAGGCTTCATTCTAAGTACTTTGTATGTATTGACTCATTAACTCCTCACAAAGATGCTGTAAACTAGATACTGCTATAATCCCATTTTATAAACAGATACAGAGAAATTAAGTATCTTCCCAAGATCATATAATATTGTCAGTATTATCTGGAATCATTAAGAAATAGTCATCATAGCCGGGCATGGTGGTACAAACCTGAAATCCCAGCAGCTCAGGGGGCTGAGGCAGGAGGATTGCAAGTTCAAAGCCAGCCTCAGCAAAATCGAGGTGCCAAGCAACTCAGTGAGACCCTGTCTCTAAATAAAATACAAAATAGGGCTGGGGTATGTCTCAGTGGTTGAGTGCTCCTGAGTTCAATCTATGATACACCCCCTACAAAAAAAGAATCATCATGGTGGTACATGACTGTAATCCCAGCAGCTCAAGAGGCAGAGGCAGGAGAATCTCATGAGTTCAAAGCCAGAATCTGCAACTTATTGAGGCCTGAAGCAACTTAGTGAGTCCTGTTTCTAAATAAAAAATATTTTTAAAAGGGCCGGGTTCCTCACCTTGAGCCCCAAGGAATGGAGCTGGCTGGCTGTGTGTTGAGATCTCTGAAATCACAAGCTCCCAAACACAAAAGGCCAAAATAGCCAAATTGTATTTCTCCTCAATTTGGATGTGGAAAATGGGGGGGGGGGGATGGAATCCAGAGCCTCACAGGTGCTAGGGTTCCTATCTTTCCTTCCCATCAGTTATAAAGCAACTTTATAATGCAGCAGCAGAGATGTATCTACTGTTATTGTAAACTCAAAATATTGAAAACCTGAATGTGCTCAGTGCAGGTAGCACTCAACAAACAACCAGGATTGTTACCTACAGGCCACAGCCTTTCTGTTTAGCTGATCTGTATAATTTCTTCACTCAGTTTGGAACAAGTAATTAAAAGTCATGTATCTGTGGAAAAAATCTGGGGGAGTGTGGTTGGGGATGTGGTTCAGTGGTTAAGTACTCCTGGGTTCAATCCCCAGTATTTAAAAAAAAAGAAAAAGAAACAGTCATCATTTAGTTTTCACCAAAAATAAATGAATAGAATTGTCATTTGTAACTACTAAAACCATAGGAGACAAATGCAAAGAGTTTGAGGCCCTCTTGACTTAGAAAGACCCTTGGTAGAGCTAAACAAACTTGCCAGGTGTGGTGGCTCATGCCTATCATCCCAATGACTCCAAAAGCTGAGTCAGGAAGAGTGCAAGTTCAAAGTCAGCCTCAGCAACTTCACAAGACACTAAGCCACTTAGTGAGACCCTGTCTCAACATTGGAAATAAAAAGGGCTGGGCATATAGCCCAATAGTAAAGTACCCCTGGGTTCAACCCCTAGGACAAAAAGAAAAAGAAAATGAACTAAGCAATGATTATGAAAGCTGCCTTTGAAATCAGAAGGTGCACTATGGGAAATTAACCAATACATATCTGAATTTGGAGCAGTTATGTGTCTCTAGGCAACTAAGTTGTAGGTAAGGATATTAGGACATGTTTTTTTTCAACACCTTTATTTCAGGTCACTCAGCATAAAGCATAGAACTCAATTTGAGATTACTTCTAAGAGTCCCAAATCTGCCGGGAGGCCCTGCACTACACATTACAAGTTCAGGGGTTATCAAACCTACTCTGAGCTGAATATAAATAAAGACTTCCCTGCCCTACCTTTTGAACAAGTGTTGAATTCAGATGTTATGCCTGTTGTACTCTAAAATGGGTTTTTTTGTGTGGGGGGGTCATTTAATAATGACATACCACTGTGGATACATTATAACAGTTTCCCTAAATAAGGTAGATGTTCTCATTATTGCTCAAAGAAGAGAATGCTCACACGGAAAAACTTGGAATGTGGAACAGTTGGAAGGTGGCTCACCTAAAAAAGGTGTGTATTTAGAGAAGTTAAGTACTGTTGAGGACCCTCCTCACCCATACAGGGAAATGGTCCCTGCCACAATTAGTAATCTATTCCTGGAGAACTAAGAATGAAGGTAAACATTCATGTTTTGTAAGTCTTTTCATCTGAGTATCACTCTACTTATTCCTGAACTTAATCTAAATCAAGATTCAAACTGAAAAACCTTCAAGGACTAGGAAAAAATTAATGAGCCCAGTATAATATAATAAGGAATGGTAAGCAGTGTGAGGAGAATCCATACCCTTGTAGACATCCACATTCAAAGGCTGAGAAGTTCTGCATGAAACACTTCCCCATACAGCACAATCTATAGTCCAAGTTTGCTTGACATGTCTATATAATGCATTATTCAGTGATTGAAAAGAAACTAAAATCCATAAAACTAACACTTTGTTTTTAATTAATGTAAAAGAAGAACTAACAATAATAAGAAATTGTGTGAGGGTTAGAAATGAGGAATGAACAGGTAGGTAGGTGGGAAGTCTGTTCCTGTGAGGTTGCTGCCAGTCTTTATGAACTAGGCAGAGCCAGGCATGGTGGCTCATGCCTATAATACCAGCTACCCCGGAGCCTGAGGCAGAAGGATGGCAAGTACAAGGCAAGCCTAGGATATTTAGTGAGATCCTGTCTCATAATTTTTTAAAAAAGAGTTAGGGATGGAACTCTATGGTAGAGCAGCCCTGGATGCTGGGAAGGCCCCAGTACTGAGAAGGGGGAAAAAGAACAAATGCTTCCCCAAGTTCTCATGGTGCCCATAATGATTTATGAAAGGTCTCTAAGGAAAAGTTAATCTCAGAACCAAGGTCATACTCATAGAGTTAGCAGTCCTGTCCCTATGTGGAGACTTGCCTGCCGTTGTCACCTTTCACAAATTAGGGTTCAAGTTTTAAGGACAATTTCCTTGCAGCTTCATTCATAATTTTTCCCGATCCTAGATCCATGAGTTCATTGTGGTCATCATGGCCACAGTGACTGAACTGGCCAACTTTATCTTTCTCTTTTTTCTTCAGTACCAGGAATTGAACACAGGGTCTTGCACTCGTTAGGCAAGTGTTCTACCATTGAGCTACCCTTTTTATTTTTTATTTTCTTTAAGTTGCCCAGGTTGGCCCCCAACTCGCCATCCTCCTGCTTCAGCCTCCTTAGAGTAGTGGGGATTACGGGCATTTCTACCACTCTGAGCCCACTTAAAATCTTCAGCCCCAGACTCCACAGCCAAAGGGGCAAGTTCTTTTTTCTCCAGTGTATTAGAAGTCATAGTCTCAGGCTGAGGAATTTTTAAAGTCTTACAGATTGATGTCACATACCTCCCACTGTCTTACCACATCTAATTTAATAGCAAGAAAGAAACTGGGAAATCTTGTCCTAATGGAATACCCTTTGCTACTTACCCCCAGGATAGCCGGTCTACTGAGTTATCCCAAAGCCAAAAGTATAGTCACCAAGCTCAGAATACATTCTCCTAGAGTGACTGTTTTCATCACCCCCTAAATCCCTCGTGTACATAGATTTCATTACTTTTGTCTCATTTAAACTAGCCACAGCAGGAACTAGAATCTGGAGAAATTACATGCCATTCAAGAGGCCAATGGGAGGCATAAAACCGTAAATTACAGATGGGCAACCAAATAGAGGACTAGGTTTGGCCTTCATCTCATGCTCCATCAGGCCCAGGCAGGCTGGATAATAGGTTTTTACTCCTATTTTCAATTAAAAGATTAGTCAATCTGGGAGCCTTCTAACTCTATCATGCAGAACCTCTCTGTTTCACTAGTCACTTGTTTGATCAGCCCAGGTGAGACCACAGGCCTTAACGGCCCAAATGTGCTTTCACCATAACATAGGAGTACATGAATCAGGCTGTAATGACTACCAGGATCACTTAAGAGAATCCAGTGGAATGAGAGGCATGGACTTAGTTACTGAGGAAACTCTCAGTCACTGCAACCATAATGTTGCAGGCTTTCTACCAAGATCCTGTGGCAATCCCATTCCCTCTCCCAAAGCTTACAGGTAGGTCACTAAACTTATGTTTAATCATAAATTGAGTAATTTTTTACTCATAAATACTATAAAGCTGAGATTTAAACTTAAGTACACTTAACTCAGCTTGTGTTCTCAAATGCTAAGCTATTTTTATTAATTTGTTCAGAGTCCAGAGAGTATAAGATGGGAATTAAGAGGATGCTAATCAGGAAAATGCAAGAGTATTTAATATTTCCAACCCTGAGCCCTCAGCCTTTGTACATGCTGATTCTTCTTCCTAGAAGGCATTTTTTCCCAAGTCTGGGATGTGTGGAGCTCTGAGCTTGAGGACTTGACTAGCATGTGTGAGATCCTTAGTTTGATGGGGGGAAGGAGGAGATTCAAAGGATCTGTTATTGAATTCTGTTATAGAATTCCAATCCTTACTCCCATTTAACTTTCTTACTAATTAATGTGAATTAATAAGGTTTCATAGTTATTATATTTGCCAACGAGTTTCTTTTGACAGTTATTTTACTCTAATAAATTGCTTAGCGAAGCCACCTCCAAATCCAAATTATTTATAATATGTTTCATTTCCTAATTCCTTCCCAGGGCTCATGATTACTTGGGGAAAAGCATGGGCTTGCAAATTAAATTTGGTGTTTTGAACTATCTCCTCTATATGTACATCTCTTTCTTTATTTTTTTTAACATTACATATTTATAAACCTCATCAATCCATGGAAACATTCCTCAAGGCTGTTAGTGAATTTGCTTAAGTAATAAGGACTTCAAGCAAAAATCTATGCGGTCTTTGTACTTTAAAATTCAGTTATTCCAAATTCCTAATATATTGTCTACTATTAAGAAGCCAAGTTGGGCATGGTGATGCACACCTGTAATCCTAGGAATTCCTAGGGGTAAGGCCGGAAGATTGCAAGTTCAAGGCCAACCTCAGAAATTTACTGAGGCCCTAAGCAGCTTAGCAAGACCCTGTCTCAAAATAAAGTATAGAAAGGTCTTCATTTGGCTCAGTGGTTAAGCACCCCTGGGTTCAATCCCCAGTACCAAAAAAATAAAAAGCAAAAGCCACAGAATTTAGAAATTACACATTGAGTATAAGATAATCATATAAACATTCTGTGATCTTGTACATTCTTTATATGAAAAACTTTTCCTCAGATTAGCAAAGCAAATTTCTTCTTTTTTCTTCATCGAAGAGAAAGTTGGGGTGAGGGAGAAAATTATGTATTTTAAGGTAGTATTAAAGTCTACTGCAGCCATATCCTAGGGACGAAATAAATTTCATGTATTCTTTTCACTTGTTAAAAAAGAAAGAAAAAGGCTTAATGTCCACAAAATGGATTTTCTGTCTATATTGGGCAGGAATTTTTTAAAATTTATTTTTAGTTGTGTATGGACACAATACCTTCATTTTTATTTATTTATTTTTATGTGGGGCTGAGGATTCAACCCAGTGCCTCACACATGCTAGGCAAGCGCTCCACCACTGAGCTACAACCCCAGTCCCTTGGCAGGAAATTTAAATTTTGTGTTAATGCTTGGTATGACTTCCTGCCAATTAGGGACACTAACCTTTCTGAGATAATCTTGACTAGGAGTTTGTTTTCTTTTCAAGATTTTTACTCACTCCTTTTCAAAGTGATTGCAAGACAATTTCAATTCAGCCAAAGACTATTTTCCACTTATTGAATATCCTGTACAATTGTAGTTTAATTCCTTTTACTCCTCCTCCCTTTGTTTTGTAGATTAGAAGATATACCAAAACAAAGGCATTCAGGGATGGAAGCACTCATAGGTAAAGGCTGAGCTAAAGACATTCCCATGAAGCTAGTCTCTAAGCAGCTAGTTTTTCAGTCTTTCTCCTGGCCTCTCCCTATTGGCATTCTATCCTCTTTGGTGGGAAAAAAATTTTTAAAGGAAATTGGTTCCTCCATAGGATAGGCTCTCATTCAAATGTCTAATTTCCCTGGGAACCTTGATTCTACATTCAAAATACCTGTGGACATAGCCCCTGGGACAAGAGTCCTGTGTTTCTCCTTTGCTAGCAAAGCAGTGAAACTTCTTTTTTTCTTTTTCTTAAACAAACAAACAAAAATAAAAATGTGGAGTTTGGTCCAGTTAATGAGACACCAGAATTGTTGAAAAGCAATACATTATATTACTGTGTAATTAATTTCATTTACTATCTTACATATTAGTGGTTTCTGTTTTTAATTTATTTGAAAAACAATTTGCTATGAACTTTTCTCAACCTTTGATGCAGGGCTCTGGTTGAACTGGCAAAGGACATTATGATAGGAAACTGAATTTTTTTTCTGTAAATTTTTGATTTTCTATTTTTTCTTCATCAAAATGTATCATTGTGCCTTGGTGCACACCTGTAATCCTAGAGACTTCGGAGGCTGAGGCAGGAGGATCACAAGTTTGAGGCCAGCCTCAGCAATTTAGTGAGACCCTTAGCAACTTAAAAGATTTTTTTCTCAAAAAAAAAAAAAAAAAAAAGAAAGAAAGAAAGAAAGAAAGGGAGGGCTGGGTTTGTGGCTCAGTGGTAGAGCTCTTGTCTAGCACATGTGAGGCCCTGGGTTCAATCTTCAGTACCACATAAAAATAAATATACAAAATAAAGGTATTGTGCGAAACTACTTCTAAAAAATAAATATTTTTTAAAAAAGAAAGAAAGGGGCTGGGGATATGGCTCAGTGATAAAGTACCGCTGCGTCCAATACCTTGTACAAAAAAAAAAAAAAAAATACACATACACACACACACACACACACACACACATCTTAAAGCATCACTAAATTTCTTACAACCTGATTTGTATAGATATATGCATATGACTAATAAATAACTTGTTGATTATTTCAAAGTGGTAGGTGTCAGGATAATAATGATGATGATAAATAGCAGCTAATAAGGCATGTCCTCTGTGCCAGACACTGTTGTAACACTTTACATAGAGTTGCTCAATGTAAAACCACTTATCTGGTTGTTTTTATTTGTTTTTCTGGGAAACTCCTGAGAATCTATATTGCAATCAGTTCCCCAATTCAGTTTTTACCTAAATATGGATGGGAAAAGTACACCAGAATAGAGCCTTAAAACTGAAAGGTTTTGCATTTGAAAACCAAAATATCTCAGCAAGGTGGTACACACCTATAATCCCAGCTACTCAGGAGACTAAATGGCTAAATCAGAAGGATATCAAGTTCAAAGTCAACCTTCTAAATTTAGGGAGGACCTATGCAATTTAGACCCTATTTCAAAATAAAAATAAAAAGGACTGGGGGTGCTGGGGTTGTAGCTCAGTGGTAGAGTGCTTGCCTCTCATGCATCAGGCACTGGATTCAATCCTCGGCACCACATAAAAATAAATAAATAAAATAAAGATTTTTTTAAAAAAGGACCTGGGGATGTAACTCAATGGTAAAGTGTCTTTAGGTCAATTCTCCTTGGTACCAAAAAAAAAAAAAAAAAAAAAAGTAATCATGCTTTAAAAGAGTATAAAGAAAATGTTTTTGATGTGTTGTAAGTAATTCAGGTTTTAAAACACTAAAAGCGAAGTGATGACTTTTTTTTTTTTTTTTTTTTTTTTTTTTGTGGCACCATCCTGAACCGAGGGCACTCTACCACTGAGCTATATCCCCATATCCCCAATCTTTTTTCATTTTGAGATAGAGTCTGGCTAAATTGCCCAGCTGGCTTCAAACTCATAATCCTCTTGCCTGAGCCTCCCAAATTGCTGGGATTATAGGTGTGTGCCACCATGCCCAGTCAACAATTTTGTTTTTTAAAGAAAAAAATGCATAAAATTATGACCACAGATATGAGAGATAGATGCGGTGGCGCACACTTGGATTCCCAGCAGCTCAGGAGATTGAGGCTGTCCCATACATTCAAAGCCAATCTGAGCAATTTAGCAAGGCCCAAAGCTATTTAGTGAGACCCTGTCTCAAAATAAAAAATAGAAAGGGCTGAAAATGTGGCTCAGTGGTTAAGCATCCCTGGGTTCAATCCCAGGTATTAAAAAAAAAAAAAAAAGTAATATTAGGGGCCTAGGATGTAGCTCAGGGGTAGAGCACTACTATGTGGGAGACCCTGGGTTTGATCCACAACAAATTCTGCTATTACATACAATTCTAATGAACCATTTTTAAAATTGTTTTAAAATGCTAATATGCCTGGTGTGGTGGCACAGGCCTGTAATCCCAATAATTTGAGAGGCTGAGGCCTGAGGATTGCTAATTCAAGGCCAGCCTCAGCAGTTTAGTGAGACACTATCACCAACTAAAAAAAGGACTAAGGAGGGCTGGGGATGTGGCTCAAGTGGTAGCGTGCTCTCCTGGCATGCGTGCAGCCTGGGTTCTATCCTCAGCACCACATACAAACAAAGATGTTGTGTCCACCGAAAAACTAAAACATAAATATTAAAAAATTATCTCTCTCTCTCTTAAAAAAAAAAAAAAAAGGACTAAGGATATAGCTCAGTGGTAGACCACTTCTGGGTTAAATTCCCAGAAACTCACACACACACACACACACACACATACCCTGTAATAACAAAAGATTATAACTTCAAATGTTAAGGAGGTTCCTCTCTCAGTAATGGAGTTATACCCATAGGATAACATTTATTTTCTTCTTTGTATTTTTATTTGGATGTTTTAAAATAATTTTTAAGTGGTATCATGACTACCTGGGGAGAGGGGCAGACATTCTATAGAGAGGGAGAGAGCTATTTTATTTTAAGCATCTGTGGTGATTTTTTTTTAAAACTGAAAATGATTGAGCGTTCTACATACAACAAGGACAAAAAAAGAGGAGAGTTTGCATGTCAGATGAATCAGAATATTCACACTAAAGAATGGGTTAGAAATAATTTAATCCTTCCTACTTATGTATAATGTAGTAGCTGGCAACAGTGTTCTAACTCTAACAGAGAAAAGAAGTTTTGGGAGTTCTTTTGTTGATTGTTTTGTTGTTGTTTTGTTTTTTATTTCAGTGTTCCGGATTAAACTCTGGGCCTCAAGCACTCTGCCATTGATCTACATCCCCACCCTGAAAAGAAGTAATTTAGATAACATAGGAACATGGCTTTTCTTCCAGTTTTTGAATTAGCATTTGCCAAAAGCTAAAAAACAAAGAAGCTACATATAGCCAGGCATGGTGACACATGCCTGTGATCCCAGCAGCTTGGGAGGCTGAGGCAGGAGAATCATGAGTTCAAAGCCAGCCTCAGCAACTCAGCAAGGACCTAAGCAGCTCAGCAAGACCCTGTCTCAAAAAGAATAAAACACTGGCTGGGATGTGGCTCAGTGGGTCAAATACCTAATACCAAAAAAATGCAAAAAATAAAACTAAACAGTTATGGGATGGGGGAATGAAGCTCAGTAGTAGAGCACTTGCATAGCATGCATGAAAAAAAAATGTAGTTACTACCTCAGACATACACTTATGTGGCTTGAGAAATAATGTGGACTAAGAAACTATGATATGAACTTTTAACATGCTCCTTCCAAAGCCTACCCATTATTCAAATCATCCAAAATTGGATCTAATACTTGGTTATAAAAAGAATTCTGGTTCTCTCTGATATGCAAATGCTAACACAATAAGGGGGGTGGATAGAAGCTCATTGATTAGACAAAGGGGAATGAAGGGAAGGGAGGATGGGAATAGGAAAGACAGTAGAATGAATCAGATTTAACTTTCCTATGTTCATATATAAAGGCATAACAGGTATAACTCCACATCATATGCAGCCATAAGAATGGGAAGTTATACTCCACATATGTATAATATGGCAAAATACTGTCGTGTGTATCTAAAAATAACATATAAAAAATGAAAAAGAAAAGAATTCTGAGGGTGGGGGTTGTAGCTCAGTGATAGAGTGCTTGCCTAGCACATGTAAGGCACTGGGTTCTATCCTCATTACCACATAAAAATGAATAAAGAAAGAACCAATAGAGGATTTAAAAAAAAAAGAATTCTGACACAAAACTCATTTAATGTGGCTGTTCAATTATAAAGAAAGCATTCTTGTGCTCAGGCACTGCTACCAATTAGATTAAAACAGATTGTTGGGATGGGGCCATGGCTCAGTGATAGAGCACTCGCCTAGCTTTCGTGAGGCCCTGGGTTCGATCCTCAGCACCACATAATAATAAAATAAAGATATTGTGCCCACTTATAACTAAAAATAAATATTTTTTTAAAAGCCAGATTGTTGGGGCTGGGGATGTGGCTCAGCGGTAGCGCGCTCGCCTGGCATGCATGCAGCCCGGGTTCGATCCTCAGCACCACATACCAACAAAGATGTTGTGTCCGCCGAAAACTAAAATGTAAATAAAATATTTTAAAAAAAACCAGATTGTTGTTAACATCATTGTAATTTGGTCTTAAAATTTTTTGTTTTTTAAATAAAGCAGATTTTTTTTTTTAAGAGAGAGTGAGAGAGAAGAGAGAGAGAGAGAATTTTCCAACATTTATTTTCTAGTTCTCGGCGGACACAACATCTTTGTTGGTATGTGGTGCTGAGGATCGAACCCGGGCCGCACGCATGCCAGGCGAGCGCGCTACCGCTTGAGCCACATCCCCAGCCCTGGTCTTAAAATTTGTTGATGTTATTTTTACAATAGTTTTTATAATCACATGAGATAATATGTGGAAGTAATCTGAGAAATAATATGACCTAGCATTTTGGAAGCTTCCAAATACCAACACTTAACAGAAATCTTTAACATATTTTAAATGATCAGAATATTAGGAACTTTTAAAGTTTTAAAGATTCATCAGTGTGTAACCATGTCTTTTCACTTACTGATATCTCAGTCAAATCAGGATCTGTGCTTTTAATCAAAGAAGCAAAAGCTTTTTAAGAGCATTCTTTTATTATCTTCTCCATAAATAATAGATTTTTCTACTTTTATTTGCTTGGGAAGTAAACACAACACTAAAAAGTAAAGAGTTGACCCTCCCTAGTCTGCTCCACCTAACAGAGACAGTGGTGCTTACCTCAGACCTCCAAGGGTTAGCTTCTGCTCTGTCTTCTAAAGGAAAGAGAACAGATTATCTTTAGTGTTGATATCAATGGGGGAAGGCAATAGCTGCACATGACCTTGTGTTCTGAAATGGTTCTGACATCTGTGCAGTATCTATTTGGTAGGCTGTACGTCATCACTTTCTAGCAAAGATAGACTAGGCACCTGAGATCTGAGGCTCAACCAATCCACAAGTTTCCACATTTCCTTTGGAGTAGGAGAAAGGGGTCCCAATATTGTTGTCAGTCTTGGATGGGCTTTAGAACCCAGTTAATGAGCAGGCCACAATGAGAAGTATGTGAGCTTGGATCTCAGAGCGTTTGTGCTCTGAAACTGAAATCATAAACCAGAACATCTGACGTGTGTCTCATACACAATGAGGGAGGGAGGAAAGGCTGCTGACGGAAATGTCACAGGCAGCTGCTTTTAGCGCTTGGCTTTCACCAAAGAATCTTCCCCCTCTACCACTATGCCCCACCCTCTTCCTGCATGAGAGCCATTTAGGGCTCTTTGGTTCTCCTCTTGCTTGCTCTGAAACAGGCTGTAAATTGGTATCTCTTACATCAGTCCAGCTCATGGTTGGTTGGTATTCCTGATGGGCTACAGAAATAACTGGCTCAGCTACTATTTGAGTCAGGAAAGTCTACCTTAAGAGAAAATTGTGAGCTCTGTCCTGAAAGGTTAAGAATATGACCTATGGTCCTAATTAAGTTGTTTGTTAAACAGTGTCCCTTGAACAAGTTGTTTTTTTCTACAACTTCTGCTATATAACTAGGCATGTAATCCTGTGGGTATTCATCATCGAACTACGAGAACGTGCGAGTCCCTCATTGTGGAATTCTTTTCTCATCACTTTTCCATTGCCAAATCCTCCTTATTCTTTTGGTTTAAATTGAAACATTAAATTTGGGAGAGATCTTTTCGACTCCACTTTCCTATTGCTCAAACCAGGATAGTCCCGCAGTTTGTCATTCCATATCACTTGGTACTTACTTCTGTGTAACCAATGCCATATGAATTATTACAATATTGTTCATGCCTACATTCCCTATTAAAAACCAAGGGCTAGGTGTAGTGGTGTGTGGCTCTAATCCCAACTACTTGGGAGACTGAGGCAGGAGAATCACAAGTTCAAATCCAACCTCAGTGACTTAGATCCTATCTCAAAAAAAAAAAAAAAAAGAAAAGAAAGAAAGAAAGAATAAATAAAGTAAAATTTAAAAATCACTAGCCTCCCATAAAAAAGATTTCATGTAATCCGTAACTACATTTGAGAATGAATTCAACAACTTCAAATAAGTTGCTGGCCTAGAATTAACAATCCTCCTGCCTCAGCCTCCCAAATTGCTAGGATTACAGGTATGTACCACTACACCCAGCTTCAAATAAATTCTTTTTTTTTTTAATCTTTAGTTACTGATACAAGTTTTTTTATTTATATGTGGTGCTGAGAATCAAAACCAGTGCTTCACACATTTGATGCAAGTGCTCTACCACTGAGCCACAACCCCAGCCTCTCAAATAAACTCTTAACAAAATACTTTCTTTTTGTTAACTCTAGTTGAAACATTAACCGAACTGGAGTATTTAATTCTATCTAAAAACTATTCAGAATACTTCTAGAAAACCAACTTTATATGCCATTCATTGATTTTTTTTTTTAGCTATTGATGGGTACAATACCTTTTATTTATGTATATTTTTTAATATTCATTTTTTAGTTGTAGGTGGACACAATATCTTTATTTCATTTTTATGTGGTGCCGAGGACCAAACCCAGTGTGTCACTTGTACTAGGCGAGCATGCTGAGGGCCATTGCCAAGTAGGAATGACGCATCTAAATTTCCTTGCCAGCGTACCCCATGCTGCTTAGAGGACATTCGATGGGACATTGCATGTATGCTTTAGTAAGGTGACCTTGCTCAAAGACCAGGGCGGATCTGGGTTTAGAGCTGATCAGGTTTGAGGAAGTTTCCCGCTCCTTGAGTTTAAGGCATTCCTGGTTTAAGACAAGTTTAGGGTGTTCCCAGTTTAAGACAATAGGGGTTTTAGGGAAGCTGGAGGTTGAAGATTATTGCTGCTGGGATTAGGGTGTTCCTGCTGCTTGTTCCAGTTGAGTTCTCATGAGATTCAAATGGGATTTGGAAAAAGCCTCGTGGAGTAGGATTTGGGGGTGGCGGCATATTGGAGATTTCACCAGAACGTGTTTGTTGGAGGCCGGTGTGAGTTCGGGAATGAAGAATTGCTGTTTGAATCTACAAAGTGTGAGTGCCTCATGATTCTGTGCCAAGCCGAGACATTGGCATTTGGTGGTCCGTACGCTGAACGTCTGAAACTTGGAGGTAAGTGAAATTGCTCGCCCCTGAGGAAGGCTAGAGAATGGGTGACCATTTCAAAAAACAATGTGTTCTTGTTTTGATTTATTTCGTTTTTGTTTCAAGCTGCCTATCCCTAGAAATTTCTCAGACAAACTGGGAAAAATGGTTGGCTCAAGGTTTGAAGTTTGTCAGCCCTGTGGAAGAGAAAATTGATACAGCTAATTTTTATTCCGTTTTTGTTTCATTCAGTTGCGGTTTTGTTTTGTGTTATCTTATTGGGTTGCGTTATCTTTATAGAAGAATAGAAATTAGTAAAAAAGAAACGGAAAAGGTGTTAAGTAAATTGTTAGAGATTCAGACCATGGAGAAAGACATTTTAGATCAAGCAAAAGAGAAGGTCTCTCGAGCTAGTCAGAGAGAGGAAGAAAATTTAAAGGAAAAGGGGTTATTAGGAAAAAGGCCACAACAAGAGGCTGTTACTAACTCTGTTTTATTACCAGAGGGCGTAATTCAACCAAGGGCCCCACCGATGGAGACAGCTGAGTGGCCCTCAAACCCCGTAGTTGATAAGTGGGATCCTGAGACAGGACCTCAAAGATTAGCATGCCCTGTACTTGAGCAGGCAGGAGGGCAGCGAATTCACCATGCTTTAGATTTTAAAACAGTGAAGCAGTTAAAGGAGGCTGTAACAACCTATGGTCCCCAAGCTCCCTTCACGGTAAGCATGGTCGAGTCCATTACTAACTTGGACATGATGCCAGCAGATTGGGCTAGCATGTGTAAATCTGTGCTAAATGGAGGACAATATTTGTTATGGAAGGTTGCCAATGAGGAATTTTGCATGGAGACAGCTAGGCGAAATGCAGCAGCTGGTTACCCTCAAAGAAATCTAGATATGTTGTTAGGAAAAGGACCTTATGAGGGTCAACGGCAACAAATTGAATATGATCCTGCTGTATATGCACAGATTGCTGCAGACGCAGTTAGGGCATGGAAGACTTTACAAGGACATGGAGATTTACAAGGTCAGTTATCAAAGGTAATACAGAGACCTAATGAACCTTACGCTGACTTTGTAGATAGGCTTATTCAAACAGCTGCCAAAATTTTTGGGGATACAGATCAAGCAATACCATTAATAAAACAACTGGCTTATGACCAAGCAAATTGTTGCTGCAGAGAGGTTATTAGGCCATGGAGACATGAGGATTTAAACACATATATTAAATTATGTAGAGATATTAATGAACAAGGGCAAGTCTTGGCAGCTGCAGTACAACAGGCTTTAGATGCCAGGCCAGAAACATGCTATAATTGTGAACAAACAGGACATTTTAAAAGGAGTTGCCCCATAAGAGGAGGGTTTAACAAAACTAGAAATCAAAGGAATAGAATACTGGGTATTTGCCCACGATGCCGTACAGGGAGACATTGAGCTAATGAATGCCATTCTCAAACCACCATAGAAGGTACTCCCTTATCAAAAAATGGACAAGGATCAGGTATTTACCCACGATATCGTGGAGAAAGGCATCAGGCTTCATTGCCAAAAAACGGATTGGGGGGCCCAATGCTCCGGGGCCCACAACCACAAATATACGGGGCAGTGGAGGAACCCAGCAACACCATCAGGGTGGTGCCCAGGACACATTGTCCATTAAATCCCTCATCAGACAAACCCGAGAGAGCGCAGGGTTGGACATCTGCGCCTCTGCCAGAGCAGTATTAACTCCAGAGATGGGAGTTCAAATCATTCCTACAGGAGTAAAAGGACCTCTTCCCCAAGGAACAGTAGGCTTATTATTGGGACGTAGTTCATCTACATTAAAAGGACTTATGATAAGTCCTGGGGTAATTAATCCCGATTATGTAGGTGAAATAAAAATTATAGCTAGTTCTCCAGGAGGTATATCAGTAATTTCACTTGGAGATAGAATAGCACAGTTGTTAATAATACCCAGCCTACATGATAAGTTCTCTAGTCGTAATGTAGAAAGAGGTTCCAGGGGATTAGGCTCCACAGGTGTAGATTGGGCTATGCTGTCCTTAAATTTAGATTCTCGCCCAATGCTAAAACTAAATATTCAAGGATATGAATTTAATGAGCTACTGGATACAGGTGGAAAGACCTTAGCATCATCTCTCATCAAGAATGGCCGAAACATTGACCATTACCACAGGCCACTCAAACACTTCGAGGCCTAGGAGTGGCAACTAATCCCCATAGAAGTGCTATGGTATTAGATTGGAAGGATCCTGAAGGATGTGAAGGAACTATACAGCCATATGTTTTGGATCACCTTCCTATTAATTTATGGGGACGAGATGTCCTAGATCAACTAGGTTTGATGTTAACAAATAACATCAATCCTAATGCGCCCACTACTACGGCTAGACAAGGTGTTAGGAAAGAAAAAAGATTAGGAAAACAAGAACAAGGTATAGCAGCACCAATTCAAATAGATCAAGGAACAGACAGACATGGGTTGGATTTTCAGAAAGGGCCACTGAGACAATCAAAATTACTTGGAAATCAGAAAGACCAGTGTGGATTTCTCAGTGGCCCCCTGACTAAAGAAAAGATAAAAGTAGCCCATGATCTGGTCAAACAACAATTAGCAGAAGGACATTTACAACCTTCCGTATCTCCCCATAATACTCCCATTTTTGTCATCAAAAAGAAATCGGGTAAATGGAGATTATTGCAAGATTTAAGAGCCATTAATAATGAGATGGTTATTATGGGACCTGCTCAATCAGGGATTCCTCAATTGTCTGCTTTACCAAAAATGTGGCATGTTTTAGCTATAGATATTAAAGATTGTTTTTTTTTTTCGATTCCAATTCATCCCGAGGATAGTCCACGTTTTGCATTTACTATCCCTGCATTAAATCATGAAGGTCCTGATGAGAGATATGAATGGAAAGTACTCCCTCAAGGAATGGCTAACAGTCCAACTATGTGTCAAATATATGTTAATAAAGCAATCCAGCCACTTAGAAATCAAAATCCTGAACTAAAAATATTTCACTATATGGATGATGTATTATTAGCACATAAAGATAAAAACACATTGCTAGAATGTTATGCCACACTTACAAACTTGTTAAAAAATTATAATCTAGAGATAGGAATAGATAAAGTACAATTAAATTTTCCAATTAATTATTTAGGAGTTCTATTATCCTCAACCATGGTCCATCCACCTAAAATTCAAATACAAGTAGATCAACTCAAATCACTTAACGACTTTCAAAAGTTATTGGGAGATATAAATTGAATAAGGCCTTATCTAGGCATACCAACAGGAGAGTTGGGACCTTTATTTGATATTCTAAAAGGTCCATCAGATCCAAATTCACCCCGAATGTTAACTCCTAAAGCTAGAAATGCATTAAAAATTATTGAAACATATATGGAAAATATGCATCTAGATAGAATTGATATAAGTTTGCCTTCATTATTTATTGTACTACCAACAAAAAATATTCCTACAGGAGTATTTTGGCAAGGAAATTTCGATGTGTCATTCCTACTTGGCAATGGCCCTCAGCATCTCCCCCCTTCTGATTAATTAAATTGGCAGGAGCACTCTACCATTGAGCCACAACCCCAGCCCTATTTATGTGTATTTTTTATGTGGTGCTGAGTATTGAACCCACTGCCTTACACTTGCTAGATAAGTGCTCTACCACTGAGCCACAATCCCAGCCTCTATTCATTGATTTTTGATTCAACAATTATTGGCAAGCACCACATCAGGCACTTTTTCTAGATTTATGGAAATAGCAATAAGTAACACAGATTTTTGCCCTCAAGGAAGTAATTCAAGGACTACTATACCATAGACAGTACTCACCAAATATTCCACTGCTCCTTGCTTTATCCAGCCTTTCTTGCAGTTAGTGTGATTACAGCTGGCTAATGACCTGTGAAGGAAGTAACATATATCATTTTTCAAGCTGAGGAAGTATAAATTATTGTGCTCCCTCTAACCTTTTTCCCTGTCAACAACCTCTGAGATTACATGTTCTGTTTGGTTCAGTTTCAAGGTATAGTCTGAGTCATCATGGTTACTGAGTTTTTTAATTCATTTGTGCTGCTAAAACAAAATATCTGAGCCTGGGTAATTTCCAAATAATATAAATTTATTTCTCACAGTTCTGGAAATTGAGAAGTCCATGATCAAGGTGCAAAAGTTTTGGTATCTGGTAAGGGTAGCTCTCTGCTTCCAAGACAGCACCTTATTGCTGCATCTTCTGGAGGAGACAAGAAGGGACCAAAGGTACAAACTTGCCCTCTCAAGCCCTTTTATAAGGCACCGATACATTCATGATTAGTGAATCATGGCCTAATCACCTCTTAAGGCTCCACCTCGGAATACTGTTGCAGTGGGAATTAAGTTTCAACATGAATTTTGGAGGAGGCACAAACATTCAAACCATAGCATTCCATCCCTCATCCTCCAAAATTGATGTCCTTCTCACATATGAAATATTCATTCCATCCTAGTAATTCCAAAAGTCTTAACTTAAGGTCTGAGTTCAAAGTCTCATCCAAATATCTTCTAAATCACATGAGACTCAAGGTATGATTAATCCTAAGGCAAATTCTTCTCCAGCTGTGAGCATGAAGTCAAGCAAGTTATATGCTTCCAAAAGATAGGCATAAGATAGACATTCCCATTCCCCAAAATAGTAACAGTCAAGAAGAAGGGGTAACAGGTCCCAAGGACGTCCAAAACCCACATTAAACAACATTAAATCTTGAGGCTGGATAACAACCTTCTTTGACTCTGTGTCCCACTTTCTGGACACACTGGAGCAGAGATTGGGCTCCTCAGGCCTTAGGCAGCCAAACCTCCACTACTTCTCTGGGTTCAGCCCATGCTGCAGATCCTAGGAGTAAGAGTTGGATGGCTGTGCCTCTCTCGGCTGGTGCTGCATCATATGGTTCTATAGTTTTTGAGTCTCAGTTTTTGAGTCTCCTGTGACTCCTCTAGACATTGTTTTATAGGGGCTCTCAGTAGTGGCCCTGACCCTACTGCTCTGCTGGGCATTGCCCTGGTGGGGGCTCTCTGTGGCTGCCATGCCTTGACTCAGTTCTCTGCCTAAGCCTCAAGGCTCTCTGACAGCCTTTGATGTCTAGGTGGAAGCAGCAACCTCTGCAGCTCTTAGACCCTGCATACATACAGAGTTGGCCCAACAAGGACACTGCCAAAGTTTATCACTCAGCTTTCTCAAGGGCAGCATGAAGCATACCTGGGCCAGCTAGAACCACGAATGGTCAAGGAGTGCTGCAGTGGAATGCAGGGGGCGGAGCCTCTAGGCCCCCTTTGGCCACATTCTGCCCTTAAGGCCCTAGCACTCTGCCTGTGATGCCACTGGCAGCCTCAGAAATCTCTGAAATGCCTCAGAGTCATTCTTCCTTTGTCCTGATGAACAGCATTTGGCCTCATTCTAGCTGTACTAATCTCCTTATCAAATGGTTGTTGGGACCAAACACTTGGTATTCTGTCTTAAGCAGGCTTTTACAATTCCACCAAACTAAGAATTTTCCAGATCTTTAAATTCAGCTTCTCTTTTAATCATAAATTCCATCTTTAATTTTTTATCTTCTCACATTTTACTATTGTCACAGGAGGTCCAAGGATTTCCCAGAGACCTCAACTGAGGAAAGCAGGGTGTTTGGCATATGTGACAAAAAAGAATTTTAGCATGTAACTAGTCAGAGACACAAAGGTTTATTTAGGAGAGGTACATCCAAGGGAGAATGTGGGCTATCTCAAGAATGAGTAGCTTTGGGGGTAAAACAAGGAATGTGGGCTATCTCCAGAGAGATAGAGAACAACCCCTTGTTATGGGTGTATTTGGTGGATAGGGTAAGATTTGTAGAGGACAGTTTAGGGGCTGGACTAGAGGTGAAATCAGGGCAGAGTTTCACAATTTCATGTCAGTTTTTCCTCTGCTTGCGTATTACCCTCATGTTTTGCAGGTAAGAGCATGGGGTCAAGGGTGCAGCCTGAAGGAGTGATCTGGGTTGCTTAGGAGTTCCAAAGGTTCATGGGCGTTTCCTGCATTTCAGTGGGTCAGCTTATCTTTCTTTCCCTTTTCTGTATCCCCAAATCCCTATCTCACTATAAGCAGTCAAAAGAAGCCATGCAGCCTCCTCAGTCCTTTCCTTAGATATTTCTTCCTTTATCTGGGCATGGTGGCAGAAGCCCATAATTCCAGCGACTCAGGAGGTTGAGGCAGGAGGATCACAAGTTGGAGGCAAACCTCAGCAATTTAGCAAGGTCTTAAGCAACTTAATGAGATCCCATCTCAAAAAATAAGAAAGGTTTTGATCACTAGTACCAAAAAAAAAAAAAAAAAAAAAAGATTTTTTTAATAAATATCCTAGTTTCATTGCTTACAAGTTCTGCTTCCACAAAGCATTCAGCTAAGTTCATTGTCTTTTTTTTTTTTTTTTAGTTTTAGATGGACCCAATTCCTTTATTTTGTTTTTATTTATTTTCATGTGGTGCTGAGAATCGAACCCAGGGCCTCACAGTGTGAGGCAAGTGCTGTACTGCTGAGCCACAACCCCAGACCCAGTTCCTTGTCATTTTATAACAATCATGGCCTTTCTTCCAGTTTCAAGGACTTTGTTTTTCACCTATGACCTCATCAAAATGGTTTTTATTGTCTGTATTTCTACTAATGTTCTCATCCCAATCACTTAAGTAATCTCTGGAGATTTGGGCTCTCTCTACAGCTCTCATCTTCTGCGCCCCACCTGAATTGTCCTTAATGCTGTGTTCATGGTGACCTAGGTTTTTATAGCATGTACCTCCAAACTCTTCCAGCTTCCACCCATTGCCCAATTTCAAAGCTGCTTCTTCATTTTTGGTATTTGTTAGCAAACAAACCACTTTTTTTTTTTTCTTTTGTGTGTTCAGAGAAGGTTACTGGGGATTGGATCCAGGGGCACTCTACTACTGAGCTATATCTTATCCTCTTTTATTTTTATTTTAGACAGGTTCTCACTAAATTGCCTAGGCTAGCCTCCAACTTGTGATCCTCCTGTTTCAGCCTCCTGAGTTGCTGGGATTATGGGCGTGCATCACCACTTGGTTCTGCCACATACCATTTTTTTTTTTTTTGGTACTGGGGATTTAATTCAGGGGCCCACAACTACTGAGCTACATCCCCAGCCTTTTGTTTTATTTTTGTATTTTACTTAGAGATAGGGTCTCGTTGAGTTGCTTAGGGCCTCGCTAAGTTGCTGAGGCTGGCTTTGAATTTGTGAACCTCCTGCCTCAGCCTCCGGAGACACTGGGATTATAGGTATGCACCACCATGCCTGGCAACATGCCACTCTTGTGTGTGTGTGTGTGTGTGTGTGTGTGTGTGTGTGTGTTGCCAGGGATTGAACCCAGGGTGCATTTGAGGTAAGCACTCTACCAACTGAGCTACATCCCCAGCCTGACATGCTACTCTTGAAATCAGTTTATTAGTCTGTTTGTGCTGATATTAAAAAAAAGAAAAGTTGAGACAGTCATTAAGAAATAGTGAAATCTATTTGTCAGCTAGGCATGGTGGCACATGCCTGTAATCATGGTGGCTTGGAAGGCTGAGACGGGAGGATCCCAAGTCCAAAGTCAGCCTAAGCAACTTAGTAAGGCACTAAGTAATGTAGGGAACCCCTGTCTCTAAATGAAGTATAAAAGGGAGAGGGGAGGGCTAGGGATGTGGTTCAGTGGTTAAATGCCCCAGGGTTTAATCCCAGTACTTTTGGTACTCCCCCAAAACACAGAGAAATCTATATGTTGCCAGGCACAGTGGCACATGCTGGGGAGACAGAGGCAGGGGGATTACAAATTCAAAGCCAGCCTTAGCAACAACTTAGTGAGGCTCTAAGGAACTTAGGGAGACCCTGTCTCTAAATAAAATATTAAAACATGGGCTGGAGATATGGCTCATTGGTTAAGTGCTCCAAAAAAAAAAAAAAAAAAAAAAGAAAGAAAGAAGGAAGGAAGGAAGGAAGGAATCTATTTACCGCAGTTCTGGAGGCTGAGAAGTATAGAAATAAGGTGACATAGGCATGGTGTCTGGTGAGGGCTGGGTCTCTGCTTCCAAGATGGCTCCTTGTCCTCACATGGCAGAGGGGATAGAAGGGCAAAAAGGAGATAGATACACTGTGTGAAGTGTCTTTTATAAGGTATCAATTCCATTCACAAGGGTACATGACTTCATCACCTTCTAAAGGCCTATCTTCTTAATACTGTTACATTGATGAAGTTCCAACATAAATTCAGAGGGATCACAGGCATTCAAACCATAACAGGAGTGAAGGTAAGGAGCATAGCAACATTCAGCTTAGCTGCTTGCCAACCTGCTAGATACATGACATGTACAATATGCAGTTTTGTTATTTAAGCCACTGAGAATTCAGGGTTCAGCTGCTGGGGTAGCCAACATTAATTACTCTTAATAACATAACTCCTCTTATTTACTTAATACCTTTTATTACTAGGCACAGTAGTAGGCTGTTTGTAATAGTAATTTGTTATTGTTAAAATCCTGAAAATTCACTTTTCTTGCCAAGAGGGTGGCATGTTCCATGTTCATTCTGAACAGTTATAGTCAATCTCACTAGATATGCTCCTCTCTTAAAAAAAAAAAAAAAGTAAAAGAAAAAAAGCACTAGTTCTAAGATTGATGCAAACCTTGACATTTTAGAGGAAAAAGGGATTTTAGGTTTATTCTAGAGGACTGAATCCTGACTCTATGGTATTTGAGTAACTAATCTGCCTTACTTTTTTCATAGGTAAAATTGGGGATATAATTTGGTATGAATATCACAAGGTTATTTTGATGAACAAAATGAGCTGACTATTTAAACTGTAAAGCATTCATGCACATATAATATGACTATTCTCCTTGAATCTAAGACATAACTGCTTATAAGGCCATACAAATTTAAAAAAAATGCTGTAACTAGACACAGGGAAGTGAAGGGAGAGGATGTGGCATGGGGATCGGAAGGACAGTAGAATGATTCAGCCATTATGACCCTATGTGCATATATGATTACATGGCCTGTGTAACTCTACATCATGTACAACCAGAGGAATGAGAAGTTATACTCTATTTATGTGTTATGTGTCAGATGCATTCTACTGTCATGTATAACTAATTAGAACAAATAAAAAAATTTAAAATGCTGCAAGTTAATCTATGACAGTGTTTTTTTTTATCACTCAGTCCTTATTGAAAGAGCTTATTAAGATTTATGTATACATATTGTCTTTTTAATTTGTGTTTGTGTGTGTGTTTTGCTGGGATCAAACCTAGGGCCTCATGAATGCTAAGCACTCACTCTATCACTGAGTTTCTTTTCAATAGACTTATAGACTTTGACTTTTTTCATATATCACACTTGTGCATTAATAAAAGGTAAATATAAAGGAAATAACTCAGTTTAGTTAGCTCTAAATGTCTTTATATTCAAAGTTTGTCTTCTGAATCCCTTTTTCTGTTTTGTTTTGTTTTTTGAGGTGGTCTCCCTAAATTCCCCAATCTGAACTTGAACTTGGCAATTCTCTTGTCTCAACTTCCCAAGTAGCTAGAACTATAGGCATGTGCCACTATACCTGACCTGAATTACTTTGTATTTGAGTGTGTGTGTGTGTGTGTGTGTGTGTGTGTGTGTGTGTGTGTATGTGTGTGTGTGTTAGTTACTGGGGATTGAACCCAGGGGCATTCTACCATTGAGCCACATCCCCGGACCTTTTTCATTTTTTTAAATTTAGAGACAAGTCTTTAAATGAATTGCTTAGTGCCTCACTAAATTGCTAAGGCTGACCTTAAACTCATGATTCTCCTGCCTCACCTCCTCAGCCAATGGGATTATAGCATGCACCATGGTGCCTGAATTTTTTTTTTTTTAATTGAGACAGGATTTTGCTAACTTGTCAAGGCTCACAATTCTCCTGCCTCAGTCTCCCAAGTAGCTGGGATGACGGGTGTGCACCACTTTACCTGGTCTGAATCACTTTGACTGACATTGATGTCGGTAGTTTTCACACAGTACTACCAGTGCTATCAAGAGTTCTGATGATGCTGGCTGAGGAGGTGCAGGCCTGTAATCCTAGCAACTCAAGAGACTAAGGCAGAAGGATCACAATTTTGAGGCCATCCTTTGCAACTTAGAGAGACACTTTCTCAAAATAAAAATTGAAAAGGGCTGAGCTCTGAAGTGATATTGGCCAACTTATATTGTTATTTTGTGTGCACCTATAAATATGTAACAACAAAGCCCATCAAAAATAAATAATAAACAAAAGAGCTGGGGATGCATCTCAATGGTAAAGCAGCTGGGCAGGGTAATAGACACTTGTAATCCCAGAGGCTCAAGAGGCTGAGACAGAAGGATTGAAAGTTCAAAGCCAGCCTCAGCAACTTAGCAAGGCCCTAAGCAACTAAGCAAGACCCTGTCTCAAAATTAAACAAAAAATAAAGAAACCCACTCTTTTATGCCACATTCCTCAAGGAGGTCTCTACTATTTTTTTTTTTCCTGAGGTTTTCTTACAAATCTCTGGTATCCATTCATCAAGCTGTGTTTGCTTGCTTGTTTTTTGTGGTACTGGGGATCAAACCTGGGGCCTGTGTCTATTAGGGAAGTGCTCTGCCTCCATTCTTCAAGTTTTGATGCTGGTGCTTTCTTGATCTTAGAAGGTGTCAATGGAAGGTTTTCAGACAACAATAGAATTCACAGTCCTTACACAACTGTTAAGTCAACAAACTTAAATGTCCACGGATTTAAGTTATCTGTTTGTTTCACCAGGAATAGCAACCATGTTTGTGCATGAACAAACAACTAAACTACATCACCGGACAGACCTGTAAAACACCATCCGTTGTAAATTACATCTCAAATTTAAGAGATATTGGGCTGGTGATGTAACCCGGTGGTGGAATGCTTTGCCTAGCAGTCTGGGTTCAATCCCCAACACTATGAGAAAAAAAAAAAAGAGAGAGAAATTTTACATATAACAATATATGTGTCTTGGAATAGAAAAAAATGTAGTACTTTTCTTTTACAAATAAGGATGTAATAATAAGGCCCTAAGAATTTCAGCTACCCAGAAGCTCACAGATCATTCTTATATTTCTGTTCAACTGTTGGCACTCTAATACAGGCCTTCTCAGTCTTAAATCTAGGACAAGACTATAGAAGGATCCAGGGTAAAGGGGTATCTGAAGATGTTAGTATGACTCTCAGCCTTGCAGTATTTCTTATGTGCTACTTTGGAGGGGTCAAGTCACTACTAGGGGGAAATAATTGATTCAGAAGGTTTTTGATCAAGGGAAGCCTTAATGTATGCAAAAGGACTTTGTAAACTGTAAACTCTCTATGCAAGCGGAAGAGAACTAGTGGCTGAGTGCCAGGAGCTGTGCTGGGTACTTGGCATGCTGTATCTCTTTTGATCTGATGGACATGCTAAGGTGTATAATGCCTTTATGGTTACCTTGCTACCTGATCTATTCCAAGATGTTCTTCTCCTTGATTTCTTTCTCCACCTTCTCCTCCTCCTCCTTCTTTCTGAAATACCCCTTTCATTGCTTTACACCTTGAAGCATAAATCATCTATGACTACCATTTGTATCATCAACAAAAGTTGATGATTTATGAGTGCACCCCAGAGCTTGCCATGTAGCCAGACTAATTTGATAAGAGACCCTTAGGCTACCACCATACTGCTTTCCCTGTGACTCATTCCAGAACTTGCCTCTAGGACCATGGCAAAAAGTTTTACTTTTTTACTTTCTGCCCTGGTTCTGGAAGTTAGAAGTCCAAAATGAATACAAAATTCAGGGTATTGAGTTAAACAGGCATTAGACAATTTGTACAGACTCAGATTACTGAAGATTGACATTCAAAAATCTGGTCGTAGAAACCAGAGATACTAGTAATAGATAGTTTTGAGGGCTGTAACTTTATTAATGAGAGAATTACTGGCAAGAACTCTAGTACTAGTTAATTACATATAAGGCAGAAACCTCGCCCCCGCCCCCTCACACCAAAGCCAGATTATCTTTGAGACTGATGCTCGGAAAAGGACTTAGCCTCTGAAAGTTCTTCTAGTAGGGAGAATTAAAGTTCATGAAATGCAGTGAATCTTTTTTTTTTAATTATCTTTAGCTGTAGATGGGCACAACATCTTTATTTTATTTATTTTTATTCAGTACTAAGGATCAAACCCAGTGCCTCACACGTGCTAGGCAATTGCTATACCACTGAGCTACAGCCCAGCCCCTGAAGTGAATCTTAATATGGAAGTTAGGATTACAGATCCAAGAGACTATTTAGAGATTAGAGAGATATGAAGCACACTGTTATACTGGGCAAATGAAATGCTATCTTGAATATTAATAGGCAAGGTGGGATGGAGTGAGGGGTTAAAACAATAAACTTTATTATGTTTCAAATGTCTAAAAGATTGAGGAGCAAAGCTCCACAGAAATTTGGGGACTCCCAAGACTGCTCTCAAGGCTTTCTTCTTTAGGAAAGCAGTGCTGTCATGTTTAATTTGTAATTCAATATAAAATTAACATCATCCTGGGATTATTTTTTGTACAGGCATATTGACTCCCCATTGAGATTTTAAGCTTAAGGGCAGTAGTGATATAATGGTGTCTTACTTTTTGAAATATTCTGCATGCCCAATACCTAGCATAATGCCATGTATGCTCAGAAATTTTATTAATGCTACCTCTTCCTATTTAAATCTGGTGGAGATAATATCTTCTCTGATGTCTTTAAAGGTGAGAACCCAGATATTCAGCACATGTTTTTCAAAGAACCCAGCCACTCCAGAAAATCTATTTTATTTGCAGAACTATTGCAAAATCTGTCACTCCTCTTCACTTCACTGGAATGCCCTTGTCATTGCCAAATGTTGCTTTGCCTCGTGGAAATTCTTGGCCAGATCTATGGATTGCCAGACCTTGCAGCTGTTGACCCTTAAAGTCCAAATCTCCTATAATTTCAAATCAAACAACATTTCTTAATGACTTAATGAGAGCAGGCACTGAGATACCAACAAAGGTATGAAACATGACAGTTGCCCTTGAGTTGATATAGTTTATATAACAAACACATGAATATTTAAATAGCAAGTACAGGCTTCAGTGACAATTATGAATAGTAGAAGAGATTAACAAAGACATAATTCAGGGGAAAAAATGTGTAAGAACTCAGTGGAGGGAGATATCAATGTTACTCCTACGTAGAAAGCCAAGAGCCTATTTTAGTTTTCCCCCTTTTTGTTCACATGTCATTATTATTATTATTATTATTATTATTATTATTATTTTGCACTGGGGATTGAACCAAGGGGCTCTTAGCTACTAAGCATATCCCCAGCCCAGTTTTATTTTTTATTTAGAGACAGAGTCTTGCAAAGTTGTTGAGGGCCTTGCTCAGTTGCTGAGGCTGGGTTTGAACTTGTGATCCTCCTGCCTCAGCCCCCTGAGCCGCAGGGATTACAGGAGTGCACTACCACACTGGCTCATGTCACCATTTTTAAAGTGAATGTATGGAAAATATATGTCTCTACCCCTTACAAATCTTTCATGTACCTTGGACTACTTCTCCTGGGTTTTAGTTCTCATCTCTTGGCCTGAGGTTACTCAGTGGCACCACTGAGACTCCTACCTTGGGAAAGGTCCACCTCCTCTCTTTACAGCTAATTCTTAGAATTTATACTTTATAGAATATTTTGGGGGCACAGGTAGGGTGCCAAGGATTGAATCTAGGGGGGCTTAACCACTGAGCCACATCCCCAGCCCTTTTTATTTTTTATTTTCAGACAGGAACTTGCTAAGTTGCTGAGGGTAGCTTTGAACTAACATGCACAGGTGAAGTGCCAAGGATTGAATCTAGGGGCTTAACCACTGAGCCACATCCCCAGCCCTTTTTATTTTTTATTTTTCAGACAGGAACTTGCTAGGTTGCTGAAGGTAGCTTTGAACTTGAGATCCTCCTGTCTCAGCCTCCTGAGCTGATGCAATTACAGGCATGTGCCACCATGCCTGGCCCTCTGTAGAATTTGTTTATAAGTTTTCTAGACCTGTGAACTATGTACTGGTACTATTCTTGTTATTACAACTTACTGCCTTTTCCTAGGAAGTTTGAAATATATATGATTTCTATTCATCCTCAGCTTTCCGTTTGAAATATGATCCTCCCAGAAGAGTCTTTCTTCTGAGATGAAGAGACTTTGTCAAAACCTGAAGTAGCAGGGCATGGTGGTGCACACCTGTAATCAGTCTCAGTAACTCAGGAGTCTGAGGCAAGAGGATGGAAAGATTGCAGTCAGCCTCAGTAACTTAGTGAGGCCCTAAGCAACTTAGTGAGACCCTGTCTCAAAATAAAAAATAAAAAGGGCTGGGGGATATTGCTCAGTGGTTGAGCATCCTGGGTTCAATCCCCAGTACCAAAACAAAACAAAAACCAGTGCAATAGGCTGGGTGTGGTGATACACGCCTCTAATCCCAGCGGCAGGAGGAATGGGAGTTCAAAGCCAGCCTCAGCAACTTAAGGAGGCCTAAGCAATTCAGTGAGACCCTGTCTTTAAATAAAAAATAAAAAGGGCTGGGGAAGGGCTGGGGGTATAGCTTAGTTGGTAGAGTGCTTGCCTCACATGCATAAGGCCCTGGGTCCAATCCCCAGCACCACAAAAAAAAAAAAAAAAAGGCTGGGGATGTGGTTCAGTGGTTCAGTGCCCGTGAGTTCAATCCCCAGTACAAAAAAAAAAAAAAAAAAAAAAAAAAACCACACACCCCAAAACCAAAACAAAAAACCAGTGCAGTGGCCACTTCTTCCTCTTTCTTCACCTCATATTCCCTGTAGTCTTCGTACCACTCTCCTTTGGCCACTTCATGTGTTTCCCTATGAGAATGAATGTCATCCCATTCCAAGTCTTCAATCAATGTGTTCTAAAAGGAGAGAAAGCCTAAGCGTATGAGTCAACTTTATTCCTGGTACTGAACCCTGTTTGTTCTTGTACTAGTTGCCCTGAGGAACAGGGAAGAGAAATGCAACTTCTGCTTTTTTTTTTTTTTTTTTGCTTAAGGGAAGTGATTGGCAGCCAACCCATTTTACTAGTTTAAAAGAAGGGATTACACACTGAGCTCCTGATACAAGCACATAGGGCATTACTAAGTATTTACTTTGCGGTGTTTAATATGTTACAATAGCCTTTATTAACCTTGGTGTTAGCTTCATGCAAAAACAGAATCAGGCTACCCCAGGAGATCAAGAAGCATCTGCCTGATGGCCTGCTAAATGAAAATGCTCTCCTTCAATTTAACTAGATGCAGTAACTACAACAGTAACCTGTCCTTTCTCTATCCTCATTTTATGTTACAGTGATTTGGGTGGACACTTATGTTTCTGTTAGGATCTAGCTTCCTAGGGGCTGGACCTAACATGCACATGAGACCCTGGGTTTGATCCTCAGCAGGACAAAAGGGGTGTGTGTGTGTTTATTTGTTTATTTATGAGGGAGAGAATCCTTTTTCTTTGTGGTACATGGGATCTGTCTGAGGGGCTCACATATGCTAAGCAAGTACTCTACCACTAGCCTTTTTTTATAATTTTATCTTGAGACAAAGTCTCACTAAAATGCCCAGGCTGGTCTTAAATTTGCAATTCTCCTGCCAGCCTCCCAAATACCTAGAATTGCTGGCTTGAGCCACCACACCCAACTCTGTTTTCTTTTTTAAATTTCGATTTACTTTTTTTTTTTTTTTTTTAATTTTTGAATACTGGGAATTGAACCTGAGGAGCTCTACCACTGAGCTGCATCCCCAGCCCTCTTTATTTGGAGACAGGATCTTTTTTTTTTTTTTTAATATTTATTTTATTTATTTATTTTTAATTGTAGGTGAACACAATATCTTTACTTCATTTTTATGTGGTGCTGAGGATCGAACCCAGGACCTCACATGTGCTAGGCAAGCACTCTACCACTGAGCCACAACCCCAGCCCTGGAGACAGGATCTTGCTAAGTTGCTCAGGGCCTTGCTAATTTGCTGAGGTTGGCCTTCAACTTGCTGTCATCCTGCTTTAGCTTCCCAAGTTGCTAGGATTACAGGCATGTACTGCCACACCTGGCTAATTTTTTATTTTGAGACAAGGTCTCCCTTAATTGCTGAGCCTGGCCTCAAACTTATGATCCTTCTGCCCCATCCTCCAGAGTCTCTGGAATTACAAATGTGTGCCACCACACCCATCTTCTATTTTCTTATTTCTTATTAGTCTTCATGTCACCAAGTAGTACATTGTGCCCTACCAATGTTCAACAAATATTTTTTAATCAGCTATTCAATGAATCAACCAAGGCTTGCTAAAGTGATAGCCTGTCATTTTTGCCTGTTTTTGTTGAAGAACACTAGGTATGCTAACTAAGTGTTAGGAACAACAAAACAATAGCAGTTACCGTTGGTAGTCACGAAGGGCCAGTCCTCTGAAAGCCAGTGACAACCAAAGAAAGGTCAAGGAATCTTGGGTGCAGAGTCATCCAACTAGCTCAAACCAACCCAGGGAATGCCTCTGAGGTACTACATGGTGAATGGAGCCATGGAGAACACCCATAATTCAATGCCGGTTATATCTGACTTTCAGCACTCAGCAGACACCCTCTGAGAGACCTTGCACTGTGTCTCATCCTGTTTTCACACAGTGAGTGAGAAGGGGTGACTCTCTCTGGCCCTAGCTGGTAACCCAGGGAGACTCCCTGACATGAGGGCTGCTGAGAGACTGAGCAGATGCAATAGGAATGCCTGTACTCTTCCCTGACTGCCTATTTTGGCCATCTCCCTGCTTTTAGATTCCACAGCAGAGGGGTGAGAGACTTATGCCAAGCCAAAGATATGGGAGAAAGATCTGGAATTTACCTCAATAGGTAGGGCTGATTAAGACAAGATGGGGGCTGGGGTTGTGGCTCAGTGGAAGAGCGCTTATCTAGCAGGTGTGAGGCACTGAGTTCCATCCCCAGCACCATATGTAAATACATACATAAAGAAAGAAAGGTCCATCAACAACTAATAAAAATATTTTCTTAAAAAAAAAAAAGGCAAGCTGGGAGTGCACAGTGGGGAATGTTCAGACCTCTTACAAGAATCTGGAGTCATAAAGGAGCCAAGGCTTCCTACTCAGTTAACCTCTGAACACCAGCGGAAAATTGATTTTAATGTGTACTTATTAGACCTAGGTGGGGTGTGATAATAAATCCTGGAATCTTGAGTGACCTGGTTGGCCTTCAGTGAAGAGAATCAGCAGTTTTAGTTTGACTGCCCTGATCAGCCCTATTCCTCTCTCCCAGCATCATCAAGAGATCTCTCCAGAGGGAGGCTGCAGCTGATCAGATGTATCCAGTGTTCTCTGTCTGCACACCAGGAGCTTTGAGTCCACTTGTGATTCTCTCCATCCTGCAAAAAGGAGCTGAAAAGTGGGCCTTGAGAGGCAGGGGCTTCCATTCTCATTGTGCTGTCCCATGTGGTGGCCCAATAGTGCTGGAAAAATTCTGCACCCCCAGCATTTGCCTGTACCCTGGAAGTACTGAGAAGAGAAGGGGAGAGGAGTTATTCTGTGCCATTCTCCCCTGTGATCTGCTGTGAAAGGTGTTGTGTGGCATATGCAGACAGTGGAGCAGCCTTACTTTGACTTTAAGCTCTGTAGTGACCCTGGGTCCATGGGTTCTAGGAGCAACTGTCCTCCTCTAAGTCTTGGCTGCTCTAACTGGTAAGACTCCTAAGCTTCTCTTTCACTAGTTGTTATCAGCCGGAGAACCCAGGCCTTCTGGAAGCTCTGCATGGGAGTAAGAACTGCTGCTGTTGCTGTAACTGCCTGGATTAATGGCAAAGAGCCAAGAAACAAAATTGCTTCACGCTGTGTGGACTGACTCCCCCAGAGCTGGCACAGCTAGGGAGTCTACAGAGCCATCTGAATCTCTGTCCAAGCAGTCTGTCTCTTCAGTAGCTACAGAAACAGTGTTTGTTATCCTTTAGTTTTCAGTAGACGGGTGAAAATCTGATGGCGACAGTCTCTATTTCTGAAGCTGGAGAGCCAAATAGGCAAAACCTTCAGAAACGAGGAAGCAGCTTCTACCAGAGAGGTGCTGTTTCCAGTTGTTGCTGTTAGTACTTTAGGGCCTCAGTGAGAAGACCCCCCACCAAGAACTTGGAACTAAAGTTGCCCTTTCAGATTTGAATCTTAAAATCAATGCACAATGGATCAAAGTATAGTTATACAAAGTTTTAGTAAAGAGGATGAATAGCCACATGGCCAGTAAGATTATGCTGTAACTTGAAAAAAAAATAATATAAATTCAAGAAAGAACATAATTAGTCAGGAGCAGGGCTGCTGAGCCCTGAAAGTTCAGGAAGAAACAGGGTCTTACAGCAACTGCGGGTGCTGTTTATCCAAGGATTCTTAGATGAAAGGTTGCACTGAACTCTCATTTTGGAGGAAAGTAAATTGCTGATTCAGAGTTGGATGGGTCTGATTCTATCATGACCTATAAATATTCATAACATAAAACAGACTTCCTACAAATAAACAAATGCCCTTGTTTTTGATTTTGTGCTCTGCAAGCAACTTACTCTGACCATCTGACTTTCCAAGTACTGGTCATAGGACATGAGTATTATGGCACTTGGCCCCTATATTTCTTTCTATTTCTATTCATAATTTGATGAATAAAATGGTAGTTTAATTTTGAATATCAGCCTCTGGGAACTTGAGTCTGCTTTGAGAGATAAATGTACAATCTATATATTAGGAATCTATAATCTATGTATCAGCAGATTGGATCATTTGTATGTGTACAGGACTGGGTATTGAGCTCAGGGGCACCCCACTATTGAGCTATATCCCCAGTCCTTTTAATTTTTTTTTTAACAGGATTTTGCTAAATTGCTGAGACTGGCCTTAAACTTACGATCCTCCTGCCTCAGCCTCCCAAATTAGCTGGGATTGTAAGTGTGTGCCACTGCACCCGGCAGCAGATTGGATTTCTAAACCTATATGGCTGATGATCAGAAATTCACCCTAGTCAGTCACCACCACAACCACAGCCAGACTATGCCATGGAAGATCTTGTGGAGCCCCTGAAATTTCTTGATAGACTTGTGGTCAGTATGCCTCTTAGTCTGACTTCTACAGTGTTCAGGCACAGTTAGTGTTCTGTCTATTTCAAGAGACTAGCAGGATAAAATTGTGTTTGCAACTCTGGTCTGGCGTCAGATAGACTGTCTTCCATTCTTTAAACAAGTTGCCTAATCTTTCTGTGCCTCAATCTTCTCATCTATGAATTGGTGATAACAAAAGTATCTACTTGATAAAACTGTTAGGGAAAAGTGGTACTGTAGTATCTAAATGAATAGATGCTCAATAATACTAGCTTTTCCTTTTTAAAAAATATATTTTTATCGTTGTAGATGGACACGATACCTTTATTTTGTTTATTTATATGTGGTGCTGAGGATTGAACTCAGTGCCTCACACGTGCTAGGCAAGCTCTCTACCACTGAGCTACATCCCCAGTCCTCCCCGCCCACCTTTTTTAAATAGCTCTCATAAGATGCCAGGCACTGTGTTAAGCACAGATAAACTTGCCTAAAGTTAAACACTTGGCAGGTTGTAGAACCAGAACTGGGAGTTCAACCAGGCCAAAGCTTATATGTTTGACTAGTGAGTTAAACTGTCTCTGACCGCTCAATAAACACACCAAAGAGTGTATTGTCACCTTTAAAGGAATAGATTTGGAAGTCTGTATATTTATTCCTAAGCCAATTTAGAATTGCTCATTTTACTTACCTAAGAAATCTCATATATATTTTTAATATCCTTAATAAGGATATTAAATTCTTTAAGATTTTATTTTCCAGTGTTTGGGGAGGTAGTTTAGTGGCAGACTGCTTATCTGACATGCCTGAGGCTCTGGGTTCAATTATCAGCAACATACAGACACAAACACACAAAATAAATAAATTAATGAATTAATTAAAAAAGAAAGATGTGACCTTTCAGGGCTGAGGGTGTAGTTCAGTGGTAGAGTATTTACTTAGCATGTGTAAAGTTCTGGGTTCAATTCCCAGTACCACACACTTACTCCTTCAAAGATTTGAGCTTTGAGATCTTTGGGTATGGTGACACATGAGTATAATCCCAAGGGACTTGGGAGGCTGAGGCAGGAGGATCACAAATTCAAGGCCAGCCTCAACAATTTAGCAAGGTTTTCAGAAACTCAACAAGACCACGTCTCAAAGAAAAATATAAAAATGGCTGGGGGATGTAGCTCAGTGGTAAAGTGCCCCTGGGTTCAATCCCAGTACCACAAAAACAAAACAAAATTTTGAAGTCTGATGGTGAGTTTGAGCTTGCCTCTGTCAATTACTACATGGGTAGCCTTTGGCAAGTTAGTCTATATCTTATTCTTTTCAACCCTAGAATAAGAATGGGAATAATATTTGTACCTACTACGTAGGACAGTGCCTAGTAGACCATAATAAGCACTCATAAGTAGTGAGTATTAGCTATTTTATCATTGTCAATAATATTCAGGATTATTGACTGGGCCAAATAGCTCCAGCCTGTTCTGCTGTCCTCTAGGTCATCTCAATAGTCTGCTGTTCATATAATTTCGTGTGCATACTTGTATCAGTAACTCTGGTTTATGTACTTGACCCCTTTAGTTTACACACAATTAAATGACCAGGTGAGGGAACTTAAGCCCCCCAGGGACCAAGGTGCATGTGCTTTTCTATCCATTCTTTATAACTTAACCCTGTACCTAGGCCTCAGACTGTATTCCAAATACTTGGGAGTTCTGGAAACAGTATCCAAATATGAATACACAAAAATCAATTAATTTGACAGTTTCACCCAAAGTTTGATATCAAAATGTTCTTTTCCAACATAATTTTACAAAGACTTTTCTCTTTATTCTGCCATTCATTTTGTCCAAAAACTGTTTATTCTTCTCTTATCGTTCCTCAAATACTAAAGGACTATGTGGACAAAATGTGCACCCTGAACTTTGTTTTCTCTGGGAAGGCCTGGAAAGAAACATTCTGAAGCACAAGAACTAGACTTTGTGTGTGTGTGTGTGTGTGTGTGTGTGTGTGTGTGTGTGTTGGGGATTGAACCCAGGGCACTTTACCACTGAGCTACATCTCCAATCCTCAGCCCTTTTTATTTTTTATTTGAAGACAGGCTTTCACTAAATTGCTTAGGAACTTGTTAATTTGCTGACACTGGCCTTGAACTTGCAATTTCCCTGCCTCAACCTCCTGAGTGGCTGGGATTACAGGTGTGCACCACCATACCCCTTAAGAACCAGAAATTTTAAGACAGAAATTGGGGTTTGGGGATGTAGCTCACTGGTAGACTGGTAGAGCTCTTGCCTAGCATGTGTGAAGCCCTAGGTTCAATTCACAGCATTACAAGGGAAGAATTATAGTCACATTCACCTTGTAACTTTACCCTGTATCCTATAATGAAGAAAGCAGAAGATAAGCCTGCATGGGTGATGCACAGGGAGTAGGTGCCATGTGAACAGAGGCACACTTATCATGGTTGTACTGACTTTCCGGACCTTCTCCTTCCCAGTCCCACCTGCAGAACCACCCTGCCAACCCAAATATGTGGGTCACTTCCCAAACAACTGCAGTCTTCACTTCAGGATCGGGTAAAGATTACCCACTAAAGTCATTCTCTTTACAACCCTACGATATTCCCTGGGAAAGAGGAAATACTTGAATACTTGAGAAGAGTAGATAAAGTCAAGCATACTGGCATCATTCACGTGTCTATTTGAAAGTTATAAAAAAAGTTTTAATCTCTTCAGTCCAAACTTAACCTATTTGAAACTGACCACTGAGATTTGGCCTCCTGTTTAAAGATTTGGATGTAAGTAAACAATCTAGAAAAAAAAAAAAAAAACACTTAAAACCTTGTTTTTGATCAGACTGTTCAAAGAAGGTCTTAAGTGGGTGAAAGTTCACTAGGCTGAAACAATAGAAATATCGAAGTAGAATAAGGCCTTCACTCTTAAAACAAGATCTTAATTTGCCTTTGTTAGCTTCCTTCACGTAACAACTGGGATACACAATTTGGCTTCCCTCTCAGAATATTCTTCAAGCTCATCTTGTGTATGCTACCATGTTATTGGGGATCAAACCCGGGGCCTTGCATATTCTAGACAAACACTCTACCACTGAACTACATCCCCAGTCCTTCTATTATTTTTTATTTTGAGATAAAATATTATATTTTATTTATTTAAAACATAAATAAAGGGCTGAGGGTATAGATTGGTAGAGCACTGGCCTACCATGTTCCAGGTCCTGAGACAGAGAGTTTCTCTAAACTGCCCAGGCTGGCCTCAAACTTGCCTCAAACTGAGATTCTCCTGCCTCAGCCTCCCGCATAGCTGGGATCATAGGCGTGGGCTACCATGCTTAGCCTCCTCAAGATGACTATCAAAAACAAAAATAACAGAAGAAAAATATATATATTACTATCAAAACCACCCAGAGGGGCTGGGGATATGGCTCAGTGGTAGAGCGCTTAACTAGCATGTGCAAGGCCCTGGATTCAATCTCCAGGACCAGAGCTAAAAAAGACAATCTGACTCATGCCCTGATTCAAACTTTACTTTTCAATCTTAACTCTGATAGAAAAATGAAATTAATCCTTCCCTAAATGAGCCTGTAAGTATGGAGAGGCCAATATTAAACACAATATCAAGAGTGGTAATTATATGCCTATGAGTTTACATTATGAGAATTAGCCAGGGCAATCATTTATCCTAACTTATCTGGGAAGGTCCAGATTTCACATATTTCATCTCACAAGTTCTGTACTCTTCAGTTCATCATGAAGTTTAGGAAATTTTCAGTTTGGAAAATAGGATTATTTACTTATTTATTTATTTTTGCTTTATTTGCAATTGAACCCAGAGATGTTCTACCCTTGAACCACGTCCCCAGCCCTTTTCATTTTATTTTGAGATGGGGTCCTGCTAAATTGCCCTGGCCTCAAACTCATGATACTCCTGCCTTAGTCTCTCATGTCATTTGGGATTACAGGTGTGAACCACTGCACATATCAGAAAATAGGATTATTTTAGCTATGGCCTTATAAACTCTATTAACAGTAATGATATGCAAAGCTATTTTAGACTGAGGGAAGACTTTTATTTATTTATTTATTTTTTTTTTTTTTAAAGAGAGAGTGAGAGAGGAGAGAGAGAGAGAGAGAGAGAGAGAGAGAGAGAGAGAGAGAATTTTTAATATTTATTTTTTAGTTCTCAGCGGACACAACATCTTTGTTGGTATGTGGTGCTGAGGATCGAACCCGGGCCGCACGCATGCCAGGCGAGCACGCTACCGCTTGAGCCACATCTCCAGCCCGAGGGAAGACTTTTAAAGAACAAAGAGTCACCAGGCTTGGTGGCTCACACCTGTAATCCCAGCTACTCTTGAGGCCAAGGCAGGAGAATCATTAATTCAAAGCCAGCCTGGGCAATTTAGCAAGTCCTATCTCAAAATAAAGCATAAATAAAGGGCTGGGGGTATAGAGTGGTAGAGCACTGGCCTACCATGTTCCAGGTCCTGGGTTCAGTCCCTAGTATAGGAAAAAAGAAAGAAAGGAAGGAAGGAAGGAAAGAAAAGAAAAAAGGACAAATAGTCAACTCTCACCTCCTTATGACATTTTACCAACATATTATCGAGGGCATATTCCTTATATGATTTTAACCACACACCAAAAGAATAGGGCTTAACATGATTGCTGCTGGAATTTGCCTGACCCTGTCCTTATTCTGTGTAGGAAGAAGAAAATAGAGGGGGATATTGGTTTCCCCTTCTCAATTATCCTTCCACTGGTTGGAAATTGTATTTTCTTCCTAGGTGCCCATCACATGCTCTTCATCAGCTCCATAAAGGGTCCCCATTCAGTTAATTGCAAGCCACTGTTCCAAACACCTGGGCTCTGCCCTCCCATAGGATATTGTTCCCTGTGATGGCTATAGCAGAAGAGTGAATATGAACGAGGGCACATTTTTTAGGTTTTTGTTGTTGTTTGATTTGTAGTTGTGGCTTAACCACTGAGCCACATCCCCAGTCCCTTTTTATGTTTTATTTAGAGACAGGGTCTCAGTAAGTTGCTTAAGGCCTCACTAAATTGCTAAGGCTGGCATTGAACTCACAATCCTCCTGCTTCGGCCTCCCAAACCACAAGGATGACAGGCATGCACCACTGCACCTGGCTATATTTTTCACTTTCATCCGCTTATTCTCCATATCTTCCCCCCAAAAGGTAGTGTAGGCTTGGTGAACGATTGTAGTAACTTAACAAACTCACGATGTCGGGAGGGGAGGAAATTAAACTGAACACAAAATCTGCTACAGTTGCGTAACTTATAGTACATTTGCTAGGTAGACAGGAGCTGTATTTAAGCTGACTTCCTACAAGTCCTATCAAGACTTCCACTTAATTTCATTAATTACAAACCAAAACTCGTGGCCACATAGACTCACTGCTTCCAGACTGAAGTCCATATTCCATGCTTGAACTTCTCATGTTACCATGGTTTCAGCCTAGTGAACTTTCACCTACAAAAGACTCTATAAAGGCTGGGAGTGGTGGCACACACCTATAACCCCAGTGGCTAGGGAGCCTGAGGCAGGAGAATCGTGAGTTCAAGGCCAGCCTCAGCAATTTAGTGAGACCCTAAGCAACTCAATGAGACCCTAGGCAACTCAATGAGACCCCCATCTCTAAATAAAGTACAAAAAAGAGCTAGAGATCTGGCTCAGTGGTTAAGTACACCTGGGATCAATTCCCAATAAACAAACAACAAAAAAAAGAAGGCCAGCATGTGGCACCCCAGCACTATAAGAGTAGAACAGAATAAAATTAGCGATACTCATTGATCAAGTTTATCTTTTATTGTACATCCAAGTTTTAGTGTATTAATGGTAGTCCTGCTAAATGACCCTTCTGTTCATCCCAGGAAAGCTGACAAGTCATTACATCCTTCCCCATAGGTTACCTTGTGGACAACCCAATTCAATCTTTCTAATCTGCCCTCAGGTCTAACAGCCCCTGCCCTTTCCTAACCTCTGCTGTGTCATTACCCACCTACCTCCAGAAAGCGCCAGTCATTGCCCTCAGAGTTTGTCCTTTCCTAGGGACTCTATCTTCCTTTGTCTAGTGACTCATTCTTCACCTCTGAGTTACTCAATCAAAAAAACCTTAAATGCATCAGACAGCTCGAGGCCTTTGGCCCTCATTCCACAGAAGAGTTCAGGTGGGTACATGGGCTTTCCAAATGTGACCCCCATTTAAGTCCCCTTACCCTGTGAGATGTGATATTGGCCATACTGGGGATTCAACCCCCGGACCTCAAACATACTATATAAGTGCTCTATCCACTCCACCTCCTTATTTTATTTATTTATTGTATTAGGAATTGAAGCCAGGGGTGCTTAACCACTGAGTCACATCCCCACCCACCCTCACCCCCATTTTTTTGAGACAGATTCTCGCTAAGTTGCTTAGGGCCTCATTAATTAAATTACTGGGGCTGGGCTCAAACTTGCAATCCTCCTGCTTCAGGCTCTCAAATCACTGGGATTACAGGCATGGGCCACCATGCCCAACCCATCTCCTTCTTTTTAATATTGTCCAGCCAATAACCGTTGGAACACTGACACAGATGCACATACCTGCACACAACTTTCACGGGCAAATGTTAACTCACAGAGATAATATAAAATCTAAACTAAAGCTCTCTAACTGCATGTGAAGGGAATTCAGTCCACAGACTTGATCAGTGTTTTGTTGTCGCTGTTTTTAAATGATTTTTAGTGTCTTTAGAAGGTTCATACAATTCCCATTTTACCCCAGTCTCAGCTCCTCCCTGTTGCATTATATCCAGCTTCTTCACCCATTTATGCTTCTGAAAGCATTTGGGTTTGAGATCCCTGAACCTTTCCTAATTGCCCTTTATTCCTTTTGCTTTTGCATTTTCTTTCTTTTCTCTCTCTCTCTCTCTCTCTCTCTCTCTCTCTCTCTCTTTTTTTTTTTTTTTTGGTACTGGGGATTGAATCCAGGGCATCACACATGCTAGGCAAGTGTTGTGCCACTGAACCAAATCCTCAGCCCTTTTCTATTTTATTTTAAGACAGGTTTTCTCTAAGTTGCCAAGGCTAGCCTTGAACTTTTGATCCTCCTGAGTAGCTGGGATTACAGGATGCACCATTGCACCGGGCTTAATCTCCTTTTAAACCGTGCCTCTTGGATCTTCAGTCACAGGCTACTCCCTTAGCTACATCCAAACCACATGAAATTGTTAAATGTTTATTTAGGGATGTAGGTCTGTTCTTAGAAAGATGTCTTTTTCACCAGCCTTTGAACTACTGGAGATGGAGGGGAGTTTTGATTCTTTGGATTATATATTAATAGTAATCATTTGCCAAGGTATTCCTTAGTATTAATATTCCCTACTATTATTTGGCAATAATTACTTTAGGATTTCATTTAATAATTTTAATTTCTTCCTATTATGTCACAAAATATTTTCATTTGTTCAACAGATATTTTTTACTATCTACTATGTGTTGGGCATATGTTCTAGATTTTGGAGAGAGAGTAATGAACAAAACAAAGTTCCCTTCTTCATGAAGCTTACTTATATTCTAGAAAAGAAAAAAATTTTTAGTAGACATAATAGATATAATATCTATAATGCTGAAGACTTAATATGCTCTGTCCTTACTTCAGAATTATCTGTCTTACATGTATTCTTGTATATATATCTTTCGGGTAATCAGAAGATTTTTATCTCAAGTAATTGCATATTGCTAAGTATCTGCCTAATAAAAAAATGTTCAAATATAACTAGTCTGCAAGCAGTGAGCTCAACAGGTAGGGGAAGATATAATGACTCCAAGGTTATCAATTCTTGGCCTTCTTCTTCTTTCTTTCTTTATATTTGTACTGGCACTAAACCCAGGGGTGCTTTACCACTCAGCTACATCCCCAGTCTTTTTTATTTTTTATTTTGAGACAGGGTCTCACTAAACTGCCCAGGTTGGCCTTGAACTTGCAATCCACTTGTCTCAGCCTCCTGAATCACTGGGATTATAGGGGTGCACCACCACAGCTGGCAAGTATTGGCCTTATTCTGTGTACAAATAGATTAATATCCTTTGTCTCATTGCCAAAGAGTATGTTCCTAACCCTGGCCAGTTCTCCCTCAAATGCACACAGTTGGAAACAAGAGAAATCAGGGAATGATATATTAGGTATGAATTAGCACCACTGAGAATAATGTAACATTGTTGATGTTGCTTAAAAAGAGGCTTTCTGGACAATAGTGTTATTGTGGTCAAATGTGGCTCAGGACAGTCTTTAAACTGAAAGTTCTCCAGGCTGCCTTCTTTCTCTATTAATCAGGAGGATCATAAAGGAGTTCTTTTATTTGGATCAAATCCTCAGGATCATGAAGGAATTCTTTTCCTTGGATCAAATCCTTGGGATCATAAAGAAGTTCTTTTCCTTGGATTGAATCCTTGGACTAGGTTTGTAATCTTTTTTTTTTTTTTTTTTTTTGTGCTTTTTGTGATGGTATAGTCCTCTATCTTCAAAAGTGTTTCCAAATTCAACTATTAATGCAGACCAGCTAAGAGGGCAACAAACATGATGGAAGTGATTTGAGAATTTGAGCTGACACACTCTGGCATTCAGACATGCCTGGAGGACCTGTCTGCCAAGATCTCGTGTACAGGAAGGATTACGAAGAGCTTATCTGAAGGGGAGTGAAGACTTACGAGACCAAGTTGGAAGAGGAAAGAGATTGTGGGTACAGACCAAATTCATGTTTGAATCTTAGGGAATGGGAACTAAAAGGGCATGTCAAACCCAAAAGAGTAGTTTCTATACAATCCTCTGAGACATTAGGACTTTTCAGATGGGCCTTGTTACGGTGTGGAGCAAAGTTGGGTGAAGGGTGCTTTTGCAAGCTAAAATGTGTATTGAAGACATCGTAGCCCAAAGCAGCCAACATCATGGCCCCAAAGGAAACAGGGCAGCACTGCACCTAAATGAGCACCAGAAAAATATCACAGACATCATCGACACCGGGTGCTTTAGACCTAACGCCAGTATGTGTGCACAGGTTGGCCTCAAAATGACTGGGGACTGCACTAAAGTGAGTCAGAGAAAAAATGAGGTACTTGTAGGGGTCAGAGGGTTGTTGGGAGTAAGAGTTAAGAGTGTAGTTCTACAGATAGCTGACTGTCAGGGAAGGGAGTTGCAAATAGGAAATTGAGGAGTCTAAAATGAACTCTACAGAGCTGGATCTGAATATTGGGCTGGGGATATAGCTCAGCTTTTAGATTGCTTGCCTTGCATGCACAAGGCCCTGGGATTGATCCCCAGCACCACAAAAACAACAACAACAAAAACCTATGAATATCACTGTGAGTTCTTTTTTGGGGGAGTTGCTTCTTTGCTTTTTATTGGTGCATTATAAGTATATAGTTTCTATAAGTGTGTGTACATGTGCACATGTGTGTTTGTGATTATGAAATAGCCTGTACTCAGAGGACCTACATAAAATAATAGCCTAGTACTTTTTTTTTTTTTTTTTTTTGAGAAAGGGTCTCACTAAGTTGCTGAGGCTGGCCTCAAACTTGAGATTCTCTTGCCTCAGCCTCCTTAGCTATAGGCATGTGCCTCTTTGCCCAGCCCAGACAGATCTTGAAATTCCCAAACTCATGTAATACTCCTCCTTTAGCCTCCCTCATAGCTGGGACTACAGTCACATACCATTGTGCCCAATAACAGCTTATACAAATTGGCACACCTAAAACCCTGTTTTTTTTTTTTGGCGGGGGGGGGGGGATATTGGGATTGAACCCAAGGGTGGTGCCTAATCACTGAGCTACATACCCAGTTTTTAAGTTTGAGATAGGGTTTCCTAAAGTTGCTCAAAGCCTTGTTAAGTTGTTGAGGTAGAATTTTTTTTGTTTTGTTTTGTTGTTGTTTATGCAATGTTATTGAAGATAAATAAATCAATAACTAGCAGAGGTATTAGTTGATCACTCATCCATTGACAACTTGCTTCATTTATTCAGTGCTGTATTAAACAGTATATTGGAAGATAGATTAACTAATAGCTCTAAGCCTCCTAACAATTTAAATGAAAATTATAAAATGTTTTGAGACCCTATTTTGGAACACAGAGGGTATTTGACTTCCAATTTCCATTCTTTGTAGAATAAGAACAGGTCATTCCTTTATTGACATGCATAAAATACATCACATTTTCTGTTCTGCTGATGCTATAAATTCAATACCAGTTCCCTTGCCACATCATTATGAGCATAAAGCATATCATGTAACCTCAAGTCTCTAACAGTGGAAGGTTCAAACAAAATGAATGCTGCTAGAATAATGCTGCTTTCTTTTAAGTGACAACTAAGCATCCATCTCCCACCCCCTCAGATGATTTCTTCCGCATGTTAGAGCAGTGAGGAATAATTTAGTCTCATAACCAAGTTAGAGTGAAGACATTGGCCACATAACACACATGCTCCATTTTTTTTTTTTAATTCTGAATCTTGGGCAACTTTTCTCTTGTAACTATTTTATAGTTTCTAAAAAGCAGTTTTTGTCCAAAGCTGGCAGAACTCAAGTCTTCTCAGATAACCATGAGAATTAATGGAGGGAGATAAACAAAAAATAAAAAATATGAAGTCTGGTAGGCGAGCAACTGTATAAGAAAATTAAAAAAAAAAAGAACAGTAAGGGGCTGGAGATGTGGCTCAGCGGTAGCGCGCTCGCCTGGCATGCGTGCGGCCCGGGTTCGATCCTCAACACCACATACCAACAAAGATGTTGTGTCCGCCGAGAACTAAAAAATAAATATTAAAAATTCTCTCTCTCTCTCTCTCTCCTCTCTCACTCTCTCTTTAAAAAAAAAAAAAGAACAGTAAATTTAAAATTTATTCCAGCTATAATGCAGGTTATTCTGACTTTATTTTTTTTAAAGAGACAGAAAGAATTTTTAATATTTATTTATTTAATTTTTTTTTTAGTTTTTGGCGGACACAACATCTTTGTTGGTATGTGGTGCTGAGGATCGAACCCAGCATGCCAGGCCAGCTCGCTACCGCTTGAGCCACATCCCCAGCCCTATTCTGACTTTAAAATAGCGTCACATGGCTTAATTCTGAGTTCATTCCTGAGATATTCTGTTGTACTTATCTCTTGTCTCTTTTATAGATAGGTACAATCTCTGGCACTAAAGGGTCATCTGGGGCTGGGGATGTGGCTCAAGCGGTAGTGCGCTCGCCTGGCATGCGTGCGGCCCGGGTTCGATCCTCAGCACCACATACCAACAAAGATGTTGTGTCCGCCGAGAACTAAAAAATAAATATTAAAAATCCTCAAAAAAAAAAAAAAAGGGTCATCTGGGTTTGGATCACATAGCAGTGAACAAGTGGATAAAAGAACTTTAGAATAGTTAAAGCAGGAGACCATTCTAATTTTAGAATATTGAGATAAATGCTGCCATTACCGTCAATATTTGGATGATAAATTCTTGTTGTAAATGCAACCTTAGGTGGTTTGAAGGTGTTGCTGTAGGAAAATGAATTGTCAAAAAAGAATACGCCGCTGGGGGCATGGTGGCGCACACCTGTTATCCCAGCATCTCGAGAGGCTAAGGCAGGAGGGTCGAGAGTTCAAAGCCAGCCTCAGCAAAAGCCAGCACTAAGTAACTGAGACCCTGTTTCTAAATAAAATACAAAATAGGGCTGAAGATGTGGCTTAGTGGTTGAATGCACCTGATTTCACTCCAGTGAGAAAACACACACACATACACACACACACACACACACACACACACACATCCCGCGCCAAAAAAAAAGAACATACCATGTTGATATGGGCTATTATTAGGTACCATAATAACAGTGGCTTGCCAATGAAACATATCATCCCCACTGGACCTGCAGAACATTGTGCTGGAGGGCCAAATCACCAGATTCCTTATTGATCCGTTTCAGCACCATAGTCTGTGCTTTTCATCTGGCTCCTTACTATCTTGGTGTGGGCTAAAAGGTTCTGCCCAAACTCTTGATTTTCAGGGTGGTAGGGAAGGATTGTCTCTTTTTCTCTCACCGGCTGTAGCAGACACAGGTGCGGAGGGGCTGGGGCCTCTCTCAAGTTGTGGCCTCTGCCTCCTCCCCTGCACCTAGCTGGTGTCTCCCTGGACCCTACTGGGCTCAAGCACACAACACATTGAGTATAGCTTTGAATGTGTGATCTTCCTGTCTCAGCCTAGAACCCAGATCTTTTTAAATATTGTCCATTAGAGGAACAAGAGTTTCTAAGAGAAAAGTATGAGTTCAGGTTTGGTGCTAGGAATGTACAAGACAAGCCTGTTGACTCATAAAATTAGGAGGCTTGAAGAATTTTGAGAACATATGGAACAGTTTGAAGAGACTTCCACTGTCCATATTAGAGACAATTTGAGTATCAGAATAAATACTGTCAACAATAGATTGTACACTAGGAGTGGTGGCATACACCTGTAAGCCCAGCTACTCAGGAGGCTGAGGCAGGAGGATCCCAAGTTTGAGGCCAGCCTGGACAACTTAGTGAGACCTGTCTCAGAATAAAAAATAAAAAGGGTTAGGGATGTAACTCAGGGATAGAGTGCCCCTGGGTTTAATCCCCAGACCATCCACCACACACACACACACATACACACACACACATGCGATTACAATTCATTGAATAAAATAGGACTATGAATTCATACTGGTATTAATAAATGTTCAAGCAAATGAAGAAGATAAAGTTTTTATTAACAGTAGAATGCCACCAAAAATATAGAAAAAATGGAATTATAAAATCACATTCGGGTTAGGTGTGATGGCATACCTGTATCCCAGTGACTCAGAAGGCTGAGGCAGGAGGATCAAAAGTTTGAAGTTAGCCAGGTGCAATGGAACACATCTGTAATCCCAGGAGTTTGGGAGCTGAGGCAGAGGATCACAAGTTCAAAGCCAGCTTCAGCAACATAGAGAGACCCTGTCTCAAAATAAAAACAAAAGGGTTGGGGATGTGGCTCAGTGGTTAAGTGCTCCTGAGTTCAATTCCAGGTACCAAAAGAAGAAAAGTTTAAGGCCAGCCTTGGAAACTTAGCAAAGCTCTGTTTCAAAATTTAAAAAGAAGAGAAAAAATATTAATATTTGACAATTACTATAGTAAAATTGATTCAGTTAAGAAACATATTGGATGGTAAAATTAATGGATAAAATTTTGATGAGAGGGCTGGAGATGTGGCTCAGCGGTAGCGCGCTCGCCTGGCATGCGTGCAGCCCGGGTTCGATCCTCAGCACCACATACCAACAAAGATGTTGTGTCCGCCGAGAACTAAAAAATAAATGTTAAAAATTCTCTCTCTCTCTCTCTCTCTCTCTCTCCTCTCTCACTCTCTCTTAAAAAAAAAATTTTTTGATGAGAAACAGAATGTTTATAGTCTCATAGTATCTCATAACAAGATATTTGTTAACTGTAAAAAGAAAATTAGGGCTGGGGTTGTGGCTCAGCGGTAGAGCGCTTGCCTGGTAGAGCTCTTACCTGGTACGTGCAAGGCCCTGGGTTCGATCCTCAGCACCACGTGAAAATAAATAAATAAAATAAAGATATTGTGCCCAACCAAAAAATAAATATTGAGGGGGAAAAAAAGAAAATCAGTAGTTTTGAAGTGGAGAAACCTGGCAGGCATCACTTTAACCAAGTCATCAGAATTAACTTTAACAGTAATGGAACAAATCAACTCCAGATATTATGTACAGATCACATCGCTTCTGTGGTATTCCTGCTAAGAATGCATAACCTGAATCTAATCATGAAGAAGCATCAGACAACTCAAGTTGGAGAACATTCTACAAAATCATTGGTCTGTAACTCTTCAAATATTTCAAGGTCATGAAAAACAAAATGCAGAAAATCTATTTTAGATTATGGACTAAAGATACTTGACAACTTAATGCAATGTATGATCTGGAATTTCTTTTACCATAGTTGACATTATTGGGACAACTGAGCAAAATTTGAATGAGGTCTGTAGATTAGAAAATGCTATTGAAGCAGAAATCATTGATTTCTCTTTCTTTCTCTTTGTGGTGTTGAAGGTTGAACTTAGGCCTTGCACATATGAATCAATATCAATTTCTTATTTTCATAATTGAACTGTGGACATGAAAGAGAATGCCAATGCTTTAGGAAATATACACTTGACTATTTAGAAGAAAGGAGCATCTTGTCTACAACTAATTTGCAAACAGAAAAAAACCTAAGAAAAAATTATGCCCACATGTATACATACAGAGAGTGATCGAGCAAGTTCGTACAAAGTATTCGCCTAGGTTGCTAGGAGAAAGGATTGAAATTAACAAGCAAGTGATTCATGACTAACATCAGTAATTTTGAGAATATGCCCCCAAAGACCTTTTTAATGGTCTTTGCCAATTATGATGTAAGATAAAACAGAAAATCTTGAAAACCAGGAACTCACTCTCTAAATTTACGATACTATAGCAGACTCTTCTAACGCAGAATCAATTCAATTCATTCCAACTTCAATTCCAAACTCCTCTAGCAAAAAAATACGTAGTTTTGGTTTTTTACTTTCATCTTTATATTAGAAGATTGTAGTAACAAATTCCACACAATTCTCCTTCTAGAACAATAGATGAATCCCATTCGTGATAAACAGGTGGAATCCAAATAAATTCCGAACACTTGTATAATATAGAGATAAAACATTTTGGACCTGAAGCTCAAAGCTAATTAAGAACCAGCAGGGGCCACGGATTGAACCACCTCCAACCTCTCTTTCCTCTATTATTCCTATATCACTGGCTGCAGGAAGCAGCCATATTGAAATACAAATTTTACTTGTTTCTTTGAAAAAAAGAAAAACAAATAGATGGTTTATTCTCAGAATGTACAGGAACTTATAGTCTAAACGTCCATAAATACATATTCTAGAAACTCTTATCACCTCAGAACCCTACTACAGCTTCTCTTTAATCTTTTTAAACATCCTGTAACAAAAATTGCAGCTGCATCTATGGCAGGAAGAATAATAAGATAATAATTGGTCAAACATCAAAAGCATTTGGGTGTGTCTTCCACAGACTTTTAGTCTTCTCTCCCACCAACACCATGTTCTTAGATTTTTCTCCCCAACCACACACATGTATTTTTTGTTTGTTTCTTTCTTCTTTTTCCTTTCTCCTGAGTAATTACTATGAATTTTTGCCAGGTCAATCATTTTTGTCAGGAAGAAACCCAAAATAATATATTAAAAAAAAAAAAAAAGCAGATAAACAGTACCTGAAGATGTAAACTGTTCACAGGCCCACGCCTCCCTTTGATTTCTTTCTCCATACCTAATGGGATTCATTGGTGGAATTGCACGTCCTCAGTTTTGTTTTGTAGGAGGGAGATCCTCTAACTGACGTGTGCTAGGAATTTCCTATTAACTTCATGGGATGAATTTAGAATTACCCTCGCCACCCAGTGTTTACTAAGAAAGAAACACACACATTATCTTATGTGGGCTGTGAATCTAATACATATACATATACATCCAGCAAGAAGTTCTCCCTGCCCACCTACTGGGGATTGAGCCCAGGGGCAACTAACCACTGAGCCACATCCCCAGCCCTTTTTAATATTTTATTTAGAAACAGGGTCTTGGTGAGTTGCTTAGAGCCTCAGAACAGATCACATTGAATTAATGCACAAACATTCAAAGGTTCACAGTGGTCACTTCTGGCAGGTAAGATGGTGGTCCTGTTTTTATTGCCTTGAATAAGGTAAGTTCTAATTTTCACAATAAATACTAACTTTAATAACAATGACAACATGAATTATTTATTAGTTTCTGCTAGATGTTGTTTCCTAGCATGTAGTTCCTATCCTTGAGGATATTCGCATTGCACAGATAAGGAAACTGGGGCCCAAGGCCACAGAACTAAATAGGTGATGAAAGAAACTAGAACCCAGGTTTGACTGATTCTTAACCTTTCTTCCTATAATGAGGAAAATAATTTATTTCTTTTATCAACAAGAACTGATGGGGGATTATTGTGGTGTGCAGAAATTCATACAATAAGCTAACTTTGGTTGAACAGCACAAGTTACATTGAGATTATTATGTCCTTTATTTGGATACAGTATGAAGACTGCATGTGACATTTTACCTGTGATGTGAGATCATTGGCTCATATAGAACTTACCAAAAAATCCTGTGGTTCTTATTTTATTTTTCCTTTTTCTCTTGACTCTACCTCTTCCCTATTCCTCTCAGTAATCAATTTAACAAATTAATTGTTAACCATTTTTTTCTCAATGTTGGCATAACTACATATAGACAAATAGAAATACACTCATATTCAAAACAGATTTTTTTTGTTGTTGTTATTTAAAAAGTGACTGCTTTTTGCTGGGTACAGTGACATGCACCTGTAATGCCGGCGATTTGGGAAGCTGAGACAGGAGAATTGAAAGTTCAAGGTCAACTTCAGCAATTTAGCAAGATCCCCAGCAACTTAGCAAGACTTTGTCTCAAAAATAAAAAAGATCTGATACAAAATACATGTATGAAGATGTGAATTTGGTGTCAATATACCTTATATATAATCAGAGATATGATAAATCATGGTATAATGGTGTGTTAAGAATTGTAATGAAAAAATAAATAAATAAATGGATTAAAAAAATATTTTCTGGGAGATATACAAGGGTTTATTTTTGTTTTAAATGGATCACTTTTTTGTAGTGGTAAAATATACATAATACTTTATTACTGCAAGAATATACTGTGTATTTCAAAAAGCTAGAAGAAAGGATTTTGAAAGTTTCTCCCACAAAGAAATGACAAATGTTTGAGGCCACATAAATATGTTTAATCTGATTCAAACATTGTGCAATGTATACGAGTATCAAAACATAACATGGTATATTACTAAGAATGTACAGCTTTGTTTTTATGCAATAGGCTAAAATAAATAATATTTTATAAAAAAAAAAATAGGCTGGAGATGTGGCCCAGTGGCTTAGTGCCCGTGAATTCAATCCCTGGTACCCCGCCAAAAAGAGTTGTTGAAGTATGACATCAAAAGTACGCAGGAGTATTTGAAGTGTCAACACTGAAATATCTGGTGCAGTCTCTTTCTACAGGGCTCTGAGACACTAGTTCTTGGTTAAAAATGAGAATTCTGGATAGAATCTGATTGCAGAAATTCAGGAAAACTTTGACTAAAATAGAAACTATATAAAAATTATAGTTATTTAAAATGGTTATGGCTGATTTTTCAAGAGTGAAAGAGGTGATGAAAGTTTATAAAAAGAATAATATACCTGCAAGGAAATTTGGTCATTTCCGTGGCATGCAAAATAAAGTACAGGCACAACATTTTTTTTATTTTAACCATGGGTTGAACCCATGGGTGTTTAACCCACATGCCCAGCCCTTTTAATGTTTTTTTTTTTAATTTTTAATTTGTTCTTTGAATACATACATGACAGTAAAGTATATTTTGATAGATTACACATATACGGAGTATAACTTATTCTAATTAGGATCCCATTCTTGTGGTTATAAATGATATGGAGTTATACCAAAAAAAATTTTTTTTAAATTAAAAAATAAAAAGGTCTGGGGATGTAGCTCAGTGGTAAAGTACCCTGGGTTCAATCCCCAGTACCAAAGTACCAAAAAAAAAAAAAAAAAAAAAGTGGCTACTTTTAAAAATATTTAAGAGCAAATTTAATTCAAAACAAAGACAAGTCATACTTTGTAATATTCTCTACAGGTGACAAAAAAAATTCTCCAGATTAAAATGATAAACTGCTGTCCTAACCTGGAAAGCCATCTTCCATTACAACTTGACATTGGGATTGAGTAATCAATTTATCTTTTTTGTATTTGGAATTCATAAAAGGTATCTAAAAATTAACAACCTTCCTTTAAGATTCTCTCTTTCTTTTTTTTCTTTTCTTTTCTTTTTTTTTTTTTTTTTTTTGAGACAGGGTCCCACTGTGTTACCCAACCTGGTCTTAAACTCAAAATTGTGTCTCAGCCTCCCAAAGATCTAGGGTTATAGGTGTGTACATTGCACCCTACTAGATTTCCAATAGTATATGTGCTATTGATGAATTTCTTTAGTTTCTTGAAAAAGTGACCACTTTTTTTGGGGGGGGGTACCAGTGATTGAAGCTAGGGGTGCTTAACCACTGGACCATATTCCTAACCCTTTTCTTATTTTTTATTCTGAGACAGGATCTTGCTAAGTTGCTTAGAGCCTGGCTAAATTGCTGAGGCTGGCTTTGAATTTGATCCTCCTGCCTCATCCTCCCGAGCCACTAGGATTACAAGCTTGTACCATCACACCCAGCTAATATTCTTGTATATATGTCCTATGGTATTTTAACTCAATAGTTTAATTAAGCTAGTAGTTTTAGCTCAATAGAATAGATAGCCAGGACTAAGATTACTGGGTAAAGTACTATATGCATTTTTAAAATAATAGCTGTTGTCAGATGGCTTTTTGAAAAGCCTATAACACTTTATCTTTCAGTAACCAGCACATGAAAAAGCCCTTTACCCAACATCCCTGTAGCAAGAGTACTATAGCCTATTCTTCACCAGCCATTCTTTTTTTTTAATATTTTTTTTAGTTATAGATGGACACAATATCTTTATTTTTATTTATTTTTTTATTTATTTATTTTTTGTGGTGCCAAGGATCGAACCCAGTGGCTCACACATGTGAGGCAAGTGCTCAACCACTGAGCTACAACTCCAGCCCCTCGGCAGCCATTCTTACACAAACCCTGTGAAACAAGAGATCAAAGGAAACAATTTAATAAATATAATACAGATTATCTACCAAAATCAATAGCCATGAACCCTGTCAGAAATATTAAAATTCTTTCATTCCTATTTGGGAAATATACATGAGCAAAAGCTTTAATTAGAAAATAAAATACATTTCCCAAATTTAAAATCCATGTGTGAGATTACATATAAAATGTACACAAATCAATCAGAGGATGTGGGGGAAAAAGGCACACTCATACATGGCTGGTAGGACTGCAAATTGGTGCAACCACTCTGGAAAACTGTATGGAGATTCCTCAGAAAACTTGGAATGGAAACACCATTTGACCCAGCTATCCCACTTCTCAGTGTATACCCAAAGAACTTAAAATCAGCATATTACATGGGATGGGATTGTGGCTCATGGGTAGAGTGCTCGCCTAGCACATGCAAGACCCTAGGTTCGATCCTCGGTACCACATAAAAATAAAGTAAGGGTATTGTGTCTATCCACAACTAAATAAAATAAATAAATAAATATTTTTTTAAAAGAATTTTCTAAAAATCAGCATATTACAGTGATGCAGCCACATCAATGTTTATAGCAGCTCAACTCACAATAGCTAAACTGTGGAACCAATCCAGGTGCCTTTCTGTTGAGGGCCATTGCCAAGTAGGAATGACGCATCGAAATTTCCTTGCCAGCGTACCCCATGTTAAATGGACTTGCCTTGGAAATTTGCTGTGACATTGCATGTGTGTTTGAGAAAGGTGACCCTGCTCAAGGACGAGGGTGGACCCAGGTTTAGGGTGTATCCTGTAGGTTTTAGGAAGTATCCCGGTTTAGGATAATTTGGGTTTAAGGCGTTCCCGGTTTAAGACAATCTGGATTTAAGGCAGTTCCAGGTTGAAGGTTATTCCTGCTGGGAATAGGGCGTTCCTGCTGCCTGAGTTCCCGCTGAGTTCTCGTGGAATTCAGAAAGTATTTGGGACGTGAATTGGGCGGGCAGAACTTGGATTTCCCCAGAACATGTGTAGAGGCCGGTGTGAGTTCGGGAATAAAGAATTGCTGTTTGAATCTACAAGGTGTGAGTGGCTCGTGATTCTGTACCCAGCCAAGACTGCGGCACCTTTCAACAGATGAATGAATAAAAAAAAAAAAATGTGGTACAGAATATACTTTGTATATAACCAGAGATATGAAAAATTGTGCTTTATATGTGTAATATGAACTGTAGTGCATTCTGCTGTCATATATAACAAATTAGAATAAAAATTTTTGAAATGTAGTATATATACAATGGAATATTACTCAGCCTTAAAGAAGAATGAAATTATGGCATTTTCCAGTAAATGGATGGAGCTGGAGAATATTATGCTAAGCAAAATAAGCCAATTCCAAAAAACCAAAGGCAGAATGTTTTCTCTGATATGTGGATGCTAATTCACAATGTAGTGGGGCTAGGGAAGAACAGAGTTACTTTATAGGTAGAAGGGTATGAAGGGAGGGGAGTGGGTATGGGGGTAGGATGGAGAGTAGAACAAATCAGACATTATTACCCTATGTACATATAAAAGTGTATCACCAGTAGGATTCTACATCATGTATAATCAGAAGAATGAAAAATTATACTCCATTATATATGATATATCAAAGTGCATTCTACTGTCATGTATAACTAATTAAAACAAATAAATTATTATAAAAATTCTGGGAATGACATAGTTCAAGCACTTTCTCTCTGCAAAAAAAAAAAAATGTACACAAATCATAAGTGCACAGATTGATTCATTATCACACAGTAAACATATCCACGTGGCTACCGGCCAGGTCAAGAAACAGACCTTACCAGTACCTCACAAGCCCTCTTCATGCTCTTCCCAAACATTGACATTCCTAAAGAGAACTACAGTCCTGACTTTTAACACCACAGAATGCTTTTTTGCCTGGCTTTGAAGTATATGAAATAGAATCATGCAGTCTATCCTCTTTTGTGTGTGTGTCTGCTTTACTGCCCTCAAATTATCTTTGTGAAATTTCTGTTTTAGATGAAAGTAGTTTACTCACTTTCATTAATGTACAATAGTTCATTGTAAAAATAAAACACTGCAACTTATTATCTATTCTGTTGTTCCAGAAATTTCAGGTCCTTCTGAACTGGAAAACGGCCTCCATATTCCCAGCTTTGTATCATCAGAAATTTGTATCATTATAACATTTCTGTCAATGTGAATTATTTATTGACTTTTAACTGCTCAGTAGGGCCAGACAAATTTGTGTCAGTCAACTAGTAATCTCTCTTTTGGTTAATCTTAAAGACCTAATAAATATTATTTGTGTAAATTTGTCCAATTAACCAAAACTGTAGCTACCTATGGCCTCATTCAACAGACAGTTCTGCAACTCATCCAATTCAATTTAACAAATATTTATTGAAAGTCTACTGTGGCTGAGCACAGTTATGTACATGTGTAATCCCAGGGAATGGTGGCACACACCTGTTATTCCAATGACTTGGGAGGCTGACATTCAAGGATCACAAATTGGAGGTCAGCCTCAGCAGTTTAATGAGAGCCTGTCTCAAAATAAAAAGGGCTGGGGATGTGGCTCAGTGGTAGAGCACCCCTAGATCAGCCCCCAGTACCAAAAAGAAAGGAAGGAGCTGGGCATGGTGGCACACATCTGTAATCCCAGCTACTCAGGAGGCCGAGGTAGGAGGATTAGAAGTTCAAAGCCAGCCTCAACAACTTAGTGACACCCTATCCTAAAATAAAAGGGGCTTGGATATGGTTAAGTGCCCCTGGGTTCAATCTGGTATCAACAACAATGACAAAAGAGAGAGAGAGAGAGAGAGAGAAAGAGAGAGAGAGAAAGAGGAGGGAGAGGAAGGAAATCTATAGTGTTCCAGGTACGGACTGGGTTGACTGGGGTTAAAACAATGAACAAAACAGACCAGACCTACACCCTCATCAAATTTACATTCTAGTTGATGAGATACTTGTAAACAAAAAATTAAGTAATTTAGATGATTTTACTTGAGTGCATGATGAAAGTGAAATGGTGCAACACGGGCTGGGGTTGTGGCTCAGCGGTAGTGCGCTCGTCTAGCATGTGTGAGGCCCTAGGTTCGATCCTCAGCACCACATAAAAATAAATACATAAAAACAAAGGTATTGTGTCCAACCACAACTAAAAAGTAAAATATGAAAAAAAAAAAAAAGAAATGGTGCAACTCTAGGAACTATGAAAAAAAAAAAAAAAAAGAAATGGTGCAACTCTAGGAACTAAAGAGGGAGTCAAATAACTTTAGAAGAGATTGGCTCCATGAAGACTGAAGTATAACATTTGAAGCAAGGGGAATGGCCAGTTCAGAGGCCTTCAGAAGGGTTTAGGCTTCAAGCCCAGACAGGAAGCATGGTCAGCAAACAGCCAGAGTTGACAGCTCTTTCAGGGTCTGCCTCAACTGCAGAAAGCCCTGCTATAAAAGGGCATATACTTCCTGCAGCAGACCACCACATCTAGAGACTGAGGGACCAGTCATTCTGATCAGACATCCTGACCAATTCTTATCGACGATACCTATCTCAGAGCCCCCCGATGGGTTGGCAAAAGCTTTGTTGGGTTATAGCACTGATCTTTCTCTGTTGCACCTGCTTCCTCTCCCTTTCTTTCACAGACATTAAACCTTAACAAACATCTCAAATCCTGAATTCCATCTCTGTAACTGTAGTGAACTCAGGTAAAACCTGTGACAAGGGGGAAGCCACTGGAGAGCAAAGACATTCGAATTTAGGTTCTTGATCACTCAGAGCTGCGGTATAGAGAATGGATTCTAGCGGGGCATGGTGGCACCTGCCTATAACCCCAGTGGCTTGGGAGGCTGAGGCAGGAGGATCACAAATTCAAAGCTAGCTTCAGCAATTTTGTGAGGCCCTAAGCAATGTAGCAAGACCCTGTCTTAAAATTAAAAAAAAAAAAAAAAAATGGGCTGGGGATGTGGCTCAGTAGTTAAGCGCTGAGGAGTTCAATTCCTTGTAGAAAGAAAAAAAAGGGGGGTGGGGTGGGGCCAGGGTTGTAGCTCAGTGGTAGAGTGCTTGGCTAGCATGTGTGAGGTACTGTGTTCAATCCTCAGCACCACATAAAGATAAAAATAAAAAAGGTATTGTGTCCACTTACAACTAAAAAAGAAAATGTGTATTTAAAAAAATTTTTTTTAATTTTATTTTTTTTATTGGTTGTTCACACCATTACAAAGCTAAAAAATTTTTTTAAAAGGTCCATTGACAACTTAAAGAAATATTTAAAAAGAAGATTAGGGGCTGGGGTTGTGGCTCAGTGGCAAAGAGCTTACCTGGCACATGCGAGGCACTGGGTTCGCTCCTCAGCACCACATAAAAATAAATAAACAAAATAAAGATACTGTGTCCCTCTATAACTTAACTTAAAAAAAAAAAAAAAAAAAAAAAAAAAGATTGGTAGTAATGTGCCAAGGGAGAGATGGTGTGGCTTAATCTAGGGAGGATAGAAGGAGTGAGTGGATTTTGGATAGGATTTTAGAAGAGAAAATTGGTTCTTCCCAAGCATTTTGATCAACTGTCTGAACACAAATATTTTATTTGGCACCTAGTTTCGATTTCTTTAAGTGCTTTTTTATTTCTTGGATCTACTCATCCAGTAATCATTTCAAAAAAGGTCCTCGTTCCTGATTGTGCAATACGGTACCCACTTGCCTGGATGGTCTCCTTCCTAAAATCTCCTTCTTGTTTAGGCCTTGTTGCTGTCTCGTGCCTTTTTCTCCTGGGGTATCCTCTGTAGTGCTGTTCACATTTTGCCCACCTAATTCTACGCATCCTTCCAGGCTCTGTATCTATACTATTTCCAGGATCACAGAGGATTTCTCTAGCTCTGCCTCCTGCACCCTCCACCCCGACTCCATGAGGCTAACTCCACAGGGAGCTCATCATGTGTTCACATAATCTGTGTTCTCTTTCCTAGCACTTATCACAAGTTGTAATTATGCTGTGATTTTTATTATCTGTCTTTCTCACCAGAGTTCCACAAGGGGCAGGAATGTGCTTGTTTTGTTTTCTGCTTTATCACTGTGTCTTGCGCAGTAAATGGAACCCAGAAGGTTCACAAAAAATACTTGTCAAGTGAATGAACTTGCCCTTAATGGGCCCACGCTGGCATCTAGGGTCAATTCCTTTAAGTGCTTATAAAACATCTTTTTAACAATCCATGCCAAACATCTTCCAGGAATAATTGAAGATTTTGAAACTATAAGTTTCAGGATCTCTTATTTTCTACATAGAAAACATTTCTTGGGCGCTGGGGATGTGGCTCAGCGGTAGCGCGCTCGCCTGGCATGCGTGCGGCCCGGGTTCGATCCTCAGCACCATATACCAATAAGGATGTTGTGTCTGCCGAGAACTAAAAAAAGTATAAATATTAAAAAATTAAAAAAAAAAAAAAAAAGAAAACATTTCTTGTAGAGTTTAATTGCCATATTATATGAGTGTAATTTTTTTTTTAACGGTACTAGGGGATTGAATCCAGGGCTATTTTACCACTGAGCTACATTCCAAGGATTTTTTATTTTTCATTTTGAGACAGGGGCTTGCTAAGTGGTTGAGGGTATCCTCAAACTTATGATCCTCCTGCTTCAGCCTCCTAGGCAGCTGGAATTACAGGCAGGTGCCACCATATTATAAAGTGGTACCAAATATTTATAATAATAATTTTTAAAACTCTGATCTATTCTCCAATCTTAATCTCCAGATATGCAACTCCTTTAAGCAGATTTGCTCAATCCTCTGTCTTTAAAAAGAATTCCCCCCCCCTTTTTTTTTTAGTTGTAGATGAACACACAGTATCTTTTATTAATTTTTATGTGGTGCTGGGGATTGAACCCAGTGCCTCACACATGCTAGGCAAGCACTTTACCACTGAACTACAGCCTCAGCCCCCACTTTTACATCTTGTAAATCAAGTGCAATTACCTGTCCATAAATTTAATTATATCTCCATTTGTGATTTGCAATCACATAGGTGATTTATGTCTTGTTTTTGAGGTACTGGGGATTGAATCCAGGGGCACTCTACCGTTGAGCTACATCCCAGCCCTGTTTATTTTATTTTGAAACAGGGTCTTCACACGTTGCCCAGGCTAGGCTTGAATTTGTGATCCTCCTGTATGAGGCTCCTGAATCCCTGGGAAACTTTGGTGATTTCTTTCAGTATTAAGGACTAGAAATCTTTATTTGTTAAAAGTGGCAGAACATGTCATATTCTTTTATCTCAAAATGTGTTTCAAGGGCTGGGAATGTGGCTCAAGCGGTAGCGCGCTCGCCTGGCATGTGTGCGGCCCTGGTTCCATCCTCAGCACCACATACCAACAAAGATGTTGTGTCTGCCGAGAACTAAAAAAAATATATATATTAAAAAAAAAATTCTCTCTCCTCTCTCTCCTCTCTCACTCTCTCTTTAAAAAAAAAAAAATGTGTTTCAAAAATAGGGCACGGTGGCACATACCTGTAATCCCAGTAGCTTGGGAGGCTGAGGCAGGAGGATCTTGGAGTTCAAAGCCAGCTTCAGCAACAGCGAGGCACTAAGCAACTCAGTGAGACCCTGTCTTTAAATAAAATACAAAATAGGGCTGGGGATGTGGCTCAGTGGCCAAATACCCCTGAGTTCAATCCCTGGTACCCATCCCCACCAAAAAAAAGGTGTTTCAAATTTCTTACCTTGTTTACTCTTCCTCTTCCAGCATGAAAATTATCTTTCTCTCTCTTTTTTGGTTCTAGGGGTTGATCCCATGGATACATTACCACTGAGCTACCTGTCAGCTTGTTTTTATTTTGAGATAGGGTCTTGCTAAGTTGCTGAAGCTGGCCTCAAACTTGTTATCCTCCCACCTCAGTGACTTCCTGAGTCACTGGGATTACAGGTGTGTGCCATTGCACCCAACATCTCCTTTTTTATTGAGATATGATTCACATACCGCAAAATTCATCTTTTAAAAAAAATTGTCTTTCTTTATGAAAAAGATGGCAAGATAAATAGATCTTACATGGTTTACCATCAGGTGTGATTCGGCTTTCTAGAAACAAGGGTCTTTTGTCCTCCTTAAAGAATAAAAGGGTTCCAAAGTCAAGGCAGAATAGCACAGAAAGGAAGAGTCAGGGAAATTCAAGGCATTGATTTTGTCTAAGCAAAAAGGAGTAGTGAATGCCTTTCAATGATTTCCTCTCATAGGAAATCATTTCCCCTAGTTCATCATTTCTTATTCATATCATTGGTCTTTTATCAAATATAATGCACAGAATTAGATACCTTTAGCACTGGAGATTGAATCCAGTGTCTTGCACATGCTAGTCAAGCGCTCTCCCATGGAGCTACACCCCCAGCTTTTTTTATTTGATTTTGAGATAGGGTTTCACTAAGGTACCCAGGCTGGCCTTTAACCTGTGATTCTCTTGCTTCAACCTTCCTGGCCAAATTTATTTATTTATTTATTTTTAGCAATTCCAATGAAAATTTAGTAAGCCATCATTAAATGGGACATATTTAAGAAATGCTCCCTCTCTCTTTGATGTACAATTCACAACACCAATCCAGGATTAACACTTTGCTGTTTCTCAGCTGGGTGCATCCCATGTTTCAGTAGTTTTGTACAATTAAGCAATATCCAATAGTGTAGTGGCGTAAAAGTTCAAGTTTTCTCAGAAAGTGATGGATATTAGAATGATATTGCAGCTCATGAAGACTTTGCTTTGTTTTAAAGACCACTGAGGTGGACTCATTGCTTCCCATGATGGTGCTGGTTTGGCCAAAATCTTTACTCACAAAGCTCTGTCTAAAATGTATTGTTCTCTCTCTGTTTCTGATCTCTTGTGAGCTGCTTCCCTCTGCCACACACTCTGCCATGATGCTCAGCCTCACCTTAAGCCCCAAGGAATGGAGCCAGCCTCCTATAGACTAAGATCTCTGAAACCATAAGCCCTCAAATAGACTTTTCCTCCTTTAAAGTTGTTCTGGTCAGATATTTTAATCACAGCAGCAAAATAGCTGACTGAAACAGAAATTGGTACCAAGACATAGAGCCCTTGCTGTGACTAATCTGACCATGAGGTTCAGAAGCTTTTTGAGCGTTTTGGAATTGGTGGGAGGCATTTTAAGCTGTGTAGCAGTGCAAGCTGGAAATGCGTTAGGTTGTGGTAAATGGAACTTAATGACTAATTCTGGTGGGAGCTCAGAAGACCAGAATGCCAATAGGACTGTGAACAGTGAAGAAGGTTTTAGAGGAAAAGGAGAACACTATCAGTAACTAGACTAGAGGCCATTAGATTTATGTTGTGGGTGAGAAGTTGTCTGCATTTTGTCCATGACCTGAGACCTTCTGTGAGGCTGATTTTAATCTGGTAGGAGAAAAATCCTAGGCAGCATAGCGGTGGCATGGATGTTGCTGGTGGCTTTTAACCAAATTTATTGTGATAATCCAGAGCAAAAAGCAGAGCAAAAAGAATTGGAAAATGTGGACTCAAAGTCAAAGGCTGGAATGAAATTAGAGCTAAAGAAGTTGCAGTTGCTAAAGACAATACTACACTAAAGAAATGCTAAAGACTTTGCCCAGAAACAATAAGAAAGGTGGCTTCAGGGCATTTCAAGCTCAAGAGAGTAAGGGTGAAAATTCTCTTGAGAAGAGACCAGTGAGGCACCCTTCTTGACAATGGGGCCTAGGAAGTTTTTTTTTTTTAATGTATTCAGTCACCCAGTGGCTCAGAGGCTGCTGCAGCCACGGTCCCTGGAGGCTGGGCTATTACTGCTCAAGATGGCAGCAGGTCTTGGCATCAACCATGTGGTGCTGGTTCTGCAAGACTGAAGGATGCTGGACTTAGAGGGTCATGGAGGCTGCCACCAAGATTACAAAGGAAGGCCTGGGAAGCCAGGCAAAGTGCAGCTGGGTTGGAGTCCCTGCGGGCACACCCTGGGAAGCCAGAGTGTGGAGATGTGAGGAGGAAGCCAAAGCTGCAGAGGAGACCCTCAAGGTTAAGAAATGCCAATAACGTGGGACATCATCCTAGGAAAGCTTCAGGAATTGAGCAGAGACAAGCTAACAGAGAGGCCACTTGGGCTGCAACCAACAAGGCCAAGGGGTGGAGCTACACAAGCCTTTTGGAGAAGACATCATGCCATGTGCTCCAGATGCCAAACACAGAACTACAGGGCTTGTTTGCCTAGCTGGATTTCGGCCTTGCTTTGCTCCTATCCTTTTTTTCTATGAGCCTATTTTTGTGAAAAGAAATGTTTACTCTGTACCTTTATATATTTGACACTTGTAAATTGCTTTTATTTTATTTTTATAGGAGCTCACAATTCTAGATTGCCTTGAGCCTCAGAGAAGACTTTGGACTTGAACTTTGAGCAATCTTGGAACTGTTTAGACTAGGGGGACTCTTGGAAATGGACAAAATGCATTTTGCATTGTGAGATGGTTGTGAGCTTTTGGGGGTGGAATGTTATGGCTTGGATGTGAGGTGTCCCCCTAAAACTCATATGTGAGACAATCCAAAAAAGTAAAAAATAAGGGCTGGGGTTGTGGCTCAGTGGTAGAGCACTGCCTAGCATGTGTGAGGCACAGGGTTCGATTCTCAGCACTGCATAGAACCAAGTAAAAGAAAGGTCCATTGACAACTAAAAACAACAACAACAACATAAATAAATAAATAAATAAATAGATAAATAAATAAATAAATAAAATAATGTATTGTTATCACCTGGGGCCTTCTTCCACAGGGTTGGAGGTAGCTGACTCCAAGTCAGCAGAGGATTCCAAAGTCGGCTTGTTCTCCAGACATACGTAGATCTGTGGTCTGATTTAGGTCAGTGGTTGAATCTTGGTCCCTGTTCCCTCCACCTCTGTGGTTAACTCTAGATCACTGGTCAGTTCTAGTAGGTCAGTGGTTGATGAGGGCAGCGTGACAGGGAGGATCAGGACCTTTCAGAACATGATGCTGGTGCCTCGGGAAGAACAGGTGGCTGGTAGGTGAGTAGGTACCTAAATTGATTGTTTGTGCTACTGATGTCCATACTCTTGTGCTGTAGGCACTGTCACCTTTGGATATCCTTTGTAATGTCATATTTACATATTAAAATGCAGTCACATTTCAAATCAGATATCAAATTTTGCTGTAGGTAGGGGGTGTGACTCAGTAGTAGTTTAATTCCCACCACCACTAAAAAGAAAGTTTGTTACAAGATTATAACAGAATTTTGTACAATTGTTTTTTTTTTTTTTTTTTTGAAAAAGTGGTGGCACACACCTATGATCCTAGGAGGGATCCTTGACTCAGGAGGCTGAGGCAGGAGGATTATAAATTCCAGGCAGGCATCAGCAAATTGGTGAAAACTTGTCTTAAAATAAAGAATAAGGGCTGGGGGTGTAGCTCAGTGGTAGAGTGCTTGTCCCATATGCACAAGGTGTTGAGTTCCAAACCCAGAACCACAAAAAAAGAAAAAAAAAATTTTTTTTTTAAAGGACTAGGTACACAGGACAATGGTAAAGCTCCCCTGGGTTCAATCCCCAGTACCCACCCACCCCCCCAAAAAAAAAGGGAAAAATGTCAGGAGGGTGGGGGCTTGTGAGAAAATATATCACATTTTAAAACTCTGAGAGTTTTAAAGTGAAGCATGGTGGTACCTGCCTGTAGCCCCAGCTACTCTGAAGTCCACAGGCATAGAAGTAGGAGACCAGCCTGGGCAATATAGTGCATAGCAAGGCCTCATCTCAAAAATAAGTAAGAATAAAAAATAAAATTCCAAACTCAGATTTGTGTTGGTGAGGAAACGTAGGGACTCCCCAAATGATTTTGCATGTTTTTTTTTTTTTTTTTTTAACTTGCAAGTGCTAAGAATCAAACCCAGGGCCATGAACTAAAGCCTCTCCACATGGGAAAAAAAAGTAAAGAGGATAAAAATGATGAGAGAAAATGATTAGGTTGATGAACAGAACATCTTTGGGCAATATTACTGAGTTTGACAACTGCACTTTTCCTGTGTAGTTCTGGAAGTACTCACCTGGGTAGAAGGGGAAGGTGGTACCAAGCTGGTGGAGATATATTTTGAATCAAGTATTTGATCTTTTTTTTGGGGGGGAGGAGGGTTGGGGGATTGAACCCGGGGTGCTTAACCACATCCCTAGCCTTTTAAAAAATTTTTATTTTTAGTTATACATGGGCACAATGTCTTATTTTGCTTATTTATTTTTATGTGGTGCTGAGGATGGAACCCAGGCTCTCACACGTGCGAGGCAAGTGCTCTACTGCTGAGCCACAACCCCAGCCCATCCCTAGCCCTTTTTATGTTTTATTTAGAGACAGGTTCTCGCTAAGGTGAATAGGGCCTTGTTAAATTGCTGGGGCTAGCCTTGAACTCCTGCCTCAGCTCCCAAGCTGCCGGAATTACAGGCTTGTGCCACCACACCCCATAGCATTTGCTCTTCTTACACACTTTTCTGATTACACCAGGTAAAGAGCAGTCTCTTCCAGCCTAGACCCTCCTTTCTCTTTCAGTGCTTAGAACCTCCTAAACGCTAAATCACTGGATACTCTATGGGGATTTTGCTGTCCAGGGGATTCAGTAAAAGCAACTTTTCATGTTATATTTTTTGTACCTTTTGGATTTTCTATGTAGGAGGCTGAGGCAGGAGGAGGGTAAGTTTGAGACAAGCCTGGGCAACTTAGTAAGACCCTGTCTCAAAATTTTAAAACAGTTTTAAAAGACAGGGAAGTAGTCATTTTTAAATGACTGGGGAAGTAGTTCAGTGTTAGAACACTTGTCTACAATGCATGAGGCACTGGGTTGGACCCCAGTATTGCAAAATAATAAAAAAGGAAGTTATTATTATAAAGACTTGATTAAGATGGAAATTTAAGATTTAGTTATCTTGCCAGCATAGCCTCTTGGATTTACTCTTTTCGTTCATTTGATTTGTGATTTAGTGCTGTGAAGTTTCAGTTTGGGAACCTCTCCCTGCAAACCACACCCTCACCCAAGTTATCTAAACAGATCATTTTATGCATGACATCTCATTTCTTCCACTCCACTCTCCCACCAGCAAATGAAACATCTTGTTAAAACAGAGAATACCACCTCAAGCTTGAGATCAGAATTACAGTCACATGTCAGCTCTGCTACGTTTACTGGATACGTGACCTTTCTGCAAGGCAGTAAATGTGCAGGGATTCTATTTCTCCTGTGAGGCTGCAGAAGGTGCATTCATTAGATCAGGAGTCAGAAGATAGGCTGTGACTTCTGGCTCTCCCACTCTGTCGCTGTGTGACCTTGAACGTGCTGTGAGTTTAGGCTTTCGATAAAATGAGAATAGTACTTCCAGGGAGGTTGTGAGACAGTGAGGAAAGCAAGAAAGTAAGATGCCTGGTACCTAGGACATGTGGTGCCTTTTCCTCCCTCCTTCCTTTCTGAGTTAATTTTGTTTGTTTTACTTTGTAAAATGGGAATAAGTGAACTTCATCAAACCGGCTCATTGCCAAGCGTAGGCACACCTGAATTTCCAAGGACTTGGGTGGATTGAGGCAGGAGGATCTTAAATTCGAGGGCAGTCTCAAAAAAGTGAAAAGGGCTGTGGATGTAGCTCTGTTGTAGAGAGCCCCTGGGTTCAACTCCCAGTACCTCAAAACAAAACCAACCCTGTGTATTATGCAGATTCTCTGCCTCTCATAGTACTTTATAAACTGTAAAGCGGAAAGTAGAATGTGTGGTTCTTTGGGCACCAGGCTGTAAATTTCACTGACCTCTCTCAATTGTGATTGAATTCCAGAGAAGAGCTGTTTTTCTAGGTTGGAATTAGGCAAGTTTTTCCTAGGCTTAGCCCCAGGCAGCTGAGGGACGAGGCTCAGGGTTCCCTTCTGGAAGGGGAGCCAAGCATGGGTATTGTTCTTCAGATGCCTGGATTCCGGCTCACTCCCTCTGGAGGAGAGAAGCTGCTCTGGCCCTTTGAAACACATTGGTGAAAACTCACACAGAAGCCAAAGCTGGAGAGCATGGTGATTCTGCTGCTGCTGCTGCTGCTGATGATGATGATGATGATGATAATAATAATACAGCCAGGGCAGGAGCAAATGCTTGAGTCCCTGCTACTCAGGGGCCTGAGGTTGGAGAATTTCTTGAGTCCAGGTGTTCAGGGCCAGCCTAGGCAGAATAGTGAGACACCATCAAAAATGGTGATGATGATGATGATGATGGTGATGATGATGATGATGATGATAATGAGCCACACCTGACATTCATATACCATGCTCTGGAAGAAGTCAGTGCAGTGCTTTCACCCAGTACTTTGATTTGTAAAGTTTTTATTGCATTTTCTATTTCTCTTTTGAAATTGTATATTTATATATGTGTTTACATGTAGTATGTAATTTAAACTTTTTTTTTTACATTAAGGGAGCAAAATGGTTTAAAGGGTTGAATTGAACCCTATAATCTCCACCCAGAAAAACAACAAATATGCCAGGTGTGGTGGTGCATGCCTGTAATCCCAGTGACTCAGGAGACTGAGAGAGGAAGATCCAAGTTTGAGGCCAGGTTTAGCAATTTACTGAGACACTGTCTCAAAATAATATTTTTTAAATGGCTGGGAATGTAGCTCCGTGGTAGAGAGCTTGCTTAGCTGGGGTGCTGCTTTGGGTTTAATTTCCAGTATAGGTGGGTGCGGTGGTACATACCTATAATCCCAGTGGCTCAGGAGGCTAAGGCAGGAGGATCAAGAGCTCAAAGCCTGAGGCTGGGGTTGTGGCTCAGTGGTAGTGTGCTTGCCTAGCATGCAGGAGGCACTGGGTTCGATTCTCAGCACCACATACAAATAAATAAAATAAAAGCCCATCACTAACTAAAAAGTATTAAAAAGAGAGAGAGAAAAGTTCAAAGCCAATCTCATCAAGGCCCTACTCAGTGAGATCCTGTCTCTAATCTGCTCAGCTCCCAGCCCCTCACCTCATTCTCCCACCTAGTCCTCTCACTGGAAATAATCATAATTCCAGCCTGGAATTCCAGGCCATTTTCAAATTAAAGTTTCATTATTACTATCCTTAGGTTGTTCTCTTATGAAAAAAGAGACTCTGGAAAGAGTGAGGAGAGAGTGAGCTTCCATAATATAAAAATAATTTTAGACAGGACACTTTTCAAATTGCAACCAGCAGAGCTGAAAATTGAACCAAGGTGGTTTCCAGGGCAGGGTGGTTTCTGGTCACCTTCACCTCAGTAAATACTGCTGATTGACTGGCTCTGGCTCCGGCTCTGGCTCCAGTTCGCCTGCCAGAGACATCCAGACCCAGGAGATCTGACAAATCACTAGCATCCTTCAGTTCTTAATCTGATAATTTACACTTATCTCTCCCCCTGTGTCCTCATAGACTTTCCCTCTGCTTCTGTTTCTTCTACACACAGTAGCAGGGACACACTTCTCTCTTCTTTCCTTCCTAAAGGTTAATGTCAAAGACATGTCCAGGCCAGGTCAGAAAATATTACATCAGAGATACTGCTGCTATATTTACCCCCAACTTGCCTTTCAAGCAAAGCAATTTATAAGATGAAAAACAGCAGAGACAAAATGTCCTGGCTATCATCAGAAAAGAAAAAAAAATTGAATTTTAAAGCTCTGTATGATTTTACTTTGCAATAATTTTACTTTGGTCTAAATTTCCTTTCCCTCTTGTCATTTTTAAAAAATTTTTCCCTTAGGTATTACGTCAGTCCAGGCCCAGGGCCCTGCAGTGGCCATTCAGGGTTTAATCCCTTCTGGGCTGTCACCATTGCCTCTGAGAAGAAAGAGACTAAACAGGAGAACTACAGGCACAGTCACCACTGGATTTGCTTTGGTGTGAAGTTTCCATATAGGCCTCTGGACCCTACCCTACCACTAGCCCCTGCAAACCAATTATTTTTATTCATTATTATTATTATTTTTAATGTGTCAGGCTGGCTCCTTGAACAAAGGGAGTCATTGATTTTTCTTTTCTTTCTTTCTTTTTTTCCTTTTCCTTTTTGTTTTGTTTTTTTTTTTGGTACTGAGGATTGAACACAGGGGTGCTCTATCACTGAGTTGTAGCCCCAGCCCTTTCTATTTTTTACTTTGAGACAGGGTATCCCTAAATTGTGCAGGCTGGTCTCAAACTTGCAATCCTCCTGCCTCAGCCTCCTGAGTCACTGGGATTACAGGCCTGTGCCACTGTGCCTAACTAACTCAATTGTTTTTCTTCTCCAAGACTCAGTTATTTGCCCCTCAGTAAAACAGAAAGGATCCATTCTATCTCACCTGGAGAGGCATTGTTAGGTGAATAAATGTGAATAAGGTCTTGACAGATGGTAGTTAATTCAGCTCTGATTCAATCCAACAACTAGGGCTAGTGGTAGGAGTAGGGTCCAGAGGCCTATATGGGTGTTGGGGTGGAACCTGGGCCTTGCACACGCTAAGCAAGTTCTCTGACACTGATCTAAACCCCAACAAACACTTCCTCTCTCTGCTTTTGAAATGAGGTCTCATTATGTTTTCAGGCTGACCTTGGACTCCTGAACTCAAATAATCCTCTATCCTCAGCCACCCGAGTTACTGTAATTACAGGCAAGTTCCACCCAGTAGCAATCACTTCTTGAGAATATATTAAATGTGGCAGAAGGTAACGCCCAGCAAGGACATTGTAATGCCCTTAAAAGTTCTATAGTTCTAAAGTCTAAGGGTTGGGGTTGTGGCTCAATGGTAGAGTACTCGCCTATCATGCAGGAGGCACGGGGTTCGATCCTCAGCACCATTTAAATGTAAGATAAAGATATTGTGTCCACCTAAAACTTAAGAATAAATATGAAAAAAAAAAAAGGTTCTACAGTCTGGTAACTGGTAAAAAGATAAATTTACAAAGAACCATAATCCCAGGTAACAAATAATGAGTTTCAAGTTTTATACGAGGGAATACTGAAGGAGTTAGGAGACTAGAGGAAATTTGTAAACGAGAAGGAAGAAAGAGCAGACCCCTGTACCTGCTTTCCTCCATTCATCTCACACACAAATACATCATTCTTTTTCCCTGCTTAAGAGAGTTGCCAACTTAAACAGATGCCTCATCCCCTTTTTCTTAGCTACTAGATATGGAATAAAAGTTTGCTACTATTAAAAATTTTACAGAACACTAATATAAATAACACAAATTAGGTTATTTATGCATTCTTAATAGATCACATCTTATACAGGACTTAGATTCTGATGATGGATAAGTAGGAAAAACTTCCTTTTTAAAAAAATATTTATTTTTTTTAGTTGTAGTTGAACACAATACCCTTGTTTTATTTATTTTTATGTGGTGCTGAGGATCGAACCCAGGGCCTCACATGCGCTAGGTGAGTGCTCTACAGCTGAGCCACAATCCCAGCCCCAGGAAAAACTTCCTTTAATAATCAAAAGAAAATAATCCTTGAAGATCTCCAAATCTTTTTTTTCCTTTCATATTGGTCTTTTTTATTAATTTTTATTTATATATGACAGCAGAATGCATTACAATTCATATTACACATATAGAGCACAAATTTTTCATATCTCTGGATGTATACAAAGTATATTCACACCAATTTGTGTCTTCATACATGTACTTTGGATAATGAGGTTTCCAAATTACTCTTAATTAATACTTTTTTTCTTTTTTTTAAAGAGAGAGAATTTTTTAATATTTATTTATTTTTTAGTTTTCAACAGACACAACATCTTTGTTGGTATGTGGTGCTGAGGATCGAACCCGGGCCGCACGCATGCCAGGCGAGCGCGCTACCACTTGAGCCACATCCCCAGCCCCCAAATTACTCTTAAATGGTCAGCACATGGGCATTTCAGTTTTAGATGAGGGAATGCTGAGGGAATTAGGAGATTAGAGGAAATTTGTAAAGGAGAAGTGGCATTTGAGATAAAATGGAACCAGAGGACAATCTCTATCCTTTTTTTTTTTTTTTTCTTTTTGGTATGGGGATTGAACTCAGGGGCACTTGACCACTGAGCCACATTCCTAGCCCTATTTTGTATTTTATTTAGAGACAGAGTCTCATTGAGTTGCATAGTGCCTCATTTTTGCTGAGGCTGGCTTTGAACTCGTGATCCTTCTGTCTCAGCCTCCTGAGCCTCTGAGATTACAGGCATGGGCCACTGCACATGACTGGAGGACATTCTAGATAGAATACAGAAAGGTGTAGAACCTAGTGTGGTGGCTCCCAGCTGTAATCCCTGTTACTCAGGAGGCTGAGGCAGGAGGATTATAAACTCAAGGTCAGGCTCAGCAATTTACTGAGACCGTATTTCAAAATAAAAAATAAAAAGGACTGGGTATCTTGCTCAGTGGTAGAGCACCCTGGGTTCAATTTCCAGTACCGAAAAAAAAAAAAAAAAAAAGCACTGTTCGGGAATAGCTTCCCTATGTAACCAAACATGTTTTCCATGGTGCTTTTTCCCAAGTGTTCACAGGGAGGAGGGGCATTTCATGCGGAAGGGAACACAAGGACATTCCAGATAGAATCAAGACACCTGGCTCCCTATTAGAAGATGAGCTTTCTGACAATAGGACCTTTGTTCTTCACCTCTGTCCTCCACTCTGTGGGCAGCCTAGCAGTGGGCCTCACTTAGAGTCCATAGATGGAGACTCCACCTGAGGGCCAGGGTAAACTCTGCTTTTTGTCTCAGGCATTTTTCTGAGTTTTTTTTTTTTTTTTTTCAACTTTTTTAGTTGTAGACGAACACAATACTTTTATTTTATTTTATTTTTTTTTTTTTAATGTGGTTCCAGGGATCAAACCCAGGGCCTCATGCATGCGAGGCAAGCGCTCTGCCACTGAGCCACAACCCCGGCCCCTGTTTCAGGCATTTTTCTTTGACAAATTTCATCTTTGCAATAACCGTCATCTATTAGTTCAGAGGATGTGAAGAAAGGTATTGGGGATTGAACACAGTTCCCGTGCATGATGGGCAAGACCTCTACCACTGATCTACAGCCCTAGTCCCCTTATTTTTATTTTTTATTTATTTTTGGTACTGGGGATTGAACCCAGGGGCACTTAATCACTGAGCCACATCCCTAGCACCCTTTCTTATTTTTTTTATTTTAGTTAGAGACAGGGTCTCACTGAGTTGCTTAGAGCCTTGCTAAATTGCTGAGGCTGGCTTTGAACTCATATTCCTCCTGCCTCACACTCTGGGAATATAGGTGTGAGCCACCACTCCTGGTCTCAAATGTTTATTGAAGGAGTTGGTGTTTTGATATAAGGTTTTGTTCCCAGAGATTAAATTGCAAATTCTTAACCTTTTCACTACTAAGGAACTGCCAAATAGTTAATTGATTAACTAATTCCTTTTTCCTTAAGATAACCAGGCCTACCACAGAGTTGCTGGAACTCTAGACAAAGCTAAAAGAATTGGGTAGCCTAAAAAGAATTGACAATTTGTATGAAGCCCTTTTGAAATGATGAGAACAGCTCACACACCTTAATTAACACCTTCTTAGAGGCTCCAGGATTGTGGTGGCACTGGCGGGTAGAAAAGGTTCAGGCCCAACATTTTCCATTAGCATGCTTAAGTGTCTAGCTTTTTTGAGGTCACCATTTATATCCCGGCTGGGTGGTACATCCTGTTGTCCTAGCAATTAGGGAGGCTGAAATAGGAGGATTGCAAGTTTGAGGCCAAGCCTTGGCAAGTCAGTGAGACCCTGTCTCAAAATAAAAAGAGCTGGAATATAGTGCCCCTAGGTTCAATCACCAGTACTCTGCCAGCTCATATCAAAGAGAGATAGAGATAGAGATAGAGATAGAGATAGGGAGACAGAGAGAGAGAGAGAGAGAGAGAGAGAGAGAGAGAGAGAGAGAGGAGAGAAAACTATTTTATAGGAAGGGAGTTGAGCGGAGGGTAGTGGCACGTATCTGTAATCCCAGTGACTCTGGAGGCTGAGGTAGGAAGAGGATCACAGGTTTGAGGCCAACCTCAGAAATTTAGCAAGGCCATAAAGCAATGTAGCAAGACCTTACCTCAAAATAAAAAATAAAAGAAACTAGAGAAGACGCTCCATGGTAAAGCTTTCCTGAGTTCAATCCCTGTATCAAAACAAAGGTTGGGAGTTGAGAAGAGAGAACAGGGTAATGAGTAAGGAATAAGGAGCTACCCTGGGTATTCTCTGGCCTTGAGGATGATGCTTATTGCTTTTAGTCAATTAACTAAATTAGAGCTTACTTTGGTTCAGTTGAGAAGACGTTGTATAATAGGAAAATCACAGATTGTGAAGAGAGGCATATTTGGGTTTTAATGCCTTTTTAAAAAATATTTATTCCTAAGTTTTAGATGGACACAACACTTATGTGGTGCTGATGATCGAACCCAGTGCCTCGTGTATGGTAGGTGAGCACTCTACCACTGAGCCACAACCCCAGTCCCAATGCCTGTTTGTTCTCACCACCTCTATAACTTCTGAATCTCATAGATCAAAAAACTTATTCTTGTAATTATTATATGTGAGATAAGATATGTTAAAATAAATAAATAAAAATCCGGGGCTAGGAATGTAGCTAGCTCAGTGGTCCTTAGCATGCTTGAGGCCCTGGGTCCTGGGAGGAACTCTAGCATAAAAATAAATAAAATAAAGTAAAATAAAATCATATCCTGGCATTAATAGACATTCATTGAAACCTTTAGAATTATAATTTTGTTTTAATTTAGTGGCTCCGAATTACATTTGCACAACTGACATTTTCTTGTGAAATTTAAGTCTGGTTAAAATAAACTTGAAAGACCGCAGATATTTTTAGTTAAGATAAAGTGTGAGCCAAACAAAAGAGCATGACCTTAAGGAATCTAGTGATCGCCAGGAAGATAGACTGCTGACAAAGCTGCCAATCTGTGTCAGAATTTTTCATTTGACTTTTCTAACATCATCTCGATCAGTTTTAATCTAGAAAGTGATTTTCAACATGAAGATCATCAAGAATGTACGACAAGTATTTATTTCAAGTTGTGACATAATTGTTGTTTATTTCTATTTTAGAATCCTCATTCCAAGATCTTCTGGGTTTGTAGGCCTGACATTTGGGGGTACAGCTTGTGTTTCCAAGCTTTTGCCTGACCTTTCTGTTTTGTTCACTAAGACCAGATGTTGACCCTTTGCATCTGTGTCTTACCAGGAACTGTAGAGGGAATGGGGGTGGGGAGGTGAGTTCCCTAGCACTACTATTAAATCCCTCTAAGCAAGACTATCTCTTTTTTGTTTGTTTTTGCTTTGATTAAAGCTTCTCCTAGTAGTTGTAACATTTGCATATTCAGTAGCTATTCCTGCTGTGTTTCTGACTACTTTAATTTCAAAGAGAGGAAAAGAAAAAGAAATAACCTACCTTGTTAGATTTAAAAATCCAAAGAACATACAAGATAGGTGTGTGCCTCTCTCTTCTTAGCCCCACGCCTGAGGGCTCCTCTTCTGGGAAACTGGTTTGGTCAGATGGGGAGTAGATAGGTAGATTTTTCCAGTTTAATCGTATTCCAGAGACCAGAGTTGAAAAATAGGTGGAGATTTCGAGATTTCCCTAAAATTGGTAAATTTTAGAACTAATCTTAAATTTTGAACTAATCTTAAAAACCAGCAAGACCATCCCACAAGCAGGATCTCTGCCTGAGACAGCCTTTCCACTTCTTCCCTGGATTAGAAGCAGCTCAGCCAACCCTCTCTTCAGAGAAGCCTTTCCATCACCTCTCCCCACAGGCTTACAGAAACTTCCTTCCAACATGGCTGTAACCTTTGGTGTAGCTTGTAACACACTGATTACAAGTTGATGGCCGTAGAGGCGCCTAGGTTAGTTACTCAAGAGATCTGTATATGTGTGTGTTCGTGCGCATTTGTGTGTAAAATCAAGTGCAAGATCTGGTCAGTATTTAACTGCATTGTAATACTGGAAGGAAGGAAGAAGAAAGGGAAGAGGGAAGGAAGGGAGAGAGGAAACCCTGTTGTGCCTTCTCCTCACCCCCCACCTGACCACTCCCCACCCTTAATACCTCCTGCCCCACTTCCTTCCAAGAGAGAGGACAGTCTCCCAGGCAGGGAACACCAGTCAATTTTCTGCATTTTGAAAAAAAAGCAAATGCATGTTGAGTTTCCAGTTCCCCAAGAATGGTAGAAAGCCCACACCGAAAAAAGACAAGGTGTCTAAGCACTGAAATAGCACATTTTTAAAAATTTCCAGTTCCAATCCAAACCTTCGGTCAGAGTGGAATCCAGCCCTGTAAAGGAAAAACTGAGAGTTTCAATGCTGTTTTTGACTCTGTGATGACTCGGGGCTTTTTCTTCCCTTCAGTGTGTTCATCCATAAAAATGAGTCTGTGTGAAAAAATGTGAGTTGTGATCCATTAGCAGGTTGTGTCATCAATTTAGCAGGTTGCGACTGGCGTTTTACAGTTAAAATCAGAGTACATCGTTTGTGGTAAAAATTGTTTCATGACACTTGGTTTTGGCTCTATTTTATGATGTAAGTAATTGGATCATGGTTCCAAATATACTTTTTTTATGTATTTACTTTTTTGGTACTGGGGATTGAACCCAAGGGCGCTTAACCACTGAGCCACATTTCCAGTGCTTTCTTTTATTTAGAGACAGAATCTCACTAAGTAGCTTAGGGCCTCACTAAATTGCAGAGGCTAGTTTTGAATTTGAGATTCTCTTGCCTCAGCTGCTGGGATGACAGGCGTGGGCCACTGTACCTGACCTCAAATGTATTTCTCAAAGTGTCTAGGTCAAAAATTTTCAAGACAAAACAATGAAAAAGCTAAAAAAAAAAAAAAAAAAAAAAAAAAACTAGTGGGGATACAGCTTTGTGGTAGAACATTTGCCTAGCATATGCAAGCCCTGGGTTCAGTTCATTCCCCAATATGGGGTGGAGAGAAAGAGAGAGAGAGAGAAAAAAAGAATTAAAAAGACGGGGCCAGGTGCAGTGGTGCATGCCTATAATCCCAGTGGTTCAGGAGGCTGAGGCAGGAGGATCATGAGTTCAAAGCCAGCCTCAGCAAAAAAAGCCAGGTACTAAGCAATTCAGTAAGACCCTATCTCTGAATAAAAAAATACAAAATAAGGGTGGGAATGTAGCTCAGTGAGCAAGTGACCCTGAGTTCAATCCCCAGCACCCCCCCTAAAAGAAAGACATTGGACTAGATGGTAAGTGAGGTCCCTCTCATCTTAATCTATATGAATTTGGCAGGATTTCAATGCAACACTTAACAGAGACGGGGAAAGGAGAGGCAGGAATTGAAGAGAGATAAATTAGAACACTTAAAACAATTCTCCTAAGCTCCACCGTACCTTGCCTGACTTCTGTATTATCTCTTTTATGTTATTGATTTATTTATTTTGAAATAGGGTCTCACTGAGTTACCCCGACTAAGCAATTTAGCAAAACCCTGACTCAAAATAAAATAACAAGGACTGGGGAGCCAGGTGTGGTGGTGCATGCTTGTAATCCCAGTGGCTCAGGAGGCTGAGGCAGGAGGATTGCAAGTTCAAAGCCAGCCTTAGCAATTGCGCAAGACCCTGTCTCAAAGAATAAAAAAGGACTGGGGATGTGGCTCAGTGGTTAAGCACCCGTGGTACCAATAAGCAAACAAAAAGATAACCAAAAGAGAACTGGGGATGTAGCTCAGTGGTTGAGAGCCCCTGGGTTCAATCCCCAGTACCAACAAACAAACAAACAAAAACTAAGTTACCAAGGCTGGCCTCCAACCCCTGATCCTCCTGCCTCAGTCTCTGGAGGAGGTGGGATTGCAGGTGTGCCTCCCTGGGCCTGGTTATTACCTGCTAGCTCCCCCCTCCCACCCAACACACACACATCCTTGGTTTCTTCTTCTCTGTACTAAGGTGCTTCATCACTGAGCTACATCCCCTTTCCTTTTCACTTTTTATTTTGAGATAGGGTTTCATTAAGTTGCTGAGGACAGCCTTGAATTTGTGATTCTCCTGCCTTAGCCTCCTGAATACCTAGGATAAACAGGCAATGTACCACCACACCCAGGTTATTGCCTTTTCTTCCGAGTTGGAAAGAGCATGATGTTTTTGCAGAACTATTCGCTCCACCTAGCTCCCTTCTCCACCTCTGATATGATATTTATTGTCTTTATGCTCACCCTGCCCCTTCCTACTCCTCCCACCTCCGTGTCTGGGCACCCACTTAAGTGTGCTGTGCAGGATCTAATTACCACTAGGTGTCTGGCTCTGGCCTCTATTCATCCTTGGTGGTCTCCAGCATGTGCTCCACACACTCTTGGAGTCAAGAAGTGTGTGTTTAGAACGTGGTATCTGTAAGAGAAGGGAGATAAAAATGGGCTGGCCAAGTGTAGATAAAGTCCATTGTGTAAAGGCAAAGGGCAATTTCTACTCCACTTTTTAATGTTCTCCTCCAGAGAAAGTCAAATTAAATAGGAGAAATACAGATTTATTAATGTACAAAATGGGGAAATCATGGCACTGGGTAAATCACGGGAGTGTGATTACCCACTAGCCCAACATGGTTCAGAAACCCATAAGCCCCCTTTTATATAAGGGAGTGGGGAATGTCAGGAGAATGGTAAATTAATTTTAGAGGAACCCAATGGGCTTTGGAACATGCAGTGGTCTGGGAAAAGGTCCAGTGGACCTGTAGAACCAACAGTAGATTGTAAATTATTTACAACAACAGATTATGCATTTGTCCTCAAAAATAGAGAACAGAACTGTGTGACAGAAATCTGTCCAGGTGTATTGATAAGACTTATCTTTCTTCTTACAATATAAGTGTAGTCTCCTCTGGTTAGTAAAATTTCAGCAAGAAGACGGAGGCAATTGTGTTCCTCTTTGGGCCAATCCTGTTAGGTAGGAAAGGGACTTTGCAGAAAGCCTCTCGCTGGGCTGGGAGGGAGAGAAAACAGGGAAAGCGAGACAGACCTTGACTATGAGGTGGGTTCTGAGGACTCTCAGCCCATTCAAAGCCCCAGTCTCTGAGTATCATTTTCCTAGACCTTCAATATTAGCAATAATTCTTGCAGGAGCTGGTTATGGTGGCTCAGGCCTGTAATCCCAGCCACTGCACTTGGGAGGATGAGGCAGTTTGTGGCCAGCCTCAGAACCTTAGCAAGACCTTGTCTCAGAACGAAAAGTAAGAAGGATTGGGGATGTAGCTCAGTGGTAAAGTGCCCCTGGGTTCAATTCCCGATTTAAAAAAAAAAAAAAAAAAAAAGTCTCAGCCGTGCTTGGTGGCAATTGCCTATAACCCCAGCAGCTCAGGAGGCTGAGGCAGGAAGATCACAAGTTCAAAGCCAGCTTCAGCAATAGTGATCACAAGTTCAATAGCCAGCTTAGTGATGCTCTAAGCAACTCATTGAGACCATTTCTAAATAAAATATCAAAAAGGGTGGGAGATGTGGCTCATTGGTTAAGCCCCCCTGGGTTCAATCCCTGTTCCCCCCACCAAAAAATTTTTTTGATGGCATTATTGGGAGATGGTGGAAATTGTAGGAAGCAGGGCCTAGTGGAAGGCAGTAGGTCAATGGGGGCATATCCTAGAAATGTTTATCTTGCCCTGGCCCCTTCCTCCCACCGTCTCTCTTCCTGTCAGTCATCAGAAAGTGAGCAGCTCTGGTCCACATGGCCTGTCTGCCATGATCCTCTGCCTCACCGCAAGCCCCATAGCAATGGAGTTCCCAGATCATGGGCTGAAACCTCTGAAACTCTGAGCCAAAATAAATCTCTCTAAGTTGTTTTTTTGAGGTATTTTATCTTAGGGATGCAAAATTGACTAACACAAAAGTCATCCCTCCAGATTCTTGGATAATCTGAATCTCTGTCCAGAAGATAAAGGTGAGTGGGTTATATGCTAGGATTTCAGGGTTCAAGTCTTTTGCAACAGACCAAATGAATTTTGACATCTGGCCTCTCCTCTCTATTTCTCATTCTTCCTTTTTTGGGTATTCATGTAGATAAGAGTGCCTTCCATTGCCCAGCACTTTTTAAGGTAATTTACACAAATTAAGAAGTGATAATAGTAGAATAGAAAAAGTAGTATTTATTATTCTCATTTTATAAATTAGAAAACTGAGACACAGAGAAATTTAGTACCTTGACCTAGGTATTTGGGTATGTGACTGAGTCAGGTTTGATCTTACTTGAGGTTTTGTGACTCCAAGGTGAGTAACCTGACTGGTTGCTAGGAATGGGGATGGAAATGGTTAAAGAGGAAGCTGAAGACCATTTTGACCCTGTTCTGGAGAAGTCATGGACCACTGCTTCCGTGGGGAAGGCAAGTCCTGGTTATCCTGGGTTTCCTACTCCAGAAATAACACTAGTCTAGAGCTGTAGTCTTCAAACAGCTTTGCTCCTGTACTTTGTAGAGAAAGTCTGAAGTCAGGCAAGGTGGCACAAGTTTATAATCCCAGCTACTCAGAAGGCTGAGGCAGGAGGATTGTGAAATTGAAACCAATTTGGGCAACTTAGCAAGACCCTGTCTCAAAAAAAAAAAAGGGGGGGGGGCTGGATTTGTAGCTCAGTGATAGAATACCCTGGATTAAATCCCAAGTACTGCAAAAATAAATAAATAAAATAAAAATAAAGATCTGGGGGTGCACCTTAGTGGTAGACTTACCTAACAAGTCCCTAGACTTAATCCCCAGTATTGGAAAAAAGAAAGAAAAGCTGTGTGATCCATTGTACATTTTATTTTATTTTATTTTATTTTTTCATCTTTCATGGTATTGGGGATTGAATCCAGGGTGCTTTACCACGTGCTCTACCACTGAGCTAAATCCCCGGCCCTTTTTAATTTTTTTTTTTTTTTTTTTTTTTATGTTTAGATAGGGTCTCTTTAAGTTGCTCAGGCTGAACTTGAACCTGTGATCCTCTTGCCTGAGCCTTCTGAGTTGATTAAGATTACAGGTGTGGTTCATGGTCTCTGGCTCCTTTAAAGTTGATATTTAACATTTTGTGTTATAAGGTTAAAAGTCATAAGATATAATTATGACTTCTGTGAATATTACTATAATAAAACAATGAAGTCACTTTTATTTGCTTATTGGCTGGTAGAGATTGAACCTAGGGGCACTTTATATCCCTTCTTAGTTTTTATTTTGAGATAGGGTCTAGCCAAGTTGTAGGGGAAGGACTCAAACTTAGATCCTCCTGCTTCAGTCTCCCAAACTGCTGGGATTATAGGTGTGTGCTACCACCCAGCCAATACTTCACTTCTGAAGCAGTAAAATTTTATTAGAAATTTCTTTTTATCATGTGCAAAACCCAGGGTCTCTTTTTCTTTTTTTCTGTGGTGCAGGCGATTTCCCTAGGGCTTCAGGTATACTAGGCAAGTGCTCAGCACTGAACTCCATCCCCATCTCAAGAACTTTGTCTCTTGAGGAGATGAAAGCAGTGGGTGGGGTTTATGATTCCTTGGCTAAAATAATTGTGGAATGGTCCCTTTGATGTCTTGAAAGTTTTTACACCTCAGAGCAATACATCAGTCAGCAATACCGCAGGATTCTTACAGGGTAAGAGGTGACTTTTTTTTGCAAAGTGGGTAGAGTAATTGAGAAAATCAAATGGGGGAAAAGAAATCAAGGCTGGAAGAATTCCCTGAAATGAGTGACACTAAGCTATTGACTACAAGTAAGGGATGGTTACATAGATTCAGGAATAGGTTTGGACTAAAAAATATAAATACAATGAAGGCAGGCGTAGCACACAAAGTAAAGAACAGTCTCAAAAGGAAAATTATCTGCCTGTGTTCTGGCAACCTAATCAGAGAGCTTGGGTGATAGCCATCTTGTTCACGGAATGGTTCCAGCAAAACTTCAATTCAGAAGTGAAAAAACACTTGGAAGAAGAAGGAGTGGAACTGAAAGTCCTCTTTTGCCTGGCTATCATAAAATTTTTGGCAAAAATACCTTTGACTATCACCATTGCCATCCGAGGTTCAGTCACTGACATTGATGTGGCTTGATGATGCAGGGTAACTCAGAGCAGAACATGCTCTTTCTGAATCACCACAAGACTCAAAAGACTTGCTGTCTTTGGGCTGGGGATAGCTCCATGGGAGGGCACTTGCCTAGCAAGCACAAATCAAAAACAAAGAAAAGATTCCCTTGCCTCTTTGTCTCTTTGGCATATCTCAGCTCAGTGGGTCCTTTTTAGGGTCCCTCCCCTTTTCTTTGATGATCTTCAAGTAACAACTCAGCCTTTTTTTTAGGCGGGGGAAGTTGATAGTGGGAATTGAACCTAGTGCTTCATTCATTTTAGGCAAAAAGTGCTAACTAAGCTATAACCCTGACTGTGCTTTAAAGGAAATAACAGTTTATTATCAGGCTCTGAACACAAATTTAAGTCACCTTCAATAACATTTTTCACTGTGGAAGAGATTATGTAAACTTTTTATAGTTACAGAACACAAGGAAGTCATAAATCAGTGAATTTACCAATCACGTGGGTAGGGCATCATGTAGGTAGGCTCGACAAAGCTGAGAAATCTCTGCTATGTTCCAGACATTTTGGGGATCAAACCTAGGGATTCTTTGCTGTAGAACTATAACCTAGGCTCTTTTTAAATTTAATTTTGAGTCAGGGTCCCACTGAATTGCTGAGGGTCTTGCTAAATTGCTAAGGCTGGTCTTGCACTTATGATCCTCCTGCCTCAGCCTCCTGCGTAGCTGGGGTTACAGGTGTGTGCCACCATGCCCAGCTGACTATGGCCTGCTTGAGGATATAAGCACTCAAGAGTCACTATCACTAAATATGACTAGGAGACCAAAATATGCCACTCTAAAACCTGTCTCTAGGTGGGTGTAGTGATACCCTTTGACTACTCAGGAGGGTAAAACAAGAAGACCACAACTTCGAGGCCGGCCTCAGCAATTTAATGAGATCCTGTCTGAAAACAAAAAATTAAATTAAATTAAAAAGGAACAATAATGTAGCTCAGCGGTAGAGTGTCCCTGGGTACAATTCCAGTACTAGAAAACAAATCAAAACACGTTTTTTTGGCAAATTGATTATTTTACCTAGCTGTTTTGAGAAACTGCAAACCTTGGAGTAAGAAAAAATTTGCATGTAAATGGGACATTTTCCTTTGTAAAAGTCTTTCCCTTTCTGCAGGAGAAAGAGAAGCAAGAGTAATCACTAGAGGCTCTTCTATAAAGCAGAAGGCAAGGACTTTAATTTGCATAACAAACCCCACTGTGTTTAAGGTGCTTTTCCTGGCCAGCTTTTCTTAACAAGCACTTAATCTCTTTTTTTCCCACACCTTTTTTTCCCTTTGTTTCAGAGACTGGTGATATTTAAACTTAATTTAACTTTCTTTGTGATCTACTTTAGAGATTTACCCCAATGTCTCTTGTATGTATGAAACTATATATGTGTTCATAAACTTCTGTTATTCTTCTTTTAAAGAAGATCTCCTTTGTTACAAGGAGTCCCAATTAAGAACTATGAAGGGTGGAGAAAATTATTTTTTCTCCCTAACAAGATGTAGGGCTAGGGCTTGGGATGTGGCTCAAGTGGTAGTGCACTCGCCTGGCATGCGTGTGGCCTGGGTTCGATCCTCAGCACCACATACAAAGAAAGATGTTGTGTCTGCCAAATACTAAAAAATAAATATTAAAATTCTCTCTCTCTCTCCCTCTCTCTCCCTCTCTCTCCCTCTCTCTTAAAAAAAAAAAAAAGATGTAGGGCTAGATTTATCAGAAATCATGCTATATGTTAAAGGTCAAAATTACAATTTAGTTAAACAATTTTTTTTTTTTTTTGTATTGGGAATTGAATTCAGTAGCCTCTACCACTGAGCTACATCCCCAGGCCTTCTTATTTTGAGACAGTGTCATGCTAAACTACCCTAGGCTGGTATTGAATTTGCAATCTTCCTGCTGCAGCCTTTGTAATCTCTAGGATTACAGTCGTGTGCCACCATGCCTGGTTAATTTAACAGTCTTAATTGGCGTTATTTTGACTCTAGAACTGGGCAATACTTTATTCTATAAAGCAGAAAAGTGTTCCAGTGGGCTGAGCAGAAAAATTTGGTTTTATAGACAGAGAAATCCCGAAGAAAGCAGAAAAGAACATAAAGAGCAGATTGGTTATTTCAGTGTTAGTTGCTTTGTAGTGCAGGGCTAGAAAAGGAAAATAACTCTTTTATCAGTTTACCTCAGGTTATCCTTTTTTTTAAATGTAAGAATTAAGATAATATGCATTATGGGCTGGGGATGTGGCTCAAGCGGTAGCGCGCTCGCCTGGCATGCGTGCGGCCCGGGTTCGATCCTCAGCACCACATACAAACAAAGATGCTGTGTCCGCCGAAAACTAAAACATAAATATTAAAAAAAAAGATAATATGCATTATTATGCTTATTGAAACTGACCTATTTGGGAATGTGACCATTTCTTTAATCCAGAGTTCCCTAAAGGTGCAAGAAACACCTTAGTTTTAGCTTGGTGATGTGGAACTTTAGCACAAATGACCACATTTTGATTTTTAGCCTGGTCTGTTGGGACCTAATACAAGAGCTTAGTCCACAACAGAGGCCTCCTATAATTAGTGTTTAGCAGTTCCCAGTGTTAAATCCCCTTTGGATAGAGCAGGTCCTAATAGGATATTCATTAACCTGAAAGTCATGTCATTTGGAGAAACTCGAGTAAAAAAAATGCAATTCTACTGATTTTGGCATGTTTCATAAATGGAGACATGGAGTAGTTAAGATGTGTTCCTTGTCTTAAGTCAGGAGGCTGTAGCAAAATACCTCAGACTGGGTAATTTACAAATGACAGAAATAATACTGCTTACACTGATGGAGACTGGGAAGTTCAAGATGAAAGCATGAATTCAATGTCAGATGAGGGCTGGTTCCTCATAGACAGAGCTTCCCAGTGTCCTCAGATGATGCAAGAGGCAAATACCTCCTTTTTAAGGGCTGGGTCCTCAAGACCTGATCACCTCCTAAAGTACTCACCTCAGGCTAGGGATGTAGCTCAGAGGTAGCGTGCTTTTCCAGCATGATGAAACCTGCATTTGATCTCCAGCTCTCCCTGCCCCCTCACACACAAAGGACCCACTTCTTAATACTATCACATTGACGAATAAGTTTGAATAGATGAATTGGAGGGATATTAGTAGTAGTAGTAGTAGTAGTAGTAGTAGTAGTAGTAGTAGTAATAGTAGCATTTTGTGGTGCTGGGGATCACAGACTTTCCTATGATAGACAAGCACTTTGCCTCTGAGTTATATTCCTAATACAAGGCATATCAATATTCAGACCTAAGGAACTGGGGCTGTAGCTCAGTGGCAGAGCACCTGCCTCGGACATTTGAGGCACTGGGTTCAATTCTCAGCACCACATAAAATAAATAAATACATAAATGAATATTAAAAAGTGTATATCACATTAAGAGTAAAAAAAAAAAAATCAGACCTACGCAACACTTTTCTCTGTCTTGTTATCTTTTTTGGTGCACATAAGGGAGTGGCTCTTAAATTAGTCCAAGTGTGATTCCAGTTATTCAGGAGGCTGGCACAGGATTACATAAACAATAAAAATTATAAAGAGTTGGGGATGGCCAGTGCACTGTTGCACACCTGTAATCCCAGCAGCTTGGGAGGCTGAGGCAGGAGGATCGCAAGTTCATAGCCAGCCTCAGCAAAAGAGAGGGGCTAAGCAACTCAGTGAGACCCTGTCTCTAAATGAATTACAAAATAGGGCTGAGGATGTGGCTCAGTGGTTGAGTGCCCCTGAATTCAATCCATGGTACCCACCCCATCTCAGGCCCTCCCTCCAAAAAAGAGTTGAGGATGTAGCTTAGTGGTAAAGCTACCTGGGAATAATTTCCTACCACAGGGGAAAAATATTAGTGGGAGTTCTTTTAGGTGTCCTGAAGATAACAACTCCTTTGTGACTCAGGAGGTCAGATTCTGCAGGGTATTGAGAAGGACTCTGGGCACAAGCCCTGGAGCACAGTTTGAGTCAGGAATAACTTCATTTTTATGCAAGTATTTACCCCTGCTCAGGGGTGAAGGAGGGCCTATTGTGATTCTTCTGCCAGTTGGGATGAAAGAAACAGTCAATGGAGAACCAGCCTATTATCTCAACTCAGCCTCCTCCAAACAATGCTCTGGTTGATACAGTCTCTGCTCCTTTTCCAAGGGGAGAGAACAGCTGATCTATGAAATCTTCTGGCCTGGAGTAAAAAGGATTTGGACAGACTGTTCTGGGGGAAGGTCATCTTCTCAGAATGCCATCCAAGCAAGCCCCTTACCCAAATTTACACAATTTTTCATGCACTTGCGTACAACAGAGCTACTCAAATTACGGTCCTTCACTGAATCATTGCAATATCTTGGGAGAGTTAAAAATGCAAATTATTGGGCCCTACTCCAGACCTACTAAATCAGAATTCCAGGGTGAGGCCCAGGAAGCTGTGTTTTAACAGCTCTGCAGGAGATCTCTAGGGCTGCCAAAGTTTAAAAAGTACCCCGCTATCTAGGACACACATACCTTCTCTGTCTTTGTCTCCCTCCCTCCCTCCCTCCCTCTCTCTCTCTCTCTCTCTCTCTCTCTCTCTCTCTCTCTCTCTCTCTCTCTCACACACACACACACACACACACACACACACACACACACACCACACACAGTGGCCTTCAGCTCCTGCAGCTGCTAATGCCACTTGCTCATTTTCCTGTGGTTTCCCTCAGCAGGGGCCTGGGATTTGTTTTTCTTCACTGTGGACCTTGATCATTTCCTGCTGCTTCCAAGAGGTTGGGAGAGGAAAGAGCAGGAATGAAGGCAGGAGGGAGGGGAAGAGGTTAGCTGAGGAGCTTTCAAGAATGAAAAGGAAAATGCTTAGTGACAATGTTTCTTTGTGAAGAGTTCAGCTTTATGTTGATGGAGCTGCAAGTCATTAGCAACCCCAGCGCTCGGTGGGAGTTGCCCAGGTCATTCTCCAGGGCCAGATCGCCCTCTGCTGCCCACTGATAAATAACACTCTGGGACTCGAACTGCCAAAGGAAAGAGAAGAGTCTCTGGGGATGGGGTGGAAGAGAGAACATGGCTAAGGCCAAGAGGTCAATAAGTCACCACTGCGGGCTGTAGCAGAATCTTGTTAAAATCTAGTTTGCAGGGAAGGAAGATGTAGCCAATTCAGTGGGTGTTTCCAGGACTCATCTGACAAACAGTGAGGTTCTGCCAAGATCTCCCATGATTCCAAGCTCCCAGTTTGCTCTGGCTCTGTAGCCACTCTTCCCCTTATTGCTCACCCTTACCTTGCCTTGGACAGAAAGGGTGTTTAAAATGAGAAGAGGGAAACAGAAAGAGAAAAAACGGTGGAAATATTTGGTATGGAGCCGTTTGTTTATTTATTTATTATTTTCTCTCATTTATTTTTTCTGCACTTTTTATTGGTGCATTATAGTTATACATAACGACGGGACTTGTTATATATTTGTATGTGCACACAGTATAATTTGGTCGATATTAGGTATGGAGCCACTCAGAAGCAACTAGTCAAGACTCAGACTTTTTTTTTTTTTTTTTTTTAATCTTCTTTTCTCAGACTCTCTTTTGTTTCTTTTGTATCCATGAAAGCACTTTATCTTTCAGTCTTTCTTCTCCTGCCAGGGAACTCTTACCCCACAGCTGTGGAGTCAGCCCTTCTTTCCAATTTTATTGCCCTACTTTATTACTGTTGAGAATGATGGTCCATGTGGGTCACTGGTGGAGAGAGCAAAGATTTGTTCCCAGAATAAAAGTTCAGGCACAGCAGTTGCTCCTGCCAACCACAGGCAGTGACCCATTTCCTCCTGCTTCTTGCCTTTGCCCCTTCCCATTTCTGACTGTGGCTGACCACCAGAGTGCCTTGGCCCCTCCGCCTCCCACCGCTGGGTTTCCGCATAGTATATAAAACTCCTGTTGGGGAGATCCCTTTCAAGTCAGGTCTGGAAAATTCAACCCTCCTAAAGGGTCTGGGGTGAGTTGGGGGTGGGACTGGGAGGTGGAGAGTGGGGGATGGGAGTATAGGTAGGGAACAGACAAGAGTAGCAGCCTGACTCTTTGTTTTGGTGACAGTACCAGAGATTGAACCCAGGAGCCTTCTGTTTCTGAGCTACACCCCCAGCCCTTTTAAAATCTGATTCTGAGACAGAGATTCGCTAGGTTGCTGAGGCTACCTGGAACTTGGATCCGCCTGGCGTGTCTCGTCAACCTCCTGGGTGGCAAATTACAGACATGTTTCACTAGGCCCAGCTTAGCAGTCAAATTTTTCAGAGTATTCTTTTTTAAAAAATATTTTTATTAGCTGTTTACGATCCTTTATTTTATTTACTTATTTATACGTGGTGCTAAGAATCGAACCCAGTGCCTCACTAGGCAAGCACTCTACCACTGAGCCCCAACCCCAGTACCTCAGAATATTCTTATGACACAAAACACTCTAACCTCTTCCTCAAACACTCCGATGTATAGGGTAAGTCTACATGAGACTGAGCCCTTTCAACCCAAACAAAATTTTTTTTTTTTTTTTTTTTTTGCACCAGGGATTGAACCCAGGGGTATCTTACCACTGAGCTGCATCCCCAGCCCTTTTATTTTATCTTATTTTATTTTATTTTGAGACAGGGTCTCACTAAGTTGCTGAGGCTGGCCTCAAACTTGCCATCCTCCTGTCTCAGCCTTCTGAGTCGCTGGGATTATAGGCGTGTGCTATGGCACTCAGTTCAATTTCATCTCTTGTAAAGAATTTACTTGGTTGTCTTCTTTGTGAGCAGGGGCATGTTTTGTGCCTGGAGTTGGATCAGAACTCCAAGTAGGAGGAGCATATGCAGAGGCACTTGGGTTGGGGAGAAGTAGTCTGGTCTCTGCACGCACAGGCAGGTAGGCGTTCAAGGAGAAGAATGGTTATTAGAAGACATGAACAGCTACATAATTTGCAGGGTCCATTAAAAAATGAAAAGACAGTGCCTCTTGACAGGAAAAAAAAAAAAAAAGAATTAAAGATGGTAGTAACAGAACATGAAACTAAACACGAGGCCCTTAAGCAATGTCACAGGTTGCATGCCCATGAAGCCGGTCCTGGCAGAGAGAGTCCCCGCTGTGTAGTTCAGATATCAAGTATCCAAAGACACATGTGTTAAAGGCGTGGCACTGTTTTGAGGTGGTGGGACCTTAAGGAGGTGGGACCTAGTAGAAGGTAGTTAGGTCCTGGGGGCATGCCCTTGAAGGGGATATTGTCACCCCAGTTCCTTCTGGACTCCCTCTTTGCTTCCCAGCCACCATGAGGTGAGAGGACTTCTCTGCCACACACTGTGGCCATAAAGAACTGTGCTGCCACAGGCCCAGAGCAACAGGGACAAGTGACCAAGGACTGGAACCTCTGAAACCATGAGTCAAAAATGTTCTTCCTTTCTTTTTTTTGGAAGGACTGGGGATGAGCAGATAGTGTTCTGATTTTAACTGAGCCCCAAAGGCACCATTGCTCAAGGTCTGCTTTATTTCCTCCTTCCCTACCCCCAGGCGAATTCAGTGCTATATTTGTGGGTGAATGAACTAGCCACATCCTTCCTGACCTTTTTCTCAGAAATTAGGAAATGCAGATTAGTATGATGAATGTCACTTTTTATAAATATTAATCATTAAAATACTAAGACTAAAAAAAAAAAAAATACTAAGACTAGCCAGGCACAGAGGCACAGCAGCAGGAGGCTGAGGCAGGGGAATCACAAGTTTGAGGCCAGCCTGGGCAACTTAGTGAGACCATCTCAAAGTAATAAAAAGGGGTTGTAGCTTAGTGTTAGATAACTTCTGGGATTAATCTCCAGTACCCCCCCCCCACAAAAAAACCCCACAGCAATGAAATATAATACATAAAACATACTTAGTATGTTTAAATGTGTTTCAAATATGTATTTAAACTGTATAAGTCCCAATAATTAAAGTTGCTGTTTAAAATAAGAATAGATTGTTGTTGCTTCTTAGTTCTAAGGGAGGTGACAAAATACAAGTTAGTGGGAAAAATAAATCTGTCTTGGTCCTTGCTTCGTCCAAAGGTTATTGAAGAAGAGGAAAGGATGATATTTCCCAGTGGCCCAAGAGGTAGGATGTGGGGAAAGTGTTCACAGGCCAGCAATGCACGGACCAAGGCTAGATCTGTAGCGAAGGCCTGGGTTGAATTCTGGGAAGAGAGGCTGGTTGTTGTACAAAACAGAGTGAGAGGAACTGAGTTTGTGGAGGTGGCAAAGGAAGAGGCATCTGAAAGTTAGGTAAGCAAAGGAGGCTGTGGGGGGAAAAGATGGTCAAATAAACTTTTGAGTGTTTGTATTTCCACAAAGTAAATCCTTCACCCTCCCAAGGTCAGCTACACACACTAATACGTAACAAGTAATAAAACAAGCATTTATTTAATATTGTGTACCAGATGACTTTTCTTTTTTTCCTCCTTTTTAAAAAATTCTCTTTTTTTATACCTTTATTTTATTTATTTATTGTTATGTGGGGCTGAGGGTCAAACCCAGTGCCTCACAGGTGCTAAGTGAGTGCTCTACTACTGAGCTACAATCCCAGTCTTTCTTTCTTTCTTTCTTTCTTTCTTTCTTTCTTTCTTTCTTTCTTTCTTTCTTTCTTTCTTTCTTTCTTTCTTTCCTTCCTTCCTTCCTTCCCTCCCTCCCTCCCTCTTTCTTTCTTTCCTTCCTTCCTTCCTTCCTTCCTTCTTTCGTGGTACTGGGGATTGACCACAGGGACACTGTACCACTGAGCTACACCCTAGCTCCAATATATTGAAACTTCACTAAATATTAACATGTTATTATTTACTTTCAACTGGTTCAAGAAACTATAACTCGAATACCTGAAAATTTTTAAATTATCAAGTTTGAAAATTAATAGAGGGGCATGGGCATAGGTCAGTGGTAGAGCTCTTGCCCAAGTACATATCCCTGGGTTCAATCCCCAGTGAACAGAAAGGAAAAAACAAAGAAAAACAAAGAAAAAAAGTTTTTAAAATAAAACTATTCACATGGGCAAAAAAATAAATCAGTCTGTTTTGAAATTTGAAATTAATGGATTTGGAAAAATTCAAAATAGGTTATATGTAGAACAGAAATGACTATCTCAGGAATGTTCAGAAGTGGCCTAATTACTGAGAACTGCAAAGGCGGAACTGTAAGCTTTCTCAAAGGTTCCCTTATGTTCCTCCTTCCTTGGGGTCAAAGTCCCTAGGACTCAGCAGTAATCCAAGAATAGCTTTTTACCTCTCTGGAATTAAATTAGTTGTCATTAGGTTAAGAAATCTGGTCATTGTTCACTTTCAACAATGTAAACCTTGTTACTTAGCATTTAAAACATTCAAGGCAGGAGAGTGGCTGCTAATTGTTGTTGTTGTAGTCATTGTCACTGTAATTATCACCATAATAACTAGCCTGGGCTAAGTACTCTGGTGGAGAACTATAGATGGAATATCTTATTTAATCCTAACAGTATGTGGGCTATGGATTTTTCCCCCCTCTTCCCTCCCCTATGAGTATTATTTTTAATTCCCATTTTTACAAATGAGGAAATTGAGGCAAAGAGAAGTTAAATAGTTTACCTTAGGTAACAGAGCTAATAAGTGGTAGAGCTGGGATTTTTATTTTTCTTTCTTTTTTTTTTTTCAATGCTGGGGACAAATCCAGGGCTGTACATATGCTAGACAAGTGCCCTAAACCTGGACTTTTAATCTAGGTTATCCCAGAACCAGTTTACTTAACTATCACTCTATACTGCTCCTGGAATGTACTGAAATGAAAAAGTTAATAGACCCTGCTCTTGAGGTATTCATGATCTGGTTGGGGATACTGGTACAGAAGCACTTGATTCTACCATGTGAGGAGCACTAGAATACAGTGTGTGTCAAATACCATGAGAAGACCAAAGAAGGTCCCCCACCTCTTGACATTTGAGGAAGGCCTGAAAGGATAGGGGAGGTTTGCTGCTTGGAGAAGATGGAAGGGGTATGCCAGGCAAAGGAAATTGCCTGTACAATAGGCACGGGAGATGGCACATGCCTGTAATGGCAGCTACTCAGGAGGCTGAGGCGGGAGGTTCACAAATCCAAGCCCAATTTGGGGAATTGAGTGAGACCTTGTCTTAAAGAGCTAGGGATGCAGCTCAATGGTAGAGCACTTGCCTATCATGTGTTAGGCCCTGAGTTCAATTCCCAGTAACACACACACACACACACACACACACACACACACACACACACACCACAATACACACGGACACAGACACTGGAGAATGGAACATGAAACATGTCAGACTTGGGGAAAAGTACATAGTCTGCAAGAGAATAGGATGGTACAGTGGGGAATGAGAAAGGAACCAGTTTGTGAGGCCTTGATGGCTGGTGAGTCATGCAAAGTGTGAGCAGAACAACAGGGTCAGAGTTGCAGGGATGCTGCTAGTGTGCTTTCACCTCATTCATTGAACGTGGAGAACTTAAGATTTTCGGTGGGGAAGATATCAGGGATTGAACCAAGGGCTGCTTAACCACTGACTAACATCTCCGGCCCTTTTTAGTTTTTTTTTTTTTTTTTTTTTTTTTTTGAGACAGGGTCTTGCTAACTTGCTGAAGTTGGCCTCAAACTTGCAATCTTCCTGCCTTAGCCTCCTGAATTGTGGGATTATAGGTGTGTACAACTGTTCCCTGCAAAAGACAGCATCTTTATCCCAGTATTCCTAGTAACAATCCTGAGAGTCACCCTGATTACAACAGCTTTGGTCACAAGCACACTTCAATCCAATTACAGTGGTGGTGAATGAAATGCCATGATTACCTTAGTCATTAGGGGGTCTCCTAATTGCTTCCCCAGAACTCCATGAATCTCCAGAGGGAAAACAGAATTACTTAGAAAGTAGAATTACTCAATAGCCATCCTCTGTGTCATATAACCACGATTCAGAGAACTCACTAGAGCCTTGATTTTCATATAACCTCATTCATTTTAGTAGCTCTGAAAATATCACACTCTCTGTTAATCCAGCAAGTCTTGCCACCTCCAGAGATTCTGATTTCATTAGCCTAGACATCAGTATTTTGTTTTCAGCATATCAGGTCATTCTAATGGGTATCAAAGACTGAGAACCACTGCTTTAGAATTTTATTCTTGTTACTTCTTCAGTTATATGCCTAGTTTTATATACAACTAAACTATGTTGAATCTAAAAAAAAAAAAAGCAATACAGATGTTATGATTTAACTGTATCTCCCGAATTTTACGTGTTGGAAACTTAACCCCCAAAGTCATGTATTAATAGTATTAGAGGGTTGGGACCTTCAGGAGGCAATTGGGTCACAGGGCTTTGTCCACATGAATGGAGTAATGCACTCATGGATTAGTGGGGTATCCTGGGAGTGCCTTTGTTATGAAAGTGACCTCTCTCTGTCTCCTTTGCTCCTTCTCTCCATGTGGTACCCTCTGCAATGTTATGATGCATCAAGAAAGTCCTTGCCAAATGCTTATGTCATGCTCTTAAAGTTCCCAGGCTACAGAAATGTTAGCTATATAAGCCTTTATTTATTTTTTTCCTTCCAGTACTGGGGATTGAACACAGGAGTGCTGTATCACTGACTTACATCCAAAGCCCTTTTTATTTTTCGGTTTGAGACAGTTTCAGGTCTCAATAAGTTGCTTGGGCTGGTCTTGAACTTGCAATCCTCTTGCCTCAGCCTCCTGAGTAGCTGGGATAATAGTTGTGTGCCATGGTATCTGGCATAAGCCTCTATTTTTTATAAATTACCCAGTCTTGGGTATTTTGTTATAGCAACAGAAAATGGACTAAAATAACAAGAAATATAAAAATACTAACTAATTAAGACTTATGTGTTCTAGGTATATACTGAAAGTTATAATACAGACATTATTTCATTTTCATTCACCCAACAATCTTTTTTTTTTTAATTTTAATTGGACACAATACCTTTATTTCACTTTTTTTTTTTTTTTTTTGTGGTGCTGAGGATTGAACCCAGGGTCTTGCATGTGCGAGGCGAGCGCTCTACCACTGAGCCACAATCCCAGCCCTCACCCAACAATCTTATGAGACAGAGAATATTATCTCTTTTTCAAAAATGAAAAAACCAAGGTTGGGCTGGGCTGCAGCTCAGTGGCAGAGCATTTGCCTAGTATGTGTGAGGCACTGGGATCAATCCTTACCACTGCATAAAAATAAACAAATAAAATAAAGACATTCTGTCCATATTCAACTACAAAGAATTTTTTTTTTTTTTAAAAAAAGAAAGATAAAACCAAGGTCCAGAGAATTTAACTTAGTTGTCCAAGAACACACATCTACTATGGGTTAATAGAGAGCTTGAGGGGTTGGAGGTGTAGGTCAGTGGTGGAGTGTTTGCATAGCATGCAAGAGGCCCTGGGTTAAATCTCCAGCCACACACACAGAGACTTGAATCCATGTGCGTCTTACTCCCAAACTTCCTGCACATAACCCCTGTTAAACATTGTTCCAGAACCGTGACTATAAGAGAATTCATTTACAATTCAACATTGCCCAACCTTTATTAGTTCCTGACACACCTATGCATTTGTCAGGGCCTGCCAAGTCACATTTAGGTGGAGTTTAGTTTTTAAACTACCACTTAGTGCCTTCTGTACCATCTACCACATTTTATATACATCATATTGCACACTATCAGATTACACTTAGTATATATCCATATGTGCAAAATGGGGTGTGATCTAAATATGTGTTCACAAATTACATATTGTGCACTTGGAGTTTATGTCTCTCTCTACATACACACACACCTTGTTTTATACATATATAAAAGTTGTGGACATGATAGAGGAGAGAGGACAGTGATTTAGAGTTCTACTTTTGACTACTCTGTAAACTTACACCCAGATTTGTACAATCTCCTTTTAACCATCTGTAAACAGGGAGACAGTGCTTGCTTTTTTTCTGAGGATTATCTGAGGATCCAGTGAAACCTCAGACTCAGGAAGGAGTCTTGCCCATATATTTCTTTTTCCCTGCTAGTGATTTATACAAATGAACTCTAGCAAATGTACACAATGGTGTCAATTCTTCTTCTTCTTCTTCTTTTTTTTTTTGTACTGAGGATTAAACCCAGAGGCACTTTACCACTGAACCACATCTCCAGCCCTTTATTTTTATTTTGAGACATGGTCTCCCTAAGTTGCTTAGGGACTCGCTAAGTTGTTGAGGCTGACTTTGAACTTGCAATCCTCCTGCCTCACTTCAACCTCCTGAGCTGCTGGATGTGCAGGTGTGTGCTACTGCATCTGGCACCAGTGTCACCTTTTACAGGGTGATGTTGTGTTTCTGCATATCCCTGTTGATAAGCCCTAAATTCCTCTTCCCTATTTCTCATCTACTAATACACCTGGAATTCTGTGTAATGAGCATGGGTCAGAGATTGTGAATGTAAAAGGAAGCTAGGGAAAAGGCAGAAAGAAAGGGAGAGGCAGAAGAGAAGCAGAGGCATTTTTTAAAAAAATATTTTTAGTTGCACAATACTTTTGTTTTGTTTATTTAGTTGTATGTGGTGCTGGGGATCGAACCTAGGGACTCACACATGCTAGGCAAGCACTCTACCACTGAGCCACAACCCCAGCCCAGCAGAAGCATTTTTAGCATGTGTCTTTTTTTTCCCCCAATACTGGGCATTGAACCCAGGGTTTTACACATGCCACTGCATTACCACTGGGACGTACTCCCAACCTCACACTTTTCCATGCTATTGGTGGGAGCATAAATTGGCAAAAGATTTTGGAGAGATTATGTTCAAAGGAGAGGTCAACATATCAATCCCATTTTGTAATAGATAATAAAAAAAAATAAAATCTCAAGCTCATATTTACACCAAGATTTGTGCAGAAAAAGCTACCAAAACATAGACAATAAATGTTTAGCAGAGGTTGTAACCCTGGTGGGTGGTAGTATCCAGAAGGGAAAATTTCACTTTTTACTTTATATTTTTTTTGTATAGTTTGAACTTGCCTATGATCATTTATTATTACTATTTATATTTTTGCAAAAAATAAAATAAGCCCAGGGAAGAGAATATCTAGCTATGCACACAGCAGCTGTGCTCCTGTGTCCTCAACCCTCAGCTCCTCTCTACAAGGTGACTTTCAGTCCCGTGAGGGCACTGACCCCTGCCTGCAAGCTCTCCTCATGCTGTTTTTTAGTCCATCACCAGCTGCTTAAGCAGCAGGTTCCCAGTGGTTGGTCATCTGGAACTGCTTCAGGAGGACAAACAGGAAGGACGAAATTGTCGGTACAGATTACCCTGTTGGCCTTGCTGACAGTAGAAAACAATTCAAATCTCAAAATGTTAAGGAAAACGTCATGCCATTAACCGCTCCTTCACGCCTCTTCCTGAATCTGGCAGTGAGTTGGATTTGGGTTGTGCTGAAGGAATCCTAGCAGTTGCAAGTAACAAGCTTCCTGCCCCATGTCCTGGCAACGCCTTTCCCCCTCCCTACTTGCTTAGGGTTTCAGTTCCACAGGCTAAATTGCATGGCCATTCTGATTCCCCCATGTCAAACTGGAGCTTCCTCTATGGGAAAATAGAATGTCTCACCATTCTCTTAAGCAAGACGCCTGTAGGAGCTCAGGATAGAGGCAGATTCCTGAAAAGAGAGTCGATAAATTAAGGTAAGAAGTCCAGTGTGGAGTCAGGCAGATGGATATGCAATCTCCCTTCTGACACTTCCTAGTTGTGTGATTGTAGACAAGTTACTTCTCTAAGTTTCCTCTTTGGTAAAATAGGGGGAAAAATTAAACCAATCCCACCTTATAGGGTTGAAGGGGTTGCTGTCTTTAAAAGCTTAGTGCTAACTGGGCACAGTGGTGGACACCAGTAATCCCAGCAGTTCAGGAGACTGCAACAGAAGGATAGCAAGTTCAAAGCCAGCCTCAGCAATTTAGCGAGATTCTGTTTCTAAATAAAATATATATAAAAAAAGCTGGGGGCTGGAGATGTGGTTCAGCGGTAGCGCGCTCGCCTGGCATGCGTGCGGCCCAGGTTCGATCCTCAGCACCACATACAAACAAAGATGTTGTGTCCCCCGATAACTAAAAAATAAAATATTAAAATTCTCTCTCTCTCCCTCTCTCTAAAAAAAAAAAAAAAAAAAAAAAAAAAGCTGGGAATGTGGCTCAGTGGTTAAGTGCCCCTGGGTTCAATCCCTAGTACATCTGACAATGCTCAGAAGGTGTTACCTTTGCGTATGTGTTTTGCCTCATATGCTATCACCCATGACAATGGCACTGTTAAGTGTCTGGGCTCTGTTCTAAATTACAAAAATGTATTACCTAGATTTTAGTAATTAAAAGCTGGAATTCATTGGAAAAAAAAAGTCTTGGGGCTCCACAGCAGGATGTGGTAGCACTCACTTGTCATCCCAGCTCCTCAGGAGGCTGAGGCAGGAAGATTGCAAGTTCTAGAACTGTTCCAGCAACTTGGTGAGACCCTGTCTCAAAATAAAAGAAAAAGGGCTGGGGATGTAACTCAGGGTAGTACTCAATACATAGTACTAAGAAAAAACCGGGGGGATCCAGAATGGGATTGTCAGGGATCAGATCCTAGCAAAAATGAATATAAGGATTCTCATCTCATACGGACCTTGTGAAGATGAATTGAGGTAATGCATGTAAAATAGTAAAGGGCCTGGAATACAGGCATTTAGGCTTCTCTTTCTTTCTCTGCCCTGGGGCCCTCTCATTAGTCCAATTAATAAGCTGTTGCTGTCATTGCAGTTCAGCCCCAGGATCAGGGTCCCTTAAGGATAGGCATTATTCTGTGGAGTGAGATGATGGGGAGCTTCATGGGCATCCTCATTTCCACAGGGGAGTGGAACACAGAACCATGGTTGGCAGCAGATGGACCTCCCTGGCCTCAGGTCTCCTGGGACATCATGAGGATGATCAGTGAGAACTTCATTAGAATGAGTCTGTCTATTTGGCAGAACATCAGGGTCCTATTCAGGGACAGAAAGGCTCTGGCCTGGAGATAATGAGCAGCCTGAGGCCTCTGGCCTTCTTCCATGCCCTGACCTTCAGCTCCCCCTGGGCACCCACAAACACGCATGCATGCAGGAACGCACGCAAGTTCCTGGGATTTTAGTCAGCTAAAGGGTTTGTGGGTACATTCCCTGCCTAGAAGACTGGTGATCAGGGTGAGGCCAAAGGGCCCAGAAACGCACGAGTGCTTTGCTGATTGCTGAGAATGACCAAAGCCTGAGGTTCCCAAGAGCCTATTAAATCATCATAAGTGCCTCATCCAAGTGAGAGCTCATCCCCCTCATTTCTTGAAAGGATAAAGGAGCGAGTTTGGGGATGCATCCAGATAGCTGGAAACAAAAGTGGGGCTCATTGCAGGTTAGCTCCGAAGCTCAAGCAACCTTGGGATGGGTTGACAGGGTACAGATTGGAGGTGAGCATTTCAGCACTCTCCTTGCCACACCTTCCAAGCATGAAACTGGAGTTGACGCTGAGGCTGTGGGGTAGAGTGTGGGATGGGGTGCATGGCTTGGTGAGAAGTCGGTCATTTTCCCAATCAGTTACATGGCATCTATCTCTTCAGGCATGTATTTTTTGGGAAAAGGGTTCATATCACAGTCATTCTGCTGACCTCCGGCTCCTAACTGCTACACTGTCAACACTCCTAATCACCACCTAGAATTATGAGCTTCTGTGCTGGCCTCGGCCCAAAGAGAATAGGAAGAAGAATGCCAAGTCTCATCTGTCTTTCTTTTTCTCTTTTTTATGGTTCTGGGGATTGAACCCAGGCATACTCTACCACTGAGCTATACCCCCAGTTCTTTTCACTTTTTGGTTTTGAGACAGGGTCTCACTACATTGCCAAAGCTAGCTTTGAACTTTTGATCCTCCTGCCTCAGCCTCCCCAGTTGCTGGGATTAACAGATGTGTGCCATTACACCCAGCTCCATGTTTTCTTGCATTGTTCTTAATTCCCTACAACCACAAAAATACATATGATATAGACTTTTTTTTTTTTTTTTTTCTTTTGATGGTGCTGGGGATTGATCCCAGGGCCTTGTGCATTGCTAGGCAAGCACTCTACCAACTGAGCTATGTCCCCAGCCCATAAAAATGCATATGATGTGTATGACAGACTTTACTGTGGATCTCAAATGTGGTCCATTGACCAGCATTTAAGCATCATCTGGGAACTTGTTCGAAGGCAAATTCTCACATTGCACTGGAGACTTATTGAATCAGAAACTTTTGGGGACCATCTCTTTAATATTAATAGTCTTCCAACTGATTCTGATACTTGATGAATGTAACAGTTCATTGCTTTATGTTTAAGGATAACTTGAAAAAAAAAATTACAATGTAGGGAAGGCAGAAGACTAAATTAAAACCAAATCACAGCCAGGGATGATGGTGTATACCTGTAAACCTAGTGACTCTGGAGGCTAAGGCAGGACGTTCACAAATTCCAGGCTCAAATTGTAGCTCAGTTTTAAAAGGTGCCCCAGGTTTGATCTTTGGTACTCTCCCACTGAAAAAAAACAATGGTAGTGTGTCCCTGGGTTCAGTCCCCAGTATAAAAAATATAAAAAAAACTAAAAAAAAAAAAAAAACCTGAATTGTAAGAGGCCTGTCTGCAAGCTTATAGGATTGAACAAAGCCTTGCACAATGCTAGGCTGTGCTAAGCCACAACTCCAACCCTTTCATGGGGTGTTGCTTCCCCCTGTGGAGGTGGAAATTGATTTCTCTTTCCTTTTTTTTTGGTACTGGGGATTGAACACAGGAGGGCACAGGGGCACTTTACCCCTCGGCCATATCCCCAGCCTGTTTTTATATTTTATTTAGAGACAGGGTCTTGCTAAGTTGCTGAGGCTGGTTTTGAACTTGTGATCCTCCTGCCTCAGTCCCTGAAGTTGCTGGGATTACAGGCATGGGTGCCTGCTCACTCACTCTCTTTTGATTGTTCTCTTCCTTTCTCTCTCTCTCTCTCTCTCTCTCTTTCTCCCACTCTCTCTCTCTCTCTCTCTCCCATCAATGCATACATTCCCCACATTCTCTCCACAGAGCAAGCCCATAACCATTTTTTTGAACTTTATGTTTATTATTTTTGTGAAATTTTTCCAGATATTTACTACCTAATATTTTTTACATACTTTGAACTTTGTATATTTTGGACATACCATACTTATTCTTGGCAGTTTGCTTTTTTCTATTGGCCACTAAGTTTTGAGATTTATCTTTGGTGTTACCATATCTATGTATTCTCTGTTAGTAGACATTAAGTTGCTCCCAACATTCAACTATTATAAATCATGCTGCGTTAATACTCATGTATATGATCCTTTCCACCCATGTACTGGAGTTTCTCTAGGATATTTATCTAGGAACAGAATTGCTGGGTCCTCTGTAATGTGCGGGTAATTTTCCTAGATCTTTCCAAGTTATCCTCCAAAGTGATTATATTGATTTAATCTGCTAGAAAGATAGGGTACAAGGGTTCCTGTTGCTCACTGCCAATATTTGATACTGCTAGACTTTAATATTTTTGTTAATTTTTCCAATTTTTGGATATGAGTGATTTTTTTTAGAATTTTTTAATATTTATGTTTTAGTTTTCGGCGGACACAGCATCTTTGTTTGTATGTGGTGCTGAGGATCGAACCCGGGCCCCACGCATGCCAGGCGAGCGTGCTACCACTTGAGCCACATCCCCAGCCCATGAGTGATATTTTATTGCAGTTTTAATCTGCATTTCTGATGTTTTTAAAGTTCAATTTTTGTTGTTGTTGTTTTTTTGGTACTGGGGAATGAATTTAGGGACCCTTTACCATTCAGCTACATCCCCAGCCCTTTTTATTTTTTTATTTTGAGACTGGGTCTTGCTAAGTTGCTGAGGCTGGTCTTGAATTTGTGATCCTCCTGCCTCGGTCTCCAGAGTTGAGTCTCTGGTATTACAGGCGAGCACCACTGTGCCTGGCTAAAGTTGAACATTGTTTATATGTTTATTTTGTCATTAATAGTGTTAGCCTTGCGTCATTATTACAAATTCCTGAGATAACCAACTAATAAATAAAAATGGTTTATTTGGGATCACAATTTTACTGATTTCAGTCCATGATTGGTTGGTTCAGTGTTTTGGGCCCCTGGTGGCACATCATGGTGGGAGTGCGTGGAACAAAACTTCTCACCTCATGGTCAGCAAGCAAAAGAAAGAGGAAGGAGCTGGAGTCTCCATGTCACCTTCAAGGACAGGAATCCAAAGACCTGCAGACCTCTCACTAGGCCTTCCCTCTTAGAGTTTTCCACCCCCTCCCAATCATTTACCACACAGCTCCTTAGGCGACAATCCAGATCTAAGCTATAGCATTTAGGTTTCTCCTGAGATTTCACTTTTATTTCCTTCATCAGTTGTTCTGTTGGGTTATTTTTCTTTTCTGCATTGATCTGGGGAGGTTTTTTCTTTTTTCTCCACTGATCTGGGGAGGTTTTTAAAAATAAAAATTTTAATTTTGAGATTTTTCTTTTTTTTTTTTTGTACTAGGGATTGAACCCAGAGACTTTACCACTGGGCTCATTCTCAATCCTTTTTATTTTGAGACAGGATCTTGAAAAATGGTTGAGGGTCTTGCTAGGTTGCTGAGGTGGACCTCAAACTTGTGATCCTCTTGCCTTAGCTCCCTGAGTAGACGGGATGACTGTGTGCACCACCTTGCCCAGTTTGAGGAGTTTTAAAATATATGCAGAATAGGCATTATAAATATCTTTTTTTTTAAAAAAAAATCTTAGCTTGTATTTTCATATGATGGCATTTTAAAGTACTGCAGTTTTTCATTTTAATATAGTCAAATTTTATCAGGATTTTCCCATCAGGTTGGTGTTCTTCAAGTCATGATTACAAAATATATCTGCGTTAGTAAAGAATGAGATGTGGTAATAAAAAGACCCCAAAATATAGTGGTTTAAAGAACAAAAACATTTAGTTCTCTCACAGCGCTGGGGAGGCTGGGAAATGTGCCCAACTACAACATGCTTATTAGGGAAAAATGGGAGAATGACCTGGGAGAAAAGGAGCAATCTCTGTCACACCTTCTCTACCCTGAGGGCACACGTGGATATTCTCAATTTTTTTATTCTAAAAGGTTTACTTTTCACATTTAAGCTCCCCCCTTTCCTTTGTTCATTTATTCTTCCTTCCTTCCTCTTTCTTTTTGTTTTCGTGGTGCTGGGGATCCATCCTAGGGCCTCCTACAAGCTAGACAAGGGCTTTACTACTGTGCTATATACCCCAGCCCACATTTAGGTCTTTTTTAGAGTTTTATTTTCATTACAGTGTGAGTTAGGAATCTAATTTTCTTTTGTTTTGAATAACAAGTTGTTCTAGCATATAGTTGTTTTTGTGGATTTTTTTTTTTTTTTAATTTTATTGCAGTGCTGGGATCAAACCCAGGGCTTCATGCATGCTAGGCAAGTGCTCCACTACTGACCTACACCCTTAGCTCCTAGCATATTTGTTGATTAATCTGTCCCTTTTTTATTGCCTTGTAATATGACCTTTGAATTATAAGTTTCCTTGTGTACATGATTTTAATTCTGGACTTTATGTTCTGTTTGACTATTTGCCTATCCCTATACCTCTTCCTCACTTTTTAATGACTGAAGTCTTATTACTTATTATCTGGAAGGGTAGGTCCCTTGATCTAGGTGGTTTATTTATTAAATTTTTTTTTTTTTTTTTAATACTGGGGATCAAACCCAGGGCCTGTGCAAGCTAGGCAAGCACTGAGCTACATCCCAATCCCTTTTTGTTATCCTCAAATTTTAAGATGGCCTTATTAATGGCCCAATCCCTGGCCTTGAATTTGACATCCTTCTGCCCGGCCTTCCCAGAAGCTGAGATTGCAGCAGTACCCCACCATGCCTGATTCTCTTACTAATAATGAGACTGAGCGATGTTTTCATCTACCTTTTTATATTTCTTTGACTATTTATATTTCTTTTTTTTGAAGTGCATGTTATTTGTTTTTTATCTAGTTTAATTTTAGGAATTCTTTGCAAATTCTGGATACTTTATTGGTTATGTGTGTTGCAAATCTCCCTCTCTTTTTAATGATTCTGGGGATTAAACCAAAGTCTCAAAGGCTCTATTACTGAGCCTGCAAATACTTTTTTTTTTTTTTTTCGGGGGCTGGGGGGCTGCCAGGGATCGAACTCAGGGGCACTTGACCACTCACTGAGCCACATCCCCAGCCCTGTTTTGTATTTTATTAGAGACAGGGTCTCACTGAGTTGCTTAATGCCTTGTTAAATTGCTGAGGCTGGCTTTGAACTCTCCATCCTCTGCCCTCCACCTTCAGACCCGCTGGGATTACAGGCGTGTGCAACAGTGTTCGGCCCTGCAAATACCTTTTTATTGTGTCTTTTGGGAATGAAGATTCATTTCAATGTAGTCAAATTTCTCATTCTTTTTTTTTTTTTAAATATTTTTTTAGTTATACATTGACACAATATCTTTATTTTGTTTATTTATTTTTATGTGGTGCTGAGGATCGAACCCAGGGTCTCTCACGTGTGAGGCGAGCACTCTGCCACTGAGCCACAACCCCACCCCAAATTTATCATTCTTTTAAGGCTAATAATTTTTGCATCTTAAGATATACTTTTTTACTATGGAGTGAAAAAAAAATTTTCCAGTACTCTCTTGTTAAAGCTTCATGGTTTTGTATATCATCCTTAGGTGTCTTTATTGTTGTTGTTGTTACTAGAGATTGAACCCAGGGGTGCTTAACTACTGAACCACATTCCCAGCCCTTTTTATTTTTTATTTTGAGACAAATTATCCCTAAATTGCTTAGGGTCTTGCTAATTGCTGAGGCTGGCTTTGAACTTGTGATCTTCCTCCCTCAGCCTCCTGAATTGCTGTAATTGTAGGCATGAACCACATGCCGGTTCAGTTTTAGGTTTTGAATTGATTTTTATATGTGATGTCAGAAAGGAGTCAATTTCTTTTTCTCTACTTGGCTTTCTAAATGAGCTTATCTTCATTTAATAAAAAGAATTCTATCCTTTTATCACTGTTCTGAAGTTCTGCCAGAGTCATAAATCAAGTATCTAATCAAGTCTCTGATATACACCAAAAATCTATCTAACTCTCCCTGGGGCAATACTACACTTTATAATTACAGTAGCTTTAAAATCTTGAAATCTAGTACAGTAAGTTCTATACTTTATCTTTTTAGTTTTTAAAATATGACCATTGCCTTTTTATCTTTCTGCAAAAAAAAATACATGACATAGTTAATATGATGTCATATTAGTATAGCATACTATGTCATATATGTGTTTGTGTATATCTATCTATCTATCTATCTATCTATCTATCTATCTATCTATATTTGGTGGGGGAGTATGGAGGATTGAACCTAGGGGCACTTAACCACTGAGCCACATCGTCCCAAACCTTTTTTTTTTTTTTTTTGAGATAGGGTCTTGCTAAGTTGCTTAGGGCCTACCTGAGTTGCTGAAGATGGCTTTGAACTTGATATCCTTCTGTTTCAGCCTCCCATTTCACTGGCATTACAGGTGTGTGCCATCATGCCCTACATCATACATATTTTATATATTCACATAGTTATGTGATTTTCTCCTTTTACTTTATGTAATAAATTAATAATGTAATGAACTATAGACTCTCTTTGCTTTATCTTCTTTTTTGGCACTGGGGATTAAATCACTGAGCTACCTCCCCAGTCCTTAGTTTATTTATTTGTTTATTTATTTATTAGTTGTAGATGGACACATACCTTAGACTCTACCCCCACCTCTATTTTTTTTAAAAGAGAGAGGAGAGAGAGAGAGAGAATTTTAAAATATTTATATTTTAGTTTTTGGTGGACACAACATCTTTGTATGTGGTGCTGAGGATCGAACCCGGGCCGCACGCATGCCAGGCGAGCGTGCTACCGCTTGAGCCACATCCCCAGCCCCCCACCTCTATTTTTTGAAAAATTATTTGTTTATGTATTTGGTAGGGGATATTGAATGGGGCAATCTACCACTGAACTAATCCTTAGCCCCTTTTACTTTCTATTTTGAGACAGGATCTTGCTTAATTGCTGAGATTTGCCTCAAATTTGGAATATTGCCTCAGGTTCCCGAGACAGTGGGATTATTTACAGGTGTGCACCACCGCAGATGGCTTTATTTTTTGAGACAGGGTCTTGCTAATTTCCCAGGCTGGTCTCTGCTGCAGTCTGGCTGGGCACAAAATAACCGAGCCACCAGGAGGCACTTGTAGGTTCAAACAGGAACTCCTTTATTGCCCAAATTCCGGAGAACACCACCCACGCGGCCCTACCGGAACTCCACTGGGAACTTCACCGGGAACTCCCCAGGAATCCCCTTGAGAACTCCAAAGTAGCTGGCACCTGAGTAGGACAGCAGGGGTCTATGTACAATTGAATACACAGCCTGTTTCAATCCAGCATCATCCAGTCACAGCAATTATAGACAGCTTAACTTAATTATCATCATCATGGTTCCCCTCTCAACCATTGCTTCTGGCAAAATGCCAGGGGCCATTCCGACTGTGCTGTGGCTCTCAGGAGGTCTCTAACTATCCCTCTTTTTTGCCTCAGCACCCAGAATAGCTGGGATAACAGGCATGTGTTACCATGCTGGGTGCCTTCTCGGGTTTTTAATTTACAAGTCAGAAAACCCCTGGCATTACCAACCCTGCCTGTGGCTTTGGGTAACTTCTTAACCACTCTGAGCTTATTTCCTTATCGGCCCTAACTCAATGTCACAGTCATTGAGGGACCAATCAAGGCAACAGGTACAAATGCTCTTTGGAAAGTATTTATTATTAAAATTTTATTCATAACTTTGGAGAGTAGGCATAAGATAGTGAGATAGCATCTGCTTCGGGATAAATAAAAATATTTCCTCACAGCCTTCATTTTGTTGACTGATAAATACTCTGTCTACCTGTCCTGTTTGTTTTTCTGAAGGTGTATATGGAGACCACCACCCTCTGAAATCGAAGAAGAATATTTTCCTTAGGTACATGCGGGTGCTTGGAGTTCAGCATTTATTGAACCCCAAGCTACAACAGAAGCTGGAAAAGCCCAGACGAATAAACAGGGGCCCCATCTTCAGGAAACTCTAGACCCTCCGCAGACTGCGATTGCCTCCACCAGCAGGACAGCAGCAAGCGCAGCGGACCAACAGCAGGGGGCAGTAGAGGCCCAGCTCGGCCTGGTGGAGGACCTGGCTGAAGCTAGGATGGAGGCTCTCGCGTCCATTCGCATCTGCGGCACGGAAGGCGGTCTTTCTGTCATTCCCCTTTCTTGGGGTCTAGGGAAGAAGAAAAAACAAAAACAACCAAAAAAAAAAAATCACGGGGCGCGGTACTGCAGGCCTGTAATCCCAGCGACTCGGGAGACAGGAGGATCTCAAATTATTGAGGCCAGTCTCAGCAATTTAGGGAGACCCTGTCTCAAAATAAAAATAAAAAATAAAAAGGATGTATTTCAGCGGCAAAGTATCGACAGGATTCAATACCCAGTCCCCAAAAAACAAAAGAAGGAGAAGAAGAAGAAAGATCCTTTCATACTACTAAGGTAGATAAATCCGGAGTGAGGACTTTGGACTGCGGCGGGGGCTTTGCCCCACGGTTCCCTCCTAAAGAACCACTGCGCCCTCCAGCGGAGGAACGGCAGCGGAACCGCGGAGGGGCAGTGCAGTCTGGGGCACCTTAATACCCTTCTCCTGAAGGAGCGGGGCGGTCCCCGGTCTCGCCCCCGACGCAACTTCATCCTTGTGCACAGATTGGCTGGGCCCTGTGCGTGAAGACGTTGCGTCGCGGGGCGGGGCTGGCAAGCGGTGTCCGTAGGGCCTCAGCCGCCTGTCTTCAGCCGCTGCCCCTGCTGTCCCTCCGCTTCTGTCTGTCGCTTGCTTTTAGAGGATACAGGCGACAGCTGGGGCTTTCAGGTGGTCGCGCAGCGGCCAGAAACCTACGCGGAGCCGCCTTGTCAGCCAGGCGGGTTTTCTCGGCCGGGTCCCGGTCGAGGGGAAAATGGCGCCGGCGCCCCTAGGCGTCCGGGAGGAGCAGCTCCCGGGGTGTCGGTCCGGACCCCTTTCCCGGCTCCTCTTCCTCGCACAGGCAGTCCTCCTGCTGCCCGTCGCCTGGGCAGGCCTCTGCCCCGCACCCTGCTCCTGCCGCATTCCTTTGCTGGACTGCAGTCGCAGAAAGCTGCCCGCGTCGAGCTGGAGGGCGCTGTCGGGCCCGCTGCCCCCCGACGTCGCCACCCTGTGAGTAGAGTGGCCAAGCCGAGGGACCGAGAGAAGGGCGAGCTCCCCTCCGCCGCGGACTGGAGGGCGCGGTCGCCTACCTGAGTTGTGAAAGAAACTGCTATTCTGTGGTTGTGAACTTGGTTTTGGGTGGTGGGAGTCTAAAAGCGCTGGTATTGAGGGTTTGGGGAGACTTGAATGAAGACTGAGGTCGAGATTCTCGGGGCTAGGGAGTCTGATTTCCTGGCTAGGGAGGAGGTGGGCTAGGGTGTTTAATGTTAAGTACTCTAGGGTTCTGGGCACCACCAGGGACGCGGAATGGCTGGGGGGTGGGCTGAGCGCGCATCCCTCGTGGGCTGCATCATTTGTTGTGTACCTCAGCTTGAGTGGTCTGCCGCAGGCACGTGATTTTATACAGGATCACCTGAGATAAATGAATTGTCTTCTGTCCCTAGTTCTCATATATTGTTTCCTTTCGTGTTGCAGTTTTGATACTTGCCAGGGTTGAAAACTTCATCGTGTATCAGGAGATCCAGGATTAACCCAGAATATCTTCATAAGTAGCATTCTTGAGCTGATTTAGGATTCACTATAAAGAAGGGAAAGAGTATATTTTTTCCCCCAAAAAATGTGATGCTTTGTTTTCATTGCTTTTACTTGTGGTGTACAACTCAGAAATGAGGCTTCTTTGTTTATATGTAAGAAACAAGTACAATGGTTGAATGAATAATTCTGAGTCTCCACTGCTGCATTTTAATTCTGACAGGCCTATATTACACAGTGGCGCTTAGAAAGGTGCATTAGCCTTGAGTCAGCATAGTGGCATTGGGAACAAAAGTTAGGTATTAAATAACTGTAATTATGAGGTTTCTTAACCACCAACATACAGTTATTTCCGTGTCACATACTGAGCAACACAATTATTAATTGACAGACTTCTAATAGAGTTACTTAAAAAGAAAAAAAAAGTCATCATTAAAAACAATTTTTGGCATGCAATTAAAATATGGGGGCTTTTGGATTTTCATTGGAAATAGAATACAAATAGAAGGTCTGGGGCTGGGGATGTGGCTCAAGCGGTAGCGCGCTCACCTAGCATGCGTGCGGCCCAGGTTCGATCCTCAGCACCACATACAAACAAAGATGTTGTGTCCGCCGAGAACTAAAAAATAAATATTAAAAATTCTCTCTCTCTCTCCCTCTCTCATTCTCTTTCTTTAAAAAAAAAAAAACAAATAGAAGGTCTGTTGCAGAGGTTAAGAAGTATTTATATATTTACAAGTTGATTAGCATAGATAGGAAAGAAACTTAACTCATTTATTGAGAAAATGTATCCAGCGTAAACAGAATTGCAATATAATAGTATGGTTTCTTTCCTTTTTTTTTTTTTTTTTTTTTTTAAATACCAGTGATTGAGCCCAGAAGTGCTTAACCACTTCCCCAGAACCTTTATTTTTTATTTTGAGACAGGGTGTCTCTAAGTTGCTTAGGGGCTTGCTAAATTGCCTAGGCTGGCTTTGAACTTTTGATCCTCCTGCCTCAGCCTCCCTAGCCACTGGGATTACAGGCATGCACCACCACACCATCAATATGATTTCTTTTGTTTTATTATAGTAACAACCTGTAGTTAATTCTGGTTGTATTGATTTAAATTAAGGCACTCATGTGTATGGTAGTCTGATTTAAACCTAGTACAGCATCTTTGTTATGTAGCAAGTACTTTTTTCTAAGAAATTCTTGGAACAGCTACCTGATTATGACAGAATAAATCTAGCGTAAGTTTAAAAACAACATGCCTTCATGTAGTTGTAATTGAATAAATGTGGCTTACTTTCTAAGTTTCTACACTGGTAGTTAAACAATAATTAAAAATAATTTTATGTAAGAATATTTTATCAGAGTTTTATTTTTGTTTAATCAAGACAAATTGCCTAAAGCCAAGTGGCATTCAGAAATTTTAAATGTCCTATAATGAAATTGACATTTTCAGTTGAAGTGAAATGCTTTGGAGAGCAATTCTGTTACAGAAATATAATTGGATGGAAGTCTTACATTAGCTAAAGCACTCTTAGAATATTAAAAGACATGATTGTCCTATTTTATTTTATTTTATTTTTAGACTGGTGATTGAACCCAAGGGTACTTTACCACTGAGCTACATCCCCAACCCTTTTTCTTTCTTTCTTTCTTTCTTTTTTTTTTTTTTTATGTTGAGACAGGGTCTTGCTAAGTTGCTTAGGGCCATGCTAAGTTGCTGAGGCCGATCTTGAACTTGCTACCCTCCTGTCGCATCCTCCTGAGTTGCTGGGATTACAGGCCTACAGCAACACACCTGGCTGTCTGATTGTGTCATTTAATTAATTAATTTTCCCCAGTTGTATATGGACAAAGTACCTTTATTTACTTTTATGTGGTGCTGAGGATTGAACCCAGTGCCTCACACATGCTAGGCAAGTGCTCCTCCACTGAGGCACAATCCCAGTCCCTTATTGTGTTATTTTAAATTGAGAAATGAAACATTCTTTAGCAATTGCCATTAGCTTTAAAATAACCAAATACACTTAGGTTTCTTCATGCAAATTAGAATTTTAAGACATATGCAATGGGCTGTGGATATAGCTCAGTGGTAGAGCACTTCCCTAGCATACGAAAGGCCCTGAGTTTCATCTCTAGCACTCTAAAATAAATAAATAAAATTCATGTGATGTTCTAAATATATTAGTGATCAAACGCAAATGCCTAGAATGGTTGTGTTTGTTAATTCTGCTTTTTGTTTTTATAATTTGAGATGCTGAAGTTCTAATCCAAGGCCTTGTGTGTACTAGGCAAAGTGTTCTACCACGGAGTTTACACCTGGATTCAATATTGTTTTTTTAAAACCTATATCAATACTATCTTGTTTTTCTGTATGAGAAACTGTGAAATATTATTTCGTTATTCATAACTTGACTGGATTCTCTAGGTGGTTGTAGAGCTCTGTAGCACATTGTTCTTTTTTTTTTTTATTTTTAATATTTATTTTTTAGGTTTAAGTGGACACAATATCTTCACCTTACATTTATGTGGTGCTGAGGATTGAACCCAGTGCCTCATGCATGCTAGGCGAGTGCTCTACCACTGAGCCACAACCCCAGCCCCACATTGTTCTGATTGCACATATGAACACGCAAACATTGTAGGATCAATAGTCAACTTCTTGTTTTGCCAAATAAGGGTGTTAGAACCCCTCTCTTGTAGTTGTTTGTTGTCATGGTCATTTCACAATAGCGCCAAGAAGTTAACACACATGTACTTAATAGAATTAAAGACCATTCTATTGAATTAAATTAGCTTTTTTGTTGTTGTTGTTGTTACTGGGGATTGAACCCAGAGGCACTTAACCACTGAGCCACATCCCCAGCCCCCCCCCCTTTTTTTTAAAAATATTTCTTTAGTTGTAGATGAACACAATGACTTTATTTTATTTATTTTTATGTGGTGCTGAGGATTGATCCCAGTGCCTCACATGTGCTAGGCGAGCACTCTACCACTGAGCCACAACCCCAGCCCCCCCACCCCCAGCCCTTTTTGTATTTATTTAGAAACAGGGTTTCACTGAGTTGCTTAGGGCCTTGCTAAGTTTCAGAGGCTGGTTTTTAACTCAATCCTCCTGCCTCAGCCTCCCCAGTCACTGGGATTACAGGTATGCTGGGATTACAGGTGTGTGCTACCAGGTCTGGCCAAATTTGGCCTTTTGAAAATTTGTAATTTTGTCTTTACTGTTTTTATTTCACTATAGACTGTTGAAAACTTCATCATAAATTAGTGTTTGGGAACCACTGCAATACTAAATCAATCTTATTGAATTATTTATGTATTTATTTACCTATAGTTTTTAAATCTCTTCTGCTCTTATTATAATGACTGCTTAAAAGTTATTTGCATTTGTTCCTTTAGTTGTGAACAGGTTAGTTCTTTAGCATACATAGGACATTAACTTCCATTGAAGAACTCTGGGTAAGTCTTTTATGTGTGTATATATGTGAGAGAGAGTGAGAGATACTGAGGATTGGACCCAGGGGTGCTCTGCCTCTGAGATACATCCTGAAGCTTTTTATTTTACTTTTGAGACAAGTTCTTGCTAAGTTGCCTATAATGGCTTTGAACTTTGATCCTCCTGCCTCAGCCTTCTGAGTAGCTGGGATTATAGGTGTTTGCCACTGTGCCCAGCTCATCCCTAGGTCTTTTAATTTTTTTTTTTTTTTTTTTTTTGAGACAGGGTCTCACTGAGTTATCAAGGTTGGTCTACCACTTTCGGTCCTCCTACCTCAGGCTCTTGAATAGCTAGGATTATACGTGGCACCACTGCACCTAGCTATATATTTTACTTTTTAAAGATCTTCTAGCCTAATGAAAAACTGGCATTTAACCAATGGAGAAAAGATCACATCATATTCAGACCTTTTAAAAAGTGCTTTGAGTACATTCTTATGTCATATTTTTTATGCCAAAGTAAATGACACAACTCATTTATTCTGTATTTTTCCAGTCATGAAAGATGTTGGGATGCTCAGTTGATGCAAATAAAAGCAATTTAAGTTATTACAACCCATCCAAATGATTAATTTCATGTGTGAGACCAAACCAGAAGAATGCAGTAGTTAGTGTAAGTTTTATCTTGTAAACCAGTTTTTTTTTTTTTTAAGGGCGCGTTGTGTTCTTTACCTCTGCTTTTATTGCTCTTCCCCAGCCTTTCCAAAAAAATGAGACTGTAATTATTTGTAACAATTGCCAGAATAACTAGTGGTGAGTTTAAATTTAAACTGAGCAATAATAGTGAACTGTGGTGAATCTAGATTTGTAACTAAATGCTTCTTAATTTGGGGTTTCTCTTTCACATTTTGGTTTTATTTATCTACTTCAAATTTATTATGATGATTTGCTTATATAATAAAAATTTTGGCAGGATGCAGCAGAAAGAGCATACCATAAATGTTGCTTGCTTGAGGAGATATTGGATGTGGTGCCAGGTTAGACTATGGGTATTAAGGAGTGATGGATTACTTTAATAATGAGAAACCCAGCTGATGCTTGGCTTTGTAACTATACCTTCTCCATCAGTGTTGTAAATGATAAGATGATTTGTTTTAATATCCATCCACTTGTAAAAATCTGTATAACTGAATTATAAAATAGTGATGCAGAGGTGTGATACTCAGAAAATGCTCACTAATGATAATGGCTTTCCATTTTCATTTCCATGTCATAGCTTTCTGTCTATTTTTGTGTAAAAGCAACTATATTAGTTCCACTTTTTTTTTTTTTCTTTTCCTTTTTGGTATGGAGATTGAATTGGGGGGGGCACTCAACCATTGAGCCACATCCCCAGCCCTATTTTGTATTTTATTTAGAGACAGGGTCTCATTGAGTTGCTTAGCGCCTCAGCAACAGAGAGGCTGTCTTTAAACTCTAGATTCTCCTGCCTCAGCCTCAAGAGCCACTGGGATTATAGGCCTGCACCACTGCACCTGGCATTCTGCTATTTTTGAACTGTTATTCTAAATGGGAAGGGAAGACAGATACTAAAAATATGGATTGGGGTAATATGCTATGGCTCACTATAGATTTAGTTTTGTTAACTTGAAATTTGAGGGCCAGACACTGGGTTTGTAAGTGGAATTTACTACTTCATAAATCAGTCTGAAAACGGTCTGGAGTGTTTGTATTTTCTACTTTTTTCTGAGATATATATTACAGATAGGAAAATAAGAGATCATGTAGTTATTGAGTTTTTCTTTGTGATAATTTGGTTAATTTATGGCATCATTCTGAAAGCGTTCTGTAGGAAGATTTCTTTTTCCTTTTAATTGTAAGACTGTGATTGAACCCAGGGACTGATGCATGCTAGACAAGCACTCTGCCACTGACCCACATCCCTACCTTATAGGAAGAATTCTAATCTTAGAAAAGTAACAATTAAAATTTGCCCGGTTCAATGGTGTATTCATGTCTGCCTGTAATCCCAGGGACTGGGGAGGCTGATACAGGAAAATTGCAAATTTGATGCCAGCCTCAGCACCTTAGCCACCCTCTCAGCAACTTGGCAAGATGCTGTCTCTAAAATTAAAAAAAAAAAATTATAAAGGGCTGGTATGTAGCTCAGTGGTAGAGTGTCCCTGGGTTTAATCCCTAGTACCACCACCAACAAAAATATCCTATTTTGCTGGCACATTCTGAGAAGGTAGATTAAAAAAAAATAATAAAACATGGCTCTTTGTTCAGTGTTTATAATACTTTCTTTAAAGTTTTTTAGATTTTTAAATTTTTGGTACTGGGGATTGAACCCAGGGCCTTGTGCATGCAAGCACTTAAAGTTTGTTTTTAAATAAAGTAATACTGGAGCTGGGGCTGTAGCTCAGTGGCAGAGCACTTGCCTAGCATGCATGTTGGCACTGGGTTCAATCCTCAGTACCACATAAAAATAAACAAATAAAGGCATTGTGTCCATCTACAACTACAAAAAATTAAAAATAAAGTAATACTGTCCAGCCAGGCACGGTGCTGCATACCTGTAATCCCAGCTACTGGGAAGGTTGAGGCAGGAGGATCATGTGTTAGAGCCCAGCCTAGGCAATTTAGGGAAACTCTGACTCAAAAAATAAAAGGAATGGCTAGGTGCACAGTGGTACATGCCTGTACTCCCAGTGGCTTGGGAGGCTGAGGCAGGAAGATTGCAAATTCATAGGCAGCCTCAGCAATTTAGCAAGACCCGGTGGTTAAGTTCTTTAAAAACAACAACAACAACAACAACAACAAAAAACACATGAGCACTTTGTATAAATATGTGTTTTTTTTAAAACTGGCTGCAGAGATTTGTATATGGAATTTTTGTAAGTAATTTAACTGATCTTCTAGCCTTATTCTGTATGCTAGGCATTTTTACTATAACGTGTCTGTAATTTTGTACATTTGGTGTCCTTTAGGCCTCTTGTATTTGGTTTTCCAATTCATTCTTTATGCTTGGGAAATTTTCTGATATTATTTCATTGAAGAGATTAAGCATTCTTTTGGTTTGAATCTCTGAACCTTCCTCTAACCCAATAAATCTTAAATTTGGTCTTTTGTTGGTATTCCATAATTCTTGAATGTTCTGTTCCTGGTTTCTTACCATCTTCACTGTGAGGTCAACTTTATTTTCAAGATTGTATATTTTGTCTTCATTTTCTGAGGTTCTGTCTTCCAAGTGATCTAGTCTGTTGGTGATGGTATCTATTGAGTTTTTTAATTGGCTTATTGTTTCTTTGAATTCGAGGATTTCTGTTTTTTTTTTTTTTTCCCAGAATCTCTGTCTCTTCCTTGAAGTAATCTCTTGCAACCTGTATTTGCTCTCTTATCTCTTTGTTGGTGTGATCCATTTTTGCCTGTATCTGCTCACTTAGGTTATTCTTTAATTCCCAAATCATTTTAGTTATATATATTCTAAACTCCTTCTCTGACATTTCACCTACTGCGCTATCTATGGATTCTATTGTTGTTGTATCTTGATTTGTTTGGAGCATTTTCCTCCCTTGTGTTTTCATAATGTCTATGTGTCTTCCTCTCTCGTAGTATAGATCTGAGGTATTACAGCTCTTGCCTTATTATCTTATAATGTGCCTACAGGTAATACCTCATTTTTAAGGGAGAGATCGATATTATAGCACTCAATATACCCAACGTGCAGCCATATATCAGTCAACTTCTATTTTTACATTTACAGTTTTGCCACTATAAACAGAAATGATGGGTTTGGTTATCTTCAACTATATGATCAGTAGATTTTCAGCTATATGATCAATGGTTTACAGTTTCTGATGGTGGAAGCAGGGACTTGGGGGTTGGCTGAGATGTTTATGAGATAGGATTTAAGAATATGGAGGTGTTAGATTAGAAGACCAGTAAGGGGGTAATCATAGGAAGTTGGCTGTTAGTAGGAGAAATAAGAAATAGGCAACCCTATGCAAGACTCCCTGTTACCTCAGCAAAAGGATAACTGTTAGCACCCCTAGTAGAGAAAGCTCTGGTGCAGCCAGACCACAGGGACCTTTGTGACGTCTTACCAGGACCTTATTGTTGTCTCTCTTTCTGTTTTGTTTTTTTTTAATTAGTTGTAAAATGGACACCTACCTTTTCCTTGTTTGTTTATTTTTATGTGGTGCTGAGGATCTAACCCGGTACCTCTTACATGCAAGGCAAGCGTTCCACTGCTGAACCACAACCCCAGCCCTGTTGTCTCTTGATAGAAGCAGCCATATTCCAGTTTTGTGGCAGTGGCAGTTTCAAGCCTGAATGTTTCCTGGGGTTGGGCTGTGGAGCCATGCTTTGGTGACTAAGGAACCCCAGTGCAGGGTGGCTCTACCTTAACTGATCTTGATAAGTATAGGTTTCCTTTATGGTTTTGCCAGTACTATAAATTCTTGGTAGACATCTTTTCATAATTATGTGGGTATATATGTAGATTCTTAGTAAGTGGTATCATTGGGTAATTCTGAATCATTAAATCTTGTGGTACAGGTATATACTTGAGTAAGTTGCCCAAATCTTTGGTGGGCTTATTATTGGCATCTTTATGATGAATCCAGAGTCAATACTTGGATTAGGACTTTAATAAGTTAATATAGGAGAATAGATGAAATTAATTAAGGTTTTACCTTGGCAAGTAGATTTTACCTACATTTCCAATAGATGAATACTTAGAAAAAAAGATATTGCTGGGTCATGTGACCTGTGTACTAAGCCTTCTATTTATAATCTCTTAACTTTTAGAGAAATCTGATAAAGTTGGTATTAATATTCTTATTTTTAAAATATTTATTTTTATGTGGTGCTGGGGATTGAACCCAGGACCTCACCTGTGGTAGGCATGTGCTCTACAGCTGAGTCACAATCCCAGCCCTTGATATTCTTATTTTTCCGTGTAAAAGAAGTTCAGAGATGCTGAAGTTCAGGACTTGCTGAAGGTCCCAGAACTAGGTGTGCAAGACTGTTCTTAAATGATTATGTAGAGACCCTGGGGACATAGTTCAGTGGTAGAGCGCTTGCCTAATATGTGTGATGTCCTGAGTTCAGTCCTTAGTATCTTAGAAAAGAAAGTTTGTGTAGAATTTCTTTTCTTATTTTTTTTCTTTTGGCACTAGGGATTGAATTCAGGGGCATTTGGCCACTGAGCTGCATCCCCAGCCCTATTTTGTATTTTATTTAGAGACGGGGTCTCTTTGAGTTGCTTAGCACTTCACCATTGCTGAGGCTGGCTTTGAACTCGAGATCCTCCTGCCTCAGCCTCCTGAGCTGCTGGGATTATAGGTGTGAATAGAAATTCTGCACCTGACTAGAATTTCTTATTTTGTTGTTGATGTGTTGGTGAATTCCCCCGTGAAACAGTATTTTTAATCATTTAATGATTTTTAATAGTTAACCCAAGGACAGATAATGGAAAAATTAAAACGTGTCCCTTTAATTAAAAAAAATTCTCGAATATTCTAACGTCTATCTTCATTTTTTTTGGATTTATATAAATGTATTATAATGGGCTCAGTTGGTAGAGTGCTTGCTTTGCAAACACAAGGCCCATGGTTCAATCTCCAGTAACACACACACACACACACACACACACACACACACAGTATTGTAAAATGTATTGCAAATAATACAAATGAAAGATAGGATGTTTAATTCGGAATAGTGTTACACCTCATGCACTCTTCAAATCTTATTTATCCTGAAGATATTTACCCAGTGTCTCCAGTTATCTCTAGTTGAACCACATAGTGAAAATGCTTCTAGGAAACTCTCACTCAGATCTCATTTACTTCTAATTCAGACATTGCTCACAGGCATTGGGGTTTCCTAGCCTGACGATTAGAAGCAACAAATTAAAAACAAAGATAAAGAGCCACTATACAGAAAGGCTGACAGTTTCAAGAAGTGACAGCTTTTAGTGGAAAGTTGTTATATTAAAAATGGTAAAGGGAAAGCAAACCTATAAAAACAGGCAAAATTTTAAGCATTATTAGAAATTCTTGTGTTTAGTTCATTATACCCCATGAATATTCGGATCATCCGTATTATAAATCCCAGCATGGTAGTTGATTATGTAGTAAACCTGAGAATTAGTAGTAGATTTTGTGTGTGTGTGTGTGTGTGTGTGTGTGTGTGTGTGTGTGTCTCCTCATTGAATTCAGGGATTTTTTTTTTTTTTTAATATCAATGAGCCACATCTCCAGCCCTTTTTATTTTTTTATACTACGTTAAGGACGCCTCTGGCTCCACATGGTATTAGAACTTTATTCATCATTTATTGCAGCTGCATCCTTTTTTTAAAAAAAAAATATTTATTTATTTATTTTAGTTTTCGGCGAACACATCTTTCTTTGTATATGGTGCTGAGGATCGAACCTGGGCCGCACGCATGCCAGGCGAGCGCGCTACCGCTTGAGCCACATCCCCAGCCCCGCAGCTGCATCCTTGTAGATTAACATGAGTGGGAGCTAAGTTTACAACACTGAGACACATATCCATAAATTGTCAGATAAGTGATGTTAGAAAATAAAGTTTATTGACTTCTTACATACATTTTTTGGATATTTCATGGAGAAATAGTGAAAGTTATTTGTTTCAGGATTCTCACTTTAAAAACAATAGCTGGACATAGTGGTGTATGCCTGTAATTCCAGTGATTTGGGAGACTGAGGCAGGATTGCAAGTTCCAGGCCAGCCTCAGCAATTTGGTGAAGTCCTAAACAATTTAGTGAGACCCTGTCTCAAAATAGAAATAGAAAGAACTATGAATGTGGCTCAGTGATAAAGTTCCCCTGGGTTTAATCCCTAGTACCAAAACCAAACCAAAACAAAACCTAACAAAAAATAATAAAAGACAAACTGTCATTAGCATATGCAAAGTAAATGGAATTAATGCTTACACTTAGAGAAGAATGCCAGGAATCTCCAATCAAAAAGAAATATACAAATTCTGATCTATGAGTTTTATATCTGATATTTATAGCCTGATGTTTGAAGTCTTCAAATTTCAGTTTCTTCACCCTTTTTGAAGTGCTTATTTTAAAAGATAGAAGCTGAGCATGGTGGCCCAAGCCTGTGCCCCTTGCCAAGACGGGAGGATCCCTTGAACCCTTAAACTCATGTCAAGACCAACCTAGGCAAAATGTGGAAACCCAGTCTCAAAAAAGAGGTGATGGGCTGGGTGCAATGACACACACCTCTAATCCCAGCAACTTGGGAAACTGAGGCAGGAGTTTCCTTCCACCTCAGGTTTGAGGCCAGCCTCAGCAATTTAGTGAGACCCTATCTTAAAATAAAAAATAAAAAGGACTGACTGGGGACTTAGCTCTGTGGTAAAGTACCCTGGTATTTAAAAAAAGGAAATAGGAAAGACATTTATGGGAATAAGATTATGTCTGCTATGCATTACTGAAGTTAAGAAATAATCTTTCAGACTTCTTTCATCTTAGTATACTTTTTGTGATATTTTGGTGTATCGACAATATGATATATATAAATTTATTTTAGTGCCTTAAAGTACTAGTTATGTGGATTAAAAAAACAATGCTTTTATACTCCTGTTAGCACATGTCATATGATTAAATTCCAGAGTGAAATTTAGATATAAAAGTTAATCATTTCCAGTGAAGGGAAATAATGAAATTGATGTTGAATTTGTCTAGTTTTGGGATGATCCTATCTGTGAGAACTATAAATGTTGTTTTCAGAAAGAGAAAAAGACTGTAATATTGACAGTTTTTGTGGCACTCATAGGGCATAGCATATGGTCCAATAAATATTTATTGTAAGAATACCTGGGGCTGGGGATGTAGCTCAGTGGTAGAGTGCTTGCCTGGCATGCATGAGGCCCTGGATTTGATCCTAATAAGCACCAGCAAAAGAAAAAGAATACTTGATGATTAAATAAAGTCAAATAATTCTAGTTAGATATCTGGTATTTTGATAACTTAAGCAACTATACTGGTATATACCAATTGATACAATTATGTTGGAAGTTCACTTTTAGTGTGTTTTTGTTTTAGTTTTAGTTTTTGGTACTGGTGATGAAACTCGGGGCCTTGTACTTGCTAGGTGAGCCCTGTATCTCCGGCCCTAATATTGTTAAATCTCATTCAAGGAAGATTTGTTTCAGAAGGGTGCTGACATATGAGACTATTTCAGAGCATAAAACAACATTATACTGTAGAGAGGCTTGAAAATATTTTAGGTATCCTCTGGGTTTGGTTAAAAAGCTCATCATTTCTTCAAAGACACAGATTAAACTACTCTGCCTCAAATAGATAACTGGACAGTTTTCACTAATACTGAGTACAGAGTTATTTATATCATATAAATTGGGCTTAATTTTTTATTGCTTTATGTTTTCTTTAAAAATGATTGCCTGGTAAATGATTGTCACTGATGAGTTACATTCATGGGAGAATTCTTGGGGGAAAGTATGATCAAAAGTTGTGCTGCCAGGAAGATTGAGATTTTTTTAAGGCACTATGGAAATGCATTGTTGTGATTAAAATGAAAGCCCAAATTCTTAAGGGGAAAAGCTGCTAAATACAAGCAGTCATGGTATGTAGAATCTAGTAAACACCATGCTAACTAATAACATCCAGATGTTGTTATCTCTTCATTTGTTGTACCAGCCAATTTGGGGCAGAAATTGGAATATTTACAACAGTTGAATTTCTGCTACAGTTGAAATGCCACAAAACAACAAAACTTTTCACTTGTATGGAATTGTTTGTTGTTTAGTAGCAAATGTGTGTTGGATAAAGTATCCAAATATAAGATTTATTTATTTTTTGGTGCTGAGAGTTGAACCCAGAGCCTTGAATGTGCTAGTAAACACTTGCTACATCACTGAGCTACACCTGCAATCCTGAATATGACACTTTTATGTGGCATGAATTCATATGTGTGTGTGTGTGTGTGTGTGTGTGTGTGTGTGTATATATATCTTGTGTTTCCTATCACACCGCCGTATTCGTGAGTATCTTTGAGTTGCTACTTCATGACAGATATCTTGGAGTAAAAGAACTGTTTGGAACTGTTGTGAAAAAGTGATGATTTAACATAGCCTTAGTTATGTCATGGTGTAAATTAAGCTCTTGAATGAAAGTACCTAGATTTTCCAGATGCTCAGGCATGAATTTAGCTCAGAATAAATTGTTCTGCTGCGTTAGAGACATCGTTCAAACCTGCATGCATCTGCCAACTGCATGTGGTTGTCACAGTGAGACAAATTGATCTGTCATTTTCTCTAGTGTGTCCCTGTTGCTTGCCATATTGTAACCTATAGGACATCTCTTGGGCAGCTTGTGTGCCCTGATTCCACTTCAAAAGTCTTGTAAAGATGCCAGGGAACATCAAGTTGAATTTTTAAAAGCCAATTTAAATATTTAAACGTACAACTAACTTCAGTAAAATTTCTCCCATATCTAACAAACTGCTTGCTGGAGGTGAGATGGACTTTTGAATTTATGGTTCCCTACGTATTTGTTGTGACCTTATATTGACAAGTTATTGATCTCTCTGTGCCTCCTTTCTGTATTAGGAAAGTGAGGATTGTCAAAGTAATTGTTTTGTAAAGGAGCTGTTGTATGAATTTAGATAATTTTATATGTGTATATGTGTGCATATACATATATATTTAAATAAAGTGCATAGAAGACTGCTTGACACTTAATAAACATTAGCTGCCACTGTCATCTTCCTACCATAATTTGAGTAATAATTGGGTAATTATTCTGAAGCTAGAGAGCTCTTTATAGGAAGATTGCATCTCTCTGAAGGATGTGGTTAACTCCAATTTTAATATAGGAGTTTACCATATTGCCTTTTTTTTTTTTTTTTTAAAGAGAGAGAGAGAGAGAGAGAGAGAGAGAATTTTAATATTTATTTTTTAGTTTTCGGCGGACACAACATCTTTGTTGGTATGTGGTGCTGAGGATCGAACCCAGGCCGCACGCATGCCAGGCGAGCGCGCTACTGCTTGAGCCACATCCCCAGCCCTACCATATTGCCTTGTGAAATCTACCTTTCAATTTATTTACAGCTAATATTATATAACCACTGCAAGGGGATGAAGAAACTCACTAAGTAAAAGAAGCAAGGGACCAATAATGTGTAAATTCTGCCATTTGTAAAAATTTCTTGGTACATGTATAAAATATATGAAAGGCTGAATAAGAAACAGTGTGCAGTATTTTCATTTGTTATTGGGAAGGGGAATTGGTTGGATGGAAATAAGGGTGGGAGACTTTATTGTATTCTCTTTTATACTCCTTGGTTACTGAACCATGTAAATGTATTTCCTAATTACTAAAAGAAGAAAACAAAATTAAAAAGTAATATAGCTGTTTTGAAATTTAGATGAATTCTTATGGATAAACATTTCTTTTTGCCTGTATTCAAATTTAAGAGGACTTTTAAATTTTTTGGTTACATTTTTTTTTTTTTCTGTTTGTGGTGCTAGGGATCAAACCTAGTATATCTTCTGTATGCTAGGCAGGCTCTCTACCACTGAGTTATATTCCCAGTGCATATTGGTTTTTTTAAGTCTACTTTCCAAAAAACTAAGAGTGATATTTTGTCGTCTTTCAGGGATTTGAGCCATAATCGGTTATCTGACTGGAACATCAGCTTGGAATCACAAACTTTACAGGAAGTGTAAGTTTTTTTTTAATTTAATGTTAAATTCTTTGAAGGGATATAATAAAATTTGAATTTGGAATATTTAATCCAGTGATACTTCCAAAAAATTGAATGAAAAAAAATTTTTTAATTAAAAGAAATTGTTAGAAAACCTAAACTGTTGTATTTGACTTTGTTATTATCACACTCTCTGGGCATTGAGTTGGTGATTTCGAGTTGCAAATTGTATAGAAGTATTATTCTACTTCCCTGGGGCCCAAAGCAAGATTTTTCTCCTCTTCAGTGTAAATTTTATCTTTTTTCTTTTTGGCTGAGAGTTTAGCCAGTGAAACTGTGAAGTTTTTTTTTCTTTTTTTCTTTATATTTTAGCTGTAGTTGGACACAATACCTTTATTTTACTTATTTATTTTTATATGGTGCTAAGGATTGACCCTAGGGCCCTGCGTGTGCTATGCGTGTGGTCTACCGCTAAGCCACAACCCCAGCCCCTGTTATGTGAAGTTTTATAATATCTCAATATATCATGTGAGATGGAAGCAGCAGGTAGAGGATTTGGGGTATTATTTGAGAATATAGTGGTTGATATCATTTGATTTTCCTTTTTTTTTTTTTTTGTGGTGCTGGGGATTGAACCAAGGGCTTTGTGCATGCTAGGCTAGTGCTCTACCACTGAGCTGTACCCTAGCCCTTAATTTTCTTCTTAACTAAAGTTTTTCCTTTGATGAAATGTATCATTTTGGGATTTTTTAAAAAAATGTGAGTACTGGTTATTGCATTTTGATGTTCCCAGGGGTCAACTATTGAGGTATGTGGGCCTGTTCACCCCTGTGTTATATACTAAGCTAAATACCCTCAGATACCCTTAGTTCTGTTTCTTTTTTGTTTTTTGGTACCAGGGATTAAACCCAGGGGTGCTTAACTGAGTCACATCCCCAGCCCTTTTTATGTTTTATTTTGAGACAAGGTCTCACTAAGTTGCTTAGGACCTTGCTAAATTGATGAGGCTGGTTTTGAACTCATGACCCTCCTGCCTCAGCCTTGAGTCACTGGGATTATAGGTGTGCACCTCCACACGTGGCCTTAACTTTGTTTTTTGTCTTTAAATTCTTCATACTCTAGTGTCCCATGCCAGAGCAAACTGTGACCCTGAATCATTTCCTGGCCTTTGTGTCTATAGGCTGCTGGCACTGAAGCAGATTGTATTGTGGGGGAAAATGTTTCTTCATAGACAGGGCTAACTTCTTTATGCTCTGGTTTTTATTTTTATTTTTTTTTCTCCCCTTGATTCTAGGATTTGAACAAGGGGCAATCAACCACTGAGCCACATCCCGGCCCTATTTTGTATTATATTTAGAGCTAGGGTCTCACTGAGTTGTTTAGCGCCTTGCCATTGCTGAGGCTGGCTTTGAACTCATGGTCCTCCTTTCTCAGCCTCCCGAGCTGCTGGGATTACAAGCTTGTGCCACTTCGCTCGGCCATGAATTGTTTTTCCTGCATTGTTTTCTCCCTTGTCCCAAATATGCTGTTTCTAATTCGTTGTGATATTGAGTAAACATTTGACAAGTTTGTTAACTGAAAATATGCATTGAGGAAAGCCAGGAATCACTTTATTGGGAAGTGCATGAGCTTTATGCATGTATTTTATAACTTCATTTGGTTTCTTGTTTACTTGTGATTTCTTTTCTATATTCTATATTGTTGAGGTTGTTCAGTGATTGAAAACCAGGTTAATGAAATCTGATTGTATTAAATTTGTTCCTAAAACATTTGAGACAATCAGTTGAAAGAGCTGCTGGGAATGATGTTACATGTCATGTCATGTAAAATTAGTCATAGGTTCCATCATTGGTTGGACAAATTAATTTCATCTGTGGTCCTAAGCAATACTCCTTAACTTGAATAGCCTTAAATTTTGACTGTCATAAATGCAAAGAACTTTGCTGGTACTGAAAATGTTTAATGTGCAAAAAATTTTTCCCAGCCTTTCTTACATTGGTACCAATACTAAATCAACACTATGAAAAAAGTCCCTGCCCCTGCCATGTTGGGTATTGAATCCAGGGTCTAGCACATACTGTGCAAGTGGTCTACTTTTGAGCTATATCTCTAGCCCTGAAAAAAAGCATTTCTTATTAAAATCTTTAATTTCTCAACAAATAGATTTTATCTTAGTCTAATTCATTATAAGTTATAGGCTTTTTCAAATTTGGTGTCTTTACTAATTTGTATTAGTAAAGAATTCAAGAGATAGCATTTCCCTTGTTAAACTTTGAAATCTCTCTTTCCCCTTGCTTAGGAAAATGAATTACAATGAGCTAACAGAAATCCCATATTTTGGAGAACCAACATCTAATATCACTCTACTTTCATTGTAAGTAATTAAAATTTTAAATCTTTTACTTAAATTATGAATAGTACATAGCTTTTGGGGGGTGGATCATTGGCAGTAACTTCAATGTAATTTTTGTTTTGTAGAGTTCATAATTTAATCCCAGAAATAAATGCAGAGGCTCTCCAGTTTTACCCTGCTCTTGAGAGTTTAGACCTCAGCTCCAATATAATATCAGAAATCAAGGCATCTTCATTTCCTCGAATGCAACTTAAATACCTGTAAGTAAAATAGAATTTAAATTAGATTTGCCGTAGATTGTATTTAAGAAAAATTTTTATTTTTTAGTTGTAGTTGGACACAATACCTTTTTAAAATTTATTTTTATGTGGTGCTGAGGATTGAACCCAGGGCCTTGTACATGAGCGCTCTACTGCTAAGCCACAACGCCAGTCCCTTAGATTGCATTTTAACTGTTTATTGGTATCTATCTTCCTTAAATGTCTGTTATTTATTGTAATTTTCTATTTTAATTTTGTGACAGGGTCTCACTAAGGGGCTGAGGCTATCCTTTGAACTTATAATCTTCCTGCCTCAGACTCTGGAGTCACTAGTATTACAGGGACGTGCTACTGGCTTATTATTTTGGTATATGTGAAACAAAGCTCACTTTGGGTGTTTGGGGTTGTTGGTGTTGTCACCCCCCCACACCCCCACCCCAGACAAAGAGACACTGTGGTCAGAAAATATTGGTAGGCATCCAGGGTAATTTTTGAGATATATACTTCTTGAATTTTTTTTTAAGTCAATAGTTTTGTAAAAGGTAAATAGGAAGTAGTTTGTTTAACAGCTTACCCTATATAATGATGATTGTATATATATCATTGATTTCATTTACAAAGCATATTCACACACACTGCTTCATGCCAACCTAAATGAAGTAGGAGTGATTTGTGTGTATGTATGTATTGCTGGTGTTGTAACCCAGGGTCTTGCACATGCTAGGCAGGTGCTCTGCCACTGAACTACACCCCAACCCTGTCATAATAATTTTGTAGATAAAGAATAAAGCATTTAATTGATTTGTAAAGTTTGTATATAATTAAATGATACAGCTGGACTCAGTCGTAGTCTTTGGTCAGCTTTCCAGTGGTAGAATTTTTATTTTAGTTAATTTTTTTATTTTGCTGTTGTCTTGCTCATTTTAGGAATTTGAGTAATAATAGGATAACTACTTTGGAGGCTGGTTGCTTTGATAATTTATCCAGTTCCTTATTAGTGGTAAAGTTGAACCGGAACCGACTTAGTATGATTCCACCTAAGATCTTCAAACTACCTCACCTTCAATTCCTGTGAGTAACTAAGTGGATCGATTGTTAGAAAATTTTTCCTAGTGTTTTTTCTTTTTTGACTATTGTTAGAGCAATTCAGCAAACCAATTTTTCTAACTGTAAAACTTTTTTTTTTATTTAAGGGAACTTAAAAGAAACAGGATTAAAATTGTGGAAGGTCTTACATTCCAAGGGCTCGACTCCTTAAGATCTTTGAAAATGCAGCGGAATGGAATTAGCAAACTTAAGGATGGAGCATTTTTTGGCTTGAATAATATGGAAGAATTGTAAGTACTGAGAATTAGTATAGAGGATTTTAAGGAAAGGAGTCTTTCTGGGACTTTTTTGTACCAAATGGTTAAGATAGTTGTTTTGGGCTGGGGATGTGACTCAGTGGTCAAGGGCCCCTGAGTTCAATCCTCAGTACCAATAAATAAATAAATAAATAAACAAACAAATAAAGTTGCTTTAATTATACAGATTATACAGTAATTAGTAATTTCTCAAATTAGTAATTTCTCAGTTCTTTGATGAAATAAGTATACTTAAAGCTCTGTATGTCTGTGTGTTGGGGATTGAACCCAGGGTCTCACACATGCTAAATACACACTTAACCACTGAGCTGCACCCTCAGCTTTCACACAAAGCTTTTTATTGGGAGGTGGGCAGGGATTGAACTTGGGGGCACTCAACCACTTAGCCACATCCCCAGCCCTATTTTGTATTTTATTTAGAGATACGATATTACTGAGTTGCTTAGCCGAGGCTGGCTTTGAACTTGCAAATCTCCTGCCTCAGCCTCCTGAGTGCACCACTGTGCCCAGCCACACAAAGCTTTTAAGTTTTGTAGGCTTACTGGCATTTTTGTCATCATTCTTACAAACTTCTTATGTAAAAAGTTTGTATTCCCAAATTCTTTGAGGAAAATTATCAGAATTCATCTGTGAAAGCACGATCAAGGCTTGCCCTAGGAGAAAATGCCCGTTTATGAGGCAGCTCTGCAAATTTTAGAGTAGGGAGTGGTCTGACTGTTGAAACAGTTTAACAATTTAATGGTTTTGGCAGCTGGCATGGGGTGCTTTCTGATTGGTGGGTAAGGATCATGTGAATCAGCAGGACTCACCATTGGACGGCTCTTCTCGGGGATGGGGAGGTTAGTTTTTGGAGCCCGGGCGACTCCCAACAATCTGGAATACACTTAGCTTGTTGGTTTTGTAGATTTGATATTTTAGACAATCTTAATATGTTCTAGCACTGAATCTTAAGATAATATTTATTTAATAGGATTTATTGTATCACTTGGGTTGAGCAAGGTATATGTTTTTCTGAGAAAGACTTATTGAAGATTTAAAACTATACTTCTATTGACATGCTTTGTTTTGAAATATTCTCTTTTCTCTAATTCTACAGAGAACTAGAACACAATAATCTTACACGAGTGAACAAGGGGTGGTTATATGGCTTACGAATGTTACAGCAGCTGTATGTGAGCCAGAATGCTATTGAAAGAATCAGCCCTGATGCATGGGAGTTCTGCCAAAGACTATCTGAACTGTAAGTGTTGGATGGTATTTTTTTGGAGGCTGTGAGACTAGAATAGTTGGAATAAATCATTTCCATGGCCAGTAATGAGATCTAACTAACATTCTTTCCTAGAAGTTTGTTGAAAACTCTAAATTTACCATGTAAATATAGTAAGAATTTGTAAGTTGAACCAAAATACAATGAATTCCTTTCCTTCTATGTTTCCTGTTTTTAGTGATTTGTCTTATAATCAGCTGACTCGCCTGGATGAATCTGCCTTTGTGGGTCTGAGTTTACTAGAGAGATTGAATTTAGGAGATAACAGAGTCACTCACATTGCTGATGGTGTGTTTAGGTTTCTTTCCAATCTTCAGACACTGTAAGTTTATCCATTCTGATTTAAAATGAAATAAAGCAAGTTAATTCAGTCCACTAATCAGGGGATCTATTTATGTATGTTATATTTTTATATTTTGTCCTTCCCTCAGCCCATGATAGGAATAATAATCTTATTTGTCTTGGTATCCATAGATAAAACTTTTCCTATCATGAGAAGTTCATTTTATATTTTAATTCTGAGTTAACACATAAATAGCAAAGCCTGTCTTATAGAACCAGTTGCTGTGTTATAAAACATAGTTGTTGGGATCAAGAATGCAGTCATTTTCTTGTTTCTCTGACTTTGGCTGTATATCAGTTCTCATTCTGAGAAATGCAGGATGTATAGTGGGAGCAGTTCTTTCTGTTCTGTTACTAGTTTGCTGCATGACTTTCGGCAGAAGAAACTAACAATTATTATCTGTAAGTACCAGGAACTTTCAGATACTAGGTTGTTTCTGTTCTTTTCCATATTAGGTGGCTGAGGACTGAGAGATGAAAATGATTTGTTTAAAGTCATAATTTATAAATGTTTGGATCAGGATTAGAACCCAGGTCTATTTGACATGAAAGCTCATATATTTTATTATGAAATGAACAAAATCACTTAGCTTTTCCTGGGTATGTTTTTGTTTGTTTCTTCATATATGAAAGAAGAATTTAGAATTAAGTGGTTGCTAAAGGCAGTTTCAACCTGAAAATCCTGTGGTTCTGTAAGTTAAATGATTTGCCTTCATGGAATATAATTTTATTGAATGAAGAGGTATTTTAATGAAATATAGCATTCTCAAACATACAGTAGAATAAGAGAAAACAGAGTAATTAGTAGAATTTATAGATTAAGAAAAAAATTTTTTTAGGGGATATGGGGATTGAATTCAGGGCCTCTCACATGCTAGGCAAACACTCTACCACTGAGCTACATCCCCAGGTCTTTGTCTTGCATTTTGAGACAGAGGTCTCAATAAGTTGCCCAGCTGGCTTCCCACTTAACGATCCTCCTCCCTCAGCCTCACAAGTAGCTGGGATTACAGGTGTGGGCCTCCACACTCTACAGAATTTGTAGATTGTTAATAGTTTTTGAATAGGGGACTTTATGGTCATTAGTTTCACCATTGAGGATTTCAGAAAAGAAGTAGACTCACATCTGTGAGACCTAGCCATCAATGAGAAGGAAACATGATAATTTTGTGAAGATGTTTGTATACATGCACAGGTGTGTATGTGTGTATATATACATATCAATATGTATATATAGCAAAAGCGATTAAAGATAAATTTTTTTTTCAGAGATAATTTTTTAATATTTATTTTTTTTAGTTTTCGGCGGACATAACATCTTTATTTGTATATGGTGCTGAGGATCGAATCCAGCGCCGCATGCATGCCAGGCAAGCGCGCTACCGCTTGAGCCACATCCCCAGCGCAATATATATATTTTAACTTTGTTCAGAATTGTCCTTGAAAAGTAAAAAATTAATTTCCTTTTATATTCCTTTTTCCTGTATTATCAGAGGTGAAACTAGATTAGTGCAAGTTCAGAAATTTATATCAGATGCAGTTGCAGCTTTTTGATAATTCAAAGGATGGCAAACAGATTGTTTCAGTCTACTGCTGATGATTACTTTTAGATTCAAAGTTTAGGGGCTAGGTGCAGTGTTGCATGCCTGTAATCCTTGTTTCTCAGGAGGCTGAGGCAGGAGGATCGTGAGTTCAAAGCCAGCCTTAGCATTTTAGCAAGGGCCTAAGCAACTCAACAAGACCCTGGTTCTAAATAAAATATAAAAAAGGGCTAGGGCTGTGGCTCAGTGGTTAAGTGCCCCTGGGTACCCCCAAATTAAAGTTTAAGAAAGTAATTGAGGAAGTACGTGGTTTTCTAATGCCTCACAGAGATAGAAGGACCAAATCTGAGAAACTCTGGCTTTTAGCCCAATGCTTTTGAAAGAGTAGGTATAGGACTGGGATTGTGGCTCAGCGGTAGAGCACCTGCCTAGCATGGGCGGGACCCAGGTTCGATCCTCAGCACCACATAAAAATAAAGGCATTGTGTTTTGTCCATCTACACCAAAAAATAAATATTAAAAAAAAAGAAAGAGTAGGTATATTTGTTACTCAATTTTGTGAATGGTTTCTCTTAATACTTTATTGTGGAGAGGGTAAAGTCCTACCTGAGGAGTAGAGCCACTGGTGCTTTCAGTGTTTACTCCTTAGTAAAATAAAATGAACTCTGTTAGCTTTTCATTTTAAGTAAAGATGGGTAACCAAGAAGAGGGATCTACTACCTCCTTATTGTTATTCATACAGCTTTATGTCTTACAAAGCAGAAAGCTTTGTGCTTTATTTTTATTATAAAATGGCCTAAGGAAGCAAAAGTGATTAAATATTTTAAACTGATATTTCTTTTATCAGCACGTGATGTGGTATAATTGCATCTCCCAGCTGAGAATGGAACAGTAGATTTTAAAAGATCCATAGTTGTTTTTTTTTTTTTTTTTCTAAAAAAAAAAAAATACAGTGATTCTTCTACACACGGGTATGTCATTCTTGGTTCCCAGAGGGTGTGCTTAATTGCTCTTGAGCTATAAAGCTCTATATTGATATTATTCTTTGTCAGCCATTTCAAGTTTAAGGGCCCAGGGAAAGCCTTGGGTCACCCAGAAATCCCATTATTCTGAATCATATCCCTTGTATCTTGAAACTCTCCTTCTTTGGCAGGACCCTATCCATAATTTTTTTTTTTTTAGTTGTCAATGGACCTTTATTTATTCATATGCGGTGCTGAGAATCGAACCCAGGGCCTCACATGTACTAGGCAAGTGCTCTGCCACTAAGCCACAGTCTCAGCCCTATAATTTTAAATATGTTAACACAATTAGATACTGTTAGCTAGGAAGATTAGTGCTATTAGCAGGATGCCCAGCTTAATTCTTAGCTTATGAGAATCAGGTATTGCATGTTTATACAGATACACCTTTAAAGTATAATTGGGTCTTCATTATAAATAACTGTTAAAATAAGGATCAGTAGTATTAGCACATGTACCTTAACATTGTCTTGCTAGGATCCCGCTCAATGGCATGATGACTGTGTTGACTAACGTAACTTGTATTTTCCTGAAAATTTTCTAGAGACTTAAGAAACAATGAAATTTCATGGGCCATAGAAGATGCTAGTGAAGCCTTTGCTGGACTCACAAGTCTTACTAAATTGTATGTATTTATATGAAAGTGTCTTTTCAAGAACAAGTTGTAAATGTGATTGGATTTTGATATGGTCAGAAATTCTGAAAATTCTGGCCCCTCTGCTAATGAAAGGAGCTTTGTTATATATCAAGTAGTTTGTTTTTTTGTTTTTTTAGGCTGCCAAAATTTTTATTCAGATATTAAAGCATTTTGAGTAATAACTTATCCCACATCTCATTAAAAAGGGATATGGAGCTACGTTTTTTTTAATTAGTTGCTCAAGATAATACAATGATCTTGACATATCATACATTTGATTCAAATGGGGTATTAATTCTCATTTTTCCATGTGTGCAGATTGCAGGATCACATTGGTCAAGTAGTTTGTTTTTAATGGGGCATTTTTTGTTAGCAAAGCATTCCTATGAGCACTTAGAGAAGTTACTTATAGAACTTGAATTTCTATTCAAGTAAAAGAGATCACTGAGAAACTATAGTTGAACAGGAAGTGTGTTTAATCAAGTGAAATTTTTATAAGTTAATTCATCTAGAAGAATGAAAGAAGATTCTCTCATGTTGATTTTAGATCTTCCATGAGAAGAGTTTCTCCAAATGTTTACACTGGCTTAATTTCTTTGGCCTCATGATCTTTTGTTAAAGAGTGAGAAATGGGAAATTTAACCTATTTAATCATAAGAAAACTGCCAGTTTCTTAGTGGCCAGGATGGTTGTTCAGAAGTATTTCATTGAACTCCAGCATCTTAATAATAGAAGCTTGGATTGATTAATAAGTTCATAAGTTCTTAAAAATGCTTGTTCTAATCAAATTCTACACTCTGAATATGTGCAGTTTTTTGTTTATCAATTATACTTCAATAAAGCTGTTAAAATATTTAAAAAATGCATATTAAGCTTATTTTCACATTTTAAAGGTAAATGTCTAATGAATATAATTTTATTTCAGAATCTTGCAAGGAAATCAGATTAAGTCAGTTACAAAGAAAGCATTCGTTGGTCTTGAATCCCTTGAGCATTTGTAAGTTTTGCATAATTTACTCACTATATAAATAATCTTCACTGTTAGTAGAGACTGTCACAAGCATTTAAAATATTTATATAAGCCTAGTGTGGTGATATACACCTATAATACCTGTGATTTAGGAGGTGGAAGCAGAGAGGCTCACAAGTTCCAGGCCATCAGTAGTGAAACTCTGTTTCAAATAAAAATGAAGGGCCGGGGGCCATAGTTCAGTGGTAAAGCATCTCTGGATTCAACTCTCAGTACAAAAAGAAAACAATAATAACAACAAAAAGTCAAGTGTTTGTGTAACTTAATTGTAGAAATGTGACTGGCAATGTTTCATTTCTCTTCATTTCAGAGATTTGAACAACAATGCTATAATGTCTATCCAAGAAAATGCTTTTTCTCAGACTCACTTGAAAGAACTGTAAGTAACTTAAGTGTTTTCTTTTATAAATTTTAAAAAATCACCAGATTACTATCCATGCTTGTGCTTTTTTTTTTTTTTTTTAATGCTTGTGCTTTGAAGTGTGATGAAGGTGACCCAAATGTTTCCAAAAGTGTGCCATTCAGGCAGGAAAAAAGAAAGTGTAATACTCGATTATTTTAGTGCCTACCTGTAATTTAAAAATAATCAGTGCAAAGTTCAGAGTGTGTGACACTAAGACCTTCTCTTTTTGTTTGTGCGGGTTAAAATTAAGGAATCAATGTGATTTTGTCCTTTAATTTATGAGTTGAACTAAGCTTTTGTTGTAATTGTCAGAAAGGATGTCTTTACTCTGCTCAAATTACTAAAACGTTCAAATACTATTAATAGTTGCAATAGAAAAATTTATTTTTATATTCTTTTTCATTCATGATTTCTTTTATTGGTTTAGAGATTTCCTGGGGATGGGGATGGCTAGTTGGGCATTAGTATTAATTATGATCTCTGATGATTTGAATATGCAGCCAGATGTCAGAACCACTGGACTCTAGCCATTTATTTTGCCTTGTCTGGAAGCTACACATAGGATTGTCTGGGTACCAGAACTGATTCATAATAAGATAATGATAGAAATTCAAAGTAAGCTTTTATGAAACTTAGAATAATTTGACATTACTGAGACACTTTTGTTGTAGTTTATGTAATTATTGATTTATAGTGGGCTGGGAATTTTGAAAAGTGGTTCTGGACACAATTTGAGATAAAATGGAAACTTGTGAGTTTTTGTACTTCATGGGTTCAAATTCTTGCTGTATTCTTTACAGCCTATGACAGTGGGCATATATTGTCAAGCCTGAGACTCAGTGTCTCTTCTCAAAATGGAAATAGCACTTCCCTCAGGGTTATATGAAAATAAAATGAGATAATTTGTTTAGTAAAATTTTCTTTATCTACTGTGTAAGGTACTGTTCTGGATGCTGAAAGCATAATAGTAAACAAAGCGAAGTATTCTTATATAAATTTTACTAAGAAAGATAAATAATAAATCAGTAGATGGAGAATATCCCATCAGGTAATAAATTTTCTTAAGAAAAATAAAACCAGGTTAGAGGTGTGGGGATTGACAGGGATTACTATTTTAGATAAAGTAGTGAGAGGAGTCTCTTGTGAAAAATTGAGTGTTTGAACATGGATCTTAATGAAATGAAGCAGCAAAACATGTAAATATTGGATGAAGGGCTTTCTGGGCAGGGAGGAATAAATGAAATGGGGTCAAAGAGAAAAGCAGGAGCCAGATCATGTGGGTCCTAATAGGCTATGAGGAATGAGGATTTTTCTTTTTTCTAAATGCCTGAGGAAACTTTGGAGGTTTTTGAGAAAATGCTGAGCATAAAGTCTGGCACATAATAAAAGTTGACTAGGTAATATTAACCATAAAAATTTAAATATTATGGAAATCATTTTCTGTTAGATTAAAAAAAGTTTTGGGGGGTAGTGGAATATCTTGATATTTTCAATTATTTTTCCTAGCCTTAGTTAACTTGTTAGGACACAGCTTACTGCAAATAACTTTTATCTCTGTTTTGAATGCCGGTAAGAAAAGTTTGATAATTATAATTTGAGGGCCAGCAAGAAAGTTTTGACAATTGTTATAAGAACCCAATTTAAGAAATAATTTCGATAGTAGCTGAAAGCAAATATTGTAGTTTCAATCTTCAGAGTTTCATTTAGTAATTTAGAGTTGTCATAAAGATTTTTCTTGACCAAACTTTAGTCAGGTTCTTCAATCTCATAGGACTGTGTACTTTTATGTAAAATCAATTTTACCAGTTGCTAAACCAGTTTAGCAGTAACCTGTCCAGTAATGTGGTTAACCTAGGGTACCCTTGATAGCTGATCAGGTTTCTCAGGTTTTTTGTTCTAAATCATTTCCCAGTTGATGTCTGATTGCCCTGGCCTGTCTTCAGCAAGAATCCTGTTAGGTTGGTTTAGCCAAAAATCCCCTTCCCCCTTCTTCTCCTTCTACTTCTTCTAGTTCCCCACCCTTTCTCTATACTTCTTAATAATTTTCCATTTACTGACCCCATCTACTTCTTGGCTATAAAATCCCCGGTTGCCCATGGTTATTTATAGTTGAGCCTAGTTATCTCTCCCTCTTTGCAAAATCCTGCTGCATTATTCTCTATACCTATCGAGATGGTCTTGAATATCAAGTCTGCTTTACCATGATGCTTTAACAAGTATCATTGAGTAACTTTTTCTTTAACAGTTTTGGTGCTGTGGCTCGGATAGGATCAGATTCATCATTGGACCCCCGGACCTCTCACCCAGGACCCCAAGTGTACTCCTTGAAGCATTTGTTTTCATTCCTGACTGATTGATCGGGGATCCAATGGTGAGTCAGACTGGTCAACCATTGCTCCGGACAAATGTCCGTTGAAGCTGGTAAGGAGAGATTTTGATTCTGAAGAGTCTGATACTTTAGGAAGCTGGGATGAATGCCAGACTTCTTTTGAATGGTATCTGCTAGACTGGAAGGTCTTCTTTCTGGCTGTCTTTCCCTTGGGTATTATTCCCTTGCTGCCTGGGCTGGAAATCCTTCCTGGCACTCTGAGAGGCCTGTCTGTTCCCCCTATTGGATTCAGTCTTGTCTCATGTGAACCTTTCTGTCACCTGACTTACTTCTTGAATCCTCTGCCGATTATGTGCTCTGCTAATTCTGTCTACCTCCTTCTTGTTGGAACTTCATTGGCCTCTTTGGGAAGCTTAAGAGCTCCTCTAAAATTCTTACTTCTCATTGCTGTTGTTCTCCTTTCTCTTTAACCACCTTTAATTTTCTCTCCATTTCCCTAGAGTCATTTGATAGGCTCCCCTGCAAATCCCTACTTCCTATATCCTTCAGTTCACTTCTGTCAGACCTTTTCTTTCCCACTACAGCCTCTGAATCACTTGAACTCTGCCTTCCTGTCCTCCATTGGGGGCTCTCAAGGGATTAGAGACCATAGAAATAGCCTCTTGAGGCTGAAAACAAAAATGGCTGAATGAAAATAGAATAAATATTTTATTTATACTCAGATGGGCTTTAGAGATACTCTGATAGTCCCTAGATATCTCTTTAGCCGTCATAAGATCATGTATCAAGCAAAAGAAAATCTTAAATGTCTCCTTCACAAATATAACAATTCCCTCTCATCTACAAGGGATATGTTCCAAGACCCACAGTGGATGCTTGAAATGAGGATTGTACCAAACCTATCTATACTGTACTTTTTCTTATGTCTTGCAACATTGCCACATAGTACCAAAGTTTGTCTGTCCTTCCATGTTTATGACCTGGTGCCTCCTTTGCGTCGTTATTCTTGTCCTCTGAGACATTATCAAGTAATATAGGGATTACTTGAACACAAGTACCATGATAACACAGTTGATCTGATAACTTAAGATGACTACTAAGTGGATAGCATATACAGTGTGGCTACACTACACAAAGGGATGATTCATGTCCTGGTTGGAACAATGGGAGATTTTATCATGCTATACACAATGGCACACAATTTAAAATTCATGAATTGTTTCTTTCTGGATTTTTCTATGTAATATTTTTGACTATGGGTAACAAACTGGAAAGTAAAACCATAGATAAGAAGGTGGACTACTGTATTGGTAAACAAGTGATTTTTATCCATTTTTGTCAGAAACGTAACTTAGTGGGTTTTCTTTTTGGTGCTGGGAATTGAACCTAGGGCCTTCTGCTTGCTGAACATGAGCTCTGCCACTGAGCTTTACTCCTGGCCTGTAGTTTTGTTTTTTAATTTAATTTTTTTTTATTGTTGGTTGTTCAAAACATTACATAGTTCTTGATATATCATATTTCACATTTTGATTCAAGCGGGTTATGAACTCCCATTTTACCCCGTATACAGCTTGCAGAATCACATTAATTTTTTTTTTTTAAATGCCAGAGATCAAATGCAGGGCCTCCTCATCTAAGCAAGGAGCTATGTCCACAGCCCTCTACAATATTTTTAATGCTTGCCTTTATCAACAAAAAAGATAATGAATATGATAGACTAGCTTTATTTAACGTCTCATGAAATTTTTACAAACAGTTGAAGCATAATTGTTAAGTAAGGCCTGGGGATATGGCTCAAGCTGTAGCGCGCTCACCTGGCATGCGTGCCGCCTGGGTTCGATCCTCAGTACCACATACAAACAAAGATGTTTTGTCCCCCGGAAAACTAAAAAATAAATATTAAAAAATTCTCTCTCTCTCTCAAAAAAAATTAAGTAAATTAAGTAGATATAAGTGGAATAAAAGTTTATAAATGAACTTTTTAACAATAATTGTTTTTTTAAAAATTTTTATTTTTTTAGTCATACATGACATAGAATGCATTTTGACATATAATACATACATGGAATGTACATAACATCAATCAAATTCTCTATTCTGCTGCCCTTCCTATCCTCCCTCCTCCTCCCCTCCTCTCCCATCTTTTCTCTCTATCCAATCTAATGTGACACACTTTTTTAAAAAGTTTTTCTCATTACAACATCATATATGTATTCTGTATAACAGTGAGGTTCTCCTTCCATCTTCTGTGTAACTCCCCTTCTCCCTCTTTTTCCCTCCCACCTCTCTTCCCTATTTAGTGGTAGTCTTCTTCTCATGCTCTTCCTCCCTACCCCATTTTGAGTCACCCCCCTTATATCAGAGAAGACATTCGGCATTTGTTTTTTAGGGATTGGCTAACTTCACTTAGCATAATCTGCTCTAATGCCATCCATTTGCCTGCAAATACCATGATTTTATTATTTTTTAGTGCTGAGTAATATTCCATTGTGTATAAATGCCACATTTTTAATCCATTCATCTATTGAAGGGCATCTAGGTTGGTTCCACATTCTAGCTATTGTGAATTGTGCTGCTATAAACATTGATGTGGCTGTGTCCCTGTAGTATGCTCTTCTTAAGTCTTTTGAGTACTACTTGAAAATAGTTTGAAAAACCTGTTTGGTATCTTAAAACATTAAAGCTGTACCATTGCTGGGCATGGTGGCACTCAGCATTTTGGGAGGCTGAGACAGGAGGCTCACGAGTTCAAAGCCAGCCTCATCATTGGCGAGGCTCTACGCAACTCAGTGACCCTGTCTCTAAATTAAATATACAAAATAGGGCTGGAGATGCAGTTCAGTGGTCGAGTGCCCCTGAGTTCAATCCCCTGTACCTCCCTGCCCCCCCCCAAAAAAGCTGTACTGCTAAGTAAATGGTTATTTATTGAATATGTAGATCATTTACCAAACTGAGATATCAATTGCTGAATATAAGTCTAAATTTATCTACTTTTGGCTTTTTAGATTTTATAGAAAACCAGGTATATTTGGATTAAAAATGTGACCTGTACAACTCTGATTAAGCATATGCTTCTAAAAATTATAACAAGATATATTCATAAATCTTAATTTATAGAATATTGGTGTATTGCAGTTTACCTTTTTTATTTCCTAGTTTTCATTAGAAATAAAGATTATGAAATGTCAGCAATTCTAATTAATTTATGCAAATGAATAATGGTAAGAATGTGTAAGATCTGAAGATATAGTTCATTGAGGGAAAAAATAATTTATGTTAGTATGGAGATTGTTGTTGTTTATTTTTTTGCAGTGCTGGGAACTTTACAAATAAGCTACATCCCTAATCCCTTTTTTTTTAAATAGGGCACAAGAACTGAATGGATATAGGAGGTTGGGATGAGACAGAATTATCTCATGTGGTTAAACTGTCTACAATTGAATGATTTATTATTATAATGGGAGGTGTGTGTGTGTCTCTGACTCTGTCTTGTCTCTCTTTCTCCCTCCCCCTGTCTCCTGTCCTGGGGATTGAATTTAGGGATATTCTATCACTGAACTATATCCTCAGTTATTTTATCAAAATTTGAGACTGAGTCTTGTTAGATTGCTTAGGGTCTTGCTAAATTGCTGAGGCTGGCCTGGAATTTGAGATTCTCCTGCCTCAGCCTCTTGGATCTCTGGAATTGTAGGCTTGTATCAACACATCTGGCTTATAAAGGTTTTATTTATTCATTTGGTACTGGGGATTGAACCCAGGGGTACTTTACCATTGAGCTAATCCCCTACTTTTTTGTTTTACTTTTTATTTTGAGATAGTGTCTTGCCGAGTTGCTAAGAACCTTGCTCAGTTGCTGAAGTTGGCCTTAAACTTGTGATCCTCCTGTCTAAGCCTCTCAAGTAGCTGGGATTACTGGCATGTACCACTGCATCTGGCCTTATAATTTTTTTTTAACTTTTTTTTTTTACTTATAACTGGACACAATATCTTTATTATATTTATTTATTTTTATGTGGTGCTGAGGCTCGAACCCAGGGCCTCACATGTGCTAGGTGAGCACTTTACCGCTGAGCCACAACCCCAGCCCCTTTATTAACAGTTTTTAATATCAGTAGTGCGTCTGTGAAAAATTAAATCTAATTTTATTTTAGCAAAGATGTGTTTTCTTTTTATTTTATTTTTTTGGTACTGGGAATTGAACCCAGTGGTACTTAACCACTAAGCCACATCCCCAGCCCTTTTTATATTTTATAGAGACAGGGTCTTGCTAAGTTGCTGAGGCTGGCTTTGAACTCACAAGATCCTCCTGCCACAGCCTCCCAGCTGCTGGGATTATAGGTATGTGCCAGTGTGCCTGGCCTGACAGTTGATTTGAACAAACTATTATAGTAACTCTGGTGAAAAAAATTTTTAATTGCAAAGCTTTGGTTGCTTTTTGGTTACTTGAAATCTTAAATTACAGTACTTTTTTTTGAACTGGGGATTGAACGCAAGGGCGCTTAACCACCAAGCTACATCCCCAGCCCTTTTTATTTTTTGAGACAAGGTCTCACCAAGTTGCTGAGGCTGGCTTTGAACTTGTGATTCTTCTGCCTCAACTTCAAGAGCTGCTTGGGATTACAGATGTGCACTACTGTGCCTGGCTATACTACTTTTTAGGTCAACATTTATTAAAATCTGTGCTTTTTAGTATTACTTGCATTGCTTTTTATGAATATATTTAGGTAGACGAAAGAGTTATATATAAATTGAAAAACAGTTTTCATTACAATTATATACTTATAGTAGAAAAATTATAAAATACAGTTAAACCAAGAAGGAGAGAAAGAGTCCTGAATCCTCACTACTCAAAGACCTGTTAATATTTTGGTGTGTATTTCAAACACTTACTGGGAGAATGCAGTATACTCTATTAGGTGCTTGTGTGCAGGGTCTGTTAGTATATGAAGGATGGAAAGCAAAAGAAATACAAGTGAAGAAACTACTGTGAATTAAGTATTTTATGTGGCCAGCTACTGTGCTAAATGCTTTATTAAAAATGATTTTTTGAGGTAAACATTCTCATTTTTATTTTTCAGAAATAAAAACTGGGATTTTGGAGCATGTAGTATGTTGTCTAAGGTTGGTCGTGGAGTTAGGATATGAGCGCAGTTTATATTAAACCTAAGAAAACATAAACCAAACCATGTCACTCCTCTAAGCCTTTCAGTGTCTTCCTGATACATTGAGGGCTTAAAAAGTAAAACTGAAGTTATTTTTAGTTGTAGATGAACACAATACTTTTGTTTATTTAAGGTTTTTGTTTCTTTGTTTTTTGTTTTTTAAGTGTGGTGCTGGGGATCAAATCCAGTACCTCATGTGCTAGGCAAGTGCTCTACCACTTAGCCTCAGCCCCAGCCCTGAAGTTCTTTCATTAGTTTATTTACTTTTGGGTACTGGGATTGAACCCAGGGTTACCTTACCACTGAGCTACTTTCCCAGCCCTTTTCATTTTGAGACAGGATCTCACCAAGTTGCTTGGGGCCTTGCTAAATTGGAGCTGGCCTCAGACTTGTGATCCTTCTGCCTCAGTCTCTTGAGTAGCTGGGATTACAGGTGTGCATCACTGTGCCTGGCTCCTTTCGTTAGTTTATAATGCACTTATTCCCTGCCCAGCCCTCTGACTTCATTCCTGTCACTATCCCTTTGCTTTATACTAGATGATCTCCTTGCCTTTTTGGGGGGATGTGAGGGGCTGGTGGTCTTGCTATGTTGCCCAGGCTGGTCTTAAATTCCTAGGCTCAAGGGATCCTCCTTCCTCGGTTTCCTGAGTGCGGGACTATAGGTGAGTGTCACCACACCCAGCTGGCCTCATTGATTTTGGTAGAGCAAACTAAGCTTATCTGCCTCAAGTTCTTTGCATGTGGTTTCCTCTATCTGGGTGGGATACTCTTAAGTCAGATCTTTGCACCATCTGCCCTTTCACCACTTTCAGGTCTTTGACCAACTGCCATCTCTTCAAAAAACTTTTCCTGACTACTTTATCTAAACTAGTAGCTTCTGTCTCTTATGTCTTTGCCTAGCTTTGTTTTTCTTCATGGCACTTAACACTTTTCTGACATTGTATTTTGCATTTATTTATTGCTAATTTCTGACATTGTATTTTGCATTTATTTATTGCTAATTTGACTCTAGATATGTACAAAAGCTCCATGAGGAGTTTGTGCCCAAGCCTAGAACAGTGCCTGGCATATAGTGATAGACTTTCAAATATTTCTCCATGAATGAATGAATGAATGAATGAATGAAAAGTACTTAAAAATTCTTAAATGCAAAAGGGAACTATGGTTTGTTTAGTTAAAATTACCCTTGAAATATGGATTTTTGAGTTACCCTTAAACACTCTGTGGAACAGACTTGTAGATACTTTATACCAGACTTTAAACCTAGATGAAGATTATGATCATACACACAAAGCAGGTTACAGTCTCAAAATTATTTGCTTTCCTTTCTTCTAAGTCATCAGGAGATTTAAGAGGTCATGGAGAATGGTGATTTTTCAGATATATGTTATACTCCTGTTGTAGGTCATAAATCATATTTTAGTGGCTCTTAGTCTAAGTTGCAGTAAACATTACCATAAGGCAGAAGTATTTTTAGTTTTGATGAAATTTGGAAATAATTGTATACTCTTTACAACAAAGATCTCTCACTGTTCTAAAATACATAGTGAGCCTTTGCCCTCTTTTCAAAATTTTCAAAAATTTAAACCTCAGAAGTTTAAAAGGGACAATGAATGCCCCCTACTTTGATTCACCAGTTATTAATTAATTTTTTTTTTTTTTTGCCACATTTATCTGTTTCCCTTCTTCCTCTTGTTGGCTCTGGGACTTGTTCTCACTTTTGCTTTCTTGCCACACACATGGATATTTGTATACACAATTGTTCTGTGTGTGTGACCATTTAAAAGCTGTAGACATCATAACACCAGTGTTTAGAAATAGTTCACAAATTTCCCTGTTGTCAAAAAATGTCTTTTTTAGATGTATTTTTTTCCAGTTAAGAATCATATTGGGCTGGGGCTGTAGCTCAGTTGTAGAGTGCCTGCCTTGCATGTGTGAGGCACCACTACAGGTATGCACCACTACTTTTGACTTCCTCAGCACCACATAAAAATGAATAAATAACGATATTGTGTTCATCTACAACTAAATAAATATTTTTTTAAAGAATCATTTTATTGGGTTATAGTGGCTTTTTAGTCTTCTTTAAAATGGTTCCCTCGGGGCTGGGGATGTGGCTCACTCGGTAGCATGCTCACCTGGCATGTGTGGGACGCTAGGTTCGATCCTCAGCACCACATAAAAATAAAATAAAGATGTGTCCACCGAAAACTAAAAATAAATATTTTTAAAAAATGGTTCCCTTGCTGTTGTTTCCCCCTTTTTGATGTTCTTCACTTTTAGGATTAGATTCAGATGAAACATTTTGGCAAGAAAAATGCATGAAGGTTTTAATACCGAAGAAACTTAATATTGAAAAGTAAAACAAAGGGTACTTTTCCTCTTTTTTCTGCAGGATTCTAAACACAAGCAGTTTGCTCTGTGACTGTCATTTGAAGTGGTTACTTCAATGGCTGATTGATAATAACTTTCATCATTCTGTAAATGTAAGCTGTGCACATCCTGAATGGCTAGCAGGGCAAAGCATCCTGAATGTGGACCTGAAAGATTTTGTCTGTGGTTTGTATTTTTGTCTTAAAATTTTATATATTACTTATTTAACTGTATTAACAGAATTAAAAAGAAAAGAACCACTAGCTTTCCCACTAGCATATCTATTTCCATTTTTCTGTGTTATTCTCTAACCTGGGTTTCAGTGATTATATTTTAATAATCATAGGTTAAATTTTGTGTTCTTTGATTTAATATTTCATAAGCAGTTTTTCCCTCTGTCATCTTACTTGTTTTTTCAGTGCTAGGAATCGAACCTAAAGCCTTGTACATCACTCTACCACTGAGCTATGTGCCCCAGTCCACCTCTGTGTATTCTTTATTTTTTTGAGATAGGTCTCACTATGTTGCCCAGGCTATCCTTGAATCTGGGCTTAAGTGATCCTTCTGCCGAATCAATAAGTATGATTTTTTTTTTTTACATGAATACTTATTGTAGGTCTTGAAAAGTGCCACAGGTATTCTAAAAAAAGAACACTAGTTGTGTTGTGACCAGCAGTGTATGTCGTCATCAGCAATGCTGTAATTATACATGTACAGCAAGTTTTATGTATAATAAGATACTGATTTCATGTGCTGTATTTTTAAATGCAGCTTTTTAAGACTGAAGGATTTTTTTTTTTTAAGACTTGAATTTTTTTTTTGTTTTGTTTTCTTGAGGGGATAGACATAGACAAGGTGTCTTGATTTTAATACTTATAATTTCTGGTATAAATCTTTTTCAACTTGGAAATTTTGCCTTTACATTCAAATTTCCTTTAAAGTAGAAGGAATGATTCTTAGCTTCACATGGAATAGTCATCCCTCAGCTTCCACAGGGGTTTGCTTCCAAGATCCTTGGATGTTTCAGTCCCTCATATAAAATGAGATAGTATTTGCATATAAATGCAATATCTGCATATTAATTAACTCTAAATTACTTAAGATACCTAATGTGATATAAATGCTATATAAATACTTACACTGTTTTATCTAAGGAATAATTTTAGGAATAAGAACAAAAGTCTGTACGTGTTCAGAACAAAATAATTTTTTCCTGTTATTTATTTTTTGGTACTGGGGATTGAACCCAGGGGCATTTTATCACTGAGGTATATCCCCAGCCCCTATTTTAATTTTGAGACAGGGTCTTGCTAAGTTGCTTAGGGACTCACTAAGTTGCTGAGGCTGGCTTCAAACTTGAAATCTTCCTGCCTTACCCTCCATATTGCTAGGATTATAGATGTGCACCACTACTTTTGACTTCCTCTGTTATTTTAATTCTTCCGTTGGTTGAATTCTTGGATGCAAAGCTCTTGGATATAGAGGGATGACTTTAGTACATCTGTGTTGCATGTTCATTTAGTACTCTTGTTTTGCCAGATCTAGTTTCACAATCTACTTAATTATACTTGGGGTGCTTGCAAGTTCAGGCCCACAAAATACTTCCATTGTTTTTACAAATTTTAAAGAAGGAAACAAAGAATCTAATAAAGACTAAGTTCTGCATATGTTGCTGCACATTTCTTTTTGATTTTAGTAATTAAATGTAGACATATCTCTTATTCTATCATTCTGCATATCACTTTTATACTGTGAAATATTATTCAGTAAAGATAATAGTTAAGAATTGATATGCAAACCTCTCTGAATCAACCCAGTAGCGTTACAGTTTATAAATCTATAGTTGATTAGTCAAGTCAGTCCTACACTAATCTTTAGTTGTACATTTGACATACTTGGATTTTTTTCACTATTTTAATGTTGTGAGTATTCACAGAGTACTGCCAAGTATTTTGTATTATTGATGGTAATCTGTGAAATAGAATAGTACATATCCCCATTTTCTATATTGGCATGGAAAGGGTAATAGTTATAATATATGTAATATATAATAAGAAAGGGATAATAGAATTAGAACTTGTCTTGAAATTCTAATCTAAGGTTTCTTTTTTTCTCCGCTAACTGGTAATGCTTAAGAAATACATTATAGGCACATAAGTGTCATGGATAGTAAAACTGGATCCTTATGTCAGGAGCCTGAGTTCCTGTCTAGGTTCTGCCAGTGACTTAATGACTTTGAGCAAGCTATTTACTTGCTCATTTACAGAAAATACTTTTCTGTAATGTTTCCCCCGTCTTTAAACAAAGGAATTGGACATCAGCTCTATAATCTTTTTCAACTTTAATATGCCACTGTATAAATAGAACTCACAGTTTTACGGTATTTGTTTTAAAATTGAATCTAAAGAAGTACAAGTAAATAATTAACATGTCTACTACTGCATTTTTCCCCCCTCAGATGATTTTCTCAAGCCACAGATAAGAACACATCCTGAATCCACAGTTGCTCTAAGAGGAGTTAATGTGTCTCTGACATGTACTGCAGTGAGTAGCAGTGATTCACCCATGTCCACTGTGTGGCGCAAAAATAGTGAAATCCTATATGATGTGGATATTGAGAATTTTGTTCGTTACCGGCAGCAAGCTGGAGAAGCTCTGGAATATACTAGTATTTTACATCTTTTCAATGTGAATTTCACAGATGAAGGAAAATACCAGTGTATTGTTACTAATCATTTTGGTTCCAATTATTCTCAAAAAGCCAAACTGACAGTGAATGGTAAGGAATTATGTTTCTTGACTATATTTAGTTTAGATTGGTATTATTGTCTAAGTTAGTCACAAAGAATCATTTTTGAAATTAATGCTCTTCTTTCTGTGGCTGGAAAAAAAACTTCAGGATAGCTTTATCTATTGCCTATTATGTTGTATGAATGTCACATTTTAGACTTTATGCAACCAAAAAAATGTATTTGTCTTCTGTGTTTCTTAGATTTTTAAAGACCTTTTTTTTTTTTTTTAAACATGCAGTTTCCTTGACCACTGTGTTGATGTTAGTTTAGGAAGCACCATTTAACTTCATACATATGAGAGTATTATTAAATATCAAGTTCTGAAATATGGAGTTCAGAAATGTTTGTGGCTTTCTGCTTTCCCTAATCCCATCAGGAAAATCACAGGCATGTCAGATATTCTAGAAGAGTTAGTTGTCACTGTGCTCTAAATACTCTTTTGAGTTTCTGAGAGGAAAGATGGCTTCTAAAGTTGTATTGACTGTCAATCCAGAGAGAATGTCTTCTCAAAGAAATGCATCATTTCAACAATTGATATCTTGCCTGTCAGATTGGCATGTTGTGTATATTTTTCCCTCTCCTGACTTTTTTCTTAATGATCTTTCTTGGAACAGAGATGCCATCTTTTCTGAAAACTCCAATGGATCTGACTATCCGCACTGGTGCCATGGCCAGATTAGAATGTGCTGCAGAGGGGCACCCTGTACCTCAGATTTCCTGGCAGAAAGATGGTGGTACTGACTTTCCTGCGGCTCGAGAAAGACGCATGCATGTCATGCCTGAGGATGATGTCTTCTTCATTGCCAATGTGAAAATAGAAGACATGGGAATCTATAGTTGCATGGCGCAAAATATAGCAGGAGGTCTCTCAGCAAATGCCTCTCTAACAGTTTTAGGTACATTAACTGCTTCAAGTATCCCTACTATTTTGGGAGCTTTTAAGAGCTGATTTTGTTTTGCAAATTATTATTATTTTGCAAAATAATTTTGAGATTTCAGTTGTGATTTTTTACCTTTGTTATTATTTTGTCACTTTATTTAAGTTATGTCAGCCTAGGATATTAGTGGGTCAGATAACTGAAATCTGGGGAAATGCTGAGGGCAGAATTAGGGTTCTTTTATCTCATAAATCGAAAATTCAGTCCCTTAATTTTATGTCTCCCTCTGTAATTTTTCTACTTTGTGTATTTTATTAACTTTTCAGAAAGCTCACATTGCAAGTCCTACTGTTTTTCTTAGAAATGTTCTAGCCATTCTCTAATGCTCCACATACTGTTTCACAAAGAACCTAAGATAATTTAATTATTTTCCCTTGTTAATTAAAAAATGCAACATATAACCGTTGTATTAACTCATTAGATTTTCTGTTTTCCCCTCTATTGTGCTTCATAATCCTGTATTCTGGCAAAATGTTTTTTCTTCAAATATCTCCCTTACTAGAATTTTTATTTATTTTCTTTCTTCTTATTAGAGTCCTATTCTCAAGTTTAAAGCAAATTCTTCTTTCTAGTTCTGTATTTCCCTAGATGGCAGGGTTTTTTAAAAGAAGTTTGTTAGATTTGTTACTTGTTTAATCAGAAAAATTAGTATTTTAAAATTTTAAGGTTACAGAAAATTTAGGTAGGGCTGGGGATGTGGCTCAAGCGGTAGGGTGCTCGCCTAGCATGCGTGCGGCCCAGGTTCGATCCTCAGCACCACCTACAAACAAAGATGTTGTGTCCGCCGAAAACTAAAAAGAAAAAAAAAGAAAATTTAGGTAAGTCACTCATATTTTAGCATATTCTAAACATTTTTAAAATTTATTTTTATGTAGTTAAGTATTTATACCTTTTTTTAGTTTAATATTGTATTACAAGGATTACCTTGTCATTAAAAGAAAGTCTTCATAAAGAATCATGTGACTCTAATTATTTTCTTGAAGAGCGATTTTTAGATATGTCCTTATACTTTTAAATTGCAGTTGATTTTGTAATAAACTTCTTTGCATATAACTTTTTTAGTTTTTTGGGAGAGCATGCCCAAAGTAGAAATGTTGAGATGAAATTTAGGTTTTCGAGCTTCTGTTGTTTGTTTGTTGTTGTGCAGGGGAGTCAAACCCAGGACCTTGTACATACTAGACAAGCGCTCTACCACTGAGCTGTACCCCAGCCTCAATTTAAGTTTTTTTTTGGGGGGGGTGGTCTGAAACATATTCTAAGATAGAATTATAATAGAATTATTATATTAGAAGATTCTTTTTTTATTATTAGTTATTCAAAACATTACAAGGCTCTTGACACATCATATTTCATACATTTGATTCAAGTGGATTATGAATTCCCATTTTTAGAAGATTCTAATTTTCCCATTAGTCAAATTCAGTAGGATTTAGAGAATACAATTGTCTAACTTTTTTTTTTTTTTTTAAGAGAGAGAATTTTAATATTTATTTTTTTAGTTTTCGGCAGACACAACATCTTTGTATGTGGTGCTGAGGATCGAACCCAGGCCGCACGCATGCCAGGCGAGCGCGCTACTGCTTGAGCCACATCCCCAGCCCCAACAATTGCCTAACTTGATATTTTAAATGTTTCCCTTTTAGAGACACCCTCATTTATTAGACCTCTGGAAGACAAGACAGTAACCCGAGGTGAAACTGCTGTATTACAGTGCATAGCTGGAGGAAGTCCTGCTCCACGCCTCAATTGGACTAAAGATGATGGACCACTGCTGGTGACAGAGAGACACTTCTTTGCTGCCGCCAACCAGCTTCTCATCATTGTAGATGCTGGACTAGAAGATGCCGGGAAATATACCTGTATCATGTCTAATACACTTGGGACAGAACGTGGCCATATTTACCTAAATGTCATTTCATCCCCCAATTGTGACTCTTCTCAGAGTAGCATTGGGCATGAAGATGATGGCTGGACTACAGTTGGCATTGTCATCATTGTTGTGGTCTGCTGTGTTGTGGGCACCTCTTTGATCTGGGTCATTGTTATTTACCATATGAGAAGGAAAAGTGAAGACTATAGTATCACAAACACAGGTGAGTGGTACCCAGATGATATCTGTGACTTAATACTGGAGTCAAGAATGTAGTGCAGGGCTGGGGTTGTGGCTCAGTGGTAGAGCGTTGGCCTTGCAAGCATGAAGCACTGGGTTTGATCCTCAGCACCATATAAAAATAAATAAATAAAATGAAGATTGTATCTATCTACAACTAAAAAAAAAAATTTATAAAAAAAGAATGTAGAGTAGGATTTATTAAGTACAAAAACTTAGGAGCCTATGATACATTATACCTAATATAGGCATAAGGAAGTTTTTCTGTTAAAATTTGCAGTTTCCTTGATATAACAACCTATTTGAGGAATTAGTTCTATCATAGTTTTTCTGAAGGGGAACAGTGGTGCCCTTTTTTCCCCACCCCTGGCCAGCTGTATCAGAGTAGAGCACATTGAGAAAATAGCCTTCAGAGTGTTGGCTTTAACTGGGTAACTTTATTTAAAAGTTACAGGTGTCTTTTTTTTTTTTTTAATCAGAGGAGCTCAATTTGCCTGCAGACATTCCTAGTTACTTGTCTTCCCAAGGAACACTGTCTGAGCCACAGGAAGGATACAGCAACTCTGAGGCAGGCAGTCACCAGCAGCTCATGCCTCCTGCCAGTGGATATATACACAAAGGCACTGATGGTAAGGATTTATGTTTATGCTTACAACTTCAGCCTGTCCTGTCATTTGTTTTTCAGTGTTCAATTTCCCCATTAATCTGAAGTAATATTTTATTTTTTACCTTTTGGTACCAGGGATTTAACCCAGGGCACTTTGCCACTGAGTTATAGCCCCAGTCTTTTTTAATTTTTTACTTCAAGATAGGGCCTCACTAAATTCTGAGGTTGGCTTCAAACTTGTGATCCTCCTGCCTTAGCCTCCCAAGTCACTGGGATTACAGGTTCATACCACACCTGGCTCTGAGCAATATTTTAAAGTGAAAATATTTAGCATCATGCAAAATAGGATAAAAGTTGACCAGAGTCTTAATAAAAGACTTTTCAGGGAGGAGCATCCCTCAGATCACATCCAAGGGAAGTTAGTGTCTCCTGCTAACATGTAGATAATCAGTAAAGTTTAAAGTGCAACAGTGTTCAAAGCTAGCCTCAGCAAGGATGAGGTGCTAAGCAACTCAGTGAGACCCTGTTTCTAAATAAAATACAAAATAGGGCTGGGGATGTGGCTGGTACAAAAAAATAAATAAATAAAGTACAACAGTGGTTCTCATTCATCATATAATGAAGAACATCAGAGAGATAAACATATCCTAATTAAATGGACCTGACTTCTCAATCCTACTTCTCACCCTTACTTCTCAAGACTCTTGTTTCCATAGGGAGTGCCAAAACATGGGGAGATGAATGAAGGAATAGAAAGACTGTATTTGATCCTGAGTCCTTCCTGTTTCTAGCTCTATGACTATGAACATATTACTTTAGATCTGCTCTTTACTTTATTAAACTTTTACTTCTATCACCACATGCTTGTCAGGCAGGACTTAGACTAGGGATAATTTTAGCAGTTAGTATTGCTAACCTCTTGACTTTTAAAAGTAACATGGTCTCTCATGAAGTAAAGTCATCCTAAACTCCTTGTTGTCTGCTTTAATTTGCTTAGGCTAAGCATGTATCTTTTGGCATAGTGCAAGCCCTGTCTTGGATCCCTTTGAACTTGACTTATCCGGGCTGGGCAGAGATGGTTTAACATAATATTCAAGAGTGTGGGCTCTAAAGCCAGAGGGCCTGGGTTTTTCACTCTGGCAACATTACTTCTGTCATGTTCTGTAGTTACCTTATCTATAAAGTGGGGATAATGATAGTACCTACCATGTGAGGATATTGTGAAGATTAAATGAGTCCATTCACAGATTTTGAAACTTCATCTTGTTTATAAGGTTTAAGAGTTCAAGGATGGAAATTGGTGATGCAAACTAATTCCTTAACAGAAAAATGGTTTGGATTCTGTCCCATGTTGTCATTAGGTGGCACTGGTACCCGGGTGATCTGCTCAGATTGTTACGACAATGCCAACATATACTCAAGGACCCGTGAATACTGTCCATACACCTATATTGCTGAGGAGGATGTTCTAGATCAGACACTATCTAGCCTCATGGTCCAGATGCCCAAGGAGACATTTTTGTCACATCCTCCCCAAGATGCCACTGTCTTGGAGAGCCTGATATCAGCAGACAGAGAGCTGTCTGCCTTTCCTACTAACAATGATAGAAAAAGTGAGAAGAAACTTCCCTGCACTCAGATGAGCAATGGTAAGAGTCTTTTTTGTTATTTTGCTTTCACTTACCTCATGGATTTTTCCTTCTATCATTTAGGTAGCACTCATTTGACAGGAAGCAAACAAATTGTTACACTGGAATAAGTGGCCATTGTTAACTGGTGTATATTAGAGCCAGAGGTTTTTACATATTGGGTTACAAAGTCTTTATCTGGAGGATGAAAACAGCTTTTGTGGGGTACCAAGATTGTATTACAGAAAATCCAAAGGCCACATAGAAAGAAGCTTTAGAGAAGTTTCATATGGGTATTGGTAATTTGTTCTTCCATTTTATTTAAATAATGGAAATTTGAAATGCTTAGAATATAATATGGGCAAAATTATTTTGTACTGAGAAAACTTTAAAATGTTTTGTTTGGTTGCTGTTCTATCAAGCAAATATTTTATTTCAGCATCACTTGGCAGATGTTTTCTTTCTCCTATGAGGTATGATCAGCACCATAATTGGGAAGACAGTTTTAGAATAGGTTCTTTTGTCCTTCATGGCCCAGGAAAAGAAATACTATACTGTGTAGATCAGGTCTTTGATAACAGCTTGGTCAGTAAAACATAGCTCTTTCTAGACTATGAAAGGTACTCCTGAGCATATCTTCCTGACCATTTGGCTTTTTATCCCCTGTCATCTCCTGTTAATCTGAGGTGGAAGAGCACTGGAAATGGGGCAGGAGGTAAGAAATATAGGATTAGAAAGGAGGGTAAATTATGTAGTAGATAGTAGTATTTTTCAGGGATGGTTCTGGCAAGAGTAGCAATCTAAGATGAGACTTAAGATGCACTCTTCAGTTCTTTTTTTTTTTTTCCTATTCTCCTCTTTCCTTTTTTAAAATTTGTTTTAATTAGTTACACATGACAGTACAATGATCTTGACATATCATACATTTGAATCAGATGGGATGTAATTTCTCATTTTTCTGAGTGTACAGGTTGCAGAGTTACATTAGTCATGCAGTCACGTATATACCCACAGCAATACTAGTGTCTGTTTTATTCTGCTGTCCTTCCATTCCCCCCTTCCCCTCCCCTCCCACCACTTCTCTTTACCTAATCTAATGTGACCACTTCTTTTTCTTTTTCCCCCTCACATCGTCAAATCTGTATTCTGTATAACGAAGGGGGTCTCCTTCCCTCTTCCATGCAATTCCCATTCTCCCTCCCTCTCCCTCCCACCTCTCTTCCCTATCTAAAGGTAATTTTCTTCTCATGCTCTTCCCTACCCCATTTTGAGTCACCCCCCTTATATTAGAGAAGACATTCGGCATTTGTTTTTTAGGGATTGGCTAACTTCACTTAGCATAATCTGCTCTAATGCCATCCATTTCCCTGCAAATGCCATGATCTTGTTATTTTTTAGTGCTGAGTAATATTCCATTGTGTATAAATGCCACATTTTTTTATCCATTCATCCATTGAAGGGCATCTAGGTTGGCTCCACAGTCTAGCTATTGTGCACTCGTTAGTTCTTAAGAGGCCAATTCTAAAGCTTGCTCAAGAGGGTAGAGGGCAGATAAAAGTACCATTATTGAAGTTAGTCTTCTATGTTTACATTCAGTGTCCAGGAAAAAAATGCACCAACACTAAATCAATTTTTCCTTCTCTTAGAAGAGTCGCATTAAGGGGCTGGAGTTGTGACTCAGCGGTAGAGCACTTGCCTAGTATGTGCAAGGCCCTGAGTTCAATCCTCAGCACCGCATAAAAAAATAAATAAATAAATAAAGGTCTTGTGTCCAACTATAAAATAAATTATATATATATATTTTTTTAAAAGTCACATTTTTTAAGTGACTCTTTTTAATGGTTCAAAGCTGGATATAGTGACACATGCCTGTTATCCCAGTGGCTCAGGAGGCTGAGGTAGGAGGATTGAGAGTTCAAAACCAGCCTCAGCAATATAGCAAGGCCCTAAGCAATTCAGTGAGACCCTATTGCTAAATAAAATATAAAGGGCTGTGGATGTGGCTCAGTGGTTAAGTATCCCTGAGTTCAATTCCTGTTATCAAAAAAAAAAAAAAGATTTAAGGAGAACCAAAGGTGCAGCACATCTTTTTTTTTTTTTTAAAGCTTTCTGCATGCCTGAATTTTGATTCTGTTCTGTGAGTAAGGAAATAAGCAAATGAGAGTGCACTGGTGCATTGTCTATCTAGGGTACTATAGATTCTTGCTACCCAAAGTGTGGGCTAGGACTGTCAGCATGAGCATTACCTCAGAGCTTGTTAGAAAGGCAGTCATGGCTGGGTTGTGGTGGTGTACATGTGTAATCTCAGCTACTTTGGAGCTGGAGCCAGAGATCACAAGTTTGAGGCAGCAACTTAGAGATAGTCAGCAACTTAGGAAGACTCTGTCTCAAAAGATAAAAAGGACTGGGGATGTAGTTCAGTGATAAAATGCCCATGTATTCAACAAGATCCCCAGGTTATTTCTGTGTGTATTAAAGCTTGAAAAACTTGCTCTAGCTTACTTTTCACATCGATTTTTATTTGTGGGTTTCGGTTCCCAGAATGTTAGGCTAGCTTTTTCCAAAATGCACCAGGTGAAGTTAATGTAATGAAGTTAATGTTTAATGTAGTTTTGGGGAAAATAGTTCACTAGTGTAATAAAAATGAGAGAAATGCAGATTTTTTTGAAACCAGAGTATAGATAATGTCATTTAATATAGTTGCTTTTGGTTATTATTCATTGCTTGTATTTGTTTGGCTCTTACATTCTAGAAGTTAGAAGACGATGATTTTTTTTAATGATGTTTGTTTATTTTTTTAGATGTAGATGGACTCAATATCTCTATAATTTTTATGTGGTGCTAATAATTGAACTCAGTGCCTCATGTGTGTGGGGCAAGTGCTTTACCACTGAGCTAAAACCCCAGTACAGTGATTGTTTGTTTTTTAAAACAAAAACATTTAAAGATGTAACAGCAGCACAAAATCAGCAGTTATTACTCATGTATCATGAAACTTTCATTATAATTAGGATACCATTGTCTTTTTAGTTATTTTCCATGTATGTATAACATTTAATTTTTGATGTAGCAGAACCACTAAAATAATAGCTGAATGAGCATAAGACAGCATAGTTTCAGAAATTAATTGGTTAAATTCATTGAATATAAGGATCTAATAGGCCACAGTTCCTTTTTTTTTTTTTTAATTTTGTAAGTATTGTATTTGTCACTGAAGAAAAAATATAGCTGCAAGTTCTGTATTGGCTTCAGTTAGACCAAATAGTTAATCTTTAACATAGCCATTACACTACAAAAATTGAAGTCAACACAGTCATTATTAAAAATTACTTGTTGAGGGCTGGGGATGTGGCTCAAGCTGTAGCGCGCTCACCTGGCATGTGTGTGGCCTGGGTTCAATCCTCAGCACCACATACAAACAAAGATGTTGGGTCCGCCGAAAACTAACTAACTAAATAAATAAATAAACATTTAAAAAAAAAATTCTCTCTCTGTCTTTAAAAAAAAAATTACTTGTTGAAAGAATCTATTCTGAAGAGAATGAAAATTAGGAAAAAATTTAAACAATTCCTCCAAATCTCACATTTATAAATATTATCATATCATATTTAAAATGCTTGAAAGGCATGGAGTCTCCATTAATGGAAAAGCAGTTTGCTATTGCAACAGAACAAAAAAACAGTGATAGTTTATAAAATTCAAGAGCTGTATTGTTTTGGGTTTGCACTTGAACAGTATTGTCATTACTACTGTATTCAATGTTTGTATGGTTATGTTTTTTTAATTGTGGCTAAGAATATGGCAAATACACATTTGTTCTCCATGTTCTTATTCAGGAATACTGGGCATCTTTATGTCTTTGGGGTTTTGGTTAAAAGGACATTAAGTTTTAGAAAATTAATTTTGAATTCTAGTCACCACTGATAATTCTTGTCTTTCATTCTCAGAAACATTGCAACGGCCTCTGTGGAACATAAACAGAGAATTAGGCCTGTCTCATCCGCCCTTTTCCCAACAACCAGTCCTTGAGTCACCACAACTTCATCGAAATGAAGGCCTGGCAGAGAGAGATCCAGACTCTTCTTCCCCCATGCCCTGCCACAGGTTACATGACCATGCTTTTGAATTTAGTAGGACTCGGAACATTCAAGATGGTAGTGAGGGTACATGAAACCCACTCTAAGATAAAATCTGGGCAGAGACAAAAGTGAACTAATTTGTACTTACTACCTCAGAGTTCAGAAGAAACCCCAAAGTCAGCATTTGCTTTACTCTTTGTTCATGGTTACATCTGACCACACCAAGGTAGGACAGGCATTTGGGTTTATGCCTGATGAAGGAAGGGTAACAGCTGACAGAAATGGGTATATCAAATCAAAATTATGCAGCACTGGCAGAGGAAGATACAGGACAAATGTGCTTCCTGATGGTTCCATGGAGATGTGCCGAGGTGTGCTTTGCCTATCAGGAAGGTCTGATTGCTGCTTAACCTGCTGGAATTATCTTAATTCTCAGAACAACCCTGAGAAAACATTACTGCTTTGATGTTCTACTCTACCTTCCAAAAGCAAAAATAACTTTGGAGCCCTCTGGGAAGTGTGCCTGGGGTTCTTCAGTGGTTTTAAGCAGGTAGTTGAGGCTGGGGCTTTGATATTCAAGGTCTTCAGCAAGAATCCCAGTTTGACCAGCTGGTATTAGGTCAAAAGTTTTTGTATTCTTGTGATTTTATTTTTTTTGGTCCCTATTGCCCAGGGAACTCATTGTAAATATGTGTGTATTTATAAATAATTTTTCTATTCATTGACCATGTGTGTTGGTTGTAATGTAAATATTTTTGATATGTCAGAATTATATATAATGTGTCTCTAGTTATTATATTGACAGCAGCTTCTCAGATCAAAGATTTTGTATAACTTAGTGAGATCTAAAAACTGTCTAAAGTTCTAAAAACTTATTAAGTATATGTATAGAGGCAGGGTACTTGGTAATTATGCACATATAACACAGTCTTGGTGAAATTAACTGCTTCACGCCAGACGGTTCATACATTTAATCATTTGCCATCTGTTTACAAGCACCAGGTGACGTTCCCTTTCTAGCATTAAAAGCCAGGCTGTTTCAAAGCCTGGCTGTCTCATCACAACCTTATAAACAGAAGAAAACTTGTTTGGGGACTATCTTTTTTCAGCAAAGTACTTCATTGACAGGGAAACCAAAGATTGCTTCTTCCTGTGTTTGTATTGTTTTTAGGAAGAGCATACAGAAGATGTTCCTATACTATAAAGCTTTAGAGTGGTCCTTGTTTTTTACAAGTGATTATTTAAGCCAAAAAGTTTTTTTTTTTCTTCAAATTTCATAGCAAAGAGCTTTATGTGAAGAAAGAACTTAACAGTCTAATGAAATATAGTAGATTAAAGTTCTTTCTTTGAGAGAGTGAGAGAGGAGGGAGGGAGGGAGAGAGAGAGAGAGAGAGAGAGAATTTTTTTTAATATTTATTTTTTAGTTCTCGGCAGACACAACATCTTTGTTGGTATGTGGTGCTGAGGATCGAACCCGGGCCGCACGCATGCCAGGCGAGCGCGCTACCGCTTGAGCCACATCCCCAGCCCAAAAGTTCTTTCTTTGTGCTGTCAGATTTCTTTATACACTGTTTGATCCTCTATTCTAATATTCTTAATTATATAATTTTAACCTCTTAAAAATATTTAAGTCATGCATATCCAGGGTTCTAAACTCACATCCTTTCTCAGCTTTTTGTCATAAAGTTTAGCTGAATTTTCTACTTGGTTTTAATCAGTTTTTCTCCTGTGGGCAGCAGCATTTCTTTACCTCTTGCACCTGTTACCTTTTCCCTCTTGCACCTGTCAGAGTCTGTTCATTTTCACTTTGAACTTAAATATGACAGTTTTTCTAAACTTCAGTCTGCATCTCTCTTCTTAGGAGGTTGTGGTATTGGTTGTACTGGACTGACAGGAATTAAGAGACCTGGTTCACTTCTGACTCTGCTCTTTACTAGCTGGGTAATCAAGTGTGAGTCCTTGGACTTCCCTAGGCTCAATTTCCTCATTTATGAAATGAGGCATTTTATTTTACTAGATGCTCTTTCCAGCCCTTTCTAGCTCCTTTAGGAGCTGAAGAAGATTATGCCACTTTAATAAAAAGCTGCTTTTGTGAAGTATTTTGTTAGAGTTGAACAAGAATGATACTGCTTGCTCTAACTTGATCCATATTTATTTCCTCTATAGTAGGAATAATGGTGTAAGAAATACTCATGAGGAGCCAGGCATGGTGACACACACCTGTAATCCCAGTGACTCAGGAGGCTGAGGCAGAAGGATTCCAAATTCAAAGCCAGCCTCTGTAACTTAGTGAGACACTATCTCAAAATAAAAAATTAGAAAAGGGCTGGGGATGGGGCTCAGTGGTTGAGTCCCCCTGGGTTCAGTCCCTGGCACCATAAACAGACAAACAAATACTTGTGAGGAAAAATATTCTTTTTTAAAAATTTTGTTTTGATTGAACCCAGGAGCACTTAGCCACTGAGTCACATCCCTAGGCCTTTTTTGTATTTTATTTAAACATTTATTTATTTTTTTAGTTTTCGGCAGACACAACATCTTTGTTATTGTATGTGGTGCTGAGGATCGAACCCGGGCTGCACGCATGCCAGGCGAGCATGCTACCGCTTGAGCCACATCCCCAGCCCTGTATTTTATTTAGAGACAGGGTCTCAACTGAGTTGCTTAGTGCCTCACCAAGTTGGTGGGGGCTGACTTTGAGCTCTGTTCCTCCTGCCTCAGCCTCCCGAGCTGCTGGGATTACAGGCATGCACCATCTGCCTGGCAAAATATTCTACTTCTAAACAGTTATCAGTAACCTTAAATAATTTTGTCTCAGTTGAAAAATCAACCTTTGCTTTCTAGAGCAGCAGATCTGAATACTAGAATTACAGCACAGCAGAGTATCAAGATCATCTGAGAGGTGGGCCACAATTAATTTGTAACTAGTTTGTGCCTTGCTTACCTTTCTAATGTACTCAAAGTTATAGTACTCTAACTCAAAGAGAGATTTTCCTGAGTGGTAAATGTGGAGTTAGGCTGGATTGCCAGAGTTTGTGCCCACGAATATTAGCTGTTATATGTGGAGAGGGCAGAAAACAGGTGTGAGTCACTGCTCTAGAGACTGTAGTGTGTGAATCACTGCTCTCTCCATCCAAGTGTGCTCCCTCCATGCTGCTCATGCTGACAGTGGTGTCAAAGTCTCATGCCCTGAGGAGCCAGGTTATCCTTCCTTATATCAGCTCAAATGGTTGAAACCTCCACCCAGATATTCCAAGCTTGCCTGAATAACTAGTCAGGAATCTCTCTAAATACAAAGAGCCTACCTTGGGTCTTAAAATAATAACTACAACATCTAATCCTAGGAAGAATTTACTTAATTGCTTTTTTTCCCCTCTCTCCCTTTCTGGTACAGGATTGAGCCCAGGTCCTTGCACATGTTCTACCACTGAACTATATGTCCAGCCCTTTTAATTATTTTAAGACAAGATCTTGTTAAAGTTGCTTAGGCTTTTTAGAACTTGAGATCCTCCTGCCTCAGCTTCCTCAGTAGCTGGGATTACAGTTGTGCATGTATTTCTAACCACGTAAAACACTGATCAAGTGCTTCACCATCTAATGTAAACAGGATTGATGGCTTACCCATGCTTTTTTCTATCAGTACATTGTCCGCTTAATGCTAATTTAATCAAGGATGTTGCAAAGGCAAACAAATGCTAAGAGAAATCTGTCTCCCTACCCAGTTATCCCTTCATTTTAATAGGGATACATAAATGTTCTTAATTTGTGCCCCTCTTAGGTTTTTTTCTTTCTTTTCTTTTTTGGTACTAGGGATTGAACCCAGGGGCGCTTAACCACTGAGTCACATCCCCAGCCCTCTTTTTAGTATTTTATTTAGAGACAGGGTCTCACTGAATTGCTTAGTACTTCACTAAATTGCTGAGGCTGGCTTTGGGCTCGTGATCCTCCTGCCTTAGCCTCCCAGGCCACTGGGATTACAGGCGTGCACCACCACACTGCAGTTTCATTGAACTTGAAGCCTTACTAACACAGGAACTCTACTTAAGCCATTAACTTTCTGTTTATCGGCGTCTTCTAAATACTTTCATTGTATGCAAGCTACTTTCTAGAATAGGAAATGTCAGGAACCTGGCCCAGTGTACAGTTGCACCTTAAAGTGCCACATCAGAATGCTTTGAGTGTATATTTTTCTGTAACTTTCGTGTTGCCTGTACTTTGCCCATTAAAGGTTATAAAAGGAACTTTAGGCTGTTAAAGCAGTTTAGACTGTTTCCCATTTTCCTATCTCCCTAAGGGAGATGTTATAAAAACCTTAACTTAAGGGTTGTCATATGAAATGACAGGACAGGTGTCATCTACATGAAAGTGCACCATATACCTGCTAATAATTCTATATGAGTTAACTCTCTAAACAATCACATTTATCTGACAAGTGGAACAGTCAGCCTTTTGGGGGAAAGGTACATTGAGAGTCTAATAATCTTTAAATAGTGTTATATTTCTGTTTGAGATGGAATATGGGCAAGATGACTTTTAAGTTCTCTTTATTTCTGTTGGAACTTTCCATGCAATCTGACAGTCTTAGAATTTTACCCTTCAAAATCTTTTGTGTTTAGTTGAGAATACTTCAGTTTTTGTTTTGTTTTGTTTTGATGGCACTAGAGATTGAACCCAGGGTCTTTTATGTGCTAGGCAAACATTTTACCACTGAGCCACATTCCCAGCTCAGAATTTTTTTAAACTAAAGAACTTTGGGACCATGAGTAACAAAAAGGATATGACCCATGATCATGACTGAAAATGTAAAATTATGGGCTTGTTCTAAAGAGAACTAATGCAAGCGGCATTACTATAGTGAAAAATTCAAAGCTTGTATTGCATTATAACTCTCCTTTTTGCTCTTTGATTAATTTTTCTTTTTTTTGGGGGGGGTGTCAGATATATTAGGATATATAAAGATAATGATTGGATAAAAAATTCTGAACTTGACTAAATATGAAAAGATATATTCCAAATAGAGAATGGATAAGAGACATAAGAAGGTTTTATATATGTGTACATGTATGTATATGTATGTTTGTATACATATATAAAAATTTATATATGTGCACATTCAAGTGTTTATGTCATAAATAGAAATGAGAGAACTTGGTTTTTTTCTTATCTATTCCCAGTTGGAATGGTGTTGGAATTATAGTGTTCAGTTTTATATTCAATATTTTACCTGGTGTGGCCTTTTTCATAATTATAATACCACGGAAATGCCAAGGGGGTAATAGATCAACAGAGGTAAGTTTGCTGTTGGGTTTTTTTTCCTCCCCTGGGTCTGGGTTTTGAATCTGTACATGCTCTGCCCCTGAGCTGTGCCCTGAGCCCCAAATGTGCTGTCATTTTATGTGACAGCTTTCATTTTTAAATTTGCTCATTAATACAGATTATAGAGGTAATTGGGAAAACAGCTGGACCTTAGAAGGTTGAGCTTTCTTTCTTGGCAAGTAACTTTTTCTGTTAAATGATTTTTCTCATTTCAACTCAGCAGGGGCTTTTCCTTCCTGCCTCTTCTACCTTTAACTTTTCGTTTGAGGTTAACTGATATTTATTTAGATTGTACTCCAATTAATTTATTTCCTCCCTCCTTCCCTTCTTTCCCCAAGTTCTGTATTAAGAGATGTGTTACAAATTGCACTTAAAACAACATTTGAAACCCCAAGAATCACCTGGAGGGCTTGTGAGTAGTAAGGTGGTGTGTTTGTGTTTTCTGGTGTTGGGGATCAAATCTGGGACTTTGTATATTTTAGGCAAGTGCCCTACCATTGAGCTACATCTCCAGTCTCCAGGGGTGTGTGTTTTAAGAGTTAAGATTCAAGCCCCCTCTTTCAAGGTTATGTGCTGTTTCTTATCAGTCCTAATAATCCGCAAAGGGTGTGGATAGGTGAAGAAAAAGCTTGACTTGTTTGTGCCTATTTTCAAATGTAAGAAGTAAAGTGGTCTTATGCCAATTATAACTGTTTTGGAAGAGAAATTGATCAGCAGGTGGTTAAGTGCTCTTGAAATATCTCTTGGCTATTTAATGTGGCCTCTTGATCCATAGAGACTTAATTCTACCCTATACTTTCCCCTGTTCTCTTTTTCCCTTATTAGAGGATGTCAGTCTGAGCAGCCCTGGTATTAGATGTACCTAAAGAAAAGTAAGTGTAAGCCAAGTTGTTGTTCAGTGTGGTTCTTTCCTGATATTTATATTTTCTCACACATAAGAATGTATATTTTATAGAGCATGTGTTTTGTCTACTTGTTTGTCTACTGTAATATGTCTTCAATAAAGCTAAAATACATTACAGTCTTTTTGTCTTCACTTGCCTAAAGTACAGGAGTGAAATGGTTCATTTCTGATTTTGTATCCTTTTGAGTGAGCCTTCAGATAGCTGAATGAGTTGGAACAGGAAGAGTTGCTCTTCTCTGGTTCTTGCCAACTCACACACTGCTGTGAGCCTGCCACTACCTGCCACCTACCTGCTAGCTGTACAGGACAGGAGCTGTCCTCTGCTTCTTCCCTTGGAGTGTCTACGTTGGTGTCTACGTTGGTGCTAGGTGCCTGGCAGATTTGGATGTGCTAAATATGCACATCCATATTTAGTTCATTAGGAAGTAAGAGTGCTTTCTGCACAGGGAAGAACTTGAAGGCAACATTTCTAGTTTGGTAAATCTTAGATTAACAGAATATTTGAAGATCATCAGTATTCTGTAGTTGTACTACCATTTTGGGGACTCTTTGAAGACTGGGCTTAAACTGTTGATCCCATTGTGTACATCTCTTGCACTTTAGTCTTTATGAGGCACTTTCCAGAAATATCCATTTGAATCTCATATAATCTTATTATGTAGATCAGGTAGATAATTGTAATCTACATTTTGTAGTTAAGGAAACTGGCTCAGTGAGATTACTCTATTTCACAATATAATCATGGATTTTATGCCAATTTATTTTTGCAAAAAAGGAGTGCAACCATTTTTAAACTTTTTACAAATTTTTTCTGGTGTTAAAAATCTTTATTACTAAACTGTCTTTGGTGCAGAATTAGGATGCCTAGAATATTTGTGAATATACTTTAAAATTAAGTAGTCCAAAGTGACACACATCATTTCTTTTCTTTTTTTTTTTTTTTTTTTGATGAAGAGGAAAAAGAAGGTTTATTGCTTTACTAGCAAATAACACAGGGTACTCCTGTCCCAAAGTCTGTGACTCGATCAGGAGGGACAAGGGGGTTTAGAGGAACTTCACGGGTTACATTCTAGTTGTGCTCTGGTAGGGGGCCCCAGGGCGTGTTAGGATTCACTTCCACACATCATTTCTTTATGACAGTTTAATGAACATATTTCTGAAAAAAAGTTAACATTAATTTTTTTGTACATTGTAGTTGAAATATTACATTTGAGAAAATTTACTACAGTGTTGTGAAGTATGGACTTAGAAAGTGTAATCGTCTGTCCGAAGATTCTGTGCCACTGTGTTTTCATTATCTGATGCACCATCCTCATTGCCACTCACATAAGGTTTGTTTACCCTTAGTACTGCAGCACTCTCAACAGGCCACTCAAGTCAGCTTTTGGAAATACACTGACTAGTGCTCATGTACTGAGAATTCTAGGTTTGAGGCTCACAGTACTCAAGAAAACAGATGCACATCCATATGCCCTGGTGAATACATTACTACTGCTCTGTTTACCTTTTTATTATTATTATTATTATTATTATTATTATTATTATTATTATTATTTTAGTTGTTGATGGATCTTTATTTTCATTTATGTATATGTGGTGCTAAGAGTTGAACCCAGTGCCTCATACGTTTGAGGCAAGCACTGTACCACTGAGCCACAACCCCAGCCCCTGTTTACCTTTTTAAGCGGCTGTGGAACAGAACTATACCATGCAACAATTATGTGATGAAAAGTTTTAAAACAATTTTTGGACTGAAACAACCAGGATGCTATGATTTTGTAGTGGCAACAATTATGCAGTGAAATACAGTATCACATATCCAACATCAAAAAACTTTCAGACAATAAAGCAAGGATTTGAATCCAGATTTCCTGACCTAAGAATTTCCTTGGGTTACAGGATTTTCCCCTATGATACTGCCTGGTCTGAGCAGTATATCTTGTCCATAATTTGCATACACATTTGAGTAAAGCTTTCTGGGGTCTGAGGCCCAGCGCTGTGGCACACACCTTTAAATTCAGTGGCTTGGGAGGCCGAGGCAGGAGGATTGCGAGTTCATAGCCAGCATCAGCAACTTGGTGAGTTTCTAAGCAGCTCAGTGAGACCCTGTCTCTAAATGTAAAAACCTGCTGGGCATTGATCACTTTCAATGTCAAAGTTTAGAATGTACCTGGAAATTGATTAAATTTATTTATTTTTTATGATAAATGCATTTCATTATTTATTTAGATGTTTAAGCTCTCGCACTAAGTTTTTACAAGCTGGTGAACACTGACAAATTATTTCTCCCACAGAACTATAACCACACATTCCCAGACAGTATAAATATATGGTTGAACTAACATTAATACACATCACCATTTTATCAATTACATAATAAAACAAAATTATCAAGTATCCAAATATTAAGTTACACAGCTCAAAAGGCATATAAAATATTAGATGTCTGCTCAATTCATCAGCAGAAACCCACTTTTTTTTTTTTTTTTGCAAGAGGTTGGGAATAAAAGAAAAAAAATCACTTCAAACAAAAAGTTGGTAAACAACTTCTGATAATTATGAAAAAAATTTACAAGAATTTCAGAAACTTTATGATTAAGAATTGTTTTACCTACGATCACAGAGCATCTCTACCTTTTAAAAAAATATTTATTAAATTAAAGAGCATATATTCTACAGGTTCTGCACAAGACAAAGGCAACATTTTACTAAAAATATTTAATAGCCCCCTCCCATTCTTTTTTTCAGGCCCTCCCTGTTAAGTTGTACCTCAGAGTGCAAACATTAAATTAACTAAGGCTTTTTTTTTTTTTGGTCTGGAGACTTAAAGACATGTGCTTCTGTAAAAACTTAGGTTTTCAAAATGGAGGTTTCCCATAACAGCAAAAAATAAGACTTATAGAAAGATATTAAATAAAAATAATTGCTGTAAGACTTGGTAAAAGGAAAACAAAAACAAAAACCCCCAATAGGTAAAAGCAAACCTGATGTATACTGGTATGTGGGAGATGTAAACATAAGAGAGCAGGCAAATAATCATATAGGGCCTACAAAGTTTGAAATGACTGAAGGAACAAATCACATAAGGTCTAGAGTGTTCTTAGTTCCTGGAATTTTGGTTTTTTGATACTAAAAATATACAAGTATTGTGCTGGGTATTTTGGCACCTAATCTTTCTAAATTTCTTATGTAAGATTCTGGCATGGAAATAGATTTAAAGACATTAACTCAATACCGCATGATTTCAGGAAAGGTCAACTGGTACAAATGATAAGCACATTTTAAATTGTGAACAGCAAGAATCTTTTGCTAAGTGTCCAAACAGGTTGATCATAACCCAAACATAGAGGTTGAAATTCTGTCAAGCTTGTGGCCTGGTAAAACTGCTTTCCAATACTCCTATGGAAGCTTCATCAGACTTATTCACCACGCCAACATGTTGGCTAATATGTACGACAAATTAGGTCCCGTCTTAAGTTCCACTTCCAAGGCAATAGCATCAGGCGCCCGAGTTTTATTGAATGCGACAGTTGTTTCTGTGACCATTGGAGTCTTTGAAGCGCAGCCGCATTTTAGGATGATACTTCTCCAAATACAAAAGTTGCTTTCTGTTAAAGGCTCCACGCCGCTTTTGTCTTCATAAGACAAAATTCATAATTGTACTGCATCTTCATGTTTCATTCCGCCTTCAATCAATGCCAGGGCAACAAGCACTGGAGCTCTCCCAAGGCCTGCAACACAATAAACAGCAATACAACAACCAGGTTCTTCACGAAACTTAATTTTTACAAGACTTAACTAGTCATCGACAATTTGGACGGTGGTGCACCATCATCAAAAGGCCAATCAAGAACATGGATGCCTTCTTTCTCCACGAGATTAGTGTCATAGGTTGCTTCACATACTCTTACTATTGTAGTAACACCATACTTCTTAAGTTCCTCTATAAATTTGTTTAAGGTTGCATTGGTTGGATTGTGTGTAATAAGAAATCTCATGTTCTTGTATGTGACTTCCACAGGAGCAGGGCGGTTCATTTGAGCCATGTTAATTTAGTTAAAAAACACTCAATAGGGTTATGAAAGAATTTAAAAAGTTGAATACAGAAATGATGCAAAGTAACTGAAGTTTACTTCAGTATACTCCACTTGATATTCTCAGTGCTTTGAGTATGAAGTTGGGAGTAATGGGAAATGAAATGAACCTCCTAACAAGAAGCAGCAATTCTTCACTCCAGTAATACTGAGACAATAGAAAGGAAGTGCACTGAGGTTTATCCCATCCAGGTCAGAACTCTTGTAAAATGCTCGGTGATTTTCAACTCAATACCTCTGTGTCCAGGTTAACCACTCTTATGGGGGCTTCTTGGTGGAATAGTAATGAATTTCTACAGTTCACTTGTCTGCATAGAGGTCGTGCTGTGCCTGGCAGTAATCTCCACTGCCCTTCAGAAACTGCATAAATGTGTGATCAAGAACACCACAGAAAGGAATAAGTTTACTCATTGAAGATTGTGGCCTAATCATACAGCTGGTCCCGAGGCGGCGATACAAGCAGGCGGTGGCTGCTGCAGGGCATGGGTGGCGGTGGGCGTCTCGGGTCAGCGGCAGGCGCACCAGACTCTCATTAAATTTAAACTTATTCAATTTCTGATTGAAAATGACTATTATTTTTTTCTCTCATACAGCAGAATAAAAAAGTGTTATTTATTTTTTCTTTTGGATTGGGATGTGCTAAGGCCTAAGTGGCAGCATCCTGCTGAGTTTTGAAAGATACTTGTTCACATTCATAGATACTTAGAAGCTGTAACCCAGTGTTTAAGCTGCGTATGCTGCAGGACTCATTGTTTTAGATCAATGATTTTGTTAAGTACAATCTCTAGAAAAATAAACTGACAAAATACCAGCTTTTTTTTTTTCCCCAGTGCTGGGGACTGAACTCTGGGCTTTGTACCCACTAGGCAAGAGCTCTACCAGTGACCTCCACTCCAGCCTCAAACAGAAAATTTGTATTACAGATTCAACAGACATAGAATTATTGTTAGACAGCTATTAAGATTTTTTTAACTGTATTCTCAATATCTGTACTTCATCAGGGACAAGCAGATCATTTGTGGGTGATGGGTACAGAATGCTTCTAGGGGAGCACTGCTGGGCCTGTGCCAATGCAGTTGGTATGATGGGACGGGTCATACTCATTTCTGGAGGTTCCTTTTAATGCTGCTGGTGTGGAGTAGTTGAAACTGGAGGAGAGGGCTTCTGTCCAGAGGCCTTCCTGACTAAAAGCAACAATTTTTTTTTTTTTATTTATTTTTTAGTCCTCGGCAGACACAACATCTTTATTTGTATGTGGTGCTGAGGATCGAACCTGGGCCGTACGCATGCCAGGCGACTTCGCTACAGCTTGAGCCACATCTCCAGCCCCTAAAAGCAACTATTAAAACAACTTTTCAGTTAAGCTGCTGCTTCTGCTCCTGGAGTTGGCTGAATAGAATCCTTTGCAGAATGTTGTTTGCTTTACGGTCTTTCTGGTCAGTAAGCTCTGGGATGGGCAGCTTGTGACTTGGTAGAGTGCTTTCCTACCACCTGTGAAGCACTGGGTTCAATCCTCAGCACCACATTAAAAAATAAATAAGGTATTGTGTCCATCTACAACTAAAAATATATTTAAAAAATTTTATCACAGGATAGGTTAAGGGAAGTACATGCATCATACTGGGAATGAGATGGTCTGGCACTGTGAGGCCTAATGTAGACTTGTGGGTAGTTGCTTGAGTAAGGACCTGTTGGGGCTATTTCATCTGCCACTTCTGTTTTACTCAGCCAGTGTTTATTGAAATCTTTTCAGATTTGTCACCAGTGATTTAGTTCCCAGATCATCACTAAAGCCAGTTGTCAAAGCACTTTGACAAAAAAAAAAAAAAAAGCATATCACAATCCCTACTGGGAAGAAATAAGGCAATTGATAGCAAAGATATTCTGCCTACCCCAGTATTGTCACAACAGCCCCTTTGAAGGAGATATTCTTGTCCCCATTTTACAGATGACGAAGCAACTTGCCCCAGATCACATAATTAGCAAGCAGTAGAACCAGGAGTTGAAATGATGTTTTTATGATCTCAAGGCACAAGTTCTTTTCCTGTGCCAAAGAAAGGAGAAAAGGGAGCTGTTAGCAAGCCCCTTCCGTGTCACTTGATTTTTTTTATTAGCTGAATTTTGTCTCCCCAAAATTCACATGTTGAATCCTTATCCCCACACCTCAGAATATAATATTTTAAGATGGAAGAGGTAATTAAGTTAAAATGAAGTCTTTAGACTCTAATCTGATGTAATTGGAATCCTCCTAAGAAGAGAAAACTGGACACTGACAAATTGGAGCACAGAGGGAAGATCAGAGGCCATGTGTACATTCATGGAGAGGATGACCATAGCTGGGCAAGGAGATATAGACCTGTAATCCCAGCAACTTTGGAGGCTGAGGCAAGAAGATCACAAGTTTGAGGCCAGCCTCTGCAATTTATTAAAGCCCTCAGTCTCAAAAAAAAAAAAAAAAAAAAGAAAAGAAAAGAAAAAAGGATCCATCTGGGATATAACTCAAAGGCAAAGTGCCTCTGGGTTCAATTTCCAGTACCAAAAAAAGAGGGGGTCGGGTGGGGAAGGTAGCCATCAGCAAGCCAAAGTAGAGAACCTGTAGAAGAAACCCAATCTGCTGAGTGATCTTGGACTTCCAGTTTCCGGAATGATGAAAAACAAATTGTCTAAGCCATCCAGTCTACTAAACTCTTTATGGCCAACTAAAATAGTCTTCTAGCAACCCAGCCAGGTTGGTAGAATTCCCCCGTCCCCAGTTCCAAGGATTCAATCCAGGGTGTTCAATCACACATGCCAGGCAAGGCTCTACCCACTGAGCTACATTTCCAGCTCTGAATTTTTCAAATAAAGAAATTAAGTCAGGTTATGATATTTGTCTAAAGTCATATGCCTCAAAGCTCCTGCTCTTTTTTTTTAATATTTATTTTTTTAGGTTTAAATGGGCACAACACAATGCCTTTATTTTTATGTGGTGCTGAGGATAGAACCCGAGTCCCGCCCGTGCTAGTCGAGCACTCCACCGCTAAGCCACAATCCCAGCCCCAAAGCTCCTTCTCTTTTAGTTAAGCTGTACTGTCCTCTGATCCCAGTTGGTTCTGTCCCTCTCTCCTCGTCTTCCTTACTGGTGATTGAACTCAGGGCTTAGTGTGTGCTAGGCTACATCTTCAGTCCTCCGGGTTAGTTCTTTATATGTTGAAATGCACTGTAAAGATTTAGTGGCTAGGGATATAGCTCAGTTAGTGGAGTGCTTGCCTTGCATGCATCAAGGCCCTGGGTTCAATCCCTAGCACCACCAAAAAAAAAAAAAGATTTAATATTCTCAGACCCTTGAGGAGAAACTGGAAATGAAGCCAGGGAACACACTGGCTAGCATGCTTGAGGTTCTAATGCAACCCCAGCCTCACAGAAGTTCAGACAAAAGCATCTGCAAACACTGAGCCATGCTTGCCAGAAAGCAGGAAACTGACATGTTTTTATGGGCAAAAAAGCAAAAATAAGTGCATCTGGGAACAAAGAAGTAAATATTTGGAGCATTCAAGAGTAAATGCTTTTAAGCTCCTATTTTATTATTTGCATCCAAGGGGAAACCAGATAATTAAGTCAATAGGTAAAATTCTGTATGTGGAACTATGACTGATGTTGAGTTATATAAAATATCAAGTAGTTTGATTTGCTCTTTCTAAACGCTCCATCAAAGCCGGTGTAAATCCCTCTGTTTTGAAAACAATAGCTATCTGGTTCAGGTCAGTACTGATAGAGGCTAGCTTGAATTATTTATTATTTGGGGCAAACTCCCAAAGCACATGCATATATATTCCATGCAGAAACAGCTAGTGCAGAGAAATACAATTGCCTTCCAACAGTGAATTACTGCTGCCTCAGTGGCCTTGTTCTTTATACATGTAACCTGGGGGTGGATCAGGGACTACACAGATGCTCTTACTAAACTGGAACTTAAGGTAAGATCAACTGTGTGATGTTGAGAACTTGTGACTTTTGCAGAAGCACAAAATCAGAATAAATCGCAGGTCTGTGGCAAGAGGAATTCATCATGTTGGCAGGAGCTGCCTCCCAGCCCTTGCTCCACCAGAAGCTTCATCTTTTTTCTTGCACCTTTTCTAGACCTTGGTCTCCCTGTTTCATCTGCCAAATGTGTACAGTTCCCTGAAGTTCCCTTGAACGCCAAAGACTTAAATACCCAGGGAGATAAGGAGAAGTGTGGAAACGACCTGTATCTTCCCCTGTTGAACGTGTCCTTATTTCTACTTGGGGCAGCCTTGACTTAGGAGAGATTCCTAAGAGCTGGCTGTGCTCATTACTTTCCTCAGTCCAAGAAAGTAATGTTTTGTCAAGAGAAATGACTGGTTCGTCTCTCAAGTCCTTTCTTGTGTCTTAAGTTCTGTATGATGCAAGACTTGTTAGTGAAATGGTTACAGAGAGGGGTGGAAGAATTAATAGCCTAGAATTTCTTTTGAAGCTCTTGAAGGCAAGGTGTGGCTTTTGGAATATCTCTGGTTAAGAAAACAAACCTGTTTTCTTTCCTCGTGAAACCTCTGCGTTGCTCTTCCTCCCCTTCCTGCATCCTCTGGTAAAGGAGTTTGGGTAAAAGTCCCCAGTGGGGGAGCCAGGTTTCCCATGGCTAGGCAAGGCTGCCAGTTTCCTGCAGAGACAGCAGGCTAAGTGTATGAGGGCCCCTTGTGGCCAGCCAGGCCCTCTATTTATCACATGGTTTTAAAGTCAGTGGTGGACTTTGATCCTACTTCCACCTCTTGCCATTTGCTTAAGGCAGTTTCTTAGATGCTTTGTATTTCTTTCTCCTTATCTATAAAATGGAAATAGTTCATGCCTACCATATATATTTGTGGACAGAATTAGATAAACTCATGCATTATAATGTACTCAACACAGTGCCTAGCACAGTGTTTAATAACTTTGTGTCTGCTCTATGGGCACTCAGAATTGGGGTGCCCATCTTCTCCCCGGGCTGAGGAATGAGAAATGTCAGTTTCCCAATGAGTCATTGCAGGGATAGCCCTGGAGAATTAAGTTCCTAGCTGGATTTTGTTTAGAAACTAGAAGCTGATTGAATGAAAAGTGCACTCAGCTGAGAGTCACTAAGAGGGATTCTGATCATCACTGCAATCATTGACCGTGATCTTGAAAAGTCGCCTGACTGCTGAATCTTTTTTGTTTGTTTGTTTGGTACTGGGGACTGAACTCGGGGGCACTCAACAACTGAGCCACATCCCCACCCCTATTTTGTATTTTATTTAGAGACAGGGTCTCACAGAGTTTAGAGACAGAGTTGCTTAGAGCTTCGCCCTTGCTGAGGCTGGCTTTGAACTTGTGATCCTCCTGCCTCAGCCTCCCAAATGCTGGGATTACAGGCATGTGTCACTGTGCCCGGCCCTGCTGAGTCTTTATGTCATCTCCAAAGGGTGCGTATACACTGTCATCAGCTCTGAAACTGTATTCTTCCAGTCACAGTGAACCATCTTCACTTTTAATTATTTTACAGTCGTTCTTAACTCCCAAGAAAGACTAAATTTATCAAGAGAACAATGGTTGCAAATGCTTGCATGTGTTTTATAGAAAACAAAGCCTGATTGATTTAAGTGAAAAGAATTAAGTGGGGAACAAAGTTAGCAGAAATATTTTTGTTTTAATTGTGAAGTTTTGAGCCTCCTAGAAATTTTACTGTGTGAACCAACCAACACTGAGCATTATTCCTTAATGAGGAGCATCCTTGGTCCTCCACTGAGCATCCTTGGTCCCCAAATCCCCACCTTACAGTACAGTAACAAAGAATGCTAAGAATCCACATAATGATCTGGAAATCTGAATACTCTCTTCGTACTTGATATATTGGTTTCATACCAAGAGGGATGACTGCACCGGGAAAACTCCAGATGTTCTGGAACCAGAACACCGAGTTCAAATCGTGGCTACTCATGTGTATAGGCAAATTGCTTGTTACTTTTCACCTGTTTCCTTCTCTGCAAGTCAGTAAGACAATACTCATTTCACAAGATTACTGTGAGCAACAAGAAAGATCATTTCTATTGGAGATAAGTTTTTTTTTCCCCTAAAAGAGTGTTCAGTTTTTATAAATCTAACTTATTTGGGAGTATGGGTAAATGAAATGGTGACTTGACTCCCTCAGAAGACCAGTCAGTGGACTGCATTTTACCCCTGGGGAACGGCTGTGGCGTTAATAGATTCCAACATCGATCCAGTTTTCCTGAGGGTTTTCCTCTTAAAGGATCCCTTGTTTGAACTGTTGGTCTGAAGAGGGACCAGCAGCTGCTGCATGTGAAGATGCCTCTGGGGGCACTCCCTGGGCACTGCACACAGCTGCTACCCCCCAGCAGCAGGAATTAGGATGCTGTGATGAGAGCTTGAATATTCCATGTATTTTTTTCCTAATTACAGTTAAATATTCAATGTGTTGAGTAGCAGAGAGCTAAATTATTGGCCTGGCAAAGGAATAAACAGAAAACCCTAAAAAAGAACGAACATTTCAAAACAAAATAAAAACAATTCCTTGTTCAGTTTTGGAGCCTGGTTTACTTTTCCCGGTATTGGGTAGTCCCTGTTCAAGTTAGAACCCTGCAGACCCTGGGACCGTCAAAGAGTTTCCTCAGGCTAAAATAACCTGATGCTCCTTTTGAATTATCAAACTTTGGTGCCTTTGTAGAACATTCAGCTACTTCTCAATAAATGGCACAGGACAAATGTGTGCTCATGCTCAGTATAGGACAGCTAATTGGAGAAAGGTTAGCAGAACCAGCAAGCTTTCAGAAAAAGGAGGTCCTGACTACAGCAAAACAATCTTTCCAAACTAGCTTGCGTCTGAACTTTGAGGTTGGAGAAGAAAAACAGGTTGGGGGGCTGGGGATGTGGCTCAAGCGGTAGCACGCTCGCCTGGCATGCTTGCGGCCCGGGTTCGATCCTCAACAAAGATGTTGTATCCACCGATAACTAAAAAATAAATATTAAAAAAATTCTCTCTCTCTCTCTCTCTCAAAAAAAAAAAAAAAAGAAAAAAGAAAAGAAAAACAGGTTGGGGTCAGGGCTAGCTGGAAGATTTTCTCCACATATTTGTCTTGAAATCTAGATTTTATGATGTGTGAGAAGCAGTCACATTCTCACACTGGTCCCAAGCTATGGAGGGATTCTTTCCCATTGAGAAGGTGACACACTTAAGCCCTGGCATATCTCATCAGCAAACCACAGATGGGCTTGGGAGGAAACTTATAAGGTCCTCTGAAGGGTCAGGGGCCATATTACTGCCTTTTTGTCTTTTGAAACCATATCTCTTAATGGGACCGGTGCATGATTCATACCTTTAACTCTACTTGCTAGGGAGGTTGAAGCAGGGCCCAGCCTTGCAATTTAGCCATAACCTGTCTCAAAATTAAAAAATAAAAATAAACAAAAAGGGCTGAGGATGTGGCTCAGTGGCAGAGAGCGCTTATGTTCAATCCCCAGAACAACAACAACAACAACAACAACAAAAACCCCAAACCAACCAAACAAAAACCCCCTCTCATTACCTATCTCCAGGCAGATTTTGAAATTAAACTTCCACGTTGGTTCGAACTAGAAGTGGCCTCTAGGTGGCGCTTCAGCACAGAGAACGGCGGCAGCCTGCGTTCTCGGGCCTGCGTTTCTCGGGCTACCTTCCTATTCTTTATAAAGAGGCTTCATGGGAAATCAGGCTTTCCTCAGCGGAGGAAGGGCCTAGCCATGTCACTGTTCAAACTGGGACCCTGAAGATGTCGGGCTGCGAAAGCACCTAGTCTTGAGCAGTGTAAACACAGTTTTCGGTTCCTGCCAGGACAGAGCACAGAGCAGCTTGCCAAGCCCTGTGGTTTGGGCTTGGCCTGTAGGGAGACTGGACCCACAGTTTCAGGCTTCTCTCCTTGTGTCCGGAGGCTTTGCTTACAAATCCTGATTGAAAACAGCTTGGACAGCTGCCTGCCCAAGGTCTCTCCACAAAGCTGACAGCTTCCAGGAAGAAGTCCCTCCCCTGGCCCTCCTTCCCTTCCTTCCAGCCCCCTTCCTTCTCTTCCTCTCTTCTCCCTCTCCCTCCTCCCCTCCATGTCCCTTTCCTCTCCTCCTCCCTCCTTTCTCTCCCTCCTCCTCACACACTGCATTCTCACCTTCTGCTATTTACAAAGCACTTTTCCCAGTGTGATCTCATTTGCTGCTCAGACTCCCAGGGTGGAGAGATGGGTCGGGCTCTGCCTTTGAAGACAATGCCTCCTTGCAAATATCTCTTTACCTCTCAGTCCTGACTAGCAAAGAGTGAGCTCCTTGGGGCAACTCTTGGATTCAACTTAGCGGTTTCAGGGCTCGGCAAGAAGAAGGTGCTCAAAATTATTTATTGAATGAATAAATATTTGCAGATGAAAAACTGAATTAAGGCACAGTCTGGTGGAACCCATTCTATAAGTCAGGGCTTCAGATTCCTAGGACCAATGACATTGCTGTACTAGGCACTAGTTATATCACTTGGTTTTCCAATCAGAAATACAGTGTGTTAGTACATAAAGGGACCCAGGCAGATCTGTCTTCATGCCTGGCATTCAGGAACACAACTGTACTTGGTTTGGGTCCGGCATTAGGGCACCAGTCTGCTGTCAGGGGACACTAGGAGATGTGGAGGGGAGCTGGGCTGGGTGGTATTTCTGAGGTGTTCCTTGAAAGTACAGGAGCAGGTAGGCACTCCCGATCTCCTATGCACTAAAACCCTTCTGTTTGTACTGATATGATGTCTTGAGGGGGAAAGTTCCAGGTAAGTTATTACATATTCCACCCTATTTTAATTCATGAATCAGCATTTTCTTTTCTTCTTCTTCTTTTTTTTTTTTAATGTACATTTTTCAATCAGTTTGGGACTCTGGAATGAGAGAGACTACATTGGTTCAAGTCCCAGTTCTACTACTTCCCAGCTGTCTGTCCTTGGATAAACCTCTTTGTGCTTTTGTTTCTCACATTTTGAATGATAATATAATAGAGTAACTCAAAATATTGTTGTGATGCTTTAGGAACTTAATATATAGAAAACAATTAGAAAATTCCTGGCAATAAGTAGAGACCAGGAGGTGTTCAGGTGATCTCCATAGTGTCCTGGAATTGAGCACTGGTCTGTGTTCACACTGTGGGGGTTCTTTGTGATTTTGTAGAATTCCCTCAGTTCAGCTGCTAGGCTCTCAACTTTCTTCTCTCAGAGCTTTCTTGAGATCTAATGAGGAGAGGAAGCAACCTGAAATGCATTTTTCTGATGATAGAGCAGTGGCATCTTTATTTCATATACAGCAGCTCTAGATAGAGTTCAAGGGCTGTCTTCTCTGTAATTGTGCTTAACGTGTAGCATGTAGTAGGAGGTGAGTAAATGCTTATGGCAGAGAGAAAGAAAGGAAGATACCTTCCAGAGGATAATGTTACTTAGTACAGAGTGTTTTATATGGACAGGATCCCTAAGGAATACACACTTGTCCTCTAAGATCTACTGACTAAGCATGAAAATCACCAAGGAAATGTGATCAACTCAGAGGAGAAGGAGTGGGGTAAGAGGAGAGAGAAGAAACTAGAGCTGTCTGTTATTTGAACAGACCTATCGGTCTTTCCATTGCAATGGTTCCAGTGGCTCAGGCCAAGTTGAAAACCATGCTGCTGCTTGGGACACTAAAGGCATCTCCAATTGCTGCCTGCCCTGGAGATTTGTTCTTCTACAATCGTTTGTCATTTGTTTGTAGTCTCTCAGGTGCTTTTATTTATGATGAAACACTAACAGCTCACCTGGCACTTCTGTGTTTCCGTAGGAGGAAGAGATAAGTAGTAGACAACACACTAGGCCTATCCTTAGTAGAAACCTTTTCTTATTTCAGTTCTTATGTCAAATTAGACTTCTAATAGACCCTCACCCACAACCTGGATCCTCCATCCTAAGGCTTAGAGTAGACAACAAGCAACTAGAGACTAGTTTAAGGTTCCATAATGGAATAGAAATCCACACTCTCAGAGCTTTTCTAGTAATACATTAGTTATTTAATCAACCAGGTCATGGATGGTAAGTAGAACTGTCTCAGCTGCATGCCAACTCTGAGTGATGGGTAAAGCCTGCCTGGGGAATTGTGTTGAGAAGGATTCTGAGTGTGCCTCATTACATCTTGGGCTTAGAGGCAAATGCTGTGATCAGCCATCAGTGTCTGTCACAGGTGCAGTAATGGGGAGTCGCCCCAGCAGAGGTAGGTATTTACCTGCTTGAGTTGATAACAAGGAGAGAAGGCTGTTTATTTGGAAACTGGGGAAACAATGGTGGCTAACTGGTCAACTCTGCTCATTTAATTAAATCAGGAGACCCAATGAGTTGTTCAGCTCTTGCGGAAAACATGGTACCAGCTCACAAAGGAAGGAAAAAAAGAAAATAGAGGAGTGTTCTGGTTCCATGTCTTTATGGAGCCTTGTCAGAATTCAAAAACAGATTGAGGACACTGCTATCCCACTCCTGGATATTTTCTCCAAAGGTCTAAAATCAGCATAGCACAGCAACAGTCAACAATGTTTATAGCAGCACAATTCACAATAGCTAAATTATGGAATCAACCCAAATGTCCATCAATAAATGAATGGATTGAGAAACTGTGGTATACATACACAGACACACACACACACACACACACACACACACACACACAATGAAGTGCTACTCAGCCATTTAAAAAAAATGAACTTAGGACATTTGCCAGTAAATGGATGGAAACAGAGAATTAACCAAAACAGAGAAATTAACTAAACTCAGAAACTCAAATGTTTAATTTTTAAAATTTGTTCTTTTTAGATATACATGGCAGTAGATTGTATTTTGACATACATACATGGAGTATAACTGACTCCAATTAAGATCCCATTCTTGTGGTTATGCATGATGTGGAGTTATATTGGTTATGAATTCACACATCAACATAGGAAAATTACATTCAATTCATTCTACTATCTTTCCTGTTCTCATCCCACCTCCCTTTCCTTCATTCCCATTTGTCTAATCCACTAAACTTCTATTCTCCCCTCCCTCTTATTGTGTGTTAGCATCCACATATCAAAGAGAACATTTGACCTTTGGTGTTTGGGGATTGGCTTACTTCCCTTGGCACGATATTCTCTGGATTCATCCATTTTTACCGGCAAAAGTCATAAAGTCATTCTTTTTTTTAATGGTTAATTAATGTTTAATTTTCTTTATCTATTCATCTGCTGAAGGACACCTAGGTTGGTTCCATAGCTTAGCTGTTGTGAATTGAGCTGCTATAAACGTTAATGTGGCTGCGTCACTGTAGTATGCTGATTTTAAGTCCTTTGGGTATAGACTGAGCAGTGGGATAACCAGATCAAATGGTGGTTTCATTCCAAGTTTTCTGAGGAATCTCCATACTGTTTCCCATAGTGGTTGCACCAATTTGCAATCCTACCAGCAATGTAGGAGCCTAAAAATTTGAAAGTTTTCTTTCTTATGGGGAAGTTAGAGTAAAATAAAGGAAAGGCAGAGGGAAGGATAAGATTATATTTATGTTACATATTATTACATTATGGTTCTTTAGAACCATTCTAATACAAATTAATAGATGAACAAAAGGAAGTCTAACAGAGTAGAAAAAGGAGAATGGGAGGGGGGATCATGAATGGCAATCGATTTCCATGCATGTATGAGTTTGTTGGAATGAACCCAAGTATTATGTATAACCATAAACCTCTAAAAGACAAAAGAAAAGAAAACAAACAAACAAAAAACAACAGACTGAGATAACATATGAGATGTTTATTCTGTTCTGAGTTGGAGTTTAAGACCTGGGAAGATCATAGAAGAGAGTCAAGCCATTGATTGGCAACCAGATTGAAGAACGGAGAGTGTTCTCCAAACTGAGCTCCATGAATCACTCAGTATTTGTGAGATCTTATAGATATTTTGCCATGAAAATTAGGCAGTGAGGGGTAAGGCAGTTCTGTGGTTTCAAGTTTGGAAAACCTGTCCAAAAAAAAAAAAAAAATTCAACGGTTAACTGAACCCAGAATGGTTCTTGGCCTGAAGTAATTATGGAAGAGAAATGTAACATGCTTCAAAAGCAAAAAGGTAGGTTGGTTCAGGCTCTGAAAGGCCTTGAATGACAGGCTAAGTCGTTTGGTTTTGATGGGTTAGCATGGACCAACTGTGGGAGAAGTGACCCAGTCAGGGCTGGGGTGAGGAAAATAACTGTTGATTGCATGAAGAGAAGACTGAAGGGAGGAGAGGCTAGAGGCCAGAATTCTAGTTATAAGAAGCTCTGTGGTCCAAACAAGAGCTAGGAACAACCTCATGGAGGGCAGCTACTATGGAAATATAAAGGGGCCAAAGTCAAGGGACATTTCTGACTTCCTGCAGCTTTCAAGTGCCTGAGGCTATACTGAAGGGATACTGGCCAGCTCTTCTCCACAGCTCCAAAAACAAAGTCAGCAGAATGGGAGGTAAATTGCTGAGATGGAACAATTGATTAGATAGAAAGCCGATCTTCCCAGCCCAAGGGATGATTCAACTCTGGAAGAGCCACCAGGGCAGGGCAGGGCTCTTTTACAGGCAAGTGATCATCTGCCCTGGACCACTATGACACAGGACAACTCAAAGCCGCTTTCTGCTGGATGAGTACGTGATTAATTGATCTTAGGAATCTGAATACTGAAAAAGGCCTTCGAACCTATCTCATGGGTGGCTTTCAAACCTGATGGATCAGGGTTCAGTGGCTGAGTGCATGCTTAGCATTGGAAAGGCCCTGGGTTCAATCTCCAGCACCCCAAACAAACGAACAAGAGACCATTAACACACACACACACACACACCACCTGGCTGACATCAAACTCCTCTGAGGAACTCAGTGAAGTGCAGATTCTCGGTCTTCATTTCCAGAGAATCGGATTTGATTGACAGAGTCTGAAAATCAGTGTTTTATGATGTCTTGAAATTATTATACGGTGTACTTAGTTAAATCTAGGAACTGTTTTGACTCACTTCTTCATTTTAGAGGCAAGCACCCTGAGGGCTAGAGAGGAGCAAGGACTTGCCTAAGGTCACACTGACAAGGGCATCAGTCAAAGGCAGAGCTGGGACTTGTACCCCATGCTTAGGGCTCTTCCTACATATCACAAAATCATGTTTGATCCCTTTGCCTGGGTCTAGGCTGAGCACACAAATGACTAAAGGCCTCAGCAACCATTTCCTACCCACCCTCTAAAGGATGCTTTGCTGGCATCTGAGACGTACACAAGAGAGCCCAGAGGGCGGAAATAACAATAAAAGTCAACCTTCACTCAGTGCCAGGCATTGCCCTAAGCACTTTACATAAAAATGCTCTTAATTCACTCAATGATTGCATGAGATCAATGTTACCTCCAGGTTACAGACAGGAAACTGAGGCCCAGGGAGGTTAAGGAGGCAAGCTCCCTCATCACAGCATGTTACCACGATAACTGTTTACCTTTGTCACTCTGAGCCTCCTAGCTGGCCTCTTCCTGCCCTACTTCCCCTCAGAGAGCCAGAGTGGAGCACTGGGGGAGCTGAGCTCCAGAGGCTGCCCACTACCAAGTCCCCGCTGGGCCCCCATTACTGAGGAACTACAGCCAGAGAGCACAGGCATCAAGACTGTTTAGGGGGCTGACAGTATTATGCTCTAGGGTCCAACTTTGTCCTTGGAGTGGTGCCTGCAGTCAGCCACAAGCAGGCAAGAGGGACTGCTGCTTTTGCCAACCCTGATTTGCTCCTAGAGGGGTGGGCGCTTGTCTCCTCTTTAAAGCACATTTTGGTTTTTTCAAGTACTGGGGATTGAACACAGAACCTCCTGGGTGCTAGCTAAGCCCCCTTAAAGTGCATTTTTGCCAGAGCAGAGCTACAGAGCTATGAGGCTGTAAATAAGGCCTTGTTGCTGGTGGACATCCAAGATGGCACATGTAGGTAGCATCATCTCTAGAACTACTTTTTTAAAAATATTTTTAGCTATAAATCGACACAATGCCTTTATTTTGTTTATTTATTTTTATGTGGTGCTGAGGATCGAACCCAGGGCCTCACACATGCTAGGCAAGTGCTCTACCACTGAGCTACAACCCCAACCCTCTAGAACTACTTTTGAAATTGTCCATTCTGTTATTCAAGGACCAAGTGTTAGGACTCTCTTGACAAAACTTTCCTCCTGGAGTTAATGACAAAGTTTCTCTCCCAGAGGTCCTGGAAATGTGAGTTCTCTTGGCGGTTTTGCAGGGACTGCTAGGAAGCTCTGGAAGTGAACACTCGATCTAATTTTGATTTTTTGATAGGATTAACTTCTTTCTAGGCCAAGCTTGTTGGTACATGTCCCTAATCCCAGCAGTTTGGGAGCCTGAGGCAGGAGGATTGCAAGTTCAAAGCCAGCTTCAGCAACTTAGAGAGACCCTGTCTCTAAGTAAAATATATAAAAGGGCTGGGGATGTGGCTCAGTGGTTAAGTCCCTCTGAGCAAAATAAATAACTAAAAATAAATTTTAAAAAAGAACTAATTTCCTTCTACTCGGTTTTTCCTCCACTTTAAATGATTACTAATCTCTGACCCAATTTTAAATCGCCCAGTAGTGTGCTTTTCTTTTAAGCTACCTCAAATAGTTTACTAGAAATAAGCGAAGCAGTAAATAACTGAATTCAATTTCTTTGTTTTGGACTATAATGAGCGTCATCCCCAGCCCTTTTGATTTTGAGATAGGGTCTCACTGAGTTGCCCATTCTGGCCTTGAACTCGCAGTCCTCCTACCTCAGTCTCTTGAGGAGCTTGGATTACAGGTGTGCGCATCGCCCCTGGCTGAGCTGCTCACCCAGGAAGGGAGTGAGTCTGAGGCCAGGGAGGCTACTGAGCAGCCTGCAGTGCACCCGCCAGCCCTCTAGAGCAAAGGAGTATCTGGCCCGAAATGTCAACAGTGCCAAGGTGGAGAACCCCTGCTGCGCACCAACCATTGCAATCATCTCTCCAGGCTCCACAAAGCCTCCTCACCCTGGTTCTCTGTCCTTCATCTGCCTGAACAACTGACGGGGCCTCAGGATGGGCCAGCAATTGTGTCCCTACAGCTCACTCCGCCGTAGGGAGCATGCGCCCTTGTGCTCTCAGAGCCCATGGAAACCTAATGGGGCAGAGGTTGCCGAGCGGCAAGTAGAAGGCCTTTGTGCCCCTTGTTATCGCTGGTGCAAAGAAAGGTGCTACCGGAGGAGCTTGAGGGCTCGCTACATTCGGGACAGGTGCCTTATTCCCATGATTGGAACCTTCCGGAAAGCCCTTGGTTACTGAAGCCCCCAACCCCAAGTGCTTCACGTGCGCCCTGCACGCGTTCGCCTCCCTTCCTCTGCCCGTGGCTCCTCTGCTCTCAGCTTCTCAGACTCCAACCTCATACACCGGTGGGGTCTCTGCGAGGTTCCTCCGAGGCCCTCCCTCCCACCCGGACCACTGATGGCTGACGCTGAGCTCCCTGGTGTGAACAGGGACCGGTGTCTGTTGCTCCAGAACACCCCATGAGCAGGCACAGGCCCCGTGTGAGTCCAACTCCCTGGACACTCCGTGCCCCCTCCTTGGGCAGCGAGGCTAAGACACTCCTCCCTCCCTGGCGGCTCTCGCGAAAAGAAGACTGCACAAGCGTTGGCAGGCCTGGCTGGCAGATTTGGGTACTGAAGAGCAGGCCCGAGTTACAGTTATCTCCTCTCTGGTCCCTGGCACCAGGCTTTGCGTGGAGTTGCCAGTCAACGGTTATTTGTTGGACAGAATAAATGAACCCTGCTCTGCTTTGCTGTCCTCTCTGGATTGATAGAAACCGTGTCCACTCATGGACACAGGTGGCAGTGGCAGCCTCCTCCATACAGAGCCTGTGGGACACATGGCAGAAGAGCTCACCAGCTCCTGCCCACTGCAGGCTCCTGGACACAGAGGTAGAACCTGCGCTGTGTGTGGGCTTGTCTCAGCCTTCCCTGTCCACTGCTCAATCGCCCATCATCTGGGCTCCACAATCTTTTTTTTTTTTTAAATATTTTATTTTAGTTGTAGATGGACACAATATTTTATTTTTATGTGATGCTGAGGATCTAACCCAGGGCCTCGCACATGCCTCTGAGCCACAACCCCAACCCTCCACAATCCTTGAAGCAGCCACTATTAGTTAACTGAACTCATGATGGGCCTACTATGTGCCAAATCCCCGTCAAGTAACGTGGCAGTTAATGACATGGTACCTGATGTGTAGAGAATAGAGTGTGAAAGAGCTCCCAACTGCAAGTGGGAGGTATGTGATGAAAGTAGTGCAGGAAGATTTGTTACTGTTTATTATTGATATATGAAAATGCTAGAAACTCAATGGGTAGGATTCTTATTTTAGAAGCCATGTATATAGCTGGGTATGATAGTACACATCTGTAACCCCAGCAACTTGGGAGGCTGAGACGGGAGGATTGCCAGTTTGAGGTCAGCCTCAGCAACTCAGTGAGATCCTGCATCAAAATAAAATAAAAAATAAAAATAAAAAGGGCTGGGGATTTAGCTCAATGGTAAAGCACCCCTGTGTTCAATCCCCAGTGTTGGGTGGGGGGTTGTGTGGGGAAGCCACACTTATGTCTCATTCTTGGAGCTGATCCTACCCACAGGCAAACATGGGATTGTTTGATAAGGACTACAAGCACATCCACCCAGTATCCCACTTCAGGGCCTATCATGATAAAGTTGAAAGAGCACTGGAATTGTCAAAAGATCTGCTTCGTCCTCTCCTGGTATAGTAGTTAACATTTCTCAGACAAGCTCCTCCTCAACAAAATTAGAGTGACAGTAACCATGGCCCCAGCATCCCAGGAGCACCCCGTGAGTTGCCGAATGGGGTCAGTTTTATGGCAGCCCTCCTCTTCCACCAGACAAGAAATCCCAAACTAGAGAGGAGGTCGGGCCACAGGAGAAGGCCTGTGATTAAAACCTCCCTTTTAGTTGGTGAAGGAGCAAAGGGCAGATGCTTGTCCTTCACGCTGTGAGCTGGTTAGTGGAACAAGCTTTGGAGATCCCCGAGCCCCAGGTTCTCAAACAAAGAGTAGAAATAAAACTGGCGACATTGTGGGGATGGATGGATGGACATTTCCCCAACCTTCCGCTCTGGAGATAGGACCCAGGGGCTCTCTACCACTGAGCTGCATCCCTAGCCCATTTCTTTTTCTTTTTATTTTTTTTACTTTGGGACAGGGCCTCACTAAATTGCAGAGACAGGTCTTAAACTTGCTATCCTCCTACATCAGCCTCCTGTGCCCAACTCTATAGGTATGTGCCACCGCGCCCAACTCTACTTCTTTGAGATCAACTTTTTTAGCTTCCACATATAAGTGAGCACATGTAGTATGTGTCTTTTGTGCCTGATTTATTTACTTACACGAAACCACCTTTGGTTCAATCCATTTTATTGCAAATGACAGCATCCCATTCTTTTTTTTTTTTTTTTTTTTTTTGTGGCTGAATATTATTCCATCGTGTGCGTATACCGCAATTTCTTTATCATCTGTCAGGGGACACCTAGGTTGAGTCCATATCTTGGTTATCGTGAGCAGTGCTACAGTCCATGGGCATGCAAATGTCTCTTTAACACACTGATTTCAATTCCTGTGGATATGTTCTCGGTAGTGAGATTGCTAGATCAGATGGTAGTTCTATTTCTTGTTTTTCTGCAGAAACTCCATTCTGTTTTCTATGACTGTGCTAGTTTATATTCACTGACAGCAATAGCATATGAGAGTTCATCTTTCTCCACGTCTTCAACAGCATTTCTTTCTTTCTTTTATTTTCTTTTTTGTACCATGGATTGAACTCAAGGGCACTTTATCACTGAGCCACATCCCCAGCCTTTTTTATGTTTTATTTTGAGACAGGGTCTCACCAAGTTGCTTAGGGCCTTGCTAAGTTGCTGGGGCTGGTTTTGAACTCATGATCCTCCTGCCTTAGCCTCCCGAGTCATTGGGATTCCAGGTGTGTGCCACAGCACCCAACCATTAGTTTATTTTTGATTTTTTAAAAAATAATAGCCATCCTAACTGGGGTGAGATAATATTGTGGTTTTGATTTGCACTTCCCTGATAATTAGTGATAGCTTTCTTTTTATATGCTTGTTGGTTATTTGTATAGCTTTTTTGTGGGGGTAAAATGTTTATTTGGGTCTTTCGATCTTTTTTTTGTGTGTCTGTGATACTGGAGATTGAACTCAGAGGCACTCAACCACTGAGCCACATCCCCAGCCCTATTTTGTATTTTATTTAGAGACAGGGTCTCACTGAGTTGCTTAGCATCTCGCTTTTGCTGAGGCTGGCTTTGAACCCGAAATCCTCCTGCCTCAGCCTCCCAAGCCACTGGGATTACAGGTGTGTGCCACCACATCCAGCTCTTTCACCCACATTAAAATCGGATTGTGTGTGTGTGTGTGTGTGTGTGTGTGTTTCTGTTCAGTTGTCTCAGGAGTTCCTCATATATTCTGCAAATTAATCTGTTGCCAGATAAATACTTTGCAAATGTTCTGTCCCGTTCTTAAGGTGGCTTCTTCACTCTGTTGTTTCCTTGGCTGTACAGAAGCTTGTAAGTTTGACGTGGTTTGTCTATTTTTTGCTAATGCTGCCTGTATTAGTTGAGAAAAGACAACACAGAGAAGGGAAGGAGAGAGACGCAGAGCCACTGCCCTGGCTGAGTCTGAAGCCACCGACCTGGATTTTCTGTTGCTTGCGGCCCTTGGCCCCCTCACTGATGGTAGTCATGATCTCATGTAAAAACCAACCAGCCACGGGAAAAGTCAGGAACCCAGAGAGAGGACCTGGGTTCCAGCCCCATTTCTTCCAGGCAAGACATCTGATTTCTGGTTTGTTTGTTTGTTTGTTTTTTCCCCAGGGCTGGGGACCAAACCCAGGACCTTACCCACACTAGGGAAGTGGTCTACCACTGAGCGGCCTCCCAGCCTGCAAAGCATTTCATTTCTGAACCTTTTTTTTCTTTTTTCAGAATCCTTATGAAGTGAAATAAAGGCTGGAAGAGCCCTAGGTAGGCTGGCCTAAAGTGCACAAGGATTATTATTTCCCCCCCACAGGCTCTTGTAATCAAACGAGACAGGAGCAAAACATGGTAATAAATGAACAAACAAACAGCTGTTTTCTCAGAGGCTTTAACGTTCCAGGCTCCCATTTGGCCCAAGTTTTCATGTATTCTCTAAACTTGGCAGCTGGGTGGGAGGTAGTGGGAGGTAAGAAGAAGGAAATGCTTTGAAGTGGAATTAGGTCAAGGCTGATCATTAAACAGTGTGTAGATTTTGGAAATTTGTTTTTCCTTTTTCTCTACATTCTTAAAGAAGCACTGGAGACACCTTTGGAGGGGGAGGGAGAAGGACGCTGGATGTGGCCAGATGTTGTACCTTCCCTCTCTCATCTCCTCCTTAGGGAGGCCCTGTGGAGGTAGGGAGGACCGCCTGCAGTTTTTCGGATGTGCAAACAGTTTGGAGAGGTGAGGTCACCTGCTGGAGGAAGAGATTTGAACTTAGCCCCTCAGACCTCAGGCCCTCATTCGGTCCAGCTCCCCGGCTCTCAGGGAAACAGAAAAACACAGCGCGCTTGCACTTGGTATCTGAACACCAAAAGCTCAAGAGAAGCTTCCAGAGGGCCAGGGAAGGCCTGGATTCCTCAGGTGAACCTCAGACGTTCTGATTCCCCGAGGGAGGGAGGGAGGCAGCGGTGGGAGGAAGCACATGGCCATGTTTGTAAATACCAAGGATATCTTTGAAGGGCCCTCAAGACACTGGCCATCGTGGTAAAGCGAGGGTGGCAAGGGAAGGGACGGGTGGCTGGGTGAGAGGGAAAGAGGGGAACTTTACGACTGCACCTTTAGGTCACAGCAAAATTGAGTGGAAAGGTGCCCCGGGTGTGGTAGAGCACTTCCCTAGTGTGCCCAGGGCCCTGGATTCCATTCCCAGCACTGCAAATAATAATAAATACAAATCAACTGTGTGGAAATACAGAGGATTTCAGTGTGTCCCCTGTCCCCACACCTGGACATCCTCCTCCACTATGGAAATCTCATACAGAGCGGTGCATTTGGTACACTTGATGAACCAACCTTGACTCGACCTTGTCACCTGGAGCCCATGGTTGACATTTGGGTTCACTCTTGGCGTTGTCCATTCTAGTGGGTGTGCTAACAGAAGTAAAATGGTGTGTGTCCTCTGTAACATTTTGGTTGGCAAAATCCAGTTTTCCTAATGATTTTTATAATGTGTTGTGAAAGATGGAAAACGTGAGTGTGTCGTAGGTGTGATCATGTTGTGAACTGGGGCGGGACCTAAGTAACAGTTTGGCAGCCTTCAAAGATGCTGGTATTTGATATCCTCTTAAGGAAACTTGGCCTTCAAACCCAAAGCTGGAAAGTTTCTGGAATAACTGAAAAAGAATCACAGTGTAAGACTTTTTAAGTGTTTGGAATTGTGTACAAATGAAGTTCTGAAAAGTCTGTGTATTGATCCTCCATTCAGCCAATAAAATCTCAATTATGAAAGAATGTTTTGGGAAAAAAAAATGTAAGGACATGTATGTACTCACCATTGTAGCATCACAAAGAATAGATTCACTGCCCTTGAAATCCTCTGTGCTATTTATTCATCCCTCTCTCCCCCCAGTTCCTGACAACCACAGATCTTTTAATCATCTGCATTATTTAGTCTTTTCTAGAATGTCATATAGAATGACCCCCCCTGCCCCCATCCTCTAAGATACCTACTGTGGATGTCTGAAACTAGAGATAGTACCAAACTCCATGCATGCTATATTATTTCCGTACATACACAGTTACGGTAAAGTTTAACTTATAAATTAGGCACAGTAAGAGAACAACAATAATAACTAATAATAAAAGAACAATTGTAACAATGCACTGTAATAAAAGTTACAAGATCATAAAAATATGATCTCTTTCTGTCTCAGAATATCTATTTTACTGTACTCACCCTTATCCTTGTGATAGTATTATACAATGCCTGTGTGATGAGATGAAGGTGGTGAATAATATAGGCACTGTGATATAGTAATACCATATAAGGCCTTGGCAGTGGAGCTAATGAGTGGGTAGCACATACAGTATGGATACAATGGACAAAAGGATGATATATGTCCTGGGCAAGATGAAGCAGAATGGTGTAAGATTTCATTTCACCATTCAGAAAGGCATGCACTTTAAGACTTATGAGTTGTTTATTTCTAACATTTCCAATTTAATATTTTTGGACCATGGTTGATCACAGGTAATTGAAACCATAAAAATAAAATCACAGATTATGGGGGAACTACTGCAGTTGGAATCTTAAGAGTATGTAGTCTTTTCAGACTTGCGTTTTGACTGGTATTACATTGATATACAGATCAAGTTGGGAAGAAAGGATATTTGACAATATTGAATCTTCGTATCCATGGACATGGAATATCTTTTTTTTTTTTTTTTAAACACAGTACCTTTATTTCACTTATTTATTTTTATGTGGTGCTGAGGATCAAACCCAAGGTCTCACACGTGTGAGGCGAGTGCTCTACCACTGAGCCACAATCCCAGCTGGGACTTGGAATATCGAATATCTTTACATTAATTTAGTTCTTTTTTGATATCTTTTTTTTTAAGAGAGAGTGAGAGAGAGAGAGAGAGAGAATTTTTAATATTTATTTTTTAGTTCTCGGCGGACACAACATCTTTGTTGGTATGTGGTGCTGAGGATCGAACCCGGGCTGCACGCATGCCAGGCGAGCGCGCTACCGCTTGAGCCACATCCCCAGCCCCCTTTTTTGATATCTTCCATTAGAGTTTTGTAGTTTTCCCATGTAAATTTTTTCATATAATTTCATACCTAAGCATTTCATTTTTAATAATCAAAAGTATAAACATATGTACCTGTGTATTTAATTTTGGAGGATGCTAATGTAATGGTAATGTTTTTAACATAAAGGGTAAATTTATGTTTTTAATTTCTTTTTATTTTTTATTTTTTTCTTTTTATTTTTTTTATTAGTTGTTCAAGACAATACATTGAATATGACTATTAATTTCTAATTCAACTTGTTCGTTGTTGATATATAAGAAAGTGTTGGATTTGATTTATTATTATTATATTCAGATTTTTTTGTTTCTATATTCATGAGAGACATGGGGCTAGAGTTTCTTGTAAACCCTTGGTCCGTTTTTGATATTTGAGTAATGCACATTTACTCTGCTCCCTTCACATTTGTTTATTTCTTCTGGAATGTGTGTTGGCACATTATCTCTTTCAAGGAAATCATCCATTTCATCTAGGTTATCACATTTGGGGGCATATATTTGTTTATATTATTATTTTAACATCCATGGGATCTGCAGTAATTTTCTTCCTTTCTTCTCTCTCTCTCTCTCTCTCTCTCTCTCTCTCTCTCTCTCTCTCTCCCTTTCTTGACAGCAGAGTAACAGGATTTATTACAGTAATAGAAAAAGCGGAGCTTACAAAGGGGATGGGGTCCCAAGAGAGGGTTGCCTGACAATATTCCCTCTTTAATTTCTGATGTTAGTAATTTGTGTCCTCCCCACCCCCTTAGTCTGGCTAGAGACTTATTGATTTTAAGAACCAGGTTCTAGTTGTATTGATTTGCTCTACTGATTTCCTATTCATACTTTCTTTGATTTCTGCTTTCATGCTTTCTTTCCTTCTTTCTTGGGGACTGAGTCTCCCTCTGTTGCCCAGGCCAGCCTAAAACTCCTGGGCTCAAGCAATCCTCCTGCCTCAGCCTCCCAAGTAGCTGGGACTACCCGTGCACACCACTGAGCCCACACTATTTCTTTTCTTCTGTTTATTTTGGGCTTAACTTGATCTTCTTTTTCTAGTTTCCTTAAGTGGAAGTTTAGATTATTGATTTTAGATATTTCTTCTTTTCTGATATATACATTCGATGCTATACATTTTTCACCAAACAGTGCTTTTGCTTCATTCTACAAATTTTGGTAAGTTGTTATTTAGTTTAAAATATTTAAAATTTCTTATGAGATTTATTCTCTGACCCAGGTGTTATTTTGAAATGTTGTTAAATCTCCAAGTATGTTGGTATTTTCCAGATATGTTTAGTTCAATTTTAGTTTCATTTTATTGTGGTTTGAGAGCAGACAGGATTTCTGGTTCAAGGTGAGGTATACCTTAGTAAACATCCCATATGAGCTTGAGAAGAACGTGAATTCTGCTGTGGTGAGATGAAACAGTCTACAGATGGCAATTACATCCAGTTGATTAACAGTGTTTCTGAATTCACCTATGTCACCTTTCTGGTGACTTTTGGTCTTTTCCTAATTCTGGAGGGATTGGATAGGGAGCAAAAGTAAATGGTTGATCTTCTTTTTGTTCTCTCCGTGTTGTTGGGAATGGAACCTAGGGCTTTGCGCTTGCTAGGCAAGTGCTGTTCCACTGAGCTCGCCCTCAGGGCCTAACATCCAACTTTTAGAAGAACAAAGAGTTAGTCCAAAATATAAAATTCAGTTTCTGAAATATGTTCCAGGATCAGTACAAATTCGTGCCAGTGCCTCTTCTCAGTATTGATGATTGGAGACTCCTGAGGCTGAGCAACGTCCTCCATCATTAAAGAGAGATCTCCTTATGCTTGCTGACCTCCAACTTGGCAAGACTGAGAACCGAGCCAGCCGTGATGGCACAGGCCTGTAATCCCAGCACTCGGGAGGCAAGGTAGGAGGATTGTGAGTTCAAAGCCAGCCTCGGCAACTTAGCAAGGCGTTAAGCAATTTAGTGAGACCCTGTCCCTAAATAAAATACAAAAAAGGGCTGGGGATGTGGCTCCGTGGTTAAATGCTCCCCTAGCTTCAATCTCTGGTACTTTAAAAAAAAAAAAAAAAGAAAATCATCAGCAAGATTGGAGGTACCGTGAGGTTTTCTTCTTAGGCTCATTCCTCACTTTGTAAGCCAAAATTGAGATTCTGTTGTCCTTGATATCCCAAGCAGGGCAGAGGATCAGGGTGACTGAGCCCGTCTGCAGAGAGGACAAGCAGCCAGGGTTGGGGGTTGGCAGCAGCAGGGCCAGGAGTAAAGTGTGTGTTAGTTTCGTAACTGCCATAGCAACAGAAGTTCACTGGTAGCTCTGGAAGCTGGAAGCTGATTGAGGTGCCAGCAGGGCCGGTTCCCTCTGAAGGCTGTAGGGGAGGGGCTTCCTTTCCTCTCCCTAGTGTCTAGTGACTGCAGACATTCCCCCACCCCCCCCAGGTCTGTGGTTTGCAGACGCACCATTCCAATCTCCACTTCTCTCCTCACACGGCAATCTCTGGTGTGTCCTTGTGACTCTGTTAAGTCTTCTTATAAGGACACCAGTCCTTGGATCAAGAATCTACTTGTCTTAACTAATTACATCTGCAAATGTTCAATTTCCAAATAAGGTCGTGTTGACAGGTACTGGACTTCAATATGTCTTTCTTGGGGACTCAATTCGACCCACACTAGAGTGCATTTTCTATCTTGCACGTTTGGCAGCAGAAGGTATCTGCTGAAATGATTTGATGGAAGTGACTGAAGGGCAGAGGGCCGGAAGGTGAACTTGTGAGTCAGCAACTTGCACATTTCTGCACAGGGAGCAGTGGAGGCTTCATTAGTTGGGGTAATTCAAACCTTCGCATCCTCTCCTATGCTTGGATGGAGAGATGGGTTTTCAACAGTGGCATCTGAAGTGCAGGATGCCTTTACTCATCTTCACCTGACCCCAAACATTAAAAAAAAAAAAAAAATTGGCAAATAAGTCCATTCACTTTTTTTTTTTGGGGGGGGGGGAGGTGGTGGTAGTGATACTGGAGATTGAACTTAACCACTGAGAAACATCCCCAGCCCTATTTTGTAGTTTATTTAGAGTCAGGGTCTCACTGAGCTGCTTTGCTTTTGCTGAGGCTGGCTTTGAACTCGCACGATCCTCCCGCCTCAGCCTCCTGAGCTGCTGGGATTACAGAATTTCAAGCAGCTAGCACAAACTGTGTTCGTGCACCACTGCACGGGGCACCCCAAACTTTAAAAAAAAAAAAGTTGGCAAACTGTCCCATTCGTCATTTATAAGGTGCACTTTCACGTGATGGTTAACATCCCTTTCCAGGATACCTGTGTGTGTAATTCATTCTAATTTTTAAGAGAGATCTTTCAGAATTCTGCTCAGATTGATTGTCAAACCATTCCGAAAAATTGCGTCTGACTCTGACTCAGGTCTGGCAGGGAGAGCTGCCACAGGCGCTGAGCTCTGGCATCGATCTGTGACTTCCCAGCGGGAGAACCTCAGGGGTGGAAGCCCACAGGCCTGATTGCCTTCCTAGATTAATATTTAATAGGATGACCGCCCCCATCCAGCTTGCCAGCCCGGATCAGTGCCACAAGCCAAGGCTTGGCCTTGCTGTGTGCAAGGGCAGAGAGGAAGATTTGGCAAAATTTTAATTAACTGAAGACAAACATACATATGGGGCATGAGTCCATTAGCTAGCAGTACCACCCAGAGAGAAAAGGCCTCACTAATCACATGCCACAGCAGGTGAAATGACCTGTGGACTGCCAGTGTCCATTTGCTTTCGAATTAAAAAACATATTTTCAAAATAAATATGCGTGGGGTCTCTGTTCATCACGCTGTTTCCCCTGAAAAGCAGGAAAGCTGGGGTGCTAATGAGCAACTGTTTGCAATATTTCAACTCAGGAAAGCCGGAAACACAAGTGTAGCAAAACAAGGCTGGAATCAACCTTCCCTTGGGGGAGGGAGGGAGGGAGGTTGGATGGGAAACCAGGCAAAGGCAATCCGAAATGGAGCCGGGGCTCCAAGGAAGAATACAAATAAGGCCGTCAGCCCGGCTGGTTCAATCCAATCTCCAAGTGGGTGGGGAATCAGGTGAGGCCGAGAAGTACCATTTGCTCAGCCAAAGAGTCAGCAAAGTTAGATCTTAGAATAGGTCTGCGATTTACCAAGGTTTGTCTGATCTGCAAGATGGCCAAGCAGCAGGGCTGGTCCTGGAGTTTACAATATTCTAGAAGGAAGAATATGTATACAGCTTGGTCAGAAAGTAGGTACTTCATTCACTCATTAGGATAGACATTTTTTGCTTCATATATAATAAGTGGTGTCCCAAGCCTTGGGACACAGAGTGAGGAAGGAGGTTTAACAGAGCCTGCGTTCTCATGCAGTTTATATTGGAGTGGGAGGAGGTCCATCAACAACTAAAATATCTATTTAAAAACTTTTTCTAAAAAAAAAAAATAGGCAGGATTAAAGTTAAGGAGATTGGATTTTATTCCAAATGCCATTATTTGTATGAACCCTGTCATTCCCACCAGATCGCAAGCTTTTCAAGAAGGCAGAGACTCTGTCTGTCTTGCTCACTCAATATTTTACTGTGCATTCCAGAGCATGAAGGGGCTGCCTTTCCTTTCTCTTTGAGCCTGACCTTCTTTGGATGCCTCTACAGTGTGGCGAGCCAGACTCCAAGATGGCCTCCAGTGACCCGGGCCTCCTCATGGAGTCCTCTTCTTGCACGTGGAGTCAGAACTGGCCCTCCAGGACCAGTAAAACAAGGTACAAGTGCTACAGAATGACATTCAAGGCCAGGCCATAAAAGTCATTCCAAGGTCTGTCTTGGCATCTTGGATTTCTTATTCTGGGGAGGCTGGTGGCCACACCAAGAGGACTCTCAGCAGGACAGGCCCAAGTGAAGAGGACTGAGCTCCTGGACAAGCCAGCAGCCAACTTGCCGCTGACAGACAGAAAGCCTTCAGGTGATTGCGCAGCTCACTTACTGCAGCTGCCAAGACCCTGAGCCAGAACCAGTCAGCTGGGTGCCTCTCAGGTACCTGACCCACCGAAACGGTGGGAGATGGAGAGTGATTATGATGCTGAGCCATTGAGTTTTGGAGGACCCGTTAAGGACCCTTGAATGTATTTGAAGTAACACAAAGAAGGGGAGAGGGGTTAGGGAGAGGCTCTGCCCCCCTCCAAAGTGGCTTTATTTTCATGTTTTATTATATTTCTGATTCCTCCTGCCTCAGCTCCACGGAGGAGGAAATTCTACAGGCTGAGGCTGCAGAGCTGCCAAGGGAATGAAGTCCAGACAGTCCCATGGGGCAGGGCAGCTGGGGTGGGGGCTTTGCAGGAAATGAGGTAGGACCAGGGGGTTGAAGGAAATGAGGTGGCTCAGGGCTCCAGGGGCCCAGACACGCAGCCCTGCAAAACAGCCTTCCTGGAATTCCTGTTCTTTTCCGAGTCTCCCAGGTGAGAATGTGGCCTCACCTCAAATAGATTGTGAGAGCTGAGTGTCCAGCAAGTTCTTCCTCCTCAAACAACTCCCTCCTGACGCATTTGTCTGGCTACTTATTTCCGTAATTAACTGATACTGTTCAGTTGAGGTCTGTTGCATTTCAAAATAAATTTTACCCAGAACTCCCGTGTATTAAACCCATAAAAATCAGGTTGGCCATGGGAGAGGGGAGCTGAGTGGGCCTGTTGAGTGTCCAGAGGCCCTTCCCAGAACCCTAGCTTAAAAGACACAGACCTGAGGACCTTATGGAGCCTACCACATTGTTTTTTGAATGATGTGATATTTGTGATGACTTGTGCCACTGTTAATCATCCTGAGATAGCATCTCATCACACCCTCCATGCCTAAGGCCTCTGGGGGATCCTTCTTCTCAGAGTTAAGGTCAAAACCTCTTCCTGGGCCCTGTCCCAGCTCCCTAAATACTAACCCACTCTCCTTCCCTGCAAGGCCCCTCCACGCTCCAATTCCTGGCCCTGTGTTTGCATTTCCTCCCTCTGGAATACAGTCTCCCTCTGCCCTGGGGACACATTCCTCTCAGCCCGAGGGACTTTTCCTCATCAGCACCATTAGCATATGCTATCTGCACCCAGTCCTCTGGCCTTTAAAATTAACTATGGGCTGGAGATGTGGCTCAGCGGTAGCGCGCTCGCCTGGCATGCGTGCGGCCCGGGTTCGATCCTCAGCACCACATACCAACAAAGATGTTGTGTCCGCTGAGAACTAAAATTAACTATGGATCAAAAGTCACAGAAACAGGAGAGTGGGGGTGGGGGTCCTGAGGGATAGACTAGTTTAAGCTCTTATTAGATAAGAGAGTCCACTTCTCCAGACTGGTGAGCCATTCTGGCTGCTTCTTAAAATTTAAGACCGTGCCTTAACTGTCTCTGAATTCCGTCTACACTGTAGATAGACTCCACAGTTAATACGTGTGGAGTTCTTGATGGGCTGACTGGTGGTCGAGGACCAGCAACACATTCCTCTTCGTTTTGAGGTTGATCAAATTCAGAGCTGAGATGGCAGGCTGACAGGCATCAGCTGAGAAGAAAGTATGTTAGTCCAAATGCCACTGCCAGATCCTGCCTCGGGAGGGTAGGCGTCCATGGGACGGACGTCCCTCCATCCGGAGTCGTGCTTGTAGGCAACAGCGTGTAGAAGATTCAGGCAAGTCTGGCTTTGATGTTTTCCACTGTGTGTCTCTGGGCAAGTCACTTAGTGTCTCTGAATGTTAATCATCTAATCTATAACATCAGGATAATAGGAGGATTAGGAAAATGTTTATAAAGCACTTGGTCACCTAGGAACCCAGTAAATAGTTGTGACTTTGATTTATTATTATTTTAAAAATATTCATTTATTTATTTTGCAGAGCTGGGGATTGAACCCAGCCTCGCACATGCTAGGCAAGGGCTCTACCATGGTTACATCCCCAGAACCAGGACTGAAAAAAGTCTGGGATTCATTTATGGGGTGGAATTATTGCTGTTTTTTTTTTTTCCAAAGCAGCACTACTCTTGTTGTTTCCATTTTATTGTGAAAAATGGAAAACACATAGTAAAGTAGAAAGCATTTTTACAGCCAATAGCTGTATGCTAATCACCTAGGTTCTACCATTAACATTTCACTGAAATAGCTTTTCAATTATCCATCTTTCTGTCCCTTTGTCTACCTTACTTTATTTTAGTGATGCATTTCAAAGTAAATCGCTGGCATTGGTACCCTTTCCTCTGAATACTTTGGCTTGTGTATACTTAGCTAGAGTTCAGTATTTTTTTAGGGTTTTCAATGGATGTAATATCTATTTGTCGTGTCCCCCCACCCCCACCCCATCCCCATACTGAGTTTAAATCCAGGGTCACTTTACCATTGAGCTATATCTCCAGCCACCCCCACCCGTTTTTAAAAAAAACGGAGGAGGCTGGGGATTTGGCTCAAGCTGTAGCGCGCTCGCCTGGCATGTGTGCGGCCCGGTTTGATCCTCAGCACCACATACAAAGATGTTGTGTCTGCCGAGAACTAAAAAATAAATATTAAAAAAAAATTCTCTCTCTCTCTCTCTCTCTGTCTCTCAAAAAAAATTGTTTAAAAAAAATTTGAGACAGGGTCTTACTAAGTTGCTTAGGGCCTTGCAAAGTTGCTGAGGCTGGCCTCAAACTTGCAATCCTCCTGCCTTACTCCAGAGTTGCTGGGGTAACAGGCAGGCACCACCACACCTGGCTGGATATAACATTCAGAAACAATGAAATGCATGAACCATAAGTGTACATTTGCTAAGTTTTGACAGATGCAAATACCAGTGTAATCCAAACTCCCATCAAGTTATACAAAACATTTCCATCTCCACAGAAAATATGCCTACACCCTTTTCTAGTCGTTCTGTCTCTCCACCCCTAGGGCTGCTGCCAAATTATCATTTAGAATTTTTTCCTCCCTCCATTACCTGTTACAGAACATCATATAAATGGAGGCGTATGCAAGCCAGTTCTCCAGGGGGCTTTGGATCAACCTGGTTCTCCCCTTTCTCACCTGTGGTTCACAAAAATAACTGTAGGATTCACAGTGGATGAACATCTTGATACAAGAAGGAACTGGCTGGACCAACCCAGGCTCCATTCCCCACTCCCCGATCCCCTGACCCCATCCCAAACAGGGTGTCTTTTAACATTCCCTGGGGTATAAAAGCAAGGGTGGGTTGCTTTCGGGGATCCTTCAGCTGGGACATGCATAGTAGAGACTCCTCTCCTGAGCCTTGTGGGTGGCCCTCAGCAGGTGCTGGGCTTCTGTTGTCCCTTGCTGCTTATCTGTATAATGAGCCTCCTTTACCTTCTGTCTCACTAGACTTTGCTAATCTGGCAACCGTGCACAGTGACACCTGCTTCCCATCATGGGCTGTGCATTCTTTTATATGAGGCTTCTTTCACTGTGCATAATGTTTTTGAAACTCATCCATGTTGTGCAATCAGTGGGTATATCCTTTTATCCCTGAATAGTATTTCATTGCGTGAGGATACAACCACCTGTTTATCTCCTTATCCTGCTGTTAGGTTTGGTGCCTAACCACTGAGCCCTTTTTAAAATATTATTTTAAGTCAGGGTCTTGCTGAGTTGCTTAGGACCTCCTAAGTTGCTGAAGCTGGTTTTGAACTCTGGATCCTCCTGCCCCAGCTACTGGGATGACAGGTATGTGTAAACCGTGCCTGACCTCTGCTGTTAGTTTTTAATAAATGCTAGTTATATCCCGTCTTCCTTTATGGTAGATCATCATCAACATGCCACAGGGTTCAGCCAGGGGGGAATTGGCATCTCTGAGACAGAAAATAAACTCAGAGAGAGAAGATGCATCTCCCAATGGATCTCGAGCCAGTTCTCTCCTGGTTTAAATCAACATGTAGATACAACATCATCACAGATAGAAGATTAGACTTTAATTTCCTCCTGGGAGATCCTGTGCCCTGTCTTATTCTCATTCAGTGCGCTTCCCCCAGCTTCCTCCACCATGAAATGACTCGGAGCCAATTAGGAGCCCTGTGCCTCCTCATCAGTGATATTTATGACTATGGAAATATTTATGATGCATGGAGAGGGCTCAGGTCAGGGAGGAGACAGAGCTTTTGCTGCCCTTGGAAATGGAATTTGTCTCCTGCTTGTTTTTGCCAGGGTTGTGAAAAGGAAGACGGCAGGTCTTATAGTTTGGGGTTGCTTTTTTCCCTCCCTTTTCTTTCTTTTCAGCTAACCTTTGCATTCAGGCTGGGGATTCCTGGTGATAAACCCTTTGGTTACTACTGACCTCCATGCCATGAATGAGGGCGGCACTTTGCTCTACTGGACACTTTGGTAATGTCACCTCCGCTTCCGGAGTCTGCCCTCAAATGCTCTGTCCGGCTAGAGCTGTAAAATACAAGGAGAAGACATTTTTTAATTCAATGATGAAAATCTCTGCATTGTGAAAGAGGTTCAAAACCTGCTGCTGGAAGCCACCTAAATGCCTGTGCATAGAGGGGCAAGGGCCAGAGAGTCATTTTGGTTTTGGTACAGCTCTGGGGAGGCCATCACCTCCAACATCCATTTTCCTTTAGTTTCTCTACATTCTGTCACCCATCCCCCAGGGACCTCCTTGCTCCTTCCTGGGTCTGTGGCCTCCACCTGCACGTGGAGTCCCATCCTTTACTCAGACCTAGTTCATGTCCATTTTCAAGGACTCCGTTGCAAAGGGTTCTTCCAGGGCTGGGTGCTGCCTGCCTAGCATGCACGAGGCCCTGGTTCAGTCCCCAGCACAAACACTGCCTCTGTCCCTCCTATGATACTGAGATGTGTTTATAAAAATATGCATCAATGCACATCTCCATAGATAGCCTCGCTCAGGACTGCCCCCCGCGTGACTTGAAAACAGCACCTCTGCCTGGTTTCTGTCCCCCTGCGGCCTCGCCCCTCCTCAATGCTGTGCTGCGAGGGTTCTAAAGGCCACGCTGGAGATCTCAGTGGGCAGATGAAGCAGCCTCTTCTGGGTCCAGTGTCCTTCTGCCCTGAGGACCAGTCCCCTCCCTGTGGAACCCTGTGACTCAACAAGGTCCTTGTCACTTCTCTATCCTTCTGTCTTTTTCTTTATTGGACTTTATTCCCCACAGTTCCATCCAGAAGGTGGTCCCATTCTCCAAAGGAGGACCATGGTGTCCCTGCTCTGGGAACAGCTTGGGCTCTCCCTGTGTGCAGTTGGGTCCCAGCCCCACCTTGGTGCCCTGATGCTTCAGGGAGCGGTCACCTTCTACTACCCTTGCCCGAGCACCTCCCGCCCAGCAGCCTTTTCCCCCAGGCAAAGCCTGGTTTGGCCCTCGGGGAACTTATGATTTAGTCAGAGGGACACAGGCAGATTGTGAAATGTTCTACAACAAACTCCCGGAGTTAATTAATATTAAAGGTGTTGATACGGCGAGTCATGCCGTGTGGCAGAGTGCTGTAGGAGTGGTACTAATAACACCACGGTCACTCAGGGGAGAGAGAAGCCCAGGGCTCTGTGGCCCAGGAAGGGCTTGTAGAGTGTGACCTGCAGGACAGGGCAGGCAGGACCTTCCTGCAAACATTTTTCAACCTGTCTTCAGCCACAGCAGAACAAGGCTCCTTAACCTGAGGTGCAACTGCTCCCCCACCTGGGGGGGGGGGATTTTGGAGGCTTTCTTTTTGGTTCATTGTTGGGGTGACTGGGGGCTGCTAGAAGCATCTAGTGCCTGGAAATCAGAAAAGGGAAATGTCCTGCAATAAAGGGCTGGTCCCATGTCCCACTGGTAGGACCTCATTTGAAAATCATGACATGTAGGGGTCATGGGTCATCTCCATGGCTCCAAGAACACCACCTTGGCTCCTAAAAAACACCCAAAACGAAACTCTGGTAGAATCCACACAGGGGGAATGGGATTATGCTCATCTGGAGGTGACCCATGTCTAGTAGACAGACACTGGCCTGGTCACAGGTCACCAGCCCACTGAAACAAGGGTAAATTGACCGGTGATGAGCTTATTCACAATTTTGCAGGCAGAAAAAGCAAGAATTTTTTTTTTTTTTAATTTTCAGTACAAATTAAGGTTTCATGTTAAACCAACATCTAAAGGTTCTATTTTGAATTTCATGTAAAGTCAGCCCTGGTCAAGTTACCCGTGCTCAGGGCCAATAGGGACATTACCCGGCAGTGGGAGTCTCTCCAGAGAACACTGTTCTTAAGTGGGGGGAGAGTTGGGAACCCAGGAGACTCCTCTTAGGGAGGCTGGAGGGGAAGGTGGAGTTAGGGAATCTGAAGCCCGGATCAGTGGCTCTATCTTGCCTGGGGAGGAGGGAAGACTGGAGGGGTGACCCAAGGCCAGAGTACTTATCCAGTCACTGTCACCTCCCAGGCACGGGGCCAGGCCCAAGGTACATTGGTAAACAAGATGAGTCCTTGAGCCATTTGTACCTGCACCCCAGATGGACATACAGATGATTACAGGGCAGCAGAGAGCTTCGAGAAAAGTGAGTCTGAGAACGATAAGGTGCCAGGTTTTTCCAGCCCTCTCAGGGGAGGCGGAGACCTTGGTCACTGGTCACTTGACTGGCTCTGCAGGTCTCACCAGGGCTGGAGGAAAGGCACCCTGCTCCCCTGGGGCTGCCCCAGGGACTGGAACACAGGGGCATCTGGCCAGACCGGAGTGGGATGAGCCTCAGGAAAAGCCCCAGGGCCAGAGCCAAGGAATCTGAGCCCCATTCTAGTCTAGGGGGCTGGAAACAGGGCTTGACTGGGCACAGGAGCTTGGGGACGCTGGCTGGTCACCAGGTCAAGGGCTGGAGCTTGGTTCTTTGCCTTGTGGGTGGTGGGCTTGTGGGGGTGTGGCCTGACTTACAGGACCAGGCCTGACTTCATGAGTGGCAGCCTGGAGTCAGAGGGGCTGTGCGTGACTCAGCGCCCAACAGGACCAAATGTTGCACTCACTGGAATAACTCGAGGAGGTGGACTTACAAAGGTGTGAGAGGGGAGTGGGGAGCCCTGAGGGGTGGGAGGGTGACTATGCAGCCCCCAGGCCCTAAGCAAAGGGGGAGGAAAGTGGGTTCTGAAACCAGGAAGGAGGGAAGTTGTGTAGAGAAACGTGAGGGAGACCGAGGGGCATGGCTAGCCTGGGGCCTCCGCTTAGACCCCAGGGACTAAGTGCTGCCACCCCACTCCCCCTCCAGTCCCCACCCCCCATGGCTCCACACTGGCCAAACCAGTCAGAGGTCAGAGGACACAGCTGGGAGGGGAAGACCAGGGTGACCAGAAAGAACACCCCATTATAAATCAACCCACCAGGTGCGGTGGCGAACATCTGTAATCCCTGTGGCTTGGGAGGCTGAGGCAGGAGGATCACAAGTTCAAAGCCAGCCTCAGCAACTTAGGGAGGCCCTAAGCCACTCAAGGAGGCCCTGTCTCTAAATAAAATAAAAGGTCTGGGGGTGTGCTCAGGGGTTAAGCGCTCCTGGGTTCAATCCACAGTACCAAAAAAATCAATCAAGAACCAGACGCCTGGAGATGGGGTGCTGCACCTGATGCATTTCTTCCCCCTCTCCTGCCTAACTGCCCCAGGCACACCGTGTTCCTCTGTTCATGCACTGTCCTCACGCCACCATCATCTCCTGTGCCTTTCTCTGGCAGCTGCCTGACTGGCCTTCCTGCCTGTTCCTTCCTCCAGCCTCTGTCAGCCAGGCAACCAATCTTCCCAACAAGATCCCAACAGGACAATTCCTCTGTAAATCGAGCTTCCTTTCACCTCCAACATGAAGTCCCAATATTTTTAAAAATATATATTTTTAGTTGTAGGTGGACCCGACACCTCTATTTTATGTATCAGTTTTCATGTGTTGTTGAGGGTTGAACCCAGGGCCTCACATGTGCTAGGCAAGTGCTCCACCACTGAGCCAACACCTTGGCCCCAAGTCCCAATATCTTCTCACGCCTTATGAGGCCTTTCCAGCCTCGTTTTTTTTTTTTTTTTTTTTTTTTTTTGCTAATTCTATTTCAATTCATCATCTCTTCCATTCTCAATCTCCCTTCAACAAACCCTTCTCCCTAAATCTGGCCCACTGTGGTCCAAACACATAGAACTACTCTCTGCTCTTTCTCTCTGACCCCAGGGGCTTTGCACATGTTGTTTCTCTTCCTAAAAATCAGGAGGTCAACTCTAACCTGACCCTTCCTCATTCCTCACTCCTTTGTTGCTAATTGCCCAAGGGTTTGGTTCGGCTCCTATATGCCTCCAATAGCACCTTGAGCCTGCCCAACTTAAAAAATTCATTTATAGGTATTTACTGAGCAACTGGGTTGTACCAAGCCCTTCCTAACTGAGCTTGGAGCTTGTTCTTCCTTTCATTCTTCATTTAACCAACCCTTACTCATTCTTTGAGTCTCAGCCAGACTCTTATTTCCCACAGGCGGGTCCCCCTACTTATTTCCAGCTTCCCAGTGGTTTGGTTGATGGACATCTCCCCCCCCCCACCCATGGGCCGGGCCAGGTCTGTTTCAGCCTCCACGTTTGGACTCAGGTCTTGTGGGGCCTGCAGCTTAGATGACTTGGGGGACTTTTTCTAAGAACACAGAGTTACAGACACAAAATCGGGTATGAAAGGGAACCTTCCTTTAGTGTGTAAAAATAACGACAGAGGTCATAAAATATAAAACAATTAACTGCCCTGCACAAGCTATCAGACTCCCCCCTATACTTGTTGGCTCAATTTTCTTTTATCATCTTCTCATATGCAGCAATTTGTGATGTTTCCTGTGTAGAGAAAGAAAAGAAAATGATGTTTTTTCTCTAGCAAAATAAAAATTATATTTAGAAGTCAGGCTCATGGTGCATACCTGTGATCCTGCCACTCTGGAGGCTGAGGCAGGAGGATCACAAATTTTAGACCAGCCTCAGCAACTTAGGGAAAACTTTTCTCAAAAACAAAAACCAAAAACCCCAAATAATTCTGTTTATTGTTGATGGATGGGATGCATAAAACTATGACTTCACAGCCAGACATGCTTGTTGTTTGTAGGAATGCTACGGTTTCTACCCTGCAAGCACAGGAATTTGGATAAATCCTATTTGGCATAATTCCTCTTAAAGAGAAAAAAAAAAGCATATAATTGTCTTCACTGCATTATTCAATGCATGCCTCATATATATGACCAGATGTCAGTGAGGACTGAATCCTGCCCTTGTTATAATCTTTCACATCTGGTGTCTGGAAGAATTTCCCACAAACACCTTTTGGCTTAGCACTATTGGAATCCTATTTCTCCTCTATGACCAAATGCCTCCAGGGCAGGTTCCATAGGACAGTGTCACACCTGGCTTGATCCTGGGCCCCACACCTCAGTTTTGAAATTCCGGGTAGGCCAGCACCATGGCCAACTTCTTCCTGGAAGCCATGTCTGCACAGAGGTGGCCAGCAAACACTGGACACAAAAATAACTGCAAACTGTCGTGTGCAGTGGTGCACCCCTGTAATCCCAGTGGCTCGGAGGCTGAGGAGGGAGGATTGCAGATTACAAGCCAGCCTCAGCAATTTAGTAAGGCCGTAAGCAACCTAGCAAAGCCCTGCCTCAAAATAAAACAAATAAAATAAAAAGGGCTAGGGATGGGGCTGAGTGGTTGAGCACCCTGGGGTTCAATCTCTGGTATCCCTCCAAATGAACTCAGAACCCCAAAGCTGTTAAACTTAATTTCCCTTTAACTGGATCCTCAAAATGCCCTTGACCACTTCAGTGCCAGCCAGCATGAGGGGACATGTGACAAGAGGGGAAGCTTGAAGGGAAAGAGACAGGATTCTTGATTGGGATGGGGTGCGGCCAAAAATAGCTGACCTTTGCAAATTTTACAAAAATACGTGACCCAGGAGCACGTTGTTAGGGCCCCTTTCAGAACATCTCAGGGGTGGGCCCTGAAGCTTATAAACTTCATTCACTTCGTGGTAAACTTGCCTCTGCCTGTATTTTATTCATTGTAATTCTGTGCCCAAGCACCACGCCTGGCACATAGTAGTTGCTTAATAAACATCTGCTGAGCAAGGGTAAGTGCTGTTTGGCCTTGGACCCTCTCTCTCCAAGGAATCTCATTGCCTCCTTTCAGAGCTGGAGCTCACGGAGTAGTCAAGTGGATATTGGAGGTAATGGGGGGGGGGGTAAGCTGTCCCATTCCCTGGCAGCTGGGCCAAAAAGCCACCGCCAACACTCCGCTGCCCTCGTTAGCAGCGAGGTGCCCTGGCTGCCCCCTGAGGTGGTTCTAATTGGCTCTGATGAGGGAGAGCCAGGTCAGGGCTTCACTAACAGTGACAGCAGCTCGGTCATTAGAAGAGCCAGTGGAGGGGAGGCCCTGGGAACGCCGTTTCTGAGCACAGGGCAATTGCAGACAGAACCGTCTGGAGCTGCTCTGTGGGGCTGGTTTCTGCGGGTCGTAAGGGAGTGGCCTTAGGATCTCACCCACATTCTTCTTTGAGGCCTTGGGTCCAGCCCGCAGAAGTTCTCTGGATTCCCGGGAGGATGACTCTAGGGGTCTCCAGCGATGACTGTTTAGGATCTAAATTTCTAGAACCTAAAATCCCCCACCACTTGGTACGTGCGACATCTCCAAGGCATGCTGGGAGCCAGCACCCCAGAGCTCCAGGCCGTGAGTGGGGACCTCCGGGTGCCCGCCAGCCCTGGGCTCATGGCCCTGTGACAGGGCTGCGTGCGCTGCCTTTTGTTTATTTACTTACCCATCTGTCTTCCAAGAGGGACGGCCAGCTCCTCAAGCCCTGACCCAGTCGTGTCTTTCTATTCCTGGTTTATTTCCCAGCACAGAGCCTGGCCCTTGGCCACGAGTAGTTGACTGGCCAAAGGAAGGGAGAGGAAGACTTGGGTGAGAATGAGGTGGAGGGTCCTGGGCATGGAGTTTTGCAGGAGAAATAACCTAGGAAGGTTTGACCCCTGGATTCAAAGTGTGGTTCCCATTCCAGCTCCACCGCTGTGTTCATCAGGACCAAGTGGCCCTGAGAGTGACAGAAGTCCCCAAGAGAGAGGCTTACACAAGGTGGAGACCCAGGCTCCTGCTCCCTGGTGGCTCTGCTTGTGACCCTGTCACATCATGAGCTCTGGCTGGCACTTCTCTGCTCCACTGTCCTGTCTGAGTTCCATTAGCAGAAGCCGGAAAGAAGAGGAGCCATGCAGACTGTCTTTGCTTGTAGCCCCGCCCACAATCTAGCCCCGCCCACAATCTAGCCCCGCCCACAATCTAGCCCCGCAGACACTCCTGCTGCAACAGAGTGGGGGGGCAGTCATATTTTTATTTTTTATCAGTTCTTATAATTATTACATTTATTTAGTGAAATTGAAGTTCGGAAACAGAAATATAGTATCAGGTAAGATTAAATTTGGATAACCTAAAATGTAGTGTCAATGGTTATTAGAAATAAAATCAAAATTTAAAAAAAAAACGAATCTTGAAAAACCAGCCTCTACCTCAGAGCAAAGCCTGTCCAAGGAAGGGACATCACCTTTGTCCTTGGAAAGACCCACAGAGCACTCCTAGGCACGTTCCCACCCTGCTGAGTGGTTTATCTACAAATACCAGGAGAGATCTTCTGCACCAGGTGTCCCTGACTCAGTCAGGCTAGGTGGGGATGCAGCCCCCTAGCCCCCTAGCCCCCTAGCAGCCACCAATCAGATGACCCCCCCAGTAGTTTATGGTGGTTGATAACCGTGCTGGGAAACCATGTAGTTCAGCACGTACACCCCTTTTGGCTTAAACCAATCAGTTCAAAGGAATCCCCCTCTTGTACTGACCAATCCCCCTACCCACCTTGTTCCCCCCAGTGAATGTGCTAATCATGTTTTAGAGTTGTTATTTGATTTTCCCGCGGTGTGTGATGATTTGCTAAGGGATGCTGTGATGTATGTGAAGTCCCTGCCTTCCCCAAAGAATGTATAAAACTGCTGCAAACCCTGGGCTCGGGGCCTCTCAGCGTCACCAATTGCTGTGTGTGCGTGCGGAGGACCGAGCTACCTCGCAATACACACCTCTTTGCTGTTTAAATCGATCTTGGTCTCTTGTTAGAGTCTGTAAACAAGTCTGGATGGCGCCTGGCAAAATGCCAGAGGGAGTGGTTTGTGAAGTAAGGCCAGCGAGCCATTAAGTGTGGAGATTCCTTATTGGTTGACTGATGTATCTAGTTTATGTTAATTAGATAAGCTGTGTGGAATGTATAAATATCGCTCCGGTCCTACAATAAACGGCTCTCACTCCTGCTGTATCAACGTACACAAGTTGTGTGTGTGCCCCCCCCCCCCCGTTATTTTGCTGCAGCCGGACTGCGGGCAGTCTCTGGTGGTCTTTTGGGGGCCCCAAATTCGAGCATAACAATCTCAGGGTACTTTTCCATTTCAATACCCCTAAAGTGTGTTGCTTCTAGTCAATAGACTAATATCTTTAAAGCTCACTGGAAAAAAGAAGTAGAAACTGCACAAACTAAATCCCACATGGAGAAAGTGATGTTTGGTGCTCCCCTGTACAGTTTATCTGCTCAGGCAGAGGTGCCTGCAATTCATCATCATCACAAGAACTTTTCTTGAGGTTTTTTTTTTTTTTTTTTTTTTTTTTTTAATGAGGGACTGCAATCTTAATCTACAAGGCCACATACTCAGCTAGACATGGGGGTCTTTCTGGGCATGGTGGCACATGCCTGTAATCCCAGAGGCTCAGGAGGCTGAGGCAGGAGGATTGCAGCTTCAAAGATGGCCTCAGAAACTTAGCAAGGCCCTAACCGACCGAGCGTAGACCCTGTCTCTAAATATTTTAAAAAGGGCTGGATGCTGCTCAATGGTCAAGTGCCCCTGGGTTCGATGCCCAGTACCAAAAATAAATAAATAAGAAATGAGGGTTTACTATTCTACCAGAAAGAAATATTGGACTTTAGAGGAAAATAGTGTCTTTCATATTTCTCTAATTCTCAGTTTCCTCATTCAAGAGTTACAGGATTGTAAGAACACCTCAGTGAAGTGCCTGGTATTTGCTAAGGGTTCAGTTATTGCTATTTTACTGTGGTTGTGTGAGGCTGGCAGGAAGAGCCGTCTGCTGCAGGGAGCTTGTACACTCAAGGCAGCTGGCCTGAATCTAAGCCTTCACTAGTAGTGCTACTCACCTGCTCTGTGACTTGGGCTTAGTTACTTGACCCCTCTGAGCCCCTGTTTTCTCACCTATCGAATGTAGGTAACACTACTCCTTTTTTTTATGGAGTTGGGATGATTACTTGAGATACTGTATGAAGCACGAGTCCTATTTAGCCTACCACCGAGCAATCACTACTTTGTAGGCTGTTTCTGTCATTCCCGAGACAAACCCAGAGTGGCCCTGAGACCATCTGTGAAGAAGATGATGAAGGAATTTCCATAGGATTCTTTCTGCCCCCACCACCAAACTCCAAAATCGAACTCATCCTAAGGGGTGGCACTATTTGCTGTAACCAGGAGGCAATAAATTAACTTGGCCTCCAGTGACTGCGTGGATCTGCTTGCCTCCTGAATTCTCTCCAAAGAGAGAGCTGACCTTAAAAAGCCAGGGAACACCCTCTGCCTTCCGGGCTTGTTTTCACTTCCCCAAGCTGTCAGCAGTTCTCCTCTCCAGGGTATTTTTCCCAAAGGAGCCAGGCTAGAAGGTTCAGGGCCAGGAATCCCAATTGGCACTGGCAGAACTTGGAGGGGGCGGTGCCTGGCTGCGTTGGGACTGGGACTGCCTGTCCCCTCCGGCAGGAGTTGCCAGGGAGCAAAAAAGAGCTAGCAGGAGGTCAGCCAGGCTGCAGCTGGATGAGAGCAGCAAAACACTCCATTGCTCTTCTGCTCGGGCTCCTGGGACCAGCGGTTAGGTCCCCAGGGTTTCCTGGGGCGTTTATTCTTAGGAGGCCCAAGGCTCCGAGGAGTGGCAGGACTCAGAGGCACAGGTCCTCTGCAGATCCTCACTGTCACTTCTGCTTCTTGCAGGAGCCCAATTGAGACCCTCTGCCATTTATTTACCTTCTTTACAGACAGCTCCCCACCTCTTCCCTGAGCAGCAGGGGAGACTGGGTGGGGAAATGAAGGACACTGGCTGGACCCCGCTCACTGGCTCCCAGGATGTCCTCCCCCTCGGCCTTCAGGACACTGGCTTCCATCCATCTTCACAGCCCTGGGCGACTCCTGGGTGACCCACCTGTAAACAGAGCCGCTGTTTGATACCAGAAGGCTCCCAGCTAAACCAAGGCTCTGCCACTTTCCTGGAGTCCGCAATGTGTCACTCGAAGCGAAAAATTGGAAAACAACCTGAATGACTAAGGGAAGGAGAACTTCAGTCGGGCAGATGATGATTCCATCGCTTTGGGTGATATGATGCGACCAATAAAAAAAATATAATCATGAAGATTATGGATGACTCGGAAAGATTGCTTCTATGATGGCGCTTGATGAAAATAAATAGGAAATCTCATCTTTGTCATGAGCGTAAAAATGACGTGTGTATCTGGACAAGGAACATCAAAAAAGGAAAAAAAAATGGAATGGTAGGATTATGGGTACAATCCCCTCTTTCTTTGATGTATTCTGATCTCTCTCTCCCTGTGTTCATGTACTAAGTTTTAAAAAATCACTTTGAAATCTTGTTCAATGCCCTATGGTGTGCTTCTGAAGCCAGAATGAGACGGGCAGTCAGTATAGATAGGGAAATGGAGTCAGGATCCGGGAGGTCAATTTTGAGTGAGTCCTGCAAGTTGGAGACTGTCCCCTGAGGCATTGAGATGTTAATTCCTTCAGAGCCCTACCTCCACCCTTATCAAGAACCTGCCCCTGCTCCAACCTGTTGCCAAGGAAACCTGTCCCAGGCATTGCCCTGCCCTACAGGGGGCCATAAGTTTGTTAATGTGTCCTGGGCTGCTCCTTCCTGCCCTTCCCCCTTCAGCCCACCTGTGTCCCACTTTGGGGCTGTCCAACCGGGCATTCCTGGGCCTAGTCACGTAGGCAGGAAGGAGAAAGATAAGGGGAAGAGGGTGGGAGAGCCAAAGAAGCCCAGGACATATAAAAAGGGCAGCACACCTGGCTTCTGGGGATACCAGGACACCAGCCAGGGCCCCCTCCTCCCTCCCGAGCACATTTTTTTAAATAAACCCTGCTTCCTATGCTTGCCTCGAATGCTTCTCGAATGTTCAAATTTCAACCTGCGGGGAAGCAGGACCGGCGGTATTCCTTCCACCGCCAGTGCCCCCACCAATAAGGAAAAAAAGAATGGGAACCACTGAGATTTGCATCTGGCTCCTTTATTTGATATCAACTTTTTAATCAATCGTCCCTGGTCAATAGTGACTGCTGCAAGCTGGTCCTCAGGGCCCTGGCCAGTCCCAGCCCTGCAGTGAGGCTGGTCAGTAACTCTGGATCAGCTCCAGAAGGTCACCTGGCGCAGGCCTTCCAGGTGGGGTAACTGCTATGGTCAGAGCAAAGCTACTAGAAGGTTCTTGATTCTTTGGATTTGGGAGAATGAACAGGAGAAATAAGAAATGATGATGTCTTCAGTGATCCTGAGTTTCCAGGGCCACTTGAATACTATTATGGTTTAGATTTCAGATGTCATCCAAGAGCTCACATCCTAAAGGCTGGGTTGCCAGCTTGTGGAGCTAGAGGGAGGGGGTTGGACCTTAAGGAGGTAGGGCCTAGTGGAAGGAAGTCAGCCCGCCCCCTTAAAGGGGACATGGAGACCCTGGCCCCTTGCTCTTTTGCTTCCCAGAAGCCACACCCTCTTCCATGGGGTGGGGTGAGCCGCACCCTCTTCCATGCACTCTTGCATTCATTCCACATGACGTTATGCCTCACCACACTGTAGCCAATCGACCATGGGATGAAACCGCTGAAACTATGAGTCAAAATAAACCTTTCATTTTTTTAAGTTGATTTTCTCAGTTATTTTGTCACAGCAACAGAAAGCTGACTAACACAAGTGCCATTCTTACTACCATCCCCCTTGTGTAAGCCTGAGCTGGACACTCAGTCTCTCTCCAAATTAAAGGATCCAAATTGAACCTACCTCTAAATGACTGATGCAGAAACCTATAAAAACCAATGGTGCCGAGCACTGGACAAATAGGAAGCAGAGTCCATTGTGAGAACATGAGATCAGAAGTCAGACAGTCTGGATTCAAGCCAAGACTTTGTCACTTAAGATAACGTGACTTTCTGCTACTAGCTTTTTAGTCTCAGTTTCCTATCAATAAAATAGGGATGATACTCTAATCACGATTGTTGGGAAAAGTAAAAGCTTTGTAAATCGTGAAGCATGCGTATCAGGTTGCTAGGGCTACCCTGATAAAATTCCGCATCTGGGTGGCTTCCACAACAGACATTTACTTTTTCACAATTCTGGAAGCTATATGTCTGAGAGGAAGGTGTCTGCAGGGTTGGTTTCTTTCAAAGCCTTTCTTCTTGGCTCATAGATGGCCCCCTTCCCTCTGTCTGTGCATGGTCTTGCTCTGTGAGCATCTGTCTCCTAATATCTTTGAGGACACCAGCCATATTGGACCAGGGCCCACCCTAATGACCTCCTTTTAACTTAATTACCTCTTTAAAGACCATGTCTCCAAATGCACTTATGTTCTGAGGTCCTGGGGCTGAGGACTTCAACCTACAAATTTGGTGGGGGGCCACAATTCAGCGTATCAAAGAACAATATAGATATTTTTTTGGATTGACCCGGGACTGCCTACCGTGGGCATTTAGCACCCAGTGGGAGAGAGCCTTGCTGACCGTTTTCCACAGCGGCATCGTGGAGGGAGGCAGGAGGAGATACCTGCCAAAACCCTGAGTTGATTATCCCTGCTGCGATGGGGCTGGGATCTTCCAAGGCTGTGCGGCTTCCAGTCTTGTTCAGCAAATAAATGAGCTGTCTTCCCTTTGGCTTGGAATGCCTTTTTGTAGAGAAGGAGTTGTCAAATACTCAACAGCTACTAACTGGGGTGAAACAGGTATGTTTGGACTGTGGGCATTTTTCTCTGTTTGCATGTGTGAGTGTTTTCTGGAACATTCCATCAGGGTCCTTTCAGGAGTTCTCATCAGCTGAAGGACAAATTAAGGACAGGGAGGCTTGGTGGTTTTTTCCTCAGACTTCTTCCCCAAGTATTTGCTCTTCCTTGCTGGGAAAGGGCTTTTCAAGGGCTTCCTTGGTGCCTTGGGGCTATGCTGGGGACTGGGAGGAATTTACTGCTTAGCTGGGCCTGTTTGGTAAACACAGATAGGAACCCACATGGAGGAGCGAGCCTGAGGGGTCAGGGACTGGGAATGCACTTGTGCCAGGCTTTGGGGGCAGAGCAGAGCCCCCACCCCCCTGCAGCCTCGGCATGGCCGGCTGTTTGGCCTGCTCTGATATTTTCTTTTCTTTGGGAAAGCCACTCTATGTGATTCAGGTGGGGCTGACCTGACCTCCTACCACTCGGGGAGGGTACCTGTCTTGCTTTTGGCTGTCTAGCCTTTATCACAACGATTGGCAGGGGGTTGGGCACACGACTCAAATGTAGCCAATCAGAGTCCGCTTTAGGCACTGACCTGGCTGCCACAGGAGAGTAGCTCTGTCTGCCTCCTGGGTAACCAGCTCTAAGGGTGATTGTGGAGCTGTCTGCAGCCATCTCCAGGGTACAGAGGAAGCGATCATCTGGAGAAAATGAAGCCAAATGTACAAAGAGAAACAACTGAGAGATGGAAGCTAAAGGCAATTCAGGTGTTTGTTCCATGGCAATGAAAAGCCGAATAACATAGAGATGGATGGCAGGGTCCTGTGGGATGAGGATCTTTGACCTCGTGGCAACAAGACCCGTCTTTGTAACTGGGTCTGGATGCCTCAACCCATATTATCAACCCAGCACCATCTCCAAATTCTGTTGTTATCTGCTGTCCGTTTCAGATGCATGTCATTCCAGTCTCAAAAACATGTCAGCTCCTGTCACCCAATGTCTTTCTGTTTGCATGGCTCTAAACCCGAGGGAGTCTGCAGGATGACCTCACCAGTGGTGACACTTTACATTCCAGAGAAGACCTGGACGGGGGCTCTGTCCACTGATCCACTGAGGGAAATGGCCTCCCTTCCCGTATTCCCTTTTGTTCGGGCTTGCAAAGTGGGAGCCTGTTCCCACTCCAAGGTCTTAATGCAGCTTTTCTAACTCAATTTTCAGAGGTGATAGCAGGATCACCCCTGAATGTCGGATCTGCAGTATCCTGCGTTTCCTTTTGCACAAGGTACTTGGCACTGTTTCCTCTCTGCTATGGAAGCCTGGCAGCTTGGGCTTCTCTCCCTGCTGTGTGACACAGCATGAGGGCTTGGACGGGAGCCTATTATCCTTCCCTTAATGTTTTTGTTTGTGTTACTGTCAAATATCCTCTTCTTAAAGGTTGGTTCCTGGCCTTTCTTAAGAGCAGTTTTTTTTTTTTTTTTTAAAGTGGCCATGTGCCTTAGGTCCTATCCGTATGAGATGGCTTTTATTATTGATGAAGATATCCTATTCCAGGGTACACGAGTCACCTGCCTCGCCAGGTCAGGAGCTGCAAACCTCTTTCCTGGCAGTGTTCAGCCTCACAGTGATGTGAATACAAAGTGGTCTTCATCGAAGGTGATGAGCCCCCAGGGCCATAACCTGAGCGCAGCTGATGTCATAGGAGAAGAAGAGATGCCCTTTCCGCTCTGACTCACCTGGAGAAGGAACACCAGGGAGAAGACCTGGACTAGTGACCCCTGTGTTTTGTCCTTTTGTTTCTTCTGAGATTAACGATGCTGATAATTTGCTGAGGGTCTGTTAATGTGCCGGATACTTAAAGAGCTCAGGACGTGTTACATTGTGTGAATTCAAGGGAATTTTACAGGGTGGAGAATATTATTCCCATTTTATAAATAAACAAACGGAGAGAGATGGAGAGGCTACCTGAAGAAATTAAAAGACTTTTTATGAAGCCAGAGGTGCCCTGGGCTCTAGAGAGCTGGCAGGTGGCCAGCACACAGGTGGCCTGTGCCCCTGGTAGTTAGGAAACAGAGGTTCTGGGACAGGCTCCAAGAAGGTGGCCAAGTGAGAACTTCCCTAATTCCTAGTGCTCTCAGAGGGAGGCAGCTCTCCCACAGCCAGACCCAGTCCTTAGGGGTAGGGGACAGGGGAGATGGCCCTCCTGAAGTAGCTGCTGATTTAATATTAGATTGTAGATATTTGGCTAATTCCATTTGTTTACATAATTTCGTGCCCATGAGTCTTACAAGATGGGGGCCTGAGGTAAAACTATCAATTGGTTTATTATAATTGTTACTCCTAGGCACTACACATGCTAAACAAACAAAAATCTTCTTAATCTGAGCCCCTTGGGCCAGTAAGCAGAGCTGCAGTCCTTTCCTCGTCCCAATGGTGAGTTCCATTCTCGAATAGCTCTGAATCCTCAACTTCATTGTCAATGAAATTGATGTCAGTGGGCCAGGGGGACATGCAGGGTGCACTATTGACTCTCAAATTCTATAGCAAAAGCTCTTTTAATTGCTTTGACAGAGGGTAGGGGAGCCAGGGTGTGGCAACCAGGCACAAGAAGGCTAGGGACCACCACCAGGTTTTTTTTTTTTTTTCTTGTCTGCATCATGGCATCCATTTTCCATTCTTTCCACCTGCAGAATTCACGCAAGAATCAGAAACAGGAATATGGAAAGGAAAGACCCAAGGATACTCAGTGAGTCCAGGCACGGTCATTGGCCAGCATCAATATACTGAGTGAGCTAGTGGCGGTGGGGACATAAGGGGTGGCCTTGACCTCTGCAGGCACTTGCTTTACCTGAGGAGACTCTCCAGGTGCATCGTGGTGAGGAAAGACACTCACAGCAGCCTCAGTGCAAGACAGGGACCTGCTCACTTTGGCGGCGCTGTGTCTACTTGAAAGTCCTCCTTCTCTTTCCCACAGGGCCACAGCAGTTGGCCTTTCTATCTGTTTCAGTGCCTGGGTGTGGCTGGTTTGGAAGTCATTCAGGGAATCTCTCGTTCCTGGGGGACACACTAGATTTGAACAGATCTGCCTTTGGGTCTTTCCTCCTGGAGGACCAGGTTGCCCTTGGTCCTCAGCTTCATTTCTCTGTTTCTTCTTTCATTCTACTTTCAATTCTCACCCTGCTCCACTTAGAACTTGGTAAGCTGGAAAAAGAAGGCCTCTTTGGGCAGGAGTAGCCTGCACTGGGCTGCAGAGCTGGATGAGCAGGGATGGGTGGGATTTCTGGCCCCAGTTTCCCCCTTAGTGAGTGATCTTGTGCCACAAATGCCCTGCAAGATTGAATGCAGTGGCCTTGCTAGTGATTGCCATTTTCTTACCTTATGTTACAAAGGTAAGCTGCAGAAACCCTTCCAGAAGCAAGGTGAGGAGTTAATAAGACCTATCTGTGATAGATCTGGATAGGCTATTCCTCCTCCTCTGCTCAGTGGAGAGGAGCCTGTGGTCCTGGTAGGAGCAGGTCTGTACCCCGGGTAAGGGAGTGGGTAAGACCCCAGGGGAGGCTGCTTTAGAAATGCAATATGCTGAGCAGGGTGGGCTGCATGGAAACTCCGGGCCAGGCCTCTTGAGAGACAGTGAGTCTGGGCCTTGGCAGGAATTCAGCATGGATTTTGACAGGCCTGGATGTGAAGATTCTGGAGCAGGAACAGTGATGTGATTTGATGCAGTCAGATGACAGCTGATATAGACAGACAGCAAAAGCTGTCAGTAACTGACCGGAGCCAGAGCCTTAGGAAAGGCAAGAGGGAGAAGAGGGGAGAGAGGGAGAGGAGGGGATAATAATGGTACATGTCCATGGACTGGGGGACTCAAGTTTATCGGTGCTGATTTTGTTATACTGTATCGCTTCCTCCATTCAGTAAGAATGTATTGAGATCGTCTTGGACTCCAGGCACTGTGACACAGAGATAAGCGCACAGTGCAGGGGAACAAAAACAGATAATGCAACAGTCACTGCTTGGCACACTGTAATAGAGGATGCTATGGTGGCTCAGGGTGGGCTTTGGAGTCAGTAATGGGGAAAAGTGGGGACAGCTGACTTAAGCAACTGTGTGAGGAAGAGTACCCTTTGCTAAGACATGGAACACACATGTCACAAACTGAGATGAGGAACACAGAAGAGCCAGGCACGGTGATGCACGCCTGTAATCCCAGTGGCTCGAGTGGCTGAGGTGGGAGGATCACAAGTTCAAAGCCAGCCTCAGCAAAAGTGAGGCACCAAGCCACTCAGTAAGACTCTGTCTCTAAATAAAATACAAAATAGGGTTGGGGATGTGGCTCAGTGGTCCAGTGACCCTGAGTTCCATTCTCAGTACTCCCTCCCCACCAAAAAAAGATGGATGGAAGAATGTGAGTAGACTATTGGGCATCTGGGTTTGGACAGTCCCTGAAAGGCAGGTTCCAGGAAGACAGGGCTTTTAGCCAGCTCAGCCCAACTCTGCATCCCCAGGACCTGCAGGAACGTCGGGCATCCTGGAGGTACTCAGTCAATATCTATGGAATGAGTCTGTCACTCAGATATGGGGGGACCTCATATCTGTTCGTCCTCACTCATGTTCTCATATGCATCTTGGGGCAGCACATTCTGTTCTCCCAACTCCCAAACAGAGCAACTCCACAGTGCATTAATGAATGGTACCTGTTGCACAGGAGCTATGCAATAAATGATGGACATTAAATTATTATTATTAATAATATTAACATGGTATTAATAACATATATATATATATAAAATAGTAGGTAATATGCCAAAAATTTCAAGGAAAGTTAGGGAATAATGACATTGCCCACCAGATAGAAGAAACCTAAGTATTAAGTCTTTTTTTTTTTTTTTTTTTTAAATACTGGGGATTGAACCCAGGGGTGCTCTACCACTGAACTATATCCCCAGCCCTTTTTCTTTTTAATTTTGAGACAGGGTCTTGCTAAATTGCCCCAAGTTGGTCTTGAACCTGTGATCCTCCTGCCTCCACCTCCCAAGTTACTGAGATTATGGGCAGGCACTCCTCAGCCTGGCGGAAACCTAAGAGTCTGTTCTCCTGCCAGCCATCTTGGCTTGCCCCTTTCTCTTCTAAACTCCTATTAACCAACCGCTCCTCTTTGGCGCTTGGCCTGCCTACCCCCGTGAGCATCGCCAGTGCCTGGCAGTTCACCGAGCAGTGGTCTCTGAGCCTTCTCTTTGTGGCACTCAGTTTATCCTGCCACCAGTGGATCTGAGGCTCTGGGAACACAGATTCGGGAGCCCCGGGAGTGAAGGAGGAGGTACAGAGTGAGAGCAGGAGAAGACCCTATGAAGCACTGCAGATGGCAGCCCTGGAGAGCTGATGCACCCAGCTGCCAGTGGGCTCCCTTCCAGCTCGCCAGGCTGTGTGTTTGCTCGTCGCTGCAGACTCAGCTAGGAGCATAGTATCAGGAACCAAGTTGGCGATAAATCCTGTTTGAATGAAGAAAGTTTCTGCTACTTCCACCAAAATGGACCTTCTGCTCTAGTGATTCTTAGGTAATTTCAGTTTTCAGAACATGCCATATTCTTTTTTTTTTTGTTTTAATCTGTTTTTGTCCCGTCACTCAACAGGACCATTTCCAAAGTCATTCCCACATTTGGGGCTTTGATTATTTGCAGCTCCTCACTTATAGGTACCAAAAATATGTGGACATATGGTGAAGTCACCACATGCCACTATTGGAATAAGCATCTTGAGGGCCAGCACAGAGTTTTGGCCTCTGTCTCACCCTGAAGTTCCCAACCTGACTCAGCCGATCCTCCCTGGGACCAAGTCACAGGCCTGCACCGGCCCACAGACACCCCCTTGAACCCTGGTATTAAGATATGTGTGTGCAGCTAGAGCTATACTACAGCAGACAGGTGGGGGTCAGAAACAGGGGCAGCAGTGGTCCCTGTGACCCAGCAGGGAATTTGGAAGGATGCAGGAAAGTCTCCAGGGAAGACCGCCGTGGTGGTGGTTAGGGAACCAGGCCCAGGATCCCCATCAGGATGCTGCCTTTTAAAGGACTAATTTCACTGTTGGCAACTGTCCCCCCACCCCCCGCCAGTGGAACCTGGAGGCTTTACAGGGAAGTTGTTCCAACCCTCCTGTTCCCTAACTTCCCTCAGATTGCCTAGCCCAGTCTTCCAGAGAGTTCCCTAGTCACAAGTTTATTCCTCAGGTGTAAGAGCTATTGGCACCATTGAGGATGTTCAGAGGAAAGGGTGGACCAGAGCAGCCGCATCAAGGAGCAAAGACAATTAAGAACTTGGGGATTTGGGGCCCAGTGTGGAGGTGCAGACCTGTAATCCCAGTGACTCCGGAGGATGAGGCAGGAGGATCGCAAGTTCAAGGCCAGCCTCAGCAACTTAGTGAGATAGTTGTTGTTTTTGTTTTTTTTTTTAAATAATGTAACTCAGAAGCACGTGCCTAACACATGAGAGGCCCTGGGTTGGAGCCTCTGCATTGAAGAAAAAATCATAATAATTAAAAGTAAAGAAGGGATTTGGGGATTTTAGAAACCCCTAAATCCTTCTCGTCTTTCACAAGTTTGAGAGAAGCTGCTGAGCCCTGTGGTCTGCTCTGGAGCTTTGGGGCATCTCCCTCAGCTGTTTGCTCCCTTGCCATCAGCAAAGCAGTGAGACATTTCACTGACTTATTAGTGAACATATCAGTGATTGTGGTGAGGCCAGGCAGCACCAGGGGCCAGACCCAGGTGAAAAGAGCCAAGCATTTGTCCCTCTAGAAACCAAGGTCAAGTTCCAAGCTGCCATTAACCTAGGCCACCTGACGGATTGGGAAGTATAAGACTTTGTAGCTGGACACAGCTGAATTCAAGCCTGGCCTTGCTTCTCATGAGCTGTGTGCACTTGAGCCAGTTTATTACTTTCGCTGAACCATAATCCCCATTTGTAAAGTGACCATCATTCATACCTAACCCCGAGGGCTGTCATGACAGTAAATGAGAAAAAGTTTGTAACATGCCTAATGCAGGGTCTGGGACGAGGTAGATGCTCAAAGATGGTTGTCCCCCTCCTCCCTCCCTCTTGACTGTCTTTCTGCATTTCATTAGTCTGATCCCTGTGGTTTTCCTAGAGCATTCTGACTCTGAACCATCCACTACTGAGAACCCTCAAGGAGAGGTGCAGTATTGTAATGAGGAACTTCCAGGGCCATGAAAGTCACATTATTTTTGTATGCTCATGTGCGACCATCAAGCAGTCTAGGGAAAAGCCGGTGTGTACAGTCAAGTGACATCACCAGCCTTTTCTGTTTCTCCAGATTGCATTTTATTTTATTAAGGGTGGAACAATGAGCCTGCTTTCCCTCCTTGGATACTAAAAAAGACAAATTAGCCAGAAGGAAATTCTGCTGAGACTGTATTGAGCTCTTGTGATCCTGAGCCCCAAGATGGAGCCCTCCTCGTGACCTTGAGAAGCCACGGACGGGACAAACGGACGTGCTGTGGCTGGATCCCAGCCCGATGTGCTCACAGCTGGGTCAGTAGTGTGGGAGCCCCAAGGCCAGTCCAGGGCTTGCCAGCAGAGCAGCACGTGTAGAATTAGAGTGACCCTGGGCTCTGGTACAGGACAAGCCATCCTCCTGAGCAGCACGGGCTGCTTGGGGACTCGCTGCCATGTGGGTTGTGAGGACTGTCACCTGCCCTGGCACCTTCAGCTCCATTTTGCCCGGGAAGGAGACATGCTAGGGGTCTGGAGTGCAGAGGGAAAAGCAGCCTATCAGCAGCAGCTGACAGCTCCCCAGGACCAAGCTCCTTCACCTGCCTGCCCCTCAGTTACTCTGTTGGAACAAGTCTATGGCAGAATTGTCAGCAGGGAAAATTTAATACTAAGAGGCAGCCCAAGGGATCTCCTGTATTCCAGCCATGCTCTTCCTTATCTCCAGTGTGAGGAGAAGTCTGATTTCCCCTTGGTAGTCCAGATCAATTTTCAGCAGGGAAAGATTTAATTCGACATTGATTCCATGAGCCTGGTGTTATTTTAGGTTCTAGGGCAGACTAGGCTGAGGGGCCCTAATCACGGGAGCAGGTGGGTGCAGCCATGTGCCCATTTAGGAAGCAATTCGGCGTTACCAGGTGCTGCGCTAAGCACTTTCATACCTTTGATCATTAAATCTGCAACACTGGCAGGTGCAGATGAGGAATGTCAGATAAGGAGAAGGACTTGGAAAGGTTAAGTCACTTGGGCAGAGGGGATTGGGGCTTGAACCCCTCTATCGGACTCTCCCTCTAAGCATCAGCTAGGAGCATGGGGAAAGAAAAGAACCAAAATATGAAACACCAGGTCACTAAAGCCAGCAGCTTCTAGAAGTGAAGGATTTGCAAGAGGGAAGCCAGGACTCCAGCTGCCTTGGCCAGGACCAAAAATGACACACTGGACTCAATAGCCATAACAGTGCAGCTGAGAAAGGACCAGGACAATACAGGTATCTCCCAGCAGCTGAGAGGAAGCATCTGTGGTCTGGCAATTTGAGACACCACCAAAGGACTACCAGGGCCACACTGGGAATCTTCACCATGTAAGTTCTCATCTAACAGTGGAAGGTAGGGATGTGGGAGAGATTGGGGGGGTGGAGGAAGTTCATGCCTGGATGCTGGAATTGGGTGGGTGGGATTTCCTGCAGTTCAGCTCTTCTTTCAGGGTCTGCCCTCTCCCCTTTAAAGCAAGCAAGATAAAAGGCTGACTTCCCCTGTTTGCCGTTAAGGGTTAAATGAGATGCTATAAACAAAGCACTCCAGTCCAGTGCTTGACAAACCATATATACTCCGTAAGTATGCATTTTTTTTCTCCCTTCTTCAGAAGAATTTTTAGAGGCTGTATAGAGGTTTTTTTTTTTTTTTGAAGCTTTATGTAAATTTATGTGAAGTGACATTCAATGAAATCGCTCATCTGTATGATCCCTTTAATTCTACCTGCAGCTTCAGTAAAATTGAAATTTAAATCATACATTTTATTTAATGGTACAACTTAGATGTCAGGGGAGAAAAAAGGAGAGAGAGAAGGCAGAAAAAACAAAAAAAAAAGAGAAAGAAAATCCTGTAATAGGAAGAAAAGACCTTGGCACAAAAATCATTATTTGACGGGTAAAAGAACTTTTGTTAAATGGACTCTTATCCTTAAAAAAAAAAAAAAGCCAAATTTAATCTGAAGATTTAGATTCAACTCAGGTTTTGAAAGAACAAATGGACTCCATTTGGAATCTGCCACTCTATATTAAAAATCTTTTTGTCTTCTAATTTTTCCTCCATTATTTCTCATGCATATTATTTTTTTCAGTGTTGTTTTACTGAAGGCTGTGTATAATGATTAATATCTAAGTACTAAAAAAAAAGATGCCCATCTACATTTAAAAAGATTTTTAATAGACAATGGATTTAACATATTAAAACTACTTAATGTAAAAAAAAAAAATTGAAAGAATATAAAAGTAGAAATAAAATTGTGCCAAATCCCATTTTCTAAGGGTAACCCCAGTTTTTTAATTTGTAAAAACTTTTTTAAAATATTTAGGCTATTCATCTTATATAGGATACACATACCTATATCTGTAACTTATCTGCTCTCATTCAAAAGTTTACATGGTACATTTCTTTCAGGTGAGAGAGAAACTCTCATTTTTATATAGCAGAATCTATCATTGTTTTCTACTTGATTTTTTTTTTTTTCCAGTGCTGGGTATTGAACCCTTGGCCTCAGCCATGTTGATCAAGCATGCTCCAGTAGACTACACCCCAGCCCCTCTACTTGAATTTCTTTATGTTATAAAGGTCTTTCCATCCCCAAATTATGAAAAATTTTACTTATTTTTCTACCACCTTTATGGTTTCATTTTTATGTAAAGTTTTTGGTAATATTTCTGGATTTTATTTTTATATTAAAAAATGAGGTTTAGATTCAGGCTTACTTAGTTTTACAGTCTCGTTCATAATTTAGTCACCTTATAACTTTGGTGCCTGGAACTTTCAAAGATATTTCATGTATTTTATTTTTTATTATTTTTTGTGTGGTGTTGGGGATTGAACCCAGGGCCTTGTGCATGCTGGGCACATGCTCTACCACTGAGCTACAGACCCAGGCCTTCAGATATTTTAATATCTGGTAAGTCAGTTTTGTATACTAATTTTTTTTTGGGGGGGGGTAGAATTAATATCTTTTATGAACAAAGTACAAAACCATATTTAAAAATAAAACACTGCATATAGGAAGGATGAGGGGGAGGGGAAAGAAAGGAGAAATAAGATAAGTAAGGAAGGGAGGAAGGATGGAGGGAGGCAGCAAGAGAGAAGAAAAGAACACAAAAAGAGAAAGAATATTTCTTTTTCTATGATTAAAGCACTGAATGTTGAAAGGACTGCCTTTAGCTCTTCTGTATCAGAATTACTATCTGCAACTGGCTCAAAGCAAAATCAAAACAGAAGGGGAGAAGACAAACGTCTTGTAAGCTAAAATACATTGAAGAATCCGCATACTTCATCCCTGGAGAAAACTGCACCCTCTGAAAATGAATGAGCCAAGTCTACGGAAGAGTGGAAATACATGTTAAAAAAGGATTACACCATAAAAGGGAGTCATGTGGGAGGTCAGTCCTGTCCCAGTGGTTGCATGCCTGAGAATCTCTGAGCTGATGGCAATTCCACGGCTCCTTGCCCAGCCTTGAGCCTGTGGACCGAAATGTCACTCGGTAGCAATTGGCCGTGGAGAGACTCCCAGCAGGGCCTGCATCAAGAGCCTCACCTCCAGGCCACACCACAGAGGCCTGAGCTAGCCAAACGCCTGGAGCCTAATGGTGCACAGCCCTGAGCACCGGGGTGCAGAGCCAGCCAAGAGTTAAGCCAGGCCCACAGTTCTGGTAGCACAGCAGCCGACCAGAACCAACCTCCATGTTTGAATAATTTACTCAGCAAGCAACCTCACAAGCCAGGCCCTGAACGCTGTTTTATCTTTGGAAATAATGATAATCTTTCCTCTCGAAAATGTCAAAACTGAGTGCTCCATTTTCCCCTCGCTGTGGAATGGAAGAGCTCCACGGGGGAGGGAGGGTACAAGTTGGGCTTCTGGATGGGGACATGGACGTGATTTGGGGTAATTATGGAGAATGAGATGTGCTTCCATGGCAGAGCTCCCCATCTGGGCTCAGATCCAGGTCTAGGTCCTGTGGACATTAGTAGGAAAGACAGATGGTCAATAAATAACTAGAGGTGAGGTGGGATACGAAAACGATCAGATGCTGTCAGGTATACAGTTCTATAGATATCAGAAGTATACAAATAGTGAAAAATTCTTTAAGTATAGATAACAAACTTTTAACAATAATCTGTGATAGGAAAAGGAAGGCCTTTAACTTTCTTAGGTATATATATGTATTATTTAAATGTTTTACGACCAGGCTATATGGCTTTTGTACTTACAAAAATACAAGCATTAAAATTTAAATTGATTTTAAAGTATTTTATATACATATATATATTTTAATTTATAAAGAACAGATTTATTTCCCTGAGTGCTGGGAAGTCCAAGGACAAAGCCCACATCTGCTGGGGGCCTTCTTGCTGCATCATCCCATGGCAGAAGGAGGAAGGGCAAGAGAGTGCAATCTGAATGTTGTTAGAATATGCACGGATCTGGGTCGGATGGGCTTTCCTGAGTCACCTAGCTTTGCTGTGGTGCCTTGATGAAGGTGGGGGTGGAGCACATTGGCGGATGCTAGTCCACCACAGCCTGGGTCCTGGTACCTCCAGCAGCAAGGGTACCCTGCGCATTAAATGAGGTGCCCTCTGAGAACCTTATGGCATCTTTCCATGAAAGACCTGGACTAAGACTGGTGGGGTGTGACACAGGAACAAGAAATACAGTGAAGGGGTGGCCTCAATGGAAGGGCAGCAAGCCATGAACCATTCGTCTTATTCCTGGAGGACCTACTCAGAGCTTTCGCTCCTCTTCAGTCAGCATCTTTCCTTCCCTGGCAATAGAATTGTGCAAGGTCACGGCACACTCTGCAGAAGTTCTCACGTCTTCCGTTCCCAGTCAGGGCACTGCCCATGGTCAGCTTCTGTGGAGGACGTGGTGGGGTTGGCAAGCCTCAGCTCCTCAAAATGCGTAAGCCAGGGCTTCCCCCTCCTTCGTTTTCTTTTTCTGGCTCTGAATAGGCCTGCGCACAGAGCAGATGGCTTTCTGATGAGGCCCAAATGCATCCAGTCTTTGGGGAAAAAAACCTACAGCAAGAAGGACTGTTATTCCAATCTGATAAGGCTTTCTATTTTCAGCTCGAAAAATGAGTGTAAGTAGAAAATGGGGGGAAAAAAATAAGAGCGTGAAAGGAACAAAAGCAGTCAATACTCCCTTGCAAGGTGGATTTGGGAGTTTTCATTATGTAGCTCCTGTCTACCTCCGGGGCCTCTTTTCACCAAGGCTCAGAAGATGCCAGGAGACAGTTCCAAACGGTAAAAGAGACAGCGGAAGGTGGGGAGGGGACCACCAGCTTCGGGATGGTGATTGCTGAGGACAGCTGGCAGGGATCAGAAATGAGAAAGGCTCAAAAGGGAGCTTCAACCATTTCTCTAACTTTTTTTTTTTTTCTTAAACATTTTGGTTTTGTTTGGTTTGAATTTCATGGTTCTTTAAAAAAAATAGAAAAAAAGAAAGAAAGAATGAGTAGTGGGTAGCTGGGCATTGCTGATTGCTAAGAGCAGGGGCTAGAGAAGTAGATACCAGCTTTTTCACTTACACACGGGGTGAGTTCAGCAGATTACCCACCTGCTCTGTGCCTCACTTTCCTCAGCTTTAAGATGGAGATCATATCGGGCAGGGCTGTGGCGAATATTAAAAGACTTCACTTCTTCATTCAACAATGAATGAATGCCAGACCCTGGGCTAGCAGCCACGGATTCAGCGATGATCAACACACACGAAAATCTTTGACCTCAGGGAGTACGTGTTCTAGAGAGAAAGAGACCAAGAAGCTAAATCATGAAAAATAGAGTGTGTTAGAGAGGGATGTGCACTAAGGAGAAAAAATAAAGCAAAAGAAATGGGAAGGGGCAAGGAGGTTGGCATTTTAGATAGAGTGGCCAGGGAAGGGCTTACTTGAGAAGGTGACATTGGAGTAAAACTCAAAGCAGGTGATGACTGTCCGGTTCCTGGCAGAGCGCCTGGTACTCATACATGTCAGCTGTTATTTTTATTATCTATATTTGAAACCTGCCTTATTTTTATGCTAATAATAGAACTTTATAAATGACCAAGAAGAAGGGTATATGGACATATTGAAATAAGTGGAAAAAAATGAGCAGAGTATCATAGCATTTCAGGAACTCTGCCCAAGGCCTCCGCCAATGTGCTCCACCCCCACCTTCATCAAGGCACCACAGCAAAGCTAGGTGACTCAGGAAAGCCCATCCGACCCAGATCCGTGCATATTCTAACAACATTCAGTTTGCACTCTCTTGCCCTTCCTCCTTCTGCCATGGGATGATGCAGCAAGAAGGCCCTCAGCAGATGTGGGCTTTGTCCTAGGACTTCCAGGACTCCAGCACTTAGTTGCATCAAGAAATCTTGCCTCCAGGTGATACTGACCTGCAGGGGGACAAAAATTCAGTCGGGAGACAAATAAATTCAAAGTAATTCATCCTTTAAAGAGAAAGGTATGTTAAAAATTTTCAGATAGCCAGGCATGGTGACACATGCCTGTAATCACAGCTACTCAGGAGGCTGAGGCAGCAGGATCACAAGTTCAAGGCCAGTCTCAGCAAGTTAGTGAGGCTCTAAACAACTGAGCCAGCACCTGACTTAAAAAAGACAGAGACATGGCTCCAGTGGTAAAGTACTGGGTTCAATCCCCAGTATCAAAGGATAAATAAGTCAATAAAAAAAAAACACCTTCAATTCTCTTTAAAACTGGTAACAGACAACTACTGAAGGCATGGAACTGGGAATGAACAACTATTCACTATATAAAGCAGAAATGTAAACAGAAGAATTCTTCTCTATTATAGTCCTGTTACTGGAGAGGGAAAGGAGGGTAGAAAAAGTAGTGAGACACTGAATCGAGAAAGAGAATGAAAGAAATACAGACAGTGAACAATAGAAATGGGCGAGCTGACACACATCCAGAAATAGGCAGGGGAAGAATCTATAAAATGACAGAAACATGAAAAGATTCAGCGAGAGACAGGCACAGAGTGAATTTCATGGAGGCTGCCAATCCCATCTTTTGGCTTTTGTAATGTTATCATGAAAAACTAAAATTAGTGCTGTGTTTTGTGACTTCAGGCATTAGGGGATACTGTATCAGCGATGCTTTCTTTACTGAAAGAATAAATGGGATTAGGAACAAAGGGGGCTCAGGCCTCTGTGGAGGATTCCCCGGCCCTGATTTTGAATCAGGGTTCAGGAATGTGCAAGAATGTGCTCAGGGATCTTCATGCTTGACAGTGCACTGGACTGTGCACTGTCCAAGGACTTCTTCCCTCACCTCTCATACACCCAAGCTAATAAATTAAGACAGTGAAAAATTTAGCAGCTTGGAAAACAGGAGCATTTTTACCCTGCAAAAAATCACACAGCACTTGTCTAGTTTTTGAACTCGTTAAGCTCTCTTCTTTCTGAGAGCAGATCAATAAATTCACAGGCCGACTTAGTCATGCCATTGTCTACAGAATAACAAGATTAAGAATCAATCAGGCAGGGTGGCACATGCCTGTAATCCCAGTGAATCTGAAGGCTGAGGCAGGAGGATCAGAAGTTAGAGGCCAGCCTCTCCAATTTAGCAAGATTCTGTCTCAAAATGAAATATAAAAAGAGCTGGGGATGTAGCTCAATGGTTAAAGTGCCCCTGGGTTTCATCCCCTGTACCAAAAAACAAATCATAAAGATTAAGGCATAAATCTTCGTTCTATCACTATGTGGATAAACAGACAATATCACAGTATAAGCTGCAGAGGTAACAGGGCTAAAGAGCAAGGAGCCAGCATCCCAAGGAAGGTTCTACACGGAAAAGCCAAAAGGAAATTCAGGGTAAATGCAAAATGCAAAGCATCGTTGGAAAGGAGCCCTGGACGGATGTTTCCGGAGTACATTCTGATCCTACTTAGGTGAGCTCCGAGCAAGCAGCTGACTCCCCCAGGGGGCTCCTGAGGAGGGCAAAGTGGGCACGCATCACCCTCTGCGGGCACACAGGTGGACAGTCCAACGTGTGCAAGTACCTGCCGGGTCCTCAGATTGCACATATGCTTAGGTCCAAAATCCCCATACCTAGTATTTTAACTTAAGGAGATAATATAACATACAAAAGATGAGGTTAAGCGAGTCATGGCACATTTACATGTGAATTATGATGCAGTTGTTAAAAACACTGTTAAATATTTCAGGCAGTATATGAGCACTCCTAAAGAGGTCAAGTGGAGTGCACCTAACTCTCTACCCATTTGGAAAACCCTACAAAATTCTATGGACAGAATCAAAATGGCAAAATGAGATAAGGGTTAAAGAACACGAGAGGAGACATCAGCACGTTCGCTGTCAACAAAATTTTGGAGGTTTGAAGGCAAAGAGATAAGCATTCACAGATCTGACACACCTGCTCAGGGGACAGGTAATGATGGGAAATTAACTGGCAAAATAATTTGCTCCTCAGAAGCCCAGAAAATCTCAGGAAAGTGGGATGCTATGGCCGAGGCTAGAAAAGGGTGGGTTGCTTGAGAAACCGTAAGAAGCATCTAGACCCCAAGATAGTATTTTTGCAACTGTGGGTCCATTCCTTCTCCCTCTCCCACCCTGCAGGAGCCTGCAGGGCCCCTCTCTGGAAGTGTAAGTGGTACCCACACTATAGGCCATTTTACTGGGCACAGCGGAGGGTAACGATGAAATTGGACTTTTCTCTTTTCCTTTTCTCTAGTTTACAAATTATCCAAAACACACATGCTCCTTGTAATCAGAAAAATGTTTCAAAAATTACAAAAGGCAGTATGTTTACAGTAAAGCAAAACTGTACTAGTGCTGGTGTCTCTAAATAAAATACAAAATAGGCAGGTGATGTGGCTCAGTGGCTGAGTGCCTCCGAGTTTAATCCCTGGTACCCCTTCTCCCGACCCCCCCCCAAAAAAAAACCCCCCTGGAGATCACCATTTTGTTAAATTCAGAAAAAGGAGCAGAGATTAACACTTTCCTGGGAGAGAAAGCAGGCTGAGGAGGAAAAGAGAGGAAATGAATTTTGTATTATTTTTAAAGATATGGCTAACATAAGGGGGCCTGATGTCTCTAAATTTAGCAACATTGTTTAAATCATCGAAGAAACAACTTTTAGCCCAAAAATAAAATTGAAGAAATAATAAATAGTTTATTTTTTTCCCGATGATTCATACATTTGTCCATTAGGCTCTGACTTCCTGGGCTTTTAAATAAAACCTCTGAATGTTTCAGCAGAACAAATTTTCATTAATGATTTGTCTCTGCAAGTGGATAAATGAAAAAAGAGAGAGAAGATCCTAATGTAGGGACTCTACAAACTTTCAATTTATGGTAAAAAAAATTTGCCCTCTCTTTCTACTTTTTTTTTTCTCTCTCTCTCTTTTTTTTTTTTTTTTGGAACCCAGGTTTGAACAGGGGTGCTTAATCACTGAGTCACATCCTCAACCCTTTTTTTTTTTTAATATTTCATCCAGAGGCAGGGTCTTGCTGAGTTGCTTAGGGCTTTGCTAAATTGCTGAGCCTGGCTTTGAACTTGCAATCCTCCTGCCTCAGTCTCCGGACCCCTGGGATTATAGGCATGCACCACCAAGCCTGGCTTCTCTTTCTACTTCTAATAATGACATCGTGGGGTTGTCCCCAGCCCTCATTCTGCCTCCACAGTAAAATCACAGTTCTTCTCATCTTCGGCAAACACAGAGATTTGCTTTCTGCTCTTGCTGCTGGCTAATCTGCATGGGGTGTCTTGCCAAGGTGAATAATCTTGATTAAATTAAGAATTTCCAAGGTCTTTTATGTACTTAAGGAAATACAACACATATTAAGGGAAGGTTCGCTATGTCTTCTACATAGATTGCTCAGACTATTTCTGAAATCAAATGAGCAAATTCAAAACACTTTAATTTGCCAAGGGATTCCCAGAGACTTCTGCACTTAAACCATGACATTTTGTTAAAAGGAACTATGGGATGGACATAGAAGAAAAAAAATCCCATTATATGGTGAGCTGTACTTTAGAAGCTCATTTTTCTTATAACATTCTGGGAAAGTGTTTTAATATACTTAAGAACCTTGGAAGATTAGAGAAGATAGAGAATGATTTACCTGAAATATTGCACATAGCTTTGTCTTGAACATAAATCCAGCCAGGGGAATTGGGGGGCTGTTCAACATGTTTTCGTTTTGCTGGAAGGCAACAAATCCGCTCACAGAAAATCTGCAACAGAAAGATCACTGAGGTTGCTCTATGGTTCATTTGGTGTGTTTCGTCTCAGAATTCCTGAGGCAATGAAGCTTATTTTCCACCTAATACACTGAATTTAAAGCTCTTCTCTTCAGGATTTATTGTGTAGACACATGCTTCTGAGATTCCACATCTACCCACAAGGGCATCTGCATGTGGAGCTGTGGGGGACAGGGGGTGCCACCTCCACCCCTTCTGGGGACGGGAGTGGCCACCTCCCTTCCATTTCCTCTTTACTCCCTTTTATCCATTTTTCTTTTCCCTCTTTTTTCCTAGTACCTAAGAAAAGGTCACTTTTTGTAAAAGAATCCAAGTTTGGGAAGGAGGCAAGAGACTCCTTGGTCTAATGAACTGAGGGAGAATCAGGATGAGGTTAAATCTCATAATGAGATAGGTCTGTTCATGGTTTAAATCCTCCATTCTGGGGCCAGACCTCTGCTTCGGCCTCTGTGCCTCCCTCTTCCAGCCAATCCCACCCTGAAGCCAGCTGCAGGGTTCACATATTGACATAGATCAATATCTGGGGCCAGAGCTGGAGGGGTTTAGAGGAGGGAAATTAGGCAAAAGTGGCAAGAGAAGGTGCTGCCGTGGGTGAGTGGGACATCGAGGTATCCACAGAGAGTCCAAGACCAGAGCCCTGCCCTCCTGCACAACAGGAGGGTCCAGGAGCCAGCTCAGTGGTGCACACCTGTAATCCCAGTGGCTCTGGAGGCTGAGGCAGGAGGATTGCAAGTGCAAAACCAGCCTCAGCAATTTAGCAAGACTTAGAAGCTCATTAGAAGCAATTCGGTGAGACCCTGTCTCTAAATAAAATACAAAAAGGGCTGGGGATGTGGCTCAGAGGTCAAGTGCACTAGTTCAATCCCCAGGAGAGAGAGAGAGAGAGAGAGAGAGAGAGAGAGAGAGAGAGAGAGAGAGTCAGTTCAGATTAAGATGCAAATGGCTTCCAAGTAGCACCCTGCAGAGCCTTTGTCAGACGGAGAAGAACACAGGCCTGACTGAACATTCTCCAGAATTCCATGTGCGTGTTCAAGCATCTGACAGAAAGACCTTTTATTTTGTTTTTCCTGGACGATCTGCCTTCCTCTCTCTTTCCACCATGAGGGACACAATGAGGCTATAACACAAACAGTACAAGTCACTTGCCAGCAAAATCAGAAGAGTAGATATGCAAAAAAGAAAAATGACATATACTGAAATTGGAGCACCCTGTAAGAAACATAATTTAAGACTTTGGCGTATAAACTACCAGATACTTTGTGATGTAAATGGGTAGAGAATCAGCCCAGAGAGCAGATTAGAACTGGAGGGTAGAGTTCCAGGAGAGATGTTCCATAAAAAATGGAACCAGTGGGGGCTGGGGTGGTGGCTCAGTGGTAGAGCGTTGTTCTAGCATGCACGAGGCACTGGGCTCGATCCTCAGCACCACATAAAACCAAAATAATGTGGCCACCTAAAACTAAAGATACATACATAAATAAATACTTTTTTTTAAAAATAAATAAAACCAATGGATTTCCTAATGGAGTCAAGTGCCCAGATGGGAACTTTACAGCTCTGACATTGGGAAGAATCAGTACCAGGTAAATGGCAGACCGAAGCGGATAAAACAAAGTGATTTTTACATCTAGAGGGGAAAATGTTATACAAGAAAGGAAATGTTGACATGGTACACCAAGTGGCTCAGCTGTGAGCTGTGTTTTGATTGCACAAGTAAACACTAAATCTTTTTATTGTTCATTTTGAAGTATTGATTCACAGGAAGTTGCAAAGAGAACACAGAGAGTCTTCCTGTACCCTTTCCCAGTGGTTGTATCTTACATAAAGATAATACAATATCCATCAGGGAAATTGATGGTACAATGTGTGCATATGATCCTGTGCAGTCATGTGACCACCACAGCAATCAAGGTGCAGTTATTTCATCAACAACGAGGTTCCCTCCTGCTACCCCTCCATTCCTAGTGTTACCCTGGCAACTAGTCTATTCTCCATCTATAATTTCGTCATTTCCAGAATGTTATATATACATGTGTGATTGCATGAATGGTATGACTCTACTTCACGCACAGCCAGAGAAGTGAAAAATTCTGCTCCATTTGTGTACGATGAATCGAAGAGCTTTCTCCTGTCACGTATAACTGACGCGAACTAATAAATAATTTTTATAAAGAATGTTACCCGGGGCTGGGGATGTGGCTCAAGCGGTAGCGCGCTCGCCTGGCATGCGTGCGGCCCAGGTTCGATCCTCAGCACCACATACCAACAAAGATGTTGTGTCCGCCAAGAACTAAAAATAAATAAATATTAAAAAAAAAAAAAAAAAAAGAATGTTACCCAAATGAATTCAAACATGATGTGGCCCTTTGAGCTTGACTTTTTCACTAAAGTGTTAGGCCCTTGAGATCCGTCTAGGGATTTCTTATATTGAGAGTGTGCTCCTTTTTTTTTTATTGTTGAGTCATATTTCAGGTAAATATTGTTTCAAACAAAAATTGAGATATAACACCTGGCAAGTCAGGACAAGAATTCTGAAAGGACATGAGGATAATCGCCAAGGATGATTGAGTGCTTAAAATTTGCCAGACTTGGTAACTCGGTGCTTTACCTACATTATCTCATTTTGTCCTCATTAACTTTTATGATCTCATTTTACAGGAGAAGAAAACTGAGGCCCACAGAGGAGAAGCGGCTTTCTCAGAGCTGAGCAGCCACAAGGTTCCTCCTGACCCAGAGTCTGAGCTTTTGACCTGAGCGAGAGCTAAGGAGCCAGTGCAGGCCTGTTCTTCCCAGGTCTCAAGGGGAGAGAAGCTCCAAGCTGAGCTCCTGGTGAGTGCTGGCTCACTACACCCCATGCTAGCTATCCCTCCCTCTTCTAAATAAAGGCTGGCGAGCACAGACTCCTTCTGAAATCTCAGAAACTCGGCTTCTGGTGTTAAGCCACTAAAATAAGATTCACATTTACAACAAATCTAGACTGACTTACAAATGGCTCCTTATTTTTACAACTTCTGCCAAAGATTCAAGAATCCTCTACTGAGTGGAGACCATTAAGAGGATGTAAGTGACAATATAAAGATTTAATATGCACAGAAATACAGAAATCAAACCGAGAGCCAATTTCGATGCCTTTAGGCCCTAAATATGCCTGAGTGGTTTTTACAAAGCCTTGTAAAATTCTTATTGTCATAAATGAGCAACCAACTGTTCTGACAATAGAGTGAAATTAATTTACTCACTAGCCCAAACCAGAAGAGTAAACAGGCTCCTAACAGGAGTTTACAGAGAGAGGGTGTTTTGGACTGGAGAGATGTTTGGAGAGTGCCCTTGAATCCTTCCTGCCTGCTGGTGCTCTTCCCTGGGGGAGCCGAGGCTGCCCAGGCTCTGATGACCTTGACAACTCCTGCAGTAATGACAAGAGGTAGAACTCTGCCCCTGCTCAGTATCCTTGTGGTGTGTTCACCAGGTGCTGGTTGGGAAATCCTTACCGTAGCAGGGAAAACAAGGACAGCAGCTTAATCCAGGAAATGCTTATGTGTCAGAAACTTGACATGCATTATCCCCAGGTTACAACTCGTCTGTGTTAGGTGGTAGGACCATTCTCCTCGTATAAATGGAAAATGAGCTCAGACAGATTAGATGGCTTGCTCGTAGCCACACAGCTAGCGGGCAGTGGTACTGGGGCAAACCAGGCAGATTGATTTTCTGTATGAACTGGATCCTTACGTCACCATATAGCTGATGAAAGAAGTCACAGTTAGGGAAAACAATGAGGAATGGCACCACCACTTTGCAATTCCCTGCTAAATTAATGGAAGTAACTGTCAGGCACTGATCATTAGTGGTTTCTATCATAATAAAAAGGCTCAACCCTATGGTACTTCCAGTGCCACCATGAAGTGTCACCAAAAAGTGGAACTTGAGCCCGATGGAGCCTCCAGATCTCATTACCATGTACAGGAAATAGGCGGGACAGAGTATCATGCTAAAGCAACCACAGATGTCATGAACAAAATCCAGATTGTGAGAAATTATGTAGGCTAAACTATCTAGTCTCTTCAACAGAAAAATTGCAAGAAAAAAACGTGGTGGGCAAATTGTAAATGAAAAAAACAATTAAGAGAGATATGAAGCAATAGCTATGTATCAACATCATTTGGATCCTGAGTCAGACAGAACATTTTTAAAAGGGTAATTATTGGGATACTTGGTGAATGGTGCACGCAAATGAGGTATCTGATGCTACCGAGGACTTGTTTGGGGGAGTGTGATTGATGGAAGTGAGGCAATTACTTTGAAGAGGGAGTCCTTGGAAATGCACACTGAAGGGCCTACATTCTATTCACTTAAAATTACCTGAGGGAGCAGGAAAGGGGATGGAGCTCTGGCTTCCTTTTTGAACCTTGATGGACACAAAAGGCTTTAGTGTACTGTTTTCTCAACTTTTATAAATGTTTGAAATTTTCCATTAGGAAAAAAGAAATGCTGGGCAAGGTGGCATGCACCTGTTGTCTCAGCTACTTGGGAGGCTGAGGCAGGAGGATTGCTTGAGCCTAGGAGTTTGAGACCAGAAAGATCAACATAGTGAGACCCTGTCTCAAAACAAACAAACAAACAAACAAACAAAAAAAAACCCCACAAGGTAGAGGTCTCAGGAATTCCTCAAAAGATCAGACATGTGGTATTGATCAACCTGCTAATTGACAGATTTTCATTTAATAAATGGATTTTTCAATAAATGAAAAAATAAATAAATAAAAAATAAAGATCAGACATGGAACCACCCTATGACCCAGCTATACCACTCCTTGGTATTTATTCTAAAGAGTTAAAGTCATACTACAGTGATACATGCACATCCACATTTATCGCAGCACAATTCACAATAGCCAAACTATGGAACCAGCCTAGATGTCCATCAATGCATTAATGGATAAAGAAAATGTGGTGTATATACACAATGGAGTTTTATTTAGCCACAAAGAAAAATGAAATTATGTCATTTGCAGGAAAATGAATGGAACTAGAGATCATTATGTTAAGCGAAATAAGCCAAACCAGAAGGCCAAGGGTCATATGTTTTCTTTTCTTTTCTTTTTTTTTTGTAATGATGTCCATCTCATTCCACCATCTTTCCTACCCCCTAACCCCTAATCCCTTTGTTCCCCTAACCCCTCCCCACCCTCCCCTTCGCCCCATCCAAAGTTCCTCCACTCTTCTCATGCCCCCACCTCCCGCATCATAGATCATCATAGATCTCTAATGAGAGAAAACATTCAGCCTTTAGTTTTTTTGGGGGCTGTATTTTCTCTCCTATGTGGAATCTAGAGAGGAAAATGGAAAAGAAAAATGGGCGCAGATCTCATGAGAGCAAAGGAAACCCCTAGAGGAAAGGGACCAGGGATGAGAGAAGGGGAGGTGGGGGGAAGTGCTGGGGTTACCTTGGAAAATTATATTTTTATATTGTGTGTATGTATAAATACGTGACAACAAAACCCATCATTATGTACAACTACAATGCACCAATTTAAAAAAAATTGGATAAAGGAAAAAAAAAAAAAAAAAAAAGAATGAGCAGCCGAGAGGGAAGGCAGGTAAGGGTACCACCCCTGGATCCAGATCCCAAGGAGATGCTTCATGAAGGAGGGTGTGGCCGGCTGGGTTGTTGCCCGAGAGCCCAGCACTGAGGACAGTGCCGGGGGTCTCTGGAAGGCCCTACACGCCTCTGTCCTCTTGCACTTCGGGGTGTGCCAGGCCAGGGTTTCCCCTGGTCTCCTCCCTTCTGGGCCTCATCCTTGTTTACCTCAAACACTGAGCAGTCCTCTAGAAAGCAGGACTCTCAGGGCCCCCAGAGACAGGTAGTAGGTGGCACTGCCTTCTCCAGCTCACGCGGTGCCAGGTTCAGTTTCACACAATCTGTTGTCCCAGCCTGCAAGGGGGAATTAGTGAAGCCACTAGGAGCAAGGCAAATTTAGTTTTCAGAATCCGGATAAAAGGTTGCTGGCTTGTTAATCACGATCTCGGGAAACCCTCTTATTTGCTTCATGGGGAAATCACCTCCATTACTTTTGGGTTTCGGTGGTGATTTTTGTTATAGGAAGGAAGGAAATTTTCTGGGGGAAGATGTTAACTGTTTGGGCCGTATTTTCTCAACTCTAGTTGTACTCTTAAATGATCTCTCCCTCTCTCCCCTGTGTCTCTGCCCATCTTTGTCCCCCACCTCTCCCCATCTCCCCCTCTCTCTCTCCTTCCCCTTCTCTTTCTCTTAACTACCTGTTATGGTTTGGATGTGAGGTGTCTCCCAAAAGCTCACGTGTGAGACAATGCAAGAAGGTTTGGAGGAGAAGTGATTGGGATATAGCCTTAACCTAATCTGTGAATTGATCCCTGATGAGATTAACTGAGTGGTAACTGGAGGCAGGTAGAGTGTGGCTGGAGGAAGTGGTTCATTGGGGGGCGGCGGCTATGGGGTATATATTTTGTATCTGGTGAGTAGAATCTCTCTCTGCTTTCTGATGGTCAAGTAGCTGTTTCCCTCCGCCTCACTTTTCCGCCATGATGTTCTGCCTCACCTCGAGCCCTGAGGAATGGGGCTGACTTTCTATGGTCTAAGAACTCTGAAATCATAAGCCCCTAAATAAACCTTTCCTCCTTTACAGTTGTTCTGATTGGGTCCTAACACCACCTATCCTCAGCAGAGAAGATGGTGTGTAGGCCTTCCCGGGTTTCAGCCCACCCTGGCCTCAGCGCCTGCAGATGAGCGCAGCTATGTTCCAAGTACTCAGTTGATTGATTCAGCCCTGGATGCCTAACATTCTGGAGTGTCGTTCTTACCTCTCCTAGGCATCGGTTTTGCTTCTCATGTTTGTTTATCATCTTGCAGGCCCCTTCTGATTTGATCCATTCTCTTCCTCTGCCAGTGACAATGTGGCTTCCTTTCAGCCTGGCCTCTGCCTCTCTGTTCTAGCAACGCTCCCTTGGAAGCATTGCCCTCCTTCCTTTCCCCAACCTCGTCAGGGAGGTCAGGACAATCACTGAGAGACCCCGGGAGGCAAGAGATTTTTAGTAACTTGTGCTGCAGAGGGAAGATGTTTGTCCACCAGTTTCTGACCCAAGGACATCTTGGTAATGGTGTGAGAACCATGTCTGGAGGATCTCCATTGCACCACATCGAGTGCACCACATTCTCCAGGGACATCAACCATGGGTAGAAAGTGAGTCTTGGCCTCTTGTTGGGCTCATTTCTGTAGCTGTCTTCCTCTAGTCTGTTTTCTTCCCAGCAGAGCTCCCAGGGGAGCACCTGTCTGGCTGTGTCTCTTTACGCAGGCTGCAGCAGGACCTCGGCTCCCCTGGTAGGCGGCCACACACTTGCATGTACACACATCCACACACCCACACAGGCCCACACACAGGTACCCAGGTGTTGTATGCAAGTTGTAATTGCTTAATTGAAAAAGAACCTAAGGAGGACTCGAGGACTTTCTTCTGATTGTTTTTACATTTTCATCTTGGAGATTCTTAATCTCTGCCTCTGTGTTGATGGATTTATTATTCCAGATATAATAATAGGATGCTGGTCCGACATTTTGGCATAACATGAGTTATTGTTTTTTTCCTCGTAAACACTTGTCTTTTGTATTAATTCTGACTTTAAGTGTCTTTCATGGCCGGTTCTGTTATTTTTCTGGTCTTATTACATTATTTGTGTTTTTTTTTTTTTTTCTGCTTGCAGAGGGTCCAGATATAATTTAGGAAGTTACACTAACAGCTCAAGTTCTCAAATTAATTTTTACAGTTGGCTTCTTCTGTGCGGGAGTCACAGAGACACATTCAAGATGCCTAAAAAAAAAAAAAAAAAAAGTGTTCAGAATAAAGATACAGATGGCCAGAATCTCACCATTCTCTCATCTCTCTGTCTCTGCCTCTCTCCATGCATTTGTTTCCTTCTCTTTCTTCCAACTGGCTTTCTTCCCGATTCTGTGGCTTCAACGCTTCACCCCCCCCCCCCCATGATCCCTCGTGGCCTCGAGGGACATAATTCTACTTCAAATATTCTGTTTCAAATACCACTCCCGCCACCTTGCCTTGTTTTCTAATTGGGATTTCCCAGGGTCAGGATTGGCTAGGCACAGCTCATCTTTGCACCGTGGACATTGGCCGACCTGTGGCCTGACTGGCCTTGGGTCAGGTGCTGCCTTTATCCATTCGGAAGTGGTGTGTGTGATGTGGGGGATGGTGGCTAAATAGGGTAAAACACAGCCACCCAAGAAGCAGAGGCTATGAGCAGGAGGGCACCAATGGATGTGTTGTCTAGTATCTTCACTAGCTCTCTCCTCATTGTCCCAGAGAATCGGAAAGTTAAAATAGATGTTATAAATTCTATTCACTAAAATTCATGTTCTCTACTCAAAAAAAAAAAAAAAAAAATCCCCCCAGCCATTCAATTGACTCCTTCTTCAGTCAAAATATGCCTAAATATCTGGGTTTCATGTCCACCATGCTTTATAAATAGCAAAATCAAGAGGACAAAGAAGGACTAATAGAGACAGATACTAATAGCATCGAGAGTCAATGACCAAGAGGTTGACAGCATGGCAGAAAATCTATGAAAAGCAGACACAAGAACTCCAATAGCATGGTAGTCTGGGACCACTTAAAATGTAGGTTAAAAACAGCCCCATGTACTTCAACCGTCCTCCGGGGCATTGCTGTCTTACAGCCTCGTTAACTGTAGCTAATACTCACACTGGTGAACCTTGAGTATATAAGGAAAGGCTAAGGGCTAAATGATGCTTAGAATATCCAGCTTAAGAAGACAAGGCATTACATAATACACTTAAGAAAAATTTTCATGCATAGTTTAAAAATTAGCGTTTAAATGAGTAAACCCTCCGCTTTCCAAAGTAAGTCATTTTGCTAAGTGTTCCAGAATAGCCACAGTCATCAACATGTGTTCTGTTTTTAATGTTGGCCATAAGGAACCAGGGTGGCAAAATGCCCTTGCTCCTTAGAGCTGCCCAGGAAGGATCATCTTATTAAATCTGTCAAAAGCAAGATAGAAAACAGGAGCGGAGAGGCGCAGCAGGCTGTCAAGTTGATGTGGGTCTGAATCCTGGGGCCTTGAGCAATCTTTTGACATGCCCACATTTCCATTTCCACATCAGGAAAATGGACACAAGAAATATGTATCTCACCGAGCTGTGAGAACGTAATGTCTGGAGACGTTTTACCTTGTTTACCATGTTTAGTTGTTATGTAGTCTTCTAGGAAAACGAAATATTTAAATCCATTTTAATTTATATGGTTCTCATTTTTCCTCCTATGGGACGTTAGCTCTTAGGAGGAAAGAAATTACAAGAATCACTCATCTTTGAATCAGTTTATCGGATTACCCAAGGAGTCACATGGTTTTCTAGAAGCGTAGGACAAAGAGTGATAACCCTGAAAGGAACAGGGAGAGAGGAGGGCTTCAGCATCTGGACATAAAGACACAGGGTTTATGGTCTGTTAGTTTGCTCGCTGGGGAACGAGAAGAGGGAGGGTGTGGGGTGTTTGACCTGGGAAGGGGCGTAGGAAGTCAGGCAGAGAGGTGCCCAGAACAATTTTTACTTACTTCAAAAACATTCCCAGGGTCATTTAAGCCTTGGCTTAAATTACAATTTTTAAAATGTTCTCAAATTGACAACTAGGGAATTTCAGTCACTGGAACTTTTCCGTTAGTATATTAATTTATAGACAGATACTTTTGACCACCAGCTGCTTCTGCAGGTGACTTGACTCAAAGTTCAAAAAGCCACCGTGAGCCTGGGGTTGTGGCTTGGTGGTAGAGTGCTTACCCAGCATGTGTGAGGCACTGGGTTTGATTCTCAGCACCACATATAAGCAAATAAGTAAATAAAGGTCCATCGATAACTAATAAAAATTTTTTTTTAAAAAGCCACCATGAAAGAGTAAGGTAACTGTGTTGTCACCAGAATCTTTGAAATCTTGGCTTAAAAAGTACCTGAGTCATGTGGTCTGCTTATCTGCCCAGGAATTCAATCACCTTCGTCATTTTCTTCAAATAACCATTATTACATTCCTTTAAAAAAAAAATAAACAACTTTAGGCTTCCCAGAATCTCTAGTAGATGAGAGAGAGAAATTTAGCTGTCAGTTGTAGGTGAAGACATCAAATTCACAAACAGAAAATTGAAAAAGAGAGGGCATATTCACTTGGTGCTCTTCACTAGACCTGCTGTAATAATGTGCACTGAACAAACATCAAAATCAAACGTGTACCTGTGGCCCTTACCCACGCGCTCACTTCATCCGGCTAAAACCAGGAAGGAGCCCACTCCAGAACTAGCCTGTAAGTTGGCCATCTCCCATCACTGGCTAGACACCGGGGTCCGTCTCATCGTATTAACATTTTTTTGTTTTGTTTTAGATTTTTTCCCCTTTTTTTTTTAAAGGGTATAAGCATTTTTTTTTTTCTGATTTACCAGGGATTTGGGTTTATTTGTTTTTAATAAAAGTGGCTCTCAGTATCAACAGATTGCTATTGTTTTATGGCCAAATTCTCAAAAACCATGATAAAAACATGCCACCACCACATTCATCTACTAAGCTAATATAACAGAATTTTCGCAAACAACATACTGCAAAGCCATGTATCTGTCGTGTGCACCTGATTAAACAATAGTCAAATCCTTCGGTCTGGGGAGAAGCCAGTGAAAACCAGCCACAACCCCCACAGAGAATACTGGGATGGCAAAGAGGTTTCAAATTGCGTGCCAGCCCCAGTCACTGGGCTGTTGATGTTCTTTGCTGAGAAGATTTTTTTTTTTTTTTTTTTTGGTGTGTGTCGGGGGGCATACTAGGGATTGAATCAGGTGCTTTATCATTGAGACACATCCCCAGCCCCCCCCCCCTTTTAAAAATGGTTTTAGTTGTTGATGGACCTTTATTTTCTTTATTTATATGTGGTGCTGTGAATGGAACCCAGTGCCTCACACATGCTAGGTAAGTGCTCTGCCACTGAGTCACAACCCCAACCCACCCCTAGCCCTTTTTATTTTTTATTTTCAGACATGACAATTACTCTAAAACTTTGTTGCTCTAAAACTAAGTTGCTCAGGCTGCACTTGAACTTAAGATCCTCCTACCTCATCCTCCTGAGTTGCTGGGATCATAGGTGTATGCCACCCTACCCAGCTGCTGAGAAGGATTTTAAGGTTGGATCCCTCCTCCTGAAGAAAGACTTCTGCTACTAATTAGTGATGTCCACCTTAGGTACAGGATAGGACAGTGATAGTATATTTGCCACTTATTAACTATTTTGGCAGATCTTTGACATTGAAACATTTAGAATTTGAGTTCTGACCACCTACTAGCTTTCCTGAGAGTCCATGATATGTGTTTTAGAAGTTTTATTGCAGAATATATTCTTTTAAATATATTTGAGGGAGAATTACTATTCCCTGTTTATCTTGCACGACATGACAATTACTCTTTGTGACTTACAACAACAATTTTATTATACTTGTAGATTCTGCAGGTCAGGAATTTGGAAAGGCATAGTGTGGACAGCTTGTCTCTTCTCCACAAGGTATTGTTGGAAAGAATCAAAGACAATGGGTGACTCAATGGGAGAGCACAGAAGCTACCTGAAGACTTGTTCACTCACATGTCTGTTGATTAATATTGGCTGTCCACTGGGACCTCCACGGGGCCTGTAGGCCAGAACACCCACACACGTGGCTGCTTGTGCTTCCTCACAGTATGGTGACCAGGTTCCCAGAGCACCGAGAGCAAGTTGTACTCCTCTTATGACCTAGCCTTAGAGGTCACGTAGTGTAACTTGCACCGTGGCCATAAACACTCCCAGATTCAATTGGATGAAACGAAGGCCAAGTCACATTATATGAAGAGCATGTGGGATGCAGTCATTTTCAGAAAGTACAGTCTGCTGCAGCTAATTGGTAAACAAGCCAGCCATCTTATCTCAATACATTTTGTAGTTCCCTCAACAATTACTTACCTAGAGTAATAAATCTTGACTTATTTGTGAAAAATAACAGTTAGAAATCACACTTCAAGGAAAAGCTAACAATTCTTAAATCATAATATTAAAAGCTGTAGAGTAAACCTGTGGTAAAGAATAAGATTCAGAGGAAATGTTTTTGCCCTCATCCACATTTTAATTATGCAAATATGAGGTTTGCTAATGGTTACTGGGTGTTTGTTTTCCTAGATAATCCCATAATGGTGACAGACTAGAATAATTCCATTTAACTTAGGGTTCTTCAACCTGGCCCTATAATTCTTTTTAGGGAGGGGGCTACCCTCTGTACTGAAGAATTTTTTAGCAGCATCTCTGGTTTCTTCTTTCCCCAGTCATGCAAATCTAAAATGTCTCCAAACATTACCAAAGGTCCCCTTTGGGGCCAAAACTAACCCCACTTGAAAACTGCTGATCTAATTTGTGAGACTGAAAAATATTCTCCAAAATTCGTTTCCCAGGCTACTCTTAAAAATGTTTACATAACAGATGAAAAGAAAAACAGATTACATAGGCCAGTGCTATAGGAATCTCAGCAGCTCACATTTAGCGTGTTCGGTTCATTCAGATGCTTTGTCTCCAGGAAACTGAGTCTCTGCTGTGTTGACCTCATTCAGAAGCCCCTCCCCTACCAGCAAGACTGGAGGGTTGTCAGGCAGAAGAGCTAAAGAGGAAGGGAGGAAGAGGATAGAAATGTCTTGGCCACCCCTTCTGAGGGTGAAGAGTCACAGCTGTACACATCCTTTACCAGCCCTCTGCCACCGACCCCTCCCACATCCCAGGGAAAGGTTGCAAGCCGAATGTATCTCTCCTAAGACAGGCTGAGGCAATTGCTCTATTTCTTGCATTCACATCTTACTGGGGGCTGAGAGTGTACATGGAGGAGTGTGAAAAACCAGGAACATTTTCTGCCTGAGGCTCTATGGCATCTAAGCTACAGGTGCAGGACGGAGTGCCAAATCACTGCAGGCATATCGGGTGGGAGACAGGACAGAGGTGGAATCCGACTCCGTCTCCATCTACCCACCAGTAGGTAGACTTGTTTGAATTTAGGCGCTGTGTGGAATGGGGAGGGTGTGTATAGGCAGATCTCAATTTATAGATAAGTGGGTTCTGAAAGTGGATTATGTGAAATTAGTAATGCATTTCTCAAAGGAAAATAATGTTATATATGCTAGTAATGTCCCCAGAGCTGTTGATAAAAAAGCCTACTTAACTCCTTTGGAGAGGTACTGCCACAGGCACCCTGTATCACAGGGCTTCTAGGGAAAGCTGCATTTGGATTTCCAACATGGGGAGGTAGGAATGAATCTCTCACTGGCCAGTCTGCAGGCTTTCTCTCCAACTACTCTGCAGTCCAGCAAACTCCCAGAGAACTGGAACAGGCAAGGCAGGATACACGTGCTGGGGATTCAACAACAAATGGGTTCCTGTTTGTAAGGAGCCCAGCTGTGCCACTGCCCACTCCTGTTCACATCCTGTATAATCAAGAGAACAAAGACTCCCTTCCAACCTGGTGGTGACCTGCGTGATGGCCTGAGGTCCTGGATCCTGCAGGAGAAGGTGGGGAGGGAGATGGACCTGCAGACTTCTGCTTGCTTTCTGTTCTTGTCAGCTCCTGTCCTGCCGAATAAACAATGAGTGCAGAACAGAGCTAGCTGCCTCCTTCCTTCCAGGCCTCCTGTCCCCACACCACACACATATTTATGGAAAGCTGTTTTAAGTAGAATCCGGAAACCTCTGGGCTCAGTGAAGGGGTGGAGGGATTTGATCTTCGTTGCCACTGCCCGTGGATGAGAAGAAGGAAGTGGCCTGGCATGCAGAAAGGCACCATTGCAAAACTAATGCCAGGTCATTGGGCATTAAAGGGTAGCAAATCATCTTATGCCATTATACCCCCAAGTAAACTGCCAGATAATTCACCCCAGGGGTCACGGAAGAGAAAGACTCACAGATCAAATAAGGACACTTCGATAACACGCTTTGTTAAACCCATTTCAGCAAGAAGCACAGGGAAAGAAGTGAGGCAGGTTAACGTCCTTAGGGTAAGGTACCTGTGTGTGACCTTCATACCTCTGTCTCTGTCTCTCTTACCTACATCAGCCTTGCTCCATAATGGGGAACTTAGAGAACTAGAGTTAAGCCTGTGATGGTTAATTATATGCGTCCACTTGGCTGGGTCACAGTATGTAGATATTTGGTTGCATATTATTCTAGATAGGTCTGGGAAGTCATTTTTTGGACAGGATTAAGATGTAAATCGGTAGACTTTGAGTAAAGCAATTTGCCCTCTATAATGTGGGTGGGCCTCATCCCATCAGCTCAACTGGGTCCAAAGTCAGTCTCCTGGCAGAATTCCCTCTCTCTTGGGGAAGGGCTGCCAGTAGACTAATTGAACACTTCCCTGGGCCTTGGCTTGTCAGGCTACCCTGCAGATTTGGGATTTGTCAGCCTACACAATCCTATGAGCTGATTCCTTAAAATCTCTCCTCTCTTTTTCACCTCCAATTTATTGGTTTCTCACCCATGTCACAGTTCCCCCTACTTACTTCCAACCGTTCAGGCAAGTACTGACACACCAAGTATCCTTTCTGCAGTCATGGTTTTAGGGCAGAGCATGTAGAGACAGGCAGGGGAAGGACAGCCAGCCCCATGTCACCCTCTGGGACTGCCCTTGGGGAAGTCCTTGAGCTTCTCCTTGGGCCAACTCCTGCCTTTTCCCCTCCATCTCCTTGAACTGCAAGGGAAAGGAAAAAAAACACCCAAAGCTAACAGTGGTTGTTTTTAAACTCTGAACAGAGGCCTGAAATGAGACTCATCTGCATAGCCGCGGAGAGTCAAAGTCATAAGGGCTGGGAGGCACTGAGGCATACAAACAAGATGAGACTTGCCTTGCCCCCGCTGCACCCCAGTGCTGACACAGGTGACCTGGGCCAGCTCCCTCAGTCACACGCTGTCATTGCCTAACTCCCCAAGCCTGTCCCCTGCTGCATGTGATTTATTTGAGGTCAAAGAGCAGGCTTTCCCGGCCACCTACCACAATGCCTAGCATGCAGTCAGCATTCAAGAAAATATTTGTGTAATGAATAAATCAATGACCCAGCAGCCCCTCGAAACCTGGAATGAGATGAGAAGCAGGACCTTGGATGGGGAGGCCCAGGCTGAGTCAAAGCCAACTGTGGGCTAAGCAACCAAAAATAAATAAATAAATAAATAAATAAATAAATAAATAAATAAATAAATAAATAAATAAAGTCCCTGCTGGAGTCAGGAGACCTCGAAGCTAACAGCCAGTTCCCTAGGAACCTGCAGACATATGTTTAGTTGGGGTCTACCTCAATTAAAAGTGAAAATTTCTAACTCATCTACAGAGAGACAGGCAGTCTCATTAAACACCCAAATGTCACATTTCAAATATTTACACACTCTCTTGCCATGGAACATGTTTTCCACCAGGAACACCAGTGAAACTCCATTCTATCACACACCCCGTTGCCAGCGCAATCGTCTCCAAACCTGCTCCCAGGCTCTAGCACCAAGTCTGCTTATAGTCACAGCATTTTTGAGAATCCGATGAAAGCGATGGTGTTCTTCCTAAATTGGCACACAATTATACGGTGGTTAGAGTCCATCTTACCTCTAGTGGTCTCCCATTACCTTGAATAAAACTGTTCCCTGGGGGGGCTGGAGTTGTAGCTCAGTGGTAGAGCGCTTGCCTCACGCCTGGGAGGCATTGGGTTTGATTCCCAGCGCCACATAGAAATAAGCAAATAAAATAAAGATCCATCAATAATTAAAAAAAAAATATATATATATATATATATATAAACTGTTGCCTGGGTCCCCTACCCCCTCTGCCTCTTGTCTCTCTGGCTCTGGGAGACACTGCCTCAGTCACTCTCTTCTCTTTCCCACGCCCCAAACACACCTTGTGCTTTCCCATCTTTGAACTTGGAGTCAGAGGTCCTGAAGTTCCTTTAAGGTGCCCCGGGGACAGGAGCTGGGCCCCCGCAACCCACGCAGAGCCAGGGCAGTAAAAGTTGAGGGAGCAGCTGCAACCTGTTCTGCAGCACAGTCTCGGCCCCACCCACCCATCTGCCACCGGGCAGCACGGGCTTCTGATGCTGTTGATTCTGACTCAGATCATCTACGGACCTACAAATCCTGGTGCTGCCAGGTACTGCTCCCTCGCCAACTGCCCCATGTTTCACACTCCTGGAATGACTTGACCTCAGGAGAAGGCTCACCCTTTTGTACTGATGCATTCAGTAAAAAATAAATTGGGGGCTTGGGATGTAGCTCAGTGGTAGGGTGCTTGCCTAGTGGGTGGAAGGACCTGGTTCTATCAACAGCATTGGGGGAAAAAAAAAAAATCAAATCAGACCTCTGGTAGGCAGTGAGAATACAGCCCTCCGCTACTCCAGTTCCTGCCACAGGAGCTCAGCCTTAGTAGGAGCAGGCAGTTACTCATGCAAGTGCTTCTGAGGAGCCCCAGAGAGACAAGCTCCTGGGGTTGGCAGGTAGGAAGTGATGGTTGGGATGAGACCTGGAGGATAAGGGCTGCCAAAGTTCCCAGGAGAGAAAAGTCTGCGCAGACCTCTGGAGCCCAGAAGAGAGGCTGGCATGGTGGTGGTCTGGGAACTCCGGCTTTCAGGGTGGCTAGACTCTGGGTTCCCTTGGAAGGGGATGAGGTTGAAGAGCTGCCCAGGGCCAGGAAGATGAAGGGTCCTGAGAGCCAGGTCAAGGGGATTGGACTGTGCTTTGAGGGGCGGAGAAGTCGTGGAAGGTAAGGGGACAGGTGCTAGGGATCAAATGGCCTCTTCTCTTGGGAGGCTGAGGCAGGAGAATTGCAAGTTCAAAGCCAGCCTCAGCAACTTAGCAAGGCCCTAAGCAACTCAGTGAGACCTTGTCTCTAGATAAAATACGAAAAAGGGGGCTGGGGATGTGGCTCCGTGGTAAAGTGCACCTGGGTCCTACCCCCAGTACCCCCCCTCCCCCCACCACCCAAATGGCCTCTTCTCAGGCCCCAACAGCCCTTTTGCTGCCACCTCCCACTCTAGCCCTTGGGGCTTTTTAAAGTCTAAGTCTTTTAGAGCCTTAGATGTGACACACATTTTCACCCTCCCCCCTTTTGTCACTGAACACCCACCAGTAACCTCAAAAATGACTCGCTCATTCTGAGCTCAGTGTCCCCCACTGGGCCCCTCTCCGGCTCTCACAGCACCCACAATAGGGTGGGGCCACCCATCCCTGCTGCCACCGACAGACGGGCATCTGCCCTCCTTTCAGCAGTTGGTGTTTATTTTGTAAACTGCTAATCCTTAAAAGGAGCCAGAGAAGGACCCCCAAAGAACCCGAGGTGCAGGTGGGAGCCTGGGGTGGAGTCAGGAAGGTTCTAGTGCCTTCCACTCACAGTTCTGACCCTGGTCCTTGCCCTATTCCTGTCAGAAGCCCCCCGCCCCCTCTCTGTGGAGGCCTGGGGTGGGCTTGGTGAACAAACCTCCCTCCCACACCCTGTAGAGTGTGGCTCACAGACTCTTTACGGCACGATTCAGCGCTCACACCCGTGCACACACAGGAGCAAAATAAATTTCCTGAAGCAATATTACACTTTCTACAAGTGATGCCCTCTGATATTTTCTATTCTAGTCCAATCTATTTCTTTTTTTTTCCTTTTTCCTAAAAATTCCAGTCACAACCCACTAAATTGATTTCAATTTCCACTAATGGGCAGTTTGAAAAACACTGCCCTGTGGAAGGACATGCTGAGACCTTTCCTCAGAGCACCTCTCTCCAGCCAAGGCCACCCAGATGAGGCCCAAGCACCCCCACCCCCATCTTAAGGTCATTTTGAGTTTTTTTTTTAGAGAATTTTTTTTTTTAAAGAGAGAGAGAGAGAGAGAATTTTTAATATTTATTTTTTAGTTCTCGGCGGACACAACATCTTTGTTGGTATGTGGTGCTGAGGATCGAACCTGGGCCGCACACATGCCAGGCGAACGCGCTACCGCTTGAGCCACATCCCCAGCCCCTCATTTGGAGTTTTGAGCTGCTTCCTCAGTTGACTTAGGAATGTTCCCCTTTGGTCAGCGCCTCATAAAATATGGATCCCAGAAAAATGTTAGGTCTGAGTGTCTTCCCACCCTTGGTTTGCTCGTGAGTCAGAACGACACAGGAAATAGGAAGCACAGCAGGTTGCCCATGTCTGATAATATTAATGATCCTAATGACAAACAGTTATAATCATCATAGCAGCAATAATACCCACAGCTAGTGAGCTTGGCCAGACACTGACGGGACCAGGTTCTGCACAACCTCTAGGTGTGATATTATCCTCATTTTACAAAGTGCAACGGGGAAGCACAGAGGACCCACCAGGAAGACCGTCTTAGTAAGAGGTCAAGGCAGGATTGGCCTAGGTCTGTGGACACCAGAGCCTGGGCCACAACAAGCCTCCGTATTCGGGTGCACCTGCTCACTTGTTGCCTCTAATTTCACATAGAATGTGTGGATTCCATGCATGGTCCTGTCTCAGGATTCCTCATGGGGTCCAGGTTTTATTCCCGGGGGGTTCATGAGCCCTTGAAATGGTGAAACGAGACTTGGTATATTTTTCTGGTTAACTTCTCAAAGTAGTCCTTGACCCACTGACCCTCTGGCTGAGCCATAGAATCTGAATGCAAATGCATTTATGTGGCCATGAGAAATTCAAGCATGCACATGGAAGGGGTGGCTGGAGGTCAGAACCATAAAAGAGGTTGTCAGTATGAAGACCCCGTGGGACAGGAAATTCACGTGGGAAGGAGGTGAGTGCAACTGAAGTGGGTGGGCGATGGAGGAAAATCCTGACCAGAAAAGGCGAGTGGGGGCGGGGAGAGCAGCTTCCTGGTCTATAAATGAGGGATTGTTCTGAACTTTGTTTCTCAGGCCCTGTAGTGTTCCAGAGAGATGCCTGGAGGTTATTCTTGCCTCACCTAAGGCTTAACTAAAGCTGTTCCATAAGTACTCTGCAAAATACTTGACCAGCACTTCTCAAAACTGTCAAGGTCAGAACAAAGGAAGTTTGAAAAATTGGTATAATCTAGAGGAGCCCAAGGAGACATGGTATCTAAATGTATGGACATGAGTTAATAATAATATATCAATACTGGTTCATTAATTGTGACAAATATACTAATGTAAGATGTTAATAATAGGGGAAGCTGGGTATAAGGGACGTGGGAGCTCTGCCCTGGCTCTAACTTTTCTATAAATCTAAGTCAATTTTAAAATGTAAAGTTTATTAAAAAGAAGGGTTGTTGCTCACCCACGGATCAGATGGCTAAGGTCCTTTCTAGCTCTCACAGTCTTAGAGTTGTCTGGGCAGTTGGCCTGGGCTGGGGGTCTCCGCTAGCAGCAGGGATTTCCGGAGGTTCTGAACATGGATTCAGGCTTCTGGGCAGCCCCTAGCACCAAGATGGTGCAGTGGAATGATTTCAACTTGATGGTGAGTTACTGCCCTGGGTGTTTGACCAGAAAGGTGGCAACCTTCAAGAACCAGTCTGAGTGTTACAGAGACACTGGAGCAACCCACACTTTCATCTCTTTCCTTTTTGCTATTGAACATCAACCAGTACCTGAAAAGCAACTTGTCCCAGACCGAGCTCAGGGTCCCAGCCCCAGCCCCTCACCCCTGCGCCTCTCCTTTTCTCATGTCCTGGTCATGTACCACCCTTTCCAAGCCACCTGGGCAGTGACCAGTAAGACATCCTCAATGTCCTCCCCTTTCTCCCCTGCTCAGCCATAGCATTCCGAAGTTTCCCTGTCCTTGGTGAGGCTGCACCCATATCCTTCCGCCACCTCCCCACTTGTGTCCTAGCTCAGCCTGTCCCCACTGCACCCAACTGATGTGCAGCCACCAATACTACTCATCCACTTTTTTTTTTTTTTTTTTTTGGAAAAACCGTTCTCTTACTGGTGAAATTAAAAGCTCTCTATGTACCTCTGACTTATTCCCCATCCTCCAATCTCTTCCCATTTTCCCATGTCTCATTTTAATTTTTCCTTCTTCTTTTTGGTCCTGGGGGATTGAACCCAGGGGCACTTTATTGCTTTACCACCGTCCTTTTTATTTTTTATTTTGAGACAGGATCTCTCCAAGTTGCTTAGGGCCTTGCTAAATTGCTGAGGCTGGACCTCGAACTTGCAATCCTTCTGCCTCAGCTTGTGGAGTCGCTGGGATTACCGTCGTGCCCTACCACACCTGGTAATCTTTTTCCTTCTTAATGTGGCCTACCATGCCCACTCAATTTAACATTGCAATCCAAAACACCAGTCCCCAGTACTTTTTATTTTGGCTCTTTTTTAAAAGCTGCATTTGAATCACTTTTATCAGGTTAAAGAAGTTTTCTTCATTCTAGTTTTTGCCGTGAATAAGATTTGAGTTTTATTGAATACCGTCTTGTACTCAGCTGGATGCTCATGGAGTTTTTCTCCTCTGATCTGTTAATGTGTTGCTTTACAGAATGAGGTAGATATCCTTGCATTCCGGGGCTAATATTGCAGGGTTTTAATCAGGCGATTAACATGATCTGATTTACATTCTGTAAAGTTCACGCTCGCTGCTGTGTGCAGAATGTGTGGTAGGGAGAAAGGGGGGAAAGAGAGAGATCACCAAGGGGCCGTGACAGTCGTCCTAGGGACAGAGGACAGGAAGGAGGAAATGGAGACCAGTGGGAGCAGTAGGAAGGGATTCTGGAGGTGAAACCTGACAATTCATTGAAGGATCAGAGGAAAGGGGGAGAATGGAGAATGACTACTAGGTTTCGGTTTGGGCAACTAGGTGGCCCTGTGTTACTTAGTGGAGAACATAGAATCAAGCTAGGGAGGACAAGAACCAAGGCTATTTTAGAATGCTAGGACTTGGACTGCCCCTTAGGCCCCCATGTGCAGAAACCCAGAAGGTAGTTGGAAATTTGAGTGAATAGCTCAAAGGACAAATCTGAGCTGATAATCTATATGGGGAGTTTTTGTTTTTTTGGTACCAGGGATTGAACCCAGGGGCACTTGACCACTCAGACACATCCCCAGCCATATATATATATATATATATTTATCTAGAGACGGGGTCTTGCTAAGTTGCTCAGGGCCTTGCTAAGTTATTGAAGCTGGCTTTGAATTCGTGATCCTCCTGCTTCAGCCTCCAGAGCTTCTGGGATTACAGGTGTTTGCCACCTCACCCAGCTAGAACAAGGAGTTTAAAGACATGGTCATGCATGCAAAACAGCAAGGGAACAAGTAAGATAGAGACCAGGGCCCAGGGCTCACCACAGGGCTTTTCAGCATTGGTCAGGCAGCAAGCCAAGGGCCAGCAAAGGAGACTGGACACAATGAAGGGAAGAGAAACCCAGAGAGGAGAATGCAAAGGCAGGAATGGCCAGTGGTGTGAATGTGGTTGACAAGCGGAGGGAGACAGGGCAGAGACGAGTCTGGTGGTAACCAATAGATTTTACTAAGTGAATATTTCCAAAGCTTGTTATTTTGTGTTCTTATCTATGGGAGGGAAAAACCAAGAACCCGTGGGCTGGGGTTGTGGCACTTACGTAGCCTGTGTGAGGCACTTGGTTGGATCATCAGCACCAATAAATAAATAAGTAAAGTTATTATGTCCATCAACAACTAAAAAAAAAAAAAAAAAAAAAAAAACAAGGACCACTAGCACATAGTACTTAATAAACCAATATGTCCTCAACCCCCTAGATTAAGGAGGGAGGGTGATTTTTCTAAATGCCTCCTCCTTGAAAGAATATCTCTGGATTTGCCTCTGGTCACTGGGTCCCAGCGCTTCTGTGGCTGTGACACATCACATTGAGTTGGATTTTGCTCTCTCCTGAGGTTGACTCACAGAGCTATAAATACTGCAGTCTCCACACACATTGGACTCATTCTACATGTAATGCACCCTAAAGGGCCATGGGGTTCATAGAGAGGAGCACTACCTCACCCCTGCCCTCGAGGACCATTTAAAAAATGAAACTGAATTTAAATGACCTTCATTTAGACAGTTTCACTACACACCCTCTGAGATAATCTTTACAAATGACATTGGGAGTCCTTGCTATAAGACTGGTCAAGACAATCCCTGAGCAGGTTAAAGAAGCGCAGGCAGCTGACCAGGGCCTGGGGAGCCAGCCTCACCTTAACTGGGCAGCATCCATACTCCAAGTGTCTGCCTTGGGATTCATGTTCAAGAAAATGGTTAAGATCCTTCTCTCAGCCTTGCTCCTTTAGTTGTTCCAATTTCAACAAGCCTTCCCTTTCTTAAACAACCAAGATGATTCTCAACAAAGGTAATTTTCTGCTTCTCTGGTTCAATTCAATTTATCTTTTTTAAAAGCAATTAGTACCCCTTTAGAGTTCCTTTATGCCCGACTAATTGCGCCTCAGTTCAAGAGTTAAAGCTTCTCTCTATCCATGTAGACAACTACAATAATAACTAGTTAAAGTCCAGGCCAGACCCAAAATTGCACATTTTGGATAATGTAGTCTCCTTAGCTTTGTAAGTATTTAAATTTCCATCAGTGGAGGAAGAGAGGGGATTCATTTTTATTTTAAGGCATTCCTGAGAAGGATGTATATCCAATTAACTGAGCATCAGACGAATTGGAAAGTAGCACAACTGAGAGACTAAAATATGCATTAAGAAAAATTCCACTACTCACTTGAAACGAGTTGGTAACATTCAGATCAGAAACACCATGGGCCTTGTATTTTTCCTTTGTAAACCAACACTCCTTGCTTACTTAAGCCCAGTAAGGCAGTCTGGACTCACCAACACACTGACCTGATTAGACAGATCACTTTACATGATAGACCGCTTTAGAGAAGATCCAGGTGTTGTGGAAAAACAACTGGCTCTGGGATGCTCATTGTTTCCAGGAAAGAGACTGGTGGAAAGAGAAGCATAGAGTTTTGGAGCTCAAATCATTTTAGAATAGAGTTACCCATGGTTTTACAGGCCAACACACTCATGAATGGCAAAGGCAGTATTTGGGAAGCTGATAATTTTATTCCCAGCCCTTTAGACTTCTCATTAGAGTGATGGTTCTTGACCAGGGAGCACACTGGAATGATCTAGGCTGTGAAAGCAAACAAAACCAAAAACCTCTCCCAGAAATAGAGATTTAATTGATTTGGGGAGCTGCCTGGGTGATGGACTTTTAAACCACTCCTTTTCCCTACTCTAGGTAGTAGAGGGAGGGGGAGAGGCAACTGAGCCGCAAGGCACATACTATATATTTACAAGATACTCTAATCCATTTGACCTCACCTACTATTGGCACCAATTCCTGAGTTAAAAGAGACTTGTTGAAATGCAACCCCCAGACTTCCTTTTGGATTTACAACATATAGCATTCTTTGCTTCTTTAGTGGAGAGGGCCTGGAGATAATTTCTGCTTGGCTCCTGGACCAGTGTATTCATTTGGTAAACAGAGGATGGCCTTGCAGAAATGCAGAGGTTGTGGGAGCCAAAAGAATCATCTCATCTCCTAGGAACCAATTAGGATTCCTGAATGGCACACTTCCCATTAAAAAAAAAAAAAAATTACCAAGTGCTCCAAAGAGTTACACTCTCAGAATGACTCTGGTACTTTCCATTGGATCAGCAGGGGCTGGAGTCTCTGGAAACAGTTTGGCGGAAACTTGGGCAGCAGTTTGACACTGAGCAATGAGGAGAGGAGATAGAGTGACCACCAAAACCCAACACCATGAAGCAACCTGAGACTGGCAGACACACAGACACATACGATATATTGATTTTGGCAGTGGATCCCATTGCTTTTTATGTCAGAGGCCAGCCAAGTTAAAAAAAAAAAAAAAAGAAAGAAAGAAAACATTGGCAGCTTAAGTCTGAAGTTGAACCGAGAGCTGGTAGGCCTCTTGCTCAATCCTGTGGCCTTGCATCTGTTCTGGGGGGTCTAGCCCATAGCCAAAAAGATGACAGAACTATGCAACCTAAAGCTCAGTTTGCTGATCTTTCTCAACAATTCCAAGTAAACCATTCACCTGACAACGAAGTTGAAAGTTTCCTCTGTTCAGTTGGGTGGTGAGAAATGAAAAGAAACTCCCTCAACCCGCCCAACTGGTTCTGAGACTTGAAACGAGTCCAGCATCTTTATTTAATATATAACCCAGGACGCCAGTCCCAGCCCCACCGGACTCTGTTGGCTACAGCACCCCGAGTCCCACAACATACTCCATCTCTCCCCATGGAGCAGCCTCTCTGTGACAGATCCTAAAGATTCAGAGTTGCACATTTGTCTTCAGGATCCATAGGAAAGCAAATCATTTTAAGAGAAGTATTTTGTAGTAACAAAGAGGAAGACGAAGTGCCTAAGTGAATGACAATCATAGAAACAGCCAATTAACTGGCAAATCCCTGTTGTCTGCAAGCTGAACCAGGAACGAGTACGGGAGGAGGGAAAGCAGCTGCAGCCCAATTAAACTCAGTAGCTCAGACACCTCAGGAGGATTCTCACTTCTGGTTTACCTAAACAGATCTGCTTTCTCAGAGATCTTAGGGGACTGCTGAACAGAAGCACGGGCTCTGATGGTCTCCTTCTTTATTACTGCTGGCAACGGAGTTAAAATATGCACATAAGCAAATCCAGGATGGAAGGATCACAAGCCTCAAAAACAGCTTTCTTGGCATGTGGATAAAAGGGAGAGGGAAACCGCTCGATTGTGCCATAAACCAGACTGAAGAACCACGCACAGCCCGACAGCTGGAGGAAAGTACGGGATTGGCACCCACTTAGCAAGTCTTCGAGAATCCGGCTGATCCTTCAATTAATGAGTTTGGAGAATCCTGAAAGAGCCTTGGGCAGAAAGATGATATTACCCAACCTTAGGAGATGGCCATCCCTGTTCAGCCTTCTCTTTGCCTATTTCTATTCTATCACATTTGATATTTCACATATTTCTTCTGTATGGAAGGGATTTTGCAACTTCAATCCCAGATCAAAACATGGTCTTTTTTTTTTTTTTGCTGGGGATTGAAACCAGGGCCTCCATAGGCAGGCACTCTACCACGGAGCCACGCCCCACCCCTAGTTAATAACCTACCAAGGGCTTGTTTCCTACCCACAGTGGTGCATAGTCTCTCACCTGGTGTTGAACTATCTGGGTCAGAATTACCTGGGTTGCTTGTCTTGACACCCCCCCCCCGCCCCACACCGATCTAGAATCAAAATCTCCCCATAAATCCATACCAAGAGTTGGAAAAAAAAATACATGCTTTACTATTTATCATGAACATCTTTGAAAATACACAGCACTGGAGATAATAGTACAGTGGCAGTCATGTCCTCGTCATTCAGCCTTGGTCACATCCATATTCTGTTATTCTTGTTTCAATTCTACCCAGCTATGCCACTTTTTTAAATGGGGTGAGACTGGATTTTTTTAATATATCATTCTTTTTTTAGTTGTAGATGGACACAATACCTTTATTTTCTTTATTCATTTTTTTGTGCAGTGTTTCGAATTGAACCCAGTGCCTCCTAGGTACAAGGCAAGCACTCATCTACCACTGAGCTACGACCCCAGTCCCCAGATTATAATATTTTAAAGTGAATTTCATATGTTTTATCCTTTTCCCCATCAATTCTTCAGTGTCTTCCTCTAGCAGATAGGAACTTTTTAGTCTTTCAGTATATCCACATTGCCACCATCATGCCTAACATTAATTATACTTTCTTAATATTATCAAATTCCCACTCCATGTTCAGTTTTCCATAGTAACCTCAATTTTTTTTTTTTTGGTTTGGTTTGTTCAGATCTCCAGAAAGATACACATACTTGTGTTTGGTTGCTATGTCTCTTTTAATTTATAATAGTCCCCTCCATTATTTTAGGGCTATTTATTCATTGAGGCAATCGTACCATTCCTCCTGCAGAATTCCCCACGTTCTGCATTTGACTTTCCGTATCCTCACGGTACTGTTTCCCCTGTCTCTCTTTCTGCAAGCTGATGGGTAGAAGCTTGATTAGATTCAATATTTTTTTTTTTTTTTTGGCAAGAAAACTCCACAGGTGGAGGAACATGATGTCCAGCTGTTCCACTTTTAGTTAAAATTCATCAGCAGGTTCAAGTGTTGTCAGCTTGGTTCATTCAGTATAAAGTTCCCTATCAACATTTTATTTAGTAGTTGTAGCAGCCAATTTGATCACTGTCTAGTTCTGTTTCATGGTGATTTCTACTTATGTCCTTCCTTCTGCTTTTTATTAGCTATGATTCTTTGATGGAGAAGAAATTTCCTTCATAAACTATTTTAGTTCCCACAAAATACAGTCTGCACAGGAATGCAAGATAAAAGCTTTAATATTTTCGTTTGATTTTCATTTTCATACTTGTCAGAATGAGTGACGCCCTAAAATTTCCCAAAAGTGGCCAAGAAGGTTTTCTTTCTTGTCAGAGAGAGACATCATGGGCTCATAGACATTCACATACTCAGTGTGGTTTAATCTGTTACAGTGGTTACTTGTTTTCATGTTAGTTTTTCCTGTCTTTGGTGGATGGGAGTCATTTAATGTTGGCTCCTGTGGGTTTTTTTTTTTTTTAATAGACTTAATAGTCTCAATAAATCCCTTGATTTTAGGTATGATATGGTATTGCAGGCTCATCTACCTCAGACGTGCAACTAGCCATTTCTCACATTCAGTTTTTTTTTTTTTAATATTTATTATGTTTTTAGTTCTCGGTGGACACAACATCTTTGTTGGTATGTGGTGCTGAGGATCGAACCCAGGCCGCACGCATGCCAGGCGAGCGCGCTACCGCTTGAGCCACATCCGCAGCCCTCACATTCAGTTTTGTGGGAAATGGTACTTAGGCATTACAATCTGTGCTCTAGGGGTGCTAATTGATCCTGGGCATTTTCAGTGGGTAAAACTAGGAAATGCACTATTTAGAAGGAAGAAAAGCAAATGATGAGTTTATGCTCTCACTTAAACAAAGCTTATAAGTTTTTATATACTTTGGTTTTAAAAGCTTAGCTCTTAATGATATTAACATAATCATGTTTGTTCTCTCTTTTTCTTTCCAAATTGGTATAAAATACCAATTGTGACCATCACAAATGATACCAAATACAATCCAAGATTTCTTTGTGCAATATGATTGTCCTCAGGATGCTGTGTTTCAAAGTCACTTAAAGATTCTTTTATGTTTATAGAATCAGCTTGATGTACTCTTAAGTTTACTTGTGTTTTATTTTTAAATAATGTTGAGAGCTGTCCATGGGCTGTGTGTGGACTGTATTGCCCATCACAGCGTAGTGAATAGGATAATCTGGTGTCTGGGAACTTCCAGTGGACATTTCCTCTGGTTGACCGCCCAGACACATTATGAACCCTATTTCACTTTGCCATGTTCCACCCAGCACTGAAGATGGGGGTGACGTGCTACAGCCACCCAGCCACACAGCCCCTCTGAGATGGGAGTGACCTGCCAAGATGCCAGTCAACCTGCTGACTGTAAGATATCATGAGGCAAGACTCCACCCTTGAAAACTTACCCCTGCCTTTGATGTACCCCTTTAAATAAACCACGGGGGACCATTTTCTAATTGTCTAGCTCCAGCTCCTGTGTAGGCTGGTCCTATCAGGCACTTCAATCCTTTAAACCTAATTCAGACTTTGTCTTTTGTTCTGCACTAATTATTCTAGACTTTCATTTCTTAGGTGGCTTATACCCTCCGTGGCAGGAAGAAGAACCCCCTAACGAGGCACTGGTCACCTCCCCAAAAAATAATTTTAAAATTTTTATAGCGGTCTTAGATGTACAGAAAAAAGGGTGAAGACAGTACAGAGAGTTCCCACATATCCCACACCTAGTTTATCTTGTCATTAAAATCTTACATACATGTGATACTTTTGTTGTAATTCAAGGACCACTTTTGATACATTACTAACATTTGTGCTTCATTCAGATTTCTTTAGTTTTTATCTAATATCTGGGTTTTTTTGTCCCAGGATCAGCCCATCCAGGAAACCACATTATTTTTGGATATTTTGTCTCCTTTGGCTACTCGGGGCTGTGCCAACTTCTCTGCCCTTCCTTGTTTTTGATGGCCTTGACAGTTTCGAGGACTGCTCAGATTTGGGTAGAATGTTACTCAGCTGGGAACTCGCTAATATTTTTCTCATGATGGGTCTAGGAAAGGAAGACTAGAGAAGTGAAGTGCCATTTTCACAACTTCCCGTGGAGGGTATGTGAGTTATCACCTCCCTGAGGCAGTGTTGGTCAACTCTGTCCACTACGACCCCTACCCCTTTATAGGCCTGTACTTATGGAGGAGAGAACTTTGCTTTATCTCCTTGAGGGTGGATAGCTACATGAATTATTTGGAATTCCTGTACATGAGAGATTTGTCTCCTCTCATTTATTTATTAAAATTGTTATTTATATCACTATAGACTCATAGATAGTTATATTTTTGTTACATTTTGTGTTATAATGCGATTCTGTTTTATTTCTGTCATTGTTCAAATTGGTCCAACTTTGGCCATTGGACGCTCTTTAGTTTGTTTTTGTGTGTTTTTGACACGTCCCCATAAATTTTTTTTAAGTACTTCCTTAATTTCTGGCACTACAAGATGCTCCAGGATTATCTTGCATATTTCTCGCCCTAGTCATAGAACCGGTCACTTCTCTTAAGATGCCCCAGTTCCTACAGCTGGAGGAGGGTGTTAGAAACCAAGATCTGGGAGCTGGGTGTGCTGTGGCTACTGGGGCGTCATTGCTTCCAGGCACTCACAGAGCTGTCATGTTGAGGAAATGGACGTGTGATTCTAACTTGGGTTCGTTTGGCGGATCTATAAACATTGCCATGTGTAGCCATCTGTATCTATATTAAACTAAACGTGAGTTCATACTAGCGTCTCTGACTCCAGTTACCCCACGGATCATTTCTGCTGTCTGCCTTTGCTTCTCTGTGACTTCCCACTTCAACAGTGAGAAATCTGGCTCCATTCCACTTACTTAATCATTCAATTCCAGTACATATGTATAGCTGATTCTGTTTGGTTTCGATTCTTTATTTTGGTTTTGGATTATGTAAAATTGTTGATTCCAAAGTCAAAACTAGGAAGCAAGATACATTCAGCTAGTTATTCTCATTCCAATTCCTTCACTGATTTCTCCCCACCATAGACAATAATTATTATCATCTGGGGCTTATTCTTTCTTTGTTTTCTTTTGAAAATGTAAGAATTTATACACACACACACACACACACACACACACACACACACATAGAATTATATTTCTTCCTTTCTTGCACAAATGGTAGCATTCCATACTCCTTTTTCTTCACCTCGCTTTGTTCAGTTAACAGTAGATCCTGGAGATCATCCAGAACATTCTGTAGTGATCCTTCCTCATTCCTGCACAGGACTCTTTTAGGTGGATGTATCATAGTTATTTAACCAGGCCTCTGCTGATTGACTTTGGGTTTCTTCAGACTTTTGCTTTTATAAATAGTGCTGCACAGAATAGCTTTGAATATACAGCATTTTGGATTTGGGCCAGTGAATTTTCAGGATAGAGTCCCAAAAGTGAGATTACTGGGTTGAAAAGAATGTACGTGTAGTGTTGCTAGATGCTGCCAAATTTCTTCCGTAAGGGATGCATCATTTTGCATTCCCAGCATCAGTGTAGGAGAGGGCCCTTTTCCCTACAGATTTGTCATCAGACTGTGCTGTCACCCTTTGGATTTCTGCCTATCTGACAGGTGATAAATAGTAACTCAGGCAGACTTTGCATATATTTTATTATAATGAGGACTAGCATCTTTTCGTACATTTAAAGCATCATTTACTTGGTTCTTTGTGAACAGTCTGTTTATAACTTCTGCATTATTGGGAGCCATTGCCATGGTGAATACAAGGAGAGCAAGGAACACAGGCCTTTATCCTGGAAGAAATTTATAGAGGTTTAACAAAATGACATGCCCAAAACAACTGAAAAACAGCACGAGTTCAAGTTTTAAAGGCCTTGACGAGGATTAAATGTTTGGGAAGTTCAGAGAAGAGAGATAACTGTCAAGTAACTAGGGAAAGCTCCGTGTAGGAGGAGTTGGAGCTGGGATTTGAAAAATATTTGGGGTGCATAAGCAGAAGAGAGAAGGGCAAGGGACAAGCTCAAAATAGGTTGAGGTCAAAGAATATACGAATATAGGTAAGGGGAAGTAGCATGCCTAGCTGTTGGGACTGTGGGCTCTGGAGTCAGACTTCTTAGACTCCAATCACAGCCTCATTTATTAGTTGATTTCAGATTCTTCATCTATACAATGAGGGTAACAATAATGATACCTTTCCCAAAAGGTTGTTGTGAGGGTTAAGTAATACATTCATCTCTCAGTGTTGGCTGAGGGGTGGTTCAGCATTGGTGCCAGGACCCCCACCACTCCAGGATGCCAAAATCTGCTGATGCTCCAAGTCCCTTATATGGTATTTGCATATAACAGAGCACATCCTCTTGTAGACTTTAAATAACCTCTGGGTTGCATATGGTACCTAATGCAGTGTAAATGCTATGTAAATAGTCATTGTACTATATTGTTGAGGGAATAACGACAAGGAAAAAATGTCTGTACATGTTCAGCGCAGATGCAATCTCTTCTAAAAAAAAAAAAAATTTCCATGCGCAGTTGGTTAAATCCACAGAGGCAGAACTCATGAATACAGAGAGCTGACTGTATGAGGCTGAACACAATAAATGTTCAATGAATATTAGTTGTTATTACAAAGCACAGAGGACCACTTAATGGAAGGCAAATGTTCTATTTGCAAATGTAGAAGGTTCCATATGGAAAATATAGATGAACTCAAGAAACAAGAGAACATCCAATTCCACGCTTAGGAGTCTGGATTCAATCGAAAAGGCAAGAGTCATGGAAGGAAGCTCTTAAAGCAAGAGAATGGTAAAGTGAAGGATTTTTTTTTTTTTCATCTGTGGATAAGAAGAATATTGAGCAAGGAAGACGCTTGAAATGGAATCAGAGAAGGTTTTGTTTTGGACTCCTACCATCTCTTAAAGATGGGGCAAGCTTCCCCCTGTTCAGTGTTTTAATTCAGTAAGTAACTGTGTGTGGGACCCATGTAATCGAACACTCAAGGTTAAATTCCATTGCGTTTTCCATCATGTCCTTTGCAGGTGGCCGGGAGAAGGTTGCAGTTTCTCTCTTGGTACTTACTGCTTTCACCTTGTCCTTCCAGCTAGATGTGACCCCTGGTCTCTCCTCTATGGCGAAAGAGGGCCAAGGGGACAGCTAAAGCCAACAGGAAAGAGCTTACGTGACTAGTACTATCCTCATCAGACTTCACAATTTGGAGATCTATTTTAACTGATACACTCCTGGACTTTTTTGTGGGATCTTGCGGAATATTCAACAACATTTCCATTGAAGCAGTGTTCTCTGAATGACACCCTCCTAAGTCTCAGTTTTCCAGCAGCCTTCTCTACAAAGACCTCTAGGTGGGTTTCTTGGGAAGACCCCGAAAAGGCTCCAGGCCACCCTTATTTCTACACAATCCAACTTGAGTTCCATGAGAAATATTCTCACGTTTTTTTTTTTTTTGCTCCCAGAAACTGTGTGTGCAGGCTGCTCCGTACAACCACTGCTCCTTCACCTTGGCCATCAGAACAACTAGCCCATCCATCATTACCTTTTAGATTCTCCAAGCAGGGGTCAGATACCACTCAGGCATCCTGTTGGCCTGCCCCCTCCAAGAAAAGATGCTTCTCATCTTGGTCCATTTTCTGTTGCTATAGCAAAATACCCAAGGCTGTATAACTTATAAAGAAAAAAAGACCAAAGTAGCTCACAGTTTTGGAGGTTGAAAGTCCAAAATTGGTGGCCTCATGTAGTTGGCCTCTTGTAAGGGCCTCATGGTGGGTGACATCATAGTGGAAGCAAGTACAGAGGAGATCACATGGTAAGGCAGGAAGCCTGAAAGATTCAGGGACCAGCCTCACTATTTCTAAATCAGCTTGTCATGGGAATTAACTGGGGTGCCCCAACTACCTTTATCCTTTGAAGGGCAGCATGCCCCAAGGACCTATCCACCTTCTACTAGGCCATACCTATTAAATGTTCTACTACTTAACACTATCACACTGGAGATAGTGTGATATCTATCTCCAGCCAAGAGCCTTTGGGGACCACCCCTCAAATCATGTCTTAAGCCTAGTACCCCACTCCACCTTCTGGCCACATGTCAAGTTCTTTAAATGATACCCTGAAGTTCTTCCCGTGATTTAAGGTGAAAGAGGAAGCAGCCCCCTCCCCCCCCTTGGGAGGGATGGTATCCACAGCCAATCACACATTGTTCTTGCACAAAACTCTCAAGTCTCTGTTCTCAACTCCCTTGTTATAGAGATGTGGGATTTTCTTGGAAGTTCAAGACTCCTCTTGACGACTGACTTTGAATTTTTTTTCACAGGGTCGTGTTTTAAAATGTAGTCCCTATTGTCCCCTTGCCTTAGCAAAACTGAAATAGAAGAGTCTAATTTTAGTCTCCTACTGGAGACATTTCCCCAGCACATAGCAAAGTGCCTCGCCCTCCGTGATTAATGACTCGGGCATTAGGAAGATGGATCTAGCTGTTTGTCATGATAGACGGGCATGAGGTGGAAGGAAAACCAGTTTGGATCGGCCATGATCCAGAAATAAGGAAAAAATTTGAGTAAATTAATCAGAAAAGACAAAGAAGGGCATAGTAACTCTCTTCAACAAAGGTTAAAATAATACAAAATGAAAAAGGACTGTCATGTAGGGAAGAGGAGATACAATTCATTCTGTGGAAAGGGAAGAATTAGAACAAGTGGGTAGATTTGTAAAGAAAGAGATTTGGACTCAGTACAAGAGTTTTCAAATATCAGTAGCATTATAGCCTGTCCTTGTAGTGAGCACCCCATCATCAGGAGTATTCAAGCAGAGATTGAATTCTCTCTACTCACCAACGTATCGCACCCCAGGCCTCCCCACTTCAGGAAATGACATCAGGAGTCATTGTTTGAACCCAAACCTAGGAGTCATCCTTGATTTCTCCTTTTCCTTTCCCCCCAGATCCAATCCATCAACAAATCCCATCATTTCTACCTGCAAAATATCTTGACACACATTTCCACTCATTTCTATCTACACTGGCCTCACCCATCCCAGGCCTCCACTATCTCTCAGCTAGACTCCTAATTGCTCTCCCTTTGCCTCCCTGGGAGCTACACAATAAGCTCAAGTGACCCTTATAAAAATGCAAAACAAATCATATCACAGCCTTGCTCCCCCCCCCCCCCACTATGGCTTCTCCTTGAACTCAGAATCAAGCTCCAAGGACTCAACTGAGCCTAAAAACCTCCATGTGGGGGCTGGGGTTACGGCTCAGCGGTAGAGCGCTGGCCTTGCACGTGCAAGGTCCTGGGTTCGATCCTCAGCATCACATAAAAATAAATAAAGTTTAAAACAAAACAAAACCTCCATGTGGCCTGGCCCCAGCTGCCTCTCCAAAACTCATCTTCGCCAGTCCTTCACCGCACTCACCACACCATCTTTTCAAGGCTTCCCAAATGAAGCCAGCCAGGTTCATTCCCATGGAAGGAATCTTCCCACAGATGCCACTGCTTGGGTCACTCTGGGAGCCTAGCATGACTGTCCCCTCCTGTTCATCTGGGTTCCAGTTGAAATGTAACCTTCTCTGAAAGGACTAACCTCTCGTCTAGTGAAGCATCCCATCCCACCTCTTCCATCACCACCCTCTGCCACGTTACCGTGAGTTGTGCCAACCAGTTATCCCTACCAGAAATGGCTTCATGGACTTATTGTCTGTCTGGATATAGTAGATACGGTAGGAGAGCAAGGACTGGCATTCTTTGTCCAGTACCATATCCCACATCTGCATAACAGGTACTCAGTCAACATTTGCTGAATGAATGAGTTATGGATTTTGACCAAGGACATGGGAGAGAGAGTCCCAGTCTCTCTGGAGGAAGGTGAGGCTAGACCTCCGAGGTCACTTCAAAGTTTATATCTTGGGTGACTGAATTAATTGGAAGGAAGGAGGACGAAATCTGAGATGCACTTGGAGGATAAAAGTGATGAGACATAGAATTTGGAGGGTAAGGGCAGGGGCAGTGGAGCTTAGCTCCATGACTGAACCTATGGTCGACTCAAGGATGGTAGGCCAAACTTTGAACCTGAACAGGGATTTTTGTAGGGAAAGTTTTGGAGCTTCTTTTTGGACCCGAGGACTTTCGGTAGGGAATCTGACAACAGAATCAGGGGAAGTTTGGAATAATGGGTTTGAACGAGGAATCACAAACCAAGAGCTGATCGTGAAGCCGGGAGACCACGTGCATCTGGGGATAGTCAGTGGCAAGAAAAATGGATAAGATCCCTGAGGGTGGGGCCGAGCAGTGAGCAGGAGCCAAGTGTCCTACAAATGACAAGTGACTGAGAGGAGAGAGAGCTTCAAAGAAGATAAAAGGGCTTGGAGATCAGAGAGAGGAGGAGAAGCTTGGGGAGCCAGTGTCCTGCAGATACAGCACCAGAGTTTCAAATGAGCAGCGAGGACAAAGTAGGGGAGAAACTCATACAGATTAAATGCGTGCGCACGTCGTCTAAGACAAGATAGGGCAAAAGCCAAGGATGACCTTTAAGGGACATTTTGCTAACATAATGGAATAAAAAAATCATGTGGCAAGAGATTAGGGAGGGAGTGATGAGAAGATGGACTAGCAGACGAAGACAAAGTGATTATTTAAAGATAGAGACAGGGGAAGAGGAGACATTGCAGAATTGCTGGAACAGCTGCATGGCAGGGATTTAGGGGTTTAAGAGTGGAGATCTGGGCTGGGAATGAAGCCGGGTAGCAGAGTGCTTGCCTAACAGCACCAGGCCCTGGGTTCATGCCCAGCACTGCAACAAATAAAAATTTAAAAAATTTTTAAAAATTAGAATTCTATGCATTTTTTTTTTTTAAGGAGAATAGGAAGGAGAGTGGGGGGTTGGGTGTGGGAGGCTATTCAGGAAAGGGCAAGATCTGAGGAGGTTGATTTCAGAAAAGAGGAGAGAGGTTGTCACCAGTGTGGGCCCATCTATGCTGTCTGACCCCCTCTGGGATCCTGCCCCAAGGCAGCTCTCTCCCGTTCCTCTCAAAACATCTTCAGACCCTCTCACCTCTCCTCAGAGAGCCACCCCTCATTCCTAGCAGGTGACTTTGCTTCTTGCTCCATGGAGGAAAATGCAGGCTGTGGCCTCTCCCCACTAGGCTCGCCCCTTCCTGCTCGGCTCCCCTAGGCCTCACCTGGCTCCTGTCCCTCCTCTACTAACCCACCAGCCTTCACCCCTGTCACTGCCTTCCTTCAGGGAAACCCCACCCTTGGTGACAAGATGCATGAGGAAATGAGTGAATGCATCAATACACTAAAAATACATCCCACCGTCTCCAGAAAAACAGCCTTTCAAAGTATGGTATCATTTTCCTGCCTAGAACTCTCCCACAGCTTCCGTCTTGACAGGAAGCTCACTCCTCATGACCTGTACAGGGAGCTGGCCCTGTGTACCCCCAGTCTCCTCTCCTGCCCCCTCCCACTGGCAGGGGACAGACCAGCTGCACCAGGCTTCCTGCTTTTCCCCCAACACCAACTTATTCCCTCCCGAGGGCCTTAGCCCTCCGTCTCCTGGGCCCAGTGTGCCCCACCCACCTCTGCCTCCACCAGGGGTTCTGCTTGCTGTCCCCTCCTCAGAGGGGCGGGGCCAGCTGCAGAGTTGGCAGGGCCCAGCGGCACAGGGAAAATGTAGGGCAGGTCCTCTTGTTCAAGAAGCAGGATGAAGAGCTCTCCTGCATTCTCCCGCTGTGGTCTCTCTCTATTCGTAATGGTGGGTTTAATTCGCCATTTGACAGCATGTCCCTTTGGGTAAGGGATTCCTGTGGGCAGACCTTCATAGATGGCCCACCCTGGGATGTGTGCTCCCCACCTGACTCTCTCAGTGCCTGTGCCAGTCCCACCCCCCCCACCCCCGGGCTGAGGGTGGTAGGAGTTGCTTCAGGGGTTGGGGAGTGACCAGCCAAGCATCCAAGGAGGTGGGACACGTGAGTTGAGGCTGCAGATCCAGCACTTGCTCTCACTCACAAATCACACACCCCAAAATGTTAAGATGATGACTGCAGAGCCCAGGGCCACCTCCCAAGAGTGGTGGCATATGCAAATGCACTGGCCACACACTAGTGAAGCTGGCCCTGCAGAGGGGACTTTCTCCACCACAAGATCCTAATAGACTCTCTCTACCCCCATTCCCATCTTTCCCCACTACCTGGATGCACTTGATTTTCCTATAGCACTTGTAACTCCCCTAAAACTGTGTTTGTGTAGTATCCATCTCTCCTACTGGAATGCAAGCTCCCTGAGGACCAGGACTTTGTCTGCCTTGCTTGCTGCCAAATGCCAGGCATGTAATAGAAGCTCAGTAAAGAGCTGTCGAATGAATGTATGCATGAAAAGTTCATAGAATCCCTTCACCCATTTGGCCTATGTTCAGTCCCACTTAAAAAAAAGCAAAATGCTTTCCCCATGCTGTTCATCAAGACACATCTTGTTACACTTGAGCTGAGTGTACACTTGAGGGAAGAGAGAACTCGTTCTCTGTCAAGGCACTTGAGCTAAGAATTTTTTTTCCCTTTCATTTTCAGATCTCAAATATGTTGCATCTTCGTTAAATCCTCATTCTTCAATTTTCACTTTGAAAGAGAGATTAAAGTGCTCCTCCAAGAGAAGAAATAACAACATAACAACGGGCAGCCATATGATCTTCTGCTTATGGAGCACTGACCATGTGTCAGTGGCAAGCCAAGAAGAGTCATTCTCTCTTTGTTCTTGTTCCGTGTTTTGCTTTCACCCTGCAGCCTGGGGTTCAAGGGCAGCCTCAGGAAGGCTCACCCTGCTAGGATCCACTTCCTCCCACAGCATACTGCACCTACATTGGATCAGAATGACTTGTCTGTGCTGCGGGCTTTTGGAGACAGACTGCAGCTACCTATCCCTACCCCTACTGCACCCACCCTTCCTCTCTCAGCAAACTCTTAGTTTTCCTTTCTTCTCACCTAAAGGGTTAACTCTTCAGGGGAGTCTTCCTCAAGTGCTCAGACAAGACCCTCGTGGTTGGTTCTTACAGCACCTGTCCACCTCTATAGATTTCCATGATGTCAATGAATTTCTTAATTGTGTGATTTGTTTAGTGACTACCTCCCTTACCAGGCCATCAGCTCCATGAGGGAAGGGAATGTCACCCCCTGAGCTCTTAGCCCACTGCCTGAAGGACAGGTGTGTAGTAAATATCTGATGAAGAAACGTGCATCCCCTAGTGCTTAGTGGTGGTGTTCGACAGAAGCTTGACAGGCGTTTGTTGAATTATATTGGGAAAATATTTTTTTTTAATCTCACCAATTATGACTTGCTTAGAATGAGTTGTTTTTCCTTGTTATCAAAATAAAAGACAGCTTGGATAATTAAGCCATTTCCCAAAGAATGGTCTTTCCTAACTGGAAGACCAGCCTATTAAACCATCTGGAGGTAATAAATGAGCAACCCCTTGGAAACATGCAAAGCTCAAGAGTTGCACAGGTGAAGACGCTTTTCCTTCTCTTATAAGTATCACCATGGACTCTCTTTTCTCCGCTAGCAAGTGTCACTGGTGGTGTGCTGTACTCAAACCTATAAGCTATGCTCGAACTTGGTAACCCTTAAAATCATTGTTCCAGGTTTTGGAGACATTTGATACTAAAAGTAATTGTAGGCAGACTTTTGAAATAAAAAACCTAACTGCTCTATTGGTTTCTCCTATCAGAATAAAGTCTCTAGAGGCTGGGCACGGTGGCACACGCCTGTAACCCCAGCAGCTTGGGAGGCTGAGGCAGGAGGATCCAGAGTTCAAAGCCAGCTTCAGTAACTTAGTGAGGCCCTCAGCAACTCAGTGAGACCCTGTCTCTAAATAAAATACACAAGTTACAAAAGGGGGGTGCTGGGGGGATGTGGCTCAGTGGTTGAGTGATCTTAGGTTCAATCCTTGGTACCCAAAAAATAAAAAGACCCTAGAGTCGAGGATTCCAATGAAGCTGAAGGCTGCAAACGGTCCTTTGAGAGAGGGGAAATCACTCTCTGTCAAAGCAGTGGAGCTGTTCCTCTCTCCCAGGCAGAATCAATAGTGACAAATGGCAGGGCTGGAAACGAACACTTTGCTCCAGTGGCCAGGCGTCGTGGTAAGTCCTAATAGAAGATTTACCTTTATTGGGGTGATTGTTGTTTCTGCAGGTCTTTATGTTTTGATCTATCGATTCTCTATTTAGTAATAACGGGACGCGGCACTGATAGATAATGTGTGTCAACAGCAATCTCCTGCACAGAGGCTGGTGCTTTCCTGAAGTGTTGGGTGGCTTTTCACTTTTTTTTTTTTTTTTTAAGAAATAAGCAAAGTGGGTGTTGTCCACCAGTCCTGAGGGTCCTGGTCTCTGGAGCCCAGTGACACAGAGGCTGCTGTCATCACTGTCCCTGTGCCCCACTTGCTGCCACCCCTTCTTACCCACCTCATCTCCGTCACGTCTACCTAGTGTGACATTAGTCGCAGTGTGCCTTGCCGAGTGGCTTTGTGGAGAAACCACACTCTATGAAATGTCATTTATGGCCTTCATACTATTACCCATGTGACATCTTTTACGTTATTACAACCGATTAGGCAGCGGCCATCATGTAATTTTATAGAGAGTTTATGTGTGTGCACCCATACACACACACACACACACACACACACACACACTCACCTATGAATGGAACAATTTATCCTCACTTGACTTTCCATTTTATCAAGGTAAATGGAACACTATCTTCATCAAATGCCATTATGCCATATTTGTGTTTTTTAAATATTTATTTTTTAGTTGTAGTTGGACACAATATCTTTATTTTATTTAAATATTTATTTTTATGTGGTGCTGAGGATTGAACCCAGGGCCTCGCACGTGCTAGGCGAGCGCTCTACCGCTGAGCTACAATCCCAGCGCCATGCTTTATGTTTTCCCCTGAGACCTAACCAAGATTCAAAAAGGTTCATTTAACAGTTTTCATCTGACTCCGTATCTGAATAATGGCGCCATAGCTGGGAGATTCCAGGACCTTGGAGCTGGTGGTGGCTGGCGATAGGAGAGCCTCTGAGCTGGAGTCACCCTGTGAGAGAGCTGAAGACTTCAGTGAATATGGTTAGCCTTGCTTTGACTTCTCCCTGAAGATGACAGTAGAGTCACCTAAAATAAGAATGCATGCAGTAGGGACAGGAAGGGGATCCTAGATAAACAGCATTGGTATGAAAACAGGTGATGCCCAGGACTCAGGCTCACTTTGCTAGACCTCTCCTCTCTACTGACCAGACTCAGGCCGAAAAATGTCCTTGAAGGGGTCGCAGGGAGCAGTCGGTTCTCCCACCGTTGTACCATCCTATTAGCACTTCCCATCTCCAGTGGAACTTACTCATTTTCACAATTCCTCTGTTCCCATTAGCCTTTGATCTCTGCTCCATATAATATCCACACCTCCTGTTTTGACCTTCTCTAACTCATTTCTCTGTTCCCCATCTGAGTCTCTCCCTCTCTCTCTCTCTCTCCCCTCTCTTTTGCAGTGCTGGGGATCAAACCCAGGGCCTTGTGCATGCTAAATAGGCACTCTACCACTGAGCTACCTTTAAAGTCTAGCACAGTGCCTGGTACAAAATGTGCTCAGATAGAAGCCACATGCTTTATTCAGAAACAGGTAAGTACTATAACAGAATTTCCTTGGAGATTCTGCCTCCTTTTTAATTTTTCATCATTTAAAAGAAGCTAACTTTTTATTATGGAAATATTTGAAAAGACATAAAAATAGAGATCACGATGTACACCAGTTTATGCATCCATTGATGGCTAAGCCTAACCAATCCACACCCCACCCTCTTCCTTGCTCACATTTTTCTAAAGCCATACAGATATCAGATGAATTCCTCTCTAAATATTTGGGTTTGAAGCTCTAAAAACTAAAGATTCAATTCCCCCCTAAATTACCACAATGGCATCATTGCATCATTTTTAATCTAAAAAATAATTAAAATTTCTTAATGGTACCAACTATTCAGTTCAAATTTGTAGTATCACCAATGTCACATGTTTTTAGAGTTTGAATCAGGATCCAAATAAGAAGCACACATAGGAATTGGTTGATGTACCTCTTAAATTTCATTGAATTTGTAGGTTCTTGCCTCTTTTATTTATTTTTTATTTTTAAGATATTTTTCAGTTGTCAATGGACCTTTATTTTATTTATTTATATGTGGTGCTGAGGATTAAACCTAGGGCCTCACACATGCTAGGCAAGCGTTCTACCACTGAGCCACAACCCCAGCCCATCTCTTTTATTTTTTAACTCTTTATTTTTAGATAATTTTAGATTCACCTATGGAATAAGGAAGAATGCAGAAAGATCCCTAAGCCCTTTATCCAATTTCTCTCAATGTTAGTTCTTATAAAACTACAGTTTAATATCACAACCAGAAAACTGAGTTTGATATTATCTGATCTTAACTCAGATTTCAACAGTTCTATATACTTTCATTTATATGAGTGTGTTTAGGTTTACATAGCTTTATCACATATGATTTGTACGACCACCTCCATAGTCAAAAAACAGAACAGTTCCACCACAAAGATTCCTTGTGCTACCCTAATAGGCACAGCTACTTTCTGAACCTCCCTTACCCTCTTCCTCTATTTCTCATCTCTATAATTTTCTTTTTTTGTAATGCTGGGGATCAAACCTAGGGCTTTGGTCATCTAGGCATGTACTCTACCACTGAGCTACAGCCCCAGAACCCCATCTCTATAATTTTGTCATTTCAAGAATTTCATATAAATGGAATCATACAGTACTTAATATTTTTGAGATTGGACGTTTTAAAATTCAGCATAATTCCCTTGAGGTTGGTCCAATTTTTATATGTACTAATAGTTTGCTCTTTTCCATTGTTGCATAGTCTTCCATAGAATGAATGTATCACAGTTTGTTTAACCACTCACTCAGTGAAGGACACCTGAGTTGCTTTCAGTTTGGGGTTATTTTGAATAAAGATTCTGGAAAACATTTTGTAAGAAACTGCCACACTCTTTTCTGAATTTCACATTTCCACTAATAAGGTATGAATGATTTAGTTTCTCTGCATCTCTGCTAGCATTTGATCTAATAATAATAATTAGTGGTGTAGTAATAATAAAATAATAATAATTATTAGTATCACTAATTAGTATTACTACTGCTACTACTACTACTAATTATTATTTTTGGTGATTTCCATAGGTATGGAATAATGTCATTGTAATTCTTTTAAAAAAAATTAATCTTGGTATAATAGCTCATTTTTTGTCCTAGTATAAAATCTTATTATGAGGCTGAGGCAGGGGTTGGGGATATAGCTCAGTTGGTAGAGTGCTTGCTTTGTATGCACAAGGCCCTGGGTTCAATCCCCAGCAATGCACACACACACACACACACACACACACACACACACACACACACACACACAAAAGACTGAGGCAGGAGAATCGTGAGTTCAAAGCCAGCCTCAGCAATTTGGCGAGGCGCTAAGCAACTCAATGAGACCCAGTCTCTGAGATACAAAATGGGTCTGGGGATGTGGCTCAGTGGTCAAGTTCCCCTGTGTTCAATCCCTAGCATCCCCCCGAAAAAAATCTTACTATGGAAAACAAGACTCAGCTAATATGTTGGTATAAATCCTTCAAATGTTTTTTTCCTCAGGCATAGCTGTCTATAATTTAGAAAATTGGAAACATATGATATATAATTTTTCATCCCATGGTTTCTCAAATGTTACATGAGAAATATGTTCTTATATACCCTGTGAAATATTATTTGAAAACATGTTTTTAATGTTGTTGTATAATATTTTATCATTTGGAGTTAACTTTTTAACTATTGTTTTTTGGACATTTATGTTATTTTCAATTTTTTGACATAAATATTTTTTGAATATCACGTATAGATTTGTATGATATTTCTAGTTATTTCTTTGTAATTTATTATAGAACTGAGCTTACAGGGACACAACATAAAGACTTTTAAGACTTTTGATACTCACATCCACATATCTAAAGTACTTTCCAGAAAGATTACATTTGTGCTCACAGTGTGCCTATCTCACCGAACCCTCAATAGCAATGAATGTTATGTTCCTCTCCTTGTCAAGTTGATAGAGAAAAATATCTCATTGTTTTAATTTGTATCTCTTTGATAATAAGTGAAAGTGTAATGTGTTCATCAGTTTTATTAGTTATTTGTATTTCTTCCTTAACTAATCTTCAATGTTCTCCTTTAGCTTATTTTTCTACTGGGGTGTTCATGATTTTATTGCTAATTTGAACAATGTCTTTCTGTAAGTGATTTGGACAGACTGGGAGATGGATAGTGGGGGTGAGGTGGAGTCTGGCTGGGTTCTTCTCACATGCCATTCTCTCTGCCACCCACCTGCCTGGAACTCAGGCTGAAGCCTAGAGCTGCTGATCACAGTCACATTGAAACATTGAAGTCTGGGATTTGTAAAATAGTTCAAAATTCTTTGCTTTGTGTTTCTTCTTCTTTTTTTTTTTTTTTTTTTAAAGATTGTGTTTCCCCTGAGGCAACCTTGGCAGAAAACCGGGCCTCCTCCCCTGGATTGCTGTTTCCGAGTGAGAATCAGCCCTCATGATTCTGCAACATGGAAAGTAAATAGGACCAGCCCAAGAGCTTGGAGCAGGAAAACAAGGGTGCCTGTATTTCAGAAGCTCAGGAGAAAGGAAACCCAGGCTGTGGGAAGGAAATCATGGCAAAAAGGGAGGGGAGAACACAACCTGGGCACAGAACACCCGTCATTTCGGATTCTCCTCACCACCCTGGGAGGCAGGAGCAAGCCCCATTTCACAGAGGAAGAAAGCAAGCTTCCAAGAAGAAATGTGACTTGCTCAGCATCACACAGCTTGAAGGTGCGCCTGGCAGCAGGGCTCAGCCATGCCAGGGCCTCTCCAAGGCTCCCATGTCTGAGACCCCGAGCTGAGGAAAGCTATTTTTGCACATGTGTCTGGGAAGGCCCTGGAGCGCTCTCTCTCTCTCTATTCACTTTAAATTCATGGGCCAGATCATCCTGGGGTGCTAGGAACACATGAATCTGTTTTGATTTTTCTTTAGCTCTCCCTGTTTTCTTCTCCTGATAGAGACAAGATATTTCCTTTTTGTTCCTCTCAACAACAATTAAAAAAAAAAAAAAACCTATAAAGACTAAGAAGAGTCCCATCGTTTCCCTGCGGACTGCAATATCCCGTGATATCAGGGAAAGTTCTCTGTCAGAGCTCAGCCACCTTCATTTGCCCTTAGCTATTTTGGGGACAATATGATTTGTTAAGTCTTAACTTCAACCTGTATTTCTTAAAAGAGGACTTTTAACCGTGGATATTTATAATCTCCTCTGCATCTTCAAAGCACTTTACAATATTAACTAATTAAACCTCAGCAACACCTTTGATGAACTCCTTTTTATAGATGTGGGAAAAGAGGCATGAAAATAATAAGAAACGCCCTTGGCCGTGATGGAATCTGCATTCCAAGGTAGGCAGGAGGATTTGAAATTTCCTGTCTCCACCCCTCATAAACCAACAAACCAGTCTCCTGCCTTGGTGTCTTGGAAGGACACCATCTACCCAGATAGTTCTTACATTCTTTTATAAAAAAAAAAAAAAAAAGAGCTTCCTCAAAAGTGCCTATCTTCTGTCCAGGGCCTTTACTATTCATTCTGCATGGTGTTCTGCCATAACTCTATTCCCTTCTTAAATCAAAGGAGCCGCTGGGAAAGGTGAACACAAGGCCCAATTCTTGTGGCTCCACTCAGTTCCCTTGCGTCTCCCCTTGGAGTCTATTCTTAGACATACCTTCCGTTCAGGAATCCAAGGTAAGCCAGGTTTATCTGGCAACATCCCCAAAGATTTCTTCTCTCCATATGTCCAGACAGAAAGCTAAGCAGTAATTCAAAGGCAGAAAGGGGTCAGCAATAACCATTTTTACAGCTACCAGGCAGAAACTCTTTGTCGATTTCATCTTCAACACAATTTCCCAATTGCTTGAACGTTGGAGGAATCACTTGAAAGGTGAGAGTTATGGGCAGCTGTTGCAGCCGGGTGAGATTCTTGCTGACAGGTATCAGGCTGTTATTAGCATCCTATGTTCTAAATTAAAGGAGAAGACCTATCTTTGAAGATATCACGGAGCTGTGGAAGCTTGGTGGAGATGGGGTGGGGCACTGGAGGACCCAAGCTCAACAAATAAAATCATCCTGAAGGACTCTCTCCCTAAGCATTCATTACTCTTTGCTGAACTTGATATATTGGTATATTTCAGGTGGGGTTATCATGGTGACGCTAAAGACCTGATGTCAAAAGCCAGTCCTGAAATTCGGTGGTGTTCAGAAGTTGTGTGACTTGATGCTCCCTGTACCCCAACCCAAATCAGACTCCACAAGTTCAGTAGAATAACTTAGGAGATTTGCACAGAAAACCTGGAGTTGAGTTTTGGTTCTACTACCTACTAGTGATATGATCAGTGAACCTTGCTAAGCTATGGTTTCCTCACTCTAAAATAGAAGAGTAATAATAATACTTGCCTTACCTAATTGTTGGGGAAAATAAAATGAAAATTTCTTTGCACTTTAGGGAATTGTATCAATTTGGGTTTTTAAGTGATAATGGCTCATACTGAGCCGTTACTATGTGCCAGATATTCTTTGTAATATGCATGATCTCATTTACCCTCCCCATGATCCTATGAGATAAATATGATAATCAGGCCCCTCTTACAGTTGAGGAAGATGAAGCCTAAAATCATCCATTTAATAATGGATGCAACTTCACACATATTATCTTCCACAGATTATTTTTGTGGGTGCTGGGGGGGGTGCTGGAGAGAGAACCCAGGGCTTGGTCCATGCTAGGCAAGTGTTCTACTACCGACCTACCACCCCAGACCACATATTGTCATTCCGACATTTCCTTTCCGATATCCTGTCATTCCAAATCAAATATAACCAGCCTCCAATAAAATTCACTATCTCCTCTTAAACCACAGTCTTGCCTTTAACTTCACTGTTTGCCAAAGTCGCCGTTCCTCCCACACCCCTGGCTTGAAATCTCTGGCTCTATTGGATTGCTCCCTTTGGGGCTCAAGTGGCCCCCTGGCCATCCAGCTTGATCCTCCAAATAGATCTCCATCCTTTCCTCCCAACTCCTTTGTCTCTACCATGAGTGGAACCCCAGGTCCTCAAACATGGATGGTGCAGTGGTTTTCCTGATTTGTTTTTCTAGCTTTACTCCATCCTGCATCCCCCCTGGCTGATCGGTTCTAAAATATCACTTTCATCAGTCACTTGCTTTGTCAAGAAGTTTCAGCTGCCTTTGGGAGAAGGCCCGTGTTCCTGACTCTGAAGCTGTAGGCCGTCCATGGCCGGGTCCCACCCCACTACCCAGCGCCACCTCCCTCCACCCCTGAGGCACATCTAGGGCTCTCCTGCCTTCACACTTCAGCTCACAAACTTTCTCTTTTCCTTTGTGGCCTTTTCCCCCTTTCTATTTACCGAAGGGCAACTCTCTAAGAGCCAAATCAATACCTTGCTTGACTTCCTGATTCCAAAATAATATATCTATTTTTCCAAATCGGTTCTTACCGATGACTCTTATATTACTCTCTGGGCTGTGTTTACTACCATTGTTAGTTAATCATTCACAAATAATGTGTTATCTCACCTTTGTGCTGGAAGGAGATGGATGGAAAATGTGCCTTGTATTTCTTCCTCTCCGACACACACAGCACCAAAGACCTACCTTTGATGGCAGCCAAGCACTGTGTGGCACGGTGGGGACGTGGGGCTGAACAAGACATGGTAAGGGGCTCACAGGCTAATAGAGAAGCTCCATATGCGAACAGATCATCACCATCGGATATTCAACAACTAGTGAAGACACGCCTCAAGGATTCTGGGAGCATGGACAGACGCACTAACAACTCCCTGGAGAAAGACAAGGCCTCACAGAGCGTACCTCCCGCAGACTCTTCAAGGATGCTTAGAAAATAGCAGCTCTTAAGGTGGAGAAAGGCTTTTGAGAAACAGAGAAAACCATGTTCAAAGGCCCAGAGGCATCTGATGTGAGGCCAGATGAGAGAAGGAAGCAAAGCTCTTGGAAAAGAACCAGGAGAGGGAGATGGACAGAATCTAGAGCACAAGGACCTGGTTATGCAGGGGAGATGGGTGCTGATCCCGTGAGGCAGGAGGAAGCCATGAGAGGTGAGAGGCGAGGAGGTGACACAGCCAGATTTGTATTTTAGAAAATTAACTTGAGCTGGGTGCGGTGGCACTTGCTCATAATCCCAGTGACTTGGGAGGCTGAGGCAGGAGAATCATAGGTTTAAGGACCATCTCAGCAACTTAGTGTAGCAAGAGCCTGTCTCAAAATAAGAAAAAAAAAAATAAATAAAAAGGGCTGGGGATGTGGCTCAGCAGTAAAGTGTCCCTTGGGTTCAATCACTAGTCCCCCCCCCCCCAAAAAAAAAAAAAAAAAGAAAAGAAAATGAACTTTGGCAGCAGCATGTACATAGTGATTGGAGGGAGATACAGCAAGAGATTCTGGGGGTCTGGACCAAGGCCAGGATAATGGGAACAGAGAGGTCTGTGTTAAGAGGAGAACAAATATTGGACGTGGTAGACCACTGGGTGCGGTGAGTGAGGGAAAGGATCGTCACTTACCTGAGAGTCTAGCACTAGGGAGACCCTCCTTACCAGGGTGGAGAGTGCAGAGGCAAAGACAAGTGCTGCTGTCACTGTCCTTTGGGCGGGTTAAGGAATGAGACAGATGGGGATCCATTAAAAGCCCCAGGAGAACATGGATAAGGAGAGGTTTCTGGGCAGGTAAATATTTCTAGTGCCTGCCTATCTCAGAACTTGGCACACGGTGGGTGACTTAGCAAATGTTTGTGGAGGAATGAAATGACCTCACGGGGCAGGCCTGCACGCAGTACTTGATGGACTACACCCCCAGGTAAAACCAGGCCCTTATTTTCATGACAAAGGGTATAATATGAACTAGGGCTTCTGGTGATGTGAGATTGCACAAGCCCTGAGGGACCTCGGACAGTCAGGGCCGGGCCTGGTTGGCACAGACACTCTGCCTTCTCTGACCAACACCCTTCAAGGGACAGTATGAACCAGGGAGCCACAGTGCAGATCCCTGGCCTGGCTTTGATGTCTGACCACACAGACCCTGCATGTGGCCTGGGAGGTTTCTCTCAAAGACACCGGAAAACAATGGGTCTTAAGGGCCAATAAACGTTGATGTTAAAATAAACAAGACATAGATATTTAGTACGTTTGTTCTTTTTTACCTGAGAAATATGAAATTCATCCCGATACATCTTAACTTATTCCAAATGTATATAAATAGCCCTTTTCTGGTCTCTTATAAATAACATCCTAAATGTATCCCAGGAAATTGGGTATGAAGGACGGGGAAAGGATGGAACGAGGGAGAAAAGAAGAAGTGGAAGAGAAAAACAAAAGCCCAACAGAGAGACTTAAGAAATGGCCCGATTCCCGCAGTACATTCCAGGCCTTTCAGCTTAAGTCAGCAGACCCGAGTGACGTCCCGGGACGTGGAATTCTAAATGTTAGTGGACATGTTTCACGGGGACAGCACAAAGCCATTAATTTCTTTGGCATTTTTAGCACTTCATTGCTGTTCCCAGGATGTTCAAGTTAATAGAAAATTTGCAAGCCAAGGATATTTCATGCCTGCATAACTCCAGTTAAAAAACACAGTATTAGGCAATATTTAGAATAGGTATAGACTATGTTTACACAGGTCCAGTAAGTGCTATTTAAAAGATGAGAAATGCATTTTTCTCACTTTGTTTTTACTGTTACCAGACGCTGATCACTATAGCAATATCATGTTCAAGGGTACATTTCCATCCACGATGTAAATGCCACTCAACGCCATGATAGACCTTCCATGACGATGCAGAAAGGAACGAAATAGCACGTGCTTGAAGTACAGAGGGCAAATTGGCAAATTTTATTGTATTGATGACAAGCATGAGAGGTAGTCTATCCAGAAGTACCTGTTTTCAGGTACTTTATTATATATTTCGGTACTGATTATAAGGCATCTCCTCCCCCATTCTTTTCTTAAAGTCGTAGGCTGTAGATAGATTTATCTTCTAGCAGAATTTACCCATTTTTATAGATTAAAAAAATCCAATAAGGGTTGAATAGTTAGTATCCTCCTGGTAGCAAGTGACGGAAAATCTAATACAAATGAACTTAGGCAAAAATGGAATTTATTGGCCCGTGTACATGAGACAGTGGGGAAGCATCATTTTAGATGTGGCTGGATTCAAAGTTCAAATAACGTCCCCCCTTCGATGGCTCTCTGCCACCCTTTTTTTTTGGCTTCTCTCCTAGACTCGAAGTGCAAATGGTGGAAAATGGCAGAGCCCGCCTTGGCTTCTGGAAGAGCGTAAGTGCCTGCTCCTGGCCCAGAAGTCTTATGCATTTCATTGGCTCTCGTGACCCTCCTTAGAAGGTGCTGGTGGCTTAGTTAGGTCACAGGCACCTCCCAGGGGAGCCAGCGTTTCCCTCCAAGCACTGGGGCTGTGTTGAGAGAACTGGGGTACCACGCTGCATGCACAGAAGGAAATCCCAGAAAACAACTGTGGCCTTGCCATGTTCTGTGTATTTAAATTAAAAATTGAAAACATCATTTTTCTCTCCCAGGCAAAGTCTTTTCCCATCTCAAGGAGGAGTTCCCAACAGGGAATTATTATATTTTTTTTAAAGGATTGAGGGAAGCTGAATGAAGCCTGTGGGTGGACCCCTAGGTGTTTGTTTCCTCCTCTATCTTCCATTGTCACCACCAGCCTCTCATCAAATCTCTGCAGCATCTTCTCCAGAACAAAGTGTCTAACCAAGATGTCTCTCGGATTCCTTGAGAAGCGCTTCATGGAGTCTGACCTTCTTCACTGGATCCTGAAATTTTCCGTTTACATTTCCACCTCCCTGACACACCAGCCTGACGATTTGGGTGTCACCTCAACCCCCTTCCAAGTTTGCTTGTGTTTTTCGTTCGTTTGTTTGTTTGCTAGGGAAAGTCAAATTCTGACAGCTGTGTATGATATTATTTTTCACCCAGATGTTGGGCCAGCACAGCAGAGAAGTCAGAGACTTGAGTATTATCTCACGGCTCCGCGTACATCCATTTCTTTTTCTCATTCTTTGGAGCCCTTCAGATTCTTTCAAAGTTAATTCCCCACTCACTTCCCTTGTCGTAAATGTGAATTATGCAGCCATCTTCCTCAACTGTGTCCCCCAGATTTTACTCTATCACTGGGCAGAATCCATTTGCCGGATGAAAATCTATGTTCCTCAAAAAACTGCTGAACACGCCTGTGTAATCAGGCATGCTAAGTGTCAGGAGGAGGAGTCGGTGCTGCAAGCACAGGGTGATGTCAGGGAGTTATTCCCAGGGGCACGGCATGTCCTTGCTGCCAGCAAATCTCTCAGGCCATTCAGAAATCCTCACTGCATTCAGGCAAAGGTTCTGCTGCGACTTTTGGAAAACTGCACAGATCGGCTTCTCTTCCTATTTATCCAAAATCAAATAAATGAAAAAATGGACTTTTCTGTATTTGCCATAGATGCATCTCCATCTTTTCTCATGCAGTCAAAAGGTCTTCGTTAGAAATGCAGAAAAGAGGAAGACACCAATACCTGTCACTGTATCTATAAATTGTAAATTGTCTCAGTTATGTATTTCTTGAACACATCACTCCAGCACTTGGTCGCTTAAAACAACCACCATTTTATTAGTTCTTGATTCTCAAGGTCAACCATTGGGACTGGAACCAGCTGGTCTTTTCTGGGACGGGTTTCGCCAGAGACATTCATGTGGCTGTCATCATCTGGCAGCTCAGATGGGGTCTGGCCTCCCTCGTATGTATGGGGGTTGGTGCTGGCTGTGAGCTAGGTCACTGTCTCCAGAAGGTTGGCTTGGGTTTCTTCACAGGGTGCCAGAGAAGTTCTCAGCAACAAGAGAGTCCAGCCCAGTTGGCAAGTACACGTCAAGTCTCTGCTTCTGTCAAATTTGCTAATGTCCCATCAGCCAAAGCAAGTCATGTGGCCAAGTCCAGAGTCGGTGTGGGCAGGAACTATCCAAACGCGTGGGGCGGGAGGCAGGACCCACGGATGACCATCACTATTAAAGTCTATCACCTATGTTAAACGTCTGGGGTCATTTCATTTCTTTCCTGAAAAATGAGATTTACCTGGAAATGTGTCAGGGCCAGCCTATTACCAGGAGGAACATCTGTCAGAGATTTATAGATACAGAGTAGCAATATAAGCTTTTTATAGATTTTTATTGGCACCAAAGAACATAATCCATGCGTGGAGGCAATATCCCAGTTATAAAATCAAACTCACTTAAAAAATGGGAGTCTTAGCTGGGCGTGGTGGTGCATGCCTGTGATCCGAGCCTCTCTGGAGGCTGGGGCAGGAAGAATGCGAGTTCAAAGCCAGCTTCAGTAAAAGTTTGGTGCTAAGCCACTCAGTGAGACCCTGTCTCTAAATAAAATACAAAACAGGGCTGGGGATGTGGCTCAGTGGTCAAGTGCCTCTGAGTTCACTCCCTGGTACCTACCTCCCCCCCCCACCCAATGGAATTCTTTAGTTCAAAAGGAGCAAGATGTTCCGATGTGCTACAGTATAATAGGGTAACGATAGGTAATAATAATGTACTTTATTATTTCAAAAAGAGAGAAGAATTGAGGGCTGGGGTTGTGGCTCAGCGGTAGAGCACTCACCTAGCATGTGTGAGGCCCTGGGTTCAATCCTCAGCACCACATAAAGATAAATACATAAAATAAAGATATTGTGTCTAACTATAACTGGAAAAATAAATATTAAAAAAGAGAGAAGAATTTGAATATTTTCACCATAAAAAAATGATAACTGCAGTTGATAGAAGTGTTTGCCGTGATTTAATCATGAAAATTTATACAGGTCTCAGAACATCACACGGTATTCCATAAATATGGGCCACTTTTATGTTTGTATGTATCAGTTAAAAATAAATCTAAGACTTTAAAATGGGAGTCTAGGCATGTACCCAGTCCCTGCCTAGATATTTAATAGGCAGCAACACTTGGGGTCCTTCCACAGGACTTCCAGTACAGGTGAGACTTCTGTTGGGTCGCCCCAGTCCTGGTAAGAAGGGAGAGAAGAGGTGATTGACAGTTCACCGTCACTAGCATTTCCTGAGCATTTTTTCTCAGTCCCTTTGTGGGGTGTAAGTCTTGAACAACTCTGTGAGGTGGATAGTAATCTTTGTCCCCATTTGACAGATGTGGAAACTGAGGTTTAGGAAAGCTTACCTTACCCAAGTTCATATGGCTAAAGCAGAAGGGCTGGGTCCTGAACTCTGTCCGTAGAGCCTCAGTTGTTGTCTACTAAGTTGCGCTACTCATTCCACCACATGGGACAAAAGGGTGGGGTCCTGCAAGGGTGTCTGTCCTTGGCCCAACATGTCAAACTATATATATATAGTCCTGTGTGTGTTGCTCCTTCTTGAAACAGCTTCCTCCCATCAGACTCCTGGACTTCAAGCCATGGACAGGGTTTTCATGGTGATTCCAGCCTCAGAATTGTGGATGATGAGGTTGATCACTTCTTAATTGAGCTCTGGGCCCCTTTCCCAGTAAAATCGCTCCTGCAAAGCTCTTGCCTGAGAGAAGTCAAAACCTCTCTCTCTCTTTACTCAGCTGTGAGGCAATGTCCCTTATGGTTTTTGGTGCAGTTGCTGCTAAGCCTGGCCCCTCTGGGTCTAAAGACATAAATAATCCTCTGTTTATGCCACGACTTTCCCATCAAACGGTGTAACTGAAGATCAGAGGTTTAGAATGACTGCCTCCCGACACATCTTCATAATGCAGTCAGCCCAGTGATACTAGTAGGTACAGAGGACCATTAGAGGTGAGGAAGGATGAGAAATGCTATTCTGGAATTAAGTCAATTTCTCATAGCCATTAAAAAAAAAGTCATAGCAAAATAAGTCAGTCAAGTCCCTGTGCCTCTGTGTTCTGTTCCCAAGTCCCTACCTCCCCCTTCAGGAAACTTGGCCTCCATTCTTCCTTCCCTTCCACACACCATGAGCATCATCCAGATTTTAAATTAGGTTTTTGTGAAATGAGGCCCCACAGATTTTTTTTTTTAACCATTGTCCAGTCATACACTTTTTGGCAAAGAGGAGCTAATAAGCAACAGCACATGTCTGAAAACTGTCCTTACACCTGCTTTGCAGGGAGATGGATTTAGCAGAAGAGAAGGCAGTGTTTAGCTAATTTTGAAGAAGAATAAATGCATTAGATGGTATTCAGTGGAACATGATTTGCATAGCATGTAAATTATATAGAATTGAATGCAGAAAACTCGGAGCTTTCTGATGGTGAATGGGTCTAATTTATAGCTATTTCCAGGGACCAAAACACTCTGAAACAATAACTGGAAGATTTACTTTGCATCTGACAATTTGTAGAACTTGCAAAATAGGTTAGGATCTCCCCCCCCCTTCTCCTCCTCCTCCTCCTCCTCCTCCTCTTCTTCTTCATTAAACCTCTTTATTAATACATTATAATTTTAAAAACATAGCACACTACTTTTTTTTCTAATTTTGCACCAAAGTTGTCAACCATGTATCATCTTGCCTCAATGTACAAGTTCTCAATTCATATTTATGTATTTATGAAATTTGCTGTTCTCAAAGTGGAAGAAATCCTAGAAAAAATTAATTATTTAACGAGTCTCAATATTCAGATTTGTGGTTGTTCGCTTAGAAACAGAATATAAATTTGGAGGCACATTTAAAATTTAACCAGAACTCAATGCAAATTAATATCCACATGGGCAATGTGCAGTCAGATGAAAAGAGATGAAAAGAACATCTTCAGAGAAGCTAGGACAGAGAATTTGCTTCACCACGAAGCTTGTTGTTCTGACTCAGTAATAGAACGAGGTACCTGGCAGGAAGGAGCCTAGATTCTGATTTCAAATCCAGCCTCAAAAGTACTGCTCAGAAGAAATTGGGAAGAAAGTGCCTGGAATTCTATTGAAGTAGGATTTGCAGAACATCTTAGGAATGCTTACAAGAGAATCTCTGAGTAGACAAAATGCACACAGATATTGGCCTCAAGAAATGAACCGTCCAGTGTGCGGTGGATGAACATCTATCAAACCCAGGGCAAAATGTGCAGGAAGTTTGGCACTCGGCAGAGACGATGGTTCTGCAATGTGGTGAATAGACTAAATGCCATTGAATTGCATATTTTGAAATGGGTTAATTTTATGTTATGTGACTTGTACCTCAATGTTTTAAAAACTGTACTGTGGTAGGGCACAAAAGGAGAAATAAGAAACCTCATCTACTTGGGAGTCTTTGCCCATCATCTGAAGAAAAGAAGGCTAACACTTGGACAGGGAGGGCATCTGAGTGAATATCTTGGTTCTCTTTCTGTTTTACTTGAGGACATCTGGTCTTTTGAAAACTTTGCCATTGTCTGGCCATTCTGGGTCAGGACACAAGTGCTCCCAAGAGCCCACAGAGAGTTGGAGGCCACAAAAGTCTCATCTGACCATAATACCAGAGTCCTGGAGGGAAAAGGGCATTAGATTTAAAAACAACTCTGCTTTTATTTTGCTGTGTGGCCTTGGCCAAGTTAATTAACCACTCTGAAATACTGTTTCCTCACTAGCAAATTGGGGGCCATAAAAACTATCTAAGATGATTTGGAAAAATGTTAATATCATACGCAAGGTATACTGCACAGAGACACCAATAAGTATTAGTAGCAATCCTTCCTTTCCTATCTCCCAGCCCCCCTGACTCAGTTGAAGTTCTCATCATAAAAGTCATTTCCTTTGCCAGGCATGGTGGCACATGTCTATAATCACGTCTACTTGGGAGGCTGAGGCAGGAGGATCACAATTTGAGGCCAGCCTCAGTAACTTAGGGAAACCCTGTCTCAAAATAAAATTTAAAAAGGGCTAGCAATGCAGCTTGGTCGTAGAGCATCCCTAGGTTCAATCCCCGTATTGGTGGTTGGGTTTCTGTGAGGCAGGAACAACTCTGGCCTGAAACATTCCTCTCCTGGGGTGACAATTGCCCTGGAGGAATGCTGTTCTCCTGACTTGGTCTTTTCCTGTGGAGGGACTGCACTCTAGCAGCAATCTGCAAAGGAAATGCAACCTACACTGTTTTTGTCCAGCTCATGAGCTGAAAATGGTTTTTAACATTTTTTTTTGAAATGGTTGAAAATAAATCAAAAAAAGAAAGGCTTTCTGGCACACAAAAATTTCAGATTTCAGCATCCATACCTAAATTTCTCTTGTGACACAGTCACATCCCGTCCGCCTGTGGCCGCCTAGGTACTGGGAGGGCAGAACTCTGTAGCTGCAGCACAGGCCCAGAGAGTGCCTTCTCATGCTTATTCTAGACTCAGGCATGTGACTTTCTTTGGTCAGTGGAATAATAACAAACCAGGCACAAACAGAGGCTTCAAAGGGCACTTACGAGCTTTTTCCTCTCTTGGACCCCCAGCAAGTTTGACAAGTGTGGGCCCACGTTAGCATGGGAGGGGTGAAGGAGGCCCTTGGAGGAGAGCCCATTTGTCCTAGGCAAGGCCACTATAGATAAGCAATGTCCAGCTGAGCTGCAGGTGCCTGGAAATGCACAGTGAGTCCAACACAGAGCAGCAGAACTACCTTGCCAACCAGGAGCGAAAAATAATCCAAGTTTGTTAAATCTCTAAGTTTGGGGATGTTTTGTTATTCAGCGTTAGCTAACTGATACACCTACTTAAAACTGCTCAATGCCTCTAACTGCCTCTGAAACTTAACATGCAAAGTCTTTCACCAGCTTCCCAAGCTCCACACCTCAGGTGAACCAGCCCACTCCAGCCATTGTTGTAAAAACAGGATCCCTTTCTTCACATGGTAAAAACATCCTTGCCTGGTACCCCAACTAGATCCTGAAATTTGGGCCCTGTTCTGTTTTCCCTGACCAGGGCCTAGTCTCCTTATCATTCAAATGTGTGTTTCCCTTCTCCACTTACACTCACCCTTTAGATCAGTTTCATACGTGGAGCTATGTCACATTGGGTCACGAGATAAGGGTAGATCGTCATGAGCAGAATTTGTAAAAGGTGAAACGGGAAGGGGAGAAATAGGACAGGGTGAAACAGACAGCATAAGGGTGAATCATGAGGTGAGAGTGAATCTTCAATGTGTGTATATTGATTTGCCCTGAAAAAAAAAATTGTGGGTGTAAACAAAAAGTTTGAAAACACATTCTTTAGAACATCTTCTGGCTACTTGAAGGGAATAGCCCCAAACCTACCTGGTCCTCACACCCACCCTCCCTGGGTGTTCCCAGGCAGCTCTCCCCTGGACCCTCCCCTTCTCCCCTGCCCGCCCCAGCTTCTCCACCCACAGAACCCTCTACCCCAGCAGGCCCCTCACCCTGTCACCCTGACGGGTTCCTGAGCATCACGCTCTCTCATGCCTCTGTGCTCCTGCAATTCCATTTGTCCTCTACCAATGACAGCCTTTCCTTCCTGATTTGGCTGGAAAATTCCTACTTGCTAGGGCTGGTGCATGATCATCCTCTATGGTTCAATCCTCAAGGCAGTCCGAATGGCACGTCCCCCAGGCCCCTGTCCTCCCAGCCCCTCCAGCTGCCTTCCCACACACACATCCGTGTGGTCGGACCCTACCAGCAGTGTTTCTAGAATTCAACTTTTGTTTCCCCTGTTTTTACTGGAGAGTCCTCTGGGTGCTCCTCTAGTGCCATGCATACAGCTGTCCTCACCCTCACCAATGACCGAATTACAGCTGTTGAATCTTCATGTGTATGGTCCCCTGGTGGCCTCCAGCACCTAGGTCTCTAGGACCGAGTCCTCTTTATCTCTGTGTCACCAGCACCTACAGTAGGGCCTGGCATCCATGGGAGCTGGCACTCAACTCCAGTTGAATTTGTCCCCTGTTTATTTTGGGAAGCACAGGTGGCCTGTGGGGACGAGATCCAGGGCCATGTCCGTGGGGAGACAATGGCCCAACGAATCAGACGGGAAAGAGAGGGCAAGCTGCCGGGCTAGGGCGCTGGAGAGGCCGGGTGAGCGGCAGCCAGGCCCACTTGGCCTCCTCAGCCATCCCACCAGCCATGTTCCCAAACACTTGAAGAACAAAGCAAACCGAAAAGGCCCCCAACCCTCACAACAGGAAGCCGCAGGAAACCACTGCACAGCCTCTTCTAAAGGGTTTTGTGTGCGTGCAACAACACGGAGATGAATAAAGAGTCATCAGAGATAAGAGAACACCCAGGAAAGACTCCAAAACCCGAGGGGAGCTGTTTTACCGATTGCCAAGAGGAGGAGAGGAGAGCAGAGAGGAGGAGCCCTGACAAGTGGCAAGAACATTTCTCCCGGATGATACCAAGGGACAGGAGTGAACGGGGATGCTGCAGGGAATGATCTAGTTTCATGAAGGTTCACTCTGGAAAGCTCACGTGTCCTGTGCTCCACACGACACTCACACAGGTGCTATTGGGGGACTTGTTCCACATCAGGCAGGTCCCAGTCACCAGGTTTCCAATAAAGGGCTCGTCGTTCATTAATTACCGGTAGAATGAATGGCTGCTGAGCACCGCAAGGGGAAAGACTGAAAATTCCATCCTAGGTGACACAAGTCCCAAGAAAGGGAGTGAATTTACTCCTGGGTGTTTGTAAACAGTGGCCCGGGATCTGGCACACGATCCTCTGGTATATTCCGATCATGTGGTATATGGGCAGGAGGGAGCAGAGGAAGAGGAATCAATGAATCACTTTTTTTTTTTAAAGCTCTTTTAGCCTTTCTCAAACAACCAAACCATTTTGGGATGAAAGAATAGCATCTCCTGAAATAGCCCAAGTGTGTACAGCACACTGTACAAACCACCACGATGCGAAGCAAAGAGTGGAAGGAGGGTGGGGGCAGGCAGAAGGGAGAGAGACAGAGAACACGTCTGTCTCTCTTTCAAGCCCATATAAGCCAGTTTCTAGAAGAAAACTGTCTAGGCGGGTATATGACCCAATCAACTTTGATTCAAAGCAAAATAAAGGTGAGACTCAAAGCCAGGAAGGAGTGGAAGTGATTTTGGACTCAGAGGTCACGGATGGATGAGATGAGTCTAAAAGAACATGAAATCCCTGTCAGTTCCTGGTAGCAGAGCCAGCTCCTGCTTTTTTAATGACTTGTATCATCGACTCAGGAAATGCAGGGATTTGAACCAGATGATGGATCAATCACCTCAATGGGATAAAATGCCTGAGTTCCACCAAAGTGTTGGGAAAGAGTAGCATCAGCCACAGAAAAACACGGTCAGGCACCTTCGGCCAAGCACCTTGAGCGAGTGTCCTGATGTGTGTGGGGGTCTCCTGGACCCAGTCCTGGGGTTCCAGACTCTTCTTCTCTTCCCAACTCCAAACAGTGTAGGTTGTGCGGGAAGATACTCCACTGCCTCTGAAATAGAGAGGGAGAAGGGTTACTCAAGGGGCCAGGACTTAGATAACGCAACTTAGGAAGGAAGGAAGGGAGCGATGGAATTAATAAGAAAACATTTTGAGTGCAGTGAATCAGGGCTTCCACCCAGACCGGCTGGTGGAAGAAAAGTCATCATTTTATGTGAGTTGTCTATTGACTACTGCCTTCAAAGGGGGTCTGTCCTGTCCCCAGCCGACCCCTAGGTTGTATCCCAGAGAGGAGGCTGGATGTCAGAGACAATCCCTAGGAAAGAAGCTCTCAAGCAATTCAGGAAGTTTGAAAAAGGACACGAGTACTACACGGCAACTATTTTAGACTCAGAAAGAACCTGTAGGAAGAGAAGATTCTGAGTCACAATCTTTGTACCTGTAACAGTTCGATGTACAGAAATAACTCACTCTGTATGAATTACATTGGTGTGTTATATATAGAACACACACACACACACACACACACACACACACACACGGTACTCTCTACTCTAGGCCTGGTTTCCTAACTCCGATGTCCCTATCCAAATACCTGGGCCATTTGAATATATGTACCTATAAACTAAGCCCTTGCCGTCATTCTCATGACCAATCTGGACGTCAGAGAGTAGGAATTTCTGGTCAGCCGACTGTGAGTCCAGCCCTGGCCTAGGCCTCCATTTGAATAACAAGCTTTGTGCATCATTGACTACCCTCATCATCCTGTGCTCCAGGATGGCTACTGGAGTTTCTATCTTGGGGACCCTCCTCCTGAGACCTAGTTTACATCACTTGCCTCCTGCTCCAGCTCCAATCAGGCCTCACTTCAGAATTCACTGGGGGGTTTGGATTTATGGCAGGCCTGTCCCCCTGACCCTCTCATAGTGTCTTATGCCAGACCAAACCATGGCCCTGAATCATTGCCTGGTCTCTGTGCCTATAGGCTGCTGGCACTGAGGCCTGTTGTACTGTGTATGTGTGTGGGGGAGGGGGAGAGAAGTCACTGGGGAGCAGGGGGAGAGCATGTAGGGGAGATGAGTGGGGAGGTGGCCATTCTTCGGAGACTTCCTCACATACACCTGTATCCCAGACAGCAGGCAGGGATGTCAGAGACAAGAACTAGTCCCAGAGCACCGGTCTGGCAAGATTATATAAAGTGTCAGTCAGAGGGGCCTGGTCCTAGGAAGAGGGACTGGTATCCTAGGCAGCAAACCGAGTGCTAAGGAGACCTGTAGATCAGGAAATGCCTCACGGGCAAGACAGATCCCTGACAGACCTGTGAGGCCGAGTTAGCTGCACTTGTCTTGAAGCCTGTCCCTGCCTCCAATCTGGCCCGTTCCCGTCTGCCCTGCCTCTCATGTTCACATCTGATTTTCTGAAGCACAGGTTTTGCCAGGTCACTCCCCGTTCAGGCTCCTGGCCAAAGGCTTGCTTATAACCTGTGTGCTGTGTCTTCAGCTGTCCAACCTAGTAGCTGTCACAAAGCCTTCGGGACAGGACAGTGTGGTGCCGCCAAAGCCAAGGATGTGAGCGCACTGCAGAGAGGTTTACGAGAAGAGAATTGAAAAACAGACAGCTGTCTGTGGTGCCTGCCACGCTGCGGGAAACTTTCAAGTGGAGCATTTGTTGTGTGGTTTTGAGACTGTGATGGACTCGGAGGCGTTGATGGGAAGAAGGTAGAAGAACAGGGGTTTCTATCAGTTTCTGTAATCAATGTGTTGTTTTTTTTTCCCCCACACTTGAATTTATCTGCCCAATACTTATTCACTTATTACACACTGATTGTTGAGTACCTAGTCCGTTGGGCCCTGTGCAAGGTGAGCAAGAGACGCAAGGTTCAAGCAATTTCAAAGGGATGAGAGTATGATCAGAGAAGTACAGCCAGTTCCCCACATGCATGCCAGGGACATCTAACTCTGGCTTTGGGGTCCCCTAAGTCCCAGCTTCTGTGGTTCTGTCTTGCCAGATTAATTGCCTCTTTCTGGTTCTGGGGTTACACTTTCACTTAGCTTACTCAGGGGCTACCTTTTTTTCTTTCTTTATTTTTTTATTCTTTCTTGATTTTTGATACTAGGGATTGAACCTAGGGACACTTCACCACTGAGCTACATCCCCATTTTTAGTTTTTGAAACAGGGTTTTACTAAATTGCTGAAGCCGACCTCATACTTGAGATCCTCCTGCCTTGGCCTCCTGAGTCACTCATATTTTAGGTGCACACTACCCTGCCAGGCAGGGCCTCAACGTGCCTTAGATAAGGCCTATCTTGTGACTCGGATTCTTCCTGAACAGACTGCTATTAGAAATGGCATATAAGTACACACTGCTATGTCCACACCCTGTCCCTGGGCTCCAAATATCAAACACATAACAATGGAGATAAAAATATTTTAAAAGAAGCTTAAATACAAAATGGCCATACTCAAAAAAATTAAATTAAATCTCTTTAGGACTTGAAACAAAGCAAAACCCCAAAATTATAAGCAAGGTTGAAGCACGGGCTACTAGGTGTGGCCGCAGGCACAGTCTGTGAACTGGTAATGTCTGGTGTGGTAACAGGGATCAATGTGCCCTAAGTACAGGGCAGGGCACATGCAGCCAGCCTCACTGAGTGGAGCTAGAGTGGAGCTAGAACTCGTATAGACACTCCCACCTACAAAAGGAGAGTGAAAAGAGGATCCCTGGATCCTGGCCTGGAGCTCTGAGAGGATGCATCTGGGTATATCGAAATGTGGGAAATAATGAAGGAGAGACATGGTCAAGGGGCCCGCTGGGTTGACAACTGGATCCTTTTCAATTTCAAGGGACAGGAGCTTCCAAACTGCTAGAGAGAGGAAAAAACAAACAAAACCCAAAACTAAACAAAAGGCTGAAACTATACCCTGGGACCAGAGGGGCCAAGATAAAGCAACCACAAAATTATTGTAGTCTGGGGAAACACAGAGAGAGAAACCATAAGACTTTCTAGTCACAATGAGCCTCCTACCCTGAACTCCAAACCACAGGGAGAAAACTCAGATGAAAGACAGAAGGAGGCTGTAATCCCAGCACTAGGGAGGCTCCGGCAGGAGGATAGCAAGTTAGAGGTCAGCCTCAGCAATTTAGTGAGACACTGTTTCAAAATAAAATAATAAAAAGGGCTGTCGGTGCTAGAGTGTCCCTGAGTTCAGTCCCCCAAACAAACACACTTACACACAAACCAAAAACTAAACTAGGAGTTATGTCTCCTACAGATGAGATGAAAACAATAAATTAACAAGAAAATGTCCTGAAAATAGGTATGTCCAAGATATTCAAAGAGATGAGTGTGTGGGGGGGACTAGCTGTCATAAAAAAAGAACATGAAATTCTGAAACAAAATAATCAGATGAAACAAAGACCAGTAAGTATAAAAAATAACTAACAGGAAATGCTGGGAAGAAAAAAAAAATACAATCACTGAATTAAAAATCACAAGGAGGGCTGGGGCTTGTAGCAGTTAACTCTAGACTGGACATATTCGAACAGATAAATAAGAATTGGAAAATGCTATTGAGAAACTCACCCAAAATGCAACCTAGGAGGATAAAGAAATTAAAACTAGGAAATGTCAGTTAGGAAACAGAAAATAGGTGAGCCACCCCAGCAAGGCCCTAATAGGAATTCCTTAAAAAAAAAAAAAAGGAGATAGAGTGACAGACGAGACATATGTGTAGAGATGATGTCTGAAGACAGGCAGAAATGCAAACTTGTGCTGAAAACTGATACCTTTTTTAGGCTTACGTGACTCCTTCTCGGGTTGCTTGGCTCCCAGCTTGCTTTGCTTTAGCCCTCCTGGCCTCCTGGCTAATCCTGGAACAAAACAACCGCCTCCTAACTCAGAGCCTTTGGCTTATTCTTTCTCTGTAGAAATGCTTTCCCCCAAGGTGATCTGTATGGCTCACCTCTCATTCTCTGTAGATTGCGCTTCACAGGTTACCTTATCAGTGAAAGCTTCTCTGTTATATGCAAATATGTACTTGCTTAGGAAAGGAATGAGGGAATGGATACCTGCAGCCTCACCCACCTACGAATACCTGGTACCTAGTACAGTGTGGGGCACATGGGTACAGGTCCAATTTAGTTTTCTAAATTCCCTGAGAAGTCCTATTACTATGTGTGCATACAAGTTAATATTTAATAACAGATATGTTCAATCTATTTTCCCTCAAGGATTATTATTATTATTATTATTATTATTATTATTATTTTGTACTGAGGATTGAGCCTAAGGGTGCTCAACCACTGAGCCACATCCTCAGCCCTTTTTTATTTGTTATTTAGAGACAAGGTCTGGCTAAATTGCTTAGGATCTTGCTAAATTGCTGAGGCTGGCTTTGAAGTCATGATCTTCCTGCCTCAGCCTACTGAGCTGCTGGTATTACAGGTGTGGACCACCAGGCCCAGCTATTATTCTTTATAATACAATAAAGAAATCATGGAGTGATGGAATTAAAACAGGAAGTTCAAAGTCCGTGAATTTCATCTTCCACAATTTGACATGTGAAAAACGGAGACCAAGAAAGGTAAAGTGGACTCACAGCCAAGCCGTTTAACACAGCTGGAAATCAGTCTCTTGACTGAGTCCACTGCTCATTTTATGTTACGCCGGGTCTTCTTTATCTTTCCTGAATTCATAGAAAAATCAGACCATAAATAATTCTATCCCCCCAATGAACTCCTCCCTAACTTCTCTGCACATAGGCATTGTTTCCAGGTAACAATCGATCATCTCAACTTGAGTTGGAGAAGTCAAGGTTTCCAGGTGCCTCTTCGTTAAAAAATGTAATTTTGACGTGTTTTTATTTCTATGGCTTCTAGTCATTAAGAGCCTCTAATTAAAATAATTAGAAGAAGAATCTTGCCTGCTAATCAGTCTACATTTCAATAAAACATTTTAAAAATTCACAGTCCAAAGCTGTTACCTTATTATTTAAGCATGAGTTCTATTATATAAATTGTCACCACAGCACTGCCAACCAGTTATTTATAGAAAAAAATCTGTTAGCTTTTCCTTGGTAAACCAATGTCACTCCACGCTGAAGTTATTGAAGAAATTATAGGGAGACGGGAGATAGGTGGGTTTGCACCCCCCCCCCCAACAGCATAACCAGGCTCTGGAAGACTTCCAAAGCCTTTTTGAGATGTGGTGTACGACAAGAGGGTTGAGAAGAAACACAGTTTTGCAGCAGCAGTGAGAATTCATGGTGCTAAATTTTAGGTGTCGTGCATACATATATATATACACACAGACATATGTATGTGGTGATAGTGAGGAAGAGATTTTTTTAAAGCTGCTATAATTCAGGCAGGGTACATTCCACTGGTACAGTGGGGTTGGAAGCACTAAAAAGCATCAAGAGTGATCATCCTGTAGCCAATTTCTCCTTGTGAGTATTTTGTTCTGTTTCCTATAAGCCTGCCCCTCCAGAAGCCTGTTCTAGGCGTTTCCGCAGGGCTTTTCAGTTTGCAATTCCCTCCAGAGGTAACCCCTGTCTGACCCAGGAAAGTCTGGCTGGAAGGCCGCGAAAGCGGGTGCACAGGGTTGGAACTGATGCTGTATATTTGTTTCACGACCTTGCTGATCCCATTAAAGGTACACTTCCCCAGGGTTCCTCTGTGCAGTGAGCTCATTTCCAGAAACAAGGTGATAATGCAACTCATAAGAATTAAGGCTCAAGTCTTAAGAGGTAATAAATACTAACATTTAGAAAAACCAGTATGGGGGCTGGGGCTGGGGCTCAGAGGTAGAGCACTCACCTAGCGTGCGTGAGGCACTGGGTTCCATCCTCAGCACCCCATAAAAATAAAATATATAAAAAAGATACTGTGACCACCTATAACTAAAAAATAAATGTTAAAAAAACTAATATGAGACAAATATAGCTGTTGGGATTTTTTTTTACGGGAACTTAAAAAAATAATTAAAAAAATAATTGTATGCTTTTCTCTTATCCTGGACAGGGGGGTCTTATGACAAGTTTATGAATTTGATAGAAATATAAAGGAAACTATGGAGCACTCGACAAAACTCCCTGTGACAGACAGACTCTGAGATGCCCCCTCACTAGCTCTTATCCACATTCTGGAACAATTGCCTCCCTTTAGATGTGAGCAGGACCTGCGACTTGCTTCGAAGCACCAGAATACAGTGAAGGCAAGGGGGAGACACTGTCATGATGTGACACGGGACTGCAGCTTTCATTTTGCTAGTGACTGTCTCTATTGAATGTTGCCCTTGATGGCGCGGACGAAGTGAGCTGCCATTAGAGAGGCCCACCTAGCACTGAGGGTGGCCTCTGGGTCACAGAGAGCTAAGGCCCTCCGTCCACAGCCTGCAGGGAACTAAGTGCTGCCAAGACCCAGGTGAGCAGCTCCTTCCCCAGAGAGGAATGGAGCCCTCAGATGGAATCCCAACCCTGGCTGGCATCCTGAATGGAACCTGGGGGGAAGCAGAGGACCTCGCCAGGGCGCACACAGATTCCTGACCCACAGATAATAAATGGGTGTTGTCTTGAGCCACTGAGATTGTGGTAATTTGTTATGGAGCAAGAGTTAACTAGTACACTCTTCAATGATAAAAGTGGCTCATACCCCAAAGAAAGGAGAGGTGTAGAAATTTGAAAAGATCATTGGCTTAAATAGCAGACAACCCTAAATTTGAATTCCTGCTATGCTAATTAGCATCTGTGTTACCTGGGGAACACACACACACACACACACACACACACACACACACACACACATATATATATATATATATATATATATATATATATGTACTGGGGGTTGAATCCAGGGGTGCTTAACCACTGAGCCACATCCCCAATAACCACTTCTTCCTTTTTTCTTTTTTTTTCTTTTCTTTTTTTTTTTTTGTATATTTTTGAGACAGGGTCTCACTAAGTTACTTAGGGCCTTGCTAAATTGCTGAGGCTGGCTTTGAACTTGTGATCCTTCTGCCTCAGCCTCCCGAGTCACTGGGATTACAAGCATGCCCCACCACACCTAGCTTCATTTTTTCTATTTTTTTGTCAGTGCAGGGGATTGAACCCAGGGCCTTGCCCATGCTAAGCCGATGCTCTACCACTGAGCTACACCCCCAGCCCTCCATATTTCTGATTTGAAGATAATATTTTCTACTTTGTGGGATTGTGTGCAGAAGAAAATAAAATACAGTATTTAGTAGTATGTCTAGCAGATATGAAACATGTAATAAATGCTATTCATTGATACTACATCGCATAACTTTACCTATTGGCACAATTACCACCCTCATTTGGGGACCTTTTGGCATAAAATAGCTAGCCATGTTTGGTTTGCCGGCTTTTTTTGTTCCTTGCAATCAGGGCTTTATGGTTCTGGGAGACTGAGTGACCTTCCATTCAGTCCTGAAAGGTTTTACTCTCACGGGTATTATAAATGTTCTCTTCTTGGTATGTGACAGGATTATCTAATTCTTTTTGTCTGAAACAAAACTAGGGAAATATGAGTGTGATGAGTTATTAAGAATCCTTTTTCAACTAAGGAAAACAGATGAAATTCCCTCGGTGACATGAATATATGACCTCAGTCTTGGTGCACAAGGTGGCTCTGCATGCAGGAGAGACTTCATTATCTGGCTGAGGACACTGAGCTGTCAGTCACAAATTTGTAGCAGCCTTTTGCTTTCTTCATTGGCATGAACACGTTAGGAATCGGGCAAATTTCTATCTTCCGCTTGAATGGGGGTAAGCAATAGCAAAACCTTTGTAGTTTATAATGTATAGGTTCCCTAGCCTCTGGTCAAGCTATATCTACAAGTTAAAAAGAAACTATAATTTTCTTTGAGTGCTCAAAATTCAGTGGAATTTTATATTTGAAAGTAGCCCAGATTGGAAATCCGAGGAAAAGGAGATGTGTTTCTCAGTCATGGATGGGATGGATGGCCGTATGATGGACTGACTCTTTTGAACTTATCCTTTTCTTTCAGAGACTCGTAGGAAGGTGCTTTTCCCCATCCTCCTCTTCCCCACCCCCAAACTTGCCTTTCCATTTATTATAACAAGAAAACAAAGCTAAAACACATCCTGCCATTTCTTTGTGTATATATTGATTGGTTGGAAGACTTGGGCTCCACTTTTGGCTCTGCTTGCTTGGTAGTTTTGTGCAACATGGGAAAATCATTTCCTCTCTCGAGGTCTTGATTTAATTCATCAGGAAAACGAAGGAAATAATAATGACTCCCAGGAGTGAACATTAAAAATGCAATGAAGCCAGGTTATGTGGCATATGCCTATGATCCCAGCTACTAGGGAGACTGAGGCAGGAGGATGTCAAGTTTGAGACCAGCCTTGCTTGCTGATACAGAAATTAAAATTTTAAAAAGGGCTGGGGAGGCTGGGGATATAGTTCAACAGAAGAGTCTCGTGAAGCTCTGGGTCTGATCCTTAGTATGCAAAAAAACAAGGCAATATGTGAGAAGACCAAACTCCATGATTTCATTCTCCATACATCATATAAGAGTACAGACTCAATTTCAGGAAAAGAACTAATGCTTCTGTTTTTCCACATATGCTAAAATTCCCTCATTTTTGATCAATCAGCTGCCTAGTGCACTGTTCAGAGATGTCCATTCTATTGTAAGATACAGTGTAAAAAAAAATTTTTTTTTTTTTTTAACCAGGGATTGAACTAAGGGGCACTCGACCACTGAGCTACATCCCTATTTTATATTTTATTTAGAGACAGGGTCTCACTGAATTGCTTAGGACCTCACTAAGTTGCTGAGGCTGGCTTAGATCTTGCAATCCTCCTGCCTCAGCCTCCTGAGCTGCTGAGATTACAGGTGTGTTCCAGAAGATACAGTGTAAATCAAATGATTTGCTTATGATTTTTTTTTCACAAAGATAATAATATCTAACATTTCATTGAGCACTTGCTATTGGAAAATACTTCTCATGCATTGAATTCTCATCATAATTCCATGAAGGAATTCAAGCTCAGAGAGGTTAAATAATTTGTCAAGAGTCACACAGATTGATGGCGTTAGGAATCAAACCTAGTTTTCTGAATTAGCATTACATACTTCGGCTGTCTGTGCAATGTAATGCCATGTTCCTTGTGCAAAGGTGTACCTGTGGGTTTTTAAGCACAAAACCAATAGAACCAAATAAATAGGGGAAAAAAAGTTCTGCAAGTGGATCATTAGATGCAACTGTGCTTGGTACTGCAGACACTCTCAATCATGGTTCCATAGACAAATATCCTGACTTTGGGGGAAAGAGTCCCCTGTATTGGTCTCTGGGTGACATGTACAGCTTGACAGCAGTTGCAGCATGCTGATTTTTTGTTGTTGTTGTTATAGGTGGACACAATATCTTTATTTTATTTTTATGTGGTGCTGAGGATTGAATCCAGTGCCTCATGCATGCTAGGTGAGCGCTCTACCACTGAGCCCCAGCCCCAGCCCAGCATGCTGATTTTTGATCTTTGATTTTGCAGCCTCCTGGACGCCTTCAAAGGTGAGTCGGTTGTTAGTACAAAGTGACAACTTGAACTCCCGTTTTTTTTTTTTCTAAATGTATCGTTATAAGAAATACATAATCAATGATAAAATAAACTGTTTAAATGGCATCGCCTCTGGATAGCTGTACTTCCACTAGCTTCCGACAAATTACGTGACCCGTCTGAACAGCATTATAAATAAGCAGCTTTATTTAGTTTTATTTCCTTATACTCCTTTAGAATCACTGTGATCCATGAGCCTTCCAGAGCCTGCCTTATCCAAAGCATCAGTAATAAATCATAAATATTTATAGCATTTAATCATGAGGCAGCCAAAGAACTAAAGAAGTGTTATATTATTCAGCAACTCATTAAGCACCCAGCATGCTTATAATACAATGGCGAGGCCCGCGAATGGCTTCTTCATCACCAGTTGTCTTCCCCCCTCTTCTAGAGGAAAAAAAAAATTTGTTTTGATTAATGCTCAGCTGTGTTTAAGTTATGGTAGATGTGGCCCAAAGTCAATGAGACAACACTCTCCGTGGTGTCCTAGAAATGGACCATTTCAGAGAAAAAACCAAAGGCATCCTCTTGCCACCCCACGACAGAGGAGTGAAGGGCGTGCTGGGTAGGGGTGGGGTGGGAGACAGAGACAATCACTGAACCCTCCTGTGAGCCAGGCACTAAGAGCTGGAACATCACATTTACATTATTAATGAGCCCACTTCATTGCCATTCCTGTATTCCCTTTGTTTGATTATTTCTGAAGGGAAAATATTAGATCGGTTTCTCAGTATACAGGAAACACGAACAAAAAGAACCACACAAATGTAGAACAGGGGCTCTTTTGAGAGCTGAGCCTTGTCGTTGACAGTGTGCAAGCTGAGGCAGAATGTCCCTTGTCAGGGTTTTTTGTTTTTTGGTTTTTTTTTCTTTGAGACAGTGTTGGTGGGAGGTGGGTCTCACTATGTGGCCCAGGCTGGTCTTGATCTCCTCCTGGGCTCAAGGGATCCCCCTTCCTCAGCCTCCTGAGTGGCTGGGACTAAAGACACAAGCAGCCAGCATGCCCAGCAGGTTTTTCGTTTTTAAACTTTATGTATTTATATGTGGTGCTGAGGATTGAACCCAGGGCCTCATGTCTGCAAGATAAGCGCTCTACCACTGAGCCTCAACCCCAGCCCTATGTTGTATTTTATTAGAGACAGGGTCTCCCTGAGTTGCTTAGGGCCTTGCTAAGTTGCTGAGGCTGGCTTTGAACTCACAGTCCTCCTGCCTCCGCCTCCCGAGCTGCTGGGATCACAGGCATGGGCCACTGTGCTCGGCTGCAGCAGGGCCTTGAGAAGGGGATTCCCATCAGAGAAAACCAGGATCAGTTCCTCAGCAGATGAAGATGCTAACCTCCTTCTCCTTCTCCGTCACTAGAGGTTGAGGCAAGAATATTCACCTTGCCAAACTCCCTTGGTGATAGGAGTGGCCATGTGACCGAGTTCTGTCCAGGGAAATGTGGGGAGCAGGTCCTGAGGGGGGGTGGAGAAGGTTTTTTGAGAAGAGGTTTTAGAGGAGACGGGCTCACTGAAACCCTGGCACCCTGTTGATGGGAGTCTAACTGGTGCAGCAGCTTTGGACAGCAGTTGAGCTACTCATAGAGCAATTCCACTCCTAGGTAAGTACCCAAGAGAAGTGAACGTAGGCTCCCCTGAAAACTGATACACAGACATTCATGGTGGCATTATCAATAGTCCCACAGTGGAAGCCACCCAGATGTCCATATACCAATGGGTTATAGCCACACAACGAAATATAATTCACCCATAAAAAGGAACAAGTTATAGATATTTCCATTCAGTGGATGAACTGTGAAAATATTATGCTAAGTGAAAGAAACTAGACACAAAAAGCCACACATTTTATAATTCTATTATGAAATGAGGTAGGTGAACACATAAAAATAGATAATGGTTGCTAGGGATTGGGGAAGACAGAGAGGGCAGAGGGGCAGCTAATAGGTTCAGGTCTCTTTTGGAGAAGATGGAAATATTCTAGAAATCAGTGGTAATGGTAGTGCTTCTGAATCACTGAAACTGTTGTGAATATACTAAAATCCATTGAGTTGTATACTTTCAATGAGTGATTTCTAGGCTATGTGAATTCCACCTCTGCTAAGAGAGAGACTCAGTGGGCCTGGCAGTACGTCCCCTGACCCACTGTCTGTCCCTCATCTATTACTTTCTCTCCCTTCCTGGAATGCAGATGGAAGCAGCAGCCACATTATAATCTGGAAGGCAAGGGCCACTTTGGTAAGGAGGATGAGCACAAGTTGTCAGAGTCCCATAAACCCCTTACTTATTTAAGCTGCTGTTTGTCAAGTTTTCTGCTGCTGATAGCTGAAGGCAATCCTCACTAATGTACCTCCCGAGTTTAAGATTTTATGAAAAGCCAATTACTGTTCAATTTGAGAAAATGGAGTTATGAAATGCAGTACCTCGAGAAGCGCAGTAAAACAGTTCTTCAGAAAGTGCGATTTAAAGGGGATTTCCCATTTATAGAGATATTTAAGACTTGTGCTGTAGCAAGTGGTTTGATGGGTGAGGCTGCTGCATTTCGATACAGTAATGTGAAATATGCACTTTAAGGCCATCTTTAAAAACACAATAAATATGAATAATTTCCATTATGACTATTCCATTAAGACCTGCCATACAGTCAAAGATGAAAAGTCTATCTTTGAATTGTTTCCAAAATGCCTGAAAGAAAAGCTCCTAATAGTGGATCCTCATTACATCTCTAGATAAGACTGAAGGCATTTAAAAACTACAATTTGTTAACTAATAAATTGACATAATTGGGGTATAAGGAAAGTCATTATGAGTGAAGACAGTATGAAATATGATGACATTTATAGTCTTCTCGAGGTTATTAGCTGGTGCCGGTGCCATTTGAAACCAAACTTTCTGAAATCTCTGCCCATAAATTCCCCATCTAGGTTCCCGTGTTTTTACTTAATGGACAGACATCTTAACATCTGAGTTTCCTGCCCTGCTCCCATGTTACACAATTCTGGGATTTGGGAATTTAATGTTGTGGACTGAATGTATAGATTTAAATAAAATTGGCTCTAGAAAATTGAAGTATAGTTTGATTTCTGTGCATGATTATTCTCAGCAATAATTCATTCATATGGAAAGAAGGATGGCCCTCGTATTTTTCACTCATTAGGCATTTTAAATTACCAGAGATTTTGTTCAAAGAACTGAAAAATCAAATTAACCACCACAGTTGTTTGAGCAAATAATTGACTATTGTATCGTAAATTCAGACAATGCAGGTGCATTCAACAATATTATGAATTCAAATAACATATAGGCCAAGACAGTTTTTCCCCTTTAATAACAGTTTGGGGGAGAGGTAGAGACGGAGTCGGATAATATGGTTAATGTGCTCCCAGGACCTCTGCTTCATTTTGCTTCTGAAGACCCTATTAGCGTTTGTTTAGGTGGTAGTGTCGATGACTCAAGACCTGGAAAACCAGCTGAGCGTGGTGGTGCACACTCGTAATCCCAGCAACTTGGGGGCTGAAGCAGGTGGATTGCAAGTTCAAGACCAGCTTTAGCAACTGAGTGAGACCCGGTCTCAAAACAAAAAATTTAAAAAGGGCTGGGGTCCTACCCATGTCACACGTGGGTGGTGGAAATAGGGTTCCCCTCGGTGGAATGGGCTGGCTGTGAAATAAAAGCTAAGAAAAATAGAATAGTGATATGAAATAGAATAGTAAGATGAAAAAAACCACAAGATGCAGAAAATATTTTCAAAAAACGAGGGCGGGATGATCACATGGATAGAGCTTCTATCCTAAAAAGGCCAAATGGAGCCCATGCATGCTTTATTTATATCAGGGAACATCAAAGGTCTCCCATAGAATGTTCTTCACCAAAAAAAAAAAAAAAAAAAGGTAGAAGGTGGGCTGTCCAGTTTCTGTGCTGAGCTTATAAATATACACAGTTCCCAACGCATTATGCCCATCTCTCTATGAGAGATCTTCCTGGTAGAGCGGAGATAAAGATCATGTGCCTTGGGCAATCTATTGCATGGCAGAGCCACGGAGAGAGTCCCCAAGGTTGAACCTAAAATCTCCCTAGCTGCCATGCTGAGAGAAGACCCTCAAGTAATTCATGGGTGGCTTCCCACACTGGGGACTTGGCCCAGTGGTGAAGTGCTCCCGGGTTCAATCCCCAGTACCACCTGCAGGGCGGGAGAGAAAATTCTTTGCAAAAACTTGTTATAATACATGACATATCTAACGTGTTCATCTCTCCTTCTTCCTACCACTGTGCCTACGTGAACGGTAGCAACTCTTTTCTGAAACTTCTTTGCATAAATGCTCAGTGAAGGGACCACATTTGATATAAAACCATAAAACGGTGGGCAACAATATTTCAGTGAGTAAAAATGTTGTATTTTCTTTTTAAACCTACCATTTCTATACTTACTATTTTTCCCCCTATGGAAATGCTGTCAGCTCATTGTATGAAATTCTAGCTTACTGGCTACCAGCTATATGCCAGTATTGACAAGGGGCCCTCAAAAGGTTAGCAGAGCTGTTTTCATTAAGCCCAGGTTGGCTTCATGGAGCCAGTACAGAGGGGAGAGAAATCTGTCACAGACCAGGGACAAGCAAGGTGGTTCGCCATTTGTAGAAACATACGAGACATACTTCCTAAGTCTAGGTGGGAGACATATGGAATTCATCTACAGCTCGCACTTTTTTTTTAGGGAGAAGAAGAGAAAATAAACATGTTGAGCCTTACAGAAGCCTTTGCTGATGAAAATAATCACAATAATTAGTCATTGCATCAAAAATGCATTGTGGAGAGTTGCCCAACCGGAACAATGACTCCTCTCCACCCCACGGACCTTTGCAGCAGCTTCCTCTCGTAGTCACATTTCACGTCTGTCCCCCACACCCTAACCTTCACTGCTTTCAAGGATCAGCGGTGACGCACGTTTCTGTGCTAAGTTTATAAATATACACAGATGTGATCACAGGAAAGCCTTCAGAGTCACATCCCAATGCTGCAGCGACTTGAAAATAGCACTGCATTTCTATTACCTACTCTTTAATGAGTGTCGTGTATTTTTATTTCTTTATTTTTTGTGTGAGTTGCTTGTAGCTTTTCTATGGAGCGATGATGTAAGAAGGGCCCCTCCAGACACCTGGATCTGTGGTCTCACAAACACCCGGAAAGCCAACGTCTTCCAGATGTAGTGGGCCTGAGGGACATGAGGACGGAATGCTGTCCCCTCTGCCTTGTCCCCGAGTCAAAGCTGAATGATCTCAAGAGGGGGCAGAAGACTAATTCTTATGGACAACTCCATATTCCTCCGTCTGAAAGGTCACTAAAGTAATATTGATGAAATCAAGGATGATAATGGCTACCTAAATGACAAGTTGAACTTTAATATTTTTTTAAAAAATTACCCTGATATTAAGGTGATTAAAGTGTAAGTCCACAATAAGGAACAGAACTCTTATGAAGGCCTGTAGAAAAGACCGGATGGGCAAATGCCGCTCAACTCCCATGTTCTCCTGTCCTTAGTTATGGAATGTTATTATGACTTTTATGTCTCTTATGAAAAACATTTTTTTTCCCTCCCCCTTGTTAAATCCTAAAGAATTAGCCAACTCTTCTTCTGTCACCGAGCTATTAGGAAACATCTAAAGCTAACAGTGATATGACTTGGAAAATGATTTCCTAACATTCTAACTTCAAAGCTTCTTTGAAACCTCAATGTAAGATGCAGCCCAGTGTTAATCCACCAAAGCACCACTTAGTGGCCTGCTCCGGGTGCCGTTTGATGGGTCTTTAATAAGCAGTCAAGCATGGAAGGTGGCATTCCGAGAAACATCTCTCTACGCGTTGCTCTAATCTTTCTAAGAAGCTGTCATGTTCTATAACACAGAGTCCAGTGAACCTATTTTCCTCTGTACCTGCTAGCACCAGCTGTCTTGAAGTCCCTGCCCTGCTCCCTTAGGATCACAGCCCAGAGATTCTGACACTTGTCTCAGGTCAGGAAGGACCCTGGCCCCAGATGTGATGTGAGCAGGCATCTCCCCTACCTGATACTCCCCCTTCCTCCTCCAAAGAAGGAAGAATGGCAGAATAGACAGGGAAAGAGTAGCTTGAGCTTCAAATCCCACTTTGATGGGAAGGTGGCTATGCCAACTTCAAAGGGACTCCATCTCTGCCTCTCTGAAAAGCCACTATGGCCGCGGTGCCCTGCCTGGGCTGCGTACCCCCTTTGGAAGGTGAGGGAGGAGGATTCTGTCCTTCCTCTCCTGACTGAGAGAGTATTTCTCTAACAACTTGGCTCTCATACACATGTAAGATCTTCTAACTGGAAAGTATCATCCATTAAATTGCTCAAGGTCCTGGGTACACAAACTCTGTGACAAATTATTTTCAGAGCTCCGTGTTAGGAGAGGTTTGTCGCTCATGAATAATTGGCCTGTACCTTGTACTGGAAGAAAAAGAAGTTACATAACTCATCATATTTTCCTCTTTGCCTTGGTTACTAGGAAGCTAGCTTTGGAGTGAACATACAATAGCTTTTCTTCCTTGTTTAAAGAAGGGAGAAACCTCTATCCCTACTCAATCTAATAGATTCCAATCTTATTCAAAACCCAAATTTGCAAAATTTATAATAATAATAATAATAAGCATTCATATGAAATGTCCTATAACATTTAATCCGTGCTGTTTGCCATACTGACCTGTCACCTTTTGTCATTCCCGCCCCACCCCTCCCCACCTGCCACCCTGGCCTTGATGGCTTTGATGGGTCACAGGATTCAGAAGGGTTACTTTGAAGGAAACTCCCAGAGGCCCATGCGATAAGGGGATGTTTGTTCTTCAGCCTTCTTTTCCTCATTTTAATTTACTGGATAAGAAGCATCATTTGCTTCATTTAAATTTGTATTTTCTCACTATGAACCAAGCTACGGATCCTTTTTCTGCTTTTGAAGCTAGATTCTACTTCTCAAAATTCGGCATCTGTGGGCTGTCTTATGTGTGGTGTCCACAAATCCTTGATTATCTGGGACTTTCTGGATTTCAAATATTCTGATTCTTTTACATGGAAAAAAAAATATGCTTCAGAAATCCCAGGAATTTGGTATCCCCGGTTCGTCTCACAAAATGTCTTATGCTTGATCCAGAGGACCAAAACCCTCAGGTCAAACTATATGTTCTCATTTGGTGTTTAAGGAAATGTGGCCACAAGAACCCCCAGTTTTAAAAAGGGGTATAATTAGAGGAGTTTGGAGACTATAAACTGCTGAAAGAAAATAGCAGAAGGCCGGTTATAGGATCTTTTGTATTGGTAATGCTATCTTGGTATCCATAACTATTTACTCCTAATGTTCTTAGGAAGGCCATTACTGGGTAACAGCCACATTATTCTCAGACATAGAACTGTTTCAAAGAAACACATGTCAGAGAAACCATCCTGGGGACTGACATAAAGTAAGGCATCCTAAAAGGATAATAACCCTCTCTGGGCTGCCCATTCAGAATTAGTCCATTCGGCCAGGACTTTAAAATAACTTGGTCTAGTAGGCAAGACCATTTTATAGATGGAACACACAGAAGCTCAGAGATGTACAACGGCTTGTCTCAGGTCATTTGGTACAGTTTTTACAATTATTTCACCAGTGCGCTGCCTCTCTGAAGTCAGAGAGGACAAGGTGGCATTTATATTATCACTTGCTATGCAGCCTGTAATACTTAGATTAATCGGCTTTAAGTGATTCAGGAGCACTGAGTAAACATGGGTGTGTATACATAAATGAACCGTCACATACCAAATAGCTTTTAGCCTAGATATATTTGAAGAAGGGTGCTCTTGGAAGAATTTTAAAAGCTAAACTCCAGAAACAAAGGTATTTATGCAGCGGTCCTATTAATATTCTATAAAACTATTTAAAATAGCCAATAGCCAGGCACAGTGGTAGTCCTAGCTACTCGGGAGGCTGAGGCAGGAGGATCACAAGGCTGAGGCCCAGTCTCAGCAACTCAGCAAGATTCTGTCTCAAAATAAGAAATAAAAAGGGGGCTGGGGATGTGGCTCAAGCGGTAGCGCGCTCGCCTGGCATGCGTGCGGCCCGGGTTCGATCCTCAGCACCACATACCAACAAAGATGTTGTGTCCCCCGAGAACTAAAAAATAAATATTAAAAATTCTCTCTCTCTCTCTCCTCTCTCACTCTCTCTTTAAAAAAAAAAAAAGAAATAAAAAGGGCTGAGGATGTAGCCCAGAGGTGGGGTGCCCCTGGGTTCAATCCCCACTATCATAGAAATAATAAAAATTGATTGCCCAACATGTTAGAGTCACTCTAACATGTTTTTATGGTTTAGGTATTAGATGTTCTCCAAAAGCTCAAGTGTGAGACAATGCAAGAACATTCAGAGGTGAAATGATGGGGTTATGAGAGCTTTAACCCAATCAGAAAATTAATCCCCTGACAGAGATCAACTGAATGGTAATGGAAGGCAGGCAGGTGGGCATTGGGGGTGAGCTTTGGGGGTATATATTTTGTATCTCTGCTTTCTGATCATCATGTGAGCTGCTTCCCTCCATCACATTCTTCCACCATGATGTTCTTCACGTCCCAGAGAATGGAGTCTGCTCTCTATGGACTGAGACCTCTGAAACCCTTAACCCACAAATAACCTTTTTCTCCTTAAAATTGTTCTTCTTCAGTCCTTTAGTCACAGCAGTGAAAGAGCTGACTAAAACATACGTCAATTAAAAACCCAGGGGAAACTAGTAATTTTCACTGATTGGTTCTGCCCAAATGATAGGCACAGGCAATTCTTAAAGCCAGCAGTGAACCGGGTCTTAGGATTTCCATATAATCATTAATACATCTGTACAAAGAACACAGATTACAGGGGAGTGAGATTGCCCAGTAGCTTTGATAAGTATTGATAGCTACAGGAAATAAAAGATCTTCACAGGAGCAGGTTTGGGGTGTTTGTTTGAATTGTCTGATTGTCTCTAAGCTACTTCTGTGTAGTGTGTGTGTGTGTGTGTGTGTGTGTGTGTGTGTGTGTGTGTGTGCGGATCTAGCTAGCTAGCTATATGACTCAGAGGTGAACATTGGAGAATTTTAATTTTTAAGAATTTCAATTTGGGGCTGGGCTTGTGGCTCCGTGGTAAAGCACTTGCCTAGCCTGTGTGAGGCACGGGGTTTGATTCTCAGCACCACAAAATCAAGTGCCATGGACAACTAAAGAACCATATTTTAAAACAAAGAATTTCAATTTCTTTGGTCTTAATGAGAGCATTTTTTTTTTTTCCAAAACAGAAGTCCCTCTGATGTTGTTGTTAGTAGAGGCCAAAGAAAGAGAGGCCCACTTTCTGGAAAGCCGGCCGCGTTGGCGTTGGATGGCCAGGAGGATGGCTGACACATCTGCCCACTCTTGCCCTTTTCTTCTGTTCTTTCATGTCATTCTCAGGATCTTCCCTTAAGAAAGCCCTCCTACTCTTGGTGATGCATTTCTGCCTTTGCTCAGTCCTGCTGTGCTTCAGCCCTCAGGTTAGGAAATGAGGATTATTTGCATTTCAAATTCCAGTGGTTTGCAGGGTAGAGACAAGCTCTGACTGCCTTTCCGTGGATCTCAGGAGTGGTTTGTGTCTTGTACAAACATTCTTCTCCTTTACTAAGAGAAACGCAGTTGGCTGTTCAGGCACGGAGTTTCTTCAGTTCTCCAACTGTCTGATTCGCCTGCCTCTTCAGAGGAAGCCAGAGAGTGGGATTAGTCTCCCTGGGCTGGTGAGTTGCTTATTTCCTTTAGCTGAGGTGTGTGTTACCAGCAGCAAGGTCTTCATTTGCAGATGGCAAGCAGTTTGCTCCAGATTCCACGGATCGTGTCTCTAAATGACTAAGAGGACTTTTGTTACGCATCTACTAAGACATCTCCTGAGCACTGCCAATGGCACAGACACGTTCTTTATGGGAAAAATATCAGTAACATTCCGGAACCTTCCGACAAATTATTTTCTTCTTCACAGAGTGATAATGACCGCTGTGCCCGATTCCAGAGAAGAGTCTATTTTCAGGAATCTGCTGCATGTTTTATAACTAGGCAACAGAAAGACATATTTGAGAAGAAGAACACAAGCTTTGCCTCCTTGAAACCTTTATGACGTCTGTGGGACAAAGACAGCACCAGAGTATCAAGTGAACATTATACATGGAACCCCAGGGCCTCTGGAAGAGAGAGAGAACCCGGGGAGTCCTCTAGATGGGTGATCAGCACCCCCATCTAGAGGATTCCTCTAGATAGTAAATATTTTAGGTTCTGCAGGCATATGGTCTTTTTTTTTTTTTTTTTTTTTTTTTGCAACTGTTCGCCTCTGCGGTAGTATTGCAGAAGCAGTCATAGACAACAATAATAAATCAGTGTGTTTCAATAAATCTCTGAGGTGCAGAAAATAGGCCAGATTGCTGGCCCGTGGTCCAGATCAAACTCTGCCAATATAGAGCCTCCTCTGTAGCCCCCCAGACCATTCTACATTTGGACAGTTATAATAACTGGAGGTTTTTCTTATATGAAGTTACATTGGATCTCTCTGAAGTTCTCACCCACGATTACCACCACCTCGTCCAACCTGGACCGAGGCAGTAGCCTCCTGACAGGTTCCTCTGGTTCCACTGCACCTTTCTTGCCATCTATTTTCCGCATGGCTGTCCCTTGAATAATCCTTATAAAATGTAAAGCAAATAATGTCATTCTCCAGCTCAAGGTCCTCTGATTGCTTCCTGTACCATTGAGAATAAATCCAAATGCTTCACCTTGCTTCTCCGGCATGAAGACTAGTTCAGGACTGTTTCTCCAGCCTCCTTTCCTGCTACTCGATGCTCTCTAGTCGCGTGAGATTCTCAGTGTTTTCCAACCGTGCTGTGCACCTTCCTACCTCAGGGCCTTTGCACTGGTATTCACTTCTGGTTTGAATTTCTTCTCCCAGACATCTGCAGGGTTGGCTTTCTCCCTTAATTCAGGTCTCTGTTCAAGCGTCACCATCTCAGACAGGCCTTGTCCAATGGCTTTAATCTATCCTTTCCGTGCTTTATTGTGTTTTTTTCAACTCAGATTTACTTTATTTCATATCATCGAACTCTAACATTATATTATAAATACACGTGTGTAATTCCTTTTTTATCATTTGCTCCCCAAATACATGCCAGTTTTACAACAGTAGGGATTTATGTGCCTTGTTCATTATGATATTTCTGATGCCTAAAGCAGTGTCTGGCATATATCAGGGTACTCGATAGTTGTTGGATGCATGATAAATGTGACTTTGTCCTCTGCGGCTTCTGAAAATACATACAATCACTCTTCCACATGACAACCCTTCTGTACATAAAGGCAAGCTCCACATTTCCCCTGAATCGCCTGGTATCCAGGGAGATGTAGCTTTCACACCGGTGACATTTTGCATCATGCCCTCGGCCCAGTGGCTGATGGGACTCCCTCAGTACTGACTTTGCCTCTTCTCGCTGTCACTCGGCGTCTGCCCTCGAGTTCGGTACTTTTCCAGGCTTGGTTTGACTGTGGGAGTCTTTCTTCCCTGAGGTTTGAAGAAAAGGAACCAAACACCTTGTGTGTGGATATTTGTCATTCTTTTGAGCTGCTCAGCACTGAACCCATCCTTGTGTCTGAGGAATCTCCACTTTGTGCGACAGAGTCCGCTCTGCAGTAGGGAATCCAAAATTTCCATATATTCATTTGCAGCAAGAGTGCAGCCACATGACCCAGGCTTCACCCATCACACTCTCCAGCCCTCAAATCTGGGGCAGAAACCAGTGAGGCTAAGAAGCGGCACCTGCCCCAAATCCATTCTGGTGATGTCCTGCCAAGGGCAGCTGTGACCTTCTGTTTTAGAGGCAGCAAAGCCGAGGGTCCTAGGGCATCCGGTATTTCTCTCCTTCTGATTTACCAGGTGACTTGTTTGTACGTGACATTTATTGCTCACTGTTCTAGAATGTTAGCTCATGGGGGAGGGACCTTTGTTTTGTTCAGTGGTATGTCCCAAACATCTGGAACAGGGCATCTAGAGCACACCGTAGTAGCTCCATGAATGTGAATAAATGCACAGAGAAGACATTTTTAAAACCATATCCAGTAGGCACAACTCAAGGTTGGTTGGTTTGTCATCAGCGAAGGTGTGGGGGAAATAAACATTTACAGGATGTTGATGGGATTGAAAATTGCCACAAACATTTTTTAAATCTAAAATTTAAGGTAATTTCACACCTAGGACTTTTCCTGCACAAGTACACTAATATCTTCATCCTAAGATGTTCCTTGCAGCATTATTTATAATAGCAAAAATAAACTAAATGCCCAACCATAGAGAACAGGTTAAATAAGTTTTTATATATCCATGAGTAGAGCTATATGCATTGACATGGAAACATTTCCAAGACCCAGAACAGTCTGATACAAATAGTATCTAGTGCTGGTTTGCAAAGACTTCAGTCCTTTTTTTTTCAGAAGGATATACACAAGAAAGTGTTTATGATGGTTGCTCTGGGGAAGGAATGAAGTCTGGGGTTGGTAGAAAGATGAAGGTTTTGCTTTCTTATTTTATGCCTCTCCGTATGCCGTTTGACTTTTCTCCACATGCATGTATTAGTCATATTTTTAAAAATGTAATTAAATGAGATGGCATTTTTAGTCATCAAATTAGCAAAGTGCTTTGGTTTTGTTGAGTTGTTTTGGTTTCGTTTTTGCAGTGCTAGAGATTGAACCCAGGGCCTCCCACATGCTAGCCAAGCACCCTACCACTGAGCTACTCTCCAGCCTTGTTTAGCTGTTTTAATGTCAGGAAAAGAGATTGTGAAATAGATACCCCTAAATTACTAGTGGCATTGTAAATTGTTACAATTCTTTTGGAAAGACATTTGATAATATGTTACAAACGTCTGTAAACATGCATTTCTTTTGGTACTATACAATTTTTTTTTAAAACAGATCTCTCAAGGGAGTCTGTCCCATATGTGGAAAGTGCTTTATATGTAAAACTAGCAATGAAATTTCTATTTAAAATGTCCTAGCATTGGGAAAAAATATCCAGTGACAGAGTAATTAAAGTATATCCATAGAAAGTTAATATCACATAATTTTTGACATGATATTTACAAGATTTTGTTTTATTTTTTTTCTTTTTGTTTTTGTTTGTATGCTGCCAATCAAACCCAGGGCGTTGTACATACTAGGCAAGTGCTCCACCTCTGAGCTATAGTCCCAACCCTAGGATTTTGATACAAAAAAAAAAAAAGTATGGTCAAAGTATAATATTAAGAGAAAGAAATATTACACATTATTAAGCACAGGGGACAACCACATTAAAAGATATTCTTGGATAAAATATAGCAAAATATTATTAGTAGATAGAACTTTCATCTACTGACCCTAGCTTTCTGTATTTTCCATGTTTTCTATAACAAGCATTTATTATTTTATAAGGGAAAATACGTATTCTGTAAAGCAGGAAATGAGATACATTTGGTATGATTTGTTCATAGTCAACTTATTCTGACACTAAATTAATCTACCACTTCAATTTCTAAATTAAATGCTCTCTTACCATTTCTAAAAATTGGCTTCAGCATTTTGCCAAGGATCCATCATCAAACTTGTCAATTTTTATTATCCAAAGACACTAATTACTCATCGTCAAGTGCTGCTAATTTTGTCTTCTAAATATTGATTGACATCACTCTCATCTCCACCCCCGCTCTCCATCCTGATGAAGGCTTTGATCCTGGCCACGCTCTGCTCGCTCTAGGAGTTAGTCCCTCCATCTCACCTCCACTCTGCCGCCAGGGCCATCTTTTTACAACACCGATCTACTGCATAATTCATTTGTCCAAATCGGTCCCTTGTTCTGATGGCTCCAGAGCCACAAACGTTCTAGCTTACTGGTGACCTATAATGCTCTCCTGACCTAGCCCTACCACACTTGGTTGCAGTTACCTCGTTCATAGGTGTGAAGCCAGGACTGTGCCCAGGTGCTCTGAGCTCTAGTAATTTTCTCTTCCAACTGCGGTAACTGAACTGTCAAGATCAGAGAGATGAACCTGGAGAGAGGGAGGACTTGGTGGGGAGAAGGGAAATGTAGCTGATGGAAATCTTGAAGCCAGTCTCAGGGGTTATTCTGTCGGATGGACCACCATTTATTGAGTACTGACGCTGTTCTAGTTTGGGTGGGGGGCGCTTAATGCATATCGCCTTCCAAAGTGGTTAAGAGCCAGATGTGCCTAGTGTGAATCACAGCTCTGCTACTCGGTGTGGGCCTTGGGGCAGCTCCTGCATGCTGCAGTTTCTCCTCCACGAAATGAAGCTGATTGAGACACCTTCCACTTACCGATGTGGTTCCTACTCACACGGTGTAAAACAGCACACAGAGCACAAACTCCGTCTAGGCTCATTATTATCATTACATCATCATTCGATTGTCAAGACATTCACATTTTAACCTATAAAAACATCGAGGCTCTTGTAGGTAAATTGCCCAGGGCCACATATCTAGTACATGACAGGTAGTTCCAGCCCAAGCCTGTGCCCTTTCTACTACTCAGAAGAACCTAGTGGTAAAGAGACGAGGTAGGGCTCTGGGTCATAAAGCCGTTGGTCAGTGATGTGCTTGCTGGCGGTGATGATATCTTGAGCAAGTTGCTTGCTTTCTTAGGAGTGGTCTCTGCATTTCAAAATGATAGAAGCTACCTCTGATTGGTCATGTAATGTAGCAAAATACCTGTAGGAAGTGACCACATACGTTAATTGTGTGTTTTGGTTTTTTTTGGGGGGGGGGTTATCAGGGTAAACTTAGGAGCACTTAACCTCTGAGCCACACCCCAGACCTTTTTTATATTTTATTTAGAGACAGGGTCTCAATGAGTTGCTTAGGGCCTCGCTAAATTGCTGAGTCTGGCTTTGAACTCACAATCCTCCTGTCTCAGCCTCCCAAGCTGCTGGGTTTACAGGCGTGCACCACCATGCCTGACATTAAGTATGCTTATTATGCCAAGCTGCTGAGCATTGAAGGATGTAGTGACCAGGATGCTTGTTCTTGACTTCCATGTAGAGACCTCAGACAAAAGGAGCTGTTACAACCACCTATATATGAAAAGGTCAAGGACCTGGCAGGCGATGACAGGGGTGCCAGGGAAGAAAGCAAGTGAGCTCACAGGCAACGTCCTAGTCTTATATCTTTAAGTGTTACTCAATCAGTCTCTGTAATGTCAATGATTTCTACCAACTTCATTTCATGGTGCAATCTTTGAAATTTTATTCCATGTTTTACTGATATAATGAACATGAACCATGGATATTTTCTAAGCTGTCTGGAAAAGGGGAATCATGGCTAGTTCAGTTAGGACTTTAAAGCTTGTCAAATACTGTTACAACAACCGTCAACCAGAAATCCTTGTCTGTCAAGTGGAATCATGGTGTTGAAAAGACTGTTGGCTACAACATTCTTAGTCCACAAGGTCCAAGCAGAGGAAAAATGATGTGGAGTTATTTGTAAAGAATTAATGGTTGGGGCTGGGGGTGGGGCTCAGTGGTGGAGTGCTCACCTCGCACGTGCAGGACCCTGGGTTCGATCCTCAGCACCACATAAAAATAAATAAACAAAATAGAGGTATTGTGTCCAACTACAACCCAAAATAAAAATAAATATTTAAAAAAGAATTAATGATTAGAAGCATTTTATCCCAAACATATTCGTTTGTCTGTCCTTGTTCCTTCTTAAAGGTCAGGAATCATTCCATGGAAATTTAGGTAGGGCTGCAGTTTAGACACACAAGGAAACTGTGAAGGATGCATGTTGTCTTCACTGAAGCAGAACTGTTAAAGGCCAGGCTGAAATTAAGTTGTTTTCTTCTCTTAACATATAAACTCTCAAAATGGATTGGCTAATAAGCCTCCTTGAGTGGAAATGTAAGCAAGTATATCTAGTGTGACAAATGACTGTTACCTAGACCAGGAGGGAAGAAAACCTGTTGTGTTTGGGAACTGTGGGAAACAGGGAATTTGTTGTGACCAGATCAACAGAGACCTGTTATTAAGGGGATCCTGTGAAAAAATGATTCTACAAGTGGGCAATGTCCAGGCCATACACACAAAAAGACCTCTGACCCTCCGTCTGCAGCAGCCTTCCAGGAAATCAACCCCTGTCTACACACAACCCAGGAAGCCATTGCTCTGCCAGAGCTGTAGGAAGTCAGTCTCCTCTCTAGGAGCATCCACAAGCAAAATAATCACTTCTGTAATCATCAGCTCAGCATGCCAGGACTTGGTTAGTAACTGAGAGCTTCACTAATTATTTTTTTCTCTTTCTTTTTTATTTGTTCTTTTTAGATATCCGTGACAGTAAAATATATTTTGACATATTATACATACATGGAGTATAACTTAGGATCTCATTCTTGTACTTGATGTAGGCTTCACTAATTTTTGTCCCCAGTTTTAACTTAGGACCAGTCCAAGAGAGACAAATCTACATCCCTAACCAGTCACCCAGGATGCCCTACTTCTCATCAGCTGGCCCACAGGTTCCTGATACCCGCAGCCTCCAGTCAGGGTGCACCCAGAGCCTCTATTTTCCACTATAAAGCCTTCTCACACCTCCACCCTCTGCAAGTCTCTGCTAAACTTGTGATGAAATCTGACTCCCTTGCATGTTCAGAATGAATGGCCTCTGCTTTCCGCATGTGTTTGATCTTGGTTTATTTCTACACTTGAGAAATAAATAGAGGCATTTTTATTTCTATGGAAATAATGGCAAGACTCTTGGTTTTCAAAGTACCAACAGAAGATACTTTACCTTTGATACCAGTAGCATTGTGGGTTATAGAAACAAAGCTACAGAGTATGTCCAAATGACTATTAGTAAAGTAGGGTAGGTGCAGAGAGGGGAATAAAAGAAGGCAGAATTTGTGTAAAAAGTAGCACATAGCATCTATTGAAATACCACAGTATACCCCATAAATATATACAATGTGTTTGCTTTCGGACGAGGAATTGAATCTAGAGGGGCTATACCACTGAGCTATATCCCCCAGCCCCCTGTATTTACTTTTTCTTGGCAGAGGGCTTCACACATGCTAGGCAAGCACTCTACCACTGAGCCACATCTTCAGCACTGCCCCCCCACCGCCCTTTTATTTTTTATTTTGAGACAGGGTCTCACTAAGTTGCTGAGGCTGGCCTCTAATTTATGATCCTCCTGCCTCAACCTCCTGCGGGCACCACCGTGCCTGGCAAATACGTACAATTATTATGTATCAATTAAAAAAAAAGCCAGTGGAAAGAGGAATCAAATATATCATTTCTGTTTCCTACCATGTTTGTTTTCCTTGAGAACAAGTTGCCTATGCATCATTGTTAGTAGTGAAGGATCACTGCTGTTGAAATGCTTTTTGTTCCCCCCTTTTTCCCACCTCTTTTGGTTCCTGGAGTTGTCTCCTTGTCTGCAGCCAGCTTGATATAATAAGCCTTTTGCTCTGAGAAAAACGAGCATCTTTCTCATCACATACTTCACTAAGCTGCAGGACCAGCTACATAATTTGTGCAAAATGAAAATTCGAGGTTTCTGGTCCCAAAACCATCAGGAACTTTTAGACGGTGACAGCACAGCATTAGCTCCAGCATGAGGCCCTTTCGAGATGCTTCTGAGACCCACTCAGGTCCCACACCTGGAAAGCCAGCCCCACCAGGCCCAAAGGCAAACGCATCTCGGAAACATCGCTCCCTTTTCTGGGTTGCTTTTCCTCTTTGCTTTGAAAAGGGAAAACTCTTTGGAAAATGCCATATTTTTCATAACAACCAAACAGAAGGCAAGCAAAGATTTTTTTTTTTTTTCCTGGCCTTTCTATCCCTGTCAATCCCGCTACCCTTTCAGGCAGGAGAGGTTCTGCCTCTATTCTCACTTGGGTCTTCATCAACAGCACTTTATTGGCTCTTGAGACTGAAAAGCCTAAAAACCAAGCCCTTGACCCTCTCAATGTTTTTTTTTTTTTTTTTTTTTTTCCCTAGGAGGCTGTGAGGCCACTTAAAAGCAAGATTCATGTGTTCCTTTTAAGAAAGAAGAGAGATCTATCAGTGATGGATAAAAACTAGATACTGGAAGTTCATAAACTAGGTTAAATGAATCATTAGATAGTCTGTTATTTGCTAAAAATAATAAAAGACACATTGAGTAGCAAATGGGCATGAATATTTAACCACAACAGATTCCTTTTTTATGTACGGTGTATTTGCAGCTGCTGTTATGTACTACAAACAAGAGCATGAGGACACACCGGAGACATAAAGGAGATTCTTATTGTGTTTTTTTACTGTGAAGAGTCAGCTTTTTTTTTTTTTAATTAGGAAAAAAATGAATCTTGTTGTCTCCTGGTTTCAAAATACCATTCTTCAGCAAATAAGGACAAAAGATGTCTCCAAATATGTTTATCAGACAAAAAAAATCCATTATTCATCCTCTGAAATATTTATTGGCATAAAGTTTAGGCAGTATAATTCCATAAAAGACCTGAAAGTTTTTCAGAACAAGATTAAACTAGAACTATGTTCTGTAAGACTAAGCTATAATATTATATGAAATTGCATAACATATAAAACCCAAAGCAACTTGAACTACCAGGTGACTTTCTATCATGGCCAATGTTGGGATTCTAAAGAATGTAGGGCATTTTTAGGACTGTACTCACTTTATCTCGGTCTAGGATCTCAGGTCAGCAGAGGTTAAGGAACCAATAGGACAGGTCACCAGGTCTGGTTGTGTCTCCCTTCCATCCCAGGCTCCCATGGTGTTTGTGCTGGAGACCATGTGGAACTCTTCTAGCCAGGGTGCTCCTGGTTCCCATCACCCAAGACCCTTCCAGTTCCCTTCCCCTTCCTTCAGCCCTCATGCTTTAGAAGCATTCACCTGTTCAAACCCATTCACTAAAGTGCAGCCTTAATATGGAAAACTGTTTTTTTTCCATTTGGTTTTATGAATTAATCAAAATAATTCATGGATTCCACCCCCTATAATAATAGTAATAAGGGTTTATTGAGACAGGCACTATTTAACCATAATTGTATCCATCAATCCCATGTGGACCCCACATTAACCATGAGATGCCTGTGTTTACAGATGAGCCAACTGAGCCATACAGAAGAAGTGACACACTCAAGGTCACACGGCTATGACCCCATTGAACCACACCCACAAAACTGGTGGGGGCTAAACGGGACTAGAACACATATCTTCTGGATCCTGTTTCCGTGGTCTTTTCTACCTCGATAAATACTTATTGAGCTAAGACCTTGTACTGACTCCAAGGAATATGGAGAGTTGTAAAATTTTTTTTTAAATGATTTTGAAAGTGATCCCCAGTCTTGGGTCCTTCTAATCCATACTGCATGCTGATACATCATTAAAATAATTTATTTCAGTCTTTTGTGTTCAAAGTATTTTTAGCCATTCTTTATTTTGTTCAGAACCAGGTTTAAGTCTCTCTGAGAGGCACTTAAAGAACTGGTCTAGCAGAAAGAGTAAGGATGTGCTGACAGACTGGGTTTTTGGAGACAACTAGCCTTATGACCTTGGTCAAATCATAGGATATGTCTTGAGTCTCATTTTTCTCATCCGTCATCCTGGGAAATAGAATTGCTAGAAGTATTCCAGAAGGAGAAAAAAGGGCCTGACATACATCGCCTGCTCTGTCCCTCCCCACCCCAAACCTAGTTCCAGTCTAATTTTTCATGACACAAAGACACTCTATTTTGTCCAGGCTGTCTCCTTACCATTCCCTGTCACAGATACACAATCCTATCTTGTCTTAATTGTTCTTGTGGGCCTGGAGTGCCCTGCCTGTCCCTCTGTTCCCTAAGTCCTACCTTAAAGACCAGTACCTTTCTACAATCCTCCTCAGACCACGTGTTCCTGAAGCCACACAGTCTCATGCTATAGATTCAGTGCTTGTCTAATCTCCCAGAAGGTGCCGTACGTAGCATTCTTTGGGGGGTGAGAATAGAGGTTTCTTTCCTTTGTATACCCCAGAGATGATTGCTATTTGATACTAATGACAAGTGTTTGATAATTACATGCCGGGTGTATAAATGAGCAAGACATCATATTGTGTTTTGTTAAATCATACGTGTATGCCAGGGGGTGCAAATGCGAGAAAATGACACTGCTATTTCTCCTCCTTCTGATACAGATTGCTTTTAAAAATATTATCTGTCCAACCTGCTTTCTCCCTTTATTTTCATGTAGTATTTCTTATCCAATATTTCAATTTGCCACTTAAAATCTGACTCGGGAAAAAAAAAAAGTTAAGTATTGGAGCTTGTGTCTCAAATGGGGATGGGGCGCACCAGCTATGACTAATGTGTTCAATTTATAGTACATCCAATTTGGAGAAAATCATGCTTTTTCATAAGGTTGCATAACCACTAACAAAAACAGTTTTGGCCTCAGGATGTGCTTTTGGAAGAATAGCCTTTTGTTAGAGTAGGAAAATTGTAAAAAGCAAGGGCGCAGGCTATCCTTGATGTACCTCTTACTCTACATAGAGATGGCACTCAGGTATATTTCCAATTCAGTGTCCTCTTGTATCATGTGTGATGGTGGGCAGAAAGGAAATTGTTGCACTCAATAAAAATGGTTTGTTCTAATTCCGCATAGTGTTTCCTTGTGAACTACATAGGCATTGCCAACTCTCGAGTATCAGCATCCAGAATGATCAAAGGGAATGAGTGAGAGATGATGTCATATATTTCTACATCTCCCTGTTCTGGATTAAACAATCAAAACAAACAGGCCTATATATTACCCACTTCCTATTATTTGTTGTTTTAGCCCTTTGGAGGTGGAGTAATGGTGAAGTGTCCTTCAAATGAATCATAAGTCCTAGAAGTCCAGTTGCCTCGTGGGCTACAAGTAAGGAACGTAAGGCACGTAAGGAGGTGAGATCCAAGGGTGGCCAGCAGGTTACATGGATGAACACCTGAAGTTTACACTGTATTTAGAAGTCTTTTCCAATCTCATATCAGAGGATGTAAAAATCTGGGCCAGGACTGAGATGTTAACAAACTGAACACAAGCTTTTCAAAATATACAAAAATAAAATTCTTTAAAATTCATCAACTGTAACTTACCAATGGATCAATAGAAAAGTTTAGCCGGATGCAGTGGTGCATTCCTGTAATCCCAGCACCCCGGGAGGCCGAGGCAGGAGGATTTCAAGTTCAAGGTCTACCTTGGCAATTTAATGAGACTGTCTCAAAAAATAAAAAAAGGTTGGGATATAACTCAATGGTGGAGCACCCCTTTGTTCATCCCCAATATCCTTCCCCACAAAAAATACGTTTAAAAGCTTAGTTGTATAACAATTTAAATTGTTTTAAGTACTTTTTTTTTTTTTTTTAAGTTTGTTTCGGTAGCATGCATTGGTAATCCCAGCAACATCTCCTGCCTGAGGCAGGAGGATTGTGAGTTCAAGGCCAGCCTGGGAAACATACCAAGACCATGTTTCCAAAAAAAAAAAAAAAAAAGTCAAAAGCAGCAACATCTGACCCTTTTGTCTATATCAAACTATTAATTCTTAATTTTATTTCTTCCACGAGGATTCATTTTGCTGCTGAAGTAGAAGACACAGAATTAAGATCTATAAAATAGAGTTTGAATCAATCATCAGAATCAAAAAATTGTTTTCAAGGAATGAATTCTGACATTTTGATTACAAGTTTAGTGGAAAGTTTGGTAGTAGAATGTTAGCTCTAAATTATTACATTGTCATTATGTATTAATGACCATAAAAGGAATCAGATTGGAATAATAATGGTAAATTACTGAGAAAACTTATGGAACCTCTATCTCCCGAGGTATCAAGAGTATTCATCATAATTTACTTGATTAAAAAATCCAAATAGTGGAAAAATACAAAGACATAGATTTTTTTAAATGATATTATACAAACATAAGGTAGGTTTTCTTACTAATTCAGAACATGCTCATTATAACACCATTTATAATATTAAAACCAGAAGCACTTAAATGTTCAACAATATAGAAATGAGTGAATTATAGTATACTCAATTATACAATTGAATTACACAATTATTTAAAATTATAAATTCAAACATCATAAGTTGAAAAATAGAAGTGATGTCGATCTTTTATATATGTAAATATTTATAAATGCTATGACTTCATCCATGTAAAAATAAGCACAAGAGAAAATAATGGAAGAGAACAAATGAAAATGATTGTGGAATTTATATTTATGTGGTAAGATTATGGATTTTTCTTTTCCCCCAAATCTCATGGACTGTTTTAAACTCTATAAAACAACAACAACAACAAAACCTAACTTTTATTTTGAAGATCTGTCATATGCTGGAGTACATTCATTAGAGTTACAAAATTGCCAGTTTTTAATTATTTTTGACCCATAAAAATCACACTACATGGTTCAATCTAATACTGTCTTATCATTATCCAATTTACAAAATGAATCCAATTTGGGAATAAAAGTTGCTAACTCCTATTTTAAAATGTTCCTTCCACTTCAAAATATAGTCGAACATTGAAAATTATTAGAAGTAAATTACTTGGAAAATACATTTGAAAACTGTGACTCCAAAATAACCAAGAACCAAGGGTTTTGGGGGTTTTTTCAATTTTTAAGAAAATGAACTTGGTTCAGATGATTCTGAGTCAATTTAGAGCTACTGCCATTGCATCTGTTTTTTAAATGTCTTTGAAATTAAGTGTTGTGTTCATTTTTAATTATCCAATGGCCAGTATACAGTAAAACATTCATAATTTAATAAATAAATTTGCTTCTAACCTGTTCTGGGAATGACATTTAAATTGCTTCATACTCTGTGATTACTCAGAGATAATTAGTCCTCTAAATATTACTGTAATGAAAACCATGGACTTAATGAATCATACAAATCCAAGCCAAACAATCTTTACTGAATATTTAAGTTCAGCATAAAAATTGTTTAACGACTGGTTAGATTTTTTTTTAATTTTAATTTTTTTTTTAGTTGTAGATGGACACAATGCCTGTATTTTATTTATTTATGTTTTATGTGGTGCTGAGAATCCAACGCAGTGCTTCACATGTGCTAGGTGAGTGCTCTACCACTGAGCCACAACCCCAGCCCCGATTAGTTGGAATTTGAAAAATTCTTTAGGGCCAGTCAGGCTATGAAAATGAAAAGTTAATTGTATTTGTAGGGATTTTGTAATATCAGCACTACAAAAAAGAAGTTAAAAAACCTGAGTTTTCAGTGAGAATAGATTTCTCCTTGGCTATACAATTTGTACTGTGATTATTTGACATTGTGGATCACTGTTTCTGACTCCCAGTTAGGCATTTTATGGTCTTTTATGATATTTTTGTTAACAAAGTACAGAAATATGGTCAGCAGGGTTTCAGTGTGTGTGTGTGTACATGTGCATATACATATTTGTATTATTTGCATCAAAAGTAGTGCTTGGTACATAGTAGATAATAAATAAAAGGGTGATGAATAAATAATTGGGTTATCTGAACAGGTGTATAAAAAACTGAAGTGCAAATAAAATGTTTGAAGAGAGAGCTTTTGTGGACCTTAACCTTGGCTCAATCTTGTTTTCAGTGACTTGAAGAGAAATATATATGACATTAAACAAACATTCCAAGTAATGAAAGGTTAGTGGTACCAGTCAGTGAAACCAAGATGCTAATTTATCTGGGACTTGAAATACTGAATTGAACCCTATATGATAAAATTTTATAGCAATAAATGCAAAAGCCCCCATACAGACGTCTGGAAAACATCAATTTCATAGGTACTGTATGGCAGAGAGTACCTTGGTGGCAACTTGCATTAATTGGAGAATTCATGTGACCACAGTGACTTTTTAAAATTTTTTTTTAGTAAAAAACAAAGAACAAAATTTATCATTGTCAGCATTTTTAACTGTATACTTTCGTCTTGTTAGGTATATTCACATTGTTGTACAACAGATCTCGGAAACTTTTTGTCTTACTAAACTAAACCTCTGAATCCATTGAACAGCTCTGTGTTCCCCCACATCACCCCCAGTCTCTATCGGTCCTCAATCTATTTTGTTTCTAGAGTTGACTTTACATACCTCATTTAGGTGGAATCATATAGCATTTCTCTTTTTGTGAATAGCTTGTTTTACTCCGCATGTACGAACCTCAAGATTCATCCATATTGTAGCATGTAAGAGGATTTCCTTCTTTCCTAGGGATGAATACAATTTCACAAAATGTATATGCCAGAACTTCCTTATATATTCACCTATCAGTAGACATTCAGGTTGCTTCTACCTCTTGGGAAAAGTACTGCAATAAACATTGAGGTGCTGATATCTCCTTAGATCTTACTTTCAGACCTTTTGGGTGTATACCAGGGGTGAGATTTTTTCGATCATACAGTAGATCAATTTTAATTTTTTGAGGAATTTTCCATAATGGTTGTACCATTCTATGCCCACAAGCACTGTTCCAATTTCTCCATATCCTCACCAATGCTTTTCTACTTTTTAAATGCCATCCTAACAGATGTGAGGTGATATTTCATTATGACTTTGATTTGCATTTCCCCATCGATTTGACATGTTGAGTATCTCTTCATATGCTTGTGGTTATATATTTATCTTTTTTTTGGAGAAATGTCTATTTGAGTCCTTTGCCCATTTTTAATTGGGTTATTTGATTTTTGTTGTTGAGTTGTAGCAGTTCTTTACATATTCTGAGTAATGACCTTTCTCGGATGTATGGTTTGCAAATATTTTCTCCCATCCTATGGATTGACTTTTCATTTTGTTAATCATTATTGTTTAAAATTATTTTTTTAATTGTACTTGGACACTATACCTTTATTTTATTTATTTGTATGTGGTGCTGAGGATCGATCCCAGGGCCTCACACATGCTAGGTGAGCGCTCTACTGCTGAGCCCCAACCTCAGTCCCTGTTAATTATTTTTTCCTGTGTGTTTGTGTAGATCTTCCTGATTCCTAGGGTCCCATTTATCTATTTTTGCTTTTGTTGTCTGTGCTTTTGATCATGTCCAAAAACAAAGCAAAACAAAACAAAAACAAAACAAAACAAAAAAAAAACCACCTCATTGTCAAATTCAACACTAGAACACTTTTACTCTGTTTTCCTCTGGAGTTTTGTAGTTCTGTGTTTTAAAAGTTCAGATCTTCAATTCATTTTGAATTAATTGTTTTATTTAGTATAAGTTCAGCATACTTTTAAATTTGGAAGCTGTTGTGTTCCTTGTGACAAAAGCCCTCAGAGTCACTCCAGGGGAACTGGGCTGCGCAAAATAATTACACGAGAGACAGAGATACCTTTTTCTTTTGGGGTCCTGTGACAACTCCTCAGAAAGAGAGACAGCTAGCTAGTGCAGAACCCTTTTATTGAGGAGAAGCCATTCAAGTGAGGCAAGGGGTCAGGTTTCAAGGGCCTGAGTCTAGCTTCATGATGTCTGCTGGCAGGAGGCTGACGGACATCTAGGAAGGCCACACCCAAAGGGAGAGCAAGAGAAGGGGACACACAAAGGGCGTTTCCATGGAACATTCTATCCCAAACAGGGCAAAGGGGTAATATCACAAAGGAACAGGTAGCTCAATCCATAGGGCGACACGCCTTTGAAATGCCTCCTCAAACTTCCGCAACCCGGGCAATGTCCAGGTCCCTAGGAGATGTAGTGACTGTCAAAGCCTCTCCACTCTGGGAAGGAGAATGCGAATCATTCAGACTGGCTCCCCACAGGAAGCTTTCATTTATTTTTGTGGGGAGGTACTGGGGATTGAACCCAAGAGCACTCTACCACTGAGCTACATCCTCAGCCCTATTTTGTATTTTATTTAGAGACAGGGTCTCACTGAGTTGCTTAGTGACTCACCATTGCTGAGGCTGGCTTTGAACTAGATAGAGATCCTCCTGTCTCAGCCTCCTGAGCCACTGGGATTACAGGTGTGTATCACCTCGCCCAGCTCTGCTTTTATCTATTTTTATCGTCTTAATAATATCACCATTCAAATAGAAATAAGTCAATTTTATTTGTATGTTAGCATAACAACAAAAACTAATAAAAGAACGTATGATTGATTTGTTTATAGCAAAGACCCTGGGAGTTTAATGAATATTTGCTTCAAGCATGCCTTCCACAGTCAGACAAGCTTGACTTCAAATCATACAGCACCACTTACTGTGGGTGTGTTGAGGAATTATAAAAGGGAGAACTGGAGTCTTGTCTTTAGAGGGATGTAGACCAGCCTCACCAGTTTGTGGCAGATTTAAATGAAATAATGCAATCATAATCCCCGGAACACAATAAACACAGCCTAAATGGTACCCTGATAATCATTATTATCAAACATTAATTTATTTAAGGTTTTCATTCCTTATCTTTGATTACCCAAGTGTTAGAATTTATTAAGAGGAAAAAAAGTTGATCTTTGAAAATCTGATGTGTCTCCTTTTTCTTGTTTCTAAATGTGAGAGGAAGGTTATTTACAGAAATCTCTCCCATAAGTCTTTGTTTAGATGTTACTTGCTCTGGAAATTAAAATGAAATTCTTCACCGCTTGGTCAGGGCTGTGCGCTCATGATGCCCTGGCCTGATGTGTCCTCCTGGGGATGTGTGTCACAGCTTAGGTTTGCTCTGATTCGAAAAACAGCAGTTCAGTTTTCCTGTAGGGAACGGGCCCTGCCTGCTGCATGCAGTTTCGGTGGGACTGTTGGTAGAGTTGTCTTACACTCCCAGGTCAAGGGATGGGCAGGTGACCAACCAGACTATTCTGGAATTTGAATTGAATGAGAATGGTTGACATATTGTTGGGAAATGATAGATCCGATTTATTCCATCGAGGGAGCCTTGAGAAGATGCTCCATTCTTTTCTGTCCTCTAGCTATTTGGAGATGTTCAAGTTTTAGTTGTTTGAGAGCCTGATTCTTCATTTTTTTTCCCCTTGAGTTTTATGAACTGCCAGAAGAGGAGGAGGAGGAAGAGGAGGAGGAGGAGAAAATATATATCTAGGGCTGGGATTGTGGCTCAGCGGTAGAGCATTCACTACTTAGCACGTGCAAGGCCCTGGGTTCAATCCTCAGCACCACATTAAAATAAATACATAAAATAAAGATATTGTGTCCAACTACAACTAAAAAATAAATATTATATATATATATATATATATGTGTGTATCTATATTTTTTCTCCTGCCTCGATATATATATATTTCCTCTTCTTCTGCCTGAGACAGCAGATCAGTGTCTGTTGCTTGCAGCCCAGGAGTTTGAATGCATTCAGCACTTGTCACTTTGTACTATAATTATCAGCTTTCTTTCCCTAACATCACATGCTCCTTGGGAGCAGCAACAACAGCTACATTGCATTGCTAGTGCAGTGACCAACTTGCTGTTTCATCAGGAGCAAGAATCAATCACAATGTTTAATTTGTGATAGGAAGTTCTGGGTTCAGCCATGAAGTCATATTCACGATACTTAAAACTACTGTGGCAATTAACAAAACATTAAAATGTTTGACTCTTGGAAATTGCCTAACCACAGATTCTCTCACTCACTTGTCTCCTCCCAAGCACATGTTCAGAAGTTTATGCAAGTAACCAAATGGGCAGTTGCAAAGCCTGTGACATTCTTGCCTTAGCTGTTCCTGGTCTATAATTTTCCATGGGCTTTCATTTTCTTAGAGGTAAGCTTATTAGAGCTCACTTCTGGGTATATACACTAAAGAATTGAAAGTGGGATTTCAGAGAGATGTTTGCACACTATGTTTATTGCAGTATTTTTCCCGTCAACCAGGAGGTAGAAGCAACTTAATGTCCATCAATGGGTAAATGCATAAAGAAAACATTGTGGGCTAGGGAAGTAGTTCAGTGATAGAATGCTTGCCTAGTACGTATGAGGCCCTGGGTTTGATTCCAGCACCACAAATAAGGGAAAAATAAAAATAAAATGCAGTATGTATATATAGTGGAATCTGATTCATCCTCAGAAAAGAAGGAAATCCTATCACATGCTACAACATGGATGAAGGACAGTTTGCTAAGTGAATCGAGCCAGTCACCAAAAGAGAGATGCTTGCATGATTCCAACTTACTTGAGGTATGTAAGGACGTCATTTCTTAGAAACAAAATATAATGGTGGTTGCCAGGTGCTGGGGTGGGGGTAATGGAGAGTTGTTGTCAATGGATACAGAGGTTTAGTTTTGCAAGATGAAAAAGTTCTAGAGATCTGTTGCACAACAACATGCATATGGTTAACACTGTCGAGCTGTTCGCTGACAAATTGTTAAGATGGAAAAAAATAATCTTAGACAATTTGATTTTCCAAGAGGCAAACATCTTTAAATGTTATTACAGAAGAAATCAATGCATCATTACTAATTGTGTGTTGGTCTTGTCTCCAGGTGAAATGAATAACAGAAATAAAAGTCCTCAAAGCTTGGGGAGACTAATGTACCAGGTTGGAAGTGATCTAATCAAAAGTAGCTATTATGATAGTTAATTCCTTATTAAGGTAGAAAATAAACAACTTAAAATGGTCTAACATCATGACTTTATCAAATTATATCTATGTACACATCAGTGATTTTCTTCCCATTTTACATACAGGCATAATAAAAGTGTTGACTAATTAGCCTCTGTAGTCTCAACCAAGATTTCACAGATTTTTTTTTCCTATAAGAAAATTTTTTTAAAAAAGTCTTTAAAGAAGTTTAGAACTTCACATAGTTTGAAAGAGGAACTCCCTCAAAATTTAGTAACTGCATTTCAGCATTTGGATCATTTGCAGCTTTCTTTACCTCCTCAATTTAATTGCAAACACCTTCAACAGAGTGATAGCAAACTAATTAGCAATTCCTTTTCCTCAAAAAAAAATACTCTTAATCAAGTAAGATAATCATTTTTGATTAAACAACAACCAGAGTTATCAAATGTAAATTTGCAATTGATTACAGAAAAAAATATAGTGTGTGCTTTCCTTCTTAATAACAGTAAGCATTATTTCTTTCCCCCCCTTAGTTATATTTAGTTCCTCAGATTAATTCAGGCTGATCTATCTCTTTTGATGGTATGCTCACTAGGAATGCCTGTATTTCCCAGAAGAATAATCTCAGTGCAAGTAAAATATCCAGATGCAAAGTATGCGTATGGTAGGAAGAAAACTGGCAGTTGCCTAGATATTTTAATGATTGAGTGCTACTAACCTTCTATAATTTAGTACCTCAATTCTTCCAGGGAATAACAAGGCCATAGGGGCTAATATTTAGTCCTAATAGTTACCTAGTTCTCTTGTCTATTCATCCACCCAATTTAAAAAAATGTAATAGACACCTACTATGTTTCAAATATACTATGTTTCAAACCTACTATGTTTCAATCAGTCTGGGGCACCTAACAGTGAACAAGACAGTGCCTGCATCAGGAAGTTTACAAGCTGATTGGGAAGACAGGCAGATTAGTAGGCAATTGCAAAGCAATATGCCATGTGCTACCAAAGGGAAATATGGAGGATAAACATTTAAAAAGGGTCTTGACATTGGGGAATTAAGGAGCCAAGAAGGAGGTGCAGTGTAAGTTTAATCCGCAAGGAGTCGGATAGGTAAGGTACAGAAGGAAAGATCAACACGTGCAGATTCCAGAGGTGAGGAAGAACATGTCTTTTGGGAAGACTTTTAAGAAGTTCAGCATGTCTGAAATAGAAATGAGAGGAGAAAATGGTGAGAAAAAGATGCTGGAGTGGGAAAAGAAGGACCACTATGAGAACTGTGTGCACCATCCGAAGGAACTTGCATGCTATTGTAAAAGCAATGAAGACCAAGTCAAGGTTTATTTTGATAAACTTCTTAAAACAGAAATTTAAACTGACCTTTTCCCTGTGCACTGTATTGTATTGCAAACTGGATCATGTGTGCTTCAGAAAAGGCTATGCTAAGGCAGAACATAAAGGCAGTTCAATTTTATTCTTTATTCCTTTTTTTAATTATTATTATTTTTTGGTATTGGGGATTGACCGGGTGGTGCCTACCTACTAAGTCAGATCCCCAGTTATTTTTATGTTTTATTTAGAGACAGGGCCTTGCTAACTTGCTAAGGCTGGCTTTGAATTTGGGATCCTCCTGCCTCAGCCTCTCAAGCCACTGGGATCACAGGTATACATCACCGCACCTGGCCTCATTCTTCATTACACTTCAGTTTTATATGAATAGATACAAGAAGACAGAAGAGTGAAGATGATTGGTATGTAAGCTCTGGTAGGGTTGCCTTCGGATGTGACAGGATGACAAATAATAACATCAACGAATTATATTAATCCTTAACAGGGACAGAACCTATAGCACCATTGAAAGATTCCCCTAGAACAAGTGGTAGGACATTTTCTCTAGGTTGACAACAAACCAAAGCAGAACAAAAAGAATGAAGAAATCACCATCTTAAGTTACCAATAAGCAGCTAAATTGTTTTGGAAAAACACAGACTCTAATCCCAATGGCCAGAATGTATTGTCACAAGAGTAAGACTATATTTTAGGCAACAAAATGGTTAGGCCATTGATTTTCGTTACAGTGCAGCATGTTGGTAAAGAACTGTGGCGTTTGAGTCACCTAGATTTAAATCCCGATTCTGCCACTTACTGTCACTTTCGCCTCTCATTCCTCACGCCTGATTTTCCCTCAGTGCCGTTGAGCGAGAATCAAGTTGTCTTCACTTCAGATTCCACAAGAAGTGGAGCTTTAAAAAAAGCAACTGATGACATGGAGCCTTTGATTATAGAGAGATAAATAAACAGTTGATTATTTTTTTGACAAAAAATTTCTCGAGTATAGAACATGCACTTTTTTTTTTTTTAACACAACTGTAAAAATAAGGTCCAGCTGCCATTGCAGCTACAATATTCTGGGAAAGATGGTCTGGGAAAGCATTCTATTGGATTCTTCCACATAAATATCCCAGTGTATGCATAGATGGGGGTGAGGGAGACAGACAGACGTGGGGTGGGCAGTGCTGCATGCAATATTCACGTATGAAGTACCTAACATATTCAAAGGGACTACAACAGGCAATAAGGAACACAACACATGGTATATAATCTCCAGGAAGGCTGCAGCCATATCCTATTGTCAAGTTGGCTTTTGAAAAAGACTAAGCCAAGTATCCATAGTGCTGTGAGGATAAAGAGGAGGGATAATCCCATTTAGGTAGAAGGATGAAAAATGGTTTTCATGAGGGAAGGTGAATTTGAGATGATTTTGAGGGAATGCAAATAATTTTGACAGAGTAGGATATTTCAAACAAAGGAAGGAACATGGTTTTTGAAGATGGACTGATGGGGTTCAAGTTTAGAAGTGGATTCAATATGAAGTACTTAATGCAATGCCTGGAACATAGTGTTCAATAAATTGCATCTTCTACTTTGATTATCCACAGCAGAAAGTTCCATGAGGCAGGAAAAGCACATAATGAAGACTGGTAGGAGAGGAAGACCCTGAAGGGTAAGGATGAAGTCAAATGCTAGAGCCATATTGTAGGCAGCCTGGGATGCCAGACCAAGGTTTCTAGGATTTATTTAATAAGTAAAGAAAAAAAATTTAACTAGATTGAAATTGACTTTTTAGATTAAATGATCAGCATGTGGGTCGACAATGGGTTAAAAGTGAGAGAAGAAGAGACTGGCATCAAAGTGACTAATTGGAATGTCCTAAAAGTAGTTTGAGCGTGAGTTTTTGGGGTGTTTGTGGTGGTGGTAGGAAAGGACATGAGACGCAGAGGTGTAACCTTAGCCTGATAGAGAAAGGGTTGCTTGTTGCATGAAAGTGTGGTGTGGCTGAGAATGGAAATTTGGAAGCACAAGTTGGACAAAGAAAGGTCTTTAAAAAGGAGATAGGGAGCAGGTTTGCTGGCCTCATCCCCTCAGCCCCATGTGTTAACAGAAATTGGAAGAAGAGCTATGCCCATCCAAGAGAATTGCAAGAGAGGAGTGAAAAAAAGACCAAGGAGACTTTTCCACAAAATAATGTTGGTTGCAGGCAAAACAGAACAAAAAAACTGAATGGTATTGGAGATGAGGGAGGAACAAAGAAGATTATTAAAAAGATGATTAGATTTGGGGCAGGGGATGGGATGGGAAAAGCACTGATAATGAGGAAAGAGAATGGAACATAGTAACATCAGGCTGTTACTGCTCATTTGTATCAATCTACATTTCTTTCTAGGGGCAAGTGGTGTATGTAGCCTCTGGGTTGATTCACAATTGGGGCTGGTTTAAGTCCTTTGTTGAATTCCTCCACCAGAGTTATTATTCCACCAGTCTAATTCCTTTCAACTTTCCAAAAAGTGCTATAGGCTTTCTAAGTTGTTCTACTTCTCCCTCAAAGGAGGTCAGAAATAGAAGAAACTAAACACCTTAAGAACATGAGAAGTTAGAAAGCAGTGGCCCCCAGAAAAACAGGTCAGTGGATAACAGACACCAAGAGGTAATAGATATTTGGTGTAGAATCAGGTCATTTGTGAGAACTCATGCCAAGCCAAAAGAACAGCAACCCAGGGAGTTTGTACACAACTCCCCAGAACCCATTAATAATGCAATACCCTGACCCTGCACAATTGGCACCAGTCATGAATGCTACATCTGGTACATACTGTAGTGACACACAGTGATAGAGGGGAAGATAAGAAAGGATTTCCTGGGCATTTTAAATAAGAATGAAATACATTTTATGTGTCAAGCACTGTGCTAGGCTTCAGAGACACAATCATCAGTGACTGAGAAGTGGCCTTCATTCTTAGTTTCATTCTGGTGGGCTTCCCTGGCAGATGCTTAGCCAGGACAGAAGAAAGCAGCAGAGTCCAATATGTGCAAAGTTACTGATGAATGCATCCAGAAAGAAGACTAGTGAGGAATATTTGACCTGTGAAGAGCCAGACCCTGAATCAAATATAGGTCAAAGGAGACTAGCTTTATAGTGCAGCAAAACTGCTCTTTTAGAAGCAGAAATGTTTTTAACATCAGGAAAATTACATGGAGAGCTGCTTTTTAAGTGACAAATGTTTTTTTAATGTAAGGAAAATCATGCACATCTTGTTGAAGACAGCAACTATTTGGCATTTAAATAACTGGAACACTAGAATACATAAAGTTCTTTTATGTATGCTGTAACAGTGCAAATATTGTAATTCCTTGATTTTTTTTTTCCTTGAGTACTGGGTATTGAATCTGGAGGTGGCAGGGAGCGGGGGTCTACCACTAAATTGTATCTCCAGCTCTTTTTATTTGTATTTTGAGGTAGGGTCTCACTAATTAATTGCTCAGGCTGGTCTCAAACTTGCCTTAGCCTCCCAAGTAGCATGTGCCACCATGCATGGTCACAATTTCCGAATTAAGAACCGTAGATGTCCTAGAATCCATCCCAAAGAGCAGAGCCAGCACACTGTTGAGGTCAACCTGTTGATGCAGTTTTGCGGGGATATCCAGGAGATAGGGGAGGGAGAAGGGAAAAGGCAGGAAGAAGGGTGAACCTCCTTCCCCTCATCCTGCACCTTGGAGGTGGCCTTCCCCTCCCACGGAGGTCTCATTCGAATCTGATAAGACTTGAGATGGCATATACCACCAGTCTTTGTGTACCATCCTCTCACCAGGAGCCAGGTGCCATTACATGCTGATGTTACCATATTCGATTCTCCTTCCTCATTAACAATGATCTTCCTATCCCAAAGGTAGACTTTGCTCCCTCTTTCTATACCTCTATGCCAAAACCCGAATAACATTCATTATTGGAATCCACAGGAAAATAAGATTTGTTATGCAGCATTTCACTTATAAAGACAAACCCTATTAGAACACAGCATTTCCAAATTACAGACGATATCTATAATCTACCCAAGCACAGTGATGAATGGATCTTTCAATGATGGATCTGATACAAAGGCATTCATCTAGACATGTATGCAGGAAACTCAGTAGTTCTTAAAATTTTCCCTTTGGAAGGAACGTGTAATTGTGCACTGGTGATATTAGTGCTTGCAAAAGTATCACAAGTATTTAAATCTATTAAGAGTAGTGGTAAAAGTTAAACTGGTAACAATGAGCAAAAATTGGTTTATTAAGCTTAATCAAGAAGAAATTTTACAGTGAGAATATGAACTAGCCTCACAAAGTCAGTAATCAAATTATAGATTGTCAGTATTTAACAATAGCTAGGCATAGTCACTGTGAATATTCAGCAGGGACCATCAGCCACTCAGGGAGCAAAGGTGGCGTGAACCTTATGGCATGGTCCTCTTGTTTTTTAGTTTTAGAATTACAATAGATCAGGTTTCAAAATGGTGTCTCCCTTTGTTCACATTTAAAGGAAGTCAGCAGCTGAATTCTACATTTTTTTAAATTTTATTTTAAGAACTTGGCATGCTCAGATATTCTCTAACAGGGTGCATATAGGCTGCGACCTCGTTACACACAATCCAACAAAGCATAGCTCTCCCCAGAGGGTGATAGTAGCTTAGAACTCTATTCTGCAATAACAGGAGGACAGAGCCTTTCCCAAGAAAAGCATAAACATAGAGATTACTTGCATTTTAATGGAATCACAATAGAGTGAAAGTGAATTTTTATTACCTTGACTCTTTTGTGGTTGTCTGTAAAAGGGAAGATATATTCTTTAAATTTTTTTTTAAATAGGATACATTGTTTTCGAAGCTTTTTGGCTAAGTTTTCCCATGTTCTTTCTTTAAATAGCTTCCTCTTATATGTTTTCTTGTCCATTACTCTCAAAGCTGTTGTCTACCAAGTGCTGCTGGAATGACAATATAAATTGGGATGGTGATGGCACACAGTGGGTATGTTTCTGCTGTAAGTCAGGGGCATAAAAAGTAGGTTTTATTTTGGTTGTTTGTTTTTGGTTTTAGTTTTTGGTACCAGAGATTGAACCCAGGGCGCTTAACCACTGAGCCACATCCCCAGCACTTAAAAAAAAAAAAAAAAAAAAAAAAAAAAAGATTTTTTTTTTGTAGTTGTAGATGGACAGCATGCCTTTATTTTATTTGCATATTTTTTTAATGTGGTACTGAGGATCGAACCTAGTGCCTCCCATGTGCAAGGCAAGTGCTCTGCCACTGAGCCCCAGCCCCAGCCTCCCAGCACTTTTATAAAATATTTTATTTATTCTTGCTGAATTGCTTAGGCCCTTGCTAATTTGTTGAGTCTGGCTTTGAATTCATGATCCTCCTGCCTCAACCTCTTGAGCCTCTGGGATTACAGGAATGCACCACCATGCCTAGCTAGTAAGGTGTTTTTAAGTAAACTTCTATGATAATTTTAGATTTACAGAAAAGTTACTAAGATTATATACACAGTTCCCACACTTTCACTCCATTTTCCCTTTTGTTAACAACTTAAATCACTATAACACATTTATTATTAAAACTAATAAACCAATGTTGATGTAATGCTATTGACTAAACTCCAGACTTTATTTGGATTTTACCAGTTTTCCCATTCATGTCCTCTTTCTGATTCAGGATCCAATCCAGGAAACCATATCTCATTTAGCTGTCTGTCATATCCCCTAAATCTCTGATTGTGACTACTTCTTAGTCTTTCATCATTTTTCACTACCTTGACAGTTTTGAGGCATGTTAGGTAGGTATTTTGTAGTGGGTCCCTGAGTTTGGGTTTGTCCTATGACTTCTCGTGATTAGACCAGGGTTATGTTTTTTTGTGGAGAATACCCAGAGGCCAAGTATCCTTTTCATTATATGTATCAAGGAACGCATGACATCATTGGAGATGTTAACCTTCATCATGTGGCTAACACGGTGTTTGCTATGTTTCTCCAATGCTTTACCTCTTTTTTTTTTTTTTTGCCTTTCTATACTCTTTTTTTTTGGAAACCAGTCACTAAATCTAGCCCATACTCAAAGAAAAGTAGGGGTGGTTTGCCTTTAACATACCTTATATTCAGAAACATGAATATATAATAATGCTCATTTCAATTCAATTCAATTAGCTTTTTGGATACCATGATGAGAAATATTTTGGAGATTTATATAGCAACAATTGTAATCCTTAGAAGTAGCTATGGGTATTACCATCATATGGAAAGACACAAACCTTAATCCTTGCAATGATTATAGATACTAAGGCATGGTTATCTCTCCCTTACCTGAATCGCTATTAAAATGATTGCTTATTTTTCAGAGCTCTATGTAAAGTCTGATGAAATCTCTGGATGAATTTTCTTCTGAGACCGAATGTGTTATAAAGCAAATTATACACAAGCTAAAAATTCATCTTCATATAATTGTACTCAGGGGTCACACAATATTTAAATGCACATTGCCAAGAATACTGTTTGTCTGCAGAATCACAACTGCACAAATGAATTACTCCCTTTTAATAGTCCATGTCTTTGGAAATTTTTTTCAAAGACATCCAACTAACTACCTTACTATTTTGCATGTAAGGGCTTTCCAGTTTATCATTTTCATTAGAATCTCTAGTGTCTTTTTTTAAAATACTTTTTAAATTGTAGATGGACACAATACCTTTATTTTATTTATTCATTTTTATGTGGTGCTGAGGATCGAACCTAGTGCCCCACACATGTAAGGCAAGCACTCTGCCACTGAGCCACAACCCCAGCCCCTCTAGTGTCTTGCTATCTTATAAATGTTGTTATTTTTATCTACTGTTTTTTTTTTCCCATTCTACTGGCTTTCTTTAACCTTTGATTAATATTTTAATTGGTACAATTTACATAGTAGGTAACAAGATGAAAATGTGTTCTTTTCAGTTTAAAGGAATTATGTGACTATCTTGCAAATCTATAATTAAGGCCTTGAATTAGTTACACTTTCCTAATTTGTTGATTTGTATCTCTCTTTGTCCTGATCAAATTATGTTATCATAGAGACACAGTTGTAGTAGTTAGAAATGCATATCAACATAACAGTATGTTCTAAGGTTTTATACTCGGATTTCTTTTTTCCCCAACATTTATCAATGCCTCAAGACAATACACTAAGTGCTGTGGCGAAATAATACAAAGTATTTATTTTCTAGTAGAGAAACACAAATGATTACAAAATTTATTGTAAGGCATAAAACATTATATAAAATAGGTATGAATAAAAAGTATCAAAAATACAAGGATTTGACTTTAAAAACAACAACAACAACAAAAAACTTTGATATTTCAAGGAAGAAAATGTATCAGTAATAAAATGTAGGAAGAACATCTTCTACTCTTATTTGTATTTCTTTACAACAAATTTTACAATGTATCCTCTGTGAGTTGAGAGGCCAGCCTATTACATTAGAAGATTTTTTTTTTTTTATGTTTTCTATGATCCATTCATTTTAGCAGTCTCTGTTCCTTTCTGGAATAAGTCAAAATATAAATAAATGAATACAAATTCATTATGCTTGATTATATAATTGTGCTTCCCTCTCAGCAAAAATGTCTCAAGGTAGTAACATAATGACTTCTGTTCATAACTAACCCCTAGGTTTTGTTTTCTCTAAGGAATATTTTTAAGCTATATTGTGTATGTGAAACATTTTATAACATTTGTAATATGTCTTAGCAATAAATAGCTTTCTATAGAAAGGAATTTTCTCATTTTAACATAGAATCAAGTAAACAGATAACTATTGTGTTTTTTCCTTAAATAGGCAATAATGACATTTTCCAGTAATCAAACCATTGTTAATGTTTATTCCTTAGAGTCAAATTGCTTCTCAATTCTGTGATAACATTATATAGACTTTTCAAGAATAATTATAATAGCAACACAACTACAACTGATACTTATTGGACACTTATTACATTTAAGGCATTGTTGCAAGTGTCTTTAACATATAATCTTCAGAATAACCCTTTTAAGTAGGTACTGTTAAAATCCAGTTTTATAAATGAGATACAGAGACACTGAGAGATTTGTACCAGGTCACACAATTAGTGAATGTGAAGCCAGAACTGAACCTGTGCTGTTTTGGTTCAAGAGCCAATAGACCTGACAACTGGGCCTTCAACCACTCTCTCCATACCTAAGTGAGGCAAGTTAGCCTTACACTTACTAGGGTAGATCTCTCTGCCATACATCTGGAATTTGCCTGAAGTCGGGTCTATTTTAATAGCAAAAACAACAACAAAAACTTATGATGCCCATTGGCATTCTCAAAAAGCTTAATCATTAAGAGTCTGCAAAAACAATTCCTTACGCAGCAAGACATTTGATTTGGTAATTTAAAAATATTCACTTCCTGTAGATAGCCGTAGGAAAGAAGAGTTATTTATTTGTCTTTAACTTTGGAAGTACTAAAAAGAGAAAGGGAAAATAAATGAAGTTGAGTTGATTTTCAGTCAACAAAGCATATACAAGAATTCAGAAGGCAAATCAGATGTGTGCTCATTATGATAGTCAAGTGGGGTTCAGGAATAATGTGGGCCTATGGCTTGAAATGAAGCATTGAAGGACCAGAAGAAGAAGCTTCATGGGAGACATGGCTCTTTGTACAGGTTTGTCAGGATGAAATGTTGATGGCTGTCTTTATGGATGCCGATAAGGAACATAAATCTTTTATTTAATTCTAAAATCTGAAAGGACTGAATTATTTCTGAAGATATCGAAGTCTGGAAGTACATTTTGTCAAAAACTCATTTGCCAAATACCTTCATGGAAAATATCTTCATAGATCACACACGCTGGAAAGATTACCTAACATGTCTCAGAAAGCCATCAGGGGAATGGGCCCTGAATCATGGCAGCTCCGTCCTTTCGGCCATTTCCTTCCTTTGTACCCTTTGCTGTGTTTGGACTGTGACACTAAACAAGTCGTGCAAGAGCGCGTGCACGCACACACACACACACACACACACACACACACACACACATACAGAGCTTCATCTTTCCGTGTCTCAGGCAGCATTCAGCAACCTAAGACAAACTGATTTTCTAAGGAATAGCATAATATTTTAAATTTAAAATGCTCAAGTCTAGTTTTTAAATTTCCGTTTAAAATGCCCTCTCATCTTCAGTTGGATAGGACGGACGCAGTCCTCCAAAGTTCCCAAAAGCTAAATGACTTTGTTACTTTTAATTTTTTTTCTTGGCGCAGTATAATTACACATCAGAGTAGGATTCATTGTGACATATTCGGACACGCACCTAATGTAATTTGGTCAATTTAATTCCCCAACACCTCCCCTTTCTTTCTCCTCCTCCCTCCCCCAGTTCCCTTTCTCTATTCTACTGGTCTCCCCCAATTTCTCCTTTTTTCTCTCAAGCTTTCACATATGAGAGAAAACATATGACCCTTGACTTTCTGAACCTGGCTTCTTTGACTCAACATAATGCTCCCAAGTTCCATCCATTTTCCTGCAAATGACATAATTTTGGCTTTATGGCTGAATAAAATTCCATAGTGTGCATAGACCACATTTAAAAACAATATTTACTTTTTAGTTGTAGTTGTCAATACCTTTATTTTTTTAATATATTTTTATGTGGTGCTAAGGATGGAACCCAGGACATCACAAGCACTTTGGGGGGGGGGGAGGCGGGGATCTCTACCGCTGAGCCACACCCCCAACCCCACCACATTTTCTTTGCCCATTCATTAGTTTATTGATGGGCACCGAGGCTAGTTCTATAACTTGGCTACTGTGAATTGCACTTCTATAAGCAGGGGTATGTGTGGCTCACTATAATATGCTGACTTTAATTCTCAAATAAATGAAAATTATATTTTATTAAAAATACTTACAAATGTGTGTGCTATATAGTCATACATGTATTTGTATACACACACACACACACATACACACACATTTTGAGAAAAATGAATTTCCCTTCTAAATCTTAGAGAAGGAAAATGTGAAAAAAAAAACAGCTTTGCTCTTTCTCATCCAGGATTAGTTCTACTTGGAGACTTCTAACATTCTGGTGTCTTGTACAAGCATTGTATAATTTTAAAAGTAGGAGATTCCCTATCTCAAGCTGCTGAAGGATTTTACCTCAAGCTAGTGTTCTCCAGGCCCTGGATCTTTGAATTTCCAGTTTCCCAAAAGGAGGATATGGAGAGATGGCAGAGTGGAGGCATGTGTGTGTGTGTGTGTGTGTGTGTGTGTGTGTGTGTGTGTGTATTTTTTTTTTTGGTAGTTGTAGATGGGCAGAATGCCTTTATCTTATTTATTTTTATGTGACGCTAAGGATCCAACCCAGTTCCTCACACATTCTAGGCAAGCACTCTGCCACTGAGCAACAGCCCCAGCCCAAGGGATGTGTATTTTGAAAATTGACTCAAAGGTGGTGGGATCAAGGAGAATTAAACAATTAGTGGAGTGTCTCTCAGAGTCTTATCCTAGGACAGTCTCAAAGCTGGCTTTGCATCACTCAGAAATTGGTTAGAAATTTGTTAGATCTAGCACCCCAGATCTTCTGATTCAGAAACTCAGGAGTGGAGCCCAATAATCTGTGGCTTAACAATGGCTCCAGGTGATTCTGATAGTACTAAGATTCTGAGGTCATGGAACTAAAGTTTTGGAGCCAGCAGAATCACCGAGGAGTAGGGGGATTGTTTAAAATCGCAGATACTACTGTACAGCAAACCCAGAAATCTCTGATTTCAACAAGTTTTCTAGGTGCTTCTATGTACACTAAACCAGCAGATCCATCAGCTGATCGATGTGGGATGGAAATGAAGCACTCAGCTTCTTCTGGAGGCAGCTTCGCAGTGGTGAGAGCATGGCTTTCGGGTCTTACTGTCCTGGGTGTGAATTCCAGCTCCTGTACTGCCTATGATATTTGCGCCAACTCTCAGCCTCAGCTTCCTTTCGTATGAAATGGTCGTAATCATACCTTGCTTACTCCACTTTGAGAGGATTTAGTAAGTGAGATATGTTTTTGGCATAGTGTCTGTTGTACTTTGATGGACATTAATCTCCTTTTAAAAAATGCTTTCTTCTTTTGAAGATGTCCTGGTCCATTCCTGTCCACAATACCTTGGTGCCTAACACTTCGCTCAGTATTTTTTTTTTTTCCAGATAAACAGGGTCCAGCACAAAATTTGGGGGTTAGAGTCTTCCATTTGAGTTATTTGATCTCTCTATTTTACATTTTCAACATCTTTAAAATGGGAACAATATGAGCATTTACCTCCTGGACTTATAGTGAAAATTAGCTGAGTTAATATATGTAAAACACTTTAAAAAAAATCAATGTTCTGGTGTTCTGGAACACTATAATTCTCAACAAATGTTATTGAAAGAGAGAAATGTTCACAAATATACTTGTAAACTTCAGAAGGGGCTTAACTCTCAAATGCAAGCAACATGTGTATTAATTACATTTTCCACAAATGTTCGTTTATGATATCACAGGTTCTATGTGAAGCCTTGGGGACACATGGTCTCTGTTCTCATGGAGTACCTATTGCAACGTGACATCAGCCACATTGGCTTACAAATGTGAGAAATGAGTGCTCATGCTCCTGTGTGTCTGTAGCTCAGACAGTAAAGGGCAGGAAGATGGAATAAGGTGAGCTTAGGGAGGGCCTGGACCAAACACGGCCATCACCTGTTTTGGTCTATTTCCAGAACCAACCAAAGGCCTTTGAAGAGGTTGAGCCAGAAGGTGACAGTTTGGATTTGTCTCTGATGGTACTATGAAGTTGATATTGGAGGAGGTACAGATGGGGAGCAGTTAGAAGGTTTTTTTTACAATAGTCTAGGTGAGAGACTGTGGCAGCTTAGAATGAAGGTAGTAGAGGTGGAGGTGCTTAGGGTTGAGAGTCTCCAGGAAAAGAGAGGTGGGCAGGACTCAGGGAAGCATTGGTGTGGGAGGTGTCCAGAATCATGACTCTTCTCTGCCTGCACTGGGAAAGGACTTGGTGGGAAGAAGATGGTGGGTGTGTGGCACCAGGCTGGTTTAGTTAGTTTGGGAGAGATCCACTGAGAGAGGTCCAAATGAAAGTGTGGGTATCGAGCAGTTGGACAGATTGCTCAGGACTCAGTGCATAGGTCTGGGCCAGAGAAACAAATCAGGGAGTCACAGGCTTATGAGTGGAAAGTACAGCCATGAAAGTGATGAGATTTGCCTGAGACAGAATACGGAGTGGGGCCTTAGGGAGCCCCTGAGCTGGATGGCCGGGGAGAAGACAGATGAGTTGCAGAAAAGGCTGAGGTGGCAGGATGGTCTGTGGAAATACCAGTTTCTGCTTTTTTTTCACTTTTATTTTCCCCTTTCCTCTCATTTTAAGCTGATAGCCTGGTTTTATCATTCCTGGCTTCAGGGATCTTGGCAGGGCCTAATGTAAAAGGATGCTGAAGTTAAGACTCTTGCAGTTCTGGGTCAATGTCCAGAAGATAAAGACAAGCTCCACAGTCAGAGGAGCTGAAGGATCTTGAACTGTGGAAAACACACCCAGGGCTCAAGTTCCCAGCCCTAGCATCTCAGGGCCTTTTGGGGGCCTTAGACACAGCAGAATCGGTGGTCCTGTGAGAATATCCTGGAGGTAACAGGAATTTATGGCCCATGATCAGAGACCTCTCTCAGTGCCCTGGTGATGAATATGGCTTCCAGATCTTTCCCCAGCTCTAGGCTGGGATGCTCAAAACCAACAGAAGTTAAATTTCCAATCAGATCGATAGGATAGTAGCAAACAAGTCTGAGCTTCAGTGTTAAAAAACCCAGAATAATGTATGATTGTTCTTAACAGTTCTGTGATGTGCCTCACTGGTACCTGAGGCAAAAAGAAAAATGTGACTCTGGCTTTCATGGAAATAAATTCATCAGTAATATTTTCACATCTGCTTCTTTGATTACCTAGTTTTCAATTAAGATAACAGAATTTCCCAGTTTTAAATTTTCCCTTGACCAAGTAATGATCCAAATAATCTTTAATTAATTTGACGCAAAATCAGAAATTTCTTTCGGGTAAAATAAGTACATTTAAACTTAAAGTAATGTTTTAATGTACCCACTTTTCTATTTTTCAACAGCTTTCCAACCACATTGATGTTCAGGAAACAAAGTAACCATTAAAAAAGGCATTAACACATGTATATACAGGCATACATTTTTCCTTTTGCCTCAGGCTCTGAATCTGCACAGCACTAGTTTTCATTTAAAATTTTGATGTTTTGTCCAATGCAGATTTTTGCATTAATTGATTTTTTGAAATGTTGCATTAAAAAGCAATTACCTTACTCACTGAGTTTCTGGCACCCCCTTACACAGGAGACAGTTGTGTCACTCAACTCAACATGGTTCTGGTTTTATCTCTTAAACACCTAACTGTGGACCAAGAATCATTCCCACTGGCCAGAGAAAGTAGTCCAACATATAAGAAGAAATTCGGGAAAATCTAGCATTATTAAAGGAAATTTTTCCAAAAGGAAGAGAATCATAGAATGTCAGAGGTTGCTAAGAAATCAACTAAAGCCAAAACTGAAATGTGCATTTGTTGGGTGACTTAAAGGTCATGGGCAGCTTCATGTGAAAAGCCTAGATGGGCAATGGGGATGGATTGGGGTGAAATGGATTGAGGAGTGAGGTTCCAGCAGGGAAATCCAGTCTGTGGCTGTGGAAAACTCTTCCGAGAAGTTTGAGGAAGTAAGAGAGGGAGAGGGCAGTAGCCGGAGAGAGAACAGAGTCAAGTTTGTGTTTTTATGTGGTTGTATTTTTATGTGATTCAGTTGTGAGGGAGAAAGTTTAATATACAGGAGAAAAATTAGGGTCAGAGATAGTATCAGTTCCTGAGAAGATGGGATCCTAACTCTGAAAGAATAAAAGGATCCGCATTAAACAGGAGACCCAAAGGCCCAAGATGTCAGAGGATTTTTTACATTTGGTAACAGGAAATGAGGAAGCTCCTTAGGAAGTCTGCCATTTTTCTCTATGGTATTGGAGAGAAAGCCCTGCCGAGAGGTGAGTGGTAATGGGGAATTGAGGTTTTTCAGGCACAGGAGAAGGCTTAGGAGCTCTAGGGAGGGATCTGCAGTTGGGAGGCAGCACTCACCAAAGCTTCTCCATTATCTGGGTTAATAAAGGATGGTACTTCTCCCTGTGGAATTGTAAGCAGTTATAAGCAACACGAGGAAGCTCTGTATTGAGAGATGGAAGACTCTAGGATATACTGTCAGGGGACAAAAACAAAGTGTCACACATTTAGTGTAATATCTTTTATGGGGGCTAGGGCTGTAGCTCAATGGTAAAGCGCTTGCCTTTGCATATGTGAGGCCCTGGGTTCGATCCTCAGCACCACATACAAACGAAGATGTTGTGTCTGTTGAAAACTAAAAAATAAATATTGAAAAATTCTCTCTCTCTCTCTCTCCTCTCTCACTCTCTCTTAAAAAAAAAAGGCACATTAGAACTGTCTGTGTATGTACCCTTTTAGTTTTAGATTTTTTGAATCATGTGAATGTATTGCTTATTAAAAATTTTAAAAATTGAGGGCTGGGAGTGCAGCTCAATGATAGAGCACTTGCCTAGCATGCATAAGGCCCTGGATTCCATCCCCAGCACCAAAAACAAACAAACAAACAAACAAACAAACAAACGCAGAAGGTGAAGTTCCTATATAAATAGGTATGATGAACTCAGAATGTCAGAATGTGTTTTTAAGCCAAGTCCAAGTTGTCAGGAACCCTGACAATATTTTTTTAAAATATCTATTCTTAAGTTTTAGGTGGGCACAATATCTTTATTTTACATTTACATGGTGCTGAGGATCGAACCCAGTGCCCCGTGCATGCTAGGCGAGCGCTCTACCACTGAGCCACAACAAACCCAACCCCTGACAATATTTTTAAATGATTTCCCTGACAATGAGATCATTGCAGTTCTACATCTTTGTGGAAGGATATTGTTGGGAGCATTGGGGTCACAGGCAAATATCTGTTATTAGTTTCATCTGGAAGCAGATGGGGTCCTCTCTTCCTGAAGGGAAGGCCCCCAAGGGCCTATCTCTGGTGCTCTTTCCTCATCTACACCCCTCTCTTCACAATCTCACTAACTTCCTTTGCTTAAACTGGTTTCTGTAATCTGAATTTTCAACCCCAATCTCTTTTCCAAATTCTAGAAAATCCCAGGGCCATGGTGTCAGTCATTGTCCCGGTAAGAAATAGGTTGCATTCCAACGGGCATCATTCCAGGGTTTATTTCCAAAGAGATGACTTACAATGATCAGGGGATGAGGGACCCACAGGGGGGCTGGTGGCAGTCATCCCTATACCCAAGGGATGAGATGAGGGAGCACTTACCAGTACCCAGGGGAGAGAGTGGTAAAGAGCAGGTCACCTTGAAAGAACATCGATGGTTTACCCGGGTATGAAGACAGCCCAAAGAGGCCTCATTGGGAAGAAGCCGGAGGAAAAATAAATACCAGCATCTCATCCCGTCCCTCCTTCTCATCTCCTGCTTGGCTCTGTGTTGGTCAAACTCAAACAGAAGCCAGAGGGCAGGGTATGGATGCAGTCCCCCAGATCAACACCCTGGAGCAGGGGAGAGAAGGAATGGAGGGCAGATCTGCAGGGGTCAACCAAATATCTGTGACAAGGGTGGCCCCCCCCCCCCCCCGTTGTCCTGTAGGTAGTTCAAACTCAACATTTCCAAAACCAATGGCATTGTCTCTCCTTCATTAACTTGATCTTTCTCCTGGGTTCCTTAGTTACCTTGGTTAATGGTGCCTCTATCTTCAGAATTGTTCCTAACTCCATTTCCCCTGTCCCAAATGTGCACGCATGCACAAACATACGTTGGGATGTTCTCTTCCATTGGGTTGTAAACTCCCGGAGATAGGGCTCATGAGCCTGGACCAGGCAAAATGTCTCATAAATAATAAAACATAACATTTGTGGGCACTTGCCCTATCAGTCACTGTGTAGAGTACTTCATTTGGATGGTCTCATATCATTTCTCAACACCTCTAGGAAGTAAGTATATTTCCCCCCATCTTGCAGAGTAGTAAACTAAGGCCAAGAGAGGTCAAATAACTAGCCCAATGTCTCATTTTCAAAAGGGGAACATCTGATGTGAGAACTCACCCTCAAGCAACATGACCCTCTCTGTATCTCTCCTGTTCAGAGTTTAATGAACCACCTATAGTTTGGTACAGTGCCTTGATTATAAAAAAAAAAATGGGATGAAATGTTGATCAAGCAATATCTAGTCATCCCTCAGTATCCTTAGGGGATACTGGAACCCCAGGACTTTCAGGTCCCTTGTATAAAATGGCATAGTATTTGCATGTAATTTATCCACATTTTTCCAAATACTTTAAGTCATTTCTAGATTGCTTTTAATGCCTAATAGAACGTAATGCTGTGTAAGTTGTTATCCTGTATTATTTAGGAAACATTGACGGGGGGAAACGTCTGTACATGTTTAATACAGATGCAATTTATTTTTTGAAGATTTTTGATCTCTGGATGCAGAACCCATGATGAGGATGGAGAGCCTCTGCCATTCAGAGAAAGCGAGGACCGGAGCTAGGGCTTGAACTTGTTGAATTTAGGAACAGTTAGGAGGGATCATAGTTTTGTGGGCTTGTGTAGAGACAGTCTTGACCAAATCAAAGAATAATATTCAGAACCAAGGGGGTAAGGCTGAAGAGTGTGGAGGGAAATTCAGATGATGGAAGACCTCTAAGTCAGTGGAGGCATCCGGCCTCCCTGTAGAAGAGAAGGAAAGTGATGTTTTGAGATTCCTTTGCCATCACTGAAGTATGTAGGATGGATTGGAAATGGAGGGCCGTGTACTGCCAGAGAGACCAGCTGGGAAGCTGCTCTAATGGCCCATGAACAAATCAGCAAAGGTCTGCATTAGAGTGAGACAATGACAATGAGGAATTTACATCACAGAGAAAAAGTGCTTCCCAGCAAATTCACCCACAGCACTTATAGACCCGATTGCCATGGAGATGAAAGAGGCTTGGACTTCAGTTAAAATGTCTTCCATTTCTAGCGTTTGCAGATGGTCTTGTCATTGACCAAGAAACTGGAGTTGGATGGGAGGGAAAGGAGAAAAGAAGCTCAATTTTAGATAGATTGCATTTGGCATGAGGGCCGGGTTGACTTGTTAGTCACTTAGTTTAGAGATGTAGGTTTACTGCACTAAAAGGGGCAAGAGTTATGGGTCTTCTATGAGCCTTTTATTTCCTCCTTGTGGTTTTCCAGAACTTACCTTATAAGAAACTTTTGTTTCCTGACTTTTTTGTCTTTGTGGTTTTTCTATTAATTTTCAGTACACTTCTAGCCTCTGAACATGTCCCACCCTGCTGGGATGTGTGAGCTGGGGCGGGGAGCGGGCTAGTGTTCTGGGTACCATAACGCGCCAGGGTACTGAAGCCCTGTGATTCAGGACCAACATACTGTGCCTTTAATTGATAATATTTTCTGCTTCACAGTAGCTGAGCTGAATTGCTCAGACTTGGAGGAGTAAATGAAACAAGTGTTTTATGGAACATCAGGCAAACCATTTAAATCTATAACTACTATGCTTATGTTTCCTGCTTCCTTATCTACAGTGGAATGTAAGTGGTATCTGTGAACCACACAGTCATTTCCTTTTATGTTTGCAAGCAACACTGCAAGAGATACTGTATCCTTGCTCTGGCTCACAGGAGACTTAAATGGCTGAGTTGACAAACAGGAAAGCTAAATCATTCATAAGGATGTAAATGACCAGATTTTTACCACCACCACTATCTCCCTAATGCTAGAATATAACAAGAGTTCATAGAAATCATAAATATGGCTCTTTTGTTCATAGAGACGGAAAGATTAATCTCTTATTTTTTTTAACTAGATAGAGCAAGTACCTCTCTGTCTTGCTTGTCAGATTTGCCACCCCTAAAATATGTAAATGATCCAAAAATTTAGAAAACCTTAAAAATTGGGATTATGGGAAACAGTGCCCCTAAAGTTTGGCTGTGAAAATATTGCACAGTATTTATAGTGTACTGCAAAATTTCAACTAACAACAAAGATTGTTTAGGCAGATATCTGCAAGATATGTCATTTAGAATAGAGCAGCAGGATAAATAAAGAACTTAAAAGGTGGCAGGAAGAGTTTTCACTAACGTGTCATAAAAGCAGGTAAAGAGGAAGGAACCACAGTCCGACAAATTTATACAATAAAATAGCATTTATTTTCCTGAAATATGGTCCAGTAACACCTTTGTAAATCACCTCAATCTGGGATTCAGTTGTTTCTCGGTCAGTTGTGGTTTCTGCAGGAAACTTGCTCAAACAAGTAGGGTCTGTTGTCCTGGGATTAGCATGGGTACCCACTTTCTCCCTCAAAAGTGTCTGGATTTAGTTGACATAGAGTTATCTATACACATTTCTAAAAGAGCTTAGAGCTTTTATCAATTTTGTTTCATCTAAAATTATTTTATGTATTATTTGCCTCTTACGTTACGTGCCAGGAATGATTGATTGAGATATAAAGATAAAGCTATAGTTCCTGCCCACATGGAGCTTACATATCATATTATGGGAAAAGTACCCCTATAAACAGAGCAGTACCCAGAGTACCCAGAGCACTTAGTTCTTTCTCAAGTAATAACCATATATAACCAAATAATTGTCAACTGAACATGTTGTTATTTAGTTAGCCATAACAATATAATGGCAATAGTGGGCATCTGTGTTCTTGCTTTTTAACATGAAGGGCTTTGATCTTTCATTCACTCTTCCTCTTCTTTCTTTCTTTCTTTTTTCTTTTTTTCCAGTGCTAGGGATCCAGCCTAGAGCCTCATGCCTGCTATGACTGAGGTATACACCCTACCCCTGGTATTTTTACACTTAAACAGAGTAATTTCTCTCCAGCTGTGGTTCTGAGATCCAGGATTTTTCTATTTGCTCAGGGAGGGAATAAAAGCCATAACTGAGATGGTGCCAGATTGCCTCTACTGAAATTCTGGCTTCTCATGTCATAGTTGAGTGGTCCTTGGCTCTTTCCATATTCACCCTTTGTCCCTCAGTGCCCTTATCTATAAAAATGAAGGCAATCGGTATCTGCTTCAGAGGGTTTTGTCAAGATTAGAAGAGTCAGCCTATGTCAGGGATGGCAGAATGGTGCCTGGCACGTGGTAAGCACCCCTCATGCTTTAGTTTTCATTATTACTTAAACATATATATGTACATTCACTTATCTTACCTGGGGCTACTGTTACAAAATACCATAAACTGGGTGGCTTCAACAAATATTTTTTCTCACAGTTCTGGAGACTGAAGTCCAAGATCAGGGTACCCACAAGGTCAGGTTCTTTCTTGGTGAGAGCCACCTTCCTGACTTATACCTGCTGGATCCTCAGATGGGGGAAAGAGAGAGCTCTCTAGAATCTCTTTTAAAAGGGCACAAATCCTGTTCATGAGGGCTTCACCCTCATGAGCTAATTGCCTCCCCAAAGCACCACTTCCTGGTATCATCACACTAGGAATTAGGTTGTGACACATGAATGGGGCACAAACATTCATTCCATAACACATGTGTTATGTCTGTTCATGCCCCTTATGCTATTGTTCCTCAAACCAATCCAACCCCCAAATTAGAGCCCCCAGAGGGTATGTCCTTAAGGGAATATACACTGCCATTTCCTGCCATACTCTGATAGAAAATCGCTGTGATGAATGGACTTTTAGTATTCCTTCCTTATGATGGGGAGGAAAAGGTAAACATTGCCTTAAAAGGTAATGAATCTTTGCTACCAGGGTGTGAATGGAGCAATGGTATTTTATCTGTTGAGGCTGACTTGGGGATGAAAACTACTGTAAACCGAAAGGAGATGGTAGAAGTTATTTACCATTTTGTTAAGATTTATAAAAAAGAAGGGAGGATGCAGCTGAGTGTGGTGGTGCACGCCTGTAATCCCAGAGGCTCTAAGGCTAATGCAGGAGGATAACAAGTTCAAGGCCAGCCTCAGCAACTTAGCAAGACCCTGCACAACTCAGTGAGACCCTGTCTCTAAGCAAAATACAAAAAAAAAAAAAAAAAAGGGTTGGGGATGTGGCTCAATGGTTAAGCCCTGTGAGTTTAATCCCTTGTAATAAATAAATAAATAAGAAAGGAGTGAGGGTGCTAGTGTCAAAGATGTTAAATTCTGTTCTGTAAGAGGTGGCATGAAGTTTTTATGTACAAGAGTCCAAAGAAGCTGGATATTTCCTAGATGGAAGAAAGCCACTCAGGAGAAGGATCACCTCAGGGGCACATTATTTATGTATTCATTTATTTTAGTTGAAGTTGGACACAATACCTTTATCTATTTATCATAGTGCTGAGGCTCAAACCCAGGGCCTTGCACGTGCGAGGCGAGTGCCCTACTGTTGAGCCACAACCCCAGCCCAGGGCGGGGTCACATTTTTTAATGCTGTGAAAAAAATCTGTTTGAAAATCCGATTCATTTTTGTATGTTTACCTATTCTTATTTATTTGATTCTTTTAAAAATTATTTTCTCACAACTCTCAGAAGGGCAACACCCCAAGATTGCCCAGAGATCATCGCTGTAGAAAATTGCTGTTAGCTTATACCTTGGTTTTTAAAAAACAATTTTAAACCCACTGAAATGAAACAGAGCACCTTGAACGATGGGCTGATTCCAGGCCTGTGGCAGGAAATTAAGAGGAGCCTGGTACATCTTGCTGTGCTGGCGAGAAGGAAAACTATCAAGGATGAATAAGTCAGGTCAGAAAGACACAGGAGCCAACATGGGCAAGACATTGGGAAAAGAATGAAAAACAAGCAAAAAAAAAAAAAGGTGGAGAAAATATGACAAAAATCTTGATAAATTGTTTAATCTGAGTGACAGGTGGGTGGGGTTCATATGACTGTTTTCTCTCATATACGTTTGAAATTTTTCATTGTAGAATAAATATTTACATAATTTAGTAATGCAAGGCAACACAAATTCATACATTCTCTATAAAACTAGACAACACAGATAAATAAAGACGCAAAGCGATAATCATTCTACCCTACAGAGATAATCACTCAACTACTGTCAACAACCTGTAATACTTCCCTGACATTCTTTCCTGCTTAGCTTTTGTTTAAAAAAAATCTCTCTTCTCCTTCCATTTTTTCCTACCTTCCATGGCCTAAAAGCACCACTTTGATTATATTGCTATAGTGTTCTATAATCCTCTAGGGCTTTCCATAATTACCAAATAGCATCTGGGCTCCTTCCAACATTCTTTTCATAATTCCTTCTACTACCTTCTGTCTCCGTGGACTCCTCTGCTCCAGCCACACTGGATAGCCTAAGATTCAATCCAGATTGATTTCTGCAGAAATGTCATAATTTTTAATCTGAGTGAACACCCAAGACCTGCAAATAATATGTTTGGGGATTGCAAAGTTTAGAATTCTAGATACAACTAGTAACTTGTCCCAGCACAGAGCCTAATTTTTGTGAAAAGGCCAAACTGTTATATAAGCATTTTGCAGAGGTCGGTGAAAAGAAATCCAAGAGAATGCATTTCTGCCTGCAAGGGATGACTTGGAAACTAAAATGGGGTGGGAGAATCTTCCTCCACAGGTCACGATGCTCCTGCAAATATTTGTTTCTGCTCTGCTGCTCATGGAAGCAGCAGTAGTGTGTCCCTTGTTCAGCTCAGCACAGGGAGCATGAGGCTCTCCTTAGGTATGGGTATCACAGTCCTCCAAGTCAGAAATTTTGACCCATTGAGTGACATGTCCCCTGCTTACTGGGCAGGATTCACTACTTTTGCAACTGTGAAAGGTTGTAATTTTGTTTGTAAAAAGTGTAACTCCAGTGTTGTTTCTAAACTTCAGCCACTCTATGCCAGTTATCTTGATGATTAGATACTTCTACAACTGGAAAGAATCTTTCTTGTGAGAGGTGAATATTTTCTTTTGGTATTCTTACCATACCTCTAAAAATGAGCCAATCCGACACTGATACATTCAAAACTGAATTCCTAGTCATTTCTCAGGTCTCATGGCCTATGTGTATTGGATGCTGCGATATGAGTATTCTATAAGACTTTGTTTAGATTCACTCTATTTGTTTATTTATTGGCCAGGGACTGAACCCAAGGGTGCTTTACTACTGAGCTACAACCACAGCCCTTTTTATTTTTTATTTTGAGACAGAGTCTTGCTGAGTTGCTGAGGCTGGCTTTGAACTTGCAATCCTCCTTCTCAGCCTTCTCAGCTGTTGGGATTACAGGCATGTGCCACTGCACCTGGCTAGATTCACTTTAAAACAATTTCCTTTCAGTACAGATTATCCGCCTTAGATCAAAATAAATGTGGGCCATAAACTCCTTTTCAAGCCACCCCAAATCTACAAATTTGCAGAACCCCAAGTCTCTCCAGAAGCCTATGTTGATGCGGTTTCTGCTGATAGGTCTTGCCTAGCAATTCTAACTCCTCCATCTCTAGCTTCAGCTAGGTGGCATGCTGCTTTGGTGTGACAGTGTTTTCTCATCCATGTTGATTTACCCTTCATCTCCTCTAAAGTTGATAAGCATTAAGTAAACTTTAATTTCTTATCACTACAGACTACCTTCAAGAATCAGAAAATTCCCTATCCTGAGCATCTCATGCCCCAAGTAGTCTGACTTTTAAAGGTTAATCTGAGTTGAAAATATTGAACTGGTGCTTAGATGATATTCAGGGCTGGTGGAGTAGATGTGGGAGTTTTGTTTATTCAGCTTTACTAGGGGTAAGGCTCTGGGCTAGGCGATGTGGGGCATGCGGACCTGGAGGTCTCAAGTGCTTTCTTTTTGCTCTCCACCTGCTCCTCCCCAAGCTCCTTCTTACTTTTACTCTACTTCCTCTTTTTTTAAAAACATATATCTTTTTAAATTTTCATGTCTTTTCTCCCCATATAGTATATATACTTGATGATAAAAATAATAATAGTTCACATTGCAAAGGGCATTTTGTGAAAAGCGTTTCTCTTTTCCAGTCTCCCAGTCACATTGCCAAGTGACAACCAAGGCCATCAGTCCTTGTATACCCTCCAGAGGTGCACATGTGCACGCACACCCATGGGTATGTGCACAGCCACTATTTCTACTGCTTACTCCAAATAAGAGCAAACAGTTCTGTACCTTTAAAATGTACCCGAGGGATCATTCCACAGCAGCATATGAAACTACCTCATTCTGCACAACAGATTCTTGTATTTATGCATCATAATTCATCTCAACAGCCTCCATCTGGGCACTTTCTACCACATACAATGCTACAATGTACATGCCAATAGATAAGTCTTTGAAAATTTATAGTAATGAAACTACATTGAAAATTTTAAAATTTTGATGCTGGCATATTACCTATTAAAGAAGTATAGTAATTTATAATCTTGTCTCAGCAACATATGACCATTTTTTAAAAACATTTTTTTATCTTTATTTGATTTATTTTTATGTGGTGCTGAGGATCGAGCCCTGTGCCTCACACATGTGAGGCAAGCACTCTGCCACTGAGCTACAAGTCAGGCCCATGAGCAATTTTTTGATCCTTGCCAATCTATTGGATGAAAAATGAAATTTTATTGTTGTTTAAACATTTTTCATTTGTAGAAAATCAGGTTTTATGGTATAATGTAACAGACCATCTTTCCACTAGATTGTTTTAGCTTTGCTTGCTTATTGATTTATAAGAGCTCTTTGTATAAGAAGGAAATTTGGCTTTGTCAACAATTATTGTAAATATTTGTTCCAAGAGTAATGTTCATTTTTAAGTTTTGTTTAAGATCCCGCTAATATTATAAAACAATTTACTATACTTTATCCTTTGGATTTTTTTTCTTTGTTGAAAATTAAACCCAGGGTCCTACACAGCTAAATTAGTACTCTACCACTGAGTTACATCTTTAGCCCTTTTTATATTTTATTTTGAAACAGTGTTTCTCTAAGTTGCCTAGGCTGGCGTTGATCTTGCAATCCTCCTTCCCCAGCCTCACAAGAAGGAAAACCTTGGATGACAGGTTTTAAAATATGTAAATATTTGATCAGCTGACATTGATTTTTAAATAAGAAATATGGTAAAGATAAAAGATCAATATTTTTTTTCAGATGGCTAGCCAGATATTATGTAGACATCTAATCCATCATTTCCTATTGATGAAAACTACTCATCAAAAAACCTTGTATTTGTGTGTAATGTGTTTGTGTATTACATGTTAAAGTGCATCATCTCAAGCACACAACCAGATTAATTTCCATACATGTTCATACCTTTGTGAAGCACTGCCCAGATCAAGATATAAAACACTGCCAGGACCTCAGGTCCCTTGTGTCCCTTTTAGTCAATACCTCCTCCAAAGTAATCATTATTCTAACCCCAATCACCACACACGTTCTCACCCTTCTTGAAATTCATGTCAATGGAATCACACAGTGAGCATTTTGTGTCTACCTTGTTTTGCTTGAAATTATGGCTTTGACATTTGTCCATTTTGTTTTGTGCAGATTAGTTTTATTTTCCTAACATTGCTGTGTAGAATAGTATTCTATTGTAAGAATGCTTCAAGATTTATGTAACCCTTCTAATCTTAATGGACATTTGAGTTGTTTCCAGTTTCAGGCTATTATGAATAATTCTTGTATAGCTCTTTTGGAGGACATCAGTGCACAGAATTAAGGGGTCATAGAATATACAGACACTAACTCAACTCGAAATTGCCAGTTTACCAAAGTGGTTGAATCAATGTACATTCCTATCACGAGTACATGGGAGTTCCCACATGTCGATATTTCTTTGGCTAACACTTAATAGGGTCAGTTAATTTTGATCATTTCAATTTTAACCATTTTGATGTAGTTTTCATGGAGACCCCCCCCCCAGTTCTTAACGGGAGTATTTTGATGTTTTCTTCTGCTGTGAAAATGTCTTAGAATGACTACCAGGGCAGAGAAAGAAAGCTAGATGTGGAGCAAAAGTATCTGAGTTGAAGTTTTGACTGACATTAATGCTAAGAAACCCCTGAATGGCTGTGGTAATCTTCCTGACCCACCCACTACCATTAGGAAAATGCGGACCACCCTCTCATAGGATTATCGTAGATTGAATGATTTTAAAATTATCACGGTTTAAGTTATTTAGTCTAGTTACTGTATCTGAAGAAATTTTGAAGGGAAAGCACTTGGGCAAACCAGGACTTACTGAGATCCTACTGTGAACAGGCAGTCTCGAGAAGGGACATTTGAGCAGAGGCTTGGGGGTGAGGGAATGAGTCCTGCACACATCTGGGCAGAAGCATGCCTGGCATGCTGGAAGAATTGAAGAAAAGTCAGTATAGCTGGAGTGGGGTCAAATAGGAGCATGATGAGCAGTAAAAAAAGAAAGAGAGAAAGAAAGAAGAAAAGAAAAGAAAGAAAGTGAGAACAGAGAGGTAAATGGGTGGCAGTGGAGGGGGTAAGAATGGTTTGCATTTTCGCCCTTTTGCGTTATTGTAGGAACAATAGCTTTTACTCGGTGAAATGTGGTGGGCTATAATGTGGTGTTAGGTAAAGAAAAACATGATATATATTTTTTCCTTTTGGCAAAGGATCACTGACTGACTGCTGTGTCTTAACTTAGCCTACTATAATAAAATACCACAGACTGGGTAGCTTATAGAACAAAAAATGATTTTCTCATTGGCTGGAAGTCCAAGATCAGGGTTGAGTTGGTTTTTTTCCTTCCTGTTTTCCTCCCGTCACAAAGACAGAATTTCATTCTCTTTTAAGGCTGATTAGTTTTCCATTGTGTATATGTGCCACATTTTTTTCCATTCATTCATCTCTGATGGACAGTCATGTTGCTCCCATTATTTTGGTGGTTGAGAACATGTGAGTGTGATGTTTCCTCCACACACAGGCTTCAGGATCCTCTGCATATATACACTCAGAAGTGGGATTGCTGGATCACTCGGTAATTCTATTTTTAGTTTTTTTGAGGGTCCTTCATAAAGCTACTCATGATGGCTGGACTAATTTACATGCCTATCAAGGGATGTACAAGAGTTCCCTTTTCCCTACATCCCTGTCAACACTTGATAAATTTCATCTTTTTGATGATAGTCATTTTGACAGGTGTGAAGTGACATTCCATTGTGGTTTTAATTTGCATTTCCCTGATAATTAGCGATGTTGAGCATTTTTTTTTCATCCAACTATTGGCAACGTGTATGTTTTCCTTTGGATCATTCCTCATTTTTGAACGAAGGCAGAAATACACTTTACTTTGATATCTTTGTAAGTAAAAGAAAGGCCACAGTACCCTGTCTTTGAATAAGCTGTGTTTAAGTTCATGTGTTGTACTTTCAATCAATTTTTCTGTGAAATTCGGTACTGTATGTTTGGATGTACTCTACTTAAGCTTAGCCAAGAAAGTGAGAATTTTCCTTTTGTAGAAACAAAGGAGTCTCCTTTTGTGTTTTGTACCGGGATCTGACTTTCTTAAGAGCTTATTTGCTTCCAAACTGACAAAGACCCAAGGCTCTGAGGTTTTCTAATTAGTCAAAGAACCTAAAAGATTTTGTGTGGTGGCAGAGTTCTTTTAAAATAAGGTTTGTGGGTTCCTTTATCACTTAAGAAAGCACATTCTACTTTTAACAGCACATTCTCTAGATGAAGAGAACAAAAAATGATTCACAAACTTTAAGGTCATCATGTGCTTTGAGTGTTTGTTACTTTCTTAAGAGATTAAACAAGGGCTGGGGAGGTAGCTGAGTGGTAGAGCACTTGGTTTGCAGGGAGGAGACTCCCCAGCTCTGAAAACAGAAACAAAAAAGAGATTAAACAACCCTGAAATTAACATTACATTTCTTTGAATGCTTTCCTCAATAAACAAATAAAGGAAAGAACCTGTATAAATTTAAACTTAATTAAGAACTTTCACTTGTTATTTTCTAATCTTCTTCTCCTTATCTTACCGGGAAGGGACATTTCAGCAAAGCAATTATATTCCACAAAGCTTTTTTTATTAAATGCAATTGTAACTTATATTTCTTTAACTGTGATCAGTGTAGAAAATTAAAGCTGTAATTTCTGATTTCCACAGAGCATTCAACAAATTTTCCTCTCCTTCTTTTCTACCTTGGTCCAAGCCACTGTCATCTCTCGATGTGTTCCAGTTCTAGGTTTCTATAAATATAGAAGATATTTATCTACATAGGAAAAAACCAATTCAAAGACTCAATTTCTCCTCCTTTCCTCTCCCACCACAGATCACTTCTGCCACTAGATGTATGTGGGTTCCCCTTCCCACATCAACCAATCAAATCTGCAGTGGGCATCTCCAAATTTAATCCAATTCAGATGCCAATAACAAGTCCCAGGTGGTCTTACCGGTTCTTCTGACCTACCAGCTACCAATCAAGGGTCCCACGACCCCTGCCAGTTTCTTACAGAAATTGGAGAAACAAGCATGTTTATTGGTTTATTATAAAGGATTTTACAAAAAAGATTCTGATGAAGAGGTGCGAAGGAGAAGATATGGGGCATGGAGCTTCCAGTCCTCTCTGGGTGTACCACCCTCTAAGAACTTCCAAGGTCTCTGAATCCTTGTGGTAACAGCCCACCCGGAACAGAGGGATCTCCTAAGATAAAGGACAAGGCAACAAGGCACAGTCAGTGTCTATGTTTGTGTGGGTAATTCTGTTGCGACTTTGTAGCATAGAATACCTAATCAAAATGTTTGTTACCATATATGGGAGACAAAGGCCCTAACATCTAAAGGAAACTAACCAAGGTTATATCAGGCAATGTCCCAGCTGAGCTCAGGGCTCAGCCTTTGGATGCAAATCTGCTGAGCCAGTGTTGGCACTGATGCATGCTTTCTACTGGAAGCCTTGGTCTCCTGTCTCTCTCTGCAAGAATCCCCCAATGCTGCGTTCTTTGGGGTTTTATGGAGACCTGTTGTCACAGACTGACACATAGACACCAGTGTAAAAAGGTGACTTTTTACAGCACCTAGCATGGCTGCTCATGACACACGCTGTATGTGACTGGACACAAATAGTGTGATCCAGTGCGATAGGCCTGTCTGTGCAGATTCTCCCTGGCCTCTGTGTAGCATTCCATTCTCCTGGGTATGGGGCAGGACCCCTTCAGAAAGGGGGGTATTATCTATGTTTAGAGAGTTTCTTTATGGCCAGTTCCAAACACTAAGGCAGTAAGACCAGAGTTCATATGATCTGTCTTGGGGAAGAGAGATTTTAGTATGTATGGCTGTCTCAGGGAGGGAGTCAGAACTAGAGACCATGGATGACCACAGAGTATGCACATCAGAACACCCCACTTTCCACCTGGCTTCCCTGGTTCCCCCCGACTCCACACCCCCTACCATCCTTCTCAACAGAGCAATCAGAGTCACAACCATCAGGTCTAAAACACTTCCCAGATCTTCTCGAAACTTCTCACTGTGCTCGATTGAAATCCAGATTCCTCATGTGGCTGACAAGGCTTTCTGTGACGCGGCCTCTCATTTCCCACCACTCTCCTCCATGGGCACCTCCAGCCACGTTAGCACTCTGTTCCTCTCATCAGACACACAGTGCCTGGGGGCTTGGTGAGGTCCTGGGTAAGGCTGGACTGGGGTCTTCCTGTGGCTCCCTTGTCTTTGTCACTTGGGTCTCAGCTCAGTTACCACTTTCTCCATGGCACCTTCTCTGAGCCCTCCAGCGGAACCTGGGCTTCTTCTAACCACCCCACCGTGTCATTCACTTCATCTCCTTTTTTATTATAGTGATATTTATTACTGCCTGACGCTATCTTGATCCTGCACTCATCTCAAGCTTGTTGTCTTCTTCCCCATAAAAGGAGGAACCTTGTAAGTCGGTTCATGGCCATAAACCTGCACCGAGCATGGCTGCTCATGACACACGCTGTATTTGCTGAATGTAGGGGGGCGGCAGTGTGTGCTGGCAATGCTACAGACAGCTCGGCCACCCCAGCAAGAGTCACAGGATGAATCAGAAAGGGAAGCTGCCCTCAGGGGTCTTGAGTTCTCTTGGGAAAGATAACACTTCTAGATAGAAACAAGTTCTTGGCTCCGGAGCTGGACGCAGTGACATCCCTCACTGTAGGAACTCAAGCAGCTCTGGTTAGGAGGTGGAGTTAAACTGAACACTGAAAGATGGGGCTCTTGGAATTTTCTATTTCATTCAGTGTTCTCTCTGTTCTGCTCTGGGAAACAAACTTGACGTCTGACTGCTTAACTAACTTCCCTTTCCAATGTGTGTTGATTTTTAATACTCCCGGTTTGTGGATTTAGGCTGGATTCATTTGATCAATTTAATGTATCTATGGGCAAAAAAATGCACGATTATATATAAAAGGGTAATACCAGTTTTAGACAATAAATTAGTTTATTTAACTGAAATATAAAATTTCACTGTAGTTCTCTGCCTGAGAATTAATTTGTGGTCAAGGCATGTGGCAGACACACTGTGGGTAGATATTTATTGAACAACTAGTCTCCCTTTCTTCTCTCAAACACAGCCCTTATTTTGTGTGGGGGCAACTCATGAACTGTGGCAATCTGATATTCCTTTGTCAGTGTCTAGTCTAGGGTGGGCATCTGACCATTTTTCTAGCCAAAAAGGGGGATTCTACTGGGGAGCAATCTAGGAAATAGTTTTCTCCCTCATAAAAATGTGAGGAGAAATTTCCTTCCTTTCCCTTCTTCATACAACAACCTCTGAAGATGTGATGTCTGGAGTTGTGGCAGCCACACTGTAATTAAGAGGTGACAATCTTGATGATAAAAGCCAATAATAGGCATAACATGGCAGAGAGCAAACACAGAAAGAACTTGGCTCCTTGATGACATAATTGTGCTGCTCAACTAAATTTGAAACTACCTACCTTTGAATTTTATGTTAAAGATCTAATAAATGACCACATGTTTTAAACTATTATTTATCAGATATTTTGTTCCTTATGGCCAAAGGCATTTTAAGAGATACAATCTAGACAGGGAAAGATGTTTACCTAATTTCAGCAAAAATAGATGATGTGAAGATTATCAAGATTTCATCTAGGAATCTATTAGTGTAGGTCACTGTTAAAAAAAAATAACTTTATCTCAGATCTGGAATATCTGAACAATCCACATGATATCTGTGCTAAATATTTCCTCCTTTTCACTCCAGATGCAGCTTCTTCAACATGAGGCTTGGCTAATTCAGACTGCATCAAAGGCCTTCCTTGCTCTCTGGCTTCTGGTTGGATTTGGCCATTGGGAGGCATCAGCAGGATGGAGGAGGGTGGGGAGTACCACATAAATCTCTGGCTTCTTTCTTGTGTGATTACTTAGGCTGACTGCGACAGGTGACTGAAGGTCACAGGCTCTAGTCAGGCAGCCCTCAGCACCTGAGTCTGGCTTCCACAGTTCTAGGAGCTGGTAGCCCCAGGGTTCCACACTTGCCTTGTGGTTTCCCACACCCTGCGTGCTTCTTTGTAAAGTGCCGATTTTTTTTCATGCCAGGAGCCTGACTGATACAATGGTGTGAAAGAAATCACTGCAGCTGTGGAAGCTTGGTCCAGTCTGAGATGTGGTGAGATCGTGTGGAGTTATTCACAGTTTAAATAAAGGATTTCTGCAATCATTAAAGGAAGACGGACCACATAAATGTCATGTCTCAAAAGTGAAACAAAGTGTCATTGCTCAGAGAAAACACTTGGCCCAGGAAGAGCAAGAAATCAGAGGTGGCTACCTGGAAAAGATGGCTTCTAGGGTGAGAATGGACAGGATTTTAAAACGAGATGGTTAAAAGTATGCCAAAGACAGGAAAAAGTGTGAGTCAATTCCGAAGGAGGGAAGGCTCAGGAGGAGTTTCTGAAAAATTAGCGCTGGGAGGGATCTCAGGTCTCTATTTAGTGCTACTTTTCCCTCCTCCTCCTTCACAGATGAGTAAACTTGAAGCAGAGATTTGGCTAAGGTCAAACAGTAGGTAAATAGCTTGCGAGGGCTCAACTCAGGTTGGAGGACTTTGAGGCTAGTTGCCAAACCACTTTCTACCTCCACTCCCACCCTAGGTGATCTGCTGACTTGTCGGGGTCTTCCAGAAAACTGCAACCTCCTGATGAGAAGGGCCTCTTAATTTCTTCATCTTTGAACCCCCAAAGCTAGCACAATTTCCACCTGACACAAAAATCGTCGTCATCCTCAGCTACTAAATATTAAGAAGCATCAATCCTCTGCCAGGCACTATGCAGATGCTGCTTCTGATGTACTCTTCACAGTATCTGGGGAATTTAGGTATAAGCGTCTTTGCTTTTAGCTCAGGATGGATGCTTGATTCAGAGAGGCTATCTCATTTGCCTGATGGCGCACAGCAGGGCTCTCTTTGACCTTCTATCAACGGGACTCCTAAAGTGTGCTTCCACGGGCTTTCAGTAACATTTTTTGAGGAAATGAACGAATAAAGCAACACTGAGTCCATGTAAGTTGTAACAACAAGCCACTCCAAAGGCGCCGCCACCTCAGGCCGCTCGGGACTCGGCTGGGTCTGGTAATCTAGGCACGCCGCCGGCTACTCGGTGGCGCCCCACTCGGGCTCCGCCCCCATCTCCGCCGGGTTGACCAGCCACGCCCCCCACCTCGAGGAGTTCGGTTACTTGGTGCCCGAGTTTTCCTTGGCTCCCCCCACGGGGCGGAGGGCCTCTCGCAGCTCCGCGACCCGCAGTCCGACTCCACTCCCCAGCCCCTCCCCACTCGCCCTCCCTCACTCTCCAAACTTCTTTTTTCCACCCTCTCTAAACTTCAGTCATTCTATTGCCCGCCTCCTCCACTCCCACCAACCAATCATCGGCCCTCATTCCCGCCGAGGATCCGCCCCCTTCCCGCCGGGGGCCAATCCCCGGCGCGAGAGTAGAGTGCTGGGCTCGTTCCCAAGCGCCGGGTCGGTGACGGCAGCGCGCCGGGCGCCGCGCGGTGGGAGGGGGCGGGGCTCTGGTGGAGGGATGGGCGAGGGCGGGGGGAGGGGAAGAGGGAGGAGGAGGTTGCGGCGGGTTTGAAAGCGGCAGTTTCCTGGCAGCTCCGGCAGGCGTTGGTCTCCGCGCTCCGGCTCCGCAGCGGCCGCGGTCGATCCGGCGACGGTTCTACGCGCGCTTCTGCGCGCCCCCGACGGATTTTTCCCGTTCCGGCTCTTCCCTCCCCGGCCTCCCCGCCCCCCTGCCTCAGCCTTTCCCGCCGCTCGGGCGCCAAGCCCGGGGGCCAGCCGACGGCAGTGACCCCGCCCGAAACCCCTGCTGGAACCGCCCGGGGACCATTCCCGTTTCCTTTCTTCAGCCTCACCCGCGGTGGCCCTTGCAGAGCCCGGCCAGCCCCGGGGAGCGTGGCCAGGAGGGGCGTCCGGGGGGCGTCTCGGGGTTCGGAGCGGCCGGACCCTCAGCGGGCTGTGGTCTAGGGGGGCCGGAGCGGCGAGGCCCCCCTGGCCGGGCTGCGTGGGCCGCTCGGGGCCCCGGGCTGAGAAGGGGCCGGAGCGGCGCCCCGGCCGCCCGCGCGGGGTCTCCCCCATGGTGCAGCGGGGTTCGGGATGTCGAAGACGCTGAAGAAGAAGAAGCACTGGCTCAGCAAGGTGCAGGAGTGCGCGGTGTCCTGGGCCGGGCCCCCGGGCGACTTCGGCGCCGAGATCCGGGGAGGCGCCGAGCGCGGCGAGTTCCCCTACCTGGGGCGGCTCCGCGAGGAGCCCGGCGGGGGCACCTGCTGCGTCGTCTCGGGCAAGGCGCCCAGCCCCGGGGATGTGCTGCTGGAGGTGAACGGGACGCCTGTCAGTGGGCTCACCAACCGGGACACCCTGGCTGTCATCCGCCACTTCCGCGAGCCCATCCGTCTCAAGACGGTGAAGCCAGGTACCGGGCCCTGCCTGTCGGTCGCGGGGTAGGGGGTGGTCCTGGAGAAGCGGCAACCCCCACCACTTCTCATCCCGGGTGCTCTGAGACCTCTGGGGTGTGCCTGACCCCTGGCGAGGGGGAGGGGTGTCGCTGGTGATTCCCATTTTGCCCGTAGGAAAACTGAGCTCTGGTTTGGCTGGGCTGCTCTGCGAGCTGTCACCAAATTGCAACGGGCAGCTGGGTTTCCTAAATTCGTAATCTGTTTCCCAACGCAGACAAGAGTTTTTGACTACAGAATGCCAGCCCTTTGCGGCTGTCTTTGTGAAAAAGAGCCTTAAGATTGACCCCCCCCCCCCGTATGTGTGTGTGTGTGTGTGTGAGAGAGAGAGAGAGTGTGTGAAATCTTGTACATCTTCCAACAGGGAAAAAGGTCTTTACTATTGGAGACAGTTGGTGCCAAGGTTACCACTTAGAATACCTGGGAGGGTTTAGCTGTTTTCAGTGTTTCTTGCACACCAGCAGATGTCTCGGAGCTGACAGCCAAACTCTGTCAGTCCAAGTGGTTCAGGTGTCTGGGTACCGACGAGGGTATGCAATATGTTCTATGTGGCAGTGGTGTGCTCTTGCGGGGAGCTGGTGAATAGAGTCAGGGTTTTGAAGGAAAATCTAAGTGCCTAGCTATGTAAATGCTGTTGTAAAGCTTTTGATTTTACAGAATTTGTTGAAGCGGTAGGTAAAAAGATCCCCTGTTGCTGTGGTGTCTCTATGCTAGTAAAATCTGCAGCAAAGCACGTTACCTTTATAGCCTACTTGCCAGTTTCGAACCATTGATCAGACTGCGTACAGTGAGATCTGGTAGTATGTAGTAGTCTCATGAATTTATTGTTGAGAATGTTGTTGTTTCAGCATTGGTAGAATGTGGTTCTGTCATTTGAGATGTCTGTAGGTGAATTATGGTTACAACGTTATTAGAAATCAAACTGTTTGATTGAATGTGTTCTATTAATATATAGTGTAAAAAATAACAATGAGCTATCTAATAGTGACATGGGTTAGATATCAGTTCATCCCTTCATTGCAAAATTCGAGAAAATTCTGCATAAGAATTTAACATGCTGTCTCCCTCACATTTTTTTTTTTTTTTGATTCTCAGCAGCTAACTTTGGAAATATCTTTAAAAGTCCTTGAGCTTTACATGAACTGATTGTGATGCAGTATACATATGTGTATTGTGGGTATGTATACACACACACTCACATAGACCTACAATCTTAAGATTTTCTTCATATAGCCTATTCTGTCATATTCATTTTAAGTTAATGGGATTATGTGAAGTTTTGTTAATATTTTTTAGAACTCTGGCTGACTTTAAACAGCCTTTAGTTTTCAAGTTGTACGATTCTTTCTTAGCCCTAACTTCTAAAGCCATATGTGAAGGGTACAGAAGAGACTTATGGGGTTGTAATTCAGCCAGTAGTATACAAAGTACAATATAGGCAGCATTTACTAGCTAGGTGCCATTTAGTTCAGATCCCATGAGTCAATGAATCAAGAGAACATCTGCATCATTGCTTTGTTTTGATTAGTTGGGACATGGCTAAGAGTATAATTCTCATGTAAAAAACAGTCTTAAAGTTAATGAGGAAGGAAGCTGGTGTATTCCAAATGATGTTGATTCTTTTAGTAGACTAAAGAGAGAGCTCTTTAATTAGCATTAGTCTTGTTTGTATGTTATTCATTTTTCAACCTTTACATGAAATTTAAGAAAATATTTCAAGGTTTAGAGTGTGTGCAGTGGTGTTAATTGTGTTGAGTAAACATACTGGGTGCCCCAAACTGAAGTTACCATTTTTATAGTAATAAAATTTTGCCCCCTTGACAACCAAAGGCACTTTCCTATTTTAAATATTTAGCCAAAATGAAGGGAATAGCATATTAAATGGCTGCAGCATGTTTTATGATCATTAATAAGTCTGAATACTATACTTATTTATTTTTTTATGACAGGCTCTGCATCATTAATTTCAAGTGGATTCCACTGTGTCTGTCACAGTGGAATCACTATGTCATCTGAAATTAATATTCTTGTTTCTAAGCAAGTTGTCATTTAAAAATTTTGATTTTTCATGTTAGGTATTATATTAACTGGCTTTGCTTAAAAATAAAATTTATTATGAAACAGATTTTTTGCAGGTTAAACACAAGACTTTAAATAAGAACTTGAGGAGGTTATTTGTAGAACTTTGATTTTCCTTAAAAACAGCATAAATATTATCTCCGGAGGTGGCAGAGATTCTATACTGTTGTTATTCATTTAGAAAAGGGTGAACATACAGAGTATAGAGATTTAAAAAGAAATTTCCTCTGCTCACTTTTTCCCTTTAAACTTTGTAAAATGGATTTTTCAATTTCATAAGTAGAGTGCACTTCCCACTCTGTCTCTTATCTCAACTGGTAACTCTTTGTTAAACTGTATTCACAACATGTCATTTAGAAGCTAGCATATTGTAAGAATGAAATGTTACCATTTCTGTAAGATGTAATATTCATGGGGAATGATCTCATATTGGCTTCTGACAAAGTTCATGGCAGAAAGATGAACTGGACGCAGTCAGTGCCTCAGGTTTTGATTTAGAGCTTTTTTTCCTTCTTTTAAAAAATTTTGTTATAATCTTTAATGGGTAAGTGAAAAATAGCTCTTTAAAACTTGGTTCCTAATCTAAGACTTTTCCTGGGAGAATTGGGGAATTTCTTATTGTTTTAGTGTTAATACAGAACTCAACATCAGGACTTTTCCTGCTTCTAGAAGAATCTTTAGTGCCTTCTATTCATTGGCAAAAGTTGTCACCTGTTTCTTAGTTATGACCCTGTGTGTTTATTTTTCTTCCAAGAGAAAAGTTGTCACTTGAATTTGAACTTTGTATTTTTCCAGTAGTAAAGGAAGTTGAACTTTGGACCTTTGCTGAAATTGTTTCATGATATAGTCCTGTGGCCAGGATTAGTTAATTTGATTTTCTTTTTGACAAAATTTTAGTTGTAGAAGGACACAATAATTTTATTTATTTTTTATGTGGTGCTGAGTATCGAACCATTGCCTTACACTTGCTAGGCAAGTGCTCTATCATTGAGCCACAACCCCAGCCCAGTTAATTTGATTATACTTCAGTGTATATAATTAAACCAGTTTCTGTCTTCATTAATGAGACAAGTTAATTTTGTTCCAAAATGGTGAACATGCAGAGTTTTATCCACACAAATATTTGTTTCTTAGTGCACCTTTAAATACATATTTCTGTAGTTGTAAATTATTTAGTTTATTCCAAAGGTTGTTAAGTAGTGATACAGTCAGTACATGGAGTCATCCTCTAGTGCCTAGTGCACACTTTGCATTTAATTCCCCTAACTCTAGTCTTTTTTTTTTTTTTTTTTAGAGAGAGAGAGAGAGAGAGAGAGAGAGAGAGAGAGAGAGAGAGAAAGAGTGAGAGAGAGAAAGAGTTTTTTAAATATTTATTTTTCAGTTTTCGGTGGGCACAACATCTGTATTTTATTTTTATGTGGTTGCTGAGGATCGAACCCAGCGCCCCACGCATGCCAGGCGAGCGTGTTACCGCTTGAGCCACATCCCCAGCCCTAACTCTAGTCTTACATCTAGGGATGTACCACAGGGAAAAATGGTATAGTTTGTTTAAATAAAAACGAATTTGAAAGAGAACTTGTACAATGTTAATTAGATAAAGGTAAAAGTCTTAATCACTGATGCTGGGACATCTTGTTTCTAAGGGGATTGTGTTAAAATTAACTCCTTCCTATAAATACATTCCCCATTGGTGAAGAAACATTACTAAATATCTTAAATTAAGAAATGTTTATAATATGCAAATAATGAAAACTCTCTGCCTTTCTTTTCTTAACTTTTGGATCTTTTTGTTAGTTTTTTTTTTTGTTTGTTTGTTTAGTGCGTAATTTAGGATTTTCATCAGTTGTTTTTGGTGGTTGTATCTTTTGAAGAAGAGTAAGAGAAATGACAGTTAATTGCTAGTCTCCTGTATGCAATGTAACAAATTACATTTGCCTTTCTTTAAACAACTGAAACTAGAGAATTGGTGAGGTAGCTCCTTTGTTAGTGAAAACAGGATCAAATTTTGATAAATTTTAAATGTGAAACTTTCCTGCTTTTCCAGCTCTTGGTAGCAATTTGTTGTTGTTGTTCTAAGAGTTTTAATAACTCAGGGGTTTAAAGTTCAGGACTCTGTTCATTGATACCTTTAATCATGAGTAATGGGCTTATATCATACCACCAGAACTCTGATTTGCTTAGATTTTGATTTTTATTCCATTATAACATTCTTGTATTTAAACTTTTTTTTTTCTGTCCATCATATTGTAGGAATACTTACTATATTTAAACATATTAGGTATATTTAATTTTGTTCATTTTTTTTAGTATTGTACTCTGGTTGCTTTATTAATCCTGCCCATACCTCCAGACTTCTTATAATTTAGACTGTAAATTTTATTTTCCTGGGTTGACTTTAAAAAGTTCTTTGATTACTTTAAGAAAAAAAAAATTTATTTATTTATTTAATGTGATGCTAAGGATCGAACCCAGTGCCTCATGCATGCGAGGCAAGCGCTCTGCCACCCAGCTACAACCCCAGCCCAAAGTTCTTTGATTACTTTCTATCTTAGTGGTATACACATTTAACATTTGGCCCTATCACTTTTCAGATGATTTAAAAATTTTTTTCCATTTATTGCTAAAACTGATTTTCATGCAACACAACTCTCTGTTCCTGGGGAATATACATTATTTTTTCTCTGAGGTCCTTAATACAACCTCTTGTGAGGGCTGGGGTTGTGGCTCAGCAGTAGAGCGCTCACCTAGCACATTTGAGGCCCTGGGTTTGATCCTCAGCACCACATAAAAATAAATAAAGATATTGTGCCCAGCTACAACTAAAAAATAAATATTAAAAAAAATACAATGAGGGACAGATTTCAGTGGTTTTTAAAAAATCTGGTCACTAATTTACATAAGTTGATGGTAAAACAAATCTAAATTTGTTTCACTATCTGACTTAATGAAGCCAGTGCCTAGTCTTCTTAGGTGAATAAACTGATACAGCGTTTTTACTATGTAACCCCCAAGTGCTTTGTAAATGTCCTGGTTATTCAGGGTTTCTGGAGTGTGTTATGGGAGAATTTCATCTTTGAACTATTTTAATAGTACCTACCAATTTTAAACTATAAATTTCAAAACCAGTTTCTGATGATTTAACATAGGATAAGTATTGTGGTATTAAAGATGAGAATTGTGCCATTTGTAATTATTTTTCATTCTCTTCTCATATTTTGTTTAAGGAAAATGTTTCTTGAAATATTATATTTTGATAGAATGGATACTCTGAATTTAAACCTGTTGCCGACCGTGGTTTTCAGTAGCTTGGAGCTTGGTGTTGTCAAGATACTTGTTTTGGGGGGAAGAGAAGCAAATCCATTCCTTGTTCTTCTTTTTCTCTGAAGAATGAGAAGAATGAATATTATTCAGAATGATTTCCAAGAGAAGGTGCTTGCTTGACTTTATCAAGAGAGAATGAAAAGTTATACTATTGGTACATATTCATTCCCTCAGCACTGACTGATGCCACCTCCTCTGAGAGATGCTAGCACTGACCTAATATTGGGGACATAAAATGAGTTAGGAGCAGGGAGCTTAGCTTGTTGGTAGAATGCTTGCTTAATAGATACCAGGCCCTGTGTGTGATCCCCAGCACCCGTGGTGAAGAGTCAGAAATGGTCTCTGTTTTTAAGAGGTCATCTGCTTTGTGGGAGCTTAAGAACTCTTTGGTATCAAATACTTATAGGAAAGGTTTTATTCTTTTTACTTTTCTTACAGTATTTAAAACTCTAGTGGGGTACTGTGGTGCACACCTTAATCCCAGTGGCTAAGGAGGCTGAGAGGGAGGATCTCGAGTTCAAAGTCACCCTCAGGCAATGTGCTAAGCAACTCAAGTGAGACCCTGTCTCTAAACAAAATACAAAGTAGGGCTGGGGATGTGGCTCAGTGGTAAAGCGCCCCTGAGTTCAATCTCCAATACCCCCAAACAAACAAAAACTCTAGGTAAGTTGTATGAATTTTGCTGAAAACTAGACTCATTAATTGGTTCTGTAGTGTGCTGTTCTAAAAATTGGTTGTGGAGTTATATCTTAGCAAGGATTTGGGTTCTCAAGTCTCCAAAAGAAGGAAATCAAATATATAAAATTATTTTTTCAAAACTTCTTAAGTTGCCCATAAAGTACAGCACTGGGACCTCTGTGTCACCCTTGTTGCAGTCAGATGCTGTTTTTTTTTCCTTTTGATCAAATACCAGATGGAGTGATATGCTTTAATAAATAGGTATATTTCATTACAAATGTGTCTTTTAATTCTAAGAAATTATCTTAACTTGGGTGTGCATAATGAATTTGTGGAACTTACATGTGTAAGTGAGGTAAAAGATAGGTTTCATTCTTTTTTATATCTTGGTAGGGTCTTACTACCTGCCCTTATTATCTGACTTGGCTGGTTGGAGGGAATTGTAAAGAATTTTGAACTTATCCTGGCCTTGAAAGATGGATGGGTTTTGGTAGAGTAGAATTGGGATCTTTTTCATAGTAGCTTGTAAGAAGCAGAGGAAGAGAAAAACAGAGGGCAAGAACGTTCAGTACAGAAAGGTCTACAGTGTGGTGTCTTTCCCCTCACCCTCTGCTTTCTTCCCCTCCCCCATCCCCTCCCCATATATATATTTTGCTGAACTGGGAATTAAACCCAGGGGTGCTGCACCACTACACTGAGCTACATCCCTGATTTTGAGACAGGGTCTCCTTACTAAATTGCCTAGGTGGCCTGGAACTTGTTATCCTTCCGCCTCAGCCTCTGGAGTAGCTGGATCATAGGCAAGTACCACTGCACCTGGCTTCAATAGTTTTTCCTGTGTGTGTGTATGTGTGTGTAGAAAAGCTTTTATTTTGTACAAAAGCATAAAATCTACATTATAGAATAATTACAAAGTAGAGGGAAAATCATTAATTGTTTAAATGTATAGGTTGCTTCATTATGAATTCCCCTATAAGTTTTGTTTTTTTTAATTGGAACTTGAAATGTGTTTTCTTCTAGCAATAGTGCTGGTAAGGGGCTTAATGATCTTTTTGTCTTTAGCCTCATTTTCAACTCATAATGTAGTACTATGAGTATTTTTATTTAAGCCATTATGTAGCTAAAATATTGCCATTAGTACTATTCTTTTTGGTTAATAGGCTTATTTGAGTTGTTTTGGAACCCTGGTCAGTTTTATGGGGAAAGCCAATTTGCTAGTGTTGCAAAAAAGGACCTGAAAATATTTTTCAATCTTAACCTTAGTTTCTCCTTAGTCTTTCTTCAGTCACAGCTGATTGGCTTGCAGTGACAAGAGTGGCATCATTATATTTCTTTTTCTCTGCTATTCAAATAATTTATCTTGATTGAGCCACTCAGTTCTTTCACAGTGGTTCTGAGAAGTAAGTCCCTCCACTATTTCAGTCATCCTGTGGCCAGGGCAGACGGGTTGAGGACGATAACTTGACTTGTGATATATCTGAATACCCAGGAAAGGACAGATTACATGTATAAATTATTAATGTACTTTGTTTTATTAACACAACTAGAGATACTGTTTTAGAGACTCAGTAAGAAATATAAAGAGCTAAACTTTGCTGCTGTAGTTGAGTTTAGTTATTATTATTTTTTTTAAAGGGAGAGAGAGAATTTTAAAAATATTTATTTCTTAGTTTTTGGTAGACACAACATCTTTATTTTATTTTTATGTGGTGCTGAGGATTGAACCCAGGGCCTCGTGCATACCAGGCGAGTGCACTACCACTTGAGCCACATCCCCAGCCCGAGTTTAGTGATTTTAAAAAACTATTAAGATCCAATTTGTTAATAGTTATGATCTGTTCTATTTAGTGGACTATCTTTTTATTTTCTCGAGTTTGTAATGAGAACAGTAATGGATCTACTTCATACTTTCTGGAATCTTAGCTTCTTTGCTATTGTTATAGTTTTTTTTTTTTCCATTGAATTTTAAACACATAATTATTTTTCTTGCTTCAGGAAAGTTTGTGAGTAGCTACACTTTAGCTCTTTGTTCTGATTGGTAATTACATATGACTATGAAAAGTGGGATTTTACTGTACATGATATTTAAGAGAAGTAGTTTTATGAATGAAATACAAGGGAGGAAAAAATAAGCATTTGTTTATTAACAAATGCTTATTTCTGAACTTAAACAGAGTTAAGTTGAATTGTCTTTGTTTTTTTCTTCCAATTAAATAACTTTTAAAAATCCACTTTAATGGAATAGTTTTGGAATGATATTATTCTTTGGTAGGGTTATCTAGTTTGCAATAAGTATCTTGTATTGTATACCTCAACAGGAAAGTTAAAAAAAATCCTAATTCACATGCCTGTTGTGAGAATTCTACAGCAGGACAAATTTACTAAGGTTAATTTAGGTCAAGAAGAAATTTATCCACCTAAACATAGGAAAATCCAGGGATAGATCAGAAACACCTAAGTTCCTGTTCTCAAGTGATGGTCACCAGCACTATTATTTGGCTCTGTAGTCTCTGGAGTTGACTTCTTTCTTGGCTAGACTTTTAGTGTAGCAGGAAAAATAGCTTTGAATTCTCAAATTGAAATGTTAAAGCATCTCAGCCTTTTTCTAATGTCCAAAACAGATTTCACACAGGATTTTGATAGACCTTATGTTACCTCTGGTACCAATTACTATGGAGAGAATGCACTGGGATACCATGATTGGCCAGGCCTGAGTGACATGTCCATTCTTGCGGCTGGGTGTAGATAGCCCAGGGTGATTAATAACTGTAGCAGAACCCCAGGAAACAAGTGAGGGGCAGTTCCTCAAAGGATGGGTTGCTAACATGACAACACTCCAGAAATGGCTGCTCTTAAAACATTTAATTTCTCCTACTTTGAAGCCAATAGCAGTACATGGTAGTCATAAAACTATTATTATTATTATTATTATTTTGGTACCGGGGGATTGAACCCAGGAGCACTTAACCACTGAGCCACATCACTAGCTCTTTTTTTTTTTTTTTTTTTTGGTACCAGGGATTGAACTCAGAGGTACTTGACCATTGAACCACATCCTCAACACTTTTTTGTATTTTATTTAGAGACAGAGTCTCACTGAGTGTTTTAGGGCTTCACTAAGTTGCCAAGGCTGACTTTGAATTTGCAATCCTCCTGCCTCAGCCTCCCAAGCAGCTGGGATTATGGGCATGCTCCACCATGCCCAGTAAAACTATCATTTAAAAAATAAAAACAGATATATTTTGTAGACAAAAAGTGAGGCATTGGTTTTGTCAATTATTTTACTCAAATGTAATATTTGGTATATTTAATATAAAAACTGCTTTTATATATTAAAAACTAAGACATAAAAGTTGAGCTGATGTGATAGTACATACTTGTAATAACAACTGACCAGGGAAACTGAGGCAGCAGGACTGCAAGTTTAAGGCCAGCCTCAGCAACTTTGGCCCTAGGCAACTTAGCAAGATCTTGCCTCAAAATACAAAAATAAAAAGGACTGGGGAAAAGTGGTAAAGTGTCACTAGGTTCAATCTCCAGAAACCCCTAGACCCTACAACAGTATTTGAGATGTTGATACCTTGAGGTACACAGAAGAACTCCCTGTAACTTTCCTTTTTTCTTTTTTTTCTTTTTTTTAAACAGTAATGGAGATTCTCTGCATCAATGCTGCTTGCTCTTAGGTAGATGGAATACTTTGGAGGATCATTTCATTACCTTGGCATTGAGAAAATGATTATTAGTCTACTTTAGCAAATATTAAAATAATATTATTAAAATAATATTATTCTACCATTTTGAAAATGAAATTCTAAACTAATTGCTTCCTAGTGTGTTTTGCTTTTAAACAATACTCTTTTTAAACATAAATTGAGACAGCATCATTATTGTATTATTTCTAATGATACCTTTTAACTATGATCTCATAGAAGTTATGCCTAAAGGAACTACCTCACTGACTCCTAAACTTGGACACATTACTTAGGCGTGGTGTAATATGGAACCTGTTGAATCACCAAAATAATTATTTGGCAGACATTGCAGGAAAAACTCTGACTCCTTTTGTTTTTTTCTGTCTTTTCTGGGGGAACAGAGGTACTTGGAGTAGGGATGGAGAGTTAAGAAGAGGGGTTGATGCTCCGAATATCATTTTATGTTAGTTTCTTATTCTAACTATTGTATTAATGTCTTTAGCTTTGGTACTTTCAAAACAATGCTTTTAATATCAACCTTTAGTTTATGTATAACATTCACACTAGGAGTTTTGCCAGCTGTTGTCCAATAGTGAATATTAAATGTTGGTAGGTTATTGGTAAATACACTTATACAGTTATTGTACATAAAAATGGTCATCAGTAGAATTGGGTATGATTTGCCAGTAAGAATAATAACAGAGACTTTGTGTTTTTTAAGTTTGTTGATGCCTTCTTGGGATGTCTTGACCATATTTGGAAAATTACTGCTTCTACTGCAAATGCCTGTAATAACTAGAGGTATCCAATATTCCCCATATTGATTAAGCAAGCTATGAAATTGTTAAAATATTGTAGTCTTCCATACCTCTGTTCACAGAACTGTATCTTAATCCATCTCAGTAGCTTTTGCCAGAACACTTTGTCAAAATGTTATTCTTTTTAATTAAGGATACTATTTACCAACTTCAGTAATTTGGATTTAGGATAGAATACACGTTTGTTTTTCTTTAAATAGAGTTAGATTTGCTAATTAGAGCTGTCATACTAATGTTGATGGGTGAAATAATAATTTACCCTCTCTTTGTTGGCAACCCCAAGTCTGACCATCTTGCTCTAAGTCTAAGGAATAGTCTAAGGAATATTCTGACTTGGGGACTTGTCAGGATACACTAGCTGTCATTTACTGAATAACAATCATGTGTCAAGGTATTGTCCAGTCTTTGGTTTAGAAGGATGTGTATGTTGGCATTTACATCTTTCTGTAAAGCAATTAGTCAGGTGTTATCTCCTTTTATATATGAGGAAACTGAGGTTCAGCACTAACATGTCAGAGTTTACACAGGGAGGTATATGAACAGAAACAACATTAAGGCTTTCTTTTTCATTTTTTTATAGAATATTTGTCCATGATATCTGAAAAAAAAAATCAGTCTTCCTTTCTCTAGTAAAAGGAAAAACCCTACAATTTTGAATTGTTTGAGTGGGTGTTAAATGCAGTAAAACATTGGGCAAGTGCTTAAAATAAAATCTTCATTGCTTGGTTCTGTTTCTAAACAAAGTTCGTGATGATGTGGTTTAATCTGCATAGCTAAACTGCATGATGAAATAGTTATTCACAAGGATTTTTAATCAAATGGAAAGTCTTAATTCTTTCTTCATTTGTAAGAGAATAGTTTCAGTAGTTGCGTGTAAAAGTCTAGATATTTTTAGGGTAAATATACTTGGGAAAATTGTGTACTTGATACTGGAAATAATACCTGTTCTCATGTTGCTTATCCTGTTGCTGTATAATTCACTCACCAGGTAGGTGTTTGTTAGCACATTTATCTTGAGATAGGTAGCCTAGAAAATGTTCTGGTGAATACAGGAAAGAATGTATTTTGAAATTAGTGGTGTTTTGTAAGTATGCAGACTCTTCAAGTATATGTTGCTAAGTAAAATTTAGTGAATTCATAAGAATAACTCATTGTAGTCTAGCAGACCTCTTCTTTTGCAGGCTTCAAATACTATACACTAAAACAGATCCTTTGAAGAGGCAGTTAAAGCAGGTTGTAGACTGTTGCCACCTCTTATTATTTAAGTGTTTGTGCTGTTTTCTATTTGGGCTTAAAGTCAGTAACTCCCTGGAAGGAACCATACCAATCCAATCAGAACCCTTAGTCTTCAAATAAAGAAGTTGAGGCATAGCAGTGCAGGAGACTAATATGAAACCGGCAGAGCATGAACTAGAGCCCAGATTGTCTGGTTCCTTTCATTATTTTAGTTTCTGGTGTAAGAATTTATATAAACCATTGGTGGTGATGGGGAAACCTTTTAAAACATACCCTGTTTCTTTATGAAATCTGCATTCTTTTGGAATTAAGAGTAATGTGCTAGACTCAGTTTGTTAGGCCATCAGCATGCATGCATGTGGTTAGAGGCAGTGGTAACTTAGAAGTTGGAACACAAGAAAAGAATTTTAATTGTTATGTGCCACAGATTTCCAAGGCATATTTAGCCTTACATAATGGTGTAGCTTATGGTTAAGATTTAAGCAGTTATAAAATTGTTAGCTGGTGTAACAGCTGAATATTTAAGAATTTCTTCTTGTTGGTTATTTGAGAAAATAGTTTTTCTATTGAAGAGATTTTTCAGAATGCTTTCAGTACAATCCTTCTGACTAGTTGCTGCTGTGGGGTAGACTTTAATGCTGTTTCTTGTCCCTCTCTGTGGATCTTAATTACAGTCAGCTGTGCTTTCATCCTCCGATACCCCCACAGTGACTAAAAAGGGAATGCAATGGGAGAACATAAACTTTGGGGCCCAGGGATGCTCAGGGATGTAGTAGATGAATTGTAAGGGTCACTTTGGGCTCAGCATCCTCAAACTTGTTTGGCTGTAATGAGGGTTGATGTACCTGAAATGAGGGTCTGTGTTCCTGCTGATGCAGGTTGGGTAGATGTCTCAGGCCCTCTAGAGGCCTGAGTGCTCACTGGTGTGAGGCAAAGCTGAAGGTAGGGTATTGAGGTGGCCTTTCTGGGAGTCTTTATTCATTAGATAGGACTAGTGGGAATGATAGAGGCTTCCTTGGGCTCTTCGTATGTGAAAGAACAGCATGAGTGTAGACTTAAATAAAATATTTCTACAATCAATTTGTCACATACTCTTTTGCAGTGTCAGTCAGGGTTCAGTGTGGGAAACAGAGAGATGCAATGTGTGGAATTAGTTGTGTAGGGAATCTTTGAAAGGACTATCAGGCCGAGAATGACTTCCAGGATATCTTGGAACAACCCACCATGGGAACTTCCACCTCTGCCATAGTCAGGAAAGTGGCAATTAGGAGGTTGCCTGTGAAAGAGGGCAAGAAAATATCACTGTAGCTGTGGTCAAGGGGAACTCAACAACCACTGCTGCTGTTGTCTTAACTGCTTGAAGTGAAACATAGCATCCAACACGCTGTGAGGATTTCTCCTTGATGCCCATGAACTAGTGACCAGAGGCAGGAATGTTGAATTTGGCTACTGCTGCCTCTGCCATTGGTCATAAAATAATTAGGAAATGATTATTTTTGAGTATTTGTCCTTTGTTTTAAATGTAATTTATGCAAGTTTATGCAACTTAATTCTTAGTGAAAGCCGTGTTTAACAGCTGACTTGTAAAATTCCTAAAAATTTAATAACTCTACTAAAGAGTATAGTCCACGTTGGTTTATCACTGTTAAACCTTTTAGCTGAAGCTCCCATCCCTAACTGGAAATTTTCTCCTTTTTGTCTTAGTTGAAAGCTGGATTTGAGATGCTGCCATGTCTATCACCTTGTTTACAAGCTGAAACAGCTAAAAGCTCTAGGCCAGTGGGGTTGTGCTTCACTTCTGCCTTCTGAATCTTGGGTCCAGCATCCTAATAGTTGAATCGAATTTGGACCATCATACTAGCTGTAAAGGAATCTGGAAAAAACTAATGCATTTCAGGAAGGCATACCATAAGGAAGTGAGTGCTGTGTACCAGCTGATACTTTTCCACACACTTATCTTCTTAGACATAATATTTTAATCACAGCTTATTCTTGATAACTTAATGTCATTTCTGGGAGTTTTCCCTTTTGAAATGGCCTATAGTTGAAATGATAATTTCAACTAGTGAATTTTTAACTTCTGTAGTGACCTTTGTACTAGGTTAACTTGTATTAGAACTCTCTACCATATTGGCTGCTGAGCCATCTATGTTTTATGTCATTTGTTCTCAACCTCCCCTGCAGGCCCACAGGTATCCAGGGGAGGGAGGATACCTTGACCAAAGCAACTAATTCAACTGGTCAACAACCTTTGATTTCTGTGGCTTAAAAAGATGAGCAGGGACCTGTCTAAGCTTTCCTGACATAATGTATATTTCAGAATGACAGAGAAAATTTCAAATTTTTTAGCATAATATTGATAGGGAAGTGTTTTAGTTAGTTTTTTATTGCTGACCAGAATACCCAATGAGAACAACCTGGAGGAGGAAAAGTTTACTTGGGGCTCATGGTTTCAGAGGACTCAGTCCATAGATGGCTGACTCTAATGCTCTGGGCCCAAGGTGAGGCAGCACATTATAGGGGAAAGGCCCAGCAGAGGAAAGCTGCTCAGCTCATGGTGGGGTCAGGAAGCAGAGAGTGGCCACAGGGAAGATGCACCCTTCCATCCTCAGTGACCCATCTCCTCTAGCTGCATCCCACTTGCCTATAGTTACCACCCAGTCAGTCCATTCAAACTAGTACTGGTTAGATTACAGTTCTCATCTAATCACTTTACCTCTGAACATTCCTACGTTAACAGCTTTTGGGGGGGGGACACCAACATGATAACAGAAAGCAAGGTGATGGATATATTAATGAGCTTGATTTAATCATTCAACATTGTTTACATATATCAAAGCATCACATTATACCCCAGAATATATACAGTTATGATTTGTCAATGTTAATAATGTTACTTACCCCCATATACCTAATCAGCTATTCTGGATAAAATTGAACAGATTAAATGATTTTTATTTTATTTTATTTTTTGTGTGGTACTGGGGATTGAATCCAGGACCTTACCTATGCTAACTAAGCATGTGCTTTACCACTGAGCCACATCCCTAGCCAGGTTTTTCTTTTTTAGAAAAAATTTTTTTTTCCCCAGAAATTTTGCAAATCAATTGTCAAACAGCCATTATTAAGAGTTAAGTGTCATAAAATTATAATTACATGAAAACCAAAGGTAATGAATACTAAAAATTAGTTGATTCCTAATTATTTTACTATTGTCTGTGCTTTAGAATTCCTTTGTGTTTATTGCATCTGCTGGATAGAAATACTGTATAATGGTCTGCTGTTGCACTTAACCTTCCTAGCTCTGTTTTCACTGTTCTGACAGTTGAATATGGGAGTCATTAACATTTACCAAAACACATCACTGATTGTGGGGGTAGGGAGGGAAGAGCCAAGGTTGGAGGAGACCATGATCAATTGTGTACAAACTAAAATAAGGAGACATGAAACTTATGTGTAAGCAGAAAAAGTCGATGCTTGATGTGGAGTTCAGTGGTGTTAATAGCAGAGCTCAGGAGGGAAGGGCCACATACTCCTTTTCCCAAAGTTCAGAATCACCATAGAATTATCCTGTAGCTCTGGTCTCCAAGAAATTCAGCCTATTTACTTTCTGTTCTTATAATTGTATGAAATTGTGAATTACTATGTTACTAACTTGAATGTTCTAGAATTTTGTTTGTTCATTTATCCTTATGTGCCTTCCTCTCATGAAGAGGAAGTAGTATGTTACAAGTTTGGGTTCATATTTTCTGGGGTAGGGATATAGGTAAAGAAGTGAGGCCAAAATATGACTCTGCTGAGAGAATTTCCAGGGAGGCATTTGTAGCTTGTATGTATATGGTTCATATCCCTTTCCTCAACACTTAACTAGAATAAGATTGAAGTGTCTATTAAGAAATGTCTCTTATAAATACTTTTTTATTCCATGACAATTTCATCCATAAATATAGTATAGACTATTATAATTACTTGTACATAGAATAGCTTTTTTTTTTTTTAACTGTTTAAATGCTCTGTCATCAGGTAGAGAGTGTTGGGGCATGGGTTATTTTTGTCTCTTTACTATTGCAGCTCCTGTCTGTGCCTTCAGGAACTCCTAAGGTGCAGAATATAGATCTGACCATCTGTAGCTCAAAGCCTTAATCTCTGCTGCCTTTGATCAGCAGCTCTCTCTGTTCATCTCTCCAGTTTTGTTTTCTCTTTACTCTGATCGTTTCTCCCAGGCTTCTCAGCTTTCCAAAGGCTGGGTAGGGGAGTGGGGGGCTGGCTTTGTTTCCATCTTGCCAGCCAGTTACAGTGCTCCTCAACTTTTCCATTGTGAATCGTCCAATCTCTGGGGTCAGTTGTAAACATAGGTGGTATTCTTCTCTTTTCTATTAGTTTGTCCAGGTTTAGCTATTCAGGAGGTGCTCTTTACCTCAGAATATGAATGTATGTTTTTTTCCTATTTCTGAATATGAAAATATTCCAGAAACCTGATAGATAGATAACGTTTTATTTTTTATTTGGTACCCATGTTTTAGAGATTCCAACTAGACAATATTTAGTAAATCAAGCCCCTTTTTAAAAAAAAGTCATCATAAAACAAGTAATTGGAAATGGTTCTTTGAAAAACCAATAGATAATCTCTCAGGGTAATTTCTTTCTTTTGGTACTAGGCATTGAACCCAGGGGTATCCTACCACTGAACCACATCACCAGCCATTTTTATTTATTTATTTTTTGTTTTGATACAGGGTCTTGCTAAACTGCCCAAGCTGGTCTCCAACTTGTGATCCTCCTGTCTCAGCCTCTTGTGTTGCTGGGATTATAGGCTGCATGCTTCCATGCCTGGTTTATGATAATTTCTAACTTAATGGAAGAGTGAAAAATTGCCTAATTGTGGCAGATTAACCCGTTGTTAAAATGTTACAACGTGAATGAGAATTTCATCAACACTTTCACCTGAAATTTGTTTAGATTGAGTGTTCTCAGAGGGCCTCCCTAGGAGGGGACATGTAATCTATGTGTTGAATGACTGGAAGGAAGGAGTCTGCCACGTGAAATTTACTAGGCAGAGGGCATTGTGAAATGGTAAGGTCTCAGTGCAAAAACCTAGGAACAGAAAGATCAGTGCAGCTGGCACCTAGTAATTGAGGACAAGAAAGTTTGTATGAAATTGAAGCAGTAGATGGATCAGTGGGGGGTCTATAAACCACAGTAAGGGGTTTGGATTTATTTATTTATTTTTAATGCCACTGGAAATATAAAGTTGAAGAAGATTGTTACACATTTCAAAGAGTCACTGTGATTTGGGTGGGGCATGGAGGCACATGCCTGTAATCTCAGTGGCTTGAGAGACTGAGGCAGGAGGATCTAAGCAACTTGGTGAGACCCTGTGTCTGAATAAAATACAAAATACAGCTAGAGATGTGGCTCAGTGGTTGAGTGCCCCAGAGTTCAATCCCCAGTACCTCCCCTACATATTGCAAAAGAAAAGTCACTGTGACTTGGAAGTGGGCAAGAGTGGAAGAAGGGAGACCTTTTAAATTAGGTGAAGATTACTGATGGCTTGTGCTCTTATTAATAGTAGTGGCAGTGAATTGGATAGATTCGAAATATGTTTTAAAAGAGGAACTGACAGGATGTGCTGATTGATTGCAATGAGGAAAATAAGGATAATGTCTAGATTTTTGCTTTGAGCACAACTGGGGTGCTGGTGATACCATTTCCAGGAATAAGAGAGACCAGTGGTTGGGTGGAATGATCAGGGTTTTTTTTTTTGTTGTTGTTGTTCTTTGTTTTTGTGATGAGAAGTACATCTACCATCTACCACCTAGATTTTGTTCTCTTTACTTGCTGATTATGTGTTAATACATTCCTCTATTTGTCCAATAGTCTATCTTATTTTTTATGTATTTCAAAGTAAGTGGCATTTTCCCAAGGAAGGCTTTTAAATGCCTATTTTTTTTTTCTCATCTTACAGATGAGAAAACCAAGGATTGGGGCAAAATATGCTCAAGATTATGAAGCTAGTAGTTATTGGTAGATCTTGGATCTGCATACAGGTTATCATTAGTGTGGGACTCTAATTTGATTATATTTTATAATTAGGAATAAATTGAATTTTGGAAACTGAACAAGTTTTGCTACCAACTCATTTGTGGCTAAAATCTCTTGGTGTCAACTTTAAAAACAGAAATGCAGAGAATATGATACTTCTGATGTGTTTGATTGGATTACAAAGTTAGTGTGGCACTTAGGACTTTAAAATGTTGCAGAATTTGGTCTAGGAAAGTAGCTTAGAATTCTTCCAAGCATTAACGTTATTTGACATGCCTTTGCATTTAAGTAGCAAGTGTTTCTAGCATACCTACTATGCACTAAGCCCCATGCCAGGTCCAGAGATACAAAAGGGAATGGGTTAAGTTCCATACTCTTAAGGAATTCAGTTTTTGGCTTGTTTCAATTTTCTAAAATTTCATCTTTTGCTATGTATTTGTTTAAAAATATAATAAGAGCTGAACTTCAAAAGAAGCTTATTTAATTTAGGCTAAACTTCAACATAAGTGGTAAAATTATATGCATATAATATAGGCTGCAGAACTGAATCAATATCCTATCCACTACTACTCTCCATACTACTGGATAGTAGTATGAAGGGCAAACAGGTTTTTCATTTGCTTTGGGTTAGGAACTGATTTTCTAAGGAGTGAAAGTTCACTATTTTAGTTTCTATCTGATAGACTTAACTAACTAGGTTATCAGTTGTCAGTATCAAACCTAGAAGTAATACCAATTTAAATGGGAATAAAAATAGAAATGTTTGTCTTTAAAACTCAAACTATTTATCTTTAGTTGATGTTATTTTATGCTTTCTTGTAAGATAAACATTTATATTGGCTTCTGAAAATTTAGATTTTAAGACAATTGATCCAACAGAGCATTGTGTTCTCTCCTTGCTGTGGTTATTCTGTGTTCTAACTTGCAACAACTAACAACTCTCTCAAGTTTTACCTTCCCAAATTCATGCCTCATTAGTACCCAGTATGGATGCTTTGTTACAGCCACAGTGTTTGTTTACTTCTTCAAGTCCAGTCCAAAATTTACTTCCGAGATATTTCTGGGATTAACCTATTCAAATTTTCATTTCTGTAGCTTACAATTCCTTGATACTTAGTTTTATAGTTTGCCATTAAGTGTTATTAATTTTGCAGCTATTTAGCCTAGTAATTTAGACTCTATCCAGAAGGCTCTGGTGATAGAATTGGTCTATTACCAATGCCGAAAAAAACTTACCAAACTTACATTAACCAATAAACACTTTGTAAACTAGAAAGCAGCACTATACCTTTGAAGAAGCGCTTCACATTAGTGGAAAAAAAGAATGCACAAATACCATTTTTTCCCCCTTCAGCTTGTGCTCCCAATTTGATAGGGAAAAAGAGAAATTATTAGAATGAAGTTTGTTGTTAGTAAGAATTATAAAAGTATAGAGATGGAGGAGATTAAAATGGATGTCTGTTTGAACTTATCTGCCATGTGTGTTTTAACCAGGAGTTGGCTTTTTAAAACTTCTTTTTTAAAAAATAACCACAAATACAAAATGACTTTACCCAGGTGAATTAAAGCAAAGTTAATTGTACTATTTTAATTTTGTTTTGTTTAATCTAAAACTTCGAGAACAAAGTCCAGTAAGGAAGAAAGATGTGACATTGTTTATTTATCATTAATTAATTAATTAATTAATTAATTAAAATCACATAAACAGAATATGTGTGGGTTGTATAAAATATAACATTTTCATGTGTTTTTATTTTTTGACATCTGAATTACTCCATAAAATATTCCTAAAATCTTTACACTTAATTCAGGGAGGCTGGCTAGTTTGTTTGGAATCAGTACTAGTTTGGTCAGAATCAAGTGTGATGTCTGGGATAAGACTTAAAATGACAACATCACGGATGGTAGGAGAGAGAGGGTTTAATGCTAGAGTTAAGGAAGATTGTAAAGTGAAATTAGCCTTTGGTACCTCCCAATTTTTTTTCTCTCCTATTCCATTTTCATTTTTACTTATTGATATTATTTTACTGTCTGCACACTGTTTCCTGACTGCCTAGTCTTATGCCTTCTTCCTGGTCTGTAGTCCTCACCACTTGGCATTTTTCTACTATATAATAGGTAGACATCAAGAAAATTACCTGATTAATGTATTTTATACTAAACTGATTTGAGAAATAATCACTGCTAAACCTACACAGGGATATTTTTCTATTAACCTCCATGTGATTCAAAGAACAGAATTTCAAGTAATGTTGGAGGAACTCCATTAAATCTATTCTGCTTGATATTACTGATTCTGGGGAAGTACAAGGAGGGCATGTATGGTTCCTAGCCCACTGTCTTATCACAACATTTGATCAGGCTCCACTTTCTTGTTTGAGGGTTACTTTTCTCCTGGGTAGCCTTGTCTTCTTACCAGATTCCTTTCTGTGATAGTACTATATATTGTTATTCAACATAAATTAATTGAGGAATGTCCTGTATTTTGACATTCTTTGCAAGATAGAAATCTAAGCTTCATTTTTCTTGAATGACAATTCCTTTGGGAGTTTGGATAACTTCGAATTTTACAAGGAGATCTAAAGCCTAGATTTTGGTTGTTGGTCTTGCATTTGAATCCCAGCCCTGCCACAATTCTGTATTCTAGTGTTCCATAAAAGTGTAAAGAATCAGGACAGCCAGGTGCAGTAGGGTGTGCCTATAATTCCATCGACTCAGGAGACTGAGCAGAAGGATTGTAAATTCAAAGCCAGCCTCAGCAACTTAGTGAGTCCCTAAGCAACTTAGTGAAACTATAGCTATATTTACCATTTAGTAATAGTAATAAAACAGAATGAATTAGTTTATGTCAGTTCAAGTTAGCATATCTTACTAAAGCTGGTTTAAATAAATGACGCTTATATGTAAGACATTGCTAGATTCTAATAATTAAAACTTTAGCGTTTCATACTTCCAGTTCTTACATGATTATATTGTTATTATCTGGAATTTCATAATATTTGTGTAAATGTGTTACTAGAACAAAAAGTAAAAATCTGAGGCCAATTTTTGCATTTTCAAACTTGAGCAGTTTTTAATCTCTTTATTTAATTCTTTATAATGTTTTTGGTAGCTTTCTTCTACACGTTCCACCAGTGGTCTTTTTAGTAACATAAGTAATGCCAGTAGCTGAAGTAAGCAATTATAATTTATACAGTCTGATAATGATCATTCAAATTTAAAGGAATTTTGGATAGTTTTGAATTATCCATGCCATTGCTTTCAGATTGATTAAAATTAACAGATATTTATGGACGAATTTTATAACCATCCTCTGTTCCTACCCCCAACCAGCCACACCTGATGGGATACCTAAGATTGTCTGATTGGTTATTTTGGGAGGCTTGTATACATACATCAGCAGTAACTGAGGATAACATCACTGTATACCTACATTATTTATAATGGCTATGATCTTTCTTTGCCTTGATTTTCTGTTTTGCTCTACCACAGCTGTATACAGTACTCTAGGGCAGAATAATTCTCATTAGCACCGTTTTTGTTGTGTCATCCTCTCAATAGGAAATTTATGATGATTTTTTTTTCTGTTGCTTACTAAAATCCTCAGTTTAGCATGAAAGTCTTAGTGGATTCAGTCTACTTTTCTAGTCTCACCTCCAGTTATTACCTCCTGTATCAATGAAATTGCTTTATTCCATACTCCAAAAATAGATCTTGTACTTATTTTTAAGCTTTAAAGCTTTTGGTATTTTATCTCCTTACCCTTTCTCCTTCTTGCAGTATTTTCCCTTTTTATAGCTTTAAAACCAGTCCATTTTATTTATCTACATAAAGTAAGTCAGATTATGGAGGATTTGAAAGCTAGTCATAAAAGTTTGAATTTTATCTGAAAGGCAGTGAGAATAGGCAAATGTTTGTGAGAAGGGGTGTATATAATTAATAACAGAAGATTAACAGAAGATACGATTAGTCTGGCACTGACATGTAGGACAGATTAGAGGGGGTGGAGATTAACATAGAGAGGAAGAGTCAGATTTCCCAGGATAGGTAGACTGGGTACCTGTGGGGAGGAAGATATATCAGGTATTAAAGGTAACAAATCTTAAAATGCAGGGGATGACAGATAGGAGATTATGAAAGAGTGTTGGTTTAAGGAGTTCTGTGATCTAAATTTTTTAAAGATTGAATTAAAATGATGATAGGATATGATTTAGAATTTTAGGTTAGAACCTTTGAGCATGAAGACTTATTTCTAGAATTTAGGATAAAATACTTAAGAGTTGCATTCAAATAAAAATTATGAAATTACATTTTTATTAAGAAAGTACATATTTCTAGGAAAGTGTTTATAAATAGTAGAAGTGGTACTGGCATTAATTTGTTAATATAACATTAAATGTTGAAACATCTGATTGCCATTGAATTTAGCAATTAGAAAGTCATGGGCAACACTTTTATTTTAATGTCAGATTTATTGAGGCATAATTTACACATGGTCAAATTCATTGCAGGTGTATAATTCTGTTGGTTTTGATGAGTGTATTTAGTCATGTATTTATATCACCATTGAAACACACTATTTTCATCATCCATAAAATTTCTTGATGACCTTTTTAAATTTTTTTTTTTTTAGTTGTAGGTGGACTCAATGCCTTTATTTTAATTAATTTATTTTTATGTGGTGCTCAGGATCGAACCCAGTGCCTTACCTGTGCTAGGTGAACATTCTACCACTGAGCCACAACCCCAACCCATCTTGGTGCCCTTTTGTAGATGGATGATCTTTTGAGAATTCAATTTCATCTTTCAATATATTTCATCAAAGTAAAGGGTTGGAGTTTCAAACACTCAAATAATTATAGAACTTGATTTTTTAGACTACACAGGTCTTAAATTGTGGATTACATTTGTTCATTACTACTGGCTTAACTTGAATCCTTTTTATTTACCTGAGTAATTTAAAAAAGAGACTTAATGTATATGCCTGCTTTTACTTTTCTATTTCTTGCTCCCCCACATTGATTTCCTCATTGATTTCCTTCAGTTTCTTTTCATGATCTCAATGTTGCTACTCTGCCTGGGCACTTTACTTTCCCCATCCACAGATTTTATCACAGTGTTATAACTTACAGTTCCTTTTTTTTTTTTTTTGCTTTTAATCTTTTCAGCCTCATTGAGATAGTTCATTGCCTTAATCATTATTTTATCTTTACCACCTAACCCAGTTAGTGGCTTAATAGGTACTTAATAAATATTTTCTGAATATATTTTTCTTATTACCTAGTCTTAAATACTTCCAAATAACACCAGACTCTAATCCTCTCTCCTCAAAAAAAAAAAAAAAAAAAAAAAAGGAAAGAAAAAAGAAAAACCAATTACCAAGCTTTGCCAGTTCTTGCTTTGTAATGCTTTTATATATATATATATATATATATATAAAATGGGATATTTGGGGATATTATGTAAAAGTGACTACAATTAAACTAGATCTCCCCTATAAAATCACTGGAATTGATTGGTTATGAATGAAACCATAAACTATTCAATAAAGATGAACAGATACCACATTCTTCATGTAGTTTTTACAAAAGCCTACTGAATTCCAAAAAAATTGTCTCCTATCTGGAAAACTGTAGAATTGAATTTTCAAACTCCTTTCCACATAAATTTTTAGGAATTACATGTATTTTATTTTAAAAAGTCTGACTTTTTTCTTCACCTGAATGAAAGTCACTAAAAATACATTAAAATATTGGGGTTGGGGATGTGGCTCAAGCGGTAGCGCGCTCCCCTGGCATGCGTGCAGCCCGGGTTCGATCCTCAGCACCACATACAAACAAAGATGTTGTGTCTGCCGAAAACTAAAAAATAAATATTAAAATTCTCTCTTAAAAATTTTTTTAAAAAGAAATACATTAAAATATAATTAATACACAAGAACTTTACCAAATAGAAGTGAGTCATTGTCTTAGCAGTAAGTTCCTAAATCTACAACTCTTTTTGAATCTCTGTTTGATCTCATGTTTGCTACAGTATTGAAGAGGAGACAATAAAACAATAAAGCAACTATGGAGTCAAAATTTAATTCCCTAAGGCAGCGGCTATCTTTCATAGTTTTCATATCCAAATGCTAATAACACCGGTCTGTGCATACAAAATCACTCCATCTCAGGGTTGACAAGGGCCTAAGGCTCATTAAACCTAGCCAATACTTAGCTCCCCTCTAAACAAGTCCAGGGTCTTTCATCCCTGTTCAACACTACTATGTCTGGGACATGTTGCTTCTTTTTGAGACTGCCCACTCCATCCTCACAGTTCTGACTGTGAGGAAAGTTCTCTCTCAGAGTGAGTACAAATCTGTCTCTCTGTAATTTCCACCCACTAGTTCTAATTCTATCCCTTGGGACCACACAGAAAAAAAAACTTAATCTTTCTTCCATTTTCCATATGTCAGCCCTTCCTTCAAATATTTGTGAAGACAGTTATCAAATTTCTCATGTTTGTTGTGGTAGACTGAAAAATAGTCCCCTAAAGATGTTCATGTCCTAATCCCCAGAACCTAGGAGTATATTACCTTATACAGCAAAAAGGACTTTGCAGATGTGATTAAGGATCTTGAAGTGGGGAGACTGCCCCTATTGGCCAATATAGTCACAAGTGTCCTCATAAAAAAAGGTAAGAGGTTATACATCCCTGTTTATACATACTGCCATACTAGTGTCTGTTGTATTCTGCTGCCGTGATCCTGCAATCTGTACACGTGGTAAAAATAAGAATTCATACCCATTTGAATCAAATGTATGAAATATGATATGTCAAGATCATTGTAATGTTTTGAGCAACCAATAAAAAAAAAAAGAAGATAAGAGGGTCAGAGTAAGAGAAGGAGAAGTAACAACATGAGCAGAGGCTAGAGTGGTATGCTTTTAAGATGAGGAAGAGGAGCCAATAGTGGTGGCATACCAGTGACTCAAGGCTGAGGCAGGAGGATCACAAGCTCAAGGCCAGCCTCAGAATTTAGTGAGGCCCTATGCAGCTTAGCAAGACCCTAAGCAACTTAGTGAGACCCTGTCTCAAAAGAAAAATAAAAAGGGCTGGGGATGAAGCTCAGTGGTAAATTGCCCCTGGGTTCAATCCCCAGTAACATAAAAATAAAAATAAAAAAATTAACAAAATGGACTCCTCCTTAGAGCGTCTAGAAGGAACACAGACCTACATACCTACTTGGACTTCTTACCTTCATAACTATAAGATTATAAATATATTTTATGTCACTATATTTGTATAATTGGTTGCAGCAGCAATAGGAAGTTAATATAATCATTCCCTTTCCAAACTAAGATTTCTTCAACCACTCTTCTTTTTAGTTGTAGGTGGATACAATACTTTTATTTTATTTGTTTATTTTTATGTAGTGCTGAAGATTGAACCCAGTGCCTCACATGTGCTAGTCAAGTGCTCTACCACTGAGGCCCTCTCCAACCACTGTTAATAACAGTTGAATGTCTTGCTCTTGGGATATTCCCAATCTTTCTTTTGTTGACCATCCCATGCTTTCCCCTTCCTCCTAGACCTACATTCTACCCCCAAGTCCAAAACAGTTTCTTAGGCTTCCTCTCCTTAGACTATCTACTTGCCCTTACCAACCACATTCTCAAATTGCTCAATAAATAAGTACTAAGTTGAAATGAAACAATTCTGAACAGTTCTGATCTTCTAAAAGATTCAAAGGCCTTATTTTTCCACTCTTCCCAAACCAAGTAATAGTAATAATATGATAACCTTTACACTCCTCAAGTTCCTGCCATATTTATAAGGATTTAAGAGTAGATAATGTCAATTAGATAGATGTAGATGACTTCTCAGTTGAGAGTTGCAGTCATATAACTCCTTGATTAATGAAAACATTGTAGAAAAAGAAGATAAAAGCTACCTATATTTTGTATATGATTTAAGTTTCAAAAAAATGGTCTTCCTAAACTCTACACTTATTTTTAGTTATCATGTGATTTTTAAAAAACTTTTTACAAAAATCATTTGAACAAAGGATAGCATTAGTTAAGCCAAATGTTTTAAAAAAATATTTGAATGGTTATTTGATATCTTTATCTGCAAACATTAATTTCTCCCAGTGAAATAATGATGCAGCAAAAAAAGATTGACAAATACACTATAATATACATTGTTCCTATAGTATAATTCACCTTAAAACCGTGGAATCCTTTCTTCAAGACCTCTGGTCAGGGATGCTAAAATTTAACACAATGATCATTATACTTCAGGATTCTATTAGATATAAAATGATTCACTGTATTACTCTCTCATTAAGCTTCTTTGCATAAATGCAGGCAGGTGTCTACATATTCTAATCAAATACATCTCTACTGAAGATTAGCAAGCACAAGCCCTACATTAAAGACAGCAGAAAACGCAAAGTGTATATAAGACAGGGTCATATGAATAAATATAGGGGGAAAAGGAATAATACAAGGCAATATAAGGAACAAGTAGCAGAGGCGGTTAAGTCTCCTGAACAAGGTCAAAAAAGAGTGCTCTGAGGAGCAGAATGGTCAAAGAGACTGAGAATGGAACTTGACTTAGGTAAGACACAAAAAGAAATGGCAAAGAAAAGCACACCAGGTTAGCAGAATAACATGAGAAAAGACAGGAAGGCAAAGGACATGTTCAGAGAAAAATAAGCAACCAAATTAGACACTGTAGAGAACTTTTAAGTAGAAAGTAGAAACAGATGACGGGAAAAGGGTTGCAGACAAATTATAGAGCTTAAATGTAATTCGCTATGATAAGTGATGTGTTGTCAGACTCAAACTTTTAAAATATACTATAAAGTTCTTAAATTCGAGACAAATAATTTTATATTTTCTCTAGTAAACAATAAATAACCATTGTGCTTTCTGGATAAGAGAACAATTTATGTAACTGAATCAGCAGTACTATATAAGATAAAAGGGAAGATTAAACATTGAAACCAAGGAACTTCATGTTTGAGATGGGAAAAGCCCAAACAAGGCAATGGATATGAAAGTGAGGATAGGGATTTTATATATATATAAAATATATATAAAATGCATCTCATGGAATTCAAGTAAAAGTTCTGTACATGGGGTTACTTTTATCCTAGTAGTCAAAGAAGACTGTGTTGGGAGACCCAAAAAAGATTGTATGTTTTTATATATTTCATAATGTGTGATATAACAAATTTGTTTGTTCCATATATTTTAATGATTTTGTAGATTAAAACTGTTTTGAGAAGGCCATTTGCTTTGAGAAATATTTTTGCTGAAACTGAGCTAAATTGAGCATTCTTTCTAACCAGTCTGGCAAAGTGCTGCACCATGGCATTTACCTTTCTTCCCTTGAGGCTATTATGCCTCACATTTTTTTCTATTTATGTATGACTTTACTAATGAGACTCAAAAAATTCCCATGGTTTCTCTAGCTTCCTCCTTTTATTTCAAATCTGTACCAGATGGTTTATATGCTTTAGGGTCCTGTTGGATAAACCAAATATTCAGTTAGAAATTCTGTGCCATTAGGTTTGACATTGAAAAGAGGTAGTCCCATCTGCCTGTTTTGACCAGAGTGTAAATCATTAAATAGCATTAGAAGGATTTTGAAGAAGTTATTTGATCTATCCTGCTGCTTTATAGAGGCAGATGACCTCATTCACTAGCATTTCTTCCTCATAGTTTATTACTGTTCACAATCTTAGCTACTTCTTTGACAACAACAACAACAACCACAACAAAAGTGATATTGAGATGTGGATGCTGGCTACTTAGTTCACTTGTAGCTAGATAATTGGTTTTGAAATAGGAGCCTCCTTGTTCTTGAGATTCATTTGTTTGCACCTCTATAGAATTATAAAATATAATATGTGGTAGCATAGCCTTTCCTGAATCATTCTGAGTTATCAGTATATTCAAGCCACAAATGCAAGCCATAGGACAAGATTTTAAAAATACAATATAGTAGTGAGAATAAAAGTGAATAAGTATGTTTCCTTATTTCTTCTTATCAAAGAATGGATGGGGCTGGGCATGTGGCTCAAGCGGTAGCGCGCTCGCCTGGCATGCGTGTGGCCCGGGTTCGATCCTCAGCACCACATACCAACAAAGATGTTGTGTCCGCCAAGAACTAAAAATAAATAAATATTTAAAAAAAAAAAAAAAAGAATGGAGCTCAAGATAGTTTAGGACCAGAGAAGAGATTGGAGTAACTGCTGGTTTTGGAAATTAGACACTTCTGTATACTATTTCTAGTACTCAGCACAGGGCCTGATTCATAGTGGATATTCATATGTTTAAGTAAGTAAAGAGGCATTATACTTACCAGAACTTTTAGATCTAATATGAAGCCATTGTGTTTTGTAGTTCGTAAGAAAGGCCCTCTATTAACAGTGATTTTTTTTTTTTTTTAAGAAATGACTAGTCATATTATATGAAGTAATATGTGGCATTTTTGGCTTTGTGACATTTCTTTAGAATATGAAAAGAGGTGTTTGGGGACTTAATTACAATAGTTTTGCTGTGTAATTTGGTATAACTCATCATGCATGATATATGACTAGAAAATGAATTGCCCTTATTTAAATAGAATGCTATTAAAGCAAATCATCTCATGTTTTTAAAATAGTTCCCAATTTGTATTCACACTAGAACAGTTAGCTGGTTAATTGTTCTAATACAAACATTTTACATTTAAATATCTTTGATTTCATCACCATCCAAGTGAACTGGTTTATTAAATTCTTTTCTACGGGATTTTCCTATTGGAATAGACTATCCTAAAGAAACTTCTACAAAAGTTCTTTTAAGCTTGAAAATGTCTAAAAACTTGATATGGCTTATGGCGGTAGGTTGATCAGTCAAGAAAACATTGATAGATTTGTTTTTTTGACAATATAACTGACTGACTCTTTCAGTTATAAAACATTTAAAACATGCTTGATTTAAAAATAAAAGCATGACAACAAAAAAATCATTTTTAAATGAATAAATGAGTATAAAGGGGACCAAACAGGAGACCAGGGAAGTAAGATTGTTTTGATGCCTCTGGATAACCTGAAGACATGGACAGACCTAGATCACCTGGCACTTGAGAATACAGAGCTGCTGGGAACTAAGATATCAGATTCTACAGGTTGTGGAGCCAGATTCAAGATGACTTGAGTGAAAGGGCTAGCAAGTGTGAAAGGGTGGTTGAGTGGGGAAGCACTTAGCCTGCAAAAGTAAGCAAAGAAAAATTTTTCTTTGGCCTTGTCTCAAAGAAGAGGTTAAAAGGTAAAAAAGAAAAGCAAAACAACAACAACAAAAACAAAACAGAACAAAAACTTCTGAGAATTTGTTGCCACTCCTGTACATTGGGCTTAAATGAGCAGTTTCAACATGGACCTCTGGGTCTTTAATGCTTTAGATACTTAGTAGAACCAAATACAAGATTCTACCCAGAGAAAAACATCCTCCACCAAGCTTCAGGAATTTCCACAGGAGCACACATTTAGAAACTAGGATCATGACAAATCCTCACGAGAGTGGTGACTCTTACCATTATTGAGAATCAGTAGGAACGGCATACCAAAGAACCAAACCTCAGTGATTTCACTTATTGGAATATAAATGCAGATTCTGAGAAGAGTATTTTAATATCATATAAAGAAATAAAATAAAAATTAAAAACATGAGTTAGTAACAAGTGATTATCAAATTGTTTTGAAAATGAACCAAGTAGAAATTACAGAAATGCAAAATAAAAAAATGAGTTTAAAAAATCAGTGGCAATGTTAAATAGCAGATTAGACACCACCCCAACAAAAAATACTTACTTGGAATGCAGGTCCAAAGCTGTTATAGCTCAGAGACAGAGGCATGGAAATTGACTAAAAGATACAGAATAAAAAATACAGGAACCATTCTGCAGAATATCATCCAGGCAGAAGGGGAAAGAGACACTATTTGAAGTAATTAATGACTAAAAAATTTCACATCTAGGAAACCAAATGAATAAATTAAAAAGTCCACACAAGAGGATATGGATTTATTGTAGTGAAATATAGTGTAGTGAAATATATAAGATAAGAGAAATCTGAAGATAGTAGAATAATCAAACAAGAGAAGATAATGGCCAACTTAGAATTGTATTTCCAGTGAAACGGTCTTTAAAATATGAGGGCAAAATTAAAGATATTTCAGTGCAAATAAAAACATGGAGTTTTTCATCATAAGACTCACACCCCACCCCAATAACATTGAAGGCTTTACTTCTGATCCTACAAGGAAGGTTTGAGGTAGGGAGGAGTGTAACTAGATAAATGGCAAGATGGGAGTAAATCGAAACATATCTTGATGATTAAAACAAAATTAATGTAACTTGTAGAGTTTTAAAAAAAAGCTAATTTCATGGTAGTACTGTATACTACAATATAAGTGGGATGGATATAACTAGATTTAAAACCTCTCAAAGCCCTGCTATTTGGGAAGAAGCCAAAAATAGGATTTTAGTAAATATGAATGTTAAAAATTAAAGCTTAAAAGAATGAGAACAATGGATATCTTCTAAATGATGAGAGTGAAAATATGAAATGAAAAAAAAAAAACCAAATCAATGTAAGAAAAGGCAAGAAAAAGAAAAAAGATAATGTAGGAAAAATAGCACAAAGTAAAATGGCAGAAATAACCCAAATATCAAAAATTATAATATAGATTATACTTAAATTAAAAAGATAACCTGACTGAAAAGTCAAAATTGAGCTATATGATGTTTGTAAGAGCACATTTAAGGATAGGGACAGAAAAAGGTTGAAAGTAGACAATGGGGAAAAAACAGGAAGTCATAATATTTCTGTATAGTGATATTGTCAGACAAAGTATTTTAGGGCAAAATATTAGCTTCTGAAAGGTGTACTGTGTAATGAGAAGCTATGATAATTCTAAGTTTGTATGAACCTAATAATCAAACTTCAAACTATAAAGAAAAAAAGCTGACTGAACTACAAGAAAATTTTGGCAAATTCATCATTGTAGTAGGAAGTTATAATATCCACCTCTTAGTAATTTTTAAATTCAATTGACAAAATAAGGATATAGACAATGGAATAACAGTAGTACCAAATTTGATGACATATTTATAGAAACTTGCTCCAAACAGTTGGAAGCTCAGCATTTTTTCCAAGTATATATTGAACTTATATGGAAATTAACCATGCTTTAGGCCATGTCTGCATACTTAAAATAAAGGAGCAGATAGTAAATACAGTATTTTTTAATGCTTCTTTTTAATTATATTTGAGAGTAGAATCCTTTTGACATAATTATACAAGCATTTGGAATATATCTTGTTCTAATTCAGACCCCAGTACCTCTCTTTCCCCTTCCCTCCTCCAACTTCTTGCTCCTTTCCCCTCTATTGATCTTTCTGCCATTTACTCATAGTTTTTTTAAAATTAATTTCTTATGGATGTACACAAAGATGAGGTTCACTGTGGTATATTCATATATGTACATAGGAAAGTTATGTAAAATATAGTATTTTTGACTTTGTGGGTCACGTAGCTATTCAGCTATGTTTTTATAGTGTGAAAGCTGCCAGACAATATGCAAAAACATATGACTATATTCCAATACAGTTTTATTTATAAATCCAAGCCTCTGGCCAGATTTGGTCTGTGGGTTTTAGTTTGCCTCTCCTGCTTATTAAGAACATTAAAGTATCAAAAATGCTGTTTTACATGGACTGGATTATTTGACTAAAGTGTAATGAAATTATAAATTAGTACCCTTCTCCTCAAACCAACATAAGGGGAAAAGTCTTCTTAACCCATTGATCAAAGAAGAAATCATAATAGAAATTTAAAAAGTACTTAGGGCTGAATAACAATGAAATTACTATAAATCAAAGCTTATAGAATGCAGCTAAAGCAGTGTTGAGAGGAATAAGCATAGCCTTAAATGAATATAGTAGAAGAAAATTCAAACACTAACCTGTTAATCATGTGATATAAAAAGTTAAAAAATTAGAATAAATTCAAGCAAAACAGAAAGAAGGAAATAATGAAGACAAGAGCAGAAGAGATAAACTAGCAAATCCAAAGATTTTTTTTTTAAAGACTATTAAATTGATAAACACCTTGTATGATAAAATCAGGGAAAAAAGAGAAGATGCTAATAAAATAATGTTAGTAAGGAAGAATGGAATGTAATAATGACCAGAGAGTACAGTGAACATCTTTATGCTTTAAAATTTGAAAATTCAGATGAAATGTGTAAGTTCCTAGAAAATATAGACTATCAAAACTGGCTGAAGAAAAAAATTTTAAAAACCCCAAAATTTGAATAAAGAAATTAAAGCAGCAATCTGTAGTCTTCCTACACATATCAGATAGTCTTTCAAATCTTAAGGAATTGATAATTTGAGTGGTATATAAACTTAGGGAATTGAAACAAAACAAAAGCCAAAACTCATTCTGTGACTATGTCCTGAATACCAAAACCTAATAAGGACAATATGAGAATAATTACTTGTCCATTTCATTATGGATGTAAATTCAGAATCCCTAAACAATTAACTAGCAAACTAAGTGATTGTGTATAAAAATATAAATCCAAGGGCTGGGAATGTGGCTCAGGCGGTAGCACGCTCGCCTGGCATGCGTGCGGCCCGGGTTCGATCCTCAGCACCACATACCAACAAAGATGTTGTGTCCGCCAAGAAATAAAAAATAAATATTAAAAAAAATTCTCTCTCTCTCACTCTCTCCTCTCTCACTCTCTAATATATATATATATATATATATATATATATATATATATATATATATATAAATCCAAGTAGTTCATGATAAATTTTTTATGACTAACCAGGAGTGCAAGGATGGTGTAACATTTAAATAGAATACAGAAAAAGCATTTCATAAAATTCACTTATATCTATTTGTGGTAGAAATTCTTTGCAAATGTGAAATAGAAGGAAAACTTTTTTAACTTGCTGAAATCTATAAGAAACCTACAACAAGTGTCATACTAAGTGATGAAATCATAGAAGCATTTTTAAAAACACAAAATAAAACAGCCATTACAAGGATGCTTACCTGTCAGCCATTCTGGTGCATACCTCTAATCCCAGTGACTCTTGAAGGCCAGCCTCGGCAATTTAGTGAGATCTGTCACAAAAAAAAAAAAAAAAAAAAAATGTAGCTTAGGGGTAGAGTGCTCCTGGGTTCAGTTACCAGCAGCAGCAACAACATACCAAGCATGCTCACCATATCTACCTCATTTTACATTAGAAATAGTAAATTATTTATAATTAATAAATAAATGGTATACATTATTAGAAATATATTTTCAGTTGGAGATTTTAGCTGGATATCATTATACTGATGAGATAAAACAAAGAAATGAAAGTACAAAAATTGGAAATGAGAAAATAAAATGGTCATAATTTATAGATGATAGATAGCATTGTCTATTTAAAAAACTTTATTAAAGTCTATAGAAAAATCATTAGGGTATAGCTGCTGGATGTAAGGTAATAACCAAAATGAATAGCATTTAAATAGACCAGAAATGAAAAAAATATTTTAAAAACTTATAATTCCATGAAAAGATACCTGGAAACAAAGGTAAACAGAATGTGTAAGATCTTTATGGAGAATATAGTAAGATTTTATTGAATGAAAATAAAATCTTTTAAATAAATGAAGAAAAAGACTGGGTTTATAAGTAGGGAAATCAAATACTGGTCTAATTGTGTCAGTTAAATCAGTTCACAAATTGATTTGTAAATTCATGCAAAATTCCAAGAGCTTTTAAAAATGAAATTTGAAAACTTATTTTAAAATTTACAAAGGACAAACTGTTGTAGCTCAGTGGTGGAGTGCTTGCCTCCCATGTGTGAGGCGCTGGGTTCAGTTCTCAGCACCACATTCAAATAAATAAATAAAGGTACTGTGTTTATCTACAATTAAAAAAAAATTAAAAATTTACAAAGGACAAAGTATCCTATAAAGCTGAAAAAGAACGAGTTGGGCGGGGCTTGGTCTATATAATATAATAATTACTGATGTTAGTGATATAGAATTTGATGGTATGGTAGTAGCACAGAGAAAGAATATAGTAGAATAGAGGCATAGAAACAGACCTGTATGGAAACGTAATATTTGTCAGAATGACACTGCACATTTGTAGGAAAAGAGTAAACATTTTTACATATTGCTAGACAACTAGTTATTTATATGGGAAAAATGAAATGGAATCTGTACTTCTCACTGATACGAAAACCCATTTTAGACAGATGAAATGCATAATAATTTTATGTTTAAACCTTATTCCAATACTTTATATGTTTTACCTCTTTAATCACGTCAGTTTTCTCTATTTTTTTTTTTTTATATGAGGAAACAGAGGCAAGCACTGAAAAATGAAGTAATTTGCCCAGGGTCACAGTAGCAGAGCCCTATATGAACCCACATAGTTTGGCTTTAGTGTTCATGCTCCTGCCCTAACCAGTATAGTATACTGCCTCTTCACTTAAGCAAGTCAAAACTAAATGTTTCAGTATAGGGGCAGGTGTTTATGACCTAAGGATTGGAAAGTGTTTGTTTTTAAGGAAAGGATTTTTATGTTTCTTATAAAGGGAGAAAATTAATAAATTTGGCTAACAAAATTAAGGACTTTGCATTAATAGGAGATAAACAGGCAAATCAGAAATTGGGAGCAGATGCTTGTAATATTTATAACAAGACAGGATTGTAACCATAAATGTAAAAAAATTCCCATCCTATCAGTAAGACGAGTTTTTGTTGTTTCACATACTATTTCATGATTGATATTGTTAAACTTAAAGAAAAATCTTCTGATCCAACTGGCAATAGTGATATATTTTGTGATTTTTTTTAATGAGGATAAGCGTTGTTTCCTCTATTCAAGGCCATTTGTGATTTTTCTTCAATGAAGAGTCTGTGGGAGATTGGATGTGGAGCTAGCCAGTTTGCACTGCAGGGAGCTTGTGAGTAGGTGATGTGATTCTACCTCCAGGTGCCTCTGGAGTTTAATTTTACCAGGGAAGCAACCATGATCACATCTGCCACTCTGGTTGATCTTTTATTTCTGGGAGATTTTTGTTTATCTTTATTTAGAGCTGTACTCCTGAATCATTAAATAGAACACTATGAATTTGCTGGTACAGTTCATAACATTTGAAAGGATTAACATTTGGTTTATTCTCTCTAAATCCACAGCTATTAGGAAATAACCTAAAACTTCAGGATTTACTTTGCAGAAATGATTTCCTTCTAATGTATGCTCTTTCAAAGGAATTCAGAATCCGGTTACATAAGAGGCTGTACAATGATAATCCCATGCATTGATATTTAGTGTCCAGTTATATCCCAAAACAATTTTTAAAATATCCTTAACATAAAAAGCAACACCTACATATGTAATAAAGTTTGGAAAAATATAAACACATAAATAATAAACTGAAGAACTGCAAATTAATACTTCTGGCATATTATTTTGCCATCTGTTTTTATCTTTGTGTATATGGTTAAACATAACAGCCTCGGAGACTGGGGATATAGCTCAGTGGTAAGACATTTGCCTGGCATGTGCAAGGCCCTGGGTTCAATCCCCAGTACTGCCAAAAGAGAAAGAAAAAAAATAACAGCCTTGGGCTGGGGTTGACTCTTAGTGGTAGAGGACTTGCCTAGCATGTGTGAGGCACTGGGTCAATTCTCAGCACCACATAAAAATAAATAAAATGTAGGTCCATTGACAACTAAAAAAATATAAAAAACCCAGCCTCACTTTAAAAGAAGAGCTTTGACTTATTGTTATGCTCAAAACACCCCAGAAGTAGTCATAATTATTTAGAAATTTAATAAGAAGAGATTGAGTCACAATTTTTGGTCAAATTTTGTTAACTATGTATCTTTTTATTCTATCTGAGGTTTTCCTGAGCATGATTTTAAAAAAGTTGTGACCACTTTAAATATTTTTTATCAGATGAAATGAGAGCATTTGACAGTTAACAATTAGTTGCCTCTCAGCTTCAAAACCATCCTTCATTGTACTGACTTGTGATGTAGAAGTTATACCCTGAAATATTCCTCCTTTGTCAGCTGGCACAATGTTAGGTTTTGTCAGTAGAGGGTGCTGGTGGGATGCTAGAGGAGGAAGGGGCTTTTCTGTCTGGTTTTGGCATGCTGTTACCTCTTGTTGCTTTTTGACCCTCAGCCTCTTGTAGGGGGATAGAGGAGGCAGGAAAGTTCAGAAGGCATCCCGCAGGTGGTCTCCTAGAAAGTTCCTCTGGCACCCTCATGGTGTTTCCTAGTGAGTATTGTTGGTAACCCTATGGATTATTTATTGTTTACCAGTCAAAATCTGTGGCACTTCTGTCATCCTCTTAAAGGGCTAAAGCTATACCCTCTCCAAAAGGTGGGTGAGGACTGCCCCATGAATAATATGGTATTTAGCATTCTGCCCAGCCTCTTTCCACAAGACGCTAGCAGTGCACCCTACTTTCTCCAGTTATGATGATCAAAAAGGTCTCTAGACATTGCCAGATGCTCTTTGAAGGGATAAAATAACCCTAGTTGAGAACTACAGGGATAGTAGAACAGTCTTCCATCGTCAATAATGTGTTCATCTCTTGATTTTGAAGAAACTGCTTTCCTTGGTTTTCTTCCTTTATAGTTTATTGCTGCTATTCTGGTTCCTGTGTCCCTGGCTACTTAATGTCCATACTTCTCTCCTGAACGCCACACTCTTTTATCCAGATAATTATTAGACTTCTTACTCAGATCTCTAAAAGACATCTCAACCTTAATATGTCCAATGAACTTCTGCATTCGGCCTTCCCCCACCTTTTGCAGCTGTTCTCATTTTATTGGATGGCAATTCTTGTTGTTCAGGCCCCCAGACTTTATAGTATTCTCTAACTTACTTATCTCCAAGCCCACAGCAGTCCATCGGGAAGTGCTGCTGGCTCTACCTTTACAGTTTATTTAGAATCTGACCTCTACGCTATTTTTACCATCTTTTCTTAATTAGTTCACTACAGAAGCCTCCTAACTAGCCTCCCAGTTTTTGCCCTTGTGTCCTTAATCTTTTTATAACAGCAATCTGAGTGATCCTTTAAAGATGTTAATTCATGTTATTCCTCTCTTCAGAGCTCTGCAATGACTTCTTCATTTCACTCATAATAGAAACCTAAGTACTAAGCATATAATAGATGCTCGAAAATATTTGTTGAATTAATGAAGTGCTAAATCTAATCCATTCAAAAGTATTTCCCGAGTTTTCATCCTCCTGATACTTTATACTGTTGATTAGTTCTTGCTCTTGTTCTTCAGTCATAGTTACTTCATCTTCTATCTCTGGTTACTCTCTTGTCTCCTTCTTGATGGTTCCACTTCAGATGTATGTACTCCTGAATGTGTGTCAAAGTCCTTGTCCCTCTTTATTCTTTATATATTCCTTTTCTATCTTGATGAATTAAGTCACACCAGTGGCCAACCTGTCCCCCCTGTTTTGTTCCTTCTGGCCAACTATATATATATTTCTAGAGCCAAATATGGTTCCTGGTACGGTGTGATCAGTCAGAACACATTTGTTGAGTGAATGCATCCTAAATTTGCTTTGTGTACTGGTGTTTTGGATATCATCAGCTGAATGCCCCTCTGTCAACCCACAATGTTTAGTATGCCCCATACTGTTTTCCCCCAATGAACATACTCTTCTTTCTACCTGTTCTTTTCATTAAAGGATAATCCTGTCCAGCTAATTGATTAAACCAAAAATCTAAGTATTTGCTTGAATTTCTCCCACATATTCTTTCACCTTGGCTGATAATTTGCCAATTTGTGCTGATTCTTTTTCCTTCAACAACTTTATTAAGGTGTAATTTATATAACATAAAAGTCACCTGTTTTAATTGTGCAATTTAATGAATTTTTACTATGTTTAGAGTGTTATACAATCATCAAAATCTATAGTACTTTCATCATCCTGAAAATATCATTTATAATCATTTTCATTCTTACCTTTAATCATAGGAAATCACTAATCTATTTTTTATCTATAAAGCTTTCTTCTTTGAACATTTCATATGAATGAAATCATATAGTATGTATTCTGTCTGACTTTTTTCACCAGGCATATTATCTTTGAGGTTCACATGTACTATAGCATGTCTAAATACTTAGTTCCTTTTTATTATGAATAATGTTCACAGTATGGGTATGTCACTTTTTCTAACTCATTCTATTCATCAGTTGAGGGGCATTAGGGATGTTTTCAGTTTTTTTTTTTTTTTTTTTTGGTGGTGGTTGTTGTTAGGAGAAATGTTGCTATAAACATTCATGGACATGTGGTTTCATTTTGGTTGGGTAGATACCTATGAGTTGAATTGATGGGTTATATGGCAAATTAAAGAAAGTGCCAAACTATTTTCCAAAGTGACTCCTCCATTTTACATTTCCTTAAGCAATGTATAAAGTTTCTAATTTCTATAGTCTGGCTGACACTTGATACTGTCTTTTTGATTGTAGCCATTTTAGTGGGCAAAAAATGGTAATTTGGTTTTGATTTGTATTTCCCTAGTGACTTATGAAGTTGAGCATCTTTTCATGTGCTTATTAACCATTTGTATGTGTTCCTTTGCTCATTTTGAAACTGAGTTATTTGTCTTTTCATTGTTGAGCTATAAGAATTCTCTATGTATTCTAGAAACAAGTCTTTTATTAGCTATATGATTTATAAATATTTCCCCCAGCTGTGGGTTGTTTTTTCATTTTCTTATTTTTAAATATTGAAATATAATTAACATGTCATAAAATTCACCCCTGTATACAATTCAGCCATTTTTAATATATTCAGAAGGCTGTATAGTCATTACCACTATCTAATTCCAGAACATTTTCATCAGTCCCAAAAGAAACCTCATGTCCATCAGCAGTCACTCCCCATGCTTCCTTTATCCTGTGGCAACCATACATCTACTTTCTGTCTATGTATTTGCCTACTCTGCCTTTTTATTTCTTAAATGGTGTCTTTTGAACCATAAAAGCTTCACATTTTGATTAAGTTCAACATATCATTTTTTTCTTTTATCTTGTGCCTTTAGTGTCATAACTGAGACACTAGTTTTTCTGGCCTCCTGGTGTGATCCCCTTTCACTATTTCATAACCTGTTTCCTATACTGATCCTTCACTCAATTAATTTACTTATCTGACCCTGGGGGACCTTTCCAGATTACAAAGATTTATACTAAATATATTTTTTTCCTAGTGGTTTATAATTTAGCACTTAAATTTGAGTTAACTTTTGTGTGTGATATGAAGTAGGGGACTTAATTCAACCTTTTGCATGTGGATATATAATTGTCCCAGAGCCATTTATTGAAAGGAACATTTCTTTGAATCTAAATTCTTACTTGCAGACAACATATACTTGGATCTTGAATTTTTACCCAGTTTTACAATCTCCGCCTAAAACCCTTTAATTTTACCTTAGATACCTTTGATTTTGTACCTTTTTTTTCTGTTGATGTTTCTACTCCCTTTATCTTTGTTAGGATTATCAGTGGCCTCCCAGGTGTTTTTTTGGCCTTGCACTGTGGATTTCCTTTCATTGTTGCCTAAGCTATTCTGAATATTGAGCACTACACTTAATTAATTTACTTGTCTGGCCCTGGAGGTCCTTTGAATTTGTAAATCCTTACAAAAAATGTCATATTCAGGCTCCTGTTATTCCTCCAATTTAGTATTTCATTCATTAAACATTAACTGGGTGTCTATTGAGTAATAGGTACTACTCAAAGCACTGAAGATAGAGTAGTGTATCATTAAGTTTTTGATGATTACCTCACCACCCTAAAATGTAATGATAAGAGCAATCACTTATTTACCTCATAATTTTGTAGGTTGACAATTTGTTCTGGGTTTAGTGCATGATTATTTTGGTCTTGACTGAGCACACTTATGCATTTGTGGTCAGTAAAATAGTTCTGCTTTTAGGAATTGGCTAGCCATCAACCAAGGCAGTGGTTGGCAATCTGTGGCTGATTACCAGATAACCCCCAAGCTAAGAATGTTTACATTTTGAAGAGTTCTATTAAAAAACAAAAAACAAAGGAGAATAAATAACAAAAATCATATATCAAAACGTAAAGTTTTTACTATTTGTTCCTTTACGGAAAAAGTTGGCTGAGGCCAGGTATGGTGACGCACATCTATAACCCTAGTGACTGGAGAGGCTGAGGTAAGAGATGGCAAGTTCAAGGCCAGCCTCATCAATTTAGTGAGATGCTGTCCCAAAATAAAAAATGAAAAGGGCTGGGGATGTAGCTCAGTGGTAAGCCCCTGAGTTCAATCCCCAGTATTTGTGGGGTTAGGAGGAGAGGTGGGAAGAAAAAGAAAATGTCTGCTGATCTCTTAGGGGCAGTGAGAATGGCCTGGAATGTATGTCTCTCATTACAGTAGCCTAGAGAGGGCTTTCCACATGGCAGCAACAGGTTCTGAGAGAGAGGAAACATGCAACACCCTTGAGACTTAGACCTGGAACTGGCACAGCATTGCTTCTGCCACATTCTTCTGGCAAAAGCAAGTCATATAGACAGCTAAAATCCAAGGGATAGATAGAAGACTCCAATTTTTAGTGGGAATAGCTGCAGAATCACATTCAAGAAGTGTGGCTATAAATGGAAGTGGGGAGATAAATTGTGGGTTTTTAAAAATATTTTTTAGTTGTAGATGGACCTAATACCTTTATTTTATTTATTTATTTTTATGTGGTGCTGAGGATCAAACCCAGAGCCTCACATGTGCTAGGCAAGCGCTCTACTGCTGAGCTACAACCCCAGCCCAAATTGTGGTTATTTTTACAATATACCATAAGTAGTAAAAACAGACACACACATTCCTGCCTTTGTAGAGTGTACATTCTAGTGATACCAATACATTCTCATGTTTCGTTACATCACAAAATATGACCCATACTGCCTCAGTTGCATGTCTCTGAATTCTCTGATTCTTACTTTCAGTCACATTTTAATGAGTACTGTTCCTCTACTTTCATTGAAGTGTCTGCATTTCTTGACAGTCTCCTCTGTACCTATACCTGTCTATGCTTTATAACCTACTGTGTTTTAGCACTGGTTAATGCTGAATTGTGATTATAAATTCTTATCTCCTCAGTAAATTATCAAAGACAAGGACCAATGTCTTACTTATTTCTATTTGACAAATGTTTATTGTATACCTACTGTGTATTAGGCACTGTGCTGAGTGCTAAAAGTAAATAAAATAGACAAGGAAGGATCTTGCATCCATTGGAATACATAAGTAATATTATTAATAATACTGCTATTTAGCAAAATCAGTATATTAAATTTTGTTTATTCATTTATTCAAATAATTCTTCATCTATGAGTCTTTTTTTGTGTGTGTTACAAGGGATTGAGCCCAGGGCCTCTGCTACTGAGCTATATGCCCAGCCCTCTTTAAAATTTTTTATTTTGAGATGGAATCTCACTAAGTTGCCCATGCTGGTCTTGATCTTGCTGTCTTTCTACCTCAGCCTCCCAAATAGCTGGGATTATAGGCATGTGGCGCTGGGTCCCTCCTGAATCCATAGGTCTTTTTATGTTCTAGTCTTGAAAAATTTTTATTGTTAATATATTCTTTTGATGTTGATAATTGCATCTTTGGTTATGCAATTTGTGTTTTGCAAGCTAAGCATATTAAGTCTTTATGATGAGATTCATATACTATTTTTTTGATTTTTATTATTTTTTTTTTTTACTGTTTCCCCCTTGGTACTTTATCTCCAAGAACAGTATATCTTACATATTTTAGAATTCAGAGTTGAAGTTCTAAATTCTTTTTCCTTAAGGGAGATTAGATTTTAGTGTTCTGTATAGTGCCAAATACATAGTGAGCATCTAAGCATTTGTTCATAGTAATAGCCCCTTTTGGCTTTTTGTTCCATTGAATTTCACCCAAGATAATTATTGTTGACTGACTTTTAAATAGCTAAATGAGTTCTTGACCCGCAGCATAATAAATGTAGTAACATTTTCCCCATTATGAACCCAATGATACCTGCTTTGTCTCTTCCCTCTCCATTTTACTCTACAAACATTAATATACATTAATTTGGGAATATCTGCTTCACAATGGCTAACCTGCTCTATATGAACTTTATGAATTGATGCCTACAGAAATGGAGCTAAGGGCAATTTAGAGAAGTGACTTATTATCTTTAAAAAATGGGGTTGGGATTTAGCTCAGTGGTAGAGAACTTGCCTAGCACGTACCAGGCCCTGTGTTTGATCCCCAGTACTGGGGGGGGGGGGAGGTAGTATGATTCTTCTTAATATGTTATTATATATATAATCACATCATTTGTTCATTCATTCTTGGTTCAGCCATTCATTTAATAAACATTTTTGAATGCTGACAATATTGTTTATTATATGTGCAAAAGGCTGTGATATAAAGAGAAATCATACATAGTTGATATGTGGGGGGATGCCTTTATTTTATACTTAAAATCTTTATTTAGCATTTGAAAAATTGAGAAGGCTAGAATATTAACATTTGTCAAATAGGAAAAGGGACCACAAAAAGAGCTGCAAATATTTTGATGTTTCTTAGCGTCTTATTTAACCATTCTGTAAAATGTAGCAAGTGAGATTCTGATATTTTAGATTGAAAGTTTGAGGCTGTAGATCTTTCATAAATGAAGAATATTTGGAGATGCTTATTGTATCTGGTTAATTACTGTAAATCTGTTAGAGTCTTGTATTCATTGCAAAGACTTTGTGAGGATTGAATTCAGGGTTTAGAAATAATGATTGTAGAAGAACATACACATACAAACGTGTATCCATCTTATAACAGGTTATATCAGATGTACTACCTAAGCAGTTACAAATGATTTTGTTTTTCTTAAACTTTTTAGTTGTAGATGGACACAACACATTTATTTATTTGATTTTTTTTTATGCGGTGCTAAAGATTGAACTCAGTGTTAGGCAAGTGCTTTACCACTGAGCTACAATGCCAGCCCCAATTGTTAGATTTCTTATACAATAATGTAAATTATTCTAATTGCAGATTTAGGAAAGTTATAATGTGATAGCAGGAAAGGGTTGAGTAACAATCATTCTCTCATTAACCTCTTTACAGTTTAAGTGTGTAATAAGGAAATTTAATCTTATATAAGTGAAATCATGTGATTGCCTTCTATGTTGTAAATATTTTTATGTATAGAAGACCAGTTTAAGAAATGAAAGCAAAATGAGGTAAAAATAGATTTTTCTAATGGTCAGTTGGTTTGTAAGAATGATGAACTAGCTAATAAGCCTACAGGACTTTTAGTCTTTTTATTTAAACAAGACTAACAGATGAATCTGTAGATCAGCAAGAAGGTTTAAAGTATTTAAACATCCAAAGTGAGACCATTTGGGGGATAATATTTCATTCGTTTAAAATGGAAAGTATATTATTTAACTGTTAAGCTAACAGTTAAATGGCAGGGGGTGCTTATTGCTATTTTTTTTTGACTTGGTGCTTCTTTACAAATGTCATAAACATCATGTTTTGTTGATATTGTTGAAGCACTTTGGAAAATGGTTGTAGCTACACAACTTGCGTTGTTAAAATCATTTTTTTTAAAAATGCAAGTCTTATTTATTACTAAAAGCAGTCTAAAGAAAGTCACTTAAAAGGCCCATTTCTGGGCCGGGCTTGTGGTTCAGTGGTAGAGAGGTTGCTGAGCATGTGTGAGGGCACTGGGTTCGATCCTGACACCACATTAAAAAAAAAAAAAAAAAAAGAATAAAAGGCCCATTTTCATTTTGTACTACAGGAGTTTCTAGACTCAAAACTATCTCTTAGAAAGGCATTAACTATTGTTCTGTGTATTTATTTTGGCTAGATGAATTAGAGTCTGTGTATTATTCATTTTCTGTTCTTTTTGTGTGTGAGCAGTGTGTGTGCCTAAATTATGTATGGGAAGGAGTGCATAAGTTCCCCCCCCAACACACACAACTTTTCAACTTCTATGAAGATTGTATATTTATTCATAGAGTTGCTTGAACATGACTTTGATAAAGAAGACGTCAAAAAGGGGGATGTAGCTTAGTAGCAGGACACCTCTCTAGCAAGCACAAGGCCCTGGGTTCACTCCCCAGTACCACAAAATAATAAAGAAGATATCATGTTAGAATAAAATTAATATTGTACCAGATATTTTAAGGCTGTTTTAAAAAGAGGTAATTAAAAGTAATAACCTTAAAAAAGATTTTTTTAATCTTCCTCATTTCTACTTCTATGCTTAGACTAGTTTTTACCTACTGCTGTTTAATACTAGTATTGTTTAAATTTTAATACTCTTTTGCAATCTTTTTCTTTTCCCTTGCTCTCAAAACAGACATGGAACTAAACTCAATCTTATCTATTAATATTTAATAAGAATAAAGTTGGAATTAGAACAAGCACATGTTACCTTTTAAACTGATTACTATTTCAGTCATTCGTAACTAATTAAATACCTTGAGTTTTCTGGACCCTTGTTTCCCTCCTCCTTTTTCTTTCTTGCCTATCTCATTAGCTTGTGATTAATTTGTTTTTTGGTCTTTTTTTCTGCTGGATAATAAAAAAGGAAAAAATGTAGTACATAAATAAGGATTACTTAATGATTTTCCATTCACTTATTCATTATTTAACTATGTTTGCCACTGGCAGAAATATTTCTCCAACTACCTTTGTATGCATTGAATAATACATTACAGTTTTAAATCATATATTTAGTTACTCCCTCAGTCCAAAAGCACATGGAATTAATCTTATTTCTGCTCATATGTTAGAGCACCATAGTTATACTTCAGAAGCTAAGAGACTGGTCTTATTTCCTCCATTTATACTATTGATTGTTCACAATTTTTTTCCAATATATCCCTGCAACGCTCACTGGCAACCATTCTTTTTAAGTAAGAGTTTCTATAATCTCTTCCTTGTCTAAATCTCTGGCCCCTTCTCTTGTTACTCCCATTGTTAGCTCCAACCATACCTAATTTCAGTTTCTCTTCCCTCTGTTCCCTCTACTTAGAGCATTAATTCTGCTGTTGCCTCCTTCCTTTCTTATCACCTGGCAAGGTCTTTCAGGCCTCTTCAAGAGGTTGTTTCCTGGAGTCAGTTCATGACACTTTGTTTTCTCTTTAGCATCCTGTGTGTACTTCTTAATATTTCTATATTGACTGTCACCTCACTTGATGATGAGTTTTTTGAGAACCTAAAGGAATCTTTTCTCTCTTTTCTGTTTTGCATAGATCACTCGAATGTGAGAATGGAAAGCGGAAAGAAAACTGAAGTTTGAATGTCCTTTATGTGCTAGGGAATGTGCTTATTACTTCTAGACACAATTGAATTTGTTAAATTGCCACAATAATTTCTCAAGAGCATGCTATCATATTATTATATATGATTACATATTATTATCTTCTTAGGGTCAGAAAACTGAAGTTAAATAATTTGTTCAGTTGCTATGCAAGAGCTGGGACTAGAACCCAGGCCTCTTTTACTATTTCACTTTGCCATACTGCTTCCTTAACTATATAGATGTAGGGTTGGGGTATGGCTCAGTGGTAGAATATTTATCTAGTGTGCTTACAAGGCCCTGGATCCAATTCCCAGCACTGTAAAAATAAAATTAAAAAAAACCCATATAAATGTAAAAACTGATGATGATGAGTTATAGTATAATATAAAGAACATGAACTTTGACATTAATATAGATGTGGGTTTGCATTCTAGTTTGCTATTTAACTGTTGGCAACTGTCTTAATATTTGTATTGTCCGTTTTCCCTTTTAAACATGTGGTTAATGTCATTATGAGTTTCAGAGGATTGCTGTGAGAATTAAATAAAATAATGTATGTAGAGGATTTTGTGCAGTGCTGGGCACATAATATGTGCTGTATAGATGGTAGTTTTATCAGGTAAGAATACAGATAGCAGGCTGGGTTGTGGCTCAGTGGTAGAGCACTTCCCTAGCACGTGTGAGGCATTGGGTTTGATTCTCAGCACCACCGCATATAAAAAATAAAATAAAGGCCCATTGACAACTAAAAATGTGTTAAAAAAAAAAAAGCAAGCAAGCAAGAAAGAAAGCCAGAAGAGTACATATATCTACAAGCAACAGAATAACTGCTAACTGGCATAAACAAAAATCTTTTATGGCTCCACTTAGATTTATTTTCTTCTTCTTTCTCACAGTCATATTTGTAGAGTTGCAGGTATTATGTCCCAAACTAGGAAGGAAGGGATAGTGTCAGCCACATCTATATCTTGTATTAGAACAACCTTTTCGTGAAGTCCTCCTTTCAATTGCATAGACTACTGTAATAGCTTAACTGCTCTTCTAACTAGTCTTCCCATTATCCAAGCTTTCAAGAAAAGGACCGGGAAAGTAGAGAACAGGTGGTTGAGATTAAACCAAGTCATCCTTTTTCTCATATAAAGTTAGAGATATTATGAGAGAAATGTCTCCCACGGTAATGGTGGTGGTGGATGATTCTAAGTGATGACAGTGCTGAAAACTGTCACAGAGTATACTTATGATTTCATAGTCTGAAGCAGTTAATAAGAAAGTGTTATGTATCATTTTAATCCATATCAAGTAAAAACTAAGAGTAAATCAACTATGTTCTTATGATGGTTAAGTGCTAACATTTTGTGAAATTGACTTTTCAGACATTTTCCTATCTTATTGGCTTAAGAATGCTGGAAAAAAAAAAAAAAGTCACTGCTTCTGCTTCTGACTGTCTTCTCTCCCCAGACAACAAAAACCAGGTAGACAGCAAACACATAGCACAATACCACCTCCTAACACTGCTGGAGACTTTCTGAGCTTGTTGGCTGCTATTGTTTGTTTGTTTGCTTTGTTTTGTTTAAAGATCTACAGCTTCGGCATTCAAAGTTGATTTTTTTTTTTTTTGGTACTGGGAATTGAACCCAGGGACACTCTACACTGAGCTACATCCCCAACCCTTTTTATTTTTTCTTACTTTGAGGCAGATTTTCACTAAGTTACAGACCTCAAACTTGTGATCCTCCTGCCTCAGTCTCCAAGTTCTTGGATTACAGGCATGCAAAGTTATATCATTTTTAAGGCTACTTCTCCCTTGTTGTTGCCTGTTTGGGATCTCCTCTAATACCCTTATTGAATTTAGTGAAAGCAATTGGATCTGTGGTACTGCCTCCTACTACCCAGATTCCTATTATCAGAACTTTCCACAATAACTAGATATTCTGCCTTCTTTTTTTTTTTTCAAATTTTTTTAAGAGAGAGAGAGAGAGAGAGAGAGAGAGAGAGAGAGAGAGAGAGAGAATTTTTTAATATTTATTTTTTTAGTTTTTGACGGACACAACATCTTTGTATGTGGTGCTGAGGATCGAACCCGGGCTGCACACATGCCAGGCAAGTGCGCTATTGCTTGAGCCACATCCCCAGCCCCATATTCTACCTTCTTATCCTTTTGATTTTTGGCGATTGGGAGAGAACAGGGAAATTGAACTGTGGAGCTCTTGCTGCTTTGCAAGTGATTGAGAGGTAATGTTATTCAAATGCTTATTTGGATTCTGAAATACATTTCATCATAGAAGCAGTGGTATAAAGGGTGTTTGGATTGTATACTATTATTACTCTTCTAGTTCAACTATATTTTGGCTTTTGAGCATTGGCCTGAAATCTAATTACCCTTACACATTTTTTCTCTTTGGGAAATACTTTATGATTCCAACCAAATTTGAAAATAAGCCTTTGGAGAAAGATGTATCATGAATTGAATTGACCTATAATTAGGGTTTCACTTTTCTGTACCTTGGTAGAATACTGGACTAACACATACTGATCCAAAGAGAAGAAGCAGGAGAAGCCAAGGACGTAGATAATTCATTGCCCAATTAATTAGTTCCTCTATAATAAAAAGTTAAGAAAACACACACACACACACACACACACACACACACACAATCTGAGTCTTGGCTGCAGAAAGAAGTATGTTTTTTTGTTTTTGTTTTGTTATTCTTTGGTAATGGGGATTGAACTCAGGTGCCTTCAACCACTGAGCCTCATCCCCAGCCCTATTTTGTATTTTATTTAGAGACAGGGTATCACTGAGTTACTTAGCACCTTGCTATTGCTGAGGGAGGCTTTGAACTTTCAATCTTCCTGCCTCAGCCTCCAGAACCACTGGGATTTCAGGCATGGGCCACCGTGCCCGGCAAGAAGTATGTTCTTTTCTATGGATACTTCCATACTTCTCTTTTCTTTTTAACATTACCATATTTTCCATTATGTTTTCATTTAGATAACTTAAAGATATACATGTAGAGATAGCATCTGATTCTTGCATGACTCTTCATGAATTTTATTCTCCAGCTCAACTATATTCTTCTATAGATTGTTTATTTTTTTGTTTTAGAATTTTTAATATTTATTTTTTAGTTTTCGGCAGACACAACATCTTTGTTTGTATGTGGTGCTGAGGATTGAACCCGGGCCGCACGTATGCCAGGCGAGCACGCTACCACTTGAGCCACATCCCCAGCCCTATAGATTGATGTTAATGCCAGATTTTCTAGATCCTTAGATTCACTAAATGATTTTTAATCATTCAGAGGCCACTGATAATCTATGCAGTAATAATAAACATAATGATGATTGTAAGTTCAGCTTCCAAATATTGAAAGGGAGCATATAAACTTTACTGTGACAACTTTTAGAAATTGTTTTGAAATAAACGAAGAAAAGAAAGAAGATACATTGCAAAGCAGATGTTGTATGACTAAAGTACCCAGCTGTGTACTAACAAAATGAATCTCATGCCGATTAGTTAACAATTCTTTGGCAGTCAGAGACATATGTAAAGCAATAAACACAGCGTGGGGAAATTAAAAAAAAATTAAAAGCATTTTCTAAGCCTGAAACATTGGCACTGTCTAGTCTACCATCTGTATTATTGAAACATTGATTTTATTGTAAGTCATACCAAAGTCACTTTAAAAAATTGGTTAACCCATTAAAGTCTTCCTTCTCAAAGATTAGCATCAATTTAGTAAAAAATGTTATGATAGCAAAATAAATTCTGGTTGGTGTAACATAAATCTAATTTTATATTAGCTTTTTTGTGGGTCATGAAATAGTTTTTGTTTAAGGAATTCTTTTGAATTCCTTCAGGTCAAATCTATTAATTATTTAAAAAATTTCTATTGAAATACTTCTTTGCCAGATTTAGATGAATGACCGACTCACTACAAAGTATAACACCACTGACCCTATTGTTATGGTCTTCTGTCAGAAGGGATAAGGCTTTCTCTAAGTTTTTCCTCTTTGATGATATATGAGGTTAAGCATTTAGGGATGGCCTACTTTGGCTAAAAGTTCACTTTTCAGTACTTAAAATAATCTTCCTTTCCACTTTTCCTGATAGCACCCAAAATTGAAAAATTTATATCCAGAAATTGTTTCTATATGCTACATCAGCTCTTTGTAATTGGTTTCTTTTGGTTGGACAGTTTTCTCCCTTGGTATTTAGAAATGTTGCAAACTACAACATGTGATTTTCTTGGCAATATAATGAAATCATCTCCCTCTATTAGAGGGAAGGAGGGAAGAAGTGCCAGGGAGTGATATTGGCCGAAATATATTGTTATATTGTGTATTGTGTGCATGCACAAATATATAACAACAAATCCCATCAGTATGTACAACTGTAATGCACCAATAAAAAAATGTGGTTAAAAAACAAAAACTTGATAGAAATCAGGGCCAATATAGTTTGCCTGAAAATGAAAACTATGATTAAGTACTTATTAATGAGTGGTTATGATTAAATTAGGCTGCAGAAAACTTGATAGGCTTTTGTATTTATTATTTCTTTATTAATAATTTGTAATACATTGAAAACATACTTTCATTTTGATTTAACAACTTGTATGGAGATAGAAGTTCTTATAATACTATCGATCAAGAAAGATTTTTTCATTAGAGTGTTCAAATTTCTTTATATGTAATTTATTTCTTAACTAAAACCTAAGATTCTGAGTTCCTTGGCCTTCTGCATAATTTATTTATCATTCTGCTTATGGTATCTACAAAATTTTTGGTTCATTAGCTGGCCTTGTTTTTGCCTACATAGCTTTGCTTCTGATTAAAGTTGATTTTTTTTTTTTTGCATACAATATAGTGTTGTTGAGGACCAGGTAGAAACTTTATTTTGGTTAAATATCATTCTGGCAGTACCTATGGCCCTTATATGGGAAGTGCATAGAGAGAAAGAGCTGCCTTCAGTGAAAGGTATAAATTATAGAAAGAAAAAGGAGCACTAGGGATGTAGCTCAGTGGTACAGCACTTGCCTAGAATGTGCAAGGTCCTGGGTTTAATCCCCAGTACTGCAAAAAAGAAATAAAACGACTGAGAGTCATTATTGGCATTTACTATAGGGTCTTCTAGATATTCTACTAATTCACACAATAATTTTATGATTTCGGATCTTACAGAAGATTACAGAAAAGAAGTTTCTTATAATGATTATTATATAATTATATTTACTTTTCAAAATTTAGAAAATAAGTGTTAATTGGATTTGTGTAGTTCAATATTTCAAAAAATGTTTACTTGATTAGAAACCATAATTTAAAAATTATCATTAAAAACAAATTTTCATAATTCAAATTTGTCATATCATAATTAAAGAGGTAACCCTACCCATGGAAGACATTGGAGTTTTTACAAATTTTTGTAATTTATTTTGAAGAAGGAATTTTAATATTTGTTGAAAGTCTTTATTTTACTGTTGCCACTAATTATTTATTGACCCTTATTGTCATTGTCTTTTGTCAGAAGGGGCAGGGCTTAGCATTAAATTCTTTAAATTTGTAACCCAGTAATTTCAAATATGCTTTCGAAAGGATGGGGATTGTATTAACATTTTTCCATTACTATAATGACTATCTTAAGTTCTAGATAATACTGCTTCCTCTATATGCAGTCTTCAAGTATTGTTGATTCTAAGTATGACTTGAGAGTCTATACTCACTTATTCTTCCCCTGACATTATCTTAAGTCTAGATTCCTGATCATTCTTTTTTACATTTTTAAAGATGTTGATGGACTTTTATTTTATTCATTTATTTATATGTGGTACTGAGAATTGAACTCAGTGTCTCCCATATGCTAGGCAAGCGTTCTACTATTAAGCTACAACCCCAGCCTGATTCTTGATTATTCTTGTCTTGACAATTGTGTTAACCTTCAGCTTGTCTCCCTGTGCCTAGTTTTATCTGACACAGTAGATGGCTCAGGTTGTTTATTGGTTTACTTCATTACCTATATGTCAAAATATAAGATTTTCTATATTTATAATCTGTCTCCAGTTTATATTACCTGCTTACCCCAATGTTGTATTATATTGTAAATTCTTTGAGTATGGGAGCTAACATTTTTAAAATTTCTCAGTATATTGTGGATATGGTAACTGCTCAATAGTGATTATTGACCTAATGAGGTAGACCTAGGCAGGTGGCAGGTTTTGTTTTAGTAATTCAGAATACTCTTGTAGAAGTAAAATGAATTACTGTGTTATAATTGTAATAAGATTATTTTAATAGGTTAAATAATTCAAACATTATTAGTTTAGCATAGTAATAATTCATATAGCCATCTAGTTCTATTAACATGAATTAAGGAAAATTTAAGATGTTTTATGTAATTGTTATGAGTGCCTGTAGAACTATTTTCTCTTCCTACAATGGAGTTAATGGAATCAAGCAAGTGCATACTCTAGGTTTTAGATATTTATTGTGAGATAGAATAAAAATTAGGAGATTTTAAGTGTATACTTGAGGTGAATTATTGGCACAGATAACCAACTATAACTGAATAAACAAAACCCAGAAAACCTTGAGGGAAGGCTATTCTTGATTTCCAGGTTAACAACATTATTAGTTTCAAATGTCTAGTTATAAACACAAGAATTACAAGGTATGCAAAGATATAGGAAAATATGGTTCATTAAAAGGAAAAAAAATAGATCAACACAATCAGTCTCTGAAAAAGACTGAATAGCAGATCTAAAATAATTCAAGTGAACGGAGTTTAATCTATCTGTAAGTAGACCAACATATATATTGCGAAGAGTCCCTGTAAGAAAATAGAGGGGAAGAGAAACTATCTGAAGGAATGATGACTAAAAACTATGATAAAAGATATGAATATCAACATCCAAAAAGCTCAACAAATTCTAAGTAGTATAAATTCTGAAAGACCCAGACCAAGACATATTATAAGCATGCTTTGAAAGACCAGAGTGTTTTGAAAGCAGCAAGATAGAAACAACTTGTCACACGCATGGGGGTTCTTAATAAGATTTTCAGTAGATTTCTCATCTGAAGGTTGTGGGTTGACATATTCAAAGGCTAAAAGGAAAAAACCAAGAGTCCTGTACCAACAGAACTGCCCTTCATAGTGAAAGAGAAATTAAGATGTTCTCAGTTAAACAAAAATGGAGGAAGTTCATTTTCACCTGACCTGCCCTGTAAGAAATGCTCCAGGGAGTTCACAAGGTGACATGAAAGAACACTAGATAGTAACCCACAGCCATTTGATAAAATAAATGTCTCAAAGGTAAATACGTGAGGGGAGGCCACGGTGGGAAAATGGTGGGGGGAAGGCAGGAGTGGAGAAGCCTGAGAAGCTGCAGTGAGGACCTGAAGAGGAAGCAGAAAAACCTGTGAAAACGAAGATTGTTTCTTCCAGCCATGGAGGGGAAGTTCCAGTCCTAGTGCTGAGAAGCTATTAGCTGAAGAAGAAGCTGCAGACCTCCCAGCAAAGCCTCCAAAGATCTTCAAGTTTGGATTTGCTTTGGTAGTCAGAAAGCATCAGCCACATCCACCAAACGTGGGTCAGGTAAGCCCAAGGAAACTGTCCAACACTTATTCCAAAAACCCTTTCACTAGCAGTGGCTTTTAATGAAGATGAAGGTAGTGAACCAGAGGAAATGCCTCCAGAAGCAAGGACTGAGGATGAAGGATATAGGAAGGGATACACCTACCTCAGCTGGACCATACTCCTTCAGTAAAGGAAAACGTGGGTTTTCTGATAACCAGAAGCTGTGAGAATGAAATACAAAATCTCATCTTGGAAATGTCTGTGACCAAGACAATTAAATGTTGTGTTTGAAACTGGGGTGTTGGGTGGGTATAAAGTTAAAAGGAACAGTTTCTTTTTTAAAGAATGGTATAAGACTGTTTGGAACTGCTTTCTTCTTCATTTTTTCTTTTTTTTAAAGATTGAGTGTTACACTAATAATGAGAGTTTGAAATTAGAGGTAATTTGTTTTATATACAGATTTCAAGACGTTTGCTAATTTTGTAATTTCATATGATTATTTTTCAAAGGTTACAGATAACAAATCAGAAATGGCACCTTTTTATTAAAGAATTGCATATTTTTTAGGCACAACTATTAGCACACTAAGAGGGAAACAATAATTTACTTTTTTTTTTTTTTTAAATTGCAAGCAGTACTTTCCTAACTCCCTCATTACCTAAACTGTCTGGCTCCCCAGAACAGCCTTATAGAGAGAGAGAGGAAGTATTGTACTTACAGGAAAATGTTACTGGAAGGTTGACTGAAAATAAATTTGGATAAAATTAAAATACAGCTTTTATTTTTTCCTTATGGACATTTGTTTTGTTTCAAGTCATCATATACTAGGTAATGGCACTGCTGTCAGTAGATATAGACACTTAGCTCTTAAAAAAAAAATTATGTGGGCTGGGGATGTGGCTCAAGCGGTAGTGCGCTCGCCTGGCATGCGTGCGGCCCGGGTTCGATCCTCAGCACCACATACCAACAAAGATGTTGTGTCCGCCGAGAACTAAAAAAATAAAATATTAAAAATTCTCTCTCTCTGTCTCTGTCTCTCTCTCTCTCTCTCCTCTCTCACTCTCTCTTTAAAAAAAAAGAAAGTGACTACTGGGCTGGGGATGTGGCTCCAGCGGTAGCGCGCTCGCCTGGCATGCGTGCGGCCGGGTTCGATCCTCAGCACCACATACCAACAAAGATGTGGTGTCTGCCGAAAACTAAAAAATAAATATTGAAAAATTCTCTCTCTCTCTCCTCTCTCACTCTATCTTTAAAAAAAAAATTATGTGAAGTATCTAGTATTTGAAATAGCGCACTCACCTTAAGGTCTTGTCTGCCTTCATTAGCTTTCAAAGAGCTACATTTGCTACCAAAGTAAATCGATATTCTGAATGTGCTTCTCTTGGTTTTTATTTGTAGCTAGTTCCTGTAATTATGTCCACCAGAACTTAAGGCAAATCATAGATAAGCTGTTTCTTTTAAAATACAGACCACCACCAAAAATTTAAATGTACATACTACTTAAGCATTTGGCTTGTTTTTATATTTTAAAATGTATAAACACCAAAAGAGAGAAAGTGAGAGAGAAATTAACATATGAAGACAGAAAGCTAGAAGATGCACTTTCTGTAACTTTTTGTCTAAGCATTTAAGTCACTAACTTGTTAAATCCAATTTAAATTGAACTCACTGCAGTGTTTCTTATTGATGCAATTATATGGTTTATTTAAGTATATACATACTGACCAGTGTCTTCTAAAAAGCACATTTTTAGGACCTAAAAATAGAAGAAAAGAAAATGTATTTCAAAACATTTTCCCACCACATATACTGTTAGATTTGTGTATTCTAGGGTGTTTGCTTTGTAGTTTTGTATTGTATATGTACATTATTATTTTTTTTAATTAAGGGTGACTCTTTTTTTTTTTTTTTTTTAGTTTTTGATGGACATTTATTTATTTATTTATTTATATGCCGTGCTGAGAATCTAACCCAGTGCCTCACACATGCTAGGCAAGCACTCTACCACTGAGCCACAACCCCAGCCCTGGACATTATTTATATATTTATTTTTTAATATTTATTTTTTAGTTGTAAATGGATACAACCTTTATCTTATTTCTTTATTTTTATGTGATGCTGAGGATCGAAACCAGGGCCTCACAGGGCGAGCACTCTACTGATGAGCCATTACCCCAGCCCCAAGGACATTATTTTTTAATGTGACAATTAAACACATCTTTAAGAGAATAGTCACAGACAACAAAAACATGCTATAGCTATTTCCTTGAATATTCCTACAATGTTAAATTTGGAGGCAGCTTCAGACTATTTTATTGGTGATAATTACTCACTGAGCTCTTTTAATAGGTAGTAACTCCAAAGAAGTAGCCTGTGTATATTCCTAACATATGTTCACTTGTGTTTAAGTTTAGAAAAAGCCCTAAGTAAAATAATGGAAATGTATATAGAACTATTAGTTCTTATATGATTTAATTATATCGAGATACACGAATTTAATGTACTTTTATGTAGGCAAACTATCCATTTTGTCCATTTTACTGTTTGTTAAAATAACATCTCTCTCCTACATACTCTTTTCTTGACCCAAGTGAAAAATTAACCTAAGGTCAAGATGAGGAGAGAGAAACAACTGAGATAAATGCCTTTATTACAATAACAATAAATTTTGTTAAATTCAAAAAAAGGTAAAAAGTAAATACATGGGCAATTATAAAAGTATTACTATAAAATATTTTATAATTCTACTTTTTATTTTCTACATGATTTGGGTTTAATAATTAATTTAAAAAAATTATTAGTCTGAAAGCTAGTACTATTGTCACTTTTCTACAGCATTTTAGAGCGCAATTACTTAGGTAATCACAAAGAATGTAGCGAAGGAATATCCATAAAAGGAAATAAGAAGGGAGTTTCAATAACTCAGCACAAAAAATCAACTAAATACAAAAGAAGATAGTAATGCAAGAAATAAGGCACAAAAAAGCTATAAAGCATATGGAAAACAAATAGCAAAATGACAGAAGTGAATTCCTTTATATCAGTAATAATTTTAAAGATAAATGAATTAAATTCTTCAATAAAAAGAAAGAGCCTGGCAAAATGGATTAAGAGATCCACTTAGATCCAAAGACAAATAGATTGACAGTGAAAGGAGGAAAAAGACATTTCATGCAAATAGTAACCAAAAGAGAGCAAGTGTGGCTATACTAATATAGGAAAAATATACTTTAAATCAAAAAAGTTTGTGAGGGACTGGGGGTAGTGGTTTAGTGGTAGAGCGCTTGCTTAGCATGTATGAGGCACTGGGTTGGATTCTCAGCACCACATATAAATGAATAAAATAAAGATCCATCAACATCTAAAAAATACTTTAAAAAAGTTTATGAGACAAAGAAGGATATTATTTATTAGTAAGTGGTCTGATTCAATAGTAAAATAACAATTATTAAATTCCAATCTTCACTATAAAACAGCTAAATCTTAAGGATATTATACTAAGTGAAATAAGTCAGTCACCACCAAAAAAAAAAAAAGTAAGTGTATGATTCCACTTATTTGAGGTACTTAGAGTAGTATCATAGAGACAGAAGGTAGAATGGTGGTTGTCAGGAGTTGGGGGGAGCAAGAAATGGGGAGAAAGTGTTTAGTGGGAACAGAGTTTCATTTTGGTGGGGTAAAATGTTCTGGAGATGGATGGTGTTGAGGGTTACACAACAGTGTGAATGTACTTAATGCCACTAAATTATATACTTAAAATGGTAAACTTTGTGTATTTTATCGTAGTAAAGTAATTGGGAAAAAAATTTAAATTGTGCACTTACCATCAATACTGTGTCAGTTTTGTGTTAGTATAACAAACACCTGAAATAAATTAACTTATAAAGAGAAAAGGTTCATTTTGGCTTAACAGTTTTAGGAGTGTCATTCCATGGTTGGTTAGCTCTGTTGCTTTAGGGCCTGTGGTGAAGCAGTTCGTGGTGGTGGGGAGTACATGGCAGAACAAAACTATGTGCTTCATGATTGAGGATTGAAAAAGATAAACGAAGAAAATCCAGGATTCCACAATCCCTTTCAAGGGTGTGCCCCTTGTGACCTGAGGACCTCACACAAGGACCTTCTAAAGGTTCTACCACCTTGAAGTAGCACCATGGGCTAGGGTTCAAGCTTCTAACACATGGTCCTTTGGAAACATTTAAGATCCAAAATGTAGCAAATTTGTAATTTCACAAAATTTTTATCACCCAAAAGAAATCTATACCAATTAGCATTTATTTCCCCTACTCCTTTCTGCTCACCACTCACAATGTCTAATGTTTATTCTTTCTTTGTTAATTTGCCTATTCTGGATGTTTCATATGAATGGAATTCTGTAATATGTGGCTGCTCCAGGTTGAATGTATCCATCAAGGATTCATGGGTTGGAAACCTGGTCTCCAGTGTTGTGATGTTGAAATGTGGCAGGGTCTAGTGGGAGTTAGTTAGGTCATTAAAGACACTGATTTGGGAAGGGATTAAAATAGTTCTTGTTAAACCCTGAATTGAGAGAGCCCAATCCCTGAATTGATCCATGGCTTTCTATCTCTCCATGTTGTTATCTGTCCCTCTTGCATGTGTTCCTGCCATAATGTCATTTACCATCTGATGCAACCAAGTGAGTCCTCATCAGAGTTCATGCCATGCCAGTTGGATTGCCATCTTCCAAAACTAAACTGAAAAAACCTCTTTTATTTTTAAGTTATCCAGCCTTAGATATTTTATTATAGCATTGGAAAATGGATTAATACACTGGGCATTTGCGTCTGCCTTCTTTCACTTAGCATAATGTTTTCAAGTTTCATCCATGTTCTATACTACTTCATATAGGTACATCCATGTTGTATACTATTACATTTTTCATTCTTTCTTCAGTTGATGGACATTTGAGTTGTTTTCATTTTGGGACTGTAATTTTCAGTGTTGCTGTGAACAGTATTATAAAAGTTTTTATGTGAGCATATGTTTTTGGTTCTTGTGGGTGGCACAATTGCTAAATAATATGGTAACTATATTTAACCACTTGAGGAATTTCCAGGCTCTTTTCTATAAAAGAATATTTCCTATAAATGTTATTTAATAATTGAAACCCACTATTAATTACTTACACTAGCTTCATATGTACAAAATTATACATTTGGCGCTTTAAAAAAATTACACATATAAGTGCTTCATAAATGTTTCTGATATTTCATCACCTAAATAAATTTAAGAACTATGTTTTTTTATACATTTTAGGCGTAAGTACTTATTCTCAGAGAACATGCTTTTTCTTTTATTGTTCATGTTCATTATAAAACAAGAATTCTCTGTAGTAGGTATATTAATATTGATTCTAATAGGATTAGGAGTGTAATTATTTTATTTTGGGGGGGATGAAGACTTTTTTAATGAATAGATTTTTAAAGTTGATTCCTTCTAGTTATACATGACAGTATTGTTCATTTTGATATAATTATACAAGCATGGAATATCTTATTCTAATTATGACCCAGTCTTGTGTACAGGATGGTGAGAGTCACTGTGGTATATTCATGTATGTACATGGGAAAGAGAGGTCAGATTCATTCCACTGTCTTTCCTTTTCATATCTCTCCACTTCCCTTTATTTGCCTTTGTCTAATCCAATGAACTTCTATTCCCTGCCTTCCACCTTATTGTGGGTTAGCTTCCACCTATCAGAAAACTTTCAACCTTTGGTTTTTTTTTTTTTTTTTTTTAGATGGGGGAGGGCATTGGCTTATTTCACTTAGCATGATAGTCTCCAGATACATCCATTTAAAGTCATTATTTTTTTATGGCTGAATAATACTCCATTGTGTATATATACACCACATTTTCTTTATCTATTCATCTGTTGAAGGGCACCTAGGTTGGTTCCATAGTTTAGCTATTGTGAATTGTGCTGCTATATACATTGATGTGGCTGAGTCACTGTAGTATTCTGTTTTTAAATCCTTTGGATGTATACCAAAAAGTGGGATAACTGGGTCAAATGGTTGTTCCATTCTGAGGAATCTCCATACTGTATCAATTTACAGTTCCACCAGCAATGTATGAGTGTATCTTTTCCCCACATCCTCACCAATATTTATTGCTGCTTGCCTTCTTGATAATTGTTATTCTGACCGGAGTGAGGTGAAATCTCACCTCATTTCTTGCATTTCTTTTAATTGCTAGAGATGTTGAACATATATTTGTTGACCAGTTGTATTTCTTCTTCTATGAAGTGTCTGTTTAGTTCCTTTGCTCTAGTTCCTTTTTAAGGTGGGGTGTTAAGTTTTTTGAGTTCTTTGTATATCCTGTAAATTAACACCCTATTGGAAGTGCAGGTGGCAAAGATTTTCTCCCATTCTATAGATCTCTCTTCACCCTCTTAATTGTTTTCTTTGATGTGAAGAAGCTTTTTAGTTTGCTGCCATCCCATTTATTAATTTTTTATTTTAAGAAGTGTAATTTAGAGTCTGGGGTTGTGGCGCAGTGGTAGAGTGCTTGCATATGTGAGGCACTGGGTTTCAATCCTTAGCACCACATGAAAATAAATAAATAAAATATAAAGGCATTGTGTCCATCTACAACAATAACAACAACAAAATTTAAAAAAAGAAGTGTAATTTAAATAGCATCCTAAGCCTTCCCCTTTTAAAAATGTGCGAATTATTTTAGTAGGCTTGCACAGATAAATTGATTAGTTAACTAAAAACAAAAATAAAAACTAAAGCTATAATAGGAATATGTCTTGTTCTAATTTTGGTAGTAGACACTGTGTTATAAATTATTGAAAGGAATAGGCAAATAATGCTTTTAATATATATTTTTTTCAATTGGGCTTCAGACCAAGAAGATTGTTTCAGTGTAGTTGTATGTGGAGATGGCTATTAGAGTTTCTTAGATGATTCTCTAAGCTAAAAGTCATGCCTGGGTTTTTTAGTGATTTTTTTTTTATGAGAGTATATACAGCTAACTTGACTTGATCTTCTCAAGTACTTCTTGAGGATTGCATTAGAATAAGGAGTAAGTATTAGTACTAGAGTAGTCCTTCCCTTTTGAGTAGTCCAATCAGATTACATAGTAAAGTGCCTTTCTTTACCCAAACTGATGCTTGAGAATTGAAGTAATTGGGTTATCTCCAACCTACTTTCTCCTTTAACATTATTATCACCAGTGTTTGTGAGCCTGTAAGAGAATTATTATCAGATATTTTTTAAAATATTGAATAGGAAAGGTTGTTTTAATTGATAAATAATCTGTGTATGTCAGTATATCTGTTTTTTGTCTATTAGAGATGATGTCCTGCAAGCTAACATATCTTTGGTTGCTGTGATATAAGTACTCAGAATGATAGTGGTCTTTTACAGGTGACCCCAATTTCTTATTTGTATTATTATCAGAACACATTTAAATATTTTTTTTTAGTTGTAAATGGACAGAATGCCTTTATTTTATTGGTTTATTTCTATGTGGTGGTAAAGATTGAACCCAGTGCCTCATACGTGCCAGGCAAGCTCTCTACCACTGAGCTACAGCCCCAGCTCATCAGAACACATTTTTAAAAATGTTACATTAGTTGTTTAAAAGAAAAAGAACATTGTGTAATATCAGGTGGTGATAGTGTGCTATACTGGATGGTAAAGGATTAATGATGACATGAATGCCTAGTCCAAAAAACAGATCACAAAGTGCTGATCATAACTTAGTGACACTGGGGTGTACAGAGGATGATGATACAGAAAGTGATGCATGAGGTGTCAATTCCCCCATTCTTGTTTTGAGACTGGAAGGGCTGCATTATATTTGTGGGGTATGTGTGTGTGTGTTTGTTTTGTGTGTTGTGTTCAATCTTTTTATTATGTTAAGGTAATATAAATTAATTCAACCAGAAGATTTGGGACATTGGATCTACACTTATTCATTATTGTAACATTTTGAGATTAAAATTTATAAACCATTGGAAAGGAAGTACAGATCAGATCCTGAAAATTCTAGGTAAGTTATTTGCAAATAAAAATCTTTTCAATTGAATTAGTTTCAATATCAATATTCAGTTTGCTGGGTTTATAAATATATATACATATATACACACACACAATATCTATATCTATATCTATATACAGTTGTAGATGACACAATATCTTTATTTTATTTATTTATTTTTATGTGGTGCTGAGGATCAAATCCAGTGCCTCATGCGTGAGAGGCAAGCGCTCTACCACTGAGCTACAACCCCAGTCCAATTTGCTGTTTTTTTTTAAAAAAGAAAAATTTAAATGTATCTTCTTAAGTGCAGTTTATCTATCTTTTGATTTAGAAGAGACTATTCTGATTCAGATTTATTATCAGGATTATGTTAGCCTGTAGAATTAACTGATTACATATTATTTTAGGCTTTAATCTTTAAAAAAGATCCTGTTCTGAATGACTTCAGGGGTATTTTTTCCTGGTCTCAGGTTTTGATTTCTTCAGATAGTCTTCATCTTGTTGGATTAGTTTTGATGATTTATATTTTCCTAGAAAATAGCTAAATAGATTGTCTTTAAATAAAAGATATACAGTATTAAATACTTAAAACTATCTCCCATATGCAGTTATATCACTTTTCTCATTTATGATACTCCATAAAACTCACTTTTACATAGCAAGGGTTCCTGAAAATGATAATGAAGATCATTACTGAAATAATATTATATTTGAGACTTTTGTTTCTCATAAAGAAATAGACATCAGCCCAATTGGGATCATAGCTCAGTGGGAGAGCACTTGCCTAGCATGTGTGAATGAGGCAGTACTGGGTTCAATCCTCAGACCACATAAAAAATAAATAAAATAAAGGTCCATTGACAACTAAAAATATTTTAAAAAGAAAGAAATAGACATTAATTAAATAGGGAGAAAATAATCCTAGCTATTAATAATTTCTTCTGGTGGGATATTGGGTGATTTTTATTCTCTAGTACATTCCTCTTTTTTTATACGAGTTTTCTACAGAGAAAGTAACCATATAGTAGAAATCAGCCTGATTTTAATTGCCATGGCAGTATGTCTGTATTCACAAGTTTTTTCTCTCTGTTCTCTCACCTTTCATTGGCAGTTCCCCAAGTGGTTAAGTAAACAAGGATGGATGGATGATAAATGTTTCTATAACTCTGGGGATTCTGAAGTATTCCATTATAAGTGCTAGTTACACATGCTGACATGACCACTTTTTACTTTGAAGGGATGGCGTTTGCTTATTGAAGAGAAAGACATCAGTGTCTTTCTTGCCTGAGCAGTTGGAATGTAAACTGTGATTCCTCTTCTTTTTCCTAAAAAGACAGGATCTTGCATACTTCTCCATTCTTCCCTTTTGTAGAAGAGAAAGAATGACAGGAAGGTGAATGTAGCAGAATTAGTACTAAGGACAGTGTACCAATCCCGGAGATCTGCTGTAATTTTTAGAAAGTCAAGGTATATATCCGTAGGGAATTCTATTTTGGAATTTAAATTCATGTGAAGGCTTTTGGCATTAATTAATTTTTGAAGCTGTGAGACAAATGATGACCTCCTTGCAAAATTTTAATATGAATCTGTTCCAAAGATTGATGATTCCTCTATAGAATCTCTTGGTGATTATTACATTAACATTAGACTTAGCCAAGTATTGATGTGTTAATTTTTTTTTTTTTTTGGTACTGGGGATTGAACCACTGAGCACTGGGTACTGGGCACTCAACCATTGAGTCACATCCCCAGCCCTATTTTGTATTTTATTTAGGGATAGGGTCTCACTGAGTTGCTATGTGCCTCGCCTTTGTTAAGGTGGGATTCGCCTATCTCAGCCTTCCAAGCTGATGGTGTTACAGGTGTGTGCCCCGATGCCCAGCTTGATGTGTTAAGTTTTTTTTTTATTCTTTAGTTTTATTTTAGTTGTTGATGGACCTTTATTTTATTTGTTTTCATGTGGTGCTGAGAATCTAACCCAGTGCCTCACACATTCCAGGCAAGGGCACTACTGCTGAGCCCCAGCCCCAGCCCCCGATGTGTTAATTTTATGTGCACACAGAGGGAAGGGGGAACTCATTGTTCCCTGAAGTTTTAATTTTTTTTCATTACTGGACTTCTTTTCATATACTGTTAATGAAGTACAAATGTTTTATATTCCCTCTATTTTTTAAGCACACACCAAAATCTTTTACAGTGACTTGTGGTCCAGGAAAGTATCTGAATCAACTGCTTTAATAATATTTTATAGTGAGAAAAGGAGAGTTGCAAACATAGTATTTTCTGTATATTTTTGTCTCTGTTGATTTGAATAGAACTAAATGACATCTAATGTGTGTGACAGACCAAAATGTAAAGGGGTTTAAATAAGATGAGGGAAAAACAAGGAAAGCAGGACAAAGGGAAACCCAAGTTTACAAAGATTCATTGAATTTTACTCAGGGAAATGAAAAGTTTTCTCTATCACTATCCCCAAAGCAATATGACAGGAAGTCTGACTTTGATTATTCATTATCAAGCAATGTAAAGAGGAATCTATAGTTGATCAACAAATGGGTACATTTTACCTTGCATGCAAAGGTCAGGTTCTTACAGTATACATATGTAAGCATATGTAACTATAAATTATAGGGTCTTATAGAAAGGCATATCACCCAGCCCTATCTTATACATATCTATGTGTAGGGCCAACAAAATTGACTGATTAATTGAAAATGTTAGGTAAGGTAGAGAATTACAAATATTAATAAACACATTCTATAAACATTTGATTTTTTTTTAAAGAGAGAGTGTGTGAGAGAGAGAATTTTTTTTTTTTTTTTTTAGAGAGTGAGAGGAGAGAGAGAGAGAGAGAATTTTTAATATTTATTTTTTAGTTCTCGGCGGACACAACATCTTTGTTGGTATGTGGTGCTGAGGATCGAACCCAGGTCGCACGCATGCCAGGCGAGCACGCTGCCATTTGAGCCACATCCCCAGCCCCAAAAAACATTTGATTTTTAATGTAAATCATTATACATTGACTATAGACCACAATCATCTTTCCTCAAAACCTACTATGCTTATTTACTACTTTTGGGTTCATTTTGCATAAAGGACAGACATTTACAAAGCAAACTGAGTATGGAATCCTACTTGATTTTTAGATTTTTTATTTTTAGACAGAATCTCACTAAGTTGCCCAGACTGGTCTTGAACTTGAGATCTTCCTGTCTCAGCCTCCCAAGTAGCCCGAATTACAGTGGGTACCACCATACTTGGCTGATTTTTAACAATAATTTCTCATTTCCAATTTTTAGGTTTTACCTTTCCCAAAACATTTATCTTAGTTTTCATAGAAACACCCTTTTTAATACACGTATTTCACAATATTTAATTAAATAGTAAATTATATAATCACCCAGTGGCATAAAAGTGATGAGAATGAACACAAACATATATTGTAACTTGGGAAAACAGAATGTAAAGACATACTGCTAATGAAATAGTCTATTCAACTTAAGCATTTAGGTTTCTGTGGACAGCTGTATGTTTTATAGAGGAAATGTACAGTGGAGATTGAGTCATTTGGGGAGTTTCTGTTGTTTGGTTTAGCTGATGCCTGTATTTTCATTAGGGATAATTAGCTATGATAGACCTTTATGGTTAAGGCCTTTAACAATAATATTTGGTGAGGCAGTTTGTTAAAGAACTGAATTTATTCATTGGTAGGAGAAGAGAATCTGATTTCAGAGCTTGTGCACTTACCATTCTTTTCATCTCTTTACCCCCACCCCCCCCCCTTTGTGGGAAATGTTAGCACTCACTCCAGGGTCCAATGTACAACAAGGGATCAGAAGGAAACAGTGTATGCAAAATAATACAATAATGTTGACTCATTCTCTGTATTAAACATTGTACTCTAAAACCAGTATATACTACCTTGTTTTCAAATCTCTCTAGAACTCCAAAATTGACAGTATGAAAACTGTACATGTAGGTAAATTCTGAGTAGAATTATAAATTAACAACAAAACTAAAATGGTTTGGTAGTTGTTATTTAGGATGAATATATATTTTTTTTAATTAGGTTTCCGGTTCTTCTTCCTTGTGGGGGTAGTTGAGTCTCACCTTCAGCCTGACTCAATTCCTTAAGAATAGGAAGTTGGTGGGCTGGGGCTATATAGCTCACGGGTAGAGTGCTTTCCTAGCACATGTGAGGCACTGGGTTCCATCCTCAGCACTACATAAAAATAAATAAATAAAAGTATTGTATTCACCTACAACTAAAAATATTATTAAAAATAAAAGAATAGGAAGTTGGTAACTACTTTTTAGCCAGAAGGCAATGTAGTTTAGGCTCTAGAGTTAGATTAACAAATTTGTCCAGCACACACATGTATCATTTCACTTAGTAGCTGTCTGACCTTGGGCAGATTACTTAACGTCATTATAAAATAGGGCTTAATATCTATCACACAGAATTTCTATAAAAATTAAATAAATTAATTCAAGTAAAGTTTTTATAGCAGTTCCTCGTGTATAGTAAATAATAACTGATGGCCATCATCGTCCTTATCAACCTTGAGAAAGAAGAATGTGAGGTTGAAAATGTGCCCTGTGGGTGAATCTAGGATGTGCAATATTGGAGAATAGGTACAGAAATAGGTAAGAAGTAGTGGAACCAGGGAAGGCACATGTGGTCTGGAAATGTTGCCGTTGTTCTGGGCTTTACTTCTTGTTCATGAAAAGATAAATCCTGGGTCAAGGTGGAAATAAAAACAAAGTGGAAGAAGTAATAAAAATGACAGAAATTGGTTAGAAAACAGAAAAACAGTGGGATAAATATGAGCATGGACTTGCTGAAAAATTCCAATAAAATACAAAAACTTGTAGCAATCTAAATCGAGGAGAAAAGGGCAAAATGAGTTAGAAAGCCAGAGAGGAATACTACAAGTTGGGAGAGATTCTTAAAAGTTTGGGAGCGTGCTATACAGTTTTGAGGCAATGTATTAGGAAACTTTGATGAAATTAGAATATGCCAGAAAATATGAAAATTGGCTAGAGAAGTAGAAGAATCTGATTGTGCTCCCCCTCTGTTTGAAATTTCCTTTGCATTGTAACTTTCAGCACATCTTCAGATCCTCTGTGCTGTGACCTCTCTGCTGTCTACTTGGTGCCTTTTCCCTTTAGCTTTTGCCCTCCAACTGCTTGTCTTTTCTGTTCTTTTTCACACCAGGCCCTTTGCACATGCTGTTTGTTTTGCCTGGAGTGTTGTAACCCTATTTTGAAAGGTTAATTTCTATTTATCCTGAGATTTCAGCTCAAATATCATGTCCACAGGGAAACTGATTCTTAATCTTCACAGACTAGGTGTGGGTCTCTATGTCCTGTGTTCTCACAGCTCCACATATTTTTCCTTCCTTTAACACTGTTAACAATTACTTCTGGTTACTTAGGTCCCTTTCTCTCTAACCAGATAATACTCACTTCAAGGGTATTGTTGATGGTTGTTTTGTTCTCCCTTGGAACTATGGTGCTTAGGCATATAGAGAGGTAATGAATAAATACTTATCCAGTGAATAAATATTGACATAGTCAAATAGCATTTTTATTTCTTCTTTAATTATGAGAATTGCAAATCCATTCTCTCTTAAAAAAAAAAAAGAGGTGGGGGGGTTGAACATATTTCTCCCAAGCATTTTAGGAAGTAATTTTCTAAATTAAACTGTTATATAGCATACCTATATAAATATGGTAAACTGTCCAGTTCATTTTTCCTAATTTCAAGTTTAACAGAGCATCAAAAAGTAGTGTTATAGACCTAGCTCAGTCATGACATGGATGGAAAAAGCCAATATAAAATGTTAGCAAATGAGATTCAACAGGATAATAAAGAATAATATGCCATAATCAGAATTTATCAGTTGATTAAAACAGTATGGATCGATTTTATTTCAGAAATAAAAAATCATATGGTCATCTTAATCAACATGATAAAAAGTTTGATAAAACTCAAAATATTTATTTTTTTTTAAGGTGGGGTCTCACTGTGTTGCCCAGACTGGCCTTTAGTCTCCTACTGAGTAGCTGGGATTTTTGCCACTGCATCTGGCAAATCCTCCTTCTTCATTAAGTCTTTAATAGTAAAGACAAAGGCTTTAGTTAAACAACAGATTAAAACCAATAGTCAATATCATGCTATGTGATGAAAAGACATTTCTGTGAAATGGAATGGAATAAAAAAGCTCACTGAAATGTCATCATAGATTGCCATGTTTTGGAAAGTCTGGATAATGTGATAAAACTTAACAAATTAGAAACCGGACTTTTGGGAAAAATAGAGATATACTCATTTATTTGCGGGCAGAATAGTTATATCTAGAAATCAAAGAGAAAATGAAAAAAGTTAGAATTAATAAGAATAGGTAGGAATAAATATTAAGAGGTTGGATTAAAATATAAAGTTGGTGATTTTTCTGTAGCTCAACAAATGAGCAAATATAATGAAGAATGTTCTATTTGTGATAGCATCAGTGAACACCTTAATGAAGAAAATATGACAAGTAAATGAAGAAAATTATAAACTTCTACTGAAAAGTACAAGAGAAAATTTAAATGAATAAGCCATATATGATTCTGAATGAGATGAAAGACTAAATATGTAAATGCTTTCAAATTGCTTAATACATTCACTGTGTCAAAATACTGAAAATATTTCTTTTGAAATTTGACCAAAAAGTTTATCTTATAGATAAAAACTAAGACAAGATTTTCAGTGAATGATAATTAGGAGAAAAGAGTTTTACCAAGTATCAGGTTTTGTAAAGCAACAATTTGAATAATGTAATTCAGAAGAACAAATACATTTGAATAAACCCAGAAATAGATTCCATTGTATAAAAGAAGTCAATATGAGCTTCTAAAAAGGAACTTAAAAAGTGATTAGCTTTGCCGTGTAATCCCAGCAGTTTGGGAAGCTGAGGCAGGAGGATTGCAAGTTCAAAGCCAGCCTCAGCAAATTAACAATGCCCTAAGCAACTCAGTGAGACCCTGTCTCTAAATAAAATGTAAAAAAGAGCTGGGCGATATGGCTCAGTGGTTAAGTGCCCCTGGTTTCAATTCCACTTCCTACCCAAAATTGATTAGCTTCATAAGCTAGAAGATAAACCAAATGGCCAATAAATACATGGAAAAAATCTGTATTATTATTAGGCAAATAAATTAAAAACTCATGAGCTACTGCTTTCCATATACCCTTCAGAGTTAAAAGCTCACTGAAACAGAGTTAAATTGTCTAAAGTTTAAAAACTTGATTATACTAGTGTTAAGTAGGGTGTGGAGCCCTCTACACTGCTGATGGAAATGTAAAAAGTTAAAGGTGTACCTACTGGTCAGTCCAGCCAATTCATTCTTAAATATTTACCCAAGAGAAATGAAAACATGTTTATTCAAAGACTTGTACATGTATGTTCATATCAGTTTTATCCACAGTAGCCCCAAACTGGAAACATCCAAAATGTCTCTTTAACATGCGAATGGCTTTAAAAAAATTGTATTTTTAGTGTTACCAGCTCTTAGCATCATCAACCTTGGGTTCTTTTGCTCAATTTGAGATAGAAATCTCGAAAAGATAAGCAAACAGTACCATCTAAATGAGGTTTTTAAGGGCTTATGCTGTAAGACAAGAAAGAGCAAATGGCATAGGGTCTTTGGACTGCTTTCCCAGGACTTAAGGAATAAAGCCTATATAACAAAAAAGGGTGGGCTTGAGCAGGCACACAGCTTTTGAACATGATCCCAGTATGTCTGCACAAATGTTTTCAGCTCTTTGCTCCTACACAGAAATTTGCATTTTGCACTGTGATCTGCTCAGTGGATCCATTTGTACTGTGTTGTAAAAGATGGTAGAGGTGCTCACTACCACCACTTCAGGAGTCTTGTCAGTTAAATTTCCTTGCATATGATGGGATTGCAGGGAAAGCTTAGGTATCAGCAGCTCTGGAACCTGGTCATTGTTGGGAATACTTTTTTGAAAGCAGCTTTTGTTAAGTGGGAAACCTTGGTGGGGGCATCAGAGCCTCCCCTGCTTTCAATATTCAAGCGTATACCACTACTCAACAGTAAAAGGAAATGATCCATTGATACACGAACAATGTAAAACAGTGTAAGTGCATTTCAAAATAACTATGTTGAATGAAAGATGCCAAAGACTAAAGACTTCTTACTAGAATATTCTATATATGTAAAAGTCTAGAAACTTCAAATTAATCTGTAGTGACAAAAAGCAGCAGATCAGTGCTTACCTGAAGACACTCATCTGCATTGCTTTCCTTGGCATGCCAGGCAGGCCTCCGCTTAGGGTCCTTGGCCATTCTGTTGCGGTCCCTGTAATATTTTCTCCTGTATGTCTACATGGCTTGTTCCATTACCTCCTCCATATCTTTACTTACATGTTGCCTTCTCAGGGGGACCTTCCTAGACTATCTTATTAAAAGTCACCACCAGGCCCCACCTACTCTACGCTTCTGCCTTTTGTCCATTGTGCTTACCATTTTTAACATACTATGTTATACTTATTGCTTATGTATTTTGTTTACTGTCCTTTCCTCTCCTCGATTGTTCATCTTTTTCTCTTTCTAGTAAGTAAGCTCAGTGAGGGCAGGATATTTTGTATTTCCTTCTACCCCATTTGTTTTCTTCGAGCCTGGTGCACAGCAGGTATTCAATATATATTTGCAGAATGAATGAAATGCTTTGATTTGAATTGCATGTAAAATTGAGCTCAAGTCAAAGTCACTGAATAGAAACAAAGAAATGAAAATTGCTGTTCTTTGTATTGCCAGTGGATATTCTTCATCCAGAACACAGAATTTTGAGGAATTGATAAGTGGGGAATTAATTTGGTATGAATGCTTTCTGTTTCCTTGTTGGCAAAATGGGGTTGGTAGATTGATCCCAAAAGTTCATTTTTGCTCTCAAATTCTAACAACCCTTAACTTTGAACCCTTTGTGGTTTTTGAGAAACTGAGAAAACTCTCCTTTTATTTCCCTTGTAAATGGCCATCACTAGTTTCTTTATTACTTTTAGTCCTATTCCTTTTAAAATATTCCTATATCTCTGCAACCTATTTTGACAAGAAAGTGGTTAATACCAAGAAAAGGGTGGTGGCAATACAGGGACTAGAATTTATCCCAGAAGCTGGGTTGGATGAAGAAAAAAAAAAAAAAAACAGTTTCAAATGACAAAGAATGACCAGATGTAACTAGAGTAGGAATCTGAACATGCTTTTCTTTTGTCTAATAAGGAGTTTAATGGAGTTTATGCCCTAGAAAGTTTTCAAATTATAAATGTAAGAGAATAATATAGAAATTGACATACTATATTTTGTAGGTAAAATGTAAGGAAAAGTAGAATTTGAAATATTACATTTTGCAAATAGCAATGTTTTTGCTATGTCTGGATGGATTTAGAAATCTTTGATGCAGATGACATAGCTCTTGTTCTTTTGGGTCCTCTTTTCCTTAACCCATTGTGTCCCATTATCCTATATATAGGACACCTATAAACATCTATAAAATTTTATAGGACACCTATAAAATTGCTCAGCTTAGGGTTTTTCCCTGTACTTTTTTGTTGATACATTACAGTTGTACATAGTGGTGAGATTCATCATGGCATATTTGTACATTACACAATATGACAATGTAATTTGGCTAATACTCCCCAGCATTTCCCCTTTCCTTCCCCCTGTCCCTTTCCTCTACTGTACTGATATCCCTTTTATTTTCATGAATGCCTCCCCATTTCAAGAGATGCCCCTTTCATTTTCCTCTTTAGCTCCCACACGTGAGAGAAAACATATGACCCTTTGTTTTTCTGTGTTTGGCTTATTTTGTTTAATATAATGGTCTCTAGTTCCATCTGTTTTCCTGCAAATGACATGATTTCATTCTTCTTTATCGCTGAATAAAACTCCATTGTGTATATATACCACATTTTTCTTTATCCATTCATCTACTAGCAGACATCTAGGCTGGTTCCATAGTTTATTGTGAACTGTGCTGTGATAAACTTGGTTATTCATGTATTGCTAAAGTAGGGTGACTTCAATTCTTCAGGATAAATACTGAGGAATGGTATAGCTGGGTCTTATGGTGGTTCCATTCCTAGTCTTTATACTGATTTTCATAGTGATTATATTAATTTACGGCCCTACCAGAGTATAAAAATGTACATTTTCTCCACATCCTCTTCAGCACTTACTGTATTTACATTCTTGATGGCTGCCATTCTAATCAGAGTACCATGAAATCTCAGTGTAGTTTTGATTTGCATTTACCTAACGATGTTGAACATTTTTTCATATATTTCTTTTTTTTGAGAAGTGTCTGTTTGTTCATTTGTCCACTTATTAATTGGATTGAGGGTTCTTGTGTGTTGTGTTGTGTGTGTGCTAAGTTTTTTGAGTTCTTTGTATATTCTGGATATTAATGCTCTATCAGAAAAACAGCTAGCAAAGATTTTCTCCCATTCTGTAGGTTCTCTCTTAATATTCTCGTTTCTTTGATGTGCAGAGCTTTTTAATTTGATATCATCCCGTCTATTGACTTTTGGCATTATTTCCTGAGCTTTACAGATCCTATTGAGAAAATCATTGCCTGCATCAATATGTTGGTAGTGTTGACCCTATATTTTCTTTTAGGAATTGCATAGTTTCTGGTCTAATTTGTAAGTATTTGATCCCTTTTGAGTTAGCTTTTGTACAGGGTGAGAGATAGGGATCTAGTCTCATTTTTCTTTTTCTGTTATTATTATTATTATTATTATTATTAATTTATATATGACATCGGAATGAATTACAATTCATATTACACATATAGAGCACACATTTTTCATATCTCTGGTTGTATACAAAATATATTCACACCAATTCACGTCTTCATACATGTACTTTGGATAATGATGTTCATCACATTCCACCATCATGTGTAACCCTATGTCCCCTCCCTTCCCCTCCTACCCCTCTATCCTATCTAGAGTTCCTCTATCTCTCCCATGCTCCCTCTCCCTACCCCACTATGAATCAGCCTCCTTATATCAGAGAAAACATTCGGCATTTGGTTTTTTGGGATTGGCTAACTTCACTTAGCATTATCTTCTCTAACTCCATCCATTTGCCTGCAAATGCCATGATTTTATTCTCTTTTATTGCTGAGTAATATTCTATTGTGTATATATGTCACCTTTTTTTTTTTTTTAAAGTCCTTTGGGTATAGACCGAGGGGAGGGATAGCTGGGTCAAATGGTGGTGCCATTCCCAATTTTCCAAGGAATCTCCATACTGCTTTCCATATTGGCTGCACCAATTTGTAGTCTCACCAGCAGTGTATGAGTTAGTCTCATTTTTCTACTTAATGGAAAACCGGTGTTTTTTTTACACCATTTGTTTTAAAGGCTGTCTCTTCTCCATTGTATGTTTTTGGCATCTTTCAAGGATCAGATGACTGTATTTGTATGGGTTTTCCTCTGCATCTTCTATTCTGTACCATTGGTCTATGTGTCTGTTTTTATGCTAATACCATTCAGGTTTTGTTACTATACTTCTGTAGTATAATTTGAGATCAGGTATTGTGATGTCTCCAGCACTGATTTTTTCTTTTTTGGCTTATAAGTACTTTGGCTATTCTGGGTCTTTTGTTCTTCCAAATGAATTTTTAACTTTTTTTTTTAAATTAACCTAGTTCTGTGAAGAACGTCTTTGGTATTTTATTAAAATATTTTTTTAAGATATAGATGGACACAGTGCCTTTATTTTATTTTAATTTTTTTATGTGGTGCTGAGGATCGAAACTAGTGCCTTTCACATGCGAGGAGAGCACTCTATCACTGAGCTACAAACCCAGCCCTGTCATTGGTATTTTGAATGGGTTTTCATTGAAACTGTAAGTATGACCATTTTACAATATTATCAATTTAAGTTTTTATAGGCATCCTATATATAGGACAATGGAACAATGGGTTTAATGTGTTTTTACTAAAAAGTGAGGATGTTCTTCATCTAAAATGTAGTTATTTTATGGTCTTAAGTTTTGAGATACTATTGGTAGTTCTATTTGAGATGTTATAAGTTTTATCTATCTGTACTTTCAGGATATAGATAATTTTGTTTTGCTTGTACTGAATATTAGCTCTTGTTTGACTAATCTTTCAGAAGCATAGAATGCTGGTGCCATTGATGAGTTTCAATCAATGCATTACTTTTTATGAGTATGTTTCATAGGATTATTGTTTTACATTGCTTTTCCGTCAGAGATTCAAAAGAAGTGTCTTAGATATTTTCAGACAATAAAATGCCTAGGTATTTTAGCTATCGGTTTGAGCATTTTTTAAATAGCGATGTCAGTAACACTTCATTCATAATCAGCAGAGCACAACTGTGTATGTAGGTTGTTTCTCTGATAGTACAGAAGTTTTAAAAATTAATTTGTCCTCAGACTTTCTGAGCTCCCTTGCATTTATTGGATTGCATTTGCTGGAAAGTTTACTGGGTAGTGTGCAGTTGTGGGAAGAGAAAGAACCTGGCTTGCCCCTAAATGTTCTGAGCCATATTTCTTCAGTGGAACTAAACCAAAATGAATGTTGAAAGAGATTGAAATTTGGCAACTTTTCATTTGCTTGATATTTGTAAATAGGCTTTTGTTTTTGGAAAGAAATTTGGAGGAGGGCAAAGACATCATATTTCCTCTCTCTTCTCTTCTCTTCTCTCTCTCTCTCTCTCTCTCTCTCTCTCTCTCTCTCTGTCTCCTCCTCTCCCCCCTCTCTTTCTCCCCCCTTCCCTCCTCCCTCCCACTACCATCCGTCCACACATCTTCAATTTCCTATTTGACTTTGACAGATTAAACATATTAATACCAATATTTGAATCTGAGGCTCTATGACAATAATCTATCGATATACACACATTCCTATTCCTTATTCAGTAAGGAATACTGAATTAAGTGTAGGAGTGGAGATCATGTCTTACCTTGTAACACTTCTCTTATCCTCAGCAAGGAGTATATGATACTATTCATGGACTCCCTTTTGTCAATTAAGTGCCAGTATTTATCAAATACCTATTAATTGCTAGTCCTTATTCTCAGTGGTGGAAATGCAGTGGTATTCAAGATGGTTTCTGTCCTTAAGAGGATTACATTATAGAGTGGCTAGAAAAGATAAACTGTATGTAAGTAATTTTTAATTATTGGTAAGATACTATTGATGAATATGGAGGAAGTAAATAGGTATTAGTTGATTGTGAATGGCATGGGTTATAGCAAGAGCTTTTTAGCTGGAGTCAGAAAAGGTTTCACTGAAGATGTGACATTTGAATTGAGACCCGAAAAGATGAGAAGGAAGAAGTCTTAAGAATCTGCTATCAGAGCATTCCTAGCAGAAAGGACTACAAAGTGACAATAAACTTAGTATGTTTAAGGAAAGAAAAGAGGCCAGTGTGATTAAAGAACTGTCAGAGAGAGAAAGAATGATAAGGGGTAGAAGTAAGAAGTAGTCAGGGACCAGATCAGTTAGAAACTTGTGGACTACAGAAAGGAGTTGGGATTTTCAAAATGTGATGGAATTAGAACTAAAAAGAAGAAGAAGAAGAAGAAGAAGAAGAAGAAGAAGACAAATTGATGGTTGCCATAGATTAGGAGTGAGAGGTGTAAGGCTAGGACTCTGAAGGGTAGATGAAAGACATCTTTGGGGTTATGAACAGTTCTGTGTACTGTTTGTGCTTGTGGTTATACAAATTTACATATACAATAAAATGATATAGAACTCTCCAAAAAAATATGATAGAAAACCTTTAGAGAGTTCCTACCCTCCATCCCTCACAAAGTGAGCCATTCATGGGCTATGTGGAAGAGGAAGGCAAAAGTGGCAGTAGAAGAAATAGGTAGGGCACTATTGTTGCATGTGCTGATTGCTTGGGTCCAAGTGGTGGCAAGGCAGATTCAGGGTGTATTTGGTGAGTAAAGCCAGTAGAATTTAGCTGTTATTAAAGACTTGAGTCAAAGATTACCTGGGTTTTTTGACCTGTAAGAAGGTGCCCAAAGGTGATGTGGTGCCATTTGCTGAAATTGTCAAATCTCATGGTTGGAGGTGGAGATTGAGAAAGCTCTGTGTTGGCTGAATTAACCTCCAGTACAGCAAGATAAACAGCCCCCGTCATTTACCATCTAAGTCCATTGTAACTTTTTTACTTTCAATTTTCATATTTTTTATTTTACAAATAATTTATAGAAGTAAGTATACAGGAATAACAAAAACTACTTTGTTAGAAATTTTTAATAATTTAAATATAGCAAACATAATTTTTTATTCTGTTTTTCCCTGGTTTTGAAGGCAAATACATAATTCAAAAAAGGGAAAATCCATTGACTATAACTAACTGCCCATCAATGGCCCTGCACAAGCCTGATATCCTACAAAAACTGATACCCAAATTTAAAATATATCTAATAGGTTCTCATTTATCCTAACAAACACTGATTTCCAGACTTAAAATATATTTCTAATAGGTTCTCATTTTATCAGTACTTCTGGTTCTTAAATTTTTATTGTCAAAAGGCAATGCTTTTGAAAACTTTGATGCCTAGTGATTTTGTTGAAGAATGAATGATTGCTATGAAAAATGTTTTTGTGTTTTAGATTTATAAACTATTATAATGATAAATTTTATTTTTACATCATCTGTTTTGTTCTGTATGCCTTTGTACAGATAACCTTCCCTTAGAATTTTCCACATATGAACTTTATCAAGTGAATTTTGCTGTACAGACATCATAACAAGATTTGTAACTAAATGAATTGATCTAGGTTCTCAAAACATATTTCATGGTGGAGTTTCTTATTGAATGACTAACTGTCTAAGAATACCACATTTTCTTTTTGTCTTTAAAATATATGTTGTCCATTTGTTACTTTTTAAGTTTGAGGAAATTCATCTAGAATTTCATCATCTGAAGATCCATAATCTGAAATTTGACCACTACCTACTTCTTATCCAGGAATTATGAAATGTCTTTCTGTTACCAGCTTTCTTCTCTGTGACAGTATGGGTAGAAAATTAAATATTTTGGGTTCTCAACTGTGTTCACTGAAATCTTCAGAAATATAGGAATGATGCCTTCAGGCTTATTTTAAAAAGAGGAGGCAATGCTCTGGGTAAAACAATAAGAAAATGTAAGGATGATATAGTAATAACATTCTTTTGGAAAATTCCATTCTTCTATTCTCTTATTAGAGTTTTTAAATATAATTGCAAATAAAGGCTATATAATGATGAAATAATTTCAGGATGATGAGCTAGAAAAGATTTCCAGATATAGAAAAAATAAGATCACTGAGACCCCATGATATGTCTTAGATTTAAAAAAGAGTCCAATAAACTCATGGTGATTGCAAATTAAAAATATTTTTCTTTTCTTTTTCCTTCCTTCCTTCCTTCCTTCCTTCCTTCCTTCCTTCCTTCCTTCCTTCCTTCCTTCCTTCCTTCCTTCCTTTTCTCTTTCTCTCTTTCTCTGTGTGTATGAGTGTATGTGCGTGGTACTGGGGATTGAATTCGGAGTGCTTTACAAGTGGACTACATCCCTAGACCTTTTTTCTTTTGAGACAGGATGTTGCCAGGTTGTTGAGGCTGGCTTTGAACTTGGGATCCCCCTACCTCAGCCTCCAGAGTTTCTGGGATTATAAGCATGCACCACTAAGCACAGCAAGTTTTTGTATTTAAACATATGTTAAATTTTTATTTACTCTTTGAAAGACCTGAAAAATAATGAAAATTATTAAATATTAATCCTTACAAATATAATTGCTTAAAAATACAACTCCACTCCATTGGATCCTTATGACATTCCCAAGGATTGAATTTAAAATGCCTTTTGTCTATTCTGTTAGAGATTTGGGGTAGTAGTGTGTATAGGAATGTGTAGCTCTGGAGAGAGGGCTAAGCTTGAGATTGCAGTTTGAGAGTCATCAGCACATATATGGTATTTGAAGCTTTGGTTCTCATGGGATCACCAGGAAATAAGGATAAATTGAAAAGACAGTAGGACCAAGAATAGAGCCCTGGGCACACTAGGTTTTGGAAGTCTGGTGTAGGAAAAAGATACTGAAATGGTGTAAGCAGTGATGTAGGAACCTGTGATTCATTTAGTGAAGAGTGTTTTAAAGAAGAAGTAATAAATTGGATTGAAGGATAATGAAAGATAATTAAAAGTAAAAAAGTAAAGTGAGAGAAGTTCACCTATTGGTTATTTTAAAACAATAGGAATATTTGATGACCTTGAGCAGAGCTGTTTCATTGAAGAGGTGAGGCCAAAAGTCTGTTTGGGGTTGAAGTGAGAAAGTAGAGATAAGCAACAGAGGCAACTTTTCCAGTAGATTGTTTTGTGAAGGAGGAACAGAGAAACTGGTTGGTAGGGATTTCTTAATTCACTTTGGGAGATTGGAAGAGTATTTGGAATTGGTGATATGAGCCAGGGACCTATTATAGTTTAAATTAACATTTTAAGGCTCTATATTAATACTCTAAGGACAGTGCAGAAACTTTTCAGCTTTATTCTTCTGGAATTCACTCTTTTTCCCTCCCTTTCTCAGTTTTGATGTTAAAAACTTCTGCTAAATAAATAGATGGAAAACTCATAAGGATTCTTCACAATTTGGGAACATAGTCATGTGGAAGAGGAATTGAATTTTTGGGGTCAAGATGAAGGTATAAACTACTGTGAGACAAATTTGGAGTTCATATTCCAACTAATTTTCTAATCTTAACTGTCTAAAGAGGAAGGGATGACTTTTGAGATGATGAGTTCTCAGTCACGGCAATGTATTAGGCTAAATTTCTAACACCTCTGTGGGATAAGCATGTGGGTGGGAATTGTAGGCAGACCTGTAGTAGGGTGTGTACCTTGATACTGTTTGACGAGAGGTCTTGGAATCCAAGGAACAGTTACTGGAAACTGCTACTTTTTTTTTTTTTTTAACTTAAACAACAACAACAAAAAAAAACCCAAAAACAAAAAAACAGGAAAGGTACCAAAGGGTGGGAGGCTGGGTTGTAGGGAGAAATGCTGGGGAGTTATATTGGTTAAAACAACAACAACAACAACAAAAACAAAAAATCTTCTGCTAGAAATTAACTTGCCTTTTCTCTATCAGAAACATAAAAGACTTAGTACTGGCCTGTTGGAGTTTATGATGAAAATCAATAGGGAAAAATTGAAATCTTTGTTAAGCAAATCCCATTTCCTTCTCTTTGGGGATTTATATGAACTGTCAAAATTGCTATCTAAATGTTAAGATGAATTGAAATGCATTTAATTTAGAATAGTCTTAAATTAGAATTTTACATATCATTTTCTCATGAACATTGCTTAGAATTATGAAAAACAGTTTCTGAAAGAAATTTTATAGGTTTTGAATAACAAATAATTAAAATATAGGAACTCTTGAAAATCTTTACTATAGGAACTGATTTACCAAGTATCTATTAAATGGGTCAGTTTGGAGCAGTTTGAATTTATAATTAAAACACTATTTTGATACTTTTCATCGTTTCCTTAAAAAAAATTCTCTAAAAAGTGTAAAGGTTATGCAAAGTAGTTTACTCTGATCACTTCTGAAGATTTTTGTATTTTTTACTTTAGATTTTGAATATGGTTTTAAAAAAGATTTGTTTGAGAGATGTAGTTGTGCCAAATTTATTATTTTATGATTCAAGGGACTCAAAATACCTTCTCTATAACTTCAGCTTTATTCTTTGTTTTACTTATTTTGTGTTAAATTCTTAATTCTTTGTGTTATATGTGATAGTTCAGTTGTGTAAGCCTGCTTAGATCATAAAACTTTCTGGAACAATTCTTAATACTATTCCTGGAACTAGATGGCAGTTAAACAATACAGATGTCTCTTGGCTCTTGAAATTTTCGTGGTTGGCTTTTAAATGAGATCATTGAACAACAAAATTATTTAGAGCCAATTGTCAAGAGACCCTCCAGATTCACTTCCAAATCCATTTTTTAAAACTTTCCAAAGAGGCAGTATCTAAAAAATAAATAAATAAATAAAAATAATAATAATAAAATTTGCCTACTTAAAATACAGACTTTATAAAGGTGTTGATGGTAGTAAAATGGTCAGTTAAGCTTATTGGAGGTAACATTTGCCAAACTACTATTTTACACGTTTATGCTCATATTTATACTTTAATATTTAGCCTCTTGGACTATGAATATAACTTCTTTGGTTCTCCTCTTCTTCCTCCTATTTCAACACTAACTTCTTTTTTTTAATTAATTTTGTCATTGAGTTTAGGGAGAAGAGACTTCCTCTTTAGTGAATCTCTAGTGTCCTGCTGTGTTACATCATGTGTTCTAAAATTGTTTAGGAATTGGTCCCTGCCGAAGCCTTGGACAATTTCATGTCTTAAGTAATTCTGGACTACTTATAGGTTTCCTAGTAAATTCTCTTAAGCCTCTTTTCTCATTATTTTATTCCTTTTTCCTGTAACACTCTTTCCCAACTGGTCTGTCTAGCAAATTCCTATTTATCCTTTACATTTCTGCCTAAAGATCACCTCCTAAATCCAATTCTTGCACATTTGTCTTCTTCACAGACCTACAGTGTCCAAATATAATCCGTAGCCACTAGTAGCTATTGAGCACCTTTAAATGTAGCTACTACAACTGAAGTTTTAGTAGTCTAAGTGTAAGTAGCTACATGTTACTACTGGCTGCAGCATAACACAAAACACATTCTATAGTGTGATCAGAGTATTTCCTATGAAAATTTAGCATCTGTGTTGAGATAAATGTATGTGTAAAACACATGTTGAATTTTGAAAGTTTACTACCAAAAAAGAATAAATTTGTCATTAATAATTAAAAAAAATTTTTAGTTGTTGATGGATCTTTATTTTATTCATTTATTTATATATGGTGCTGAGACTTGAACCCAATGCCTCACACATGTGAGGCAAGCACTGTACCACTGAGCCACAATCCCAGTCCCTGTCATTAATAATTTGAAATACTGATTATCTATACCATAATGTAGTGTGGTTATGTTTGGGTAAGTAGAATGTATTATTAAAATTAATTTTACCTGTATTATTTTACTTTTTTAAAAATATAAGTGCCTCACATGTGGCTCATATTTGTGACTCTCACTGTATTTCTATAGGATAGTGCTGCTGTGACAGTGAGCTCCTTAGGAACAAGGACCTTATTTTTTTCATTTTAATTTCAATGATTATTTCATCTTAAGTTTAAAATGTGCTCAGTAACCAGTTAAACATAAGTAGTCTCTAAAATTGTAACTACTAAGACTTTTGAAGAATTGAAATTAAAGATTAAATTACAGGCCAGGTGTGTGTGTGGGGCATGTCAGTAATCCCAGTGACTGGGACTGGGTCGGGGCTGAGGCAGAAGAATAAAGAGTTCAAGCCAGCTTCAGCAATTTAGTGAGGCTCTGCCTCAAAAAATAAAAAGGGCTAGGGGTGTGGCTAGTGGTTAAGAGCCCTTGGTACCAAATAAATAAATTAATTAAAGCAAATGATTTTGAAGGATTTTAGGTATATGTCTGTTTCATAGTATATTTTGATACATGATTGATATAAACACCATTACACAAAGGGTGGGGGGAAGAGACATAGGAAGGCATTTTTTGAGTCAAATTCTACTCGACAGTTGGATCAGTAAGTTCTCATAATGGCATCTGCAAGCCAAATTCTATTAATAATCCCCATTTATAAGAAACTGAGGCAGATATTAAGTTAGTTGGCCTAAGAAACAAAAATATTAGTGGTGAAACTATAGTTTGAATTCAGGAATTTTGGCTTTATCATTTGTATATTTTTAGCCAGTATGGTAAGGAAATGTTAAATCATATTTATGTACACACACACACACGTATATTTATATTAGGGATTGAACCCAGGGGTGCTTAACCACTGAGCCACATCCCCAGCCTTTTTTTTAAATTTAGAGACAGGGTCTCACTAAGTTGCTTAGGGCCTCACTAAGTTGCTGAGGCTGGCTTTGAACTTTTGATCCTCCTGCCTCAGCCTCCCAAGCTGCTGGGATTACAGGTGTGCATGAACATGCCCAGCTAAAGTCGTATAATTTTGATCTCCCACAATTATTTAACTACCCCTCAGGTTGTGAAAGGATTTGTATGAATCCTTGTATGAACCCTAGGCAGCATATGGGGCACTGGGACATCTCCTTTGCTTTCCCGGAGTGAAGAATGTTTACTTTGGACTTACAGTCTGCTTTTATTTAAGATTTATTAATGTTCAGGAATCAAAGTCTTTATTTTTGTCCACTTAGTATAAGCTTTTTATGTTTATACTCTTAGTAATAATTATTTTTACAGTTCACATAAAAGTATAAAGAAAATGTTGCCACTGGTAAGGTGCAAGGAACATAGTGGTCCCAGGAATCACTTTCTCTCTTTTGTTAAAAGGGTTAATTTCTGCTCCATAATAGACTTAACTTTTGGAGATGAAGAATATAAGCTTATTTTCTTATGAGCTATCTATTAACATTTCCCATGGAAATTTTTATTTTATATCTAATTGTAAATCTAATGTTATTTTTCTGAATAAATTTTATCAAATGACTAGTCATGAAGCAACAGGAAAAGTATACATTCTTTTTCATTTTTAACATGCTGCCACAAATTTCCACACATGCTGAGGTGTTTTTGTTTTTGTTTTTTCCTGTTCACATGATTTTTTTCGGTAGTGACATATCTTTTAAGAGCTCATACTTTTGTAAGGGCATTCTAGAAAACTTAGCTTGGAAAATATGCTATCAGAAGATTCAGGCAGCTTCTAGGTAGGGAAATGAATTAACTTGGAGGCATTGTCCTTACACACACAGAAAATTGAAGGTTTATTTCTGTTGCTTGTCTGAGCTGGCAGGCAGCTCTGAACATTGGGCAGCTCTGATGCACACTGCCATCCAGGGACCTTGTTTCTTCTATCTTGTTGTTATACCATCCCATATGGTATTGCTCTTGTCTGCAGAGATAATTCTGAGTCACCACTGTCATACCACATTCACATTCTAGTTTGTGGGAAATGGGAAAAAACAAGTAGAAGGCAAACAGCTTTTTAAAAAGTGCTAGACCTGAAGGTTACTTACACACACTGTTGGTCAGAACTTAATCACATGGGCATGCTTTCTGTTCCTGGCTTATTTTACTTAACAGTATCTTTGAGGTTTATTCTTGCTGTGGTCAGTGTCAGGAATTCCTTTTGTTTCAAGGTTGAATAAGATTCCATTATGTATTAGCTTTGTATATTTAATTTGATGAGGTCTTTTTTTTTTTTTTTTTAAGAGGATGCTGGGTATTGAACCCAGGACTTTGTGCATGCTAGACAAGCACTCTACCTGCAGCCCTTGATGCAGTCTTATTTGTCTGTTTTTGTTGCCTATGCTATGAGTAATCGTATCCAAAAATCATTGCTCAGAACAATGTCTAAGGTTTTCTTCCAGTTATTATAGCTTCAGATTTCATGTTTAAATCTTTAATTCATTTGAATTGATTTTTGTTTATGATGTGAGGTAAGGGTCTAAATTCATTCTTTTGTATTGGTGTATTTGTCAGCAAAGTCCCTATGACTAAAATACCTGACAGGAGTAACATAGGAGGAAAAGTTTATTGGGGCTTTATGGGTCCTTGGAACACAGCTGGGCAGTCTCTGAGTGCCTGGATGGATGACTGAGCAAAAGTTCCTAGGCACCTCTGTGGAAGTGGGGAGCCCCCATGATTGATCTCTTAAATGAGTTTTCACTTTTAAACCCTTGACCCCCATCATGGGTGTGTCTTGCTGATTGCTTTCCTTTGGTGGCAGTTATCACCTCAACAGCTTCCTTGGCCCCAATTGTGTTTTCATCTTTTCTCCCTACTTCCTAATCTTGATTCTTACTGTAAACCTGATTCAAAGTTTCCAGCAAGGGCTGGGGATGTGGCTCAAGTGGTAAGGCGGTCGCCTGGCGTGCGCGGGGCGCTGGGTTCGATCCTCAGCACCACATAAAAATAAAATAAAGATGTTGTGTCCACCGAAAACTAAAAAAATAAATATTAAAAAAAATTCTCTCTCTAAAAAAAAAAAAAAAAGTTGTCAACAATACCCAAGCTGCTGCCTAAATGCTGTGCTGCCTTGAAATTTCCTTCATCAGATTAATTAGTCCATTACTTTTAATTCAGCCTCACAGAAAGTCTCAGAACATGAACAAAATGTTCTTTGCTAAAATATAACACAAATGGCCTCTAGACCAATTCCCAGTAGAGTCCTCATTACTACCTGAAACCTCTTTATTATCTATTCCTATTGGCATTCTGGTCCTATGAACTCCTACAGAATTGCCCACTAAGCTTTGCTTACAAAATTCTTAGGCTTCTCCACCCTGTATCTCCAGATTTTCCAAACTTGTTTCACAAACCAGTTCCAAAGGCTTGCGAACCACCCAGTCAAAGCAACAGCCCCAGTATTTGTACCAATTTCTGTTAGTCAGCATTTCACTATTACAAACAAAGTACCTGACAAGAGCAACTTAGAGGAGGAAAGTTTATTTTGGGCTTATGTTTCTTAGAGGTTCAGACCATGGTTGGATGATTCCTTTGCTGTGGGCCCAAGGCGAGGCAGAACATTATGATGGAAGGGCATAACAGAGGAATGCTCAGCTCATGGCATCCATGAAAGCGTAAAGTGAGAGAGGAAGGGGCCATGGACAGAAAAAATCCCTGCCACACCCCTGGCAACCTACTTGCCCAATCATGCCCCATCTGCCCATAATTACCACCTGGTAGTCCATTCAAATTATTAATCTATCAAATAGATTATGAGGTTACAGCTCTCATAATTATTTTACCTCTGAACATTCCTGTGTTGCCTGATATAAGCTTTTTGGAGAACATTGAAGATCTAAACCATAATAACCAGTTTATCCAGTTTTCCCAAAACCATTTTAAAAAGATGATCCTTTCCCTGGTGTGTATTCTTGGCATCTGTGTTGGAGATAAAATGACTATAAATGTGAGGATTTGTTTATGGGCTTTGTATTGTTTTGTTTGTCTATGTATCTGTTTTTATGCCAGTACCATATTGTTTTGATTACTGTAGTTCTGTGTGTGTGTGTGTGTGTGTGTGTGTGGAGGGGGGGGTATAATATACACATACATTCATACATATATACAGGTACTAGGTATTGAACCCATGGGTGTTTTACCACTAGCCTACATCCCCAGCCCTTTGTTATTTTGACACAGGGTCTTTCTAAATTGCCAAATGCCGCAGTCTGGCTGGGCACAAATCACGAGCCACTCAAGCAGGAACAAACTTTATTTCCGAACTCCCGTGAATGCCATGCATGTGGCCTTCTCCCGGGACACACCATACACCAACTGGAAATCCCTCCTTCCGCACTTCCCCAACCAACGTATACTCTCCAGAAATCCCCTCGAGAACTCCAAAGCAGCGGGCGCCCAAGGCAGCAAGAGCAGCCCCATTGCCCCACAGTAAAGGTTAAATATACAATACAATCAATCCAGCATCACAGCCAAAGGTGTCACTTAATTGCTGAGGCTGGCCTTAAATTTGAGATCCTCCTGCTTCAGTGAGTGGGCCATTGGGTCCAGCTACCAGCTTCATAATATATTTTGAAGTCAGGTAGCGAGATACATTGTTCTTGCTCAAAATTTCTGTGGCTTTTCTAGGTCTTTTCTGGTTTCATGTGGATTTTAGGTTTGTTTTTCTATTTCTTTGGAAAATATGATTGAAATTTTGAGAGCAATTACCTTATATCTGTATATTGCTTTGAATAGCATGGGCATTTTAGCAATTTTAAGTATTACAATCCATGAACATGGGATATCTTTTTGTGTACTTGTGCTATCTCCAATTTCTTTTGTAACTATATTTCAGTTTTGAGTATGTAGCTCTTTCTTTTTCTTAACTAATTTTATTGCTAAGGACCTGGCAACAATGTGGGGACCAAGAGAACCCTTACACATCATTGATAGCAATATAAATCAGTACAGCCATTATGGAAAAGAGTATAACATTTCCTTAGAAAATGAAGAATAGAAGTACCATATCATCCAGCAATCTTACAACTAAGTATATAACCAAAGGAAATGAAATATGTTTATTGCAGCATTATTCACATTAGCCAAATAATGGAATCAGCCTAAGTGTCCATGAGCTGATGAAAGGAAAGTGTGAGATATATATTTGTTTTCCTATTTTTTTACGCACAGTGGAAATTCAGACATTAAAGGATCTCTACTTACCTCAGAAGTTTGTGGATTAGGTCTGTCTTTGTAATTCACCATGTAAATCTTTCCAGCACTGGGGGGGTGGATAGCTTAGTGATAAAGAGCTTGCCTAGTATGCATGACCCTGTACTCCATCCCTAGCATTGTGAGGGGAAAAAAATAATTTATTTCCATATTTTTAATTGTTCTGGAAGGGTATTACCCCCCCCAAAAAAATATTACACACTAAAAGAAACAAATGAATGAGTTTCATAGTGTTAATTAAATTATATTAGCAGTTAAATTCACTTTATACAACTTGAGCTTTGGACTATTCCAGTTCTTTCATTTTTTTGTACCGCTCATAAGACAGAAAAGAAAGTCTTTACTATTGACGGGGTGGTGATAATAATTATGATGTATAAATTTTGAGGGTTTCAGTTTCCTTTTCATATACATGAAAAGCCTTAAAAAGTCATTTGACAGGATTTATCCTGTCTTACTTATTAAAATATTTGAGAATTTCATATTTATTTCAGTTTGTTAAACTATTTTTTAAGTAAGAGATCTTATTCTCTTACTCTTGTAATTTGTATGTAAGAGGAAATGCATGCTTAATAAAATCAGAATTGGAAAGCAGGCTCTTAAATTATTGATTTCTGGTTTGCTATTACCACTATACCCACATTACTTATATTACACATCAATTCAGAAAGGGCTTCAGTGCTGGTTATGAACATGAAGCCCTTTCTAAGTTTCTTTGTCATTATCAAAAACAAGAATATCTCTGATACTCTTCTTTTACTTTCCTTACTTTTAAAAAGATTACTGGAAAATTTAAATGTGCCTTTTATTTGAACATATGTGAATGACATTTTGGTATGAAAGCAAACTGATGCTGACATTTACATGAAATCTATCCCTCATAACTGACTTCTGATGCTCACTCTTCTTAGAAATTGCTATGAATGGCCAGGAGTGTTGGTACTCGCCTGTAATCCCATTGACTCAGGAGTCTGAGACAGGAGGATCACAAGTTCAAGGACAGCTTCCACAACTTAACAAGACCATTCACACATATCAACTTTTAGTGATACCACGTCTCAATAGAAAAGGATGGGGAGGGATATATCTCAGTGGTAAAGCAAATTCACCTGGGTTCAATCTCTAGTGGAAAAAAAAAAAAAAAAGCTATGAACGGAATGACTGCCTTCCCAATATCATTCAAGCCCTTATAGGAAGAGACACTAGAGAGCTTGCTTCCTCTCTCTGCCCTCTACCATCTGAGAATGCAGCAGGAAGACAGACATCTGCAAGCCAGGAAAAAACAGACCTTTATAAGATTCTACCGTACTGATACTCCAATCTTGGAGTTTCTAGCTTCTATAACTGTGAGAAACGGATTTCTCTTTAAGCTACCCAATCTGTAGTTTTCTGTTGTAGCATTCTGAGCTAAGATAGGAATGTTTCAATTCTGTTGTGCCTCAAACTCTTATTATTTGAAGGATATCTAAAAATTCTAAAGACATTTAATGAATATTTTTGTGGGCGGGTAGGTAGGTTTGGATTTGTTTATTTTGAGAAATTTCAAATGTCAGAATAGCTGCAAGTAAATACTTAGCTATATCTTTTACCTAGAGTCACGGATGGTTATTATTTTGCCATGTTTACATATTCTTGCTCTCATTTTTTCTTTGTGCGTGTGTGTGTGTGTTTCTTTCTCTGTATGTGTGTGTAATGTATTTATCTGTTAATTTCTTCCCCTGACCTTTTTGAGAATTGGATGCAGATATTTTATTTCCAAATATTTTAGCATGTATCTCAGAGAGTTTTATGATATGATATTATTTATTACATATTGTATAGTTCATATACAGATTTCCCCAGTATTCAGATTCTGAAATATCAAATTATTTTTAAAGGGCATTATTAATTTGAAAATCTTTTTGAAAAACCTGGAGTTTAAAAGATTTATCATATGGTAAATTATGGCAAATTCAAAATGAGTTCCCTGGAGTATGGTTCTAAGACAGAGAGATTTCTTCCTTTCCTTTTCCTTTCCCTTTTCCCTCTCTCCTCTCCTCTCCTATCCTCTCCCCTCCCCTCCCCTCCCCTTCCCTTCCCTTCTCTCCCCTCCCCTCCCCTTCCCTTCTCTCCCCTCCCCTCCTTTCCCTTCTCTCCCCTCCCCTCCTTTCCCTTCTCTCCCCTCCCCTCCTTTCCCTTCTCTCCCCTCCCTTCTCTTTCTGTTTTTGGCAATACCTGGCATTGAACTCAGGGGCACTCCACCATAGAGCCACATCCCCAGCTCTATTTTGTATTTTATTTAGAGACCAGGTCTCACTGAGTTGCTTAGCACCTCACTGTTGCTGAGGCTGGTTTTGAACTTGCTCGAGATCCTCTTGCCTCAGCCTCCTGAGCCACTGGGATTACAGGAGTGTACCACTGCACCCAGCTAAATCAGAAGGATTTCAAGGTATAAATTTTCAATATACTTTTGGGTATCAAAACTGTCTTTATTCTAATTGCTCTGGCTAGAATTTCAAGGATAGTGTTGAATAGAACGGGTGAAAGAGGACAGCCTTGTCTTGTTCCACTTTTTAGAGGAAATGATTTGAGTTTTTCTCCATTTAGAACAATGTTGGCCTTGGGTTTAGCATAGATAGCTTTTACAATGTTGAGATATGTTCCTACTATCCCTAGTTTTTATAGTGTTTTGAATACGAAGGTGTGCCATATTTTGTCATATGCTTTTTCTGCATCTATTGAGATGATCATGTGATTCTTTTTAAGTCTATGAATAGGATGAATTATGTTTATTGATTTCCATATGTTGAACCAACCCTGTATCCCTGAAACGAACCCTACTTGATCGTGGTACACTATCTTTTAAATATGTTTTTGTATGCAATTTGCCAGAATTTTATTGAGAATATGTGCATCTATGTTCATCAGGGATATTGGTCTGAAATTTCCTTTCCTTGATATGTCTTTGTCTGGTTTTGGTATCAGGGTGATATTAGCCCCATAGAATGGGTTTGGAAGGGTTCCTTCCTTTTCTATTTCATGGAATACTTTGAGGAGTATTGGTGTTAATTCTTCTTTGAAAATCTTGTAGAACTTGGCTGAGAATCCATCTGGTCCTGGGCTTTTCTTGATTGGTAGACTTTGAATGGAGTTTTCTATGTCATTACTTGAAATTGATATGTTTAAATCATGTATGACCTCCTCATATAGTTTGGGTAGGTCGTATGACTCTAGAAATTTGTCAGTGTCTTCATTATTTTCTATTTTATTGGAGTATAAATTTTCAAAATAGTTTCTAATTATCTTCTGTATTTCAGACATGTCTGTTGTGATATTTCCTTCTTCATCTTGAATTTTAGTAATTTGAGTTTTCTCTCTTTTTCTCTTTGTTAGCATGGCCAGGGTTTATCTATTTTATTTGTTTTTTCAAAGAACCAACTTTTTGTTTTTTCAATTTTCAGTTGTTTTAATTTCATTCATTTCAGCTCTGATTTTAATTCTTTCCTGTCTTCTACTGCTTTTGGTGTTGCTTTGTTTTTCTTTTTTCTAGGGCTTTGAGATGTAGTGTTAGGTCATTTATTTGTTGACTTTTTATTCTTTTAACGAATGCACTCAATGCAATAAACTTTCCTCTTAGTACTGCCTTCATAGTGTCCCAGAGATTTTGATATGTTGTATCAGTGTTCTCATTTACCTCTAAGAATTTTTCATTTCATCTTTGATTTTTTCTACCATCCACTCATCATTTAATAGTGTACTATTTAATCTCCATTTGTTAGAGTAGCTTCTATTTTTTATTTTATCGTTGATTTTCTAATATCATTCCATTGTGATCTGATAGGATGCAGGGTATTATCTATCTCTCTCTCTCTCTCTCTCTCTCTCTCTCTCTCTCTCTCTCTCCCTCTCCCTCTCTCTCTCTCTCTCTCTCTCTCTCTCTCTCTCTCTTTTTGGAGGGTATTTACTATGAGTGGTTTTGTGTCATAAGATATAGTCTATTTTAGAGAAAGAACATTATCCTTGAAACTCTAGCCAGAGCAATTGGAAGAAAGAAATTAAAGGGATACAAATAGGTAAAGAAGAACTCAAACTATCACTATTTGCTGATGACATGATTCTAAATCTAGAAGATCCAGGGGTTGTGGCTGTGGCTCAGTGGTAGAGCACTTGCCTAGCATGCATGAGGCAGTGGGTTCTATCCCCGGCACCACATAAAAATAAATAAAGTAAAAGTATTGTGTCCATCTATAACTAAAAAAAGAAGATCCAAAAAATTCTACCAGAAAATTTCTAGAACTAATAAATGAATTCAGCAAAGTATCAGGATTAAAAATCAACACCCATAAATCAAATGCATTTATTTCTACACATCAGTGATGAATTCCTGAAAGAAAAATTAGGAAAACTACTCCATTCACAATAGCCTCAAATAGAATCAATCTTAACAAAAGAGGCAAAAGACCTCAACAATGAAAATTAGAGAACGCTAAAGAAAGAAATTAAAGAAAACCTCAGAAGATGGAAAGATCTCCCATGTTCCTGGAGATTATACAATTATACGATAATTGGGAATTAATAAACATTATTATTATTGTTAATCTTTATTGGTTTGAAAAAACTAAGTAATATTGATAAACTAAAAAAAAATTTTTTTTAAATTCCAATGAAATTCTTCAAAGAAATACAAAAAGCAGTCATGAAATTCATTGGGAAAAATAAGAGACCCAGAATAGCTAAAGTAATCCTTAGTAAGAAAAGTAAAGCATAATCACGATTTCAGACCTTAGATTACAGAGCTATAGTAACAAAGACAGCATGGTATTGGCACCAAAACAGACCAGTGGTACAGAACAGAAGTCACAGAGACAAACCCAGATAAATACAGTTTTCTCATATTAGACAAAGGTGCCATAAACATATATTGGAGAAGAGATAGACTCTTCAACAAATGGTGTTGGAAACTAGAAATACATATGTAGCAGGATGAAACTGAATCCTATCTCTCACCCTGCACAAAACTCAAAGTGGATCAAGGACCTAGGCATTAGACCATAGACCCTATGCTACCTAGAATAAAATGTAGGCCCAGCTCTCCATTGTGTGCACTTAGGAACCAACTTTCTCAGCAGCACTCCTAAAGCACAAGAAGTAAAATCAAGAATCAATAAATGGGGTGGTATAAAAAACTGAAAGGCCTCTTCATAGCAAAGGAAACAATCAAGAATGTGAAGAGAGAGCCTACAGAACGGGAGAAAATCTTTGCAACCTGCACCTCAGTTAGAACAGTAATCTCTAGGACATATAAAGAATTCAAAAAACTTAACACTAAAAAAAGAAAAAAGAAAAAAAGAAAGAATAATGCAGTCAATAATGGGCAAAGGAACCGAACAGGCACTTCACAAAAGAAGAAATACGAATGGTCAACAAATATATGAAAAGATGTTCAACCTAGGTGCCCTTCAGATGAATGGATAAAGAAAATGTGGTACATATACATGATGGAATATTAATCAGCCATAAAGAAGAATGAAATTATGGCATTTGCCAGTAAATGGATGGAACTGGAGACTATCATGCTTAGTGAAATGAGCCAATCCCAAAATATCAAAGGCTGAATGTTCTCTCTGATATGCGGATGCTAACAAAAATAAGGGGGTAAGGTGGGAAGAGTAGAAGTTCATTGGATTAGACAAAGGGGAATAAAGGGAGCGTTTACTGGAATAGAAAAGACAGTAGAGTGTATGGACTCTACTGTCTTTTCTACATAACTTTCCTATGTTCGTATATGAATATATGACCAGTGTAACTCCACATCATGTACGAGCATAAGAATGAGATTCTAATTAGAATAAGTTTTACTCTATGTATGTGTAATATATCAAAATGCACTCTTCTGTCCTGTATATCTAAAAGAACAAATTTTTTAAAATAATCTTATTTAAAAAAAAAAAGAAAGAAAACCTTAATCAAAACCTGACATAGAAGAGATTTTTTCACCATGGTTAAGAGAATCTGAAAGAAATGTAGAGGTACCAGTGTACTTGATGTGAAAAAGTTGAGGGCTGGGGCTGGAGCTCAGTGGTAAAGTGCTTGCCTCACATGTGTGAGTCACTGGGTTCGATCCTCAGCACCACATAAAAATAAAGATACTGTGTGTTCACCTACAACTAAATAAATATTAAAAAGAATTTGAGTGGAGAAGTGGAACATAAATAAATGAGTGAAAGTAAACTGTACGTGAAGAGCTGTAAGAATATATTAGTAAAGTGTAGTAAAATTCACAGAAGAAGCTGGGCTGGGTAGTGAGAATTGATAAGCTTCTTTGTGTTGAAATCCAGGGTCTATACTATCACCTTCCTGATTATATCAACTTTAGCTGAAATTAATTGCAGTAATAAGCACAAGCTATGTATAATTAAGTTATATTACCAAAAAAGTAGAGGAGCTTTTGTGTTAGATATGTATTGTAAATAAAGAGAATCATGTATGATTACAAAAATTAATACATTATAACAAATTTAAGTAATGTAGAAATAAAAAGACAAATGTCATCTGTATCCTCTTCATTCAATGATAATACTTTTGACATTGCAATGTGCTTTCTTTACATAATTTTTTTTGGTATGGCATGTGTGTTTGTATTTTATCTTGCCAAATATAAATTATTATATTTTGCTTTAAATAAGCTTTAAAAATTTTTAGTACCAGATTTTTATAAATATTTCAAAGGGTAGGATTCTATTTTAGTCAGCTTTCTCATTGCTGTGACTAAAAGATCAACCAGAATAATGGTAGAGGAGGAAAAGTTTATTTGGGGGTTTAGTTTCAGAGGTCTCAGTCCTTAGACAGCAGACTCCATTCCTCGGGACTCAATGTGAGGCAGGACATCATGTCTGAGGAGTGTGGCAGAGAAAAGCAGAGGGAGAGATCTCTGCTTACCAAATTCAAATATATACCCCAAAGCCACACACCCCAATGTCCCACCTCCTCCAGCCACACCCCACCTGTCTTCAATTACCATTCAACTAAGATTATCAGGTGATTAATTCACTGATTGGGTTAAGGCTCTCATAACCCAATCATTTCTCCTCTAAACCTTCTTGCTCGTCTCACACATTAGCCTTTGGGGGAACATCTAACGTCCAAATCATAACAGATTCATAAGTACTGCTCACACTATTTTCTTGGGTTACTGACCACTGACAATTAACATGTCCACCAACAACTCTTAAGGCCTTTCCCATTTGAAGATTTTCCCCCCCTTTTTTGAATTTTGATTGCTCAACCTAGAGTTTTTAATGAGAGCCAGTGTGTATGTACCTTTATATACTTTATTCAAATTAATGATTTTTATTAATAATAGTTTAACCTAGTTAGATTTTGTTTTTGTTTTTTTTAAATACACTGATTTTAGTTCTGCTTTAGTAGCTTAAATATATCCGTAAAAAAGGACCACACATTTAAAAATAAATAAGTTAAAAGTGTTTAAAAAAACTCCAAATTTATGTTGAAAAGAATCTTTATGGGTTTTGTCAGTACTCTTAAGTTTTCTAGGGTTTCATAGGAATTATTATAAAGTATGTCTTAGAGTACATTTTCTGCATTTACTTTGAGATGCAAAATAATTGGAGCCAGTATAACTGTTAAGTGACTAGTAATAGTACAAAATAGAGGATCCAGTTTTTAAAAGAAAAACTCGTGTGTCAGGCTATCATTTAAATATAACACTTAATAGAATAAGCCTACATGCTTTATAAATTCATATATTTGGCTTTTAGACTTCCAAAGAATGTAGTGTTTTGCTTTTGTTTTTGTTCTGTAGCACTGGGGATTAAACCCATGGCTTTGTGCATGTGAGGCCAGTACTGTACCGCTTTTAAAATTTTATTTTGTGAGATAGAGTCTCCCGCACTTGCCCAGACTGGCCTCAAACTGTGATCCTCCTCCCTCAGCCTCCCAAGTAGCTGGGATTACAGGTGTGTGCCACAGCACCCAGCTTTTATTTTTTGAGGATACTGTACCTTTAATTTTAATGCCAGTTTATAATTCAGGTTTGAACTTCATTAAGTCTTATGAAGATAAGTAATAGGAATAAATCTGATTAAGATCATCTTGTTTATATAACATCTTTAACTTAATAAACTGAATAATGCATTCAAGCCTAAAGTTTGTGTTTGTTATTGGGATATAAAGTTGTGTATCTCCAGAACCTCACAGGCTAATAAAAAGAGGTGTAAACAAATATTTAATAGTAAACTCTATAATAAGATTTACAAATGTCTTAGAAGCACATAGGGAGCTCAACTAACTCTACCATATTAAAATGAAGCTAACCTGTATTATGACTATATAAATCAAAACAGCTGACATCATTAGAACTGCTGAGATCTATAAAGCATAATTTTATATTTGGTAAATGTCTGTATTGTACATTAAGAATTCCTAGGTTTTCTTTAACATGATGGATAAACCTGACTGATACTTTGTGAAGCTTTCGGCGGTGGTTGACATCTTTTTGTGAACTTTTTGGTTACCTTTTAGCCTGATAGTCTGATAAAGGAATTGTGCTTTAATTTACTACTTTTTTTTGTTTGTTTATAATGCTTAAAAAAATTCCAGATACTATTAATGTCAAAAATTAAACATATTTTCAGGTTGAAATATTCATTGACTACTACTACTTAAGATTTGCTGATTTTTTTTTTCTTTGCCAAGTGTTGGGTTTCTGAACAATATAAATAGAACTATCCTGCATCTTTGTTCCAGAAAAATCATATGACTACATGTTTTTTTGAGTTTGAAGTTTGAGTAAGGAATTGGGTAAGCTGATTGATGGGGAGATGATAGCACAATCTGTGAAGTCCTGCCTACTTTTGTTAAATGTAACTGTTGGCACTAAGTGAATCAACAAGCAGATTGCTCTCCAAACACAAGTAAGGTTCTGCAGTCTTTTAGAAATTATTTGAAGGAGTAAACTGCTGTTCTGATGAAATAAACATTGGTAATCAGTTTCTTATTTTTCTGGCGTTTTGTTTTTCTGTTAATTGACTTTTAATTCTTAGTAAAATTATGATTGCATTTAATAATATTTTTCCTCCCCTCATATTGAACCATTTTTTTTTTTCTTCACTTTCTCTCTCTTTCTATACTGGGGATCAAACTCAGGGCCTTGTACAAGCTGGGCAAGTACTTCGCCACTCAGCTACATCCCCAGTCCTTTTCAAAATTTTATTTAGTTGCTCAGCCTGACTTTAAACTTGTGATCCTCCTGCCTGTGTCTCCTGAGTAGCTGGGAATATAGGTGTGCAGTACTGCACCCAATGAACCAATTTTTAGTTGGTTAAATTGTCAGGATGTTTAAATATTTGAATTTAAACATTTTAAAATTTTAAAATTTTTCAAATTCCAACTCTTGTTTTGGGATAGTTTTCATTACCAAAGAAAATCCAATCTTAAATTTATGGACTGGGTACATGTTTTTAAAATTAATTTTTATCTAACCCTTCAAAATACCTGATCTTTTGATTGAGATCAAAATATCTCAATCTAGGAGCTTCCTTAGAGCTCTTATAATATGTATTATGTTGCCTGGCCTGTCTGATTATCTAGATAAAACAATACAGTTAAGAGCTTGATTAATTAAATCAAATTCAAGAAAACAGTGAAAACTTTAATTTTTAAAATACTTTTAAAATCTTCAGCTTTATTAACTTATATAATACCATCTTTTTCCATCTTCAGCTTTATTAATTTAGTTTGAAATTATCCTAATTATTCCTGATATATGCCAAAGAATTCCTTAAAATTGATTTTTTTTTTTTTTTTTTTTTGTACCAGGGGTTGAACTCAGGGATACTCAACCACTGAGCCACATCCCCAGTCCTATTTTGTCTTTTACTTAGAGACAGGGTCTCACTGAGTTGCTAAGCATCTTGCCGTTGCTGAGGCTGGCTGTGAACTCAAAACCCTGTGCCTCAGCTTCCTGAACCACAGGCTTGTGCCACTGCACCTGGTTCTTAAAATTGATTTTGAGTAGCATTTTATCTATATAGTAATTCTCTCTGTATATCTATTAAATATTCACATATGTGAATATATTAAAAGCATACCACTTTTTCATGATTTTGAGGTCAGAAGCTTTGTGTATTTCTGATTTTGGCATCAGTATTCGTTGGAAGTAAAAGAGGGAGGGAATGAATAATCTTCCAGTAGCAAGAACATCACACTTAAATTATTGGTAAGTCTAATTTACATCCTCTTCCATATTTGTTTGGTTGGTTATTTCAGCAGGAATATGAAACATATGTGACTAGAATGAAATGAATAGGTGCCGTAGTCCGGCTGGGCAAAATAACCGGGAGGTGACAAGCAACTTGAAGGTTGAAGCGGGAACTGCTTTATTGCAGAGGAACTGAGCAGGAACTCAAGGTAACCGGAACTGCTTTATTGCGGAACAGCAGAGGTATATATACCTAACTGATTACACACAGCTTGACTCAATTAGCATCATCTAGATACAGCAGTCAGCCAATAAGGAATCCCACCATCTTAATGGCTCCGAGGTGTTGCCTCACAAACCACTCCTCCTGGCAAACTGCCAGGCGCCATCTTGACTTGATTTGCGGTCCCCAACAAATAGGGACCTATGAAAAATGGAATGGTAAGGTCTAGAGAAGTAAGTATCTCATAACAGCAAATGAGCAAAGGGCAGATCATTCTTTGAGAGTGATTTTTGAAGAACAGAGTCCCTATGATAAATAGGAAGTTCCAGGTGACGTCTACTATCCTTTTTATCTTCAGATTTCTGTGAAAAGTCTGTTTACTTTAATGATTAGAATGTCAAGATTTTGCAGCGCATAGGGTCAAACACTAGAGAGTAAAAAAATCAAATATGTTTAAGAAAGAGGGGTCACTCTTATCAAAATACAGTTTAGAAAAGATTTCTCATGTGGAAAGAAGAAACTTTGATATTTAAGTAGAAAGCACCTTGTAGGGTACTTTCTTTTTAAGAAAATAGATTTAGTTGTAGATGAACACAATACCTTTATTTTATTTTATTTTATTTATTTTATCTATCTATCTATCTATCTATTTATTTTTATGTGGTGCTGAGGATTGAACCCAATGCTTCACACGTGCTAGGCAACTGCTCCACCGATGAGCAACAATCCCAGCCTGGTACCTTCCTAATTAAAGAGAAAATCTAGAAGCTGGACAAGGGGGAAAAAAAAAGAAGAAAAAGAATTTTGGCTATGTAAAATTTAAAACATACATGGTAAAAGAGAACATAAAATTTAAAGTTCACAGCAAATTTGGAAAATAAAGTATGACAGAGATACTAGATTTTGTATTTATAATATTCAGACACAGTGTGAGAAGAAGAAAACAACCCAGTAGGAAAATGACCAAAAGATATGAAATAGGCAATTTCAGAAGAACAAATTCAGATATCAACAGTATTTCTTTAAAGATGCTGAGTCTTATAAGCAGTTAGTAAAATACAAATAAAAAACCCCATCAAACTCTCACTTTGCATTCATAAGACTGGAAAACATTAAAATAATATTAAAAACACCTGTCACTTGGCCATGGTGATGTGGGAAGTTATTTGAATGCAGTGCTGATAGAAATATGAGTTGTTATTGCCTATTTTGGAAGGCAGTCTAACAGTGTCTATTAAAACACACATTTTCTATGTCCCTGGGAATCGTGTGTGTATTTTACTGGAGATTAAACCCAGTGCCTTGTGCATGCTAGGCAGGTGCTCCACCACTGAGTTAAAACCCAAGCCCTTTTAATTTTATTCTGAAACGGGGTTTCAAAGTTGCCCAGGCTGACTTTGAACCTGTGATCCTCCTGCCTCAGCCTTCTGGGTAGGTAGCTGCATTTACATGGTATACCACTATGCCTGGCCACAGGGAATCTTCAGGAGATGTGTCACTAATAAATAAAAGAACTGTATAAGGCCTTTATTTCAGCACTATTTATAACTTCAAAAATATTAATAATGTCCTTTTTTTGGTATAGTGCAGGGGATTAAGCCTAGGGTCTTATGCATGGTAAGCAAGCATTCAACCATGATCTATAACCCCCCACCTTAAATAATGCTTATTTATTGTGGGATGGGCAAATAGATTACAGAATATTATAGCATAGATTATTATATTGATATAAAAAAGAACGCTGTATGAGCCAATTTAGAGGGATTTTATGCCAGCTGATACAGATATATGTATCAACGTATCCCATTCGTTTTGTAGAACAATGACTGGAAATCCTGTATTTATGTGTGAATATATGTCTCTACAACATTTATATGTTTATAAGATAGTGGTAGCATACAAAAGTAGAATAATGCATTCTAAGTGGTTAACCTGGTTTTTGTGGTGATGATAATGCAACAGGAGTAGGAAGGAGAACAGGCATGTAGGGTACACTAGATTAGATGTGAGAGTGAAATTTAAGGAAGAATTCAAGACTCAAGGTAGTCAACCACAGAGTTAATTGGAGAGAAGGGGTCCGATTCAGATATATTTTTAAGGTAGAGGGAATGGAGCTTAAAGGTCATTAGAAAGGGCTAATACATTTTAATTGAGTACACTTTGGAATCACATAAATTTTTTAAAATTTGAACATACTTTAGTACCCTCAGCATTAATTCTGTAGTACCCTTTGGTAAAGAACAAAGCAGATACATTAAAAGGAAGCTAGTGAGTAAAACTTCACTTCCTGTAAATCTCATCTTGAACAATTCCAAGACCCCTTTAAAATGTCATAGGCTGTTTTTGCTAACGGTGTTGATCACTCCACTTTTACTTGACTTTGGCCCTAAGTGTTTTTCTGTTGTAATGATAGTAAGAGTTAAAGTAAGAGAAACCATTTATTGTTTACCTTGTGAAAAGCATTAAGTGTTTTAGGTATATTAGATCCCTTCATCCTCAACTCTTGTGAGGTAGTGAGTATTATTATTACTGTTTTACATGTGTATGCTTTAAATGACATCAGATGATCAACTCAACAATTAAGCCTTCTCAGCATGGTATATTATAGTTTATGCTGTCACCTCCCCTATTTGTGAAAGGAAGCATTTTTTTTCTTATTTCAGTAGGTGTTTTTATTCTGTTTTATGTAGTATTGAAAAACTGTAAATAAAAAGTTTGAGGGAATAGCTGGGCACAGTGGTGGACACCTATAATCTCATTTACTCAGGAGGCCTAAGCAGGAGGATCTCAAGTTCAAGGCTAGCCTAGGAAACTTAGACCATGTCTTAAAATAAAATTAAAAAGGGGTTGGGGGTGTAGCTCAGTGGTAGAGCACCCCTGAGTTAAATTCCTGATGCTAACCCCGACCCCCCCCCCCCGCAAAAAGAGAGAGAGAATAAAGAAAACTTGAAAGAATAGGATGATGGTGTTAGTATTATGTATCACCTATAAATTTGGCCTTTTTCTCTTGTTGTTTCCAACTTTGAACATCCTGTTTGTTTGTTTTTTCTCCCAGAGGAGTTGAAAATTACATTTTGATTCTAAACAGTGTTTCTCTCAAATGATGTCTCTCATCTAGAAGTAACTTGAAAATGTTTGACTAGATAATATCTTGATTTTTGATGCACAAAATGTGGTCACCATACTGTTTTGTTTTTGTATCCCCAGTGCCCAGCACATTTGACACATAGCAGGTGTTTAGTGAATGTTTACTGAATGACTGGAAAGACTAGTTCTCTTTTTGTAATGTGTTCTCATTTTTACCTATTAAAGAAAGGTTTGCTCTGAGACAGGAAATTGTGATTACTAACTGTCCCAGTTTAACTTCCCCAGTGGAAAGAGAGAGCTTCTACGTCTTACCATTTACATGCCAACTTTATTGAAGAACTCTAATTCTTTGGGGGTTATGTGCCTACCCTTTAGACCAGTTATTACTGCCTCAAATGAGATATTGTGAAAGGGCCAAGCCTATGTTAAGTTTTCCTTTTAATGGACAGGGAGGCAGATTTTATTACTAAAAGGAAAGTTGAGGGGGCTGAACAAGTTGGCAAATATGATTGTCCATCTCCAAGAATTTAATTCCCAAACACTTTTCCTCTCTTTTAACTCCTGCCAATTTGTGAAAAAGTACAAGTTAAAAATAAAAGAAACATGGTATATAAACACAGGCAGTGCATACCTTAGTATTTTTGTTAAAAGGAAAGAGGAAGCAGTAGACTCTGTAGAGTGATCCAAAGATAGAAATCTTCATGGTAAGTCCTTTCCTTTCCAAGTTTCCATATCAGGATCTTGATCCCTCTGGTGAAAGGGCTGCAGTGCAGGTTTTTATGCAAGCCTGGGTGGTTTTTCTTCATAGGATCAAAGTCCATTAAAATGGTAAATAAATGTACTTTGAGGCCGTCACCACTCACCATGTTTAACTGAACTTGCCTAGTGGCAATTATCACAGTTCCTTCTTTAACCAAGCTTGTTTTGGGGAACTATAGGAGGTGTGAGAAAGGAAAGAATTGGCTTGAGCACCTTTTGTGAAATGGGAGAGGTGTGAGTTCTGATATGCTTTCCTTTCTTTCATCAAGGACAATCTTTTCCTTGTTCCTTTAAATGTACCTCTATAACATTTTTGCTGTATGCAGAAAGTATTCTCTAGTGGGAGAATGGAACCAGAACAAAAGGAAACATCCAAGCTTTATTGATCTGTGCTTATCCTACATAGTTCCTCCCTGCTGAGAAAATGATTGATACTTTTAAAAAATCCCTCAGGATCCTTTGTTGGATGTTGTCATTTCTGTTTAAAAATTGGAAAACAATTATACATAAATAATGTGGAGAAAATACTTTTCTTGATTTTTTTTCCCATCTAAAAACGAATAGGGAGAAATTATACAAAGTGGGAAATGATAATATTATATAGAAACAATTCCATTTTCACTTAGGCAAACCTAACATTAAGCAAGAAAGTCTTTGTGAGGAATTTGCTGTTATTATTGTCTGCATATTTCCTACAATGCCCCTATGTGAGGATTTTTTTGTTCTCAAATTACCATTCTGACATCCAGAAATTTTTTTCCAGCCCAAACAACAACAAAATCATGTGTACATTTAAAAAATATTTAAAAATTTCACTATCAGCCCTAAAATGAATAACCCCTGAGTTATTTTTGTCTATTAATTATAAATTCCTTCACTGAAATTAGGATAACATTTCAATTTGTCATCATTAATGAATATTATTCAGTTATCTTTTCATATAAATTACATCCTTGTTATATACATGCAGAGTCTTGACATGAGAATGAACATGTATCCATAAAATTAATTCTTTCTTTTTTAATAAACAGTAAAACAAAAATGCACAAGTGGCTCCCCTGCCTGCCCAAATGTGATCTATGTACAATATTTTCTATGTCATCACTTATCACACTTATGATCCCTGTTCTTAATATGTAAACAACATGCAATTGTTAATTTTTCTGTAAGTCATAATCTCCTGTTGGTATTTTAAGTGCTACTTAGGTAATAAAAACCTACAAGTGTTTGATAAGATGCTTCTGTTATACCTAAGAACAATTACCTCTAAGAGAAAAAGATGTATCTAATCCAAGGCAGGGCTAACTTGTTTTCTTTCACATTTGAGATAATTTTATTTGTCCCCATGGTATTTCAAGTAGATGTACTCATGTAAATGTGGTGAACATGATTCAAATCATCAAGTACCTGTTTGGGCTTTTTAGTATTCTTTAATCTATCCTTCCTGCTAATAACTTCTGGTTTCATTATGACTAAAAATAAACTTTTTATAATTGAGGTGTCTCCCTAAAATTTTCCCATACCTAGTGTTCTCTTTCATATATTGCCAGATTATCTTTCTAAATACAAAGTCATGCTCATATCAAATTCCTGCTTAATTATCTCCACTGTCTTACATTGTGTACAGGAAAAATTCTAACCTCTAGCATGAACTTACGTTATAAGAATCAAATGTCTGGGCTGCCCACTGCTGAAGTACAAATATTTGGTAGATGAGAGTTGATGAGAAGGAATCAGGTTTATTAAAAGCTGGTTCTAAAGAAATTAGAGGGGTTAGTTTCTCAAAGCTGTCAGGGGGCAGGAAGGGTTTTTATGGAGAAAGGAAGCAGTGAGGCTTGGTGAGGTCTTCCTTAGCTCCACAGCTAGTTACTAAGGAAGGGTATTACAAAGACCATCTGTGTTCTGTGAATCTGAAGACAGGTCTAGCAGTTAACATCTAGGTGGGCTTCTCTTTAGCCAAAGAATCAGAGAGGAGTAGAAGGGCAAAGGAAAGGGAGAGCAAAGAATACTTTCAAGAGAGTCCTGTTATACTTAAGTGGCCATCAATGATGATCTGGCCTCGACTATTGAATTAGTTTCATAGTCTGCCTTGTGATCCTCCTCAACCACCATATCATTAAGACATGTTTAATTGCTTGCTGTTTCCAAACTTGGCTTTCACAAGTCCATTTTCACATGTGCTGCTTGATTTGAGTATCCTCCTCCTACTTTGCTGCTCAAATATCCTTTGATACCTCTAGAGCTCTGCATCATTATAGTACTATGTTGAGATTGCTGTTACAGCATGAATACTATGCATTTTAATTAATTGTTTATGCCTTTCTCATTAGACTAAGGGCTCTTTAAAAGGTGTGGACTGGTTTTTATTTTTGGATATTCCCCCTTCCATGCCCATTGTGATGCCTTGATATGTGGTAGTTCCATACACCTTTGTTGAATCTGGTTCAGGGGTAGGGTTTTTCCCCCTGAAAGAATCTATGCTATAAATATATCCAGTGAATACAGGACCCACTTTTCCTTCCATGCTTCCAAAGTAGTGTCATCATATGGGGATCTGAGGAGGCCTCTCCAGGAGCAAAGGAGACCTCTACTTGGATCTTCTGGGTTCTTGACCACATCACAGAAAAGAATTTAAGAACATGTTAGGTACGAGTAGCAGAGCATGTGATTTACTATAAAGGAAAAGCACACGCTAGAGAATGGGAATTCGTGTGATTTCAGAGAGAGAGTGAGTCCCTTGTCTGGGTCTTGGTTTTAAAGTAACTAGGAGGCTGAACTAGAGATGGAGTCAGGGCAGGCTTATGCAATTTCATTTGTTTTCCTGAGCTCCTCCATTGTTACCCTCAAATGTTCTAATCATGCTGCTTCCTATGTTGCAAGTAACATTAGCATACATTAAATCTCCACCCAGGAGTGCATGTCTTATCATTATAGTAAGGGTAGGGTCATTTCTCAGTGACCAAATTCTTTGATGTGCATGCCCTCTAAAGGAGTGGTTCCTCTAGATGCCTTGTGATCTTGGAGGTTTTGTTGTTTTTTCATCAGCTAATTAGCAAGCTGGGGGCAAGAAAGGCAGTGCAAGGACATGGGTGGGTTTCTAAAGAATAGTCTGTTCTTTGTTCCAGTGGTTTGTGGACATTTCTCTTTTGAGGCTCAGTGTTCTTTTTTCCTAAATTCCTATCTCAGCAGGGCCTGTTTAGAGCATTCTGGTAATTTAGTTGCAGGCCGAGGGAAGTATCCTTAAAGTATGACCTATAAGATCTTGTTATAATTTATTTGATGAGTATTTCAAACTGAGTTAAATAGTCCAAGAGAGTCATCATATACTAACACAAGTTGGGAAAGAATGTAAAGGACTGTCATTTTTAAATGGTGCTCTTAAATAGTTTGTGCTTGTCTGACTTGTATGTTTGGTTTTTGCTCAAATATGACATGGTTAACATTACAGTCATTACTTGAAGGACTTTGCCATTCAAAGCAGTTGGATTGAGTGTATCAATATTTAAAAGTGTGAATTAAAAAATACCAGTTTTGCCTCATCTGGTTCTTTGTTTTCCACTTTCAGTCAGAAACACAGTATACATATCAGTTTCAAATTTCAACACAAGTATGACAGAATTCCAGTATTTGCTATGCAAATGTCATAGGTGCATACTTTCTATTTTTATGTCTGTAGGTGATTAGTTTAGAAGATTTTGATTCATGAAATGGCAGGTGTCTTCTCTGCCTTCTCAAGGTAATTATAGGTTAATTAGATTTTTCTGTGCTACTGTCTTCATAAAAATTTACCTATCAGTACATGAACATTTGGCATATCACTGCACTGAATAATTGCATTCATGGGGCAAATATTTCTACTAACCACTATTCATCCAAAACAAACAAACAAAAAGACCAAAGTAGCTTTACTAAATAAAATCAAGTTATAATGAATGTCATAAATAGTTTTGAAGGAAAGAGAAGCTATCTCTTCATATACATCCTGAAGGATGTATGTTGGAGTATCCTAAGGGACAGCCTTACCCTTTTTCCTGGATATTGAACTCCTTGTCTTCACCACTTACCACAGGACCTGGCACAGACTGGGTATTCAATAAATGTTTAAATGAATGGATGGCTGAGAATTTATATTGGTTTAGTAAAAAAGTGGTCCTACCTTCCCACTTACCATCTGCCCACTTTAGCTAAATTATAGGGCTGTTCTCTGGTGTGAAGTTAAATTAGAGTATTTAATATGCCTTATTGTTGTTTTACTCCAAATACTAGTTTTAGGCCATTAAAACCCAGAATTAATATTTATAATTATGTTAGATATTGTCAGGAGATGAAGTGAAAATAAGTATAAGAAAGTTGTGACCTGGCGTACACACCTGTAATCAAAACTAGTCTGGAGACTGAGGCAGGAGAATTGGAAGTTCAACGTCAGACTGGACAACTTAGTAAGACCCTTTTTCAAATAAAAACAAAAGGGAAAGGACCAGGGACGTACATAGCTCTGTGGTAGAGTGCTTGCCTAGCACAAGTGTGAAGCCCTGGGTTCTATCCCCAGTGTTACCTACCAAAAAAGAGTTCATGCAGGCGGAGGGTTTAACTCAGAGTTATTATATGCTTAGTGAGGTACTGGTTTTAATCCCTAGTATTTAAAAAAGGAAAAAAAGAAAAAAGTCATGTATTAACTTTCTCAGCAACCTTGGGCAGCTCTTGCATCTGTACTATTCCTCAGTTTCTTTCTACAATTAAAGGATTAGATAATCTGAAAGATTTCTTATTGTGTAGTTTATAAGTGGGCAGATAGTAGTTGGGCAGATAGATAAGTATCCTATCTTAAAAATTATATTTTTAAGATAGGATACTTAATTTACTGAAACCAATTTATATGGAGCTATAATTTAAATGGAAATGGAATTAATTGAGGAGCATTGCTGTTAGGGTAGGAGCAAGTTGGGTATGTAAGAGCATTATGTTTATAGTGGAAAATACAGTTTCTCACATGTTAGAGTTCATCAGTTGTGCATGTACTGGGGAGTTGAGGTGAATGGGGAAAGTATGATTTTTAAGGATTAAGGTTGTGATTATCATCTTTACATCTTACTGCCATACTCTTTACATAAGTATGGGAGAAGCTGAATTTCTTGGCTCAAGTTTTCTTGCCTTACTTTTTATGAGTGAGACTGACAGACATAAATTTAGTCGTTGATTTTTTTTCAGGGGCAAAAGTCAGTAATTTTAACTTGAAAATATTCAAATGTCCTTCCAATCCCACATTTAAAATCAATAAAGTGATTATTTTTAGGGCAAGAAAAATGGGTAAAAATAATCCATAAGACTAGGGAGCCAACATGAAGAAAAACATTTCCCTATATGTCCAGTGTTAGCTTTTAGAAGTCAAGGTAAGGTAGTAACCCAGACTTTGGGGATGGTACTAGAAGATCTCAGAAAGATGACTATCTCCCAAATTAACAAGTGAATTACAACTCCAACAGAGAACACATAGAATGTAGCCTTTGAATCACCTCTTCTAAGCTCTCTGTTCCTGCCAATGAGCAGAATCACAGCTTTTGGGACTTGAGTCCCCTGTGTTTCTCCAATAAAACTTTTTTTCCTTTTTCTCAAAAAACAAAAACAAACCAAACCCCAAAACAAGAAGTCAAGGTTATGCTTTGCAGATGTGTAAGCATATTAATTTTGTATTCTAAAAGTTAACTAGAAGATTCAAAAATGAAATATTAAGACCTCTCTTTATTTGACTTTGATTGTAAATTGCAGGCCTTGAATAGAACATAATTCAAGCATAATTTTTTTGTGGCAAACATTTAAACATCTAAGTATTTTGGAGTATTCTATTTGAAATTAGAGGGAGATTTACTTTTTACAAAACAATCTGCAGCTTTTTGTGGCCTTTTCATTCTTCTCAGAAAATAGTTTGTTAAACTTATAAGGGAGAAAAATTAAAATATTCTTTTGAGATTATAATTTTTAATATTTTTATGGCTTGTTCTTTTCATTATCTCCTCTTTGGAGTGGTCTACTTAATGACAATGCAAAGCATTTACACTCTTGTAGCTTTCTTAAACTACAATTCCAAATTCCATACACAGAACATATTTCCAGGATATGACAGATGGCAAAAAAACAATACTAAAATGTAAAATCTGAAGAACAAGAGAGTATTTTCATACTTTAATAACTTCTGACATCTAGTAGTTTTGAATCAATATTCTAATTGTCAACCTTTACCTGATATTTTAAAGCATATCTTGTGCAGCTGTACAGGTAAATCAGATTAAATATAAATAGTCAAATAATTGTTGATTTTGGCCTCTGAATAAAAATTCCTCTTCTGCATGAATCTGTAGTCCTAGTACTCAGTGAGCTGAAGCAGAAGTACAGGAGTTTGAGATCAGCCTGGATAGCATATCAAGACCTCTGTCTCAAATAAAAGTAAAAGTGAAGTATAAAGTAAAATAAAGGTAAAGAGTTTCCAACCTGACTTTCAACTATTGCCATTTTGGATCAAGTAATTATTTCTTCTGAAGGACTGGTCAGTCTAGTGTAGGATGTTTAGCGGCCTACCTGGCTCTATCACTAGGTGCTTATAGCACCCTCTAGTTGTGGCCATGAAAAATGTCTCCAACATCTGTGACTTCATATTTTAGTTTAATGAAATAAAGAGAGTTACACAGAGAAATATTAGAAATATTTATTGATATGTGTTTATACACGGATTAATAAATTTCTTTGCCCTGTCAACATACAGGATCTAGAAGCAATGACACCCCATTAGCAATGAGGACACATTGTCTTCAGATCTTGGTTTCTAATACCATTTTCCCACTAAGAAACCAGAGCTCCTTGGAGAAATGTCAGATGCTAGGACTGGGTCAAAAAACTGCAAGGTCAGCCTCAAAAAAAGAGAGGACAGAAAATTCCACAATGATAATAGTATGCCAGAGGGACATAGGAGCTAACTGGAGAGCTCCAACAGCCAAAATTAGAATAATTTGAGCAACAAAATAGCTCAAATATTAAATAAAACATTGGATTATAACTCAGAGTATCATATAAATCTCCATACATCCATATTCATATAAATAAATGATTATATAAATTTTAATACGAGTGCAAAACCATACAAATGTGTGCAGAGGAATTCAAAATTATTTAAGTATGTACCCTCAAGGTGTGAAACCAACTCCTGTTCCTTAAATATGAACTCCTCATAGTGACTTGATTCTGAAGAGTATGATGTGGAAAGGAGGAGAAATCTGGCACACTACCTCAGCCAGGTTATCAGAGTTAATGTCAACAGTGATGAGTCATACTGATGTCTATATCTACATATAGATATATATCTATCATAGATATATGAATTAATGACAGTGTCACTGTGCTTCAAAAGTCTTCCTTTCCAAAACATACAGCCCCGGTGTCGTCATGAGGAAAGCCTCAATAAATGTCAATTGAGGGACACTATATAGAATACCTGACTGTTAGTACTCAAAATATTTTTAAAAACAAAGAAGGCCTAAGAAACTGTTCGAAACCTTAAATCTTAGAAGCTTGAGGAATATGCCAGGTGCAGGCCTGTAATCCCAGCAGCTTCAGGAGGCTGAGGCAGGAGGATCGCTAGTTCAAAGCCAGCGTTAGCCACAGCAAGGCGCTAAGCAACTCAGTGAGACCCTGTCTCTAAAATACAAAATAGGGCTGGGATGTGGCTCAATGGTTGAGGGCCCCTGATTCAATCCCCAGTACCCACCCCATCCCCACCCAAAAAAAGAAGCTTGAGGAGACATGACAACTAATGTAATATCATTTCCTGAAAAGAATCCTGGAACAGAAAAAGAGGATTGTAGGTAAAAACTTAGGATATGTGGGTAAAATATGAACTTTAGTTAGTAATAATGTATCAGTATGGCTCATTAATTGTGACATAGTAATATGTTAATAAGAGGAATTGGTGTGACATGTGAGAATTCTCTGTACCATCTTTGCAATTTTTCTGTAAATCTAAAACTGTTCTAAATTAAAACTTTTATTTTCAGAAAAGGTCTCCAGAATTGCCAAATGTTTCCTGGGGAACAGAACTCCCCCCATTTGAGAGAATTACCATCATAAATAATATGATAAAAGAAAAAATATATTCTTTTGTGCCTGTTGAGTGTGTCCCTAGTGAAGAAATAATAGTAGTGAAAATGCCCAGGACACCCAGCAGGTATCTCTTCCAATCTCTCTCCCTTAAAATGTTGGTGTCCTTTAGGGTTCTGTACTTTTTGCTGTTCTTATTCTAATAAGCCTTTGATTTACCTCATCTATGTCTATAGCTTCTCTTGTTTTCCCTTATCTCTTATAAATGTTGACACCATTGATTCAGAATCTTTATTTATTTGTTCTTTTTAGTTACACATGACGGTAGAATATATTTTGGCGAATTATGCTTACAAAGAGTATAACTTACTCTATTTAGGACCCTATTCTTGTGGTTGTACATGATGTGGAGTTACCCTGATCATGTATTCAAATACAGGGCTAGGAAAGTTGTGTCCATTTAATTCCATAGGAAGGACAATAGAATTAGAATCTTTTAGGCTGGTCTCAGTGAGCATGAGGCATCTATGTCTGGTGGCAGAGTGGGCATCTATCTGTACTTGTGCGTTTCATAGCTTGTCCAACTCAATAAGTGTTAAACAATTCAGTCACAAAATCGGATCTTCCCTACATTCTCTTGGCTTGTTCCTCCCAGCTAAATATGTGGGAATTATTCCAGATTCCTTATGCTATAGAGCCTGGATCATTGTACCTCACTTCCTCCTGATGTATATTTCACTTTGCTACCAGTGATGAGTCTAAAAACAGAAATGTGATCCTAATGCCTTTTATTTTAACCCTTTAATGAGTCTTCATTGCTTGCAGGGAAAATTTCCCTCTATTGTTACATCCTTTAATATTGCTCAAATAGACCGCATCCTCTTTTATGCCCCTAAATCTCTTAAATATACCACTTGTATTGCCGACCTATCTTGCCCTCTGCTTATAAGTTCTCAGAGACAAAGACCATATTTTTGTGTCCTGGCTTTGATTCATTAACATTGTCTGACACCTTAGTTATTTTTCTTGCATGTCCACATATCTTACAATAAAAGCATAATTATTTAAATCCTAAACATGGCAGTTTAATTAGAGTAGAATTTCAGCTATAATTAGAAAAGCATATCTCCTACCCCCATTCCCATTTAATAGATGCCTCCATTCATACTGTGATTTAAAGTTTGGGCAAATGCACCTAATCTTTCTGTGGCTACCAGAATTGCTCCAAAGTAAAATTGCTGTCAAACTTGTCAGATCAAATATATTTTCAGTGATAGATAAAAAGTGTGTATTGTGTTTTATCTCTAAAAGGATCCTAATTATAACTGATTTAATTTAAAAAGTAATTATATTTATTTAGTATGTTCTATAAAATACACTTATTGTGAGACAATGTTTAAGAATTCTTATTATTTTTCAATAGAAAATGTAACGCAGGAAGTGGCTAACCATGTTTGGTTATATACTGTTTTCAAGTTTCAACTCTTTAGAGGAATGAACAACAGTTGTTTCCTCCACTGCTATGAGCTCATATAATTTTTAGGGGGTGCGTGGGAATGGGCTCTGATGCCTTCTGACATCACCCTAATCCTGTCTGTGCCAACAGAAACAAAAGCCTTAGGAATTCTGGTTTTCAAAATGTAATCTTTGAGGTTCAGAAACCTGTTCTAGAGGTATATGTCTTGGGGTTTATATGAACTTGTGTGTGTGTGTATGTGTGTGTGTGTGTGTGTGTGTGTGTGTGTATGTGTGTGTAAATGAGATTTCTTAAGAATAATTCCATTAATGTTGAAGCTGAGACCTAGTTCATAGCTTCAAGGTATTATTGAATTTCTCATAATTAATTATCTTTTCACTTCCTTGTCTCATAAGGGAACTCTACATTAACTATTGGATGGAAGCAATTATTGCAAAAATAGTCCTAAGATAAAATCCTAATGACTCCTATTATATTTCTTTTTTTTTTTTTTTTTCCTTTTTTGGTGGTGACGCTGGAGATTGAACCCAGGGGCACTCTATCACTGGACTATAACCACATTTTTTTTAAATTTTTGAGACAGAGTCTTGCCAAGTTGCTGGGGCTGGCCTAGAACCCCTCTAGAGTTGCTGGGATTACAGGTGTGTGCCACCATGACTGGCATAAACTTCTTTTTGATATGACTTTTTATGGAGATGTGTTGATTTTTAAACTTTTTATTATCCTAGAAAAATGGGACTACTCTTTGATACAACATGCTGTTTCATAGGTCTCCAAGACTACTACTAGATGTGGTAATCTGCTGGAAGGACCCAGGACTCAGCATATAGTCCTAGTTACAGCTCTGGTGTATTATAAAAAGGGAAAAGGCCAGTGGTGCAAAGTCTGAGGAATCCAGCCTCATGCTCCCATTGGAGTCATACAGGGTACTTTTAATTCCTCCAGTGTCGAGTTGTGACAACGCTTTTGAAATGTATACCTGGGGAACTCCATACAGACTCAGTGGCCAGAGTTGTTATGGAGACTGATCACATAGGTGTCCCCAACTCCCAGAGGGATGACAGACCATAGGATGTGCACAGTTTAGGCACAGTGAGACTTCCTTATCAAGAAATGGTGGAAACTCTCCCCAAATCCAAGCTCATTTACAAGCAGGCTTTTCTAAAGATAGCAATCACAGGCCTGCTATGTTAACTCTTCTCTGTGCATATGCAGTATAATTTGAAAAGCTCATGGGTAAAGTTTATCATAATTATGATAGCTTGGGAAGACAGCAATTAAATCATGCCTGTTTTAGTGATGGCTAATATGGTTTAAATAAATATAAATGTAGTTTAGACCTTTTTTAAAAAAATATTTTATTAGTTGTTGCTGGACTACACTAACTTTTCTTTCCCTTTGCTTTAATTGCATTGCTATATGTGAGTCTTTGATTTCTTTCTTATTTATTTATTTATAGTTATTCTCTGCCTGTCTTTGCCTTTTGTTCTCTTAGAGGCTATACTTTCTTTTACCTCAGTTTTACAACTAGCTGTGTGACTGGGTAAAATATGTAACCTTTCAGTGCCTCTGGCTACTCATCTATAAAAGTAATGGTACTCACCTCAAAAGGGTCTTGTGAGGATGAAGTGAGTTGATATATGATATCTTAGGACAGTGACCAGCCAATAGTAATCGCTGAATAAATGTTAGCTATTCTCTTCCCTTTTTCTAAAGCTCAAACTTACAAAAATGGTTAAAGAAAAAAAAAAAAGAACAAATGAGTATCCATACTGCCTATCTCTCATATCCCCCCTTTCCCCATGTGTTAGTATGTGTGTGTAATTTTTTACACTGGACAACTGCATTTCACTTTACTTTGAGGTAATGCAGTTATCATGATACTTCAGCACATATCTCGTAAGATTATAGATTTTTTTTTATATAACCACAATGTCATTATCACAACCAAGAAATGTAAGAATGAGATAATAAAAGCACTTAATATACAGGGGCTGTTTGGTTTTCCTGATTATTCTAAAAGTGTCCTTTATAGTTTTTTTCTTTCTTTTTAAAAATCTGGGATATAGAGAAGAACACTTTTGATTTAGTTACCCAGACTTTTCAATCATTTACTTTAGAGTAGTCTTCCTTCGCTTTCTTTTCTTTTTTCTTTTTTGGTCTTTTCATGACATTGACATTTTTGAAGAGTCTAGGACAATTGCTTTGTAAAATGTTCTTTTGAGAACTGCATTTAGAGATTAAAAGGTAGTAGACTTTGTTGAGCTGTATTTCCTCTTTGTAGTTTTCACTTAACTATCATTGCAGTTCAAAGTTTTGAAAGATAAATGAATCATGGAGACAATTTGGGTCATTTGGAAAACCATAAAAGTAAATATTTTGAGTAGAATATTTTAGAAGATAAGATTAGTTTTATAAAGAAGAAAATATGATTAGACCAAAAAGGTTATTTTATTCGACAAAGGCTTTAAGTTTTCCTGTTTGATTTTATTTATTCTAAAGTATTTGTTAAACTTTTGCTAAATTGTTCCTATTCTGGTGTTTGCAGTTAGGACTGATGCAGGAAAGTAATTAGGCAGTATAGTACAGTGTGATAAGGCATGTGGGCATATGTGATAAGGGGATTACAGGATACTAGGGGAGCAAACAAGAGGGGCAGATAAAAGAATTGGGAGATCAGGGAGGCTTCCTTCAAGAAAGAGCATCCATGTAGAGACATGAATATGGGTGTGGAAGGTGTATGAAACATGGAACAAGGGACTGCCAGAAGACTGTCCCAGAGAAACGGAGCCTCACATTCAAAGCCCAGTAACAAAAGAGAGACTAATGTTTGGGGAATCTAGGAATAACAGTGAGTGTGTACAAAGAATGGGAAAACTATGGAGTGGTAGGAGGTAAGGCAGCAGACTACATTAAGGGATTTGAATGCTATTCTAAATTCTTTTGGAAGCCATCAGGTGGTTATGTGTAAAGGCAGAAGTATAATATGATCAGATTTGTGCTTTGGGAAAATTATCCTGACTTCATTTAAAAAAAAAAAAAAAAAAGGCTGGTGGCAGGGAGTCCAGTTAGGAAACTGTTGGTTAATTGGGTCAAAGAGGATGGTGACCTGAATTAGAATTATGGTTGTTGAAAAGGGGAGAACTGAATGATTTTGAGAAATATTTAGAAGATGATATCAACAGTATTTGATGATTAAGGAGGAAGTTTAATATGTGGGTTATGTTGGGTGCAGTGGCCCATGCTGATAGTCCCAGCCACTAGGGAGGCTGAGCCAAGGTAGACAAAAAGACAAATACCATGATTCATTCTGACAAAGTTGATCTCATTGATCAGCTTTGAGAGTAGAATCATTAGTGGTTTCCAGAGTTAATCTGGAAGTTCCAGATCTCATTGATCAACTTTGAGAGTAGAATCGTTAGTGGTTTCCAGAGGCTGGGGAGAATATGGGGGATGGGGAGATGTTGATCACAGGTACAATATTATAGTTAGGAGGAATAAGTTCTGGTGTTCTGTTGCACAGTAGGGTTATATATAGTTAACAATGACGTATTGTGTTTCAAAACAGCAGGAAGAGAGGATTTTTAATGTCACCACAAAGAAATGATAAATGTTTAAGGTGAGAGGTATGCTAATTACCCCAATTTGATCATCATACAGTGTATACTGGAATGGAAACATCACATTGTACTCCATAAATATGTACAGTTATTGATCAAAAATAAATGAAAAATCAGAAAACAAAAGAAAAAGCCAAGGCGTAAAACTTGGTACCAAGTGAAGGGTTTAGAAAACTTCCAGCATTCAACACAACTGCATTCATGTTTGCTTGGGCTGAGGTAAAGTAGGCAGTCAGATGAAAGAAAATCATTTGCCTGTTGATAAAATTCAGAACTGCAGAGAAGTTGCTTTGCTAATGGAGAGAAGATGTTGCTGATTACTTTCCTGTTTTGTTTCTGACTGGGGAAAACAGAAAGATGTAAAATTGATTTCTAATTGGAAGAATGGCAGAGAATATCGAATGAGTTCTTGAGTCTTTATGGATTGTGTCCTGTAAGTACACATTACTAGGATTTGTTACTGTTGTGTCTACTGATGAAGTATGTGTGCACATTTTTATTTGTTTCTCTTTTGCCAGGGGACAAACATAGGGCCTTGCTCATGCTAGGCAGGTGTTGTACCACTGAGCTACATCTCCAGTTCTCAACTTATTGAAAGAATAGGACAATGAGTATCTATGAACCACCACCTAGATTCCGCACTCATCTAACTGTGTTTCGCCAGACCATTTCAAAGAATTGAAAATTTTATGACTCTTAATCCCTAAAATATTCAGCATATATTTCCTAGTAGAACTATAATACCCCATCATACCTAAGAAAATTGACAATAACTTCTTAATATCACTTTCTATCCAGTCTGTATTCAAATTCCCCTAATTATCTCAAAAAATTTTTTTACAGATTTTTTTCTCCTAACAGGATCTAACCATGATTTATGTGTTGCCTTTAAGTGTTATATGTATTTAATTTATTTTATTCCAGAATAATTTCACACCATTTTTAAGGGGAATATGGGCTTTTTATTGGTGCATTTTAATTACACATAATAGGGAATGTAGACAGTTTAACAATTTTTAAACTTCTCTGTTAGTCTGATTGTCTCCTCATAGTGTCATTTATCTTGACACTATATTCCTCAATCCTTTAGAATGTTATGTTCCTTTAGAACATAAATCTAAAGGCTGGTGACATTCAGATTAGCCATTTTGGCAAGGATACTTCATAGGGGTATTATACACTTTATGCTGCATTGCATCAGGAGGCTGTCAGATTATCCCACCATTGATAATACCGAGTTTGATTTTTTGTGTATAATAGTATACTTTAATATTAGCAAGTAATCTGGGTGGAATAATTTCATTTGAAACTGTTTAGCATCTACTGATGATTTTTGCCTTGATTATTTATTTGGGAATTGGGAGTTCTGACATTCCTACTACATTGTTAACTGACATTCTTAGGCAAAGGAGAAATTCTCTTTTCAACCGGAAAATTACTTCTTCCCCAAAAGGCAGGATAAATGCCATTTTTTTTCTATTAGTTAGAGTGTTTTTTAAAAATATTTTTATTTGTTGATGGACACAATACCTTTATTCATTTATTTTTTATGTGATGCTGAGGATTGAACCCAGTGCCTCACACATGCTAGGCAAGTGCTCTACCACTGAGCTACAACCCCAGCCCTAGTTCGAGGTTTTGAGAACAGAAGTTTGGTGTTATAGTCACCTCCACTGGGTAGAGATGATCTCCTTTTTTCCCCTCTCTATGTAGAGTGTCATTTGGACTCATGGGTTTTTATTTATTCAGTTTGTTATAATCAGTTTTAGTCATTATTCTTTTGGGTATTCAAATTATCTCAAATAGCTAGTGTGAGCTCAGAAAGCTTTGACAGCCCTCCATTAGTCTCAGAGTATTTCTTTATTTTCTTGAAAAATATAATGACGTAGGCTCACCTACACTTTTCCTGCCCCAGGCCTGGAAACAGTGGTTTCTCCAAGGAGTCCTGGTTCCTCTTAATGTATTTAGAAAGCAAAATATGAGTACTAGAGATATTTATCACTATTGGGGTGTCATTACTTCTAGTGTATCTCATTAGGACATGCATATTTCTAATTGTTTATATAAAGGTATATTTTTAAATGTATGGGTTCATCTTTATACCTGTGTAAATTTAACATTACAATTTTATGTTGTATCTTTTATCTTCCACTGAACATTTTGGTTCCTCATAATAGTCACATAATTACATGCTGTATTCTACAGTATAAATAAAAGAGCTTAAAATTACAAAACCCAATGTTAATACTACAACCACTAGTTGAATTTAAAGATTTCTTTCATTTTTTTTTTGGGGGGGGGGCTGTTGGGGGACACCAGGGATTGAACTCAGGGGCACTTAACCACTGAGCCACATCCCCAGACCTTTTTAATATATATTTTATTTGGAGACAGGGTCTCACTAAGTTGCTGAGGCTGGCTTTGAACTCACAATCCTCTTGCCTCAGCCTCCCAAGCCACTGGTAGAGTGCCACTGGGTTCAGTCCCCAGTACCACCAAAACAACAACAACAAAAACCCAAAAGGGACTTGAAATATTTCTATGATTTTTCATGTGGTTATATTCACAGTTAAGTTCATTTATCTCTATTTATTTTCAGTTAAAGTTTGCTTATTGCTTTCTTTTATTTAGCTTAATTTTCTTAAACATGTAAAACATTTGTTGGTTCAGAAGTCAAATTATATGGAAATGAAGTACTTTAGAGAATTTTTGCTTCTATTTTCTATTTCTACCCTCTACCTCACTCCTCTCAACATTTCCACCATAAGTAACTATTCTTACTTATTTCTGTCAACCTCCTATTGTTTGTTTGTTGTTATATAACTATCTTAATCCATTAAGAATACTGAAACAAAAAATGCCATAGAATGGATAATTTAAACATGTATTTCTCATATTTCTGGAGGCAGGAAAATACAAGATCAAGGTGGCACCAAATTTGATGCCTGGTGAGAGTCTACTTCCTGATTCATCGAAGGTCATCTTTAAAAGAGTTAGGGATATGTAGCTCAGTGGAAGAGTACTTGCTTAGTGTGTGCAAGGCCCTAGGTTCAATTTCCAGCACCATTAAGAAAAAAAAAGAAGGCCATCTTTTTTTTTTTTTTTTTTTTAAGAGAGAGTGAGAGAGGAGAGAGAGAGAATTTTTTAATATTTATTTTTTAGTTCTCGGCGGACACAACATCTTTGTTGGTATGTGGTGCTGAGGATCGAACCCGGGCCGCACGCATGCCAGGCGAGCGCGCTACCGCTTGAGCCACATCCCCAGCCCAGAAGGCCATCTTTTTGCTGTGTCTTCGGCATGGCAAAAGGGACAAGGGTGCTCTTTTGTAAGGGCAGAAATGCACTCATTGGAACCCTCATGAGCTAATCACCTCTCAAAGGCCCCACTTCCTAAACCATTGCACTGGGGATTAGAATGTATCAATGAATTTGTGGGTTGAAGATTACATTTAGTCTGTAGTAGTAACTATGACTCTTATCTGCAGAATAAAATAATTCATTACTTTATCTTCCATATTGGTCATATCATTTTATACTCCACAGCTTACCTAGTATGTGTTTGGTGTCTGGGGCAAGACAATTTGTTTATGATACATTCTTCTTTTATATGAGAAAATTATTTTTAGTAGTAAGCATGAAATGAAATGAATATAATAATGGATAAAACAAGATATAAACATTAAATATTTTCTTTTACTGAATATTAAATATGTGATCATGCCAAGAAAATAAAGAAAAATAAAATAAATATTAAATTACAGAAAAATGTTTGCTAAAATATCTTCACCAGAAAATGAAACTTAGATTCCTATTATACTTTGTTTTAAAAACAAAACAAAATAAAACAAAACAAAAAACTTCTAAAGTTTTTCTTTTTTGTAAAGTCTGGAAAATGACTGAATCTTGGTAAATATTGGTGATATTTGATCCATTGATTCCTAACTAGGAATTCAAGTAAACATTGCCCTTTTGGTTTCTTCAGTAATATAAAGAGCAGCATCTTTGTGGGCTCCCTTAGCATTCTTCAGTTTTTTATTTTTCCTATGTAAATGTCCATTTCCTTAGATTTTATTGTTGTACAGTTAATGATCTTTACCACAGTTTCCATGTACTGTTCTTTAAATAACAATTTTGAAGCTTTGTTTTTTACTGTTCATTGTTGAAGTCTGATTCCCATTGTCTGTAAATATTTTTGGGTCCAATTAACTCATCTAAAACTTCCTGCTAGGGAAAAAAAAAAAAAGAAAAAACCTAATAAAGAGAATTCCCATATAACTGTGATTGTTTATTTGGAATCTACTGTTTAGTTGCAAGAATGGGTGGTATCAAGGGGAGTAAATATGTGAACCGAATTCAGAGAGATCTTGAATGATCTCAAAACATTACAAAATTAACTTCTGAAATCAGTTTAACTGAGTATGTACATCAGAAGCTAAACTAGAAGTTCTCTAAGTTAACTTCCATATATAATTCATTTTAGTGTTTGAGAAATAAGTAATAAGTATGCTAATTGAAGCTTATATACATGATATTAAAGCTTAACAGTCATTATTTAGATTTTAGAACTCACAGCCTTGTGCATGCTAAGCAGATGCTCTATCTCTAAACTACCCAGCCTTTTTTAATTTTTGAGACAAGTTCTCCATAAATTGCCCAGGCTGTCCTTGAACTTGTGATCTGTCTTTAGCCTCCTGAGTAGCTGGGATTGTAGTTGTGTACCACTATGCTTAGCTTCTAACAGAAGTTCCCCACCAGGGAGTATTTTATTACTGACATTGTTTAGAATTGCAGGCAAATGATAATAAAAAGCAGACCAGATTTAAAATTCTTATAGACATTGTACTCTCTTTTTGTTGGCACATCAGGGTGGTTTGCTTCCACCACCCAACTCTTGGTATGCCATTGTATTCACCAGCAATGTATAAGAATGCCTGTTTCTAAGTATATTGTTCAGTGTTTTCTCAGCCTGATGGGTAAGAAATGGTATCTCAATATTGATTTGATTAATGTTTATCTTGTGAGTGAAAGCAAATATCATTTTATAAACTCAAAGATCATTTTTTTTTATTTTTGTAAACTCCATTATCTCCCCCCCCCCCCATACTGGGGATTGAACCCAGGAGCACATTACCACTGAGCCACGTCCTCAACCCTTTCTATATTTAGAGACAAAGTCTTGCTAAGTTGCTTAGGCCTTTCTAAGTTGCTGAGGCTGGCTTTGAACTTGCAATCCTTTTGCCTCAGCCTCCTAGGCTGAGATTACAGGTGCACACCACCACACCCAGCAATATTATGTCATTTTTTTTCCCCTAGCAGCCTTTCCCCCCTCACTCTTTGTAATTTATAAAAAGAGTTCTATATTTAAACAGAAGTTTATTGGAAGAACAAAAAAGCAGGGCACCATATCTGACTAAATTGGCCAGCCTCGTGGGAAGCCTTACTATATTATATATTAACAGAATTCAGTTTTCCCCTTTGAGATGGCTTATGAATATTGCAGCCAGACAAGAAACTAAAACGAACAACGTCATGTGTGTAAGCCTGCCCACCCCCCAAAAATAAACAACCTATGACTGGTGAAGCAGAGTTTTCAAATTGCACTTTGCAATTACACTTTGCATTTTTTTTTTAAAAGAGAGAGTGAGAGAGGAGAGAGAGAGAGAATTTTTAATATTTATTTTTTAGTTCTCGGCGGACACAACATCTTTGTTGGTATGTGGTGCTGAGGATCGAACCTGGGCCGCACGCATGCCAGGCGAGCGCACTACCGCTTGAGCCACATCCCCAGCCCTATACTTTGCATTTTTGTCTATTTTTATGCATTGGAATTTCACATAAGATTTCCTCAGATATGCTATTCTTATTTTTTTTTAAACCACTGCTATAAAGTGAAAGGAAACATCATCAGTGGTAATTTTAAATTTTATAACATATTACCATAAATGGCATATACAATTATGGCCCAAGTAATTAGAAATCAGTGATTTAACCATAAGATCAGTTAAATTGGCTTGTCAATGGACTCTGCTAGGTAATCCAATTAAAATGTTTTTTACTGCTTAAAGAGTGTTCATACTTTGATAAGAAAAATTGAATATATACTTTTAATAGATCAACTATGAATCTTTTGTGTCCCACGTATGTTTTTAAATGTTTTATATTTCTTATATAATGCGCTTCCTAGACACAGAATTGAACTGTAAATTCTTTCCGTGTGTGTGTGTGTGTGTACATAGGTATATATTTTTATATATAATAAATTATATAAATATAACCTTTATAGTTGTAAACAAAGTATACTTTGTGTTTGGGCCTTTTCTTGTTTTGTTTCCAACTATAAAAATAGTAACATTTAAGATAAAAATTTAATCTTCTCATTAACAACTGTTCAACTATTTGCCAGCTTTTCTTATTATTTTAAGGTCTTTTCTAAAATTATCACATCTGACTTTTAAAATCTTCACCACTAAGAATAATTTTCTCTTCAATAATGGTTTTTGTGTGCTAGTTACTCTTTTAAATCCAATAGAATCCTTCAAGAACATCAAAAGCAGACTTGGTTTTACTTGATGTTTACTGAAGGCAAGGTGTAAATGAATCATTACCCATGTTTCTTGACTTACATAAACCCATCTAAAGTTGGAAATAATAAATTGACAATGCATTTAATGCACCCAAACTCCTGAACAGCATAGCTTCACAGCATGGTCTGTAGACCATCAGTTGTGTGCCCTTGTGATCACACGGGTGACTGGGAGCACCAGATCACTGCTGCTACCCAGCATCACAAGAGAGTATCACCCTAATATTGCTATCTGGGAAAAAAATCAAAATTTAAAGTATGATTTCTACTGAATGGTGTAGCTTTTATGTCACAGAAGTTAAAAAACCCTAGCAGCCTTTTCCCCCTTACTCTTTGTAATTTATAAAAAGGGTTCTATATTTTATTTTTTATAATTTATAAAAAGAGTTCAACCATTTTAAGTTGAGAACTGTCTATATTTATTAAAGTGTTTAAAAACATAATTTCAAGCATGTGAATTGTAAATGTGCCTCATAACATAATTTTAATGATTTCACTGCAGAGTAAAATTCTGACCTTTTAATGTCATGAATAAAGCCTTCTATTATCAGAGCTTCCTGCCTCTTACTCTGGTTTTATAATTCCTTGTCCCTCTGCTTTTGACCCCCATTCCACCTGCAGGCTGTTCCCTTCCTAGGATGCCCATGGTACTCCCTATCCCATCCTTCCAGATATTCTCCACTCAGAGTCTGCAAAATATGCTGGGCTTATTATGGGCTAGAGAGTAATTTGTCACCTCCAGCATTCTCTTAGTGTAGTCCAAATTGTTTTTTATTTTTTGGGATCGATACTTGAATGGACAGAGATTAACTTTTTCTCTTCTGTTTTTCATTGTATCTCCACATTTTGGTGTACATTGGAGAGAAGGCTTTTTGTAATGACTTACATTTAAGTCATGTTGCCTAGTAAAGTCTCTTACAATTCTTGAGCTTATACTTAACTACATTTTGTAAGCATAATTTAAAAATCCTTGTTAGTGTGTTGATTAAACAAAGAGATTAGAAGGAGATGGGAAATACTTAAATTTTTTGTTTGTTGAATGAATGTTGGAGTCATTCTCCCTGGAGTCATTACTTTTGGTGTGTAACATAATTTTGGAGACCTTTTCCTATCTGCTTTAGAAAATATTTAAGGATTATAATAAATACCCCTCCCCCCTTTTTTGGTACCAGGGATTAAACCCAGGAGCACTTAACCACTAGGCCACATCCCCATTTTTTATATTTTTTATTTAGAGAAAGGGTCTCACTAAGTTACTGAAGCTGTCTTTGAACTTATAATCCTCCTGCCTCAACATCCTGAGCTGCTGGGGCATGCGCCACCTTGCCCAGCCCTGTTTTTAAAAACTACTAAAGAAGAGCCTATTAAATTGTTCCCATAATAGTGGCTAATTTTATGAGCTTACAGTTTGAACCCAGAGGTTGAGATTGTTTACATAATGAGACCGTTTAAAATATAGTATGACTTCCTAATATTAATTTTCTTTGTAAGATAAAACTTGTAATCAAATACATCTGTATTCTTTTCAGCTCTCTCTTTATCACTTGTTGTAATGAAATATCAGTAGCACATCTTCCACCTCCTGTCCTGGGTGTTCTGTTGAAGCACGGAACTTTGGTTTGCAGAGTCTACTACACCCAGTTATTCTGTTTTCAGAGAAAATGACAGAACACAATTGATGACTTTGTATTCTCCTGTCAAAAGGATGCAGCAGTTTTTGGTGTGCCAACCAGGCATTGGTTACCTGGCATTATGACAGGTTTGTTAATGATTCCTGATGTGTCACAAAGAAAAAATTGTGAATAGCCTCAGGGTGGCACTTTTAAAATACTGAGTTGTTTTCTTTCTTTCTCTCTCTCCCTTTTTTTTTTTCTTTCAGTAGTAAATTTATATAACCCCATCAAAAAGTTCAGAAAAGGACCCAGTTTTGATTATTTATTCATTATGTTTTTACTCTGTTCTTCTAAGAAGGTTCCATTTTATTTTGTTCTTCCAGATACACCTTTTAAAGGCAAATTTATCATGATTTAGTTGTGTCTTTTCTAAAATGATGATTTTCATTTATTTTTCAAATGTAGATTTTGGTTCTGTAGCTTATAATTGAGAGTTCTAGTTATAAGGAAAAGGGCTGAAGTTTAACCTAGATATGGTGAAAATAATACTTATTTTAAAGACAAACAACTGAAGGAAAACTTAGACAAACCATGTCAGACTCATAGAACTGAAGGAAGTTTTTCTTCATAATAGTCTATGAGGTCAGACTTCCTTTTGTACTAATGACCTTAAGGGCACAGTTTTTAAAAATATGGTTTCTAATTTATTAGCTTTTTCTTATTGTTATAATAGATTTTAATTCTTGAAAACACAAGAACTATGAAGGAAAACTAGAGCTTTCACTTTAAAAAATCACCTCGCAACCATCATGCAATAATACTTTAAGCACTGTTCAGTATTTAAGTACAACTTTGTCTGATGTGCACCTCTTACATTTTTAAAATATGCACATCCTCATGTATGTTTCCATTTGGGTTAACATTGAAAAGTCTATTTTATAACCTGCTTTTTCCCATTTAAAATACAATATAAACATTTGATAGCATTGTTATATATTGAAACCTTGCTTTTAATGTTTCTTAATGAAAGAATTTCTCTGTCTCAATGAACCAAAGTAAAAGTAGTTTTCTAAAATGAATTCAGTGTAGTAGTCACGTTATTTAAAATGTCATTTGTGTGTGTGTGTGTGTGTCTGTGTAAGACAAGTGTTTACTCATTACTATGCTAGGTTTTTTGTTTGATTGTTTTTTTTTTTTTTTTAAGAGGAGGAAGAAATTACTTTGGATCACAATTTCAGAGGTTCAGTCCATGTCATCCAACTCCATAGCTCTGAGCCCAAGATGAGGCAGAACATCTGCCCAAGATGAGAATGGCATGGCAGAGGAAAGCAGCTCAGGACCTAACCGTCAGGAAGCAAGGAGAGAGCTATGCTAGATAATTTAGAGGACACAAAAGATGAATAAAGCCTAGTTTCTGACTTCACATAACTTAAGATCCAGCAAGGGAGCAGACACATGTCCCCTGTTGAGTGGCTAGCACCAGCAGGAGCAGAGGTGAACATAAGGCCTTAATGTGTCTACTCCAGAGTTCTGCCTGGGTCTGAGCTTCAAGGTGGGCAAATGGTCAGCTAAGCAGGCCTTTTGCTCTAGTAATATTAATATGCTCACAGAACTGTTAAGCGCCAAGTAGAACATACACAAAACTGAAACCATAAGGGGAACAGTTAGGTGTGGAGGTTAGAAGGGACAGGCCTGGCATAGCTGCCTCAGAATGAATGAACAAACATGTGAATACCTGTATAAACACACAACATTTTTCTCTGGGCACCAGCTCTTTCTCTACCACTCATCCCTGGCATGTATCAGAAGGTTTTTCAGAGAAATATTTGTTATTTGTAAATACAATTGTTATTTGTAAAAAGAAAACCTTCCTGGGGATGTGTAAGGTGTGCATCAGGAGACTTGACCTTAAAATTCAGCAACGTAGAAGCCAGGACAATAGATGAAATCTAACCAATGTATTTATGACGACTGCTTCCAGGAGCCTTTGAAGGGCGGGCACTCCCATTTTAACATGTACTGTTGCCGTAATATTCAGTAAAGATAAAGACCGTGACCCCCCTGCCCCCCACCGTTAGCAGACTTTGTCCCAACTAGTTAAGTACCTACAGTATTAAGCAGAAGAAAGCAATGAGGCTCCATTCGTCTCCCTGTTCTTTCAAATTGCAAGTTGGAAGAGTACTAAAAACTGATTCATTTTAAGAACTTAAATGGCTCAAGAGATTCCAGAGTATTTAATATTTTTCACACTTGGGACTGGACAGTAATTTAATTATATAAATTTTTAAAAAATTCATTATGTTTCTGTTTGCCTGTAATGAGTGTGGCATACTGAGAGAATTATGTAGATATGGGTCTTCTAAATTTATAACCTTAGATATACTCTTACAGATAGAAGATAGAACAATATGGAATATAGCGATGGCTAGAAAGAGTATGTCCATAGTTGTTAGCTTACAGCAATTATGAAGGGCTTTCGTGTCACAACTGTGTTAGTTGATCTTCTTTTAAATTATTGTTACAAGGTTCTGCTCAACCAACTGGTCCCAGGAACTCTTGTGCCAGCTTGTGTGAATTCTTCCTCATTTTCTAAGGGCCCGCTGTACTCGATATCTCTCAGTTCCTCTACTCACCACGTTCTTTCCCACCACAAGTATGTACCTGTGCCTGTCTTATCCCTCTGCCAATGCCCCCCTGACCCCTTATGCCAGGCTAGCTCTTGTTGATTCTTGTTTTTAACTCTTGTGCTATGGGTGTCCTATTGAGGAATTTGGAGCCCGACCCCACAATATGTAGATTAGAGCCAACTTTTTCTTCTATTAGACGCAGAGTCTCTGTTTTGATATCAAGCTCCTTGATCCATTTTGAGTTAACATTTGTGCATGGCGAGAGAAAGGGATTCAGATTCATTTTGTTGCATATGGATTTCCAGTTTTCCCAGCACCATTTGTTGAAGATGCTATCTTTTATCCATTGCATGCTTTTAGCACCTTTGTCAAATACAAGATAGTTGTAATTTTGTGGATTGGTCTCTGTGTCCTCTGTTCTGTACCATCGGTCCACCTGCCTGTTTTGGACCAGTACCATGCTGTTTTTATTACTATTGCTCTGTAGTATAGTTTGAAGACTGGTATCGCTATACTGCCTGTTTCACTCTTCCTGCTTAGAATTGCTTTGGCTATTCTGGGTCTTTTATTTTTCTAGATGAATTTCATGATTGCTTTATCTATTTAGGTTCTACAAAGAAACTACTAGAGCTAATAAATGAATTCAGCAAAGTGGCAGGATATAAAATCAACACGCATAAATCAAAGGCATTCCTGTATATCAGTGACAAATCTTCTGAAATGGAAATGAGGACAACTACCCCATTCACAATATCCTCAAAAAAAAAAAATACTTGGGAATCAACCTAACAAAAGAGATGAAAGATTTATACAATGAAAACTACAGAACCCTAAAGAGAGAAATATAAGAAGATCTTAGAAGATGGAAAAATATACCCTGTTCATGGATAGGCAGAACTAACATCATCAAAGTGGCAATATTACCAAAAGTTCTCTATAGGTTTAATGCAATGCCAATCAAAATCTCAGGCTAGCTCTTGTGTTTCCTTCAGGTTCTAGCTCCAATAACTTTTGACCAGTGAAATCTTCCTTGAATACCCAGCCTTAAGATCCAGGTTACACATTCCCATAATGCTTTGTACTGATTCTTTTTAATGTCTCCATGTTTGAAATTTCTTCATTAATGTTCATCTTTTCTGTGAGACTTAAAACTCTGTTTGGGCTCATTCACTGCTTTCCCCCATGTGCCTACTACTTAAGACTCGAAATGACTAGATGTGACTATTTCATGGAAAGGTAGGCTCTTAGAAAACAGCTTGCACATATAAGCTTATGCACAAGAAGAAATTAATCACAAGACACACAAATATATATATATATAGAAAGACAGACATTCTAGCATGGTGCTTATAGTGCACAGTGCAGGTTCTGAAGCCAGAGGTAATGGATTCATCTGCCAGCTCTGCTGCTTATTAGCATTGTGACCTTAGCCAAATTATTTAACCTCTCTACTCTTTAGTTTCTTATCTGTAAAATAGGGATACTAATAATACCCCTCTCAAAGATTGTTAGGATGAGTGAGTTAAAATAAATTAATTAGTGTATTTGCTAATAATAATAATAATTCTAAAATAATAGCGTTCCTTTTTCTATTTTTCATTCTCATTCCTATACCTTCTTTCCAGAGTAGAAGAGTTGGGATTTTTTTTCCCCTACTCTAGGCTTGTTTTCCCCAGTGGAGCCAGAAGACAACAGATTTAAATGGTTAGCTTAGCTTTATTGTATGTTTGAATAAGCCAGATATCATTTTGTGAATGCATTTTAAAATACTAGTAAGGAGGAACAGTGTTTGAGGAATTGGCATACAAACTATAATGAAACCTACTTTTAAAGATTTATATAGATTTATAGATTACTTCTTTAATGAACAGTTTTTATCATATTTTGAAAATCAAAATCATTTTTATTTTTTAAGTCTTTACATAATTATGTACAGGCTATTAAAGAGTGCTGTATTATTTAAATGCTTACTAGTGTCTTCTAAATTTTTATGTATTCAAGGATAGAGAGGGTCAAATGAACAGTTAAGAATGCAAAATTAAGCTAATTCATTTCTTCCTTATGCCAGGTACTAAGACTAAGTCTATTAAAACAAACCAAGCCTTGGCCTTACGGTGGCTGACATTTATGTTTAACAATGTGTAAGGTGTTTTTTGATAACTTTTGTGCCACAGCATGTATGTGTGTATGTATATAAATATATATATATTTTTTCTTAATTGCTTTTATTTTTTAAATACATGACAGTGGAATGCATCATAATTCTTATTACACATATAGAACACAATTTTTCATATCTCTGTGTATGAAGGATGTTCACACCAATTCATGTCTTTATACATGTACATATTTTACTATGGAATGTCTAGATGTAATTATTTAGAAGAGCCTTGTAAATATATTAACACTTTCACCAACAAATGGACTATAGTTTGCTTTGTTTTAGGGACCCCCTGCCTTGAGCCAAGGAGCCAGTCTGGTGTTAGAAATGTGTTTTATCTTTCTCACCACTTTCATGAAGCCTCCCCTCACTGCTGTAGAGCTCATGAAGAAGAGGAAACAGTAAGATACACTGTTCTTCTAAGGTGTGATCTAATGGGAAATGAATAGTTAATAATATTAGTTGTGTCAAGTTACCATATATATGTATAAATTGTAGGTAGACATACTACCTTTACTTTATTTATTTGTATCTGGTGCTGAGGATCAAACCGAGTGCCTTACATGTGCTAGGCAAGTGCTGTACCACTGAGCTACGTGAACAGTTTATTGAGGTGAGAGGGTCACTAGGTTTTCTTTTGGACATCATGATAAGAAAGATAACTGGGACATGATTATTTCCTTTGAGGAAAAGAGTCTTAAAAATGTATAGCACCTACAGATATGGTTTCAAGGCTGGAGATTTCCAAAAGAAAAAATTATGTCAAGAGGTTCTTATGGATATACAGAAGGCTGTAAGCAGCTCCATTTCTTAAAGGGTATGTGTGCTTGCTAGCTGAAAGGAACTCACGATCATCACACAGTCACACAGTGCTAAGTAGACTTTAAGAAATAAACATGAGAGATTTTCCTTTTAAAGGTCAAAGCTTGAAAGTAGCTAAAATGCTTCAGAGAGCACAAAAAAAGCATTTAAGTTTGTGTTGGGAGCAAGAGCAACAAGAAGGTAGGCTCACTGTCTGAAGAATGGCAGCAGTTTATAGGCAGTATTAGACAATACCTTATTGTTATTTTGCTTCTACTATAATCTTAATTTCTTATTTTGCTTCTACTGTAATCTTGAAATGGCAGAATTCTCTTCCAACAGTGAAAGGTAAAATAAACAATTGGAAACAGGAGAAAATAAACCAAAAAAAAAATATGTAAGAGGATCATTCACTGTAAGTGGATTTGCATTTTCAAGACAAATAAGTTGTCTCCCAGCTGCTAAAGGGATTCAGGATCTCATCAGGATCTCAGGATTATTGACAATATTTTATATATATTTTTTTGGCAAAATCTTGGGGAATGTGGGAAGTACCAAGGGACTAAAGAGAGACAAATGTCCCAGTTTTCCTAAAAGAAGTAGACTGTGAAAATTGAAGTCTAATTTTCTAATATAAACTAAAATGTGGCAAAATTTAAAGAGTTTATTTTTTAAGTTTTGTGAATAGAATGATCACCATGATTTAGTGTGAATTTATAAGCACAAGACACTCCAAACTGACTTCATTTTTTTTTTTACTTTTTAAAAAAGTTTTATAATTACTACTGTATTACAGAATAGTTAAAACATGTTGTATCTTGACTTTAACAAGTGATTGACAAAGTCTCCTGGACTGTCCTTGTGAAAAAGATAATGAAATGTGGGTAATTGGGTTGATTTAGAGCTGTTTGCATGACATGCCAATACTAGAATGCTATAGGGTGTATCCAAGTAATAGCTAGTTATTCTATACACTAATTCCTCAAAGAAAACTGCTGGCGATGTTAATTTGCACATATTCAGAAAGTATGAATTTGTAGGCCGGAGTTCTTTTGACTAAGGATTAAAATTTTGAAACTTGAATGCCTGAATTTATCCACATGATTGAGGTTTCAGTTATAGAGTTTTTCCTAGCCAAACTATAATTGTAAGCTATATGGATCTATTTTTAAATTTCATAAATCACTTTGAACTTATAAATCACTTAGAAGTCAGAGAATAACCTTAACACTCAAAGCAAAGGCTGGCTAGATACGAATGCTAATGTTATAAAGAATCTTACTTGTTGGGGTTTAATAACAACTGCATTGACTGGACGGAGCAGTGACTCAGGAGGCTGAGGCAGGAGGATCACAAGTTCAAGGCTAGCCTGGGCAACTTAGTGAAAGTCTGTCTCAAAATTTAAAAATGAACAAAAGGGCTGGGGATGTAGTTTAGTAATAGAGCACCTCTGGGTTCAATCTCCAATGCCGGGGACTGGGGGAACAACTGTATTAACCCCAAGGAGATGTTTTTTATACCCTTGAAATGTCAAGTTTATGTGAACTAACCCTAAATAAAAGGCAGAAGTTTATTACATAGAGTTAATATTTCTTTTTGGCCTTCTTGTAATCTATAGTCAGCTACCTATTCAGCACATTTAAACTCTTTTAAAAATACAAATTCCTTGAAATCATATGATAGAAGGAACCATAATATTCTGTCCCTTAAGAAAGTTCTTTTGGGTTTCTTGAGACAAGGAAGTCTCTGATGACTACAATATCCTATAAATTTTCATCTAAAAGAATGTCAACCTATGTACTCATCATTAAATTTTCATAATTGATATTTCATTGATACTTAGAGTATTTTGTTTCCAACCTCAAAGGAGTAATGACTTTTTAATAGTCATCACTTGCACATTTTGTTTTATTTACTTTTATTTTTTATTGTTATTCTTTTGTGGTGCTGGAGACCAGGACCTTGTACATGCTAGGCAAGCACTGTACTAGCCCATCTATTTCTTCCTTCCTTCCTTCCTTCCTTCCTTTCTTACTTTTCTTTCTTCCTTCCTTCCTTCCTTCCTTCCTTCCTTCCTTCCTTTCTTTCTTTCTTTCTTTCTTTCTTTCTTTCTTTCTTTCTTCCTTCCTTTCTTCCTTTCTTCCTTTCTTCCTTCTTCCTTTCTTTTCTTCCTTTCTTTCTTCCTTCTTCCTTTCTTTCTTCTTCCTTTTCTTTCTTTCCTTCCTTCCTTCCTTCCTTCCTTCCTTCCTTCCTTCCTTCCTTCCTTTCTTTCTTCCTTTCTTTCTTCCTTCCTTCCTTTCTTTCTTTTCTTCCTTTCTTTCCTTTCTTCCTTCCTTCCCTCCCTCCCTCTCTCCCTCCCTCCCTCCCTCCCTCCCTTCCTTCCTTCTTTCCTTCCTTCCTTCCTTCCTTCCTTCCTTCCTTCCTTCCTTCCTTCCTTCCTTCCTTCCTTCCTTTCAAACTCAGGACCTTGCTCATGCTAGGCAAGAACTCTACCAGTGAGCTACAGGCCCAGCCCATGATTGTACATTTTAGATAAAATATCACATTTTTGAATAACATTTTCTCTCACCCTTTTATTTATTTAACTATTCCTCTAAGCATTAATCTAGATTCTCTGAATATGAGGGTAAAACAGCATTTTGATTCCAGCCTTGGTAGTTGCAGGTGTTATTCTTTAAATTAATCTCTTTCTGCTTTAACTCACCTCAAGATCTCATAGGCCCTTAAAACAAGAATTGGGTTATTTCAACTCCATTCACCCATTATGCTATATAATTTGTGATTTAGGATTTTATTGTGGCTGTATCTTTTAATTGTATCTAATTTAATGGCTGTTATTTTTATAGATTAAAATCCAATCTGGGTTTTTAGCATTTTATAGTTACATATAAGTTGTGCCATATCTTAAAGCTTTAAATTAAAAAGGAAATCATGAGTTAGACTAAGTATTGATTCATTTTTCCCCCCTTGGTACTGGCGATTGAACCTAGCATCTCATAAATGCTAGGGAGGTGCTCTACCACTGAGCTACAGCACCAGTCCCAGTTTGTCTTCTCCAGTTGGAGAGGTTTAACTTTTGTCCATATTAAGTGTTTTCCTGAAAATATGTCCAATGATAGTTTTTTGGATATTGGAGTCTGTCATTATTTTAAATGGGGGGGGGGAAACAATGATGCATTCTTTGTCCATTCAAAAACTCTAACCAAATTTCTTTTAAGCATCGATAGCAACCAAAGCAGTTGTGTAATAATTACCATGCATTTGAGATAGTCTTAACTATTGCGGGGCGGTGGGGCAGAAGGAGGTGGTACCAGGGATTGAACCTAGAGGCACTCTACCTCTAAACTACATCCCCAGCCCTTCATATTTTTTTATTTTGAGGCAGGGTCTCACTAAATTGACCAGGCTGGCCTTGAACTTGAGGTCTTCTGCCTCAGCCTCCCAGTCATTGGATTACAGGCCAATGCCACCACACCCAGTTCTCTTTCCTGGTTTTTAAATTATTTAATGAACTGTTTAATAGATAAATTTGGTTCAGTAAGCAATGAGACTATACAGTATTGAGACTATACAGTATTATGAATTTCTTCTACATGCCAATGAACAAGTACTGATAAAATTCTATCTAAATTAGACTTTGATTAATGGGACCCCTAAATGACTGATAGAATCGACCTCTGGGATTCTTCTATGTTCATTCCTATAAACACCTTTCAGATTTATTTCCTTCAATCACAAAGATTCCCCCTTCCTCGCTGTCTCTTTTTAGCAAGGTGAAAGAGGGAGTTGTTTTGGTTTGTGTTTATTTGTCTAGGGTCTGAATGTTATATTTGAACTTTAGAAACAGTGATTTCCTGCTTATATTAACACCGTACCACATAGAGTATGTTTTTATTCACACATGAGAAAAGAGCAAAAGAAAAGGTTAGAAATGTAATATTATGGGAAAATAATTAGAATGAACTGGTCTATAGTAACCTTTTGGTTTACCTTACCTGTCATAAGTGTGTTGTTCCAAATAAAACAAAGAGTATACTTTATCAACTAGTCATTTCTTTACTCAGTGAGATTATCTATTTTGTCTTAATATTGATCTTTTCTTATCTTAAGTTTTGTCTAATGAGCAGTGTTTAGACTGCTTTGATTTCTATTTTTAAGCTCCAAATTCACTGCTATGAGATTTCTACAATCCTCTGTTTGCTATTTCTTTGAGATCCCTAATATTCCTCTATTTATCTCCCATTTTTCCTATAAAGAAAATCTTTGACTCTATTATTTATTCACATTGTCTATAATAGTCAAGCAAGTGCACTGTTCAATCTAGTGACAGGCAGAAGGCCCTGATATGGGGCCCAGTTTTGACCTTTACAAAGAGCAGAAGGATGGCACAGTAAGTGGAGCATAATTTGAGATGGGGGAAGAGTGAAGAAGTTAGGGTCAGAGACTGCCAAAGCCAGAACATGTAGGGCCTTCTTTGTCCTGAACAGGAGTTTAGATTTTATTCCATTCCTTGGGCTGGAGACTGGTGGCAGTGAGGAGGCTGAATAGGAATGCTGATCTAATTTGCATTTTAAATCTTATTGGCTACCATGTGAAGGATGAGGCAGGAAGGAGATAAAATAAATTCATGGAGAATGATTAGAAAAATACTGTTGAGAAATGATGGTGACTTAGATAAGGGTGGCATCAATGCAAATAAAGAGCAATGGGATGTTTTGGAGATACAGCTGACAAAGTAGCTAATGGATTGGATATAGGGGATAGAAATAAAAAGGAGAGATCAGGGGTGACTTCTAGATTTATTGCTTATTCTACCAGTTGATGGTGTTGTTATATTCTAAGACAGGGAAAACAGGGAGAGGAAAATACTGCTGGAGGGTGGAAGTAAGAGTTCTATTTTGGCTGTCTGAAAATTGCTTATTTGAAACTTCCAGGTATATCTACAGTGTATATGAATGAGTTGGATGTGTTTGGAGCTTGGTAGAGATAGGTCAAGGATGGAGACATGATATGAATTTGGAAATTTGGGTATGTAGATGGTATTTAAAGCCATGGGACAGAATTAAATTACCTTGGATATGTATAATATTCTCAGACCTATACCTTTTCTTCATACCATGTAAAATTATACCTACATTATATTGCAAGTACATATTTTAATCATACTACCTATAATAATGGTATCCTTTTTTTGTCTTTTCATACTCATTTATTTATTCTGATTTGTTATACATGACAGCAGAATGCATTTCAACTCATCGTACACATATAGAACACAATTTTTCATGTCTCTGGTTGTTCACAAAGTAGAGTTATACCATTTATGTCTTCATATATATACTTAGGGTAATGATGTCCATCTCATTCCACCGTCTTTTCTACCTCCATACCCCCTTCCTTTCCCTCCCTCCCTTTTGCCCTGTCTAAAGTTCCTTCATTCCTCCCATGCTTCCCCCCATCCTCATTATGAATCAGTATCCACATATCAGAGAAAACATTTGGCCTTTGGTTTCTTGGGATTAGCTTACTTCCCTTAGCATAATATTCTCCAGCTCCATCCATTTACCTGCAAATTCTATAATTTTTTTCTCTTTTAATATTTTATGTATTATGCTGAGCAATATTCCATATGTACCACAGTTTCCTTATCCATTCATCTGCTGAAGGGCATCTAGTTTGGTTCCACAGTTTAGCTATTGTGAATTGTGCTGCTATAAACATTGATGTGGCTGTGTCCCTGTAATATGCTGTTTTTAAGTCCTTTGGGGTATAAACTAAGGAGTGGGATATAGCTGGATCAAATGGTGGATCCATTCTATATTGGTTGCACCAATTTGCAGTCCCACCAGCAACGTATGAGTGTGCCTTTTTCCCCACATCCTCACCAACACTTATTGTTGTTTGTATTCTTAATAGCTGCCATTCTGACTGGAGTGAGATGAAATCTTAGAGTAGTTTTGATTTGCATTTCTCTAATTGCTAGAGATGTTGAACATTTTTTCATATATTTGCTGATTGATTGTATATCTTCTTCTGAGAAGTGTCTTTTCAGTTCCTTGGCCCATTTACTGATTGAGTTGTTTTTTTGGTGTCAATTTTTTTGAGTTCTTTCTATATCCTAGAGATTAGTGCTTTATCTGATGTGTATGTGGTAGAAATTTGCTCCCATTCTGTAGGCTCTGTATTCACCTCTCTAATCATTTCTTTTGCTGAGAAGAAGCTTTTCAGTTTGAATCCATCCCATTTATTGATTCTTAATTTTATTTCTTGTACTATAGGAGTTTTATTAAGGAAGTTGGGGGTCTAATCTGACATTATGAAGATGTGGGCCTACTTTTTCTTCTATTAGATACAGGGTCTCTGGTTTAATTTCTAGGTCCTTGATGCACTTTGAGTTGAGTTTTGTGCATGGTGAGAGATAGGGACTTAATTTCACTTTGCTGCATGTGGATTTCCAGTTTTCCCAGCACCATTTGTTGAAGAGGCTATCCTTTCTCCAATATATGTTTTTGGTGCTTTCATCTAGTATGAGATAACTATTTATGTGGGTTTGTCTCTGTGTCCTCTATTCTGTAGCATTGGTCTACAAGTCTATTTTGGTGCCAATACCATGTCATTTTTGTTACTATTGCTCTATAGTATAGTTTAAAGTCTGGTACAGAGATGCCACCTGCTTCACTCTTGCTAAGGATTGCTTTGGCTACTCTGGGCCTCTTATTTTTCCAAATAAATTTCATGATTGCTTTTTCGAGTTCTGTGAAGAATGACATTGTGATTTTAATAGGAATTACATTAAATCTGTATATTGCTTTTGGTAGTATGGTCATTTTGACAATATTAGTTCTTCCTATCCAAGAACAAGGGAGATATTTCCATCTTCTAAGGTCTTTAATTTCTTTCTTTAGCATTCTGTAGTTTTCATTGTAGAGGTCTTTCACCTCTTTTGTTAAGTTGATTCCCAAGTTTTTTTTTTTTTTTGAGGCTATTGTAAATGGGGTAGTTTTCCTAATTTCTCTTTTAGAGGATTTGTCACTAATGTACAGAAATGCCTTAGATTTATGGATGTTAATTTTATATCCTACTGCTTTGCTGAATTCATTTATTAGTTCTAGAAGTTTTCTGGTGGAATTATTTGGATCCTATAGGTATAGAATCATTTTGTTGGCAAGTAGTTGGCAGGGCGTCCTCTTTCATCCACTGTCCACTGTGTAGAGAGTTTTTCTTTTTCTATCCATATCCCTTTAATTTCTTTCATCTGTCTAATTGCTCTGGCTAGAGTTTCAAGAACTATGTTAAATAGAAGTGGTGAAAGAGGGCATCCCTGTCTTGTTCCAGTTTTTAGAGGGAATGCTTTTAATTTTCTCCATTTAGAATGATGTTGGCCATGGGCTTAGCATAAATAGCTTTTACAATGTTGAGATATGTTCCTGTTATCCCTAGTTTTTCCAGTGTTTTGAACATGAAGGGGTGCTATATTTTGTCAGATGTTTTTTTTTCTGCATCTATTGAGATGATCATATGATTCTTATCTCTTTATAATATTTTTTTAGTTGTAGATGGACACAATATCTTTATTTATTTATTTTTATGTGGTGCTGAGGATTGAACCCAGTGCCTCACACATGTGAAGCCAGCACTCTACCACAGAGCCACAACCCCAGTCCCATATGATTCTTATCTTTAAGTCTATTGATGTAATGAATTACATTTATTAATTTCTGAATGTTGAACCAACCTTACATCCTTGGAATGAACCCCACTTAATTGTGGTATACTATCTTTTTAATATATTTTTGTATTTAATTTGCCAGAATTTTTTTTTGAGAATTTTTACATCTACGTTCATAAGAGATATTGTTCTGAAGTTTTCTTTCTTTGATGTATCTTTGTCTGGTTTTGGAATCAGGGTGATATTGACCTTATAGAATGAGTTTGGAAGGGATCCCTCTTTTTCAATTTCATGAAATAAATTGAGGAGTATTTATATTAGTTCTTCTTTGAAGGTCTTGTAGAACTCAGCTGTGTATCCATCTGGTCCTGGACTTTTCTTGGTTGGTAGGCATCTAATGGCATCTTCTAATTCATTGCTTAAAATGGATATGTTTACATTGTGTATATTATCCTGATTCAGTGTGGGCAAATCATATGACTCTAGAAATTTGCTGATGTCTTTGATATTTTTTATTTTACTGGTGTACAAATTTTCAAAATAATTTCTAATTATCTTCTGTATTTCTGTAGTGTCTGTTGAGATATTTCCGTTTTCATCACCTATATTAGTGAGTTTTCTCTCTCCTTCTCTTTGTTATCATAGCTAAGGGTTTGTCAATTTTATTTATTTTTTTGAAGAACCAATTTTTTGTCAGTTTTTTCAGTTGTTTCAATTTTATTGATTTCAGCTCTGATTTTAATTATTTCATTTCTTCTACTGCTTTTGGTATTGATTAGTTCTTCTTTTTCTAGGGCTTTGAGATATAATTTTCAGTCATTTATTTGATGACTTTTTCTTCTTTTAAGGAATGAATTCCATGCAATGAATTTTCCTCTTAGTACTGCCTTCATAGTGTCCCAGAGATTTTGATACATTGTATCAGTGTTCTCATTTACCTCTTAAGATTTTTAAAAAATCTCCTCTTTGATGTCTTTTGCAACCCATTGTTTATTCAACAGCATATTATTTAGTCTCCAGGTGTTAGAGTAGCTTCTATTTTTAAATTTCATCATTAATTTCTAATTTCATTCCATTATAATCTGATAGAATGCAGGGTACTATCTCTACTTTTTTGTATTTGGTAAGAGTTGCTGTGTGGCATAATATATGGTCTGTTTTACAGAAGGATCCATGTGCTGCTGAGAAGAAAGTGTATTCATTTATTGATGGATGAAATAGTCTATTTATGTCAGTTAAGTGTATGTTATTGATTGTATTATTGAGTTCTGTAGTTTCTTTGCTTAGCTTTTATTTGGAAGATCTGTCCAATGGTGAAAAATGCATGTTAAAGTTACCCAGAATTATTGTGTTGTGGTCTATTTGTCTCTTGAACTTGAGAAGAATTTGTTTGATGAATGTAGATGCTCCATTGTTTGGGGCATATATATTTATAATTGTTATGTCTTGTTGATGTATGGTTTCCTTAAGCAGTATGAAAACCTTCTTTATCCCTTTTGAGTAACTTTGGCTTGAAGTCTACTTTATTTGATATGAGGATGGAAACCCCTGCTTTTTTCTGCAGTCCATGTGAGTGGTCTGTTTTTTCCCAACTTTTTACCTTCGGTCTGTGGATGTCTTTTTCCTATGAAATGAGTCTCTTGAAGGCAGCATATTGTTGAGTCATTTTGTTAAATCTAATCTTTTGATTTGGTGAGTTTAGGCCATTAACATTCAGGGTTATTATTGAGACAAGATATGTATTCCCAATCATTTTTGATATTTAACTTGACTTGGTTTCTCTTTTGTTTGGTTTTTCCTTTAGTGTAATATTCCCTTTGCTGATGTTCATTGTTGTTTTTCATTTCCTTCTCATGGAATATTTTGCCAAAGATGTTCTATAGTACAGGCTTTCTAGTTGTAAATTCTTTTGTTTATCATGGAAGGTTTTTATTTTGTCATCAGATCCAAAGCTTAATTTTGCTGGAAATAAGATTCTTGGTTGGCATTCATTTTCTTTCAGAGCTTGATATATTTTGTTCCAGGATCTTCTAGTTTTCAGGGTCTGGGTTAAAAAAAATCTGCAGAGATCCTAATTGTTTTCCCCTATATGTAATCTGATTCCTTTCTCTTGTGGCTTTTAAAATTCTATCTTTAGTGTGTATACTAGACATTTTCATTATAATGTACCTTGGTGTAGATCTGTTGGATTTTTTGTACATTTATTGCCCTGTAAGCCTCTTATATTTGGTTTTCCAATTCATCCTTCACGTTTGGGAAATATATTTCATTGAAGAGATTGTGCATTCCTTTGGTTTGAATCTCTTTTCCTTCCTGTATCCCAATAACTCTTAGATTTGGTCTTTTGATGTTATCCCATAATTCTCAGTTCATAGTTTCTTACCATCTTCATTGTGTGGTCAACTTTATTTTCAAGATTATATATTTTGTCTTCATTATCTGACATTCTGTCTTCCAAGTGATCTAGTCTGTTGGTGATGCTTTCTGTTGAGTTTTTTATGTTGTTTATTGTTTCCTTCATTTCAAGGATTTCTGATTTTTTTCAGAATCTCTTTCTTTCTTGAAGTAGTCTTTTGTTGCCAGTAGTGGCTCCTTTATCTCTTTGTTGTTGTGATCAGTGGTTGCCTGTATTTGCTGTCAACTCTTCGTTGGAGTGATCAATTTTTCCCTGTATTTGCTCACTTAGGTCATTCTTTAATTCGTAGATCATTTTATTTATGTACATTCTGAACTCCTTCTCTGATATTTCATCAACTGCGCTGTCCATGGATTCTATTATTGTAGTATCTTGGTTTGTTTGGGGCACTTTCCTCCCTTGTTTTTTCATGTTGTCTTCCTTTCTTGCATATCTGAGGTATTACAGTTTCTACACTATCTTACAGTGTCCATGCAGATTACCTGTACCTCACCTTGGTGTTGGGCTTCCAAACTCCCTCCAGTGTCTCACGATAAATGCTACTGCAACTAAATCAAAGGTGGTGATGGCAATAGCAGAGATAACTCAAGATAGCAGTGAGGGTGTCCCAAGATGGATGCAACCACTTTCAGAGATGGGGCTGAAAGGGTGGGCTTCCTGTTCAGAGATGCAGCTGCCTCCAGACCCTATCTGTTGTCCCAAGGTAGAGGCTACTGCATGGGGAAGGCTATGGCTATGGCTGCAGTGTTCCAAGATGGAGGTAGGGTAGGCCTGGGTTCCTGCGTGGGTCTGCTGATTGGTGTCGGGTGGTCCTGGGCTGGGGCCTGGCCTTGGCTGGGGGTCAGGGGGGGTATTGGTGGGGCGGTCCTGAGCCAAGGCCTGGGCCTTGGCTCTTGTGAGGATCGGCGGGGAGGTCCTTGGTATTACTTCTTTATAGTAAAATATTCTGATTTCTTGTTTATAATTAAATATTTTAAAGTTATTAAGTCCTTAGCTTCCATATTTAAGTGGACATCTAACAGTTGTAATGTTTTGTTTTCTCTTTCTTTTTTTCTTGTAGGGAAAGTGATTAATAAAGATTTGCGACATTACCTGAGTCTTCAGTTTCAGAAAGGATCAATTGACCACAAACTGCAGCAAGTGATCAGAGATAATCTCTACTTGAGAACCATTCCATGTAAGTATGTAATGGAACAAAAGAAACAAGGCAGAAATATCCTTGCTTAACTAATTAGACATTTAGAAATAATTCAGAATCCAGTGTCTCATATAAATTGATGAAGACCAAGTTGGGGACAAGAATGAAACACAAATAAGGAGAAAAACTTTCAGAGAACTTCAGAGGTTTGATTTTTAAAAGTAGAAAAATTGGAAGAATATATTGTGGCTTTTCAAAAAGTGATGACTAGACTATACTTACATGTTGTTAACTATATTTTATTTCTATACATCAATTTTTTAAAGCCTATGTGAGAATTTTTAGCTCTTAATATGTTGTACTCCGAAGTATTTTATTAGAGCATAACTAGATTTAAAATCTACACCTTCCCCAATGAGGACAAAGGAAAAAAGGAAGATGCACATGTTACCTTCTTTGTGGTTCTCCATTCTGAACTGTCATTTAGTTGTTGATCTAATGGTTTTCAGGTGGACCTGAATATTTTACTCGTGTGTTGTTTGTTTATAAACATATAACAAGAAAGCACATATGCTTGAATTTTAGATTTATTTAGTGCAGGTCAAGGGAAAGGATAAAAAGTAAAAAGCTATAAACTTTAGAAGGCACATAGGACATTCTTCATTTTCCTTTTCAATATATATATAACTCCTTATAATAGCTTTCATAATGCTTCTGGAACTCTGCTGCTTCTTCTTTTTTTTTTTTTTCCGTGTTGTTTAGTTTTATACAATATCCAGTGTGTCACCAAAGTTTCTAATTATGTTTTGGGGTTTTTAAAAATGTATTTTTAGTTGTCAATGGATTTTTACTTTGTTTGTATGTGGTGCTGAGAATCGAACCCAGTGCCTCACACATGCCAGGCAAAGTGCTCTACCACTGAGCTACAACGCCAGCCCCTCTAATTATGTTTTTAAAATATATAGACCTCTGGTCCTCTGCATTTCCTTAGACCCTTACCTTTTCTTGCTTAGAGTATTTTTCTTTTTGTTTTCTTTCTCCTTGCCCCCACTTTAAAAACAAACAAACAAAAAAACCCCGTAGTATCATATAGTGGCAAAGTACAAGCCAGGTAAAACTAAGTTCAGAATCTTGACTCCAGGATCTTACTCACTGCTTCAGTTGGGCAAGTTAATGTTTCTGATCCTCAATCTCCATATATAAATTGAGAGTAACACGACACCTCATATAGTTGTTACCAAAATTAAAATGTTAACCTGTGTGTAAACCATTCGAGCTAGAGTAGGCACTACAGCAATTTGTCTCTTGACCCCTTCTAACTGGATTCCCTCCCTCTCATGTCACCTTAGTCCAGTTCATCTTTAAAGTGTATATCTGATTCTGGTCAGTCATGTATCCTTCAAAGATAAAGTCCAGACTCCTTAGCATGGTATAAAATATTTTTTGTCCTTAAATGACTCCTTGTCTATAATTTCTTTCCCCAAGTCTAACTTGTCAAATTTCAGAATTATAACTCCTGCCTTCTTTAAAATTTATTTACGTAATGTACCTGTTAATTTTTTTTATTCTTAAAAATTTTTGATCTCTTTGTTTTACAAACAGTTCTGATCTTTACTCAATAACCAGTGTGAAATTTTTTTAAAATATTTATTGATGTAATCATCATCTTTAGTCTCAGTTCTATCATGTTTTTCTGTTTTACCATATGGAAGTCTTATATATAATAAGTCTTTTTCTATGTAGTCTTATTTGATCTCTCTCTTTTTAAGAAGGTTTATATCTTTATTCTCACAGATTTTTGATAATTGAGCTCTAAAAGCAAACAACTCTTGCATTACTGTACCTCCCCTTTGTAATCATCATTATTATTCTGTGAGTAAATGCGTATTGAGTTTTACCCCAGTCCTTATGTTGTGGTTGTCTAAAGCTTATTCTCCATTAGATTTCCCCAGAAAAGTTCGCAGGATCATCTTAGCAGTTTGTGACCTTTATTCTTTGCTGTGTGTTTGGACATTTATTAAATTTGGGGCTCTTATTTGGACATTTATTAAATTTGGGGCTCTTATTAATTTCAAAGAAATTACTTTTGAATAGAAGACAACAAAATGATGGCACTGAATAACATGATATCCACAATGTCCAGCATCTACTCAAAAATGACTAGATATTCACAAAAGTAGGAAAATGTGATCTATATTAATTTTCTTTTGAAAGGTTAAGAGAGCTTTTAACTTTCTTTTTGTGGAAAAAGTGGCAGAATGATTCCATGTTTTACAATGTCACCTTTAAACAAATCAAGCTCTCATTAATACCTTCCAAAAATTCATTTACATTGTAATTCCAGTGTGAAGAGTAACACAAAATTGTATATTTAACTTATTGAGAACAGGTGACTTTATCCAGTTATATAACATCAAATACACAAATAAATACCAACCAAATTTGTTATTTCCATACAAACCCAAGAATTGTGTTGCACCTAATTTTAGTTTTGAGAATACCAACTTGGCAAAGTGCTCTCCAAAGCTTTGCATTTAACTAAATTTAACTTTTAAAGTACAGTTTAGAATCCAGAATGTACAGTAACAATAATCACAGATCTGAATGGTTTAACAGTAATCAAAGTCTAGCCTTAAATCCTTTATAACTTTTAGAAAACAGTGTTAATCATCAGAAGTTGACTTAGCCAAAGCAAACAGATATAAGATAGGTCTTCAAGTGACAGTGTGGACCTTCTATGTCAGATAAAATGTATAAAAGAGAGCACTTATTAGTTATCTTGCCTTTAAACTTACATAAACTTTCATTTTATAAACTTTTACATAACACTTAGACAAGGCTTAGTTAGTTCTCAGATGCATACATATATCTAGTCACATATATTTGGGTATAACCTAAATAACAGTTGTTTGTTTAACCAGTTACAAAGTAATCATTTAAGATTTTAAAACAGGTACAAACCCTAATTCCTTTAAGACTTAATTTCCCTAAGTAACAAAACAATACAAGAAAACTATATCAATAGGTAAGAGCAGATCAATGTTTCAGACTTTGCTTCATATAAGTACATTAAAGTTCAAATAACTCTAACTGAATGTGCTAATTATAGACAATTTAATGACAAAACACAAACTTTTTGAGATTTACCGTCCACAAACCTTCTGCGACTTAAACGTTAAAAACTTCTTTACATCTTAGTTTTGTCCTCTTTCATCTTGAACTTTAGCAAAAGAATATTACTTTGCCAGACAAAATACTTCCTCATCCATAAACATTTCTTTTACCTTTGAATTTTCTGTACTACAATATATTTCCATACTTATAACTTTCTTTTATCTTTTCTACTTTTGGACCATTTCTTAAATTCATATTCTAAAACCTTATGAATGTTATCTGTGCATTTAATTTACACAACAAATTTCATCCCAAGAGAGGATTAGACAATCCAGCATATACAGAAAAACTGTACCGTAATCTTTTCCTCCTAGGTTACATTCAGGGGATTGGAGCACAGGATATTTTTGAGCCTGACCTGTCTCCATTACCATTATCTTAATGCCATCAACGTAACAAGTGAGTTCCTCATTGTCAGCTGTACCCAGAGGCTCCTTTGGGTCCTTTTTCTTATACTAGGCATATTGATACGCAATGGAGGAGGCCCATTTCATCCTTTTCTTTAGTTTTCCTTGACCCCCTTGTGGAGGCTGCCTACAAAACACAGGTTGGCCTTAGTTTCTGTATTTTTTCTTTTCTGGATGCAGTTATGTGTTCTGCCAGTCTCCCTGGGCATTTAGTTTGATGGGCTACTAATATACCAAGAATTGCTTTGCCCCAGTGATGAATATCCCCTGTCCAGTTGGTTCTCCTGTCAGGTCTTAAAAAGGGAGATTATTCCGATCCCCCGGTCATAAACTGACAGTGCTGGAATCTACTGCCACATCCTTTGTGGCCAGCAGTCTCTATCCACAGAGGCCAGGTTTTCTTTGGCCATGTCCTACAGCCCAGCAGCTTTTCTGTATCCCCCTGCCCTATCCCCCAGTTTAGGGGTAGTGTCCTTAACCATAGTGAGATGAGATGCAACTGCAGGCTGAGCAACAGTGCTGGGAGCCAGTACTGGGTTTAAAAGAGTTAAATCATTTTAACCCTTTCTTCTGGTGTCCTGCTATCCTTCACACCAGAGGCAGTGACTTTTTGCACCTTCATCTTAGTTCCTGCTGGTTCAGACCCCTTAGCAGGCAACTCCATCAATGCCTGTGCATACAGAATCTCTTTCATATACTTTACCCCTGACAGACCAACTTCAACATCAAGATTGTATAATACTCCAGAAAAAAACATTTAAAGGCCAGTTTGTATTACAGTAAATCCTTGTTGTCTTAGACAAGCTTTTACCCATAGGTGACCCATGCAGCTAAGATCTCTCTGCTCAAGATACTACTGGTAAGATCAATGCAGCATGGCCCATGTCTTAAAGGGACAGTAACAGACACCCCCCCCCCCAAAAAAAAAGAGAAAGAGAGAGGACCACCAAAACTAGGGCTGACAGACAGGAACCTTTAAAACAGACAGACCTGCACATACAAATTTCTTCCACCACTTATTTTACCTTTGACAGACCAACTCCAAATGCAAGATTATATAATAATCTAGAAATCTATTTAAAAGCCAGATCATTACAGTCAAACATTATGGTAGACAGACTTATAGGTGGTCCTTTGTTCAACTCACTTTACCTCTGACAGGCCAACTCCAATTGCAAGATTGTACAAAAAAGAAGTACAGAGAGAGACAACCTGAGAGGAGCCCCCAAACCATGGCCAACAGAACCTTTAAATTGACCAGCCACAATCTTTCCCAACACTACCCATAGAATCAGTGCAGTACTGGCCATGTCTTAAAAGGGCAATAGCATATAAACACAAAACAGGCAACCAGAGGAAATTCCCAAACCGTGGTCAACAGAGGGGAACCTTTGAAACAGACCAGATAGGGGGAAATCCTAAGTTCCCAACTCCTGCTTAACTGTCACTTCTACACCAGCAGTGCCACAGATATCCCCACGAAGAGGGACCAAACATTCCTACAAAGGGGAACCAGATGTGTAGAAGCAAGGGTCTCAGTGTGCACACTGGAGGAGCTTTACTGAATGGTCAAAGTTGTCATGACTTTCCTGAGTTCAGTTTCCTTTTTTCAAAGTAAAGCATTTGCTGGAACAACTTGTGCAGTTCAGGGAGAGAAGGTGGAAGTCCCCTGAAGCAAAAAGAGCGACGGCAGCTGCTGGAAGCAGTCCTCTCTTTACTCCTGGGAATAGCTCCTCTGGTTCAGTCCAAGGCAAACTCACACCATCTCCCAATTTCTCTAGCAGTCGGCCCTCAATAGACTCACCATGTCCCCTGTATCCTCAGCTTTGAAGCAGGGTTGCTTGGAATGCCAGGCCTGTCCAGGAAAGTTGGAGCGTGGGAGGCTCTCAAGTCCCTTCGTGGTCTCCAAATTTGTTGCTGAAAGCTCAGTCCTTATTCCCGATGCCAATCCAATAATGAGGACATGGTTTGAGAAAAAGGAAAAAGAAGGTTTTATTGCTTTCTTAGCAAAGGAGAAACATGGGGACTCCTCTCCCAAAGCCTGTGATTCTCTCCATATGACGTTTCTAAAGTCAGCTGATAGAAAAAATAGAAATGACACATGAAATATCATCACCAGACCAGGAATTTTACAGTTATAAATATGCTGAAGGATTTAAAGCACAATATGAAAACAATGAAGTGAAAATTAAATATAAAAAAGGAATAAATGCACTTAAAATTTCACTGGAGGGGTTTAACAGCAGATTAGAAATTGCAGGGAGGAAAAAAAGTATCAGTGAATGTGAACACATAGCAGTATAAATGAATCCAACTGAAACCAAGGAAAGAGACCAAAAAAGTGAACTTATTTTTGAAGCAACCAAACAACAAGAGAACAAGTAAGAGAGATTTCTATTTCTGCCTCCAAGGACAGACTGCCAGTGGATTTACCCTCACCATAAACAACACTCGAACAAGATATGAGTAGCATCTGTTTTCAGATAGTGAAATATAGCCACAGCAAGACTATGATCCGTTCATATTGACCTATGGCACAATATTAAGCCAAAGTGGGGGAAGCAGAAAAAACTTGAAGAAATAGTGGCTGAAATTTTTCCAAAGTTTATGAAAACTATAAATATGCAGATCTAAGAAGCTCAACAGACTGCAAGCAGAAGGAAAAAAAGCAAACCACACCAAGGCACATCATAATCTAATTGCTAAAAAACAATGATCAAAAGAGAATGTAAATGGCTGATGGAGAAAAGAGAAGATATATTGCTAGCAAGAGAGCAAAGGACTACGTTAGGCCTACCAAATAAAACAGTGCAAGCCAGAATCCATCAGCCACCAGGGGACATTTTTAATATGCTAAAAGGGGAAAAATAGCCAACATATATTTCTATGTACAATAAAAATATCCTTCAAAAGTAAAAGAGAAATGAAGAATTTTTCAGAAAAACAAAGTTGAGAGAGAGCTGGGACTGATTCTTTGCTAAAATACTTTCCTAGCATATGTGAGGTTCTGGATTCCATCACCAGTGTTTCCTTCCTCCTCCCCGCTGCACACACACATACCAAATAAAAGAAAATTTTCAGCAGTAGAAATATTACTATAAGAAATATTAAAAGAAATTCTTCAAGTAGCAGAGAAATAAAACTGAAAGGAAGATGGGTAACTTTATAATCATCCTTGAATATTTCAATATTCTCTCTTAGCAGTTAATTTAAAAATTACACAAAAAGTCAGAAAGACTAACAGAGCAGTACTTTCTTTCATTTTTAAGGGAAGCAGGGGTTACTGGAGATTGAAACAAGGGGCCCTCTACCACTGAGCTACCTCCCTTTTTACTTTGAGACAGGGTCTTACTTAAATTGCCCAAGCTAACCTAGAACTTATAACTTTCTTCCTCAACCTCCCAAGTAGCTAGAATTACAGGTGTACACCACCACACCTCATTATGAACAGTACTTTCCACCAACAGCACCTAATTGCTATGTATTTTAATGTTACCCAGCAACAGGAAAACACACATTCCTTTTTAGTACAAATGAAGCACTTTCAAATATTTTTGAAATATTTCTGGGTCACAAAAAAAAGACCCAGTAAATACAAGACGATTTAAATTATACAAAATATGCTATCTGGCTAGAATAGAATTTAATTAGTAATCATTAACATAATGATAATTGAAAAATCCCCAAATATTTAGAAATTAAATAGAACACTTCTAAATAACCTGTGCACAAAAAAAAAGAACAAAACAAAAAAATTACCAGGGAATTTACAAAATATTATTGTATCAATATATTAAAATGTATCAAATATATCAATTTTTAGACCATAGCTAGAGCAGTTCTTAGAGGGAAACTTAGATTTAATAATGATATTAGAAAAATAATAAAGCTCTCAAATCAGTGATATAATTTTCTACCTTAAGTATCTAAAATAAGAAGAGGAAAGTAAATAAAGAAAAATTAAGCAGAAAGAAAATTTGTAGTAAAGAGTAGAAATTGATGAAATATAGAGTAAGTCAATGAAATCCAAAATTGATTCTTTGAGATCAATAAAACTGATAAATTTCTAGCTGACTGCTCAGGAAAAAGAGAAAATAGAAATCAACAATATCAGGAATGAGAGAGGTGGCATTGCTAAAAATCCTCATATTAAGTGGGTAATAAAGAGTATTCTGAATAAGTTTATACTAATAAACTCAACAACTTAGATGAAATACACAAATTCCTTGGAAGACAAAACCTACCAATGCTCACTCAAGAAGAGTGAGCAATAAAGAATTCAATTTCTTTATTCAAAAAGAAATTGAATTTGTAGTTTGTACTTTCCCATAAAGAAAACTTATTAACCTCGTGCAAATAAGTACTAATAAATTGTTCTAAACATTTGAGAAAGAGAGAATATCTATTTTACACAAACCCTTCTAAGAAATAGATGAGGGAACATTTCCCAAAACATTTTTTTTTCATCTGAGTATTATTCTAGTTCAAAACCCAGACCAAAGAAAAAAAATTAAAATAATATTAGATCAAAAATTTTTATGAACATAGACTAAAAAATGTTTAATAATATTTCAACAAATCAATATGTAACACTGTATAAAGGGATAACATTTTTTGACCAAGCAGGGATTGTCCCAGGAATGTAAGGTTGGTGTATCATTTGAAAATTAATACTATGACAGACTGTAGAAGAAGAGCCATATGATTTTCTCAATAGATGCAGAAAAATTATATGACAAAATTCAACTTCCATTCATGATAGAATTTTTCAGAAAACTAATACACCATTTGTTACTTATTGTTTCTTGGCTTTGGAGAACTGCCACATTTCTCTCCTGTCCTCTGGCACAATGTTAAGCTTTGTCAGTAGAGGGCGCAGGAAGGATATTGGATAAAGAGGATTGTGTTCCTGGTCCAGCCTCTCTTTGCTCCTGCTCTGCAAGAAGATATTCAGCAAGTTAGAGCAGACTGCTTCCCAGTGGTAGATTCAATGCATACTTGCTAAAGGTGGGAGTCCTCTCAGGAGGGAGGTCAGCAATACTTTTGTGTGTGGCTTCCTGAGTTCTACCAGCTCACCTGCTGACTCCTTAGCAGTCTTCTGGTGGATTCTGTGGATCCCAGCTGTCTCCTCAGATTTCAGAAATAGCTCTTGCAAATAGCTTTCCAGTGGGTTTCTGGCAAGTCCAGCCAGTATTCCATCTGGTTTTCTGTTAAGTTCAAAACATTCTTTTAGGGCTGAGGATGTGGCTTAGTGGTAGAGTGCTTGTCTGGCATGCAGGAGGGCCTGGGTTCACTCCACAGCACCACAACCAAACCAAACCAAACCAAATCAAACCAAACCAAACACTTCTTTACCTACCACAGCCACAAAAGCTTGTTGGTGAATTGCATTGGGTTAGTTAATTCCCTGCCTGCCAGTCTTGATCCATCAACTGTAAACCAGCCCCATACCCAGGCAACCCAGCAAGATTCATCATCATTCATGGGTGTTGCCATGTCCTCATCAATGATGACTAACTCCCAGACTTTGGAAGGGTCCCTCACTTCCAAGTTTGTTCCTTATTTGGATATTTTCCCTCAACTCTGGGGTGGAGTTCTTGGGAGTCCTCTTTTATTCATAGTTAATTTCCTGTAAATAGTTAATAATTCTTTAAATCAAACTTCCCTTGTTCAGATCACCATGTGATTTCTCTCTCCAATTGAGATACTGACCTACACAGATTTGGTACCAAGAGTGGTCACTGGAGTCACTTCAAAAAGGGGCTGAGATTAGTTTTGGTTATTCTTGGGCTTAAGCCCACTGCCAGGTTCCTTCCAATAAGTAGTATGTTACGCTGTAGCACACAATTTAATAAGAGTGTTACCTGTGGTTGATTATAAAGAAGTGCCAAATGAACCCAGTACCCTGAGAGCCCAAAAGACTGCTGCACTTGGCTGTTAGGGCATTGATGATGGCTGCAAACACTAGTGTGGAATAAATGTCTTGATTATACCAAGTGCTTACAGAGAGTATTTGATAAGATTAAATCAGATAGTTTATTGTTGTTATGAACTAGTAAGATTTTAATAACATCTAAAATTATCTCTACATGTGCAGGCAGTTGGTATAGAAGAACCTTTAAAAAGGGAAATTAACTCAATAATTACCAAGTTAAAATCATTTAAAATTTTGAAAGATAATGACACATATAAATTTGATTCTTTTCCCTTCTAAAGCCTACAAAGCGTCAGTTGCATTATCTGATGGTCTTGATCTTTGGTAGCAAATATTCCAAACATAGAAAAAATTTCTTTCATTTTGCAATGACATCAAATTGTTAAAGCTGTGTCCAAAAGTATCTTCATGTTGGACACGTTGTACCGCGTAATCTTGTTTTATTTTTAATGATGAAAACATTTGTTCTGCTTCTTGTGATTTTGACTTGAAATCTGTATTGCTTTCACTTCAAATTTTGGATCAGTTTCTGATTTAATGTTGTAGTGTATAACATTTACTTCTTCTCTGAATTTTTAAAATAGTATTTACAGAGGGCTGGGGTTGTAGCTCAGTAGTGGAAGGCTTGCCTTGCACAAGTGAAGCCCTGGGTTCAATCCTCAGCACCACATTAAATAAATAAAGATATTGTGTCCAACTACAACTAAAAAATATTATTTAAAAAAGTATTTACAGAGCACCAAAGTGCATAGCAAATACTCAAACATGGAAAATGCTAGAGGATATTATTGAATAGTACTCAAATAACCTAACGTTCAAATCTCCCAGCAAGGTTAATAGCATTACAGAGTCATGTGTTGAAACTGCCAATTTAAGGACTTATTTAGCTTCCAAAACCTGTTATTTCTTGAAATACCACTCACAGGATTTATGTAAAGTATAGTATACATGTAATCTTACTAATGCTGTTTTTGTAAGAAAAACCCATATTATCAGATAGGACCATGCACACAAAGTAATAACATGGAAACAGCTGCTAATAAGACTGACTGAGTAGATTGTGACTGTTACTCTCCCCCGTGCTTCTGTCCTGGTGCCTGGAAATGTCAGCATAACAGCTGATTCTACTTTTCAATGTTGCATGCTCTTGCTTTCAATTGATGTCAGTTGATTTCTTTTAAAGCAATAATATCTCTATGCCAATTATTAAGATTTAATTCTCACAATTGGTTTTTCTTAGATTTAGCAAAAGTAAGTTTCCATGGAAAACTCCAGAAGGGAATTCTTATGTGGAAACACTAATGTAAATCAACTGCAGCTCTTATGTATTATTGGGGGGTAAGGGAGAATGAAAAGTGGTACATCTGCTTTGGAAAATATTTTGGCATTTTCATATAAAATTGATACACATTTATCATATGATCCAGCAATTCCATTCCTAGGTATTAACCCAACATAAATTTAAAGATATGTCTAATATATGACATAAGCTCATAGAAGCTTTATTTATAATAGCCAAAATTTGGAAATAGCCCAAATACTCATCAATAATGAATGGTATGTCCATATAATGTATTATCATTCACTAATAAAAGTAAATTTAATTGTACAAGACAAATTATCAATGAGGAAACAGAGGACTTGAATGACAGTATAGAGCACAAGGGCCTAACAGAAATAAATAGGACATTCTACCTAAGAACAGCAAGCAGAATATACATTCTTACCAAGCATATGTAGAACATTCTCCAAGAAAGAGCACATGTTAGGCCACACACAAAAAGGTCAAGTATCTTTTTAGACCTAATGGAATGAAACTAAATAACAGAAAGAAATCAGGAAAATTTGTAAATTTGGAAATTAGACCGTGTACTCTTAAATATGTGGTGAGGCAAAAGGGAAACCCTGGGAATTTAAAAAATACCTTTAGACAAATAAAAATGAACACACAACATACCAAAACTTATGGGATATAGTGAATACTGTAGTAAGAGGGAAGGAAGGGAGGAAGGGAGGGAGGAAGATCTTACATCTATAACCTAACCTTACACCTTGAAGAACTAGGAAAAGAATAAGCTAGATAAAGTCAGCAGAAGGAAGTAAATAACAAAGACTAAGCAGAGATAACTAGAGAATAGAAAAAAAAATCAATAAAACCAAGAGTTGGTTTTTTGAAAAGATCAGCAAAATTTACAAACCTTTACCTAGAATAAGATAAACAGAGAAAACAGAAATATCTAAAATTAGAAGTAAAAGAAGAAACTTTATAGATGTCACAAAAATAAGAAAATGTATGACAACACTATGAACAATTATATATAACATATTGGATAAACTAGAGAACTAAATTCCTATAAACATAAACACACCAAGAATAATCTCTTTTCACAAGTGATGTGATCTCAAATATAAAAAGAAATTGAACAACATGGGTGACTCTCAGAAGCATCATGCTATACAGAAAGAACTACTAGAATCAAATTAATATACTCTTTCATTTATATACGATTTAATTAAAGGCAAAAGTATAGTGAAAGTAGGTAGTGACTGCTATGAAAGACAGGACTGCAGAGGGACCTAAGGAAACTTCTGGGGGTGATTGTTTCCAAAACTCGTAGAATTGTACTATTAAAATTAGTGCATTTCTTGCAAGTCAAAACTACTCTAAGATTTCATTTCACGCCAGTCAGAATGAAAGGTATTAAGAATATAGACAACAATAAGTGTTGATGAGGATGTGGGGGAAAAGGCACACTCATACATTGCTGGTTGGACTGCAAATTGATGCAACTAATATGGAAAGCAATATGGAGATTCCTTAGAAAACTTGGAATGGAACTACCATTTGACCCAGCTATCCCACTTCTCGGTCTATACCTAAAGGACTTAAAATCAGCATACTACAGTAAACACAGCCACATCAATGTTTTATAGCAGCTCAGCTCACAATAGCTAAACTGTGGAACCAACCTAGTACCCTTCAATGGATGAATGGATAAAGAAACTGTGGTATATATACACAATGGGATATTACTCAGCATTGAAAGAGAATAAAATTATGGCATTTTCAGGTAAATGGGTGGAGCTAGAGAATAAACATGCTAAACCATTACCCTACGTACATTTGTGACTGCATATATGGTGTGACACTACATTGTGTACAACCATAGAAATGTGAAGTTGTGCTGCAGTTGTGTACAATGAATCAAAATGCATTCTGCTGTCACACATACCTAATTAAAATTTATTAATAAAAAAATTAGTGAATTTCTTTGTAGGTAAATTATGCCCCAATAAGAGTGAACAGATCTTCCTAATTATTTTAGACAATCAACAATGAGAAAATGAACATTTATCAAAAGAGGACATTTATAATAGCAGGTAAATAACTAGAAATTAACCTTTAAATAAGTATAACACGTCTGCAGGGTAAATTAAGGCATACTAAAGATGTAGATATACTGACAGATTTCTTATTTATGGATTAAAGACTCAATATGGTGAAAGTATCATTTCTCAAATTGATTGATAGATTCAATCTTATTCCATAAAAATTCCAGCCTTTTATTTATTTGATTGTAGAATTTATAGGGAAAGGCTATGAATAGTGGGAAAAAACTAAGATAAACTTGCTATACTCTATCTCAAGGTTCATCATGATACAGAATAATTATGACAATATGATAATGTAAAATAATGTAGCAAGCCTAATAACATATGCCCACTGTTACAGATATTTCTGTGGCAGAAGTGCTATGACTGATTAGAAGGGGGAAAACTGACTTTTCAGTAAATCTTGTTGAGTAGTCATTTGGAAAAAAGGAAAGTGAGACAGCTAATTCCCTTCAGTCTCTACCCCACCCTCCAAATCTATTTTAGTTAATTAAAATTCTAGAGGTGAAAGGCAAAGCTGTAATTCTTTTTTACAAGAATGTAGAATGTCTCCATGGAAAGGATTTCACATTTTAACATGTGAAATGAAAACCACCAGCTATAAGGGAAAGGGTTGATATATTTGACTATATTAAAATTAAGAACTTCTGTTATCAAAAGATTGTTTTTAAAAGGTGAAAAGAAAATCAGAGTGGGGGGAAAGATAATGTCTTGCTATAACATTTATTCTCTAATGCAAATTCATATATGATTGGTAAATGGGAGAATGATGTCACTTTTACTGATGTTGCATTAGTTCTTGTGCCATTTCCCTTAGACTATAGTTTTGTATCATCAAGTAGCAGTAAGTAAACATAGACTAAATGAACACAACAGAATGTGGTAACTGAGGAAGACTATACTAGTATCTGTGATGCCATTCTCCTCAGTGTGACTCTTTTCTGTTTGACCGTGTGTTCTGTCTAAAATTGTAGATTGTACAATATTCATTTGTCAGTAGTTTCAATACTTTTACCCCTTTCTGTGTAGCTGTCTTTTTTTCTCATTTTTTAATGACAAATATTTTTGCTCTACAATTTTTTATTGTGAATTTAACATGTCTTTTAAACTGTATTTATATTTTTAGTTAGGATTATATTTTATTTTGTTAGTCTTCTGTTTACAAAGTTGTTTTGAAAATTAAACCCTGACCCATCTTCTCTGTAATTTCTGTTGTTTTGGGTGTATGATTGTGCAATAAGCACTGTTTCAAGAAATCACATTTCACAGGAATGTTCCATATGCAACATACTTATCTGCCAGCAGACCACAATACTCAATACTAAAACAATTATTTCACATTTTAACATCTCTTCAGTTGGAAAACATCTTACAATAAATGTACTCTTTCAGTCATAATTGGCAAGCTTTTTTCCTCTCTTAGAGATAAAATAATACTGCATTTCAGAAACTGCTGGTTAGATTTGACAGTGCATTATAGTATGTACAGTATAAAGAAATATAAATCAATTTTTAAAAGACGACTCAATAGAGCAGAAAAGATTTGAATACTCACTTCCTAACAGGAAATTTATGTTCCTAGTATCTTAGTCCATTTTCTGTTGCCATAATAGAATATCCAAGACTGGATAATTTATAAAGAAAAGAGGTTTATTTTAATTCATGGATCTGCAAGTCTTTAAGCATGGCACTAGTATCTGCTTGGCTTCTTCTGATAATGGCCTCATGGCAAAGGGGCAAAGTGGGCACATGCACAAGAGATGCACATGTGGCAAAAAAGTAAATGGAAGAATTAGGCTCATTTTTTTTTTTTTAACAACTCTCTTGAAAACTAACCCACTCTTTAGGAACTACATTAAATTCTTCATGAGAATGGAGCCCCATGAACTAATTATCTCTTAAGGGATTTACCACTTCTCAACATCATAAGTTTGGGACCAGCCTTCAACATGAGTTGAGGTGGGGACAAATCATTTTCAAATCATGGCAGCCAGTAAATATATAAAAAAGAATGTTTAATCTCATAATGCACTTGCACATTAAGTACACCACAAGGTGCCTTTACACACTCAACACTGAAAAATTTTTAAAACCTAGTAACAAGTATCCTGTGTGGACATGGGAGGAATGTTATTGTATAATTCCACTCACATGAAATTATAAACCTAATATATGTTGCTTAGAAACACATTCCTTAGTCAGTGCAGCCATGGGAAAGGAAATCATCCCAGATGTCAAGATGGTGGCTCCTTTGGGGGATGGAAATTTGAAGGTTTAAAATCAGATGTGCAGGCCTTAGGGTTTTGTCAGTGTCCTATTTCTTCATATGGGTGAAATTACTTTTAGTTTTTCAACTTTAAAATTCATATGCTTTTCTGTGTAATTCAGTACTTTAAAAAAGGAGAATGATCAGTTATATCACTTGTTCATAGGACAGGTAATATGATGACTGAAATTAACCATGGAGTTCAGCCAAGTGAAGACTATGGTTGAACAGAGCACACGTGTCACTGAATGGCTGGGACAACGAGCTGATTGGAATTCACTCAGGAAAGAATGAGAGGGAGGGATTGGAGACACGAGTAAACATTTTAGACATGAATAAAATATCAGTGTAAAAAGGAGAACTGTGGTAGTAAGTGAAAGAGGGGATGTGAAAAGCTTTGCAATATATAAGTATCAGGAGAATAAAAAGGTAAATTTTCTGTAATGTGGAAAGTAGGAGGATGGGGGATTGAAGATAACTTTTTTTATGTATGGGCTTTTGTGAAGAAAGTTAAATTTTATAATATTGTAAAGAGAATTAACATCAAAGCTACTACGTCTTTAGAAATATACATATGTTGTAATCCTATATATCATTCATACCTATAAAAGGAAAGAACCATGAATCATTTTGTTTAATACCACTTTGCAGAAAGAGAATGAATTCCAGAGAGGTTAAAATCTTACTCCAAATTGTGCCATTTTTAATTACCTCAGACTAAAACAGTTCCTCCTGGCCCCTGGGTCAGTCCTCTTTTTGCAGTATTATCCATAACCTGGTTTGCTGTTAAATTGGATTTTATATAGTCATTATATCTAATAGTAGAATTTATTTGGATAATATCTCAATTAGTCTTTGCTGCATAACAGCCCCACAGTGGCTTAAAATACTGTCATGTGTTACTTCTTGTGATTCCGTGAGTTGGCTGGGACCACTCACGCAGCTTCAGTCTTTGGCAGCTCAACTGTGGATAGAGGGGCTAATAAGATGGCTCACTCATGTCTGAGGCCTTGGTGCTGTTTGTCAGCTGGGACTCTGTAATTATTTAGTGGTCTAGCCTGAACTTCCTTGCATGGTGTCAAGAACATTCCAAAAGGGTGGAGGTGGAAGTCTAGACTCCTAAATTTGCTTAACATCATGCTCTCCATTAAATTAATCAAAGCTAGTCATGAATCCAGGTGAGTCTCAAGGGATGAAGCAACAGGCCCCACCTCTTAATGGGAAGGACGTGCTATGCTTGTTCCATCTATTACAGATCATTATAAATAATAATTTTAACCCACTGAATTTACTTCTTAAAGTTAATTTTTATTTAATATGAAGCTAAAAGTTACTGACATAGGGAATCTAATAATATAGTTTGGCTCATATGAGAAACACAAAGTACTTGAAAATGAAAAATTATATTATGCTAAAAAATGTTTTCCAGTGCTTGTATCCTCTTTTATATAAAACAGAATATTTATTTTTAGAAAAAGTTGGGTTAAAAAATGATGATGGGAATTCAATATAGTCTTTGTTGCATGGAATGTTGGCTTAAGCATTATTTTCTCAAGTCATTGCAATTAATGTATTATTATCTTTGTGGATTTTTTTCATGTTACAGAATATAATCGAATGTAATGCAACTAAAATATGAGAGCAATTAAGTTTCCCATTAATTAATCTATAACAATAATAGCATATTGCTAGGCATTACATTATTTGTTTAGAATTTTCACTTAATTTGACAATTATGTACATTGAACACTTCAAGATCTTTGCACTGTGTCAAGACTTGGGGTACTTCGAACCAAACAGACATAATTTCTGCATGCTGCCATACCTTAGGTGAGAATCAGGGAAGATTCTCTAAAGAAATTTTGTAAGCCAAGACCTGAAGGATGATGACTGAGTTAGCAGAAGTGAGAGTAGGAAAAGAAATAGGAATTGCTCTAGGGAAGGAACAAAGGATTCACTTATTTGGAAGTAAGTGAGTGTAAGGGTCAATGAAAGAATTGTGTTGTAGGAGAGAGGATTACTATGGCTAAAGCCTGAAGTGTGAAAGGAGTGAGACAGGAAAGAAACTGGAGAGGAGGCTAAGATTGCTAGAACCTTGTAAATATGCCAGGAATGATGGGAAACCTTTTAAGGGCTTAAAGGATCTTTTGTTGTTGTTTTTGCTCAATTTTTTTTTTTTTAAAGAAAAGTCTCTGACTATAATTTGGTGGGAGTAAGCCAAGGATAGGCAAGTTGATCTGGGGGATCCAACCACACAGGCTGAAGACAGTAATATGAATTAGGTGACTGTGGGAACCAGGAGAAATGTCTCGAGGTATTTAGGACGTGAAATCAACAGCATTTGGTGACTGAATGTTGGAGTAGAAGGAGGAGCCTGAGATGACTGACTCTCAACCTATGTGGAGGAACAGGTTTGGGAAGGCTGTGTCAGACCATATCCAGAGAAAAGCCTGGGTCTTTTTTTGTTTTGTGTAGTATTTAACATGACATTGCTAATATCAGTTCATAAAAGTGATTGATTCTCATTTAGCGAAATTTGTCAGATGTAGCAATACTGCCACAACCTGAATTTATACAGAAGAAAGATTTTACCTTATTATAAATTCCTTAATATATAGAAGTTTAGTGATCTGTTGCTGTAATCAGTTTATAAATCAGTTTACTTAACAGTGATTTTTTAAAATTGCTTAAAGAGAATAACGGTTAAGATGAAATATATGAATACCTATCTTAAACCTTTGGTTAGTTTAAAATAACTTCATAATATTTATCCAAATTTTTAAATAAAGGACATTAAAAGACTTATAAAAATTGCTTCTCTTTTTTGTTATCTTTATGACTCTAGTAAATAGAATGTAAGTTTACATTTATGCTAGGAAAGAAAAATAAGATACATACACAGGACAACTACTTAAAAATGAAGTGTGTTGCCAGAGTGTGGTGATACAAACCTGTAATCCCAGTGTCTCAGTAGGCTGAAGCAGGAGGATCACAAGTTCAAGGCCAGCCTCAGCAATTTAATGAGGCCCTAATCAATTTAAGGAGACCCTATCTCAAAATAAAATATAGAAAAGGCTTCGGATGTAGCTTAGTGGTAAAAGGCCCCTTGGGTTCAGTCCCCAGTACTTAATTAATTCTGTCTTACACAATATGTGCAAAATATCACATTGTACATCACAAGTAGACACAATTTTTGTCAACTTTTACTTGAATAAAGTTGGAGGGAGGAAATGAAGTCTCTTAATGGTGGATTTATTTCTACTTATTGTTAAGTAATGATAATTGAGATTAAATGTTGTGTTTTAAGAGATTAAGCCTTTTTTAGCACTAAAATTATTTTAGTGGTTTTTTTTTTTTGGTTCTGAATTTCATGGCTATCTCTAGATTTTATTAAAGTATATTTACTCATTCTACATTTATTGTCCTACTTTCACCTAATAATGTTAAGTTGCCTGAAATTTTCTGATCCTCATTCTAGCAAATGCAATATATCCAATAGTCTGTGCCTCTATAAACTGAATTTTCTGATACTCTGAATATTTTGTAAGTTTAAAAGTACTTTGCAACCTATTTTTTTTTCTTTTTTCTTTTTTCTTTAGGCACTACAAGGGCCCCCAGGGATGGGGAAGTTCCAGGGGTGGACTATAATTTCATTTCTGTTGAACAGTTCAAAGCACTGGAAGAGAGTGGAGCATTGTTAGAAAGTGGAACTTATGATGGTATGTCCCCTAATATTAACAACACTCAGAAAACTATCTGAATGATGAATTATTTCAGAGGGAACTTGATCAGTAAAATACTATTTCTAAAAATTTCTTAGGAAAATTTTCCTTTGATGAGGAGATTTTATAATTTGCTAAATAAGATGGGATTAAACCAAAATAGAAACATTTCTTCATATTATAAATTTAATTGTAAATAATATACTAAAAATCAAACTGACTAGCATGCATATTTCATAGTAATTTACAGTCATCATCAGAACTCAACAAGCATTTATTGATTGCTCTCTATTGTGGTTGGGAATAAAAATCTGTATACTTATAAAAACCTGTGTGTACCTTGACTATCTTGGAGAAGGGAACATATAACTTGCTGGGAGGTGGGCAATAAAAACAGAATAATTGGTTTTCTTTTAATATCTCTACCCACTTGATTCCAGAAAGTACAGTTGAGATCAGTTTCAATTTTTAAATGATTCTCTTAGGCCTATTTATTTTTCCTTATGTAACATGCTTTTTTCCTGGCAAGCTTATCCACTCCATAGCACCCTTTACTTTTCCATCTTTGCTTTATCATGCTATTATAATTGCCTATTCCATAAACTCTGATCATGTCTTTCTTACTTGATATTATCTTCAGGGCCTCAGATGATGATGAATAATATCTAACCCTAAATACAACATATCCACATTTGTATTTTAATTCTTCATAATTTCTCTCTGTAGCAGTACCCCAAGCTCAAAACAGTGGAGTCATCATTTACTTCCTCCCTTTTCTTGCACTTCACTTCAGTCAGTTACCACATCTAGTCATTTCTTCCTTTGTACCCACTTTCACAATGCCCTTCTTTTCACCTTCACTATCTCATTGAAGCCTACTGGATCAGCTCATGTCTGGCCTATTGCAGTTGGTCTCTTATGTTCAATTTCTTCCTCTGTCCAATCCAACCTGTCCATTGCTACCATGCTGATCCTCCTTAAGCACCCTTCTGATCATGTCCCTCTCCTATTTAAAATCTTCAGGCATTTTTTACCTGACAAGTGTTATCTAACTATCCTTTCTGGGTTTAGCTACCATGACTCCCTCATTCATTCATTCATTCATTCATTCACTCATTCATTTTGTCCTATTTCATTCATTCAGCAATCATTTGTTAAGTACCTACTATGTGCCAAACACTGTAAGAGAGCCTAGTAGTACTGGGGTGAATAAGACTGAAATGCCACTGCCTTAATCCTCTCTCTTAGTGGGGGAAAATAGTCAGCAAAACAAAAAACTATAAATTGTTATGAAGAAAACAACAACAAAGGATTTAAAGAAATGAATAGGAATATCTTCCTCAGAGAAGATTCCCAGTGAAGGCTTAGAGGAAAGGACAGCTGCTTGTTTGTTTTGACTTTTACACAGATAGCCTCCCTCTTATAATTAATCATTCTGATGTGTTTAATATGTATGTTTTTATGTGTGTTCTTGCACAATGTATATTATGTCTTGTGTGCATATTTATTGTTTACAACTGAACTGTGTCATATATATTTATCATTCAGATTTTTATCATTTCATTTATTACTTTGTTTTTAGATACACCCATGTTGATATACTGTATTTGTGTGTAATCCATTGCACTTAACTTAATTATTCTCCTAGTGATGGCCTTCCTTCAAACTCCCTGTTACTATAAGTAAAGATGAACGTTCTCACATGTCTTTTTACAAATGTATGAGAATGTCTGTGGAATATATACCCAAGAGCCGAGTTATTGAGTTGTAGACTGTATATATCCTTGTCTGATGAAATAGTTTTGGTGCCTCCAGTCTCTTTTCTCCCTAGAAGTACCCAAAGGTTTCTGTAGCAGCTATAATAATGGCACCATCTCCCAGTACCTGGCATTATTCAGTTACATAATTTTGCCAATCTAATGGTTATAGAAGTGGTATCTCATTCTAATTTTAGTTTCTCTGGTAGTCAAGAGAGTCTGAGCATTTATCCATGTGCCTATTAGTCTTTTGAACTTCTGCAAATTATGCACTACACTCATTTTCTTTGTTCATTTTTTCCCAAGTTGAGATCTCAGTCATATTCTGATTTATAGGTTTTCCTTAGATATTTAGATATTACTCTCTTACTAGATGTAGATATTTTCTCCCATTCTGTCACCTGTTAATCTTGTCTTGTATTTCTTCATTAAACAGAATTTTTAAAATTTAAAAATCAGGGCCTGGGGTTGTGGCTCAAAGGGAGAGCACTCGCCTACCGTGTGTGAGGCACTGGGTTCAATCCTCAGCACCACATAAAAATAAAATAAAGATATTGCATCCACCTATAACTAAAAAATAAATTTAAAAAAAATTAAACATCAGTTCATTACTGTTTTTTTTTTTTATAATTGTGCTTTTCAAGTTTTGTTTACAAAGTCTTCTGTCCTTAAAGTACAAAAATACTTTTAGATTTGCATCCATGAAGCATAAGAACTTGGTATATGATAAAGTGGCATATTGCATATTTTCAGTTATTGTCTACTGTGTGCTTAGTTCAAAGGAAATGTAAATTAAAACATTATATATTTAATTTTATTTTTTGGCTACTAGGGATTGAACTCAGAGGTGCTTTGCCCACTGTACTATATCTCCAGCCCCTTTTTTACTTTTTTATTTTGAGACAGTGTCTCCCTAAGTTTCTCAGGCTGGCCTCAGCCTCCTGAGTCACTGGGATTGCAGGTGTGTGCTACAACACATGGCTCAACAATCATACCTCATTTCACACCTATCAGATTGGCAAAAAAAAAAAAATTAAGTCTAATAATTGCAAGAAATTGAATTTTCCATACATGCAAGAGTATAAAATGGTACAGTCGCTTTGGAGAACATTTTGGCAATAACTGGTAAATTCAGTAACTGACCTAGCAGTTCCTTCTCTAGATATGTACCCTAGAGAAACTGTTTTCCATGTATTTATGTACACAGGAGCCAGAAATATCATTATAACACTGTTTGAAATAGTGACAGAATAGAAATAGAAATAACTCTTCTGTAGATGGGGAATGAATAAAATGCATTTTTTGTTCATAAAGATGGATTTATGATTTATGGATTTATTACACAGAAGTTGAATAAAATATGTTTATATGTATAACATGGATATGTTCTTGAAATATAATTGAATAAAAAGAAAGTTACAAAAGTATATGTACAATACATTCTTTATGAAAATAATGAAACATTATGAAAACACCCAGACTTTTGCTGAAAACAATAATATTTATTTGTTTTGGATGCATGTATATATACCCTAGATGTATACAGTATTTAGGAAGAATGACATGTACCAACTTCAGGACAACTCAGGGAGGCAGTGGGAAGGATTGGTCAGGAAATTAGGGCTTCAATTGTATTTGCAATTAGGTATGTATATCCTCAGAAAGAAAGAAGAAAAATTTCAAAGAAATCTTGCAATGGTACTATCTGGATAATGTGTATGTAAATAAGTATAAATATATAAATATTTATATATGTAAACATATAAATAAAATATATATTTCTAATATGATTCTAATATTGTTATCTATAATTTTATGTATATTTGAATTATTTAATTGTTGGTAATTCTATTATAAAAGTGCGACAGCCTTTGGAAGAAAAAGAAAAGTTCCAAAAAATTTTTTAATTTTTTCTGTTAATAATTACAGTCAGGGTTTACAAACCTTGGAATTTTATACCTTGCCATCTGGAATGCTAATATTTATCAATGGTTTGAGATTACTAAGCCCAATGATTAATTTTTTTTGTACTATGGATTGAACCCAGGGGTGCTTAACTACTGAGTCATATTCCCAGCCCTTTTGATTTGATTTTTTATTTTGAGACAGGATCTCATTAAATTGCTTAGGATCTTGCGAAGTTGCTAAGGCTGGCTTTGAATTTGCAATCCTCCTGCTTCAGCCTCCCAAGCCACTGGAATTATAGGTATATGCAATGATTACCTTTCTAAACAAGGAAACTGCCAAAATTTATTCTGAAGTTTTGAAATCTTTGCAGTGATTATGGATAGCAGCTCTAATATCTTGCATTTTTCCAATTTTCCCCTTAGGAAAAAGTTAAACTTTCTAGAGTTAGATAATAATTATTAAATTTTTAGTGACTATGGATGACTACCATCATCCTTAGAAAAGTAGACTTTTTATTTCTGTCACAGGATATATCCTTATTCCTTCAGAGTATGATTATTGGCCACAATAAAGGAAAAATGAGATCCTAGAATATTTTATTCCCTGGCCACCCCTCTATTTGGATTATTTCTGTACTCTGCCCAGAGAAGTAGTAACCAGTATTTGTGTTTTTGTTGGTGGTAGTGGTTTTCCGTGTGTGTGTATGTGTGTGTGTGTGTGTGTGTGTGTGTGTGTGTATAATTTTTTTAGCTGGACACAGTACCTTTATTTTTTATTTATTTTTATATGGTGCTGAGGATCTAACCCGGTGTCTCAAACATGCCAGGTAAACACTCTATACAACCGAGCCACAACCCCAGCCCCATGTTGTCGGGTTTTTTTCTTTTTCTTTTCTTTTTTTAATAGTTGGTATGGAATCTAGAGTCTCACAGAGTCGGGAGAGTGCTCTGCCACTGAGCTACTTCCCAGCCTTAACCTGCTTTTCCATTGGTTTTGTACTTAGGACCCAGGAAATTTGCAAAGTCTGGAGTGTGTTAATACAAATTTTTGCATCTATCTTTGTGAAATAAGCAACCATTTCAAACATGGATTTGGAAACAAGGGAGTAGATGAGTGGGAGAGGCAGTTGTAGTTTAAAAGTTTTTTAGTTTGAGTTTATTGTTTTGTCTTGACTATTTAATGACTCCACTCAAAATTAAACTTTCAGGAATTAATTTTGACACTTTCTCCCTCAAACATTCCCAACCTAAGGTTAACTGTGTCATTTATAAATGAGTCTTAGTGCTACAGGTAGCAACCTATGATTTTTTTCTACCCAGGAAAAAAATGCATCTACCTCATAAATTGACCTTATATATATGAGCATCTTAATTATCTCCCTAGCTTCAAAGAATTTGATTGAAAGTTGTGGATTTTTAAAATAAAATATCATGAGTATTTTACTTTCTAATCATATTTACTTTTTATAAAATTAGAATAACAACTAATATAAGGTCACACCTAGTGGAAGCTACACACTGTTAATGTAACTATGCTTTCCTATTGTGTTGGGCTGCCTCAAGGAAGGACAATTTGAGAAGATATTCAGTTGTTTTCCTTCTACTCTGGAATGTTTATTTTTACCGCAAAAACCACTGATCGTCAGGAGAAAATTAATTTCTTGCTTTCATGAGAATAAGCCAATATTGAATTAGACTAATAATGTCACTATTTGTTCAATAGATTGTCAGATAATATAATTAGAATGCTCAGAAAATTTTAAAATTTTTAAAGTAAAAATTATATCAGCAATCCATATTTCTTTGCAAACTGCTTAGTTCTTAGCTTTATCCTTTGCCCACATATTTGCTCATCTTACTAAAGTAATACATTATGTATATTAAAACAAAATTATTTGAGTTATTTTTATTGTCTTTACCTCCCACCTTTTGTACTAGTTCGTCTTACATGACAGCTTTGATGCTTTTAAATTTACAAGTTAGGTCCTAATTCAAAGCCCATGTAAAGCAAGTCTTGTAGGAGCAATAATCAAGACAGAGAGAGGGGGAGGGAGGGAGGGAGGAAGGAAGGAAGGAAGAAAGGATCAATCAACTTCCTGGCCTTAGTAGTATTCAAATGTTAGATGATATATGATAAAGGGCTCTTGAGAAATGAGTTCTTTCTGTTATTTCTACCTCCTTCTCTCACAAGGAGTGCTTAGGTCGACCTTTTGGACAATGGTAGATATTCCAAAACGTCAGTGTAAGAATCAGTAGGGATATACTGTAGGCCATATTATTCTGAGTCGATTCAGCATGAAGATTTCAGCTGCTATTATTTTGTCCACTTCAGGAAACTTCTATGGAACTCCCAAGCCTCCAGCAGAACCCAGCCCTTTCCAGCCAGATCCAGTTGATCAGGTCCTCTTTGATAATGAGTTTGACACAGAATCCCAAAGAAAACGAACAACATCTGTCAGCAAGATGGAAAGAATGGACAGCTCTCTTCCTGAAGAGGAAGAAGATGAAGACAAGGATGCTATTAATGGCAGTGGAAGCACAGGTCAGTAAACACATGAACAACTTCTAATGGATGTTATGGGTTGGCTGTACTGACATTTAATTGGAAGTAGTAAAATTTTTGCTGAAACATGGAAAGCTTCCAATGTTTTGAGAAGGCTGTGTGTAGAGTAATGTATATTTTCTGTAGAGCATCTATAAACTAAAATGGGTTGTCCCAATTTTAATAAATGTATGAAAACCTACCAGTAATAAAATAATATACCATTACTCTTATTCCTTAAAATATTTGAGGTTCATCTTTGATTCTGGAATAGGGAAATCTTATTGACTTACGTCCTATTTTATAGGATAAAAGCAAAATATAGATGTTTTATAATGTACCTTTAGCTCAAACAAAAGTACTTGGAAGTTTAGATATATGCCAGTAAAAATTATCCAAAAGGTTTGTTAATATTTTTATTTAAATTCTGAATTCACTCAAAAAATTTTATTTTTTTGCTTTGACGCTCTTATTTTTTCATTACATATAAAACCAACAGAAATTTAGTGGTGAAATATCCTATTCAGTATCCCTAAATAATTTTGTGATTCTTAAGTTTGTAACTGGGAGTGTACCAAAAACAGTGCCTGGCACAAAGTAGGAACTAAAAAAAAAAATTGTTCATGTCCCCAAGTTTGCATATCATGTCCCCATCTCCATATCATTTTCCCAAAGGACCTTGATCTTTTCTTCATCGGTTATTAAAATTTGCCATTTAGTGCTCACTTTTGGCAGCACATATACTAAAATTGGAACGATACAAAGATTATGGCCCCTGCACAAGGATGACACATAAATTTGTGAAGCATTCTATATTTTTTTGGTGGTGTTGTTTAATTTATACAGAGGACATTTTTTTCAGAGCTTGAGAAGAGAAAATAAATAGCAGAATGATAACCTATTGACTACAATAATCAATGTTTCCCAATACTTGGTAAAAGATAGGGAGATTTTCAGTCCTTGAAGCCAGGGGTTTAAAAACAAAAAGAAACAAACAAACAAAAAACCACAAGTAGGTTATTCAAATTATTTCCAACATACATTTTCTAATGAAATGAGAGAAATTAATAAAGAATATTTTTCACATGTGAAAAAAATTGCCATTTACATTATATTTATTGTTTTAATATATTCATTGTTTATTTCCCTCTCCAGATTGGGAGTTTTATTTTATCATTCTAACTTCTCACACAGTTGTGCCACATAACATGTTTAATGTTAAATGAATTACATTATATATTTGGGTGTAAAGACTGAAATTGGGGTTGGAAAGGTTTAAGGAAATTTATACATAATTCTTTAGAGATTACTAAGGGAAATTATCATATCATAATATGATATGATAGACTTTTAATATTCATGTCAAATTTGCAGTCCCACAAAATTAATTCTGTTAATATTTTAAAATGGTGAACAATAGGATTAGAGACCATGAATCTGTCCCAGTAGGGAATTATATATTCTTGACTTAGGGGGAAAGAAGATTCTTTTTTATTTTTTACATCCAAATGCAGAGCTTTATGGTGATCACTGTGATTCCCTAAGAGATAAACCTATCTGTAATATCAATAGTTTATGCTAGTCATGTACGACAGTTGTTAAACCAGATGTTTCATACTCTGATATTAATATTTAAAGAGAGCACATCCAAGAGTGTGTGGGAGTCAGTTTGTACACTCTCTATTGTGTTTAGGTACCACAGGATTTTACATTAGGTTATATATTTCTTTGTAAGAGAAAATATTCCAAGTATTTAAATGAAAAACCAGAAAATTGTTAAGGAGTAGAAGTAGGGAAAAGGTAGGTAGTGCCTTATTTGTATACATCAATACATATTTTATATCTTGCTAAATATTTAACCCCAAAGGTTGCTAATATGCCCACAAAGGATGACGTATGTTATGTTGTGATGCTAAAATTTTTTTCCAAAATAAGTATAACATAAACAGCATCTTCCCAAGTCATTGGATGTTATACAAACTCCCTTACTCAATCACTTGGAACTATATTAGAAGTATTATAGATCATAATACTTATTTCCCAAGAATGTGACTCCCTTCCAGATTGATTTCTATTTTAGGTATCTTTTTTTTTTATTTTTGTGCATAGAAAATAAATCATGCATTTTGTTTATTTTTTATTTACTCAACAAATATTTGTTGAGTGCCTTCTAAACTACTAACTGCCAGCTAGCCATTTGTACTAAATACTGGGAATAAATCAGTGAACAAAACAGACAGAAACCCCTGTCCTGATGGACTTTACCTGATAATGGGAAAGTCAAGAGATTCAGAAGTGGTCTGCATAAATGAATATCAGGTGGTGTGTTAGCCGGTACAAAAGAGAAAAGTAAAGTAGAGGAGAATGGATGAGAAATAGTGGAGTCAAACCAGGCATAGTGGCACACACCTGTAATCCCAGAGACTCAGGAGGCTGAGGCAGGAGGATCATGGATTTGAGGCCAACCTCAGCAATTTAGGGACACCCTAAACAACGTAGCAATACCCTCTCTCAAAAATAAAAAGGACTGGAGATGTGGCATAGTGGGTTCAATTCTTGATACCAAAAAAAAAAAAAAAAAAAGAAGAAAAAGAAAAGAAATAGGTCAGGGTTTGCAATTTTAAATAGGCAGAAAAGACTTGAAATAAATAAATAAACTCTAAATATCTGAGAGAAGAGCTTTCCAGACAGAGAAATGTCCTGAGTTGGAAGCATGCCTGCAATATTCAGACAACAGCAAGGAAACCAGTGTGGTTCAGTGCAGCATAGACAATGTACTATGTGTGATTGGAGCAGAGAGATGGAAGACAGAAGAGCAGGATAGAAACCAGTATGGTCAGTCAAATAATGAGGGGTGGGAAGGAATGCATATTACACAAGGTCTTGTAGGTACTTAGAATAATTTTGGCTGTAACTGAAATTAGAAACTATGATAAGGTTTTGAGTAAAAGAGTACACAACCGATTTAACAGGCTCATTCTGCATACTGTGTTGAGAATAGACACAGGATGGCAGGGTATTAACGTTTAGAGTTACTATTGATATATGGTTTGTACTTCCAGCCATGTTTGATTATTTATCCTTTTTTTTAAATTTAGTTTGTTTCTCCATGATTATCTTCCCCCCCGCCCTCTGTCTTTACCGAGGCACTTCCCACTGATGGTTTTGGTTATTGTTTTTCATTTCTTCCTCATGTAGTGTTTTGCTCAAGATGCTTTGCAATGCTGGTTTTCTGGCTGCAAATTCTTTTAACTTTTGTTTATCATGAAAGATTTTTATTTCGTTGTCATACCTGAAGCTTAATTTTGCTGGATACAGAATTCTTGGTTGGCATCCATTGTCTTTCAGTGTTTGAAATACATTGTTCCATGACCTTCTTGCTTTCAGCGTCTTTGATGAAAAATCCGTTGTTAACCTTATTGGTTTACCCCTAAATGTAATCTGCCTCCTTTCTCTTGTAGCTTTTAATATTTTCTCTTTGTTCTGTATATTGGATATCTTCATAACAATGTGTCTTGGCGTTGGTCTACTGTGATTTTGTATGCTCGGTGTCCTGTATGCATCTACAATTTGTATATCCGTTTCCTTTTTTATTTCTGGAAAGTTTTCTGTAATTATTTCATTCAGCAGGTTACTCATTCCCTTGGTTTGAAACTCTATACCTTCCTCTATCCCGATGACTCTTAAATTTGTTTTTTTTATGTTATCCCATATCTCTTGGATGTTTTTCTAGTGATTTTTTACCTGCCTTTCTGAGTTGGCTAGACTCTTTTGAAGATGATATATTTTGTCTTCATTATCTGACGTTCTGGCTTTTACTTGCTCCACTCTGTTAGTGATACTCTCATTTGAGTTTTTAATTTGGTTTATAGTTTCCTTCATTTCTAGAATTATTGGTTGATTTTTTTTATAATCTCTATCTCTTGATAAAGATGCTTAACTTCTTCTTTTATCTGTTTATGTAATTCGTTTTCAATGTGTTCTTTCACTGTTTGAATTTGCTGTCTCATATCCTCTTTAAGGTTCCATTCCATCTGTCTAAGGTATTCCTTGAGTTCTTTATATGACCATTTTTCTGATGACTCTAGGTCCTCCTGAATATTTAGGCTGTCCTGCATTGTTTGTACTCCTTTTCTTCCTTGCTTCTTCATACTGCTCATGTTACTTCTAATTCTGTTTGACTGCTGAGTTACTGTTTACGCCTATAAATTTATTTGATGCTTGGGAGGAAAGGTATTAGAAGGGAAGAAGTCACTAAAGAGAATGAGAGTAAGCAGGTAGAATTCAAGGAAGGGGGAATAAGAAAATTGAAAAGAAATGAAAAGACAAAAGAAGAAAAAAGATAGGAAATTTTAAAAAAAATTTTTAAATAATAATAAAAAAATTAAAATTAAAATTAGAAGAAAAAATTTTTTAAAAAATTTAAAAAACAACAAGAAAGAAAAATGAAAATGAAAAAAAAACCCAAATCAAAAAAAAAAAAAAAGCTAATAAATGCAGTCTTAGAGTTTGATTAACTTCTCTTCCAGTAGGTGGCGCTGTGCCCACCAGGCCAAGCTTCTCCTGTCAATACGCGGGAACCAATCACTGTGCAGCAGGTGCTCCTCCCAGACTGGGCGAGTCTCCAATCTTGAGTGCCTAGGGCCTCCTCTTGTGTCTAGTCACTTCCTCACTTTTCCTCTAGCCAGGCCCCTCTCACCCGTGACGCTCACCACAATACTGGCTACACGCCAGGTCTGCTGCTCCTGGGAGCCCTGTTTTCATGAATGACTGGACACACTCTCCCTGTTTGCCATTCCCTCAGACCCTAAGTTTGTAGAGCTTGGGGCTGAGAACCCTCAGCGAATTTTACTTGCCCTCCGGTAGCCACGCCCCCAGTAGCTGGTGCAAGAGACCTCAGTTGTCAGCACTGGTGGGAGCGGTAGCCCGGAGTTCCAGGCCACGGGTCCCGCGCCACTTCTGAGAATTCCCTCGGTCTGGCTGTCGCGCTCACGGGAGAGCTGGGAGGGGCCCTTGTGGGAGAGCTGGAAGGGGCCCTTAAGGTTTCCCCGATGTGTGGAGAGGGAAGGCTAGGGGATTACACACCTGTAGCCGCAGGATTCAATGAAGTTATCTCCTCCGCCGCATTCTGGTGACGTCAGTTCTCTGCCATGGTGGTATCTCTTGCAAATGGCGACAGTTCGTTTCCCTTTGCCGGGTGACCAATGCAACGGGTGGGTCCTTACTGTCTCTCCCAAGCCCCGTTTCAAACCTGTGGCCACTGCCTATGAAGGCTCCATTGGCATTTACCTCTGTAGGATCAGAAGGGCTGACCAGTTGTTTCGGCCGGATGGATTAGTGCTGAATCACAGCTGTTAGTCTGCGGGAAGCAGGCGAATGGGAGCTTGAATTCAGCCGATCCGGGCTCAGTGTGTGTTCTGAGAGGCCCAGACTGTTCGCCCCAGATCCACGTCAGCTCAGCATTGCCTAGTGATCCTGAGCAAACAGCATTTAGACTGTTTACGCCTCCCTATGCCCGCACAGCTGAAGAGGTCAGAGACTTGATCTCTCCGCGCCTGCCGCCCTGTTGGATCTCCTTGAAGTTTTTACAATGATATTATTGTGTAACATCATTTAAATTCTAGAAACAAATTGTGAGTGCATGAATTATTGACTTCCTATACAATAACCAAATTTTAGTGAACTTGCTTATATTATAGAATCTGGGACTCTAAAAGGATTTTAATATTACCCTAAAATTATATTTAACAACGAAGTCTAATGAGTATAATTTTATTATTTATTTAGTTAGTTGGTAGGTAAATGCCCTACCTCTGAGCTATATCCCCAGCCCTTGAGTGTAATTCTTTTTTTAAACTGTCAATGGACCTTTATTTTATGTATCAGTTTATTTATATGTGGTGCTGAGAATTGAATCCAGTGCCTCACACATGCTAGATAATCACTCTACCACTGAGCCACAACCCCAGCCCCTTGAGTATAATTTTTAAAGACAAATTTTATTTAAAGGCCTGTTTTAAAAGTGTATGAGCATGGTTCTGAGGTTGTAGCTCAGTGCAAGAGTGCATGCCTAGCATGTGTGAGGCACTGGGTTCGATTCTCAGCACCACATATAAATAAATTAATTAAAAAATAAAAAGTTCATTGACAACTAAAAAAGTGGTTTTTAAATGTATGAGCAGCTTAGTGTAGCAGTTAAGAGCAAAGGCCACTTAGATTCAAATCTTAGCTTTGGGGTTGGGTTTGTGGCTCAGTGATAGAGCGCTTGCCTAGAATATGTGAGGCACTGGGTTCAATCCTCAGCACCACATAACTATAAATAAATAAAAATAAAGTATATTAAAAAAATCCTAGCTTTGCTATTTAATGACTATGTAACCTTGACTAAGTTAACTTAACCTCTCTTTTAGTTTTCTCAATTTATAAAATGAGTTTAATAATAATATATACTGGGTTGCTGTGAGGATTATGAGTTAATGTTAATCACTTAGAATAGAGCTTGACATATGCATAATTATGTATAAATACTGGTGATGCTACTGTTAGGATTTATACTGAATTGAATCCACAGTTGTTTTGTTGCTACTCTCCCAGACTAGCATCAGATATACTCTAGGGGTTAATGTGAATTAGTAAATAAAAAGAATTGGGTATGTTTATTTGTTATCTCAAAATTTATAGCAGAATGTGGACATAATAAGTAAATTTGAAATATATAATTGCACAAATATGTGTGTGTGTGTATGTGTGTATATATATATGAAATGAAAGCGGATCTATTACACCGAAATAGAGGTTCAGCCAAGAGATTTATTGGAAGCAAGGAGATGGCTGCCCACCCACTAGAGTGGGGACAGCAGCTGCACACTCATCCTCACTGGGTTAAGTAGGTCTGTTAGAGGACCGGCACGAGCTGATTAGGCCTGAAAATTCAAAGGGGCAATGCTCTCTCGTGGGGTTTATATATTTTATATATATACATATATAAAAAATGTTTGGCATTTTGTTAGAAATGAAGAGGGACTTAAAGAAGAGTATAACTCTGCCTACTTTTCATGCTGTTCTCTTTTGAACAATGACAGAAAACAGAGAGAGGCATTCTGAGTCATCTGACTGGATGAAGACTGTTCCAAGTTATAACCAAACAAATAGCTCCGTGGACTTTAGAAATTATATGATGAGAGATGAGACTCTGGAACCACTACCCAAAAACTGGGAGATGGCCTATACTGACACGGGGATGATCTACTTCATTGAGTAAGCAAATGTCTGTATCTCTTCTAATCTGCCCTGTCACTGTGAGGATTGTCTGGAATGGTGTTAATCTCATTTTGGTTGTGTGCCTTTCATTTCTTTTTCTTTGTTTAAAAATGTTTTTTATACAAGTAAGAGTTGATTTTTAATCTAGGTATTTCCCTGGATACCATTTCATTTTATTTGACTTGGATAAAGGAAGAATATATTTGACCTCTATTTTATAGAAGTAGGGAGATCGAAAATACACTCATCACTAATGATGGAAAATGTAAAGAATAAAGGAGGCTTAGCTTTGCCCTTTTTTTTTAACTTTAGGGTAGATCATCCAACTTCATAAGCATATTAAGAATTATCATCATGGCAGAGTACATATTATTATCTTAACTAAGTATTGTCAGTCCTAGAATTTAGGTTTGATGTATTCAAACAATATAGGTAAATAATATAGGAAGAAATTTCACTGATCCTCAGAGTAACTGATACACTATAGATGCATAAAAGTAAAAATTTTTATGGAAAGCATTATTAATGTAATATTCATAAAGTACTGAATACCACATGATTAGATCAACCTAAAACTGAATGTTGTTTGCATCAGAGAATAATATTATGCAAATAATTTACTAAAAGTTTCATTATGAAGTTTTTTTAAAATTTTTATGCACTTGTTATTCTCATTTAAAGCAGTGTGTTCAGAGTTAGAAGATTAATATAGTGAAGTTATAGAATATTGACAAATAACAGTTAAGTATTGAGGACTGGGCACTACACATAAAGAATATATATTCAGAAGTTAATTAAGATGAGGGACTTGAATCTGTTTCCTCAAATGGTTCTAATTCCAGATCCTTCCCATAGAATAAGCACCTTGCTGTACTAAGTAGCATTTAGTATTCAAGAAACATAGATCTTGAGTATATGTTATTCTCTTTACCATATGCAGAAATTAATAAATTTATATAAACATTATACAAAACAGACATACAAGATATACTTCTCTCTATGGAATTTAAGGGATACTTTTTTTTAAAAAGTATTGGGAAGTGAACCCAGGTGAATTCAACCACTGACCCACGTCCCCAGTCTTTTTTTATTTTTAATTTTGAGGCAGGGTCGCCTAAGTTGCTTAGGACCTCACTAAGTTTCTGAGGCTGGCTTTGAACATGCAATCCTCTTGCTTCAGCCTTCTGAGCCACTGGGATTACAGGTGTATGCTACCACACCCCAGAAACTTAAGGGATTCTTTAAGGTTAGAAGTGGCTAAAATATCTTTAGAAACAGATTATGAGACATTGGATCTGACAATACTTCACTCAACAAATAGAGATAAGTAAGTATGTTATGGAGGTGCAGAGAATGTATAAAAGAATTCTCTTTATAGTTTAATATTATTTGAATGTATTAAAAACATAAATGTAAGGCCCAAACTATAAACTTTCTAGAGGAAAAGCTTCATGACATTGGATTTGGCAGGAACTTCTGACACCAAAAACAGAGGCAACAAAGCAGGATAGACAAGTGGGACCACATCAGACTTGGACACTTCCACACAGCAAAGAACACTGGCAGGAGAAATTATCTTCATATTGGATAAGGGGTTAATATTTAGAATACTTGAAAATTTACTCTAGATAAAGCTATAGTCAATATGTTTGATTTGTGTTTAACTAGCTTGGTGTATTTGTGTTAAAGTCTGCATCTGTAAGAAAAGAATATTAACATAGGTCCATAGTCTTTAGTTATTACAGGTTAGGAATAGCCTGAAAACAGCTCTTTTTTTTAACCTTGGGAAATATCAGGCAAAATTCAACAGGATTGCCTTTATCTGCTGATTTAATCAATAAAATTTTGGCTCATTGGAATCAAAGTTGGGCTTTTCTCATATAGCAGTTTTGAGTTTGGGTTAGCAGGATACCTCCATGGTTTTGTTGTGGGTTTTTTCCCCTCTAACCATCTGTGTACTCCTAGACCTCTTTGAGTTCCGATTCCTTTCATTTTGTTAAAACTGACTTAACTGATTTTTACTTGGAGAGATTATCTCTCTGAAAGAGTGAAATAAGCACAGACTTTCTAGAAACACTCTCCATTTTTTTTTCTACATAGATTACCTGTTATCAGCAGACCAAAAAAAAAAAAAAAAAAAAAAGCCACGTTCATATATCTCTCTAAGCAGCTCTGGGGTTAGAAAAGGCATAGGAGATACGGTTAATGCCCTGAAATCACTGACTTCATCTCCTAAGAGTGGACAAGGCAGAGAGTACTGAGTTTATCTCATGTTAAAGATACTGAGGAAAAAACGTATTCACATAGTTATTCTAACAGTTCTTTAATAATTAATTTACATTTTGTTGCCATCCTATATATTCTTCTGCAAATTTTTCTTCTTTAATATCTTTGTATTTCAGAGACTTAAGCTAACAGTGTCTACTTAGCAGTGTGATAATTTCATTTTAGCATTACTTTTTACTGCATGGTGACTTGACCTGAAGCTGGCTGACTGGCTTGTAATGGAATTAAACAGACACTGCTCTCTGAAAGTATCTTTGACTTGTATAGAAAGAAGCAGGGTCAAGTTATTTTTTTTTCTCCCCCCACCCTGGCCCCCTGCAGGATGAACAAACACATTGTTTTTCCTTGCATGTTGCAGAAACAGCCACTTTAAAACTTTTATTTTATCCTATTTATTGTAAGGAGTCCCTGTGAGGGCAGAAATTTTGTCTGATAATTTGTCTCTATATTCCTAGACCCCAGGACAGTACATATATATCATAGATACTCAAGAAACAGTATTTTTCTGAAGGAAGAAAAGAAGAAATTCAGCCAGCAAGCTAATAAGGTTTTAAATGCAACTTAGCTGGCTAGGTGATGCAGTCTATGACTCTGTGCCCACCCTTTGAAATGTTTTTGACTGCTTGAAAAAGTGTTTTTCTGTACTTGGCAATTGATCCCTTCTTTAAAGTCTTCATTCTCAAATTAGTGCCTCTAGCATTATCTTTCTGTCTTGGTAGTTTTGAAGTAACAGACTGAGAACAATAAGATTATTGAATTTGAGGAATACAAATGGAGGCTGTAGGAGATAAATGTTCCAATACCATATGCTTTTTAGTCACTTTTAATCTTAGCTTTGGAATTACTTTTCTTCCTCTTTATTTTGCTATTTCTAATTGAGATCTTTATTCTACAGCCACAATACCAAGACGACCACCTGGTTGGATCCTCGTCTCTGTAAAAAAGCCAAAGCCCCTGAAGACTGTGAAGATGGAGGTAGAGATTCAGAATTTTTTTATACTATGCGTATCCTCTTAATCCTTTCTTACTCTTCTTGCTTAGTGAGTTTTTCAAAACCCTAAACAAACCATAATGTACATAAATAAGGATGGATATCATAATCAACTGAGTATGGTAATTATGCCATATATATACATATACATATATGGTAATTATGTTATATGCATATAAATAATTTATGAGAAAATTTATTTATCTCCTGTATGAGGATTGTAATTCTCTCTCTTTAAAAATTTAATAAAAATAAATTTCCCTGTTTTTAACATATGCCCTAAATACAAACTGTAAAATTCTAAGTTGAGGCTGTGGTTATGGCTCAGCGGTAGAGCATTCGCCTCTCACATGTGAGACCCTGGGTTCGATCCTCAGCACCACATAAAAATAAATAAACAAAATAAAGATTGTGCCCATGTATAACTAAAAAAAAAATTTTTAAATCCTAAGTAACTATTCAGTAAATTAGGTGTGTTCCCAACCACAATGTAGCTCTGTCATATCTGTTGAGCATTCAAATATATACTTAATTTATTATATACTGGGATAATTGCTAGTGTCTATAACTATTCCTTAGCTAAAATTAGGACGGCAATACAAACTTAGTGAAAGTCTATAATATATCCCCCTGCCACACACAAAATTTTTCTTACTTAATGGAAAAATTATTTCTGTAAACATCGTCAGATAGTCTTATCTGTCTTGTATGTTATATGTTCTATAAATTTTATAGTTTTTAAGTAAGTAGAATTTATCTCATCCAAAATTGTTTGCTATATCTTCTTGAAAATAAGGTGCAATCAAACAGAATTACCATGTTTTGTCCAGCATGACTATAATAGGAAGAATTTTTCTAGGGAAAAAAAACAGTTGAAAATGGAATTATTCAGACTTTTTTTTATAATGACATCAAAAAAATTGGAAATCTTGAAATACATCTGTTAGAAGATGCAAGTTCTTAACAATGAAAACTACAAAACATCATTGAAAGAAGTTAATAAGGATCCATAATAATGGGTGAGATGTACTGCACTCATGGATTGAATCCCACAATATTGTTAATGGTATCCATTCTCATAAATTGATTTCTAGATTCAATACTGTCCTAATCAAAATTCAAATAGATTATTTTGGGGGAACTAACAAACCTATTGTAAAATAATCTGGAAATACAGAGGCTTTGGTAGTCAGACAACCTTTAAAAAAACAAATTTAGAGGACTTCCTATAAAGCTATAGTAAGACAGTGTGTTAATGGCACAGGATAAACAAATAGATCAATGTAACAGAATAGAGTCCAGAAATAGATGCACACATATCTGATTACTTGATTATGAAGCAAATTGCCAAATCAATGCAATGAGAAAAGGAAATTGTCTTTAACAAATGGTGCTGATGTAAGTTTATATTCACATAGAAATTTGAGCTTCGGTGATTCCTCATTCCATACACAAAAAGAAGGATCAAAAGCCTAGCACAAAAGCTAAAACCATGGATCTGGGGTTTTGACTCAGTGGTAGAGCATGGATGTAGCTTAGTGGTAAAGCACTCTTGTGTTCAATTCACAGTACCCCCCCCCAAAGAAGTTATATATAAATTATCATATGACCTAGTAATTCCACTCCTGGATATCTACTCAAGAGGAATGAGAATATATGTCCACACAAAAATTTGTATGCATGTGTTTGTAGCAGCACTATTTATAATATCTAAAAAGTGAAAACAACCCAAATGTTCACTAGCCAATGAATGGATAAATAAAATGTGATGTAACCCTACAATGGAATAGTATTCAACAATAAAAAGGGCCAAAATACTGTACACACATGAACCTTAAAAACGTTATGCTACATGAAAGAAACTAGAAAACCAGATGTTGTATGACTCCATTTATATGAAATGTCAGCAATGGGCAAATCTATGTAAACAGACAATAGGTTAGTGGTTACCTAGATCTAAGGATTGTGATAGAGATTAACTATAAAAAACAGGAAAGGATGTTATTGGAGGGATGGAGATATTCTAAAACTGGATTGTAGTGTTAATAGCATACTAAGTAAATTATTAAAAATTATTGTTATATACTTAAAACAGATGAATTTTATAGTATGTAAATTATACCTCAATAATGTTTTTTAAAATAAATGACCAAAGGACTTACATACTTCACAAAAGAAGTAGCTTTCACTGTCAGTTTACTAAATCTTTAGTATTGTCCTCTGTTTCAAATTATATTTGTGTTTTTCTTTTGTTTTTGAGCCTTTGTTTTTGATTGTCCAATTTTTTTTTTTAAGATGATGCTAGGGGTCCAACCCAGGGCCTTGCACATTCTAGGCAAATGCTCTATTTACTACTGAGCTACACTCCCAGCTCCAAAATAAACCTATTAAATTTGACATCCTCCTCACCTCACACCTCTCTTTCTATCATGTATACCATCCTCCTAATCATCTGGACCCAAATCCTTGCAATCACATTTGCTTCTTCTTCTCTTGTTGCTTTATTTCCTATATAGTTTCTAAGCCCTGTTGCTTTTTTCTTTTTCCTGTTTTGCCAATATATTATTATTCAGAATATTCAATATATAGAAAAAACTGAAAGAATTTTGCAGTGACATATATATATATAATAAATTTTATATTTATTTTATATATATATATATATATAATCAATCACTGCAAAATTCTGTCACTGTCTTTCTGTGGGGATGGATATATCCATCCCCACATTGTAATATTATAATTAACATTTTGCTACATTTGCTTTTTTTTGGTGGGGGAGGGTGGTTTACTGGAGAGTAAACCTAGGGCCTTGAGCACACTGGGCAGACTCTACCACTAAACTTCAAACCCAGCCTATACTTGCTTTTTCACATAGCTATCTAGTTATCTATTTTCTTCTATCCATGCTTTTTCCTTTATATTATATCTTCTTCATTCTTTTGATTACCATGCATATTTGAGTATTCTTGATCATCTTTCTTCCTCTACTTAATTCTATCCCTTAAATATATCCTTTATGCCAATGGTATGAAAATAGTGGTACTCAAACTATCTATTGATATACAGGAAGAGAATGTTAGAACTTATTTTCCATAATATAATTATTACAAATATATATAAATATAAATGTATTACTATATGTAAATTAAGCTTCATTATCATTTTCTGTGCAGATTGGTAACAACATTCTTACTCATTCCATATGTCAAATTATCACATGTGCTACTTGCAGTATCTGAGGGACAAATTAGTATGACACTGTTCAGTGGCAAGGTACTGATAATTATTTAATTGCTTCCTTTTTAAACATCTGGTTTTATATATGCTTGTTTTATTCATATTAGAGTAATACATATGTACATGTAAATAAATTTATATATATCTTGTGAGTATATGTTCAGATTTTTACAGAGAAGCCGGCAGGATCAAAAACCTTCAATACCACTAAATTAATACTAATACCACTAAATTAATACTAATACCACTAAATTATACCCAATTAATACCACTAAATTAATATTTTTAAAATGTAACTACCTCTCCCTTGCTCTCTATTGTCACCCAGACTCCTTGGTAAAAAGCATAAAGATCATTTTTAATAACTGAACCATATTCTGTATTTTCAAAATATTTTCATGTCATAAATCTGATGTAGTAATGTTTTTTCCTTTGTCATATGCCCATTTCTTCTGTTAGGAACTAAACTTGTTCCCTCTGTCTTCCTGGCTTATACATACTATTCTTCTAAGCTCAAATCTAAAATATGATTTCCTTTTTTTTTTTGTATCAAGGATTGAACGTAGGGGCATTTAACCATTGAGTCACATCCCTGGTACATTCTTTTTATGTTTTATTTTGAGATAGGGTCTTGCTAAGTTACTTAGGGCCTCACTAAGTTGCTAAGTCTGGCCTCGAACTTTGCGATGCTCCTGGTTTAGCCTCCCAACCTGATGGGATTACAAGCATGTGCCCTCGCCCAACTTAAAGTATAATTTCTTATCCTCTTCTGTCTTTCTTTTCCATGTCAAAATTAATGTTCTCTTCTTTATACTCAGTATGACTTATATTGTATCATAACATAATACCATGCTTTTTTTTACTTTGTACTTTGAACCCAGGAGTGCCTTATCACTGAGCTACATCCCTAGTCTTTTTTTTTTTTTTTTTTTGGCTTTTGTTGTTTGTTTGTTTGTTTGTTTTGAGAGAGGGTCTTACAAATTTTCTAGACTGGCCTTGAACTTGCAATCCTCTTTGCCTCAACCTCCTGAGTCACTGGGATTACAGGCTAGATACCACAGTCTTAAAGAACAATGGTTTTGTCTTATTCAATTGTATATTCCTTCAGTAGAGATTTAAATGTTTGGAAAGAGGGAGAGAAGAAAGCTAGGAATAAAAAGCGAAGGAGAAAGGAAGGGAAGGAAGGCAGGAAAGAAGCTACTGTCTTCTGAATTAATTTGGTCACCTTCCTTGGAAATATTTTTTAATTCTGTTAGGTTTGGGAAAGGGCAATAAACAGTAAGCCTGTCTTCATTTACTGGTTGGGAATCAAGAGAAAAATAAGACACAGGCAAACAGATGAGATCAGAATGCCAGTTGAGTGTGACTTCAGCCCTGCGGCTATGTGGGCTTAATGATATTTTATTTACCCTTACAGGAGGCAGAGCTAAGCACTCAGTCTCTAGCTTCTGTGTTCAACCGCAGGTCTCCTCCCATGAGGCAGGCATGGCAGAGGACAGACCAGAATGCACCTCTGCAGGCAGGTGGCATCCAAAACAAGAGACTCTGGAGTCTCTAGCTGAGCAAGCATATTGAGGTTGTTCTGTAAAACTCACAAGTCAGATAAGACATCCACTTATCATTGGGAAGAAAGTAAAGGGGCTTAGGAAAACTAAAAATGTTTCTTTCTTTTACCTCTGTGAAATTTGAAGAATTAGGATGACTATATCCCCCTAATTCCCTTTGCATTAAAGGTGACCATACATCTTGGTTGGCTTATTCCATCTTATTCCTGTTGTCCCAGAATAATTAATAGTTCCCTATTTTATTCTGAAACTGAGCAATACATTATATGGTCATCTTTCTTAAAAGAAGCACAATTGCATTCAATATGCTAGGAATGTTTGAACTCCTTTAATGTAAGGCTCCTCTCATCCCCATAACTGGGTACCTCTTCCTAACATTTTCTGTACTGGCAGGGAACCCACAAGTGGAACATTGAGCCTCTTAGTTTTCTGCTCAGCCAACTTGTTTTACTTTCTCCATATACTGTGTCTCCCCTCTCAATAGGGAGAGCATAGCCCCCACAATAGCTTTATTTTCAGGATAGACTTTATCTGACTCTCATTGATGTTCTCCAGAGTGCTTTTCATCAAGTACATACTGAAACAAGAATAACAACAATAACAGTATTTTAGTTTAAGATATTGTTTGCCTCTGCAGAACATTTAAGATCTAGGAAGTCCTTACAGTTTCTAATACTTGCCCTTTCGTGTCCAGTCTTCTGATATTCAGAACCCAACTGTGTCTTTCCACTGTGTGTGATGGTTTAATTGATGTACATGTTTATCTTCCATTCAAATAAAATAATTAGTGTTTTGGTTTAAGTAGTTATCTTAAAAATACAGCATCAGGAATCCATTCTACTCTCAGCCCACCCCATTTCTCTTACCATGAAAGAAAGATTAAATTTTTACTAAAGGCTGCTTATAAATGTATTGAATGTTGATGTCATTTTGGTGCTTAGAGAATGATAAAAGAAAATTACCAACTGAATAGATTTCCACTATGAGAAAGCAATTGTAATTCATACATTTAAATAAGAAAATCCTATTTTAGGAAGAGAAAAGAAAAAAGGATAAATTCATGGGCGGGTTAGAACCAGCCAGCTGCTTTATGTGCTAAAAATAGTTTTGCCTTTGGAATCAACTTGTTGGGGAAATGTTCAGAAAAGATGGTTAGGTTAGGTCTTTCCTATCTCAAAATAAATACATTATTCTTGTCCCTAATCTTCCCATAGTTTTTACACTATCCTTTTTACAACCCAAGTTAAAAACAAACAAACAAAAAGGCATCTTAAGGACTGTATCTCCTATTTTACTCTTTAGTGACTGCAGTATTCTGACTTTTGCCCGTTTTCATTGAAACTGCTTTTCTTAAAGTTACCCTTAATCCGATTGCTAAATCTGGTGGACTATACTGACTGACAGCTTTTCAAAGCATCTGTGAATGTTGATCATGCCTTTCTGTTTCACTTTCTTTGATACTTTCCCTCTGACTATTCTTACTTTCTCCATCTGTTCCCTGAAATGTCAGTGCTCCTAAGGTTCTGTTCTTCACCTTTCTCTCTTCACAGTTTAGGTGATCTCCATGACTTTAATCACTATGTCTCCCAAATCTTTTTCTTTCTGTATTTCTCTTTTGAGTACCAGGTTCATATTACCAGAAACTTGTTAGCTATCTATACCAGGATGTTCTAGGGCCACATACACAGAGCACCTTCCCCTCCTGCCTTGACAAATGGCATGACATCTCCCAGTGGCTAAGCCCAAACTGGCTATCATCCCTAACTTTTTCCTCTGTCTCCTCTTTGATGTCATTAATTACCAAGCTCTAACATTTTTTTTCACGTTTTCCCCACATTTTTTTATTGCTGTATTATGGGTGTAAAAAAATGATGAGATTTGTTGTTATATATCCACACATGCATACAGTGTAACCAATATAATTTGGCCAATGTCATTCCCTAGCACTTGCCCCTTCCCTCCCCATCTCACACTCCTTGGTCCCTTTCCTCTACTCATCTTCCTTTGCTTTTTATGTGATCACCTCCCTCTTGCCCCCATTTTCTTTCCTTTCCTCTCTAGCTTCACATATGAAAGAAAACATAACAACCCTTGACCTTTAGTTTGACTTATTTGCCTAACATAATGCTCTCTAGTTCCATCCATTTTCCTGCAAATTACATAATTTCATTTATCTTTATGGTTGAATAAAACTCCATATTTTTTATCCATTCATCCATTTTTAAGGTTTATTTTTTAGTTGTAGTCGGACACAATATCTTTTTTTTTTAAGTTGTTGATGGACCTTTATTTTATTTATTTGTATGTGATGCTGAGAATCAAACCCAGTACCTCACACATGTTAGGCAAGCGGGCTGCCACTGAGCCACAACCCTAGCCCTGGACACAATATCTTTATTTTATTTATTTATCTTTATGTGATGCTGAGGATTGAACCCAGGGCCTCACACTTTCTAGGCAAGTGCTCTACCACTGAGCCACAACCCCAGCCCATTTATCCATTGTTGATTCTGGAGTTTGGCTATTGTGAATTGTGCTGTTGTGACCATGGGTATGCGTGTATCTCTGTAGTATATTGACTTTAATTTTAAGTTCTAGCAATTCTAAAGTTCTAAGTGATACCCTGCAAAAAAAAAATTATTTTTTGAAAATAAAAGTATAAGACATCAATGTATAATTTGTGGATTTTTTTAAAAAATTCCTTCTTCTTAACTCCTATATGTAATTGATAACATTAAAGGTCTAAACTTTATAATTTAAAAACTTGTTGTTTCTTGAGTATTCATTGGTGCTATGCAGTATACTAGGAATTTTATTGTATTTTATTTCGTTCCGTTCTATTCCTGTTCCATTTCCAATCCTGGGGTTCAAACCCAGGGCACAAGCAAGTCATAGTTACTTTTACCAGATAGTTGGTATCATTCCTTTTCACTCCCCACAAAAGCTTGTGTTTATCTTCATCTGTCACTTGCCTCTTCTGTCTTCCTGTCTATAGACTATGAACTCCTTGAAGTCAAGAACCATATTGTGGGGCTGGGGTTGTAGCTCAGTTGGTAGAGCATTTGCCTTGCATGGTTCCGTCCTCAGCACCATACAAAAACAAATAATTAAAGGTATTGGGCTGGGGATGTGGCTCAAGAGGTAGGGTGCTCGCCTGGCATGCGAGGGGCGATGGGTTCAATCCTCAGCACCACATAAAAATAAAATAAAGATGTTGTGTCCACCGAAAACTAAAAAATAAATATTAAAAAGTTATCTCTCGCTCTCTCTTTAAAAATAAATAAATAAATAAAGGTATTGTGTCTGTCTACAACTAAAAATTTTTTTTTTAAAAGTACCATATGGTGATTCTAACTTTGATTTCTATATAATAAAGAAGGAGAGGGAAAGAAGAGATAGAAAGAAGGGGAAAAATGAAGAAAGAAAGGAAATGAATGAATGAATCCATCCGTTAGATAGTGTATAAAATTATTAGGTAGTTTAGTCTCGAGTTTATTACCTTCATTTTTAAAAGGCAATAATGAACTGCTTCTTTATCAACATTAATCTACCATGCAAAAAAGCTGAAATGACATTAGTGGTGAGAGTTTAAAATTACTAATATTAACTCTGAAGATAAATTGCTACATTTGTTTGCTATCCTAAAGAAGAGCTGTACTTAATCTGTTAGTTTCTAATTGCTATAAGTAAAATGCTAAATCAACTTCCAAATTAACACCGGAATATATTTATGTGGCTCTTTCATCCTTATTAATTATTAATGTTCTTTTTATTGAATGTTGCAGATTTTTCAGATATTAAGTGTATTGTTTCAGGTGTGTCTATAGCTCCTTCACTTTTCCAGCCTTCTCTAAAGACAATGTGAGTCCACTTGTAGTACATTGTTGAATTAACCCATCACTCGGCTCCATTCAGTCCCCTTGCTATTTCAAGAAAATGTCTAGTAAAGAAAAAAATAATAATCTTATAATGCTTTGATGATATTATTATTGTGCATTTTTACAGATATAATAAAAAAATTCCTTCCTATGTAACAATTAGTTGGTGATAAAATATCACACCTGGTTAACTGATGACTGTGAGCTTTGTAGCTACAGAGGATCAAAATGAACTGAAGTATATCACGTACTTCTCATCCTACCACCATTTTCACATAATTATTTGAACTGTACCACTATTCTTGTTTGTTCCCCTCAAACATTCCAACCAAATCTTTAGAAGGAAATCCCCCCTAAACTTTGAAACCACCGAACAATATATATGTAATAACATATGCAGGAGAATAGGGGCAGGGGATTTCAGAATTTTTCTAGTAAGCTAGAAGTTATTCATGTATTCTTTTATCCTGAATGCAGAATAATAATTTTTATTAGGGCAAACAGTTTAAAAAACTTGTCTCTTTCATTAATAAGTTTCTTCATATATTCTAATCCTGTTTGCTATCCAGCATGGCAAAGTACGTGTTTCAGCATAGCAGAAGCACTCTAAAGAATTGAAAATAAGCCAGGTGCGGTGGTGCACACCTCTAATCCCAGTGGTTTGGGAGGCAGAGGCTGGAAGATTGTGAGTTCTAAGCCAGCCTCAGCAATTTAGTGAGTCCCTAAGCAACTCAGTGAGACCCTGTCTCTAAATAAAATACAAAATAGGGCTGAAGATGTGGCTCAATGGTCGAGTGCCCCTGAGTTCAATCCCTGGTACCTTCCACCCTACAAAAAAAAATTAAAAATAAAAGTATAAGACATCATTGTGTAATTTGTGGATTTTTTAAAAAATTCCTTCTTATTAACTCCTATATGTAATTGATAGCACTAGAACTACCTGCTAGGAACATTCCTACAAGTTTGATCCATGTCTGACTATTGAGATGGTTCTTCATAAACCTTAACTTTTCAAGGAATGCAAAATGGGAAGGAAAAAAAGATTCTTTCTTGACAAAGTCAGTTTATATTGGAAAGGCCAGAATTTTTTTTTAACTACCAGAAATTTACTATCAGTTTTTCTCACTATATTTTTTTAACTTAGAATAGATAATATATGAGTGCTCAGCATAGGTCCATGATAGAAGGCTTGCCAAGAATTAGTGCAAGGTCAAGCACCACCACAAACAAACAAACAAACAAAAAAACACTTTATAAGCAAAGCTGGACATGGTAGCACATGCCTATAGTCCCAGCTACTCTTAAGATTGAAGCAGAAGGATCACTTAAGCCCACAAATTTGAGACTATCCTGGGCAACAGACATTCCCTCTTAAAACAAACTAAAACACCAAAAACCTAAAGAGCAAACAAAAAAAGAGTGCGAAGTAAGATATTTCTTTGTTACTTTTAGTACAGAATACACAGCTACAGGCTACTCAAAGCACTATGGTAGTTAAACTGGTGTTATTTCAGATGCACAGGTCAAGTTAATGCAGGTGCTTGCTTAGGTTTTAAACAAATCCAGATTACTCACTTGAAATGGCAAAAATCCAAGGCTGAGCTTTCCTCAGAAGAGAAGTGGGTCAGAATGTAATAACAGAAATTATTATGCATAATAGTGAAGAATTTAAGAAGCAACTGCTACTTGTATTAGGCTACAGCGTAAGTATATATCACATCAGCATTACCAGGCTTCTTAAATAAAAGAAATAGTCAATGGTTTTTAATAATTATTATATTTTATGATTTATAAGTCAGATAAACAATTTTTAGTTTAATGTCATCTTTTGTTCTAGGATTTCTAATTACTTGCTGAGATACACACTGGCTACTGAAGAAGCTTCTGTGACTTAAATTGTGTTTATTCTTTGAAAGTGAACTCTCATCTTTCTAACTCCCAAGTATTAGTGAAATAAAGTGAGCAAACTTATACTTTGATAATTCTTTGATTTTGAATCTAGCATTTCATTCATTTTTCTTTGCTTACAGAACTTCCTTATGGCTGGGAGAAGATAGAGGACCCTCAGTATGGGACATACTATGTTGAGTAAGTTTGTTATCTCAGTTAATGTTCTCTCAGATGTTCTCCTTTCAGCATACACCTTTAGGGAATACTAGATATGGCACTTCTTGCTTCTGTGAATCTAGTGTGTGCATGTTTCAGCTAGTGCTCAATAAATGAGCACTTACTTCACTGACCTCGAATCTCCCAGAAATTGGCTTTGAATTTCTAAATATAGAAAGTAAGAGGTGGAAGCCTGGTATGTGCCTGTAATCCCAGCTCCAGAGGAGGCTGAGGCAGGAGGATCACTTGAACTCTGGAAATTAAGACCAATCTGGGCAACATAGTGAGATCCTATCTCAAAAAGAGACAGGTTGCTTTGAGGGTTAGTTGCTGGAGATAATGTCATTTGTTCTATACCTTTAAAGAGAAAAGCAGTAGATAGAAAACTGAAATGAAGGCACTGGAGAGAAGAACTCTTGAGGTCACTTCCAACACTACCAGTGTGTATGCTTCTGAAAACAAAGGACTTTAAGGGCATCGTAACATCAGGATCCAACATTTTGAAATACACAATTAAAAGTGTGTTCTCCTTTGAGTTAATAAAAGAAGGCTTAGTATTTTTTTCAGGGGTGAACGTTGCTTCTTATGTAACTGTTATGGTTAAGTTTAAGTATAAATGTGTGTCAGAGAGGAGCACAAAACACCTGCATGTTATCCAGAGAAATTAGACCAGTGTCACAACTGATTTTTCTTTTTCTGATCACTACATTGTTACAACCATTAGAATAGCCTTCTTTCCCACATGCTACAGATAGGATTTCAACCCTAGGTGTCTTGTGTCAACAAAAATTGTATCAGGAACATTACTATTTACCTAGAACTCAGAGTCCGAACCTACTGCCTGAGTGGCGAAGGCAAAAATGATATTTTCACTTGGAAAAATAACAAGCACAAAAATCTAGGTGTTTTGTTGTTGTTGTTGTTGTTGTTGTTGTTGGTACTGGGGATTGAACCTTCAGGTGCTTTAGTACTGAACCACATACCCAGTACTTTTTCTATTTCTTTATTTTTGAGACAGAATCCCATGAGGTTGCTGAGGCTGGCTTCAAACTTGTGATCCTCCTGCCTTAGCCTCCTGAGTCGCCGTGATTACTGATGTGCACCACTGCACCTGTGTAGAATCTTCTAGATTTATGATTGCTTTTTAATTTTTCAACACTTGTTGACATAGAACAATGCCATTTCCTGGCAATTATCCCTAAAGTAAGATCTCTGGCTTTTACTGTAGTCTTTAAAATATAGGTTATTACCGAGTCACTCTGGTTAGAGAGATTTTTGGAATTCCTTAAAATCCAATATGTATCCTGAGAAAGCAACTCAATTAGATTGACCTTTAGGTGTATAACTTCACAGTTGCAGGTTGTTTGTTCTTTTCAATAGCTATGCTGATTTTCTTTCCATTGTGTTACTTAATATGTTGATGATACTGATGAAATGTGATATGAAGAGTATACAGCAGCTCTTTTGTTATTTTTTTCTAAGGCATATTTAGTTTTAAAAAAAGGAAAAAACAGCTGTCTTTCAAGTCAAAGAGGTATTTGAAAGCCAACTAAAAATGCTTTATGGGATTTTTTTCTTCCTCTTATAGTTTAGCCTATTTAAATTGGGCTTCAATCAACTATTATTTGCCATTGACACTGCTGAACATTTCTGAGATAATGATTCTCATTATTAGCCATTCCAAGTACATGGGCAAGAGGTGAAAGTCATTTGCCTGTTATAAAATCTTGAGATGAATGATCTTGTTCCCATTAAGCAAGAATATAATATTGAAGCAACTTTAGGACAAGTCCTGAAGTGACATGCTCCCAGTTGTCATGGAGGTACGTGGAACAGCCTGAATTAAAAGCAACAACATCAGCAGCAGCACTGAGATTTTGTGTGATTGTTCCCAGAATGAGCTCATTTACAGGAAGATAATTTATTAGATTAAGAAAGAGCAGACAGTACTCAAGATGCACATTAGTATGGAGTCAGCTGAGCTACAGAGTGTGGCTTGATTCCCAGATGAGCTACATTTTGAATCTCAACTGTAGTAATCTGCAGTGAGTTTACTGATGGAGATAAAAAGCTGTTACTTGAATGGCTACTCTTTGGCTCTCTTACTTTGTCAAACCAGATGGCACAATGATTGCTTTTGGCAGGAGCCTTTGAGGAGTAACAACAACTGCAATAGCATTTTTTTTCTACGTGAATTTTTATTTTAAAGGGTGATATTCTGAAATGGATTATTTTTTAAATGAATTTGTTTCAGAATTTAATGATAGGACTTTACAAAATATTTACATATTTAAAAATCTTGGCTTTATTGTATCATATTAAAGGCCTCTTGGGCTGGGATTGTTGGCTCAGTGGTGGAGTGCTTGCCTAGCATGTGCGAGGCACTGGGTTCGATTCTCAACACCACATATAAATAAATTAAATAAAGGTTCATCAACAATTAAAAATTTTTTTTAAAAAGGCCTCTGATATATATCTGGTTTCTTATCTCAAATTCTTCATGAATTTGTTGAGGTAAATTTCTAAAATCTAGATATTAGACACAAAATTGTGATACAGATTTCCAAATATATATTATATGTTTAATTATGCTTATCTGCAACCCTTATTTAATTTTTCTGACAATCTATGATATTCTTTCTTAGGAAGAAAATTATTTATGGAATATCTCTAACTCCCTGGCTAATTATATGGAAAACAAAATCTGTTAACATCTTATTTGTTTGTTACATCTTAATAATATGTGTATATAAGTAACTAAATGAAAAGGAGAGTATTTTCATTTTTTGTTTTGTTTTAATCTGAATAATTTAAGGTAACAGATGCACTTAACTTTCTTCATTAAGTCTTCTATTCTTTTGTCAGAGTATTTTTAGGAAAAAGATTTATCATACACATACTTCTACCCTCTTCTCCCACACATCACAGAGGATATAAATACAAATCACTACTTTTTATGGTCTAATGCCTGGGTGGCAAAATGAGTCATTCTAGATAATAATGTTAAAGGGAGCCAAGGGTTCTTTCTAAACTGATTTGTTCTTTTCTGAGTGTCAGTCTTTAGTTTGTTTGTTTTTTTTCTTAAGAATATGTAAAATGTCAGTTCCTAATAATTTATTTAAAAACCTTAGATTTAATAAAAACCTAAGAATTTCATTTTCACAGAGGTTTCAACAGTTAACTTAATGTGCCTCTGTTAGTTTGAGACAGAAGCATGCTTAAGCTTTAGTGAAATTGGAACCCAGAGGATCTCCAGTGGAACTTGCCATATTTAGAGTTCTGAAATTAAACAGCCACATTTGTTGTGGAATTTATATGCCCTAGAAGCCTAAATGACAAAGAAACCTAACATTCTTTTCTATATGCTATTTATTTTGACCCTGCTGCCTTTCACCACTATCACCATAATGTTCACAAATGACAAAGTATATATCTGATTTATGTAGCTATTTATATGTAGATTTTATAATAGTAAGCCTGTCCAAAAACAATAATATCCTGAAACTTTCATGATCTGATGTTTAATTGTTACCCAGTAATGTCAATTGTTAAAGTGGACTTTACTGGAAAACGTATCATTTGGCTAAAATGTCTTTGTGGCAGTGCTAAATATGGTTCCCATTATTTCTACGTTAGACCTAATAGTTTTACACATATTTTTATTTATTTATTTTTTAACATCAGTGTGTTTACTTAACTGACTCACTATGTTCCCTGTGTAAAACAACTGCTGCCCATGGAATGTTGAGTTCTATTGGCTAATGACCTGCCCTCTAGTCTTCCTACATCCTTCTACTTTCCCTCAGATTTCTCTGCTTTCCAAGAGTCAGTTGGGACTGTTCCTGATCATAAGTGCTAGTTAAACTTACCTTGTACTCATAAAACTAAATTATTATATAACTGTGAAGAAATGTAAGTGTAAAAGGAAAGAGTTATTCTATAAGGCAGTGTGATAAAACAAAGTCATTTTTCTTAGTTGCTACTGAATTGACGTGGGCAAGTAATATGCTATGATACTCTTCAAAAAGTTCTTCAAAAGTATCTCTACAGCTTGCTTCATTTTGGAGAAACTTAAAACCCTACTATCATTAACTTCCTTTAAAAAAATTTTTTTAACTGACCAATTTACCAGCACTTCTCATTACATCAGGTAAGGTTTTTAGTGGAGTTTCGACAGTTGTTACTCATTATATTGACTGGATTTACCGAGAAGCTACAGTTAATGTGTCTCATAAGCTTCAGTAGCTTTGACTTCCAGATTCCTTCTGTGGGCCTTTTTATCTCTGTCAGTTTCTCTGTGTTGTGTAACCTATTGAATACATACATATCAATCTCTTAATCTATGGTGACAAAATGGTATGATGATCTATTTTAAAATATGTAATTTTCTCATATTTTTCTTCATTTTATAGTCACCTTAACCAGAAAACCCAGTTTGAAAATCCGGTGGAGGAAGCCAAAAGGAAAAAGCAGTTAGGACAGGCTGAAATTGGGTCTTCAAAACCAGGTAAAACTTTGTGTTTGAACTATTCTTCTAAAAATCAATTGTGAAATTTGTGTGCTGAGTTAATAAAAATGAGTTTGAACTTTTCATTGCTAGGGCTTTGAAATTGAACATACAGTGTCTAATTGTTGCCACTAAAAAGATATGAATAGTCTTAATAAAACATCTGAACATTGTGAGAATACTGAGATTTTTCTCATGACTGTATAAAGAATATGAAATTATTGAGAGGAAGGAATGGAGAGATTTTTTTATTAATTTGAGGTTTGAATTTGAAGATTAGATTATTTCTTTATGTTTAAGGTCACACCCAGGATTTCTAGTTCATTATGTGCTTCTCCCAAGCTAATTGCTTAAATATAATGTCTGTAACCATTCAGAAACCTGCATTAATTAGTATTAATTAGCATCTAATAAGTCTAAGAAATTCTTTGCCTACGTCATAGGATAATGATGTAGGTAGATATTAGTAATATCAGAATTATTTGGGGGGCATTTTAAAAATACACAAAGTCTTTTTATTTTTGTTTTACTTGTTTGTTTGTTTGAGACAGGGCCTGGAAAAGTTGCTTAGGGGCTTATTAAATTGCCGAGGCTGGCTTTGAACTTTGGATCTTCCTGCCTCAGTCTTCTGAACACTGGGATTACAGGCATGCACCAACATACCTGGTTCCATGAGATCTTAATGATCCTAGTTATGTGTATTTTGAAAAAACTGTGCAGGAAATTCCTATATTTTATCCATTCCTTCTCATTTCCTTCCCCTTTCTCAACTGTCATTTATAGCCAGGGGTCTATTTGGTCATTTTGTAGTAATTCAGTGAACTCTCTACTTGGGTTGCCTATGAAAAAAAATGGTTCTTTCTTGCAGCTACTCTTTAAAATCATAGACCAATCTCTCCTTAAGTTTTGCATATGCTTTAACAAACATTTTGAGTTTAACAAATATTTTTGAGTGTTACTATATGCCTGGTAGGGCTTGCTAGTCACTGGGTTTTCAAAAATGATGGAGATTAAGACAGGTCTCACCATTAAGAGATCATAGTTTCTTATACTAATGGTTGTAGCCTGGGGTGATAGATGCTATTCATTTAACTATTCATAGTAGTTAAATGTGTAGGCTGAGGAGTAGTTTTGAAATTCATCTATGTAATCTTGGATAAGTTCCCTGAATCCTTTGTGCCTCTGTTTTCTCATTTATAAAGTAGGAATAAAACTAGGAATGGTGGCACAGGCTTGTAATCCCAGCAACCCACGATGCTGAGGCAGGAGGATTACAAGTTCAAGGCTAACCTCAGCAACCCAGTGAGACCCTGTCTCAAAATAACTCTGGATATAACTCTGGCAAAACACCCCTGGGTTTAATTCCCAGTATCTAAATAAATAATATCTGCCTCTTAAGATGGTTATAAATATGTAAATTAATGCATAAAAATGTTCATAAACATTTGTGAGGCACTGGGTTTGATTCTCAGCACCACATATAAATAAATGAATGAAATAAAGGTCCATCAACAACTAAAAAGAATTTTTTTTTAAGTTTATAATATTTGGGCTGGAGTTGTAGCTTAGCAGTAGAGCGCTTGCCTTGTACCTGTGAGGTACTGGGTTCAATTCCTAGCACCACATATAAATAAGCAAATAAAATAAAGGTCCATCAATAACTAAAAAATATGTTTTAAAAAAAGTCTATATATTTGGCTTGTGGCTATCAATAAATGCTTTTATTGTTATTAGTAGAGATGTACAGTATTCACTTCTTATCTGCTGGGATATCTTCCAAGATCCTCAGTATGCCTAAAATCATGAATAATACAAAACCTTATATATATGCTAATAATACACACACACACACACACACACACACACACACACACACACACATGCCTTTGATGAGCTTTCGCTTTCTTACTTAAAGGAAGCCCTGTGGCTTCTCTTTGACATATACAAATCACCAGCATCACTACTCTTGTTGCTTTTGGGACCATTAAGTAAAATAAGGGTTATTTGATGACAAGTACCTTGACTTCATGAGAGTTGATCTGATAACCCACATGAATAGTGTAGACAGCATAGATATGCAGGACAAAAGATGATTCATGGGGCTGTAGCTCAGTGGTAGAGCATCGCCTAGCACAAATGAGGCACTGGGTTCGATCATCAGCACTACATAAAAACAAATAAATAAAAAAATAAAGGTTAATTTCTTAAAAAAAAAAAAAGTTGATTCATGTCCCAGGTGGAATGGAACAGGATGGCATAAGATTTCATCATGCTATTCAGAGAGTCATGCAATTTAAAACATGAATTTTTTATTTCTGGAAATTTCTATTTAATATTTTTTATTTATAGTTGACTGTGGATAATTGAAACCACAGCAAAGCTATGATAAGAGGATACAACTCTAGGGTGAAAGAAAGTAAGCACAAATAAGACAATTAGGAGAAGTAAAGGTAGGTGGTTTCCTATAAAAGAAAGGGATTTATTAGCTATTATTTCAATGATTTAGTTTATGAGCTTAAAATGCTAGTTTTCTGCATTAGGTTTGCTCTGATTTTCTATTCTTTATGGTTTCCTTGAGTTATATAGACTATCTTGAAAATTGGCTTTGTGTGTGATGTATATTCATCATAATTATTTTTGTTCTCAACCCATTTCTTGTTTTGGCCCAGATGTGGAAAAATCACACTTTACTCGAGATCCATCCCAACTTAAAGGTGTCCTTGTTCGAGCATCACTGAAAAAAAGCACAATGGGATTTGGTTTTACCATTATTGGTGGAGATAGGCCTGATGAGTTCCTACAAGTGAAGAATGTGCTTAAAGATGGTCCTGCAGCCCAGGATGGGAAAATTGCACCAGGTAATGAGTTTGTCACAATCACTTGAAGAGCAGTGATACTATAACAAATATTATAGCAAAGAGGATGGAGATACACACACACACACATACACACACACACACACATATACACAGTGAATTATAGAACTAAAGAAGGTTACTGTATTAAAATGTTTAGCCTCAAAATTAGAAGCATGCTAGCTTGAGGGAAGGCTATTTTTAAAAACAAGCAGATATTATTAGAGGAAACATTAAATTTATTAATTTTTGGAATATTTTGTATAATTTTAAGATAATTCGTTGGTTATACAAAACTACAGTTTTATTAACCATCTCAGAAAACCATTTGAACATTTGATTTTCTTTGATTATGTAGAGTACTTTTGGAGGTAGGATTTGCTTATAATTGTTTTTGAAAAAAGGTTCTTTGTTAAAAGGTTATAGTGATAACAAATTGTTATATCCTGCAGTTTTTGTTTTTTGGGGGGGTGGATACCAGGGATTTCACTCAGAGGCACTTAACCACTGAGCCACAGTGCCAGCCCTATTTTGTATTTTATTTAGAAATGAGGTTTCACTGAGTTGCTTAGTGCCTTGCTTTTGCTGAGGCTGGCTTTGAACTCATGATCCTCCTGCTTTAGTCTCCTGCCTCAGTCTCTTGTGCTGCTAGGATTATAAAAGTGATTATAATATTGTAAAATCAGGAAAACAAAATTAAATTTTATAAAGACTAATTTAGCTGACTTTTCAGTGTTTTAAATAATACAGTCATTTTTGTGTTGAATTTTTTGTTGTGGCTTCCGCTTTTAAATATCTGATTTATAATAAATTCAGAATCTCTACAAATAGAAGGACACTAAAAAAAAACACATTCAGGGCTGGGGTTGTAGCTTAGTGGTGGAGTGCTTGCCTCACATATGTGAGGCACTGGATTCCATCCTCAGCACCACATAAAAATAAATAAAGATATTGTGTCCATCTACGACTAAAAAATATTTTTTTAAAAGAGAGAGAGAGGGGAGAGAGAGAGAGAGAGAGAGAGAGAGTTTTTAATATTTATTTTTTCTCGGCGGACACAACATCTTTGTTGGTATGTGGTGCTGAGGATCGAACCCGGGCCGCACCCATGCCAGGCGAGCGCGCTACCGCTTGAGCCACATCCCCAGCCCCTAAAAAATATTTTTAAAAAAAGAAAACACATTTATAAGTTGACATTATTCAAATTTCAGTTTTACGTTTCTCAAATGAGAATAAATTTTTAAGTATATTTATAACCTGTGGCCTGTTAAAATCAAGAAATAAGGCGGTAATGAAGGATAGCTTGTATGTGCAAATAGCCAGTGATGCTCATCTTCTGTGCACTAAATACTTACCACAACATATTGAGCTTTGTGTGGCCACCTAGGTAGGACTCTGTATACAAATGTTGATAATAAAATTTGCAGGGTTTTTTTTCCCCAAATGATTCACTTGAACTTGAGGTCAAAACTCTTTGCTGCTAAAATAATTAAGACTTTAGATATTTATATAATTTTTTTAGTGAGAAGTCATGAGAGAGAGAATGTCTGTTAGAAATGTTATCTTTTCAGTAAGTAATGAACAGTAAGGTAATTCCAGAATTCAAATTTGGTTGTTAAATTTACTTTTGCCTTTTCTCTAGCAAAAAGTTATTTTTTAACATGATTATATTTTATCAGGTGATGTTATTGTAGACATCAATGGCAACTGTGTCCTTGGTCACACCCATGCAGATGTTGTCCAAATGTTTCAGTTGGTACCTGTCAATCAATATGTAAACCTCACTTTATGTCGTGGATATCCACTTCCTGATGACAGTGAAGATCCTGTTGTGGATATTGTTGCTGCTACCCCAATAATCAATGGACAGTCATTAACCAAGGGAGAGACTTGCATGAATACTCAGGATTTTAAGGCAGGAGCAATAGTTCTGGACCAGAATGGAAAATCTGGACATATCTTGACTAGTGATCGTCTCAATGGTGCATCAGATCCAAATGAGCAGAGAGCATCCATGGCCTCATCGGGCAGCTCCCAGCCTGAACTAGTGACCATCCCTTTGATTAAGGGTCCTAAAGGTTTTGGATTTGCAATTGCTGACAGCCCCACTGGACAGAAGGTGAAAATGATATTGGATAGCCAGTGGTGTCAAGGCCTTCAGAAAGGGGATATAATTAAGGAAATCTACCATCAAAATGTGCAGAATTTAACACATCTCCAAGTGGTAGAAGTGCTAAAACAGTTCCCAGTAGGTGCAGATGTACCACTCCTTATCTTAAGAGGAGGTGAGTAAAAGCATAACAAAGAAAAATCTTAATGTTCAAGTGTTTATATTTTTTAATTGTCCTTCTTTATAGGTTAGAATGTCTTTCCCCAGAAGATTTCACTGGTAATCCACTGATTCTGTCTGATTATTTCTATAAGCAGTATCTTTTTTGGCAGTGTTTTAGTTACTAGTGGTTTCATATGTGTCCATTATTGATTTCTTTCCCACTGTATTCTTTTAAAAATCTGATTTATGGGTTTAATGACCAGAGAGAGCCTCAGTATTATGCTATGTCAAGTGAAACATATTCTCTTAATTTCACTTTCTCTGTTGATGAAAATAATAGAAATTGACTCTTTCAACCAGTGGTGTTTCATCTGGACTTCTATAATACACCAAAGATCTTCTGAAAGAGCTCACATCTCTATGGATAAGTAAAACATGGTGTGCTTTGTTAACCTGTTCGGCAAAGGCAGTCATGATAGCTTGTGCTCAGAAAGCTTTTATCTTAAGCTCTAATGGCTGCCTGAAAATGTTAATTAAACCTCACTGTGCTTATATGAAAGAAGTGAAATTTTTATTTTTCAAGGTCATCAGCTGACACAAACTGTTCCCAGGCATTATAAATCCAGTTCCAAGCACTAACCACAAAGTTGCATTTTAATAGGCTTTCTCACATCTGTACCTATAAATGACTAATATTTTTATTAAAGAATGAAATTTAGTCCTACACTTTCTTATCACTCTGGCTTTTTAGTTAAGTTTTTTTTTAAACAAATGAAGATTTTATTAGCAAGTTTTTCTTTATTCTTGTTTCTTTGAACCTTTTTGTTTTTTTCTCATGGTGATATGGTAGAGTGTGCTGAAAGTCAGAAGGAAATCTCTTTGTTAGTGCTGGACAGTTATCCAGGGCTTTGACAAACATACAAAGAAACCTGAAGTTGATGTCCAACAGGTTGATGTCATTTTCTGCCTTACTTATTGGTTCTATGGTGTAGAAAAGAATCTTAGTTTACCTTATCTATTAAATGATAATAGCATATATGCCTTAGGATTGTTATGAAAATGAAATGAGATAATAGATATATGCCTGGCACATAGAAAGTGTTAGATAAAAACAGTTTACTAGCCTGCTAGAAGTCATAGCTAGTTTATTATAAACATTAGCAGTATGTATGATCTGAGAATGCTGTTTTTAAAATTTGGCTCATTTTTTATTTTTTTTAAGGCCCCTCTTCACCAACTAAAACTGCCAAAATGGTGAGTATTACAGTTGTCCTCAAGTGTTTCTTCCCTACTCAATAGGGGAGGTGCCAAATTTTCCTCTGTGAGAGCTCATGAGATGGTGGCTGGAAAGAGGATGACAAGCTGATCTCAAACTATACTTTTAGGCTATTTATTTTATATATATATATATATATATATATATATATATATATATATATATATAATTATGTAGATATGGAAATGAAGTCAATAGTTTTTAAATTCTAATTTAGTTCTGGAGTCTTTCACCTCAAAATTAAAAAAAGGTCTCTCATAACCATAAATCATACACCATTAAAGGAAAGACCATCCCATATTAAATAAATCAATTTCTTCTAGCCCACTAAGTAGGAATCCTTTGCAAATTTGCTGTTGTATGGATCAAAATGGAAGAAACACTCAGCTTCTACCCTCTGTACAAACTGTACAATCAGGTCCAGTGTGAACACAAATTTTTGTCCATTCACTTAAAGTCACACCATATTTTTGTGTACATTTCTCTGCCTCCCTAGCATCATTTTTAACTCCTGTGCCACCATATCTATTAGATGCCATTGCAGCCATAGTCACCCTAATGCTTTATAATTGATGGAAGGCTATGGTGACATTGAACAACTTGTGACAGAATCCTAGGATGTGTGGGTGATGGGAGAAGGCTGCTTTCACCTTCTCTTCCATCTATCTGGGTGTAGGTCAGCAAGGGGATTCCCCTGTAACGTGGTGAATTTGTGGTGCCTGACCCCCTCACTGCCTCTTCCCAAGCTGGTGCCCTTGCCTTCTAGTCAGCATTACTTATAGAAATCTGTAATCTCCTGTCCTAACAAAAATTCCGGATGACAAGCTGATCTCAAACTATACTTTTAGGCTATTTATTAGATTTCATTTCTAAATTTATAATTTAGTCATTTTGCTTGACAATTATTTGGGGAAAGTTCTGAGTAGAAAAGGTATCAAAATAAGCTGCTCTGTTTTCCGTTCTCTGATTGATCGCTTAACATGTATTTATTTGAATTGACCAGGCAGAGTTTTCAATATTATTTTTATAACCTAAATTGGAGTTAACGCTCCCTAGTCCATTTTCTTAGGAGAAAATATTATCTTAAACATCTTCATTGGAAATTAAATTCAGTGATTGGAAGGTGGAGCTCATGAAGAATTTGATGAAGGTATTCTCTGAGGCTCCCTCTTGCTTTACTTCCTTGTGCTTCCTTGTGTTGGATTCCTATTTGTCTTCATCCCAAAGTCAATTTTTGTCTTGGTGATACAGAGAAAATGGAAAAGTTGTTTAAACATAAGACTAATTGAGGCGCTTCACTTGACATCACTATAACCCTTTTTCTAATTTAAGTTAAATATGTTTTAGCCAGATATATACATGAAATTGAATTCCAAGACTGGCGGTAGACTGTGCCTTTGACCCTGCCACTTATACAGCTGTACTCAGTACTTAGTTCAGACAGCAGTTTTATGAATTAATCAACCATTTTATTTTTTAAAAAAATACTAAGTAAGTCCCTTTTCCATTTCAGAAAACAGATAAAAAGGAAAATTCAGGAAGTTTGGAGACTATAAATGAGCCCATTCCCCAGCCTATGCCTTTTCCACCCAGCATTATCAGATCAGGATCCCCAAAGTTGGATCCTTCTGAGGTCTACCTGAAGTCTAAGACTTTATATGAAGATAAACGTAAGTAGTGATGGAATATTTCAGGAGAGAATATAATAAGATAAATTGATTTATTTTTAAACTAGAACCTTCCCATCTTTCAAAAGAATAGTAAGAAGTTATTCCTTCATTCTCATTTTAATATGACTCTCAGCTTCTTACATGTACATTCAGTGTTCATTTATTTATTTTTTAAAAAACTGTGTATTAATTTTTTTTGGCCAGCAGTCTAGCAGACATCACATTAGGCAATTGGAATACAGAAATAAATAGGTTACATAGGCCCGGCACCCAGAAATATTATTAAGTCTAAATGGAAAAGCCAAATGTGTAATCAAATAAGTACTTATATAGATAAGTACACATGAGGCTACCAGGTACAGTTATAGAAGGATCAGCTGCTAATTTGGATCCAGAATAAGAAACGGTCAGTTTTTCAGTGTGAGTGGGACACAGTAGTAGGCAAAGCTTCATAGAGGAAGTAAAGCTGGAGCTAAGACTTAAGGACAAAGAGGTGCTTATGAGGAAGACAAAAAGGAAAGACAGAAGGAGTAGCATTCATTTGCAGGTTGGCCTTGTGTGGCCTGGATTCTAAGGTATGGCTGGGTGTGACTGGCAAGGGAAGCCAGAGACAGAGCAGGGGCAGATAGTGAGAGCCAATCACTCACTTCTGAAGAAGCTGGAGTTGGTCATATAAATGACAGAGAGCCACAAAATGGTTTTAACTATAGGGAAAATATTTGGGGGCCTGTGTTTTAGAGAGATTTTTTTGGCAGGAGTATATTTTAATAGGAAACCAGAGTCAATGCAGAAATTCATTTTTATATTTATTTACCTACTGATGACAAATCTTTTCTAAATTAAAATTACAGCTATAAGTAGGTTTAATTTATAAAAATTTGTTCTTAAACAAGAGATCTGTATGTACCATGAAAAACAGATACCCAGATAGAAATATAATATGTAATTCACTTCATGCTTATTAACTTAGTTGTAGATCTTTATTATCATATCTCCAGGCCATATCTAGAAAGAGAAAGACCAGGTGTAAGCATGGCAAAGCAATAATTTAAATTAGTATAACTGTACAGTTCCTTCCTTGAGACTTCCAATTCACAGCCTGATATAATTTTAATATTGCAGTCCCATTGGGCCTCACCCACAAAAATGTACTTGATTCATTATTTCTCTAATTTCTAAAGTTCTATGATTTTTTCTTCTTTTTTTTTTTTTTTTTTTTTTTTTTGCTGATGGGAACTGAACAGAGTCTCACACATGTTAAGTACACACTCTACCACTGAACTATACCCCCAGTCCTAAAGTTCTGTGATTCTTATAATAAGTATTTACCCGCAGAGATTGTTTCCAAAGAATATTATCAAGAATTTACCTCACACCACATTTTACTTACTTTTTATATAGTTCCCTGATTGTTTCTCTCTTTTCCCTTTCTAGTATATACTTCTTACTCATGAATAGCGTTAATATATTCCCACAGATAAAACCTTAGTCATGAAATAGATTTTGCTCATTTAATATTCTGATGAATGCCACCTGCCCTTTGGGGACAGGATGGCATGGGTGAAGAGCTGAGAACTTGGAAATCAAGCTGGATTAAAATCTCAGCTCTACCATTCTCTGTGTCACACTAGGCAAGTCACATAGGCCCTTGGTTTCCCCTCCTAGAAAATGGGGCCAGGGAGAGGTTAGCTATTATGTGTTTTCCTTTAAAGCATTATCCATGTCAGATATTTTCCTGAGACGAAGGTATTAGCTTTAGAGCAGAAATAAGGCACCCTGTGAAAAATGCAGGCTGGAAGTCTGATTTTGAGACACAGTCTCACCAAGTTGCTAAGGGTGACCTGGAAATTGCTATGCTTCCTGCCTCAGCCTTTCGCCTGGGCTTGATAACAGGTGAGCACCACTACTCAGGCTCATCTTCCATCGCTTCACCCATATGTTTCCATTCTTCCTACTCAAAGCTAATTGAAAAGAGAAATTACTTTAAAGGCCTAATTGACTTTTTCTAGAGTAATTTTAAGTTTCCCACAGAGCTAACACAGGACCCTTCTATGCTGACTCTGATAAATGGGGGGGCACCTCCTATAACGGGTGCTGTGAATCTCATATTTTGGAAAATGGCACATTCCAAGTTTGTCAATGGCGCTTGGTTCCGGAACTCCATTCTTTTCCTGTCAGTCCAACATGGCATCTCCTAAGCTGGCTTCCAAGCCTTCTTATTTCCTTAGGGCATAAAAAGCCCCTATGTCTAATGTGTTTTCTGGATATTCAGATGCATGAAAATATTAATAAAAATTATGTGCTTCTCTTACCCCCATAAAAAAGGATTAGAAATAAGGCATTTTACAGACTCTCTTTTCCTAGGCTTTAAAGTGCTTTGCTCAAATTTGGTTCCTTAGATCATTTGTACCTATTAAATATCTAACTCAAATTGAATAATTCTGAATTGAAAGTTCCAATATTGATTGGAGAGCATTAAAAGTTAGTGGCAGTATAATATTGAGAGCATAGGATATATAGTTGAATTCTCCTGTGTGTGTTACACTTTTATGTTAATTTTCACTATCAAAAAGATTATAGTTTACTGAATTGCTCTATATCATTTTTCTACTAAATATTGAACATAATTTTGTTTTGATCCTTTTTAAATAAATAAAAATATTTACTTTACATTTTCTGGTTTTTCTTAGCACCAAACACCAAAGATTTGGATGTTTTTCTTCGGAAACAGGAATCAGGGTTTGGCTTCAGGGTGCTGGGAGGAGATGGACCTGACCAATCTGTAAGTGTAAATACTTTGGAATATGGCCATTCCTGTTAAAATTTTTGAGTGGCAATTTGGTGAAATATGGTGGATTTTAAGGGTTTTTTTTCTCTTATAGTTTTAATAATATGAGGAAGAACTGCATTTATATGAGTATCACAGTCCCCCAGTTAACCTGGTATAGTTTAGGGTAAAAACTGTAGGTAAAAACTGAATATGTCAGCTGTTCATTGGACAGTGATTATTTTCTTTGGAACTAATTGAAGTTTGTTTGGAGCGGAAAGTGTTAGCTTTTTGCCACTATGATGAATACCTGAGAAAAATAACTTAGAAGGGAAAAGATTTATTTTGGCTCAAGGTTTCAGGGATTTCAATCCACAGTCAGCCGGCTCCTTTGCTCTGGGCCTGAGATGAAGCAGAACATGAAGGTGAAAGGTCTGGTGGAGGAAAGCTGCTCAGCGATGGTAACCAGTAAGAGGTGGGCAGAAACAAAACATAGTCCCTAAAGCACATGCCCAGTGACCCACTTCCTTCAACTAGGCCCCACCCTAACCCTACAATTTTGCCATAGTCCATTCATATTATTAATCCATCAATGGACTGATCTATTGATAAGGTCAGAGGTCACTTTCCAAAATTCACACCTTCAAACCTTACTGCACTGAGGACTTACCCTCCAACACATGAGACTTTGGGGGATGTTCTAGATCTAAACCGTAACACTGGGGGATATAGCTTAGTGGTAAAGTATGTGCCTATCACGCACAAGGTCCTGGTTTTCATCCCCAGCACCAGAAAGGAAAGGCTGCTTTAACTTTTTATTACCTTTACCTTTGTTAAACAGATTCTAAAACATTTTTCTTCTTTAAAAGACCTATAATCCAGTGTCCTCTTTGCTACAACCACTCTACTTTCTGAATGCTCCATAGAAAGTTGGCATGAGCCTATGCATATTATTTCACCTAGTCTTGATATAGGGTAGGGTTTTCATGCTCAGTACTTTACATCATTTCGTTTGTTAGCTAGAGGAATATAAAATAATTAATATTTCTGTCCAGAAGGCATAAGAGCTACATTTGCAAAGCATTTACAATCTAGAATTTTGTTTATGCATAATTCTCATATAAACTTAATTTTGTTTTTAAGTTTTGCGCTTGGTATTGAATGACAAAGAGTAAAGGATTACCTTCTTATACTTGGAAGCTAGATAAGCAATACTTTTTTATGACATTTCTTTCTATAGCTGAGTGGATCTCTTTTATATATATATATAAATATATTCTAATAGTCATATTGTTTATAATTACAGTAATCACTGGAACCACATGAAGCTTAAGGCACCTTGCTCTGTATAGAGCAAACATAAGAAACTTTGTTTTTGATGGTATATGTATTTTTTATTATTTCCTTTTTTTTCATATTCATAGTATTTTCTTAGACTTTTGAAGAATTTGTTTTTAACAACTCAAGAACAGTCTTTCTCTTAAATGTCAGGTTCTCCCAGGTCTGAAACTAGTCTAAAATTCAGGATTGCCTAATTATAGGAGTCTAATTATTGGTGAGCAGAATGAACCAGATATGCAAGTGGATACTAGTAGATGCAAGTGAGGAACACTTGTACTGTCAGTGATTGAAGAATCATAAAAATGATCCCAGTTGCTGTGAAAAATATGTAGAAAATTTTTCCTGACAGAATAATCAGACTTGTACTCTTAGTAGCTACTCCACAGAATTGCATTTTCTGAGTTTGCTTTGTTACATTGTGGTGATGGAGATCATGGTGCTTTTTGAGTTATTGAACAACTTTGTATTTTTTTTTATTTACTCAACCCTGAGAAGCTAGAAGGATTACATTATGCACTGTGGTTATTTGAAGTGCCATTTTAGAGAATGGGCACTTTTTAAGATATCACCTTTTTGAAATTGACTAAATTCATAGATGAACTGCAGAAGGTTGTTGTTTTGCACACTGCTGAGTCAGGGAGTCCTCAGATCTTCAGCTAACCTTGGTAGATTGTACAAACCAACCTACACTTTATCTTACCAGATATATATTGGTGCCATTATACCCCTGGGAGCAGCTGAGAAAGATGGCCGACTCCGTGCAGCTGATGAACTAATGTGCATTGATGGAATTCCTGTTAAAGGGAAGTCACACAAACAAGTCTTGGACCTAATGACAACTGCTGCTCGAAATGGCCATGTGTTATTAACTGTCAGAAGAAAGATCTTCTATGGAGGTCGGTGAATCGTTTCTGCTTTGAAAAGTTAAGAAGAAAAAACAAAGAGACTTAGTCTTCTTTCTAGGTGGCTTTGCAGGGTATTTTATTATATTTAGTAGTATATGAAATAACCACTTGATATGACCAAAGACCCCATTGTGGAAAGCCATGTAAGGTCAAAAGGATCCAGAAATAATGCCATTATAAAAACAAGGAAAAAGTTTTGGACCTCTTTAAGATTATATTGATATATTGATAAATTTTACCAACATAGCAATGCAGATCAAATGAGGGTTTAAATCTAGTTTGGTTTGGTTTGGTTTTTGCAGTACTGGGGATTGAATCCGGGTCTCACACATACTAGACAAGAACTCTACTACTAAGCTGCACTCCCAGCCCTTTTTACTTTTTTTTTTTTTTTTTTGGAGACAGGGTTTCACCAAATTGTCCTGGCTGACCTCAAATTTAAATTCCTCCTGTCTCTGCCTCCCAGCTAAATTCTTTTTTTTTTTTTTAACAGATGGACAACATGCCTTTATTTTATTTTTTTCATTTTTATGTGGTGCTAAGGATCAAACTCAGTGCCTCACACATCCCGGGCAAGTGCTCTGCCAACCCCAGTCCTAAAATTCATTTTTTTAGACAAATACAATTATTTATCAAGGTATCCCACTAGCTGAATATCAAAAGATTTTGGATCCTGAGGAAATCCCAGATATTCCAGGAAAGTGAAATTTTTCTTCAAGAAAAGTTTTAGTATAATATAATTTAACATTTATTGGGTACTTACAATGTCCCAGATGCATGAGTTATTTTATTTAGTTCTCAAAACACTATGTTGTAAATATTGTCATGAACTAGTTGTATAGTAGCTCACAGGAATATTAAGAGACACATAGCTGGTAGGGAGTAGGCTGGGATTAAGTCATGGTTTAACTGCCAAGCCCAGGGTCTAAACTATGACATTAGGATATGAATAATTCTTGCAGTTTTCTTACCAATAGTTTTGTGAATATAGAATTTTTAAAAGCGAATTCACTTAGAAAAAGACAACTCTAGCACAAGAAACATTATGGGTATTATTTGTTCTATTCGTTTAGTTTCTGCTGTATCCCCAGCACCTAATGCCTGGCACAGAGTAAACATCAGTAAATGTTTGTTAACTTGATGAATATTCATATAATTCTTTTTTTGTTTGTTTGTTTGTTCCTGTTTTGGGGGGGGGGGTTTGGTTTGTTCATTTGTTTGTTTCCACTGCTAGGAATGGAACCCAGGGCCTCACTGGGCTACACTTCCAGCTATTTTGTAACATCACTCTTAAAAAATGATTGCAACATCCAGCTGGGCATGGTGATGCATACCTGTAATCCCAGCAGCTCGGGAGGCTGAGATGGGAGGATCTTGAGTTCAAAGCCAGCCTCAGAAAAAAGTGAGGTGCTAAGCAACTCATGAGACCCTGTCTCTAAATAAAATGCAAAATAGGGCTGGGGATATGGCTCAGTGGTCAAGTGCCCCTGAATACAAAAAAAAAAGATTGCAACATCCAAAATAATGGTCCCCCCTCTCTTAGTAAATATCAGTCATTTAGAGAAACACATAGAATGTAATGTGATTCCCTCAGTTTTGTTGTGCTAGAATTAGAGCTTATCTACATTCAGTAAGATCATGAAAAACATGGAGAAAGATGCATGAAGAAATATCATAGTAGTTTGGCATTATCAGAGACATTTTAACTAATTCATTCTAACCATACATTATGCAGGAATTTTTTTTCAGTGATTGGATATTGGTGGAATTATGTTAAGATTCTGAAACATATTCTTAAAATCATATAAATTTTCAGCCAAAAGAGACCTTAAAAATATATATTCCACCATAGTAGTATGTTGGGACTATTACTGATGTCCAACAAAATGATCACACAAAATAAGCCTCTTTTTTTTTTTTCTTGCAAGATTGAAAAGATAAGAATTTATTTAAGTGTGAAGAATAGAAACAGAACTCTTGCAGAGGCAAGAGGGGACCTGATAGCAGGTTACCCAAGCCTTTTTTTTTTTTTTTTAATCAATTAGAACTAAATCATGTCATTCTCAGATTCCAGTGTCATCCTTGAATGGCAGAAAAAGGTGTGAGTTAAATGCCCATTTTGTGGAGATCCTTTATGATCTTATGTGTGCCCAGCACAGTCTGCTGTTCATGTGCACAGTTTGTTATGTGCCCCAGAAAGTGGGGGAAAGAAAGACCAAGAACTGCTAAAGATGAACTCATTTAATCTCATCAGATCAGAAATATCAATTGTAAAACACATTATATAAGGCAAATCCTGTGTAGATGGCAGACTGTTAGAATGGGACAGCATTTGTGTTCTCATGCTTTAACCAGACATTGATGAATATTGTCACTGAATTAATTTATATTTATAGTTGATATACAAAGAAAGTTTATCATGTAGTTCCTTATTATCTACTTTTGTTAAAATAACTGGTCAAGGTTATAAACCTTGACATAACTAAAACAATTTCAAGAAGAATATTTTTACTATCAAACTTCACAGAGGCTTTGAGAAACTTTATTTAAAATGAGATAACACTAGATCATATATATTTGTCCAATATATACTTTAAGTATTTAGAGAGCCACATACTGTTGCTGCCTTTATCTGTACTCAGATTATACTCAAAACTCACATTGGGAGGCTGCTTTTGTATTCTTTGTAACTAGAAACTAAATTTTATTTGAGAGGCTTAGCACAAAAATACTTTATTTACCAAAAATTATGATTTTCCAGAAATATCAAAACTAACTATATTTGTTGTAGAGAAACAACCTGAGGACGACAGCTCTCACGCCTTCATTTCAACACAGAATGGATCTCCCCGCCTGAACCGACCAGAGGTCTCAGCCAGGCCTGCTCCCCAGGAGGCCTATGATGTTGTCTTGCAACGAAAAGAAAATGAAGGATTTGGTTTTGTCATCCTCACCTCAAAAAATAAACCACCTCCAGGAGGTAAGCGTTCCTATAATCTATCATCTCTCCCTGTAAGTTTACCGTTCTGAGCCTCCCACTGGAATTTATAAGATTAATTAGGAACCATGTATAAATGTCCTTAGAGACTTATTTTTTTTAAATAGTGAATATTTTTAAAAGTAGGAAATCTGAACCAAATCTTCCAGGCTTCAGATTTATCCATCATCTCAGATTCCATAAAATAAGTTTCAGCTCAGTTTGTATCAAGATTGTACAAATGACCTGATTTAATAGATTTAAAGAAAATTGTTTTTTTTTAAATTTCTTTTTAATTTTTGGGCACAGTGTTTTTAACTTAGAAGTCATGTGTGTAGAAATGAATTAAATACTAGAAGCAATTGAGAAAAAGCAAAACAGATTAATGGAATATCTATCTTGACCCAAATATGTCTTAGTTCTTTCATATTACTTAATAATAATTGCTATATTCTGGCTATAAATTGTTGAATGATAAGAGGCCTTCTCTCCTACCTTTCATATATATCTCACTAAATGCTAAACCTTTGAAAATTAATCTGAATATCCTGAACCAAGTTTAACAGAATTCTTATATCTGGGAAGGATGAACATGCACGCACACACGCTCCAGTTCCATCAACAAAGGAGGGAGTACATGTGGGAAATTCGGGGCTGTTATGATTCACCAAATTAAATGTTTGTCTTGTCTTGATATTTCTAAGAAATTATAATCTTTATATATAATTATAAAATCCAATTGAATGTAAAATGAGAAACATCACATTGATATATATCATGCTTGTCTGAAGGTAACTTTATTTTTCTAAGTCACATAATACAAATGTTGACCACATGAAAATATGCCCTTGCTTTTGCCAATGGATTTGATTATATCTTGAATAGGGAGATCCTTATAGACTAGATGGTCATGAAAACCTTAGTGAAAAAAGAAAACACTTTCAGGAAATTGTTATGAGCCAAACCAATTTGCAAAAAAAAAAAAAAAAAGGTAAAATTAATGCAAGTGTGTAAAGGAAGAAGAGTCTATGACATGGATGAGTTATTGCTATAGTGTCAGGTCACTGCTCACTGATACTAGTTTCCATTTTCTGAAAGCAGTTGCTATGGCAACACTTGGAACTGGAACTGTCACTGATGCTGTGAGGATGATTATGTGGCCTGTGTCAAAAAAATGAAAGGAAAGCAGCCTTTAGGTGGTTTTTGTGTTGTATCATTGGAAGTCAGTCTTTTAAAAAACAAATAACCATTTAGGATAATTACATTGTCATATACCATATAATAATCTCAGACATTTAACAGAAATAGTGAAAGATTATTACTCAGTGTCATAGATGCTAAACACTTCTTAGATTGTATTCCCTTACTAGCACTGCAAAAATGAGCAGTCTAATGTTTACCGTAAAAATAAGTGATATAAAAGAATTCAGTGAAAACTTGTATTAAACATGTTTAAACATATTTTTGTAAGTATTTGTTTAGATTTAGCTTTTTAAATGTTTTCTTATTAATGTTTTTTTTTTTTTACTTCAGTTATTTTGATGGTTTTACACGTAGAGATGATCAATCTCTAAATAAGGTAGTGTCATTAAATGTTGGGTTTTGTAGTTATACAAACTTGGATTCAAACCCTGTGTATGTCTTTAATAATGATCTGATTTGGGGTAGGTTATTTACCCATCAAGAGCCTGGAACTTTAGTACATGTTAACTGATGCCGCCATTGTTATCATCATCATCATTATTTAGGAAATTTCTACTGGCTCTTGAACTGTTTTGTTTTGTTTTGTGAAGGCATCTCCATCAAACTAGAGGCTGGTCTTGAATTCATGGGCTCAAGCAATCTTCTCGCCTCAGTCTCCTGAAAAATTGAGACTCTAGTCTGCACCAACACATCTGTGACCTACTTTTTTAAAGAAATTTTAAAACATTTGTTGATTCTTAATAATGAGATGGGAAAGAAAGCTCAATTAAAATGTACAATCAAGGCAGCAGCTAATATGTGGCAGGAAATGAGTGTTTGCAGTTCATTGATTATCAGTCTGAATGCTAAAATATGCTTAAGTTGTTGATAAATTTTATATAAAGTACCTGAGATTTTCTGTCATGGTGCAAAACCAGAATTCACTGACCTGCTAGTTAATAATCTCACAAAATGCTGACCCCTCATGCCTTCTTCTTTGAATGTCATTCATCTCATACAGATAGACTGGTCCTGGGGTGAGTGAGTATGAAGAGCTTTCCCTCACAGAGACTGAGCACTTGCTGCAATCTCTGTAGCAAAGAAGGTGTGGTTTACAAGGGAATTAGTAGCAGTGGAGAGGCAGGAATCCTGTCTGTAGATTCTTCACTATGGACTTCATCTTAGAACTCTGCTCAACCAAGGTTACTTTCTTCTGAGTAAATGTATTTTCATCAGGTGACATACATCTCAGAAAGAGTTCCTCGTAGCATTTAGAAATTCTGAGATTCTCCCCTGTTAACTCTGTTGAAGACTGGGATCTGGGTTAGCGTCCCAGTATGCGTCAGTGCTGAATGAGCACTGTGCTTAGAAAAGGCCTCTCTTAAGGTGAAAAAGCCCTGCTCATTTTCACTTTGCCAGTACTTCGAAGCTTTTAATGTTACTCTTATTGTATTGGTTTTCAGTTCTTGTTTGCAGAGGATTTCTTTAAGAAGGGGACATTTCTAGTTACTGTCCTTTCTGATCCTGAAAAGAAATGTTGAAGAGCACTAATGTGATCTTAGCATCCAGGAGGCAGACTGTAAGACAGATTGAGGCCACAGATGAATGAAGATGGATGAGCTGGCTTTGTGGCGAATGCCCTCAGGCTGTGTACACAACAAAACCAAGGCAGGGCTGGGGGTTATCCTGTAGGTAGGGGTGTGTGTGCTCTAAGGGAGCACCTGGCAAAACTTCCCAGTCCATTCAGGACCTTTCTGCTGGTCTGTTTGTGACTTTTAGCTGTCTTGATGGTACTGCTATAAATACCAAGACAGTAGCAATCTACTTTCATCTCCCCTCACCCAGACAACCAACCCTTTAGGAGATTGTATACTGCCGTTTGCCAATTCCTTTTTGCCACATTGCTCACATGATTAGATAGAGGACAGCTGAGACTTCAGAGGTTAATTCTGTTTGCTGCTTTCCATTCAATGTGCCAAGAAGCTGAATAGTTTTCTTCTCAGGGAATCTAGAATGAACATTATGTACGAGGAAATCTTTTCTAAGAAGGAGAATAACTAAGAAGATTTAGAAGGTCATCACAGGGCCACCATGCTATTCACCATGTGTTTGTGATGCGCCACCTGTTGTACTGTTAGTGAATCCACTCATAATGCCTGGCACAGGACATGTCTCATACTGCACTGACATATTTCTAATCATTCTCTTTGCAAGGAAAATTGAATCTTAAGTGCTGGGTGTAAGTCAGAGCTAAAAGGCACTTGCTTCCAACATTGACTTTTTTCTATTTTAAGATAAAATCTCCCACTATATAATCTGAGAAGAGCCAAAGTACTACATCAGTAAGGACATAAATCATGACCAAGAATAACTTTTCCACTCCAAATGAGGCTCTATTAAAATGTCCCTAACATACTCTTAGATATGATTCAGAAAACTAGTAAGGAGTGGCATCTAAGAATATTAATTATTCCTATTCATATCAATCAGTAGTCAACCAGAGCCCACATGCCTGATTAAGTTTATGACTTAGGCTAGGAAGTTCTCAAGAGACCCTGGAAGGAACATTTGTTCCAATACAAATGCCCTTTATTGCACAGTGGAAGATATTTTGTTTGATATGATTCCTGATTATCTAAGAATTTATTCTAAACTGTGATAAGAGCAAAGCATCTTGCCGGTTAGGCTGGGAAAGCCCTCAGTGTTCTGAGGTAAGGGTGCCGTAGCACTGCACAGAGTGTCTACAGATATGTGAGACAAGTCTTTGTGTATTCAGAACAGAAATGAATCCATGAGCCAAACAGTCTTAACCTTAAATATGTAATGTTCTAACTTCACTCAGCTTTTGACTTTTAAGATCTAAGGACACAAAAGAAATTAATTTTTTATAGAAATATGATTCATTTTAATGATCAGTCTTTTCATTGTACCTGGATTTCTGATCAGTAATTATTGAGTCCTAAACTTGAGTTTGATCTGCATTTATCTAAAAGGTTCCTTGTGGGAATAAGTGCCCCTTCAATAAGGCCAGAGAGAGAGTCTCATTCATTGTATCAGATTTCAAAATAGCTGAAAGCTTGATAAAGTCCTAATGGCCAACAACAAACAAGATGTCAGATCAGTGAGATATTATCAATATCAGTAAGGTCAGTAGCCCTTAGACATGAAAATTAGGATTACGTTACAAAAATTGGAAAAAGACCAGGAATTGAGGTATCGGGGAGGGAGGGAGCAAGAGCTGTTATGGGTTCCAGAGCTGCTGAGTAAGCCTAATGAAGATGGCAACTTCCCAGAAGCACCAAGACTTTGTGGGGAGCCTGGCCCCAGGGAAGTCCTGAACAAGAAGCTGAAGGAAAGAGGCTTGGACAAGGACTGTGTGGTCGTTGGCCACTTTCTGGTGCTAAAAAAAGGAGAAGTGGCTGGAGGCTACATGTGCTGCCAACACAAGCCACCCTGGGACTGCCCTGGGTGCCTTCCAGAGTGATGTGCCACCTTCTCCTGTGCTCTTTGGCAAACCCTCAACTGCAGTATCTATATTGTGTCTCTAGACGGCAGCCAGGTGGGACCCTGCCTGTCCTCTACCATGGAAAAGGTTGCTGTTGTCGTATCCAGCTCTGACATTCTCCAGGACCTTTTTTGAATTCTTGAATTTTTGAATTCCAGCCTTTTTTGAATTCTCAGTCTTGCACACCCCTCCTTTGTCCCTCCCCTGCCAATTCCATGGCAATAGTTATCTGCTTTTCTGAGTGGATTCCTGGCCCTTTTCCTCACCTCCACCTTCACCTGTGGTCTGTTGGATGCCGTTTGGCTCATTTTTTGGCAGAACAGTTACTGTCATTGTAAAGTTTTTTAGATCAAGTCAGTGGCCTTCAATTTTAAAACAGTTTTCTGGTAAGTGGAAAACAGCAAAGAACTTTATCTCTGTGGTTTTAACTATGTAAAGTGTGCATGTGGTCAGAGAGTGGGAGGGGAATTAAAAATAGCTGCACTTGATAGACAGTGATGTGGGGTGCTTCTTTGCTGTATTTTCAGAGAATTTATTTGATGTTATATGTTGAATTTTTAAATTATGATTATGATGATGAATCCAATACTAGTAGTTACCTTAAATAATTGGAAAACTTGGGGATTCTTTCTCATAGTTATTCCTCATAAAATTGGCCGAGTCATAGAAGGAAGTCCAGCTGATCGCTGTGGAAAACTGAAGGTTGGAGATCACATCTCTGCAGTGAATGGACAGTCCATCATTGAGCTATCCCATGACAGCATTGTTCAGCTGATCAAAGATGCTGGCATCACTGTCACACTGACGGTGGTTGCTGAAGAAGGTAAGGAAGCCTAGGCTCACCTTCCCTGTGGCCGAGAGGCACAGCCTGCAGTGCACCAGCATCACTGCAGTATGGACTGTCTGTGTGCTTTGGGGTCTCATTCTTTGCCTTTTCCATTTAATGGCTTTAAAAGACAGTTTATTATAAAGTTGTCAACAGCTCAAGAAAAATAACCCAGCAAGTGAGTGGTGGCCATTTATTTATGTGCTGGAGAAGCAATCACCCAAAAGAAAGACTGGTAAGACTTTTTAGATGTTATTTTCTTAAATAATGTCTTGAGTCTCTGCTTGAGTGAGAGAAAATCCTTTAAACAGTTCAAAGGAGGTCACTTATGATATCAAGCCCTTTCATGTCAGGGCCTTTCCGTGGGGGCAGGACTTTGTTCTGGCAGCTGCTTTATAAGCTGGGGATGGGGGAACGTGTAGGAATGGCTGATAAATAGGGCATAAGACACAGACTGACCGTCCTTGAATAGTGTCACCCTTTGTTTAAAGCTTTTCTTTAATCATCAGGAATTTCTAATTGGGAACCATTTTGAACCCGTCCATGTTCTTTGTTTATGAATTACTAAGTGACCAGTGCGTCGTGCTCATCTCATTTTTCCTGATTTTTTCAAAACTAATGAGGAGAAGACAAAAACAGAATCATGAAGGGCCAGTCATTCATGTTAAGATTCCTCACACTGTGATGTTTATTCTTGTTTTGTTTTCTCTCTCATGGTCCTCTAATGAAGTCAGTTCCTGGGTCCTTTATACTGCTTGATTCTTTCTTTCTGTGCCTGTGGCACCAACCACTCTCATACTTTTCTCTTTAGGGTATTATAAAGTCTTCTTTCCATTCAGGACACTGCGTTGGGGAGCTCTACGTGAGCACCAGCTGCTCTCTGAGGCCCTTTCCAGTTCTAGGTAGGATCCCACAAATACTGGGATGCCTCTGCCTCTGCTCTTTCCCTACTCTATTCTGTTCCCAGGCTCTGCCTAATCTCTGCTGATTCTTCCTTCTAAAATCTTCTTTCAGAGCCAAGTGCAGTACTGCATACCTATCATCCCAGGTACTCAGGAGTTGAGGCAGAGGGATACCAAGTTCAAGGCCAGCCTGGGCAACTTAGCTCTTTGAAGAGGGTATTATTGGCTGTTACACTTAGTAGGTGCTCAGTAAATGTTTTTAAATGAAGGAATGAGTATATAAATGAATAAATGAATGAACAAATGAACAAAATAAAAGTCAGGAGATTTTACTTCTGTGCCATTTCCTGAACAGAAATGCCTGAACCTAATAGAAATAAGACTTGCTACAGAAAGAGTTTACGACCACCTGTTAGCTAGTCATGTGACTTTAAACAAGCTACTTAATGTTTCTAATCTTCAATTTATTATCTGTAGATGGATTTAATAATATCTATTTCTAGATCATTGCAAGAATTAAGGTGAAAATATCTGTAAACCATATAAATATCATAAGTTGCTATCAATAGTTTTGACTGGCTCACTCATTCAGGTGTCTGCTAAAATCTCACCACATCTGGAAATAATAGTAATACTTAATAAGCACTTAGTATTCTTAACATATTAACTCATTTAATACAATAATACTAGGTAGGCATTGTGATTTTCACATCCTGGTAGAAAACTGTTGCAGAGCCATTAGATAATTTGCCTATGGTTATAAAACCAGTTAACAGAACCAGTCTGGCTTCCAGAACTTGTTCCAGAACTTGTTGGGGTTTGTTGTTGGTTGGTTGGTTTCTTTCTTTTTTTTTTTTTTTTTTTGCTGGGGTTCAAACCCACAACCTCATCTATGCTAGGCAGGCTGTCCTGTGAACTAGAGTGAATTACAGCCCCAGGTCAGAACACATACTTTTAACAGCTGTATTTTCCTTAACAATAGTGTCTAAAATAAACCTCCCCCTGCCTGCTCCTTCTCCTCTTATCCCTAACCTGCTTTGCTTTTCTTCATCTCCCTTATCTCAGAGATTACTTAATTATCTAGAATTATATAAGTTTTGTGTAAGATTCAAGTTAGAGATTTTTTTTTCAGTTTACTGCTAAATATTAAGGGTCCAAAACACTTAGGAAAAATTTTTTTGAATGAAAAAAATATTGAAATTATTTTGAAATGTTACTTAGACATGATATACGTTAAATTTCTTTTTCTTGGTTTCTTTATCTGATCTCCATAGCCTGCATTTTAGGTGTAACATTTATTCTATGACTCATAGGGTAAAAGCAAACCTCTGTGCCACAAGAAATAATATTTCAGGGTTTTTTTCAAAAATGATATTTGCAGTGTGCTTATGTCTTCATGCCTTTGCCATGCAGTAGGGTTAGTAGTGAGAGAATGTAAGGGTCCGGCGAAGCGTCGGAGAAAGAGACCATCAAGAGACCACTCATGCAATTGGCAGAAGGGGATTTATTGATCCAGCATGCTGGGGCTCCGTGCCCACTCAAGAAAGGAGAGCAGCCCAGAGCCCAGAGCAGGGGTTGAGCAATGCTTAAGTACACTTTTTTGGGGAGGGCGGAGGCTTTGCATACATCAGGACAAATCATCATGAGGCACGGGAAAATCAAAACAACAACTCTTAGACATGATTAGTACATTCATTGGCGGGAACAGGCTGGGCAGGGGTGATTGGTCACTTCTAAGCGGGGTACACATTCAAACTGATTGGTTTTGGGGCCTAGATGCCTACGTGCAGGGCTACACAGGGCCCTAAGTTATTAAACAACTAAATGGCCAGTAGTGCATTGTCTTAACTGCCTTAGGAATTTCAGGTTCTGTGTATAGTTCAGAAACTTTACAATACGTAGTCCTTTACTTTTTAACTTAGGCTTTGCAGCTTAGAAACTTTACCCTTTCAAGGAAGGGCTAGAAGTAATGGATTAGCAGTAGTAAGTTCAGTCATATCATCTATAGAAAAGGACTAGTGTTTTTTCCCCAATCCATCTCAGATCAGTATTTTTGTGAAATACAATAAAATAAAATCAAGTGAAAAATAAAAACAAAATAATCTGTTAAATTGTTGTAAGATTCATGAATATTTACACTCGGCATCCTGTACATCTTATTGCTGACTGACTGTCGTGAGTGGTAACTGCACACTCTGAGTTGCAGTTACATTCAATCAAATCTATTTTATTAATGCTCCTCATACTTCAGACTGAGTCTACACCTAAGGGTCCCAGACACTCACCTGTGACATGTCTGAAGCCCGGGTTGCTGGAAGTCGATCTGAGCTGGAGGAGTCTGGTGCAGGGGGGACAACAGCAACGGAGGTCTCATTCTTTCTGTCCAGGTCCTATTAGTCCTGTTGCCCCCCAGAAGTCTGGGTTTTTAAGTCCTAGTTCAGTGGTGCTTGCAGCTGGTTACTGGGTGAGGTCTGGGGTGTACACCCAGGTGTAGACTCTTTACATCATTAACTTAAGTCTATCTGAATTCTGCAATTTATCCAAGTATTGCGGTTCACATTGCATCGTGGGCACATCGCTTATCATAATTTACTTATTCACTCAACACAACACTAATTAATATAATCAACAGTCAGCAATCCTATAATATTTCTGGTGCTCATGTCACTCGCCCACAAACCATACTTTGTAGCCTTGGGATAGATAGTTGAGTAGAAAGATCATTTCTTTCTCTTAGTATTTTTTCCAATATTAATATTGATTATTGATGGTGTCTGTTCTGAGGTCATCCAGAAATGCTCATTTTTCTTAAAGTAAAAGTTTCCTTTGACATTCTGGCCCAATACTTGTGGACTCAAGCTTTCCTGGATGATGGCATTCACAGTTTGAGAGAAGTGGAGAAGGAAACTTCTTAATAGATCGATTCTTAAAATACATTCAATGCGTAAGCACAGCCTCTTAAAATATAATCATATTTGAATTGTAAAAATCACATTTCAGTGGTTACACAATATTTTATTGTACTGTAGGTTTTGATTAAACTTTGGAAACATTTAGAATCCCTTCTCTTTTTTTTCAGGGAAAAATAGAAAGTCTGTCCTCTCTCCATAAAAATTTCATTCATGGGGTTTGTAAATCTTCCAAGTTTCTCATTGAATTCAGTATAAAACCTATCAACTGCACCACAGCCAAATGAATATTTGTAGCTCTAAAGCTATTTTCAGATATCACACATTCAAATCATTCCTTAGAACTACATTGCTTCTCATCCAATACTGCTTCCCCGAGCCATTCACTATTAATAGGTAACAGGCAGTTTCCTGGAAAAAGAAGAACTATTGTTCCCACCATCCTTTTTCCTTCCTTTTACTGGATACTATTTAGTATCTGTGCTGTTTTGCCAAGGAAAAGGCAGAGTAAGTCCCAGAAAACTCTCGAGCTAGGCACTCATGACATGATAACTCCACCTCATGGCATTCCCACAATACCCCGTCTTCCTCCCCCTTGGGACCTTGTTCTCAAGTATGGAACACAAAGTGACTATTCTGGTAGTTTCTGCTTACTGTAAAGAAACCTTTGTGTTGTATTATTCTTTCAAATTGATTTCCAATTTTGTCAAGTGTTGTTTATTTGATTTTCAAGACTGAGCATGTTACCAAATGCTATCAAGGACTCATATTGGAGTGATTCTGGTAGCGTTGGCATGATTTGGTTTTGTTTCCCACTTATTTATTCCCACTTGTCTCCATATTCCACTCCTTTCTCTCACTACTCCCACTGGCAGCCATTCTAGTATGTTTTACATGCCTCATTTTTATTTATGTATCTTTTGAAATACATTTTTATTCTGTGTTGGTATTTATTTTTGAGTTATATAAATGACATTGTGTTAGAAATTTTTATGCTGGTTTTTTTCCCTCAGAACCCTGGTTTTTTTTTTTTCTTTTTAAAACAATATTTTGCTTTTCCAAGATCCAATCTGGGATTCCTCCTGGCATCTAGTTGTCACGTCTTTTTTCTTCTTCTTCTTCTTCTTCTTCTTCTTTTTGATTGAGCTATAATTTACATACTGTAAAACTCATTTTCCTAACATGACAGTTTGTGCAACCATCACCATAATCTCACAACATTTTATTTACTAAAAAGAAACTGCATACCTATGAAAGTCACTTCCCATTCTCCTCCAACCCCATCCTTAGGCAACCACAAATCTACTTTCTGTCCCTATAGATTTATTGGCATTTCATATAAAAAGAATCAAATAACAGGTGGCCTCTTGTGTTTGTCTTCTTTCATTTAGCAAAATGTTTTCCAAGTTCACCCTTGTGTGTGTGTGTATGTGTGTGTGTGTATACACACACATCATTCCTTTTTATAAATAATAATATTCTATTATATAGGCATATATTTTGCTCACTTATTAGTCATTTGTTAGACTTTTGGTTGTTTTCACTTTTTTACTACTGTGAATGATGCTGCTGTGAACATTAACATACAATTTTGTACCAATGTACAGTTTCATTTTTCATGAGTATTACTTAGGAGTATAATTGTTGGGTCATTTGGTGCCTCTGTTTAACTTTCTGAGCAACTGCCAAACTGCTTTCCACAGAAGCTGCTCCATTCTGTAGTCTCACCAGCAATATATTGAGGCTCCCAGTTTCTCCATATTCTCTCCAACACTTTATTTTTTGGTTTTTGGATTTGCGGGGGGGACAGGATGGGGAAATTGGTTGGTTGGTTTTCATTCCAGCCCTTCTAGTAGGTGTGAATGGTATCCATTGTGGCTTTGATTTGCATGTCCCTGATTATTAATGATGTTGAGTACCTTTTTGTGTGCTTACTGACCATCTGTTTATCTTCTTTGGAAAAATATCTATTCAAATCCTTTGCCCATTTATACCTCAGTTATTCATCTTTGTTGAATCATAAGACTTCTTTATAGATTCGAACACTAGATCTTTATCAAATACATGACTTAAAAGTATCTTCCAGTCTGCTGTTATCTTTTCACTATCCTTTGATGCATGAAAATTTAGATGTTGACAAAGTCCAAGTCATGTATTTTTTTCTTTGGCTGTTTGTGTTTAGTTGTTAAAGCATTGTGTGCTTAAGATTTATCCACATTGCTGGGTGAACATAACTGATCACTTGAACTACTTGTCAGTCTTCCATAATGTATATTTACCCATATAGCTGCTCACTCCCCCATAGACAGCCAGACTGCCTCCATCTCCACAGAATCATAAACAATCCTATGACATAAATCCTCATGCATGTACCTTATAAGACTGAAAATTCCTGGGAGTGGAACTGCTTGAGCAAGGGTATCCACGTGTTTAACTTGACTCAGTACTGTCAGATTCTTCTCCATCTCTACTTCCACCACCAAATCCCTGAGGATTCCTCCCTGTAGCTTTAAATCCCAGCCAGTGCTTGGCATTATCGGCTTCTGAGTTTGCTAGCGGAGAGTAGGAGAAGCACTATCTCATCATCATTTAATTTTCAATTCCCAAAATTTCCATGAATTTAGCAGCTCTTCACATGCTTGGATTTTTTTTTTTTCCTTGTAAATTGCCTGTTCATGTCACAGACATTTTTCTTTTGGGATTTCTATCATTTTCTTGTTGGTACTTAGGGATTCCTTGTGAATTACATAGTCACCAGTTCCATTTTTTTTTTTTTTTTTAGAAAGTACAAATATCTCTTCCTGTCATTTCTATGTTAATTTTGACCAGGGTCCCTTCTTAGACCAAGATTCTTAGCTTAAATGTAATCAAATTAGTCCTATTTTTTACTATATGGCTTGAGCTTCTGAGGTTTTAAGATAAATCATCATTTTGCCCCACATTGTAGAGATTTCCTCTAACATTGACTTCTATTAGATTTATCATATTGCCTTTAGGATTTAAGCCATCTGGAGCCGACTTTTGCATATAGCTTTAAGAGGAATTCAGTTTTATTTTTTATTCCTATTATGAGCTAGTTTCCCTACACAGCAACTAGTACTTCCTTTTCCCATTGACTTATGTTGCCATCCATCCTGCATATCACCTTACTCTACAAACAAGAGTCCACAAGGCTCTCTCTGTTCTACTTATTTGTTTTTGGGCTAATATGAGATATATTTGTGTGTGTGTGTGTATGTACATATAAATATGTATACACATACATATATAATACATGTAAATTACATATAAATGATTATTTATCTATAAATTTATAATACATTCTGTTATATCTATTAGAACAAATCTCTCTTTCTTCCTTTGTCTCTCCCTCCTTCCTTCTCTCTTATCCCCAAATCAACTGGACATTCATTGAACTTTTACATATAAAATCTTAGGGCAGATTGTTAAGCTGCTCCAAAAAAACATCCAACCTTATTGGGGTATATTAAAAATGTATAAATATATTAACCTTGAGAGAATTTATATTTTTAAATATTAAATTATTCCTCCTAAGAGCATGGGATGTTTCTCGGGTTTTTCAGATCATCTCTTATGTCCTTCAACCGAGTTTTGTAGTTTAGAAAGCTCTCTCATAGGGTTCTTCTTTACTCTTTACTCTTGTTGCTATGGATCAATCCCAGGGTCTCCCGCATGCCAGGCAAGTGCTCTACCGCTGAGCCACATCCCCAGCCCCTCTTACTCTTGGTAAATATAATTATCAATTCATTATGATGTTTCTTGCTATAGTTTAACTGTGGATTTCATGTTTATCCTCTGATAATATAAATATACTTAGGTATTTACACACAGAAATTCTAGGAGAATTTTAATATTTATTGAGAGAGATGCTTACCCCATTGCTTTACTATTTAGAGACTTCTCAGATAAAATTCAAAGAAAATATAGGCTTGCTTGACATAGAATAAATATTTAACTTTGAGAAGTGGAATAGGTTATAACACAGAAATAAATTGGGGAAACCACACAGCATGAGTTGAAGGACTAAACTAAAAGAATACTAATGGGAGGAAGTTTTATTTAACCTTGATGAGGACAACATAAAGATAAGAAGTATGATTCGTGTAATCAAGGAGGTGCCCTCTAACAGGAGAAACAGCATCCTGCCCTTGTCCTACTCCTGCACAGAGCAAAAAGTGCTGTAAAGACTGTGCCTAAGGGCAGGGAGGATCTCAGGAGGGGAAACTTTGAACAGGAGGTGAAGTGAAAAGGTAATAGTGCCAGTGACACATTTGGATGTATCTTATACACACCAAAAAGCACTGTTTCATTTTGTTTTGTTTTGTTTTTAAAGCAAGATAGTTGGCAGTTGGTATGTTTGAATTTGTGTATTAAAACTGGAGTCCTGGAGGCAGATTGAAGGCCACATTGGTGCGGGGAGACCAGTTAGGAGGCAACTCCTTAAGTTAATTCGGAAAATAAAATTCTTGATAACAGTACTTTAAAAGAGCCACCCGTGGGCTGAGGTTGTGGCTCAGTGGTAGAGCACTGTCATTTGTGAGGCACTGGGTTCAATTCTCAGCACCACATATAAATAAGTGAATAAAATAAAGAAAGGTCCATCAACAACTAAAAATATATATTAAAAAAAAAAGAGCCACCTTCCCTGCCAAAAAAGTCCAAGATGATAGCTAGAATACTTAATGTTGAAGAGGAAATATTACCCCCTGGATAAGTTGTGGTCTAAGAATTGGTCCTACATCTCCAGACCTGGAGCACATAGTTGAAATCAGTGTTGACACACAAAACCCGCAGCCACAGCACTTTAGGAATCCTCAGGGGCCTGTGGCTTAACCATATACCATTTTTCTGTCCTCCTGCCACTTTTTACCTTTTTCCCCAAGTTGTAAGTAGTTCTTAAATATAAATATATTATTTATCTGTGTTTTTTGTCCCACAGAACTTTGAAGAGAAATAACTTAATCCAAGCTATAAAATGGTGATACAATAATAAAGCCTGGGTTTCAGCTTCCTCAGTAGAAATTGCTTCCTGACATTCATATTTCTTATCTTTAACATCAGACTTTCTCTATTTCCATTTTATTCCAATAATCTGTTTGTGTCAGTTTCTATATGTTCTCGTAACCTAAAATGGCCTCCATATTGAAAAAATTGTAAATAAGGTAAATATTTCAGAATACTTACTTAAAGAGAAATGCATTCTCAAATGAGACATTGTTTTGGTGATGACAATGACAACAATAAGAATGATGATAGTTATAATAGGAACCTTTGTGTAGTGAATATTGCCAGGCACTGTTCTAAGCATGTACGTTTATAAACTCCATGAGGTAACCGTATTCCCCTTTTATAGTTGAGATGATTAGAAATGCAGAGTATATAAGTATGTAACTAACTTGCTCAAGAACACACAGCTAGTAAATGATGGCTTAAACCTTGTGTATCTTGTGGGCTGGTGGATGCTGAGAGCTACAGCCAGTCAGAATGGCCCCTGGCATTTTGCCAGAAGTAATGGTTGAGAGGTGAGCCATTAAGATGCTGATAATTAAGTTAAGCTGTCTATAATTGCTGTGACTGGATGATGCTGGATTGAAACAGGCTGTGTATTCAATTGTACATAGACCCCTGCTGTCCGCCTTAGGTGCCCACTACTTTGGAGTTCTCGCGGGATTCCTGGGGAGTTCCCCTCGGGTGTTGGTTGGTGAAGTTCCGGTGGAGGGAGTTCTGGTTGGTGTGTGGTGTCCCTGAGAGGGCCGTGTGGGTGGCCTTCGGGGGGAATTCGGAAATAAAGTTTGTTCCTCCTTGAGTTGCTCGTGATTTGTGTCCAGCCAGAATGCGGCAGGCTGGCGTTGTAGTGGTAGAGTGCTTGCCTAGTACATGCAAGGCACTGGGTTCGATCCTCAGCTAGATAGATAGATAGATAGATAGATAGATAGATAGATAGATAGATAGATAGATAGATAGATAGAGTCCATCTACAGGTTAAAAAAAAATTACAAAAAAAAAACACCACTTGTCTATCTTGCTCCAGTGTTTATGGTCTTAATTTAAGCTATGCTCCATGTCTTTGATATTTTAAATATCCCACACTTTAATATTTGTACAGAGTAAAAAGCCAGGTGTAATAGCATACACCTGTAATTCCAGCAACTCAGGAGGGTGAAGCAGGAGAATCACAAGTTCAAGAGCAGCTTGGGAAACTTAGTGAGAACCTTTCTCAAAATTAAAAAAAATAAATAAATAAAAAGGGCAGGGGATATAGCTCAGGGCTTACCTAACACATGCAAAGCCCTGTTTAATCCCCAGTACTGAAGGAAAAAAATAAAAGAAAATGTGTGACAGTCTTAAGAATCTTTTAACTGTCATTTCCCATGACTTCTATCTAGTTCTGAATGCAAGCTATTACTGTGCTTGGCTATGCAGTCCGCCTTCAAAGAGCAGCAGGGGATCCAGAGCTGTTGGGAATGGTACAGAAACAAATGTTACTTTTTCTCCTGTATTCTTATTAAGACCTTTTCACTTAAATTCTTACAAAACAAAAGCAGTAGAATCTATATAAACATTTGTCAACCTCAGAATGATTTTCTGATCTTTGGTACTCAGTGTCGGGCAAAGTAACTGCTCCTATGTTAAAATATATGTTCAAAGATATATGTGTAGTTTGCAGACTGGCCTGTGTCCCAGCATTCCCAAGACCTTGCTTTGTTGCCTAGAATGGCTTACCAGTTAAGAGGAGCGTGCTCTGGAAACCTACCGAATGGGCAGCTAGACAGTTCTGGAGCTCTGTCTTCTGCATAGATCCCTTTGAATATGTGCATTTCTGTTTTTTACATTGTACAAGTGACCAAAACAAGGTGAAAACAAGAAGCAGGACTATGGCTCCTATTCTTTTGAAAGTAAACATTAGCCAAAAGCCACAGGGGAAAGATGTTAAAAAGATGGTAAAGTTCTAATTGCAGACAGCTAACAGTGCTGGTTCCTGCTAGTCACCCAAGTTGGTAAAGCTGTAACCATTGTTATCATTTTATTCTCACAGATCCACTTGACCTTCACATTTTTATGTTCAAATTCTTATTTTTGTTGTTTTCTTATTTAAACAGAGCATCATGGTCCACCATCAGGAACAAACTCTGCCAGGCAAAGCCCAGCACTGCAGCACAGGCCCATGGGACAGTCACAGTTGGCCAACCACATACCTGGGGACAGGTGGGGCTGTTCTTCTAAGATTTTCCTCACAATCCCCACCCCAACCCCACCCCACCCCATGCAGTTACGCAGAAGCCAGCTATTGAGTCAAAATGAAAACTTGCCTATTCCTCCCTCAGGACCTTCCCTCTGCCCCACCCTCACCCCTCAGTACCTTCTTCCCCTTTCCAGTCACATCCCAAGCAGGCCATGATCATCTGGACCTGCCCAGTGAGTCAGGCTCTGGTATTCTTGGTCAGGCTAATAATGCTGGTAGGGAAGCCCAGGCCCACATGGATTGCTGTCCTCATAGACCACTGGAGCAAAGCAGGCCAGAATTTTATACATATTTCTTTTGTTGAAAATATTAGTCACAAAACAAAAACTGGATTTCTGGAAATCCAGCCTCTTGCCAGGCATTGGGATTACAAGAGACACATTTTTGACTGAGACAAGGTCAACTTGTCTGCCCTCTGGTTCAGTTACCTGAGGGCAGTTGTCCTTGGTATAAACTACACTGATACGAAAGAAATGGGATGCCCACAGACTTCAAGCTGTGCTGAAGTTAACTTAACGACCAGGTCTCCCCTGCATCTCTCTGGTTGTAGACAGTCTGTCTTTGTAGGGGTTGGTCAGGGGGAGAATGTCGAGGGTTGGCTTGAAAAGAAATGAGTCTGCTTTTCCTTGTGGACTATTTTTATTGTCTTGCTCTATAGAGTGACTTATTTTCTCTCCTGTAGAAGTGCCCTAGAAGGTGAAATTGGAAAAGATGTCTCTGCTTCTTACAGACATTCGTGGTCTGACCACAAGCACCTTGCACAGCCTGACACTGCAGTGATTTCAGTTGTAGGCAGTCGGCACAATCAGGTAAACAAAGCCCCACGTGTAAACTGAGATTTTGAGTTGCTGCATCACTGACCTAGTGACTTTTTATTGCAAATCAGTTCAGATAAATTTGTTTCCAAAATTACTAACTCTTGTCGACCTCCTATGTGTTTATTCAGCTTCTTGAAAGGATATAAAGACAAGCAAAAGTTTACCCTCTAGTGGAAGAAATTTGATCCTTTAGTGAAGTACTTGGAAGCACATAGTGTAGCTATGGAGGGGGCTTTTGTTTGTTTGCTTGTTTTTTCAGGAAAATTTGTCAAGATTTACTAAAAGGAAGCACTTTCTAAAATTCTATTTTCTGGTTGCACATTGTTCTATTGCACATTGACCAATTAGAAGAGAATGTGTCATCTTCAGATTGATTTAGGCTGTGTTTATAAAACTTACATTCCTTCCTTATGATAATAGAAATGCATATCAAGAGTGTAACTCATTTCTCCCAGCTATTAAAGTAATTTTTCTTCAAAATGTAAATAAAGCAGTCCACAGAACTTGTTTTGCTCGTACTTCTTTCCCTCCAGAGCCTTGGTTGCTACCCAGTAGAGCTGGAAAGAGGCCCCCGGGGCTTTGGGTTCAGCCTTCGTGGGGGAAAGGAATACAACATGGGGCTGTTTATCCTTCGCCTTGCTGAGGACGGGCCTGCCATCAAAGACGGCAGAATTCATGTGAGTTGGCTTCTGTCTGCAACCTTTGCTTCTGGCTCTAGACTGGAAACTTCTGAAAAAAATTGATTTAAAAGGAACACAGAAACCTCTTGAATCTGAGAAGCAGGATTTTCCTAAAGTCATGTTCCCTTCAGCTGCTGTGCTAGTCATGGTTACACTGCTTGACCTTCTCAACCTTGGTCAAAGAGAAGAATCATTTATTATTTCTATAATCAACATTTAAGGGCAAATGGATTAATGCATACACTTTCATCTTATTAAAATTCTTGAAAAGCCAGGATAAAACAGAATCATCAATTTCTCCCAAGAAACAGTAAGCCCAGGAAATTTTTCCCTCTTAGCTGTCTATAGAGGTGGAAAATCCTGGCTCTCCCAACCGTTATCTGAAGGACTGGAACTCCCGGCAATAGTGTTCCACCACAGGTTTTATTCTTGACTCTGAAACGCTGGCTGGGTAGAGGGCCCTGCAGAGCAGGTTGCACAGAGATCTGCATTTTTCCTTCTTCTCTGGATGTTAGTGTCTTCAATTTTTTAAAAAAAGTTAATTCATTGTATTCAGTTAACATTCTCAGTATTAGACAACCATAACTCACTGCCCAAGAGAACTTTTCCTCCATCTGCTACCAGTATGCATCAAGGAAAAGGGATCCTTTTTTTGAAGAAAAAAGAAAAGACTTTTACTAAGAAGGGCAAATGATCCTTGGGTAGCATACTAACAATAACTAGGAAAGGCTTCTAGTTGGTGGCATTCTTGAACCTTCCAAGTCATGTAGTGTTTGCTCTAACCAAGGCTTTATGCCTGCTACTGAAGAGTTGGGAAAAGGGATAACCCAAAACCAGTGTAACTCCTTCCATCCTCCAAATGACCAAAGAAGTGCCCAAGTTCAAAGAGGTGAATAGAGAATTGCATAGAATAGGTGATTCTGGAAGGTAACAGGATTTCAATAGGGAGATTGAGGACCAAAAGCACTGTCATTGAGCAACAGAGTTATACTAAGGAAGTGTAAGTCATGTCTAGGGAACTTCACATGTGGAGTTCCTTAGGAGGTACATAGGGGAATGGAGGGAAATGAGAACATAAAAGTAGGATGAGTCGATAGTATAGAGGTTCTAGAAGCCCGGAAGCCTTTTGAGCCAAGAGTTTCCCCTTAGCAATGTGCTGCTGAAGTGAGTGTATCTGCGGCTGCAGGAGGATGAAGGGGCTGCAGTTCACGCAGGCCGGGTGGTGGTGGGAGTGCAACCTGAGTGGTGACCTTTTGGACAGAAGATTAAAGGGGGAAAAAAGTGCATAGGAGATCACCTGTCAGTGAGGAAAGGACCAACCTAGATGACTGGCATGTGTCAAATGAGGGAGGGATGAGAGGAAGGAAGAGTCTGCCTGTGAAAAACCATTAGGGAGACCAGGGGAGACAGAATTGGGCAGGCTGATGAGGTCGGTTCGTCTTGTGGAGGTGGAGGTACAGCTGGCTGAGCAGGTGAAAGGCGACGGTGAAGACAAGGGTGGTGGTTGAAGCCCTGGTGGTGGATAAAATCAGTCATGAAGATGTAAAGAGCAGTGGGCAAGGGCAGAACTCAGAGCAAGGCCTGTGATTAGTGGTTCAGAGAAGACAAGAGGGAAGGGTGAGAATGCAGAGCCACAGAGCAGAGCAGCGGAGTGTTCAGGACAAGCAGAAGGACTAACGGCCAGATGCACTCAGTACAGCATATCCAGAGCTGCTGCATCTAACCTCAGGTCACCTTCACGCAGAGACAGTCTAGTAGTGAGGAGCATGGGTTTGGAAATTCAAGAGGCCAAGAACCAAAGCTCCGGTCTGCCACTCCTCAGCTGTGTAGTCTCAGGTGCCTTCTCCTTGAGCCACTGTTATAGAGATGGCAACTCATTGCTGGCATTCCCAATTCTCTTCTCTCCCTTCACCCTTCCACTCCCCCCTCCCCTGCCCCTGCCCCTCCCCTCCTATCCCCCCTCACATCTGTTGGCATGTTTTAAATGGTTTTTTTTTTTTTTTAAAGATAGAGGGGGAGAGAGAGAGAGGAGAGAGAGAGAGAGAATTTTAATATTTATTTATTTATTTTTTTTTTAGTTCTCGGCGGACACAACATCTTTGTTTGTATGTGGTGCTGAGGATCGAACCTGGCCGCACGCATGCCAGGCGAGCGCGCTACCGCTTGAGCCACATCCCCAGCCCCTTAAATGGTTTTTTTTTTTAAATCTCCTATTGTATATATAGTGGCACAAAAAAAATTCACTTAAATGATAGATTGGAATATAATTTTTTTTTAAATATTGGTTCCAAATAGGACCCTCATGATTTTACCAAATAAAATGCAAACAGACCTTCGAGCAGTCACTGTCATCCTAAAAAATGTCATTCATTAAAGATGAGCAGAAACTTTAGAATCTCATGACTAAATCAACTTTTCTTTAAAAAATAAATTCAAAAATTTGAAAATAAATATGCTATTAACTGTTAGGCCCAGGTCTGCCCCAGAATATAAGAAAATATTGGCATCTGTCAGGCCGGGGCTATGTCCTTGTGGATTTCACTTAATTTCACAGTTTCTTAACAGGTTGTAGATAGTGTAAGACATGGGTTAGAAATGTTGTTCTGGAGTTTTAATATTTTTCAGTCAGTATTGTTTTTAAAACTATATATACTTTTTTAAAACTAAAAGACTATTTTTTTAAAAGAAACATTCTTTATACCCCTTTCTTCCTACTTATCTCTTGAGATGGGGACTCACTATGTTGCCCAGGCTGGCCCCAAACTCCCGAGCTCAAAATCCTCCAGCCTCAGCCTCCCATGCCTGGAGCTATAGGCACGCAGCACCATGCCACGCCCAATTTACTTTTCTTCTTTTATTTCATTTCTTTCTTTCATTTCTCTATCTTTACTCTTTCCTCTGTTCCTTACAATTTTATTTTTCAATAATATAAAACTGAACTTGAATCTTTATTAAAAAGATGTTTTTCCAAATTCGTTGTCATAGTTTAACTTAAAATTTCATTAGAATGTCTCCATTTCCCTCTCAGAGGTACCTTGTTTTTTACCTGTGTGTAGTTTAGTGCACGACATCTCCCTATCTGTGGGCCTATAAATCTTAGAGCTACAGCTCACCCCTGTCGCCCTAATTTGGTTTTAAAGTTAAAACAAAAATGACACCTGGTGGCAAATCCATTCAATTACAAGTTTTATTTTTTATTTATGTCCTAAAAGAATAGTTTTGTTTTAGACAGTCTAAGCCAAAGAATATGATTGTAATTAACTATAACCTCAATCACATTTTATATCATAACCAAAGCATACTTCAAATATTATCTAATTTTCATTTAATTATCAACAGGATTATATATATAGTGCTAACTTATAACCTGTATTTCCTCATGAAAGTGATTCTTTCATCACATACTAAGGGAAATCTAGGTATTGGCTCTTGTTTCACTTATATATTCTGGACAGTGTTTTGTTGGTATTTTTCTCCATTCTATTATCCTTAATTTCTTATTTTGGTTTCTTGATTTTTTTAAGTTCTTTTCCTTTTATGTATATGTCTTAGTCTGTTTTCTATTGCTACAACTGAATACCTGAGACTGAAAAATTTATAAAGAAAAGAAATTCTTGGAATTTCTTAGAAGTCCTTGGCCAAGGGAACATACCCGGTGAAGGCCTTCTTGCTGATGGGGATGCACAGTGACTTGGCAAGACAGAGCAAGCATGCCAAAAAAGCTCACTACTCCCTCAATAATCCATTAACCTTTAAGTGGATTAATCCATTTATGAAGGTAGAGCCTAACCACTTCCTAAAGGTCCCCCACCTTCCAATTAACATGTGGCTTTGGGGACTAAATTTCCAACAAATGAATTCTGGGAATTCAAACCACAGCAATTTAAACAGCAATATCAAATTTACCAATCTTTTTTTCTGATATCTGTTCTTCAAGAGTGAGACGTCTCTTTTTTCCTTTTCATAAATATGGAACAAAATTCTTACTCTGGGGCTGGGGTTGTAGCTTAGTGGTTGAGTGCTTGCCTCACATGCATGAGGCACTGGGTTCGATCCTTTGCACCATATAAAATAAATAAAAATATTGGGTCCACCTACAACTAAAAAAAATTTTTTTAAACTCTTACTCTATTTTTCTATTTTATTGAATTGCATAGATATCATCTGCATTTAAATCACACTAAAAATGTACTTTACAGTAACTTGACAACTTATATTTACTTGGTGGTATGCAATGGTGTTTTATCTCATTAACTCTCCCAACAACCCCAGGAGGTAGGTGCTAATATCCTCATGTAACAAATGAGGAAAAATGAGACCACTGAGCTAAAAAGAAGTGGAGCCAGGATTGAACCACAGATTTTTGACTCCAAAGTCCAGCTTCGCAACTGCTGTGCCAAGCTTTAGCTGGAGGTCGAGTTGTTCTGTGGACTTCTTTCAGTAATTACTGAGTCCCTTTCTCTGTGTTGCTTCTGGATCGTTTTAGCTCTTACAAGTATTTGGAATGTTTTCTTTTTGAAATTTTGGTGATATTGCATTGTTCAGTTATTCTGTTTTGAAGCCAAACCTTTCAGTTGCATGTCACCGTAAAGATGATTTTAAGGGGCTGGGGTTGTGGCTCAGTGGTAGAGCACTTGCCTAGTACATGTGAGGCACTGGGTTCGATCCTCAGCACAACATAAAGATAAATAAAGCAAAGGTATTGTGCCTACCTACAACTAAAAAAAAAAAAATGAAAAAAAAAAAAAGATCCTAAGATCACTGCCATTGCCAGGTGCAGTGGCACACACCTGTAATCCCAGTGACCTAGGAGGCTGAGGCAGGAAAGTACCAAATTTGCAACCAGCCTCAGCAACTTAACAAGACCCTAATTTAAATTAGGGGGAAAAGGAGGGGGGCCCACTGCAGGTATAACTCAATAGTTAAGTGCCCCTGGGTTCAATCCCCTGTACCAAAAAAAAGTTAAAAAAATCACTACTGGGCTGGGGTTGTAACTCAGAGGGACAGCACTTGCCTAGCAAGCGTTAGGCACTGGTTTCAATCCTCTACATCACAAAAAATAAATGAATTAAATAAAGGTATTGTGTTCATCTGCAAATATATATTTTTTTAAATGCCACTACCATTATTAGCTTTAATCAAGTCCTTTCCATATTTTTCATTTTTCTTACAACAAGACATTCCTAATATATGGCAATGGTACTGGGGCATCTTTTTCTGATCCTTAGTTTTGTTTTCCAGGGAAATGATTTTAAACTAAAGTCATTAAGTGAAAGCCAGTAATTGCTTTTAAGTAACTATTCATATTCATCTATTTGTTTGTTTTTTAGAATTTTACTCTAAATGTGTCACTTAGCTAAGGCCTCATGTCTGTACAGTGGTAGCACAAAGAGTAATAAGTAGTTCTAGGAAAGGTGTCAAGAATAGGGAGATATCTTCCTAGGTTCTAGGAGATAATTTGAGATTCAGCTCCAGTTTGAAAATACCCTTCCCAGATTCCTCATTCCCATAGAGGCTCGTGGGGCTGGTGTGGGGCTCAGTGGTAGAGCACACTGACCTAACATGCAGGAGACCCTGGCTTCAATCCCAGAACCACACACACAGAAGAAGAAAGACATGCAAATGTAGCTCTGGGGTATCATTTGAATTACTGTAGAACTTCACTACTTCTTCTGTTTATCTTATGGAAGAAAACAGTTTTTTCAATTCTAGGGATCAAACCAGGGCCTCACACATGCTAGGGAAAACTCAGACTTTGTTTCTTGATTTCAAGATGCCCACATCCTGACATAGTAGCCATATATAAATTTCCAATGTAGGATTCTTATACAGTCAATAAAGAACATTGTACATTGTCCCCTTCTACTAGTACCAGCTGTTCACACATCACCTCTATCGTGATAGCAATGTCACCAGCAAGGTTGAAGGGCTCTAAAATTAGCAAAAGCAGAACTTGAAGGGGGATACAGAGTTTCATGATGTTCCTGTACATATTCCCTGTCTAGGTTGGCGACCAGATTGTTGAAATCAACGGGGAACCTACACAAGGCATCACACACACTCGAGCAATTGAGCTCATTCAAGCTGGCGGGAATAAAGTTCTTCTTCTTTTGAGACCAGGAACAGGCTTGATACCTGACCATGGTAAGTAAAGTTGCTAAAGGTCTATGGGTAGCTAACACGTGTATTAGGAAACAGGCAGCAGAAGCAGAGGAGTATTTATTTGGAGGGGATGGATATTTTACTGGCTAAATCAGAGTTAAACACCAGAACCATTAAAAGAAGAATTATTATAAAACAAGTGACATCAAGTAGGACATTTGTTAGTATAAGATCTATTTTAGATTGATTTCATCAGAAAACAGTGCTTTTGTAGAGAAATGCCTGTAAGAAATGAGCATATTAGAAGCCAACAATTTAAATGTCATGAAAAACATTTTAAATGTCTTCAGAAGATCCCAGCCATCTCCCTGCCTTGGCTAATTACATATCACCAACAAATGTTATTGGTTTCCTTATAGTAAGATAACTTTGTCTCTAAATGAGTAAATACCATAGCCCTTTGGCTTTTCTGGTCACCTGTCTGAAACAAGTTGCTATAGCCCTACCTGGAGACACGGAGTTGGACCCAAGAACCACGTCTATACTCCTGTGCTGATCCTAAACTTCCTCGATTTCCCTGTATATTTTTGAACTGTCACAGGACTTGAGAATCACTAATTATTTTGTGAGTGCATGATCCTAAACTCAGTACCACACCTAGTACTCGTCTCCTCTGGCTCCCCGCCCCGTCATAGAGCTTCTGTAGGATGAGTGTAGATATGACCTCCTCCAGGCCCTTCCAGCTTATGATTCTCTGACTGTATTACCTTCCACCATCTGCCTGTAAATCATACATTCCCAGTGACATCTTTGCTAACTGCGCTGATTTTTTTTTTTTTTTTCCACATAGTCCTAGGCTTTTTCTCTTCCTTCTTCAGGTTTGGCTCCTTCCGGTCTGTGCTCCTACGTGAAACCTGAGCAACATTAAGGCTTTCAGGGCTTTTCTTGGTCTTTCCTTAAAAAGACTTGGTAAATTTGCATGTCTTATAAATCACTTTCTTCTTTTGTTTTCTTTTTAATTAAAAATAGATGCTATTAAATACATCTATTTCTATCTTCTGCCCTTTGCAGTCTCCTTTTGACATTTTAATTTAATTTGACAGCTTAATTCAAGAAAATTATTGGCAAATGCCCATGAACCTCACTCTCATTGGGTCTACTTTATATTAGTGATTTTGACATATCATTAAGTAATACCCATTGATAACACCTTAATCAGTAAGCTTTTAGGACCATGTAATTTGGTCCAGTTTTTTTATTCGTTTGACTGGGCTTTATAAATAAAGAATTTACATAATAATATAAGTATTATGATAAGTATATTATGATAATAATAACTGTTATTTTATATACATAAACAGTCTACCCTCCATGTACAGATGTCTATACACATCTGTCTTTACAGAGAGATACATAAACATAAGCTGGGTAACATACTCATCCTCAGGCTGTCTAAGCAGTCAGTACAACCCAAATGGCTGTCAAAGTTCAAACTTATTGTTCCTGTATATAATTCTAAAATGTAATAATGTTCCATTCAAATCACTTTTTTAGGTGATTGGGATATTAATAATCCTTCATCTTCCAATGTGATCTATGATGAACAGTCACCATTTCCCCCATCTTTACATTCTGCTTCCATATTTGAAGAGTGTCACGTACCAGTAATTGAAGAATCTCTAACGAGAGTTCAGATATGTGAAAAGGCAGAAGAATTAAAGGACACTATACCTGAAAAGAATAGCACTTTATATGAAAATCAGCCTGAAATAAAGCATCAGTCTCTTCTCCAGAAAAATGTGAACAAGAGGGATTCAACCAATAGTCCTGGGCACCGGAACAAGAAAAATCTGAAAATAGAAAATGGTGTTACACAAAGAGGTAGATCTGCTAGTCCCCAAAAGCCAGCTAATCGTCAGTTAGAGGAACACATGGAAAAAAATCCAAGGCCTCTAAAAAATGACCCCAGAAGGCAACCCAGAGATCGATCACTGAGCCCTAGGAAAGGGGAGAATAAAAGTTGTCCGATTAACACCAAGGCAGGTTCTGAACAGAACCAGTGCAGAAAAAGCAGAGGACGATCTTCTAGCCCAAAGAAGCAGCAAAAACTTGAAGAAGGCAAAGACCCAGCAAATGCTAGCGCCAAGTTATTAGAGGGTGAGAGTCGAAGATTAGCGGGCCACGCTGGCGACAATACTGAACAGATCCCAGATGGGAAGGAAAAATCAGGTGTCATCAGGAAAGAGCTGAAGCAGAGTCCACTGGAAAAAAATAGAACAAGGTCTCCAGAGAAAAAAAGCAAGAGAATGGATGAAAAGTCTCTTCCATCCAAAAAGAAGGGTAACACTGCAGGTGGGGTAGGGTCTGAAAATGAAAGAGGAAGGCAGGCAACCTCGGGAGAAACGCGCCCTGGTAAAGACAAAATTGGAGAAAATGGCCAACTATCAGAAAAAAAGCTGAAGCAGGAACCTGAAGATGATCACAAAGGGAAAGATCTAGAGGCGGCTGACAAACGCAAAGAAGGTGGAAGGGTCAAACCTGAGAGTAGCTCTCCAGTTAAGAAAGCACCCATAACTCCAGGGCCCTGGAAAGTGCCAAGTGCAAAGAAAGTCACAGGCACTGCTGGTGTGGCCGAGAAACGGCTGTGACCGTTGGTGAAAACCAAATTGAAAGAGCACTTTACCCCCTTCCCCACCTCAAAAGATTTTTTTTTTGCCCCCCTTCAAGAAGTCAAATACTTAGATACATTTTAATTTGAGCATCGAGCTACCTAAGCTGCATGAAGGGCCTTTAGGATTGCTAAGAACCAGCCTTCCCTGGCTGCCCTCCCTCACACTCAGGAAGGAGCTGCATCTAGGCACTCCTCTGACATGATCTGCTCAGGCTGCCTGGCTCGTCTTCATGAGTGTCTGAACAAATGATATATGTTGATATTAACGTGGTCACAACTCACACTGTATTTGTGCCAAGTTACCTGCTGTATCATATCTGTTTTATCTTTCTCATTCAGATATTTTCACAGTAATGAAAAAAGTTAGGTTTGGCTTGGAAGTTGATGTTCTCAAATAGCATGTTGCATGTTTACAGAGAGAAATATTTGAGTCCTTGAAGAAGAGATTGTTAGCTCATCATTAAAGACGGCAGTTGCCTCTTGTAACAGCTACCAATGATGTCCCAATTTAAAAATGAAACTCCAAAACATCACTACTGTAAAAAAAAAAAAAAAAAAAGGTCAGATATTAATGCTTTCTCATGACTTTAATTTGGATGGACAGGTGTTCCAAATAACTGTTAAAGATATTACCTACATAAATTGAATGTTCAAAATGAGGAAGTTCTCTAAGCAAGAGTTCACCTCCTATCCAACCCTGATGTAGTTACAGCATCTCAGGTCACCCTTATCCCTCCCCCTCCCAGCAAAAAAGCATGTGGAAATACTGCTTATTAAGCTTTTCAAAGAAAACTAGCAACTATCTATTTCTGGATATTTGGGTTGTATCTATTACTAAAGTCATTAGTCTTTAAAACATAATATATATTTGAAGAGTCAAATATTAGATTGTGCAAAAGATGTCATTATGAAACCAGTTTCATAGTCTATTACCAGATAAAGTACCAGCTCATCTGGCAGATATGCAAGTTCAGGCGTTTCAAAGAACCTGTGTGGCCAGCAAGTCAGGGCATATATGGTAAACAGTATGTGCTGGGTCCTAATTTTAACTTTTAGCTGCATTAACATACTTTAAAACAAAAAAGGGAGACTAAGTGTTTGCTTGATTTGTGAAACTTTTCAGAGTTCTTTTTAAAAAGTCTAAAGATGTTTGCTGGAAGTTAGAGATGAGTTTAACTCCAAAAAATAGACCCAAGTTTTTCAGTCCCCTGAAGCAGCATTCAGTAGCATCTAAAAATACAGGCACACTCTCAGAATAAGACGCTCATGGAGTGTTTGAACACACTTTTTCTGTCACCCTGAGTTCATCTTGTTGTGAAACACATTACGTCCAGGCCCTTCCCTCTACGAGTCTGACTGTGAAACTCTTTAATGTAACAACTGTATCAGCCCCTGTAGATAACACATGCTTCCCAGAGTGAGCCTTCTGAAATCCCCTTTCATCCAGAACTATATTCACCATCTATTGTAACTACTTGAATAGAGCAAAGTTAGGAGGCTTGATAAATGCTAAGAATTTAGTACCACAGAAATGATTTATTTTCCCTATAGTCCACAATTAGTGACAAAAAATCCTATTTTTATTGTTAACTGTGACATAAATTTGATGTCATATGTTGTCAGTTTGATGTGGCTCTTCCTAAGTAACTTGTCACTGTACTGATTATATACTGACTTAGCAATGTGGCCTTGGAATGCTGAGCAAAATATGGATGTACTGGTTGTAAATGTTTATATATGTACAGTACCTTTATATATACATGAGGTTCTGATTAGAGAAAGAGATCTGTAAATTGCTCGTTATTTTTTATATAGATATTAAAAAAAAAAAAAAAACAGTTCATGGCCTGCATTTTTTGGACCGTCAGCTTTGTTTAATGTGGTTTTCTGTTTGTGGAGCTAGTTCCCATCATGGTCTGAATCCTCGAATAGATCTTGTCCCAAGTAACAAACCATTAAAAATTGTACAATCACATACCTGTAATCCCAGCAACTCAAGAGGCTGAGGATCACAAGTTCAAAGCCAGCATCAGCAACTTAGCGAGGCCCTGAGCAACTTAGTCAGATCTTGCCTCAAAATAAAAAAATTTTAAAAAGGGATGGGGATATGACTCAGTAGTTAAACACCCCTGGGTTCAATCCCCAATACAAAAAAAAAAAAAAGCAAAAGAAGATTCTTATAACATGACTTTTCCTGTACAGTTAAACTTATCCATACATACAATGTGTGTTAAATAATGTTATGTCCATTTTTCAAATTTCATTGTAAAGAATATAGATAGCTTTATATAAATAATTTGCTACTAACATACCCTTTGTTATACTATCAGGGAGAAAATACAGCTTGTTTCTTTAGATTCAGTTACTAGATATTTGTGAGTCCAGTTTCATCACACTATGGCCATTCACATTAGCCTTGTGGGTCTTACTTAACTTACTTTTAGAATGAACTGTTTTGATTTCATTTAACCCTTAGTATGCAAAATGCCTTAAACCTGCTTCAATACCCTGGTTAACTTAATACTCTTGAGGAGAAAAATTCTACCTGCCATTGCATGAACTCACACTAAAATAAAACCTAATATCCTAGTTCCCAGCCCCCACCCCAGGACTTGTCACAGCAAAATAGTCTTGTCCTACTGGTCACCCAGGCAGAGGAGTCTTGGCATCTCCCGGTGACACCAGATGGCTAAGATCTACAGTCCTATAGCACTGTCTTTTCATATAGTCACATCCATCCTCTGAATCAAGGCAGCTCTGAACAGGTTCAACTTCTATTTCAGGTATCCTGGACTCAGAAAAGCATTTGGCATTTTATTTTTTACTCAAGACTATCTTGCTGTTAAAAAAAGTGAATAGCTGGGCTGGAGTTGTAGCTCAGCAGTAGAGCGCTTGCCTAGCACGTGCAAGGCCCTGGGTTCGATCCTCAGCACCACATAAAAATAAATAAATAAAATAAAGGTATTGTATCCAACTACAGCTAAAAAATAAATATATTTTTTAAAAAGCGAATAGCTGAACATGCCTGTAATCCCAGTGACTTGGGAGGCTGAGGCCAGCCTGAGCAACTTACTTAGACACTGTTTCAAAGCAAAATTTAGCTGTAGCTCAGTGGTAGAGCACCCCTGGGTTCATTGCCCAGAACCAACACCAAAAAAGCAAGGAGACTACAGATTAAACTGTATGGCATTCTGCCTACTGACTTCCCACAAATATATGTTTGAAACCTTAGCCCGTAATGTGCTCTTGGACTAAGGAACACTGGCATAAACACAGACTTGTTACAAAATGTGACATTCCAGTTTGATATGAGGAATACATCAAATTTACTTCATACATATTCAAGGCATGCTCCAATGCCTAAAAGCTATCTCTGCTTTTTAAACAGTAATAGGTATGTTTATTTATTTAGGTAGCTCTTCCATTATACTGGTAAGAGTTTATCAGCAATATAATGACTTATTTAAGGTATTCCATAATTGAACAAAATCTAGAATCTTTAGTTAGCTAAATTAGTTTAAGAATTCCACTAACAGATATGTTTTCAGTGTTGCTATACAAGTAGCATTAAGTATAAAAAGAGAATATGAAGTCTTACAAAGAGTTGGATGGAATTCAACAGAAAACTCAGTCTTACTTACACTATGAAAACATAGCCAAGTACTTTAATTTAGCATTAATCTATTTTAACAAAAAATTCTGTGGGTGTCTATTTTATAATATTTACAATAAAACCACACAGAACAATTAACAAATTCACAAACAAGAAGCTTTTTCTGTCCTTAGTAAAGGACGACCATTTGTCAACTTGGATAACACCTGCAGCTTATGGGCTCAGAATATTCTGAGGAGAGGTACAGAATCATTGCACACTCAAGACATTTAAACTACATCATTCAACATGGGCACCAATAACTGTAAGAAGCAAAAGGTAAAATTACTAGACAATACATATATAATTAGATTAAGCTCCACTTCTTAATATTCCCCAACAACACAGTACCTTTTGGAGCAAGACCTGTCTGGCCTATTATGAGTGTTGATCTAAAAATTTTCAAAAATGCATTTAGTTGATTTTCTTGAAGGATTATTTTTACAGTACAGAGATCTACTTGCTTCTAAATATAGTGAGCCAGAAGTAAAGACAAACCCATACATTTAAACTTTGTGAAACATCCTGGCATTTATAATTTTCCACCTAGGCCTGAAAGTCAAGAAAACCATACTCCAGTTAGGCAAGTATTTGGTCATTCAACTTCTCAAGTGTTTACGTTATACATGGGCCAGAGTTGTACTTGGGAAGTATGTAGATCAGACCTCCATGACAACTGTAGGAAGGATAGTTTTCCCCACTACAAAAGCAGATTGAAATATTAAATTGATAGGCATTTTTCTTACACTTTTATGGTTATTTCTATTCCAATTAAATATTTGAATAATTTAACATAATTTTAGCTTTACATCTTGGTTTACTTTCTCAGTAACGTAAATATTACCAAAATCTCATCCCTTTTGGATTCAAAAGCACCAGTTTCTAGAAATTATATAGGGATAAATTAAACACTAAGGATAGGAGAACCATGAATTATAACTCTTCCATTATAACAGAAAAAAAAAGTCACATGAATGGTAACAGACGAGAGGTCTGTTGTTCATTCATCCTGTACATGTTTACTGAGCACCTCTATCCTGAGGTCATGTGTGTTCTGGGAACCTAGGAGTGAACAAGAAAAAATCCCTGCTTTCAAGGGGTTTACACTTTAGTGAAAAAGACACACACAAGCAGGCAAAAAGAAATGATAAAGACCATGAAAAGGAAATGGACAGGGTGATACAACTGATAACGGCCCACTGTTGTCAGAAGGAGTTGTGAGTTGAGAATTGCAAGTTCACAGCCAGCCTCTGCAACTTTAGCAAGGCCCTAAGCAACTTAACAAGATCTGGTTTTAAAATAAAAAAGGGTAGGGATATGGCTCAGTGGTAAAACATCCCTGGGTTCAATCCCCAATACAAAAGAAAAAAACTTTCAAAAGTCTAACAGTGAGAAAGAACTTGGTGTATTACGTTGTGGTGGTCATGAGCTAGGTAGGCTCTTGGGAAGTGAAGGAGGATGGAGACCCAGATCTATAAGCATGACACTTGAGGTAGATAAAAAGCCTTCAGCATATGCGCATAACAGATGAACTAGAACAAAACCATAATCAATTGAAATGTCAACAGATTCAAAGATTTACATAATATGCCTGCATCTGACTTGCAGCTAGACTACTTAACCAAAAAGAACATTGTGAACCCCAAATATCAAATGAGTGTCATGGGATTTAATTTTCAAAGAAGCTTTCCTGAGAACCTGTACATTTCTTGCCAGGAAAATCATACATATAATCAGAGAGCTCAATCCTGGGCACAGCACTGAGAGGTGAGGGCCATACACATCCAGCCTTTGGGGTAAGTTTACCTTTGATGTTCTTAAATGTGCCTCGCTTCCGACACATCCAGGAATTCTTTTCAACTGTGTAAGTTAAGCAGGCCAAGTGGAGGTGCCACTGCCCCCTTGAAAGAACATCATCTGACCCCTGTCCTTTGACATAGGTAAAGAGAAGTGAGGCTGTAAATGAAGGGGCATCAAGTTGGTCGAGAAGCAGGCCTAATAGAGAAGGGCCTTGGAGGCAACCACACAGAAGCCAGGAAAGGTTTAAATAGGAATGATGGAAATATATTTCCATGTTTTAAGCTCGATCATGCTGGGGAGAACTGACTGTAGCAGGTAATAATGGCAGCAGACCAGGTGAGTGTAAAGGAGGTTTAACCTAGTCGAGGTGGGCATGCCAAGTGACTCCACTTGGATCAGGTAAGGAGCCTTTGACTTGAGCAATTGGGTAAACTTTGTATCACTTAAGGTGGAGAAAACATTTGCTCTCCTCCTTAAAACAGCTGAAACAAATGTGAAGAAATGAATATTGGACACAGGCAATACAGGGTAATGGAATTAAGGTGCACCCTGTGATTGCTCCAGATAACTGCCTAGTGGCAGCTGGGAAAGGGAGGACCCAAACAGAAGCTCGTAGGCTTGCCGAGCTGAGGAAACAGAACTGAGAATGTGGGCCAGGGTGGCTGAGGAGGAGCACCAGAAAGCAGCAGCTTCAGCTGGAGGAGAGCGCCCCAGGGACATGCAGAGAGATCCTTTCAGGTCCTAGCTGAGGATGGACCAGCCTGAGCACCTGGGGAAGTACCCAGAGACAGAGACAGAATTGCCCCAAAGGAGAGCAGGCAGGAAAGTGGCTGAAGCTCACACAATACATGTTCCCACGGCCAAAGTGGAAAAGACCTCATAACGAACAGTATGAGGTACAATACTCAGAAAGATACTGCCTCAGCATGGAGAAAGGTAGCCCTAAAGACCGTGTGGCCCACCTAACAAAGCTTATAAAAGCAAGCCTTGAAATGATGAAGCTGTTTCCAATAACTGCTTGTGAAAATATAAAACATGAAAACTATAAACCCAAAGATTCAGTAAGTCCAACAAACCTAAACAAAAATCATGAAGAAAACTATACCAGATACACATTACAATTAAATTGTACAAATTCAATAGTAAAAAAATAAAAATCTGGGGTTGGGGATGTGGCTCAAGCGGTGACGCGCTTACCTGGCATACGCGGGGGCGCTGGGTTCAATCCTCAGCGCCACATAAAATAAAGATGTTGTATCCACCAAAAACTGAAAAATAAATATTAAAAAATTCTCTCTCTCTCTCTTCTCTCTTTAAAAAAATAAAAAAATAAAAACCTGAACAGTTTTTAAAAAATGAACAGAAATAAAAGTGATTTTTAAAACACAAAATTACAAAATGAAGCAAACTTCTCAGAAATGACAAAATGCAGGAAGCAAGGAATCAACCCCATTTTTAAATCTAGAATTTTATACTCAGCAAAAATATTTTTTTAAAAATTTTTTAGATGTATGGACCTTTATTTTATTCGTTTGTTTATATGTGGTGCTGAGAATCGAACCCAGTGCCTCACACATGCCAGGCAAGCGCTCTGCCACTGAACCACAGCCTCAGACCCCCCAAAATATACTTTCAATGTAAAGATTCAAACTATTTCTCAACAGAGTGACCCTATATACTTTGGTTATTTTCAAAATGACAGTAAACCATTCGTAGATTCTAGATGATGAGACCAATGTTTCAGAAGATGTAGAACCTTTTTGAGAAGAATGGATTGGGCTTGGGGAAGAGGGGAACCATGAATAGGTAAGAATAGAACCAGCAGAAAATTGTTAAAAAAAAAAAAAAAAAAAAAAACAAAGAATATCAACATACACGAGGGTAGTGGCAGTGGGAAGGGAGAAAAGTGAACTGACCAGAAAAATATCCAAAAGATAATTATGCAGACTTGGTGAGTGAATGTGAGGTTTGGGCAAGAAATCAAGAGTGATTCCCAAGTTTCTGACATGATTAACTATTAATTACATACAATTCACCCACCTGAAAAATAACTGAAACCAGTCACATACCACCAAAATCATAGCTAAAGGAACCCACAAGAGGAAACTACTATAATTCACTATGCAAAAGTTGCAGATTAAAATAGCAAATTTTTTGGTAGGGGAAAAAGATGAAAGCATCAGCTTTATTCATCTGAAATCTGTACTGAGCTCAGTCTTGAATTGAAGACAATTATTCTTTTTCCCCAGGGAAAATAGTAAAGCCAGAGTTTCTATGAACTGTCTGTTGAAGTACCTCTACAGAACAGTTCCTTCTACAGAAAAATCACTATAGAGCTTCACCATGAAAAAAATTACAACTCCCCTGAGCATTCAAAATGGCTGCAAATAGTTGGTGATCCACTTCTAGTTCATCAACCTTGCTTCATGTTTCTATTGTCAAAGTGAGATGTTAGAAGAACTTTAGTAATAACAAACGTCTACTGTGGATTTACTAAGTGCTAAATTCTTTACATCATGCTAAGAACCTTACAGGATAATCTCATTTAACCGTAACAACCCTATTAGGTAGTTATTATATTTAACAGGTGAGGAAATTGAAATACAAAGAGGTTAATTTGCCCCAGATTATGACGCTAATAATCATCAGGACCAAGGATTTGAACCCAGAAAGAGGATTTAAACCCAGAAAGATCTGACCTCAATCCCTGAACTCTTGAGAAATTTATCTTGAAGCCTCACACAGATCCCCCTGCATATAGAATATGTGTAACTGATACACTGATGGTAAATTAGTACATGCTTTACGTGTAATAATCAAGTTTCACAAAACCTCATCATTAAAATGTTCAGGCTTTCGATCTGCTTCAAAAGAGTCTTCAAAGCAGGTAACTTAATGAACAAGAATGCTGAAGTTTTCATTAACATGTGTATATGCACCTGTATGTACTAGGGGGCACTGATAAGAGAATCTTCAGCATCAAAGGCATGGCTTGTTGATTACAGACACCCAAAACCTGAAATTGTACTGACAGCTGGACATGTTAAGCTGCACAAGATTAGCACAGAAACCAGGTTGGATGGACATGGATGAATGCACGAACTTACATTTCTCATACTAAAGTTTACCAACAGCTTTTCACCAACAGCTACAGTTATTAGGATTAATTCAGAATCATAAGCTAATTAAAAATTTCTCCACAATTGAGTAGAAGCTGTCAGTTCAAATGTTTTTTTTTTTTTTCAACCACAAAAGAAAGCCTAGAAACCAAAATTCTCCAGTAAAGTTCTTTTATTTGGATTCAACCTAAAATAGTTAGTTTGTTCTCTGTGATAGAGAAATCTCCAATTCTATAGACGGTAATAGAAAAGTACTGAATTTGCATATTTCCAGTAAAAGATATTTGCTTCATGCTTTGGGCATCTACATAGTTACCCAAAAGACTCTATCCAGTAAATTTAACTATCACAGTACTGAAGTGCCCAGAATGAATTGCCTAACTTAGGAAACTGCCCTTGTGTTACCATAACACACACAGTCTTTAGTTTGCTGACTATTCCTATTGTTTGAAAACCATGAGAGTGCAGGTGCTCAGCACGCACACACAGGCAGAAAGGACTTGTTCCTCCGGGAACACCCTTTGTTAGATTGGGCAGAGCTGAGAGCACCTGTGCTTGTGGCCACGCAGGTGGGTGTTGAACTGGCTTCTGCAGTCATCTGTTTCCTTGATGGGTGAGTACTGATGCCTGCCAGGAGAGAGTCCTGGCACGTGACTCAGCTTATGACTTAATTTTCCACAGCTGAAAAAAGAAAAGCACCGAAAAAGGTAGTTTTAAGACAGATGGGATGTAGAGGTTTACTCACTGACTAGGAACCAAGAACCTTAAAAATATCAACTCTGGCAACAGCAACCATAGAACATCATAGTGAAAAACTATTAAAAATTCCAGGATTAAAAATGGAACACTACAGCCAGGCACAGTGGTGCACACATGTAATCCCAGCAGCTCAGGAGGCTGAGGCAGGAGGAACACAAGTTCAAAGCCAACCTCAGCAACTTATTGAGGCCCTAAGCAGCTCAGTGAGACTCTGTCTCTAAATAAAATATAAAACAGGGCTGGGGATGTGGCTCAGTGGTCGAGTGCCCCTGAGTTCAATCCCCAGTACCAAAAGAAAAAAAAATAATAATAATGACACACCGTAGTCATGTGTTGTTGGTTCTCATTCATTCTACCTCTGTATATCTCCCTCAATCAGAAGCCCATTACCTAGCCCATGCTATTAAAGTAACATTAAACTTGAGGTTTGGATCAGACAATAGTTGTAAAACGAGGAAACCTAAGCTGAGAAGCCTGCGGGCCGCCGAGCAGAGTGCCTGTTGCTTTACCTCAAGAGCTCTCCTGGTGCTGCAAGCACAGGAGTACACACAGCGCTGCTAAGGCACAGCCAGAACGCTCTAATAAAAGAAGTGAAATAAAACTCAGACAGCTCCCTGAAGGAAAAAAAGACTAAGGTGCTGCAGAGCGGAGGCCATACTTACTCTTATGTTAAACCCTAGAAGGTCACTTATAACTCCTGAGACAGCAGAAAGGATGACGACTCTTGTGATATTGTAGATTAAGGGATTCATTGTCAGTCCATAGAGTCTGAATGGCGTGTCCAGCTCCTAAAAAAACATGCAAGAATCTGAAATAAGACAGTTTTTCAAAGGCCATCAGTGATTTCTTGCTGGTTTCTGAGTCTCAGGTGAGGGAGACTGCTTCAGGACATCTCTTCTTAGTATTTAAAAGCTACCCTCAAGAAATCCAGAGTCTACTTTTACCTACTTTTCTACAACCTAAGCTTTTTAAGGTTGATTGGAGCAATGTGTCATTCATGAGGGAAAAAAAAGTAATTTAAAAAATATGACAGACATCAGTAGTCATCAGAACCTGGGTAATAACACTGGAAACTTTTTCTTATACACTTATTAACCCCAACATCAAGTTGTCATTTTGAATCTAGCCTGTACCTATTTGTTGTTAGGGTCTTTTCTAAGAAGTATTGATTTAATTCATTAATCAAAAACAAGCTTAATTCACTTTATTTTTCTTATATAAAACACTATGTGGTGGCCACAACTGGAGCCCGGGTCCTTTGTGCAGACTCTGGTGTGGGCCTGGAGGCCTTGGTGGAGAATTCCTGATAGACGGGTAAACACCCATCTTCCCAGAGGTCAGGAATGGGACAGCTGAGGATCTTCCACACAGCATCAAGGGTGGCCCTGTGAAGTGTGCCAGGGTGACAGTGCAGCCCCTGACCCTGCAGCCCCTGCAGGGATGGACACCAGTCGTTGGCAGCAGCTTTGGGGGCATCGAGGCCCTGACAATGCTAGCACCTCTGGGAGCAGGGATGAGGCCGCTGACAGGGGCACAGCAGCCAGTGCCCTCGCAAGGGCATCTGGAGGCTTGCTACCTTGTTCCTCCAGCAGCCTCGCCCCACAAGGATGACAGAGAACTTGACCATGTTGATAACCTCCCTGGAGCACCAACACCCAGCCAACATGGCTAATTCAGTCCCTGATGGTAATAACCTGGTCTGCAGGCCAGCGTGGGTCTGCTTTTACACAGGCAAAACTTCATCTGTCAGAGATGTCCCCAGAAAAAAGTCAATGACCTCTGATTCTGCAGACAGGGAAGAGAGGCAGATCAGAGCTCCTCTGTGAACATGTGCTGCTTGTTTTCCACCATGTGGCCCAATGTAGTGATGGCGAGTCACTCTTTTCCTTCAGTCCTGCCTCCAGAAGCTCTGGCCCTGACCTCCACCTTGACCCTTGACACCTTGGCTCCAGGGCACCTCACCATTTGCTGTTTCTCAGAGAACAAGCCGACTTAATTTAAATTGTAGTCAAATCATCTCATAAGATAGTACTTACTTTTAACAACTTGGTGGACAGCTTTAATACGTTGTTTACTAGAGTGAGCTGCTCTTTCTTATTTGGCTTTTTTTCCATTTTAAGATATAAATTAATCTAAGGGAAGGAATAGAGAATATGATAAATTTCACAGAAAGGATACGTATATATTATACTGCATAAAATCTGGCAGATTTTGAGGGCCATGTTTTCAAGTAAAATGAATTTTACTTGAAAAATTGCAACTATTTCTACAGAAAACATATGTCATGTACCCTAGCCCCCATCCCTAATCAGTGGCCCTTTGGCAAAGAAAACCTACTTAATAAAGAAAATACCAGTAATGATGAAGCAATTTAAATATCAAAACAATGAAAATATTTAAATTAATTTTAATTATCATGAAGACTCCTTGAATTCAAAAACTATTTTATTAATCTCAGTACCCCCTAAATGATTTAATATCCTCATTAAACATTGTAGAAAGAAAGAAAATAGCTGCTTTTAACTTGCTAATTCCTTTTTTTTTTTTCTTAGAGAAAGAAATCTCCACTATGATTCTAAGGCAACAAAAAAACTAATGATTCCAAATGTTTTTACTTAACAAGTTTATAAATAAGCTTGAAATTAAAATCCAAGTTAAAAAGAAATCACCTTATACTACTCTGTATTTACAAGAAACATTTCTCAATCTTATTATATATATCACATACTGAAAAATACACATTTTCCAAACACTGCAATGATGTATTCTATAGCTGATAAAGAAATTCAAAAGATTTAACAGGTTAAATGATAAGTAATCTACAGATCCAAGCCGGGCATGGTGGCACATTCCTGTAATCCCAGCAGCTCAGAAGGCTGAGGCAGGAGGATCACAAGTTCAAAGCCAGCCTCAGCAAAAGCGAGGCACTAAGCAACTCAATGAGACTCTTGTCTCTAAATAAATAGGGGACGTGGCTTAGTAGTCGAGTGCCCCTTAGTTCAATTCCAGGTACCCAAAAAGATAAACAAATAAATTCCAACACTAGATATAGAGTATGAGATTAAGAGCAAGCTCCAAGCCATGCCCCTTGGCACAGGTCTATAATCCCAGCTCTAGAGAGGCTGAGGCAAAAGAATCTCAAATTCAAGGCCAGCCTCAGCAGCTTAGTAAGACCATCTCAAAATACAAAGGGCTAGAGATGTAGCTCAGTGGTAAATAGCCCTTGGGGGGGGGGGGGAGCATGCTCCATTACTACCAGTAAAATACCTTTATAGTATACAAAGTATTTTCAATCCCTTAGATTATAATTCTCACAATCATGGGGGTGTGAAGGGAAGATGTTATATTATATCCATTATATAAAGATTATACAATTACAGAGCAGCAAAGTGACTTGTGAGATCATACAGCTAGAAAGTCAGATAGTGATCCAACCCTGAATCTGCAGCATAAATTTTACAGTGCATTATGCCATCTCTAACCACTGAGCAAAACTGAAAAGACCATCAATACCTGTTCAGTAAGTAATATGGAAACATTGCTGTATTTCTTATTGGTTTCAGACCCCAGTGAGGCCAGGCGCAGTAAAAAAAGTAATAAAGCTGTTTCCCAAATCAAAAACTCCCAGTTATAAGCATCGTTTAGGAAAGTTTTATGTCCTTGGAGAACCTATAAAAAGACCCAAGAAAAGTTCAGTTTTTAATTTGTCTTAAAATCATATAATTACTCCTTTTTTAATTTTAAAACATTTTAAAGAGTTCAATATTTTAATACTTAGAATTCATTATTTCAATCCTCATAAAGTATTTTCTATTTAACTAACCATATATATTTCTTTAAATTTTCCTAGATACTTTTCCTTTTCATGAAAGACAGCAAGGGTCTAACAGTAGCAAAGGAGAAAAACATAATACAGTAGGTAAAACAAGACAGATGCATTTGCAGCTACCTTAACCACCATTGCCCACTCACAAGTATTTGGTAACCATTGTTCAAAGTATTAAATCTGCATTATGTCTAATGAGCTCCCCAAAATGTGTGATCCATCACACTGGTATTACTAAGAAATCCTAAGAATCAGTTCTGCATTCCAAATAATAGCAGCAGAATCTGTAATTTATTGGGTGCCTATAATGTGTCGGGTTGTTTGTTTTTCTTTTGTTTTTATAGTGCTGGGGATGAAACCCAGGCCTTGTTCATGCTGGGCAAGCACTCTGTCACTGAGCTGCATCCCAAGCCCTTATACATCAAGTTTTCTGATGAAAGCTTTATTGTTTTTAAAATTTCTTTTAAAAGTAATTTACCCAAGTAAGTCCAAGGCAAAATAATTTATTGAAAAGTATACAGAGAACTCAGAGAAATTAAATGCAAGCTTTTGAAAGAGAGGAAGTCACCCAGCAGCTGCCCTCTCCATCTTTCCCCGCTTAGAACCAGTCAAGCTCCCATCTACACCTCTTGACCAATTCCATGGCCTTACAAGACTCGTGTTTTCTGCTTCCCCATTAACTCTGGCTTAAGCCAACTTTGGAAACTTTTTTTGTCTGGCACCTTACCCACGGACCCCTTCTGACCTTTATTCTCCAAAATCCATCACTGATATCTCAGGTTCTTAGCTCTAATTTCCAAAACAAAGAATACATTTAGCTCAGTCTGGGTCAGGCTCATCCATGACAATTAGTTGTAACTAGAAGGAGGAAAGTAACAACTAGTAGCAAAATATGCCTACCTGTTCAGAAAAGTTACACTATTTGTTGCACAACAATAGATAATTAATATACAAATCATTACCAAACTGCTACAAAATCAAACGTGAAGAAAAATTATTAAAATAAGCCAGAGAAAAAGAACATTTATTTTTAAAGACCAGCAATAAGGCTAACAACTTTCAGCACACATATAATCCCAGCAGCTCAGAAAACTGAAACAGAAAGATTGCAAGTTCAAGGCCAGCCTCAGCAACTTCAAGCAATCTCAAGAACCTGTCTCGTAATGGGCTGGGAATGTAGCTCAGTAGCTCAGGGGTAAGGTGCCCCTGGATTCAATCCCCAGTACAAAAAAACAACAACAACAAAAAACTAACTAAAAAAAAAACTGACAGCTAACTTGTCAAGATAAAATAAGGAAATTAGAAGATAGGGAATCCTAAAAACACAGGAAGAAACTAATTGGCAACCTATAATCCTTTCCCAGTAAGTAATATCCTTCAAAAATGAAAGTGATAAAAGATATTTCAAATAAGCAATAACAGCTCATCACCAGCACACTAGTACTAAAATAAATTGCAAAGAAGTTATTCATGGAGGAAGAAAATAATCCTAGAGGAACACAGAAATATAAGAAGTAATGAAAACAATAAATATGTGAGTATATAAATTGACTACATGAAAAAAAAGTAATCACATTTTTGGGGTTTAAAATATATATAAAATTAAAATAATGGACAATAATACAAAAGATGAAGGAGTAAATGATATAAAGTATTCCAAGGTTTAGCACTATCAAGGAAGCTATAATTAATCATTTTATTAGACTCATTTTATTAGACTCCAATAAATTAATCTCATATTACTAAACATTAATACATTAATGGAGAGAATTAAATGGAATATTAAGGAATATTTGATTAGTAAAAAGATGACAAGAGGGGAGAAAAAGGAAAATTAACAGGTGGATCAAACAGATACCAAATAGTATCTGTAGTCACAGTAATTATGTTAAGTTTTAATGGGCCACATACATCCAAACACTGTGAGGCTGGATTAAGACAAAAGCAACCAGAAAAGAAAATGCTAATCATAGAGACACACACCTAGAATGTGAGACTCCCAAAATGAACGTAGATAGGTAAAAAATATAAAATATAAAACAACCAAAACACAGCTGATGTAGTTAATACCAAATCAAGCAGAAACATTAGAAATGGAGACATTCTGTAGGGTCACAGAAGGAAAAAAAAAAAAAAAAGGAAATGCCTAACACTTTTCCAGATTAAAGAGGCTGCAGAGACGTGACAACTAAATGCAATATGTACCTCTGAATTGGATCCTGGATTCAGGAAAACTCAATAGTAAAAAGAACATCTATAAATAGGACATAAACAGCAATCCACAAATAAGATGGCTAATAATTCTAAATCTGGATATACCCATTACAGCCTCAAAGTACATAAAGCAAAAATGGACAGGAATAAAAGGAAAACCAGACAGACAAATCCACAACGAATCATAGTTGACCTGAACATACCTCTACTGACAGACGATAGAAGAAGCAAACCAAAAAATGAGTAAGGACACAGACAATGTGAGCAATACAACTAAAACTTGGGCTGAAGGACTAAAGGACTTCAAAATCACCTGTATACTCATTTCAAAAAAACTAGAAAAATTAACAAGTATCCAAAATCACAAAAGATGTGGACATATTTAAAAATGTATACTTAAATACAGGATGACCTGGTTTAAAAAAGAAAATGAACCCTATAATAGAATTTCCATTTTTCATTAAAGCAGATATGAAACCTTTACCTGGGCACAACAAATGAAAGCAATTGAAAGTGTCAGTAAGAAGACGGAAGATACAACCACATCAACTGAACGCTGTGGACCCCGTCTCTGTGGAGAAAGACACATGGTAATGTTTTAGATTACTGTCAGACAGCCACAGCCCTCACAACATTAAAACTCTGAATTTTACCACATAAGTTTCTTTTTGTTTTTGTTTTTCCAAGATTTGTGATTGTTTTTAATTATCTTAAATTTTACAGTCACATAATTTGCAAATTTGCACTGATGTTATATATCCTTTACTTTAATCTTTCCATTTAATGAGTTGGCAAAAAGCACTACTACCAACCACATATACACAGATGTTCCACAGTATTGTGTTTTTGAATAATTGTTTAAAGACACCCTAAATTATAACTTAGTCTTAGAAAGTAAAGAATTAAAAAGTAAAGTCTACATTGCTATTGCACTGTGCTGACTTCAAAGCATCTGAACTTACAGATCAACTATAAAATGTGAGAAGTATTAAATATTCTTTATTTAACATTATACATAAACCACACTAAAATGCCTTTCCATAAGGAAAAGATAGCATTTTAGTTACAGGGAATTCTAATTAAATTGGCATGGTCAACAAAAATATACAGTAGACACTGCTTCCAACATAAGAAGTTTCTGACACAGGATTTTTAATATACTTTGGGCATCATCAATTCAAACAATGAAACCCATACCTTCCCATACCAAGAGGTTAACTGATTCATTCACACAATTTTAGTTGTATTATATCCCCAAAAGTCAAAAAGATATGCAATATTTATTACTCTTCCCTAGGAAACTTAAATTTTCTCTTCCTTTTCTGAGTCTTTTTTTTACCCCCAGCAGTTTCACCAACACATCCATCCAACTTGCTACCCAGAAAGTCTTGGCTACTGATATAATCTGTTCAATACCCAGAACTATACTGCCCAAGGAGCTGCTGCTAGAAACTTAAATGAATACATTCTCTTGTGTATTCCTGCATATATTCTATTGTTAATCAAATAAAACTCACCTTTAGATAGGAACGCAGTGATAGCCATATTTTAATGTTCTCCACCTTTTTAAGTCTGAAATGAGGTATTTCGTATTTCCTAGCTTTCCTGGCAGAAGTAATATGGCTGAAGAGTTTTGCAAATAAAAATCTCTATAGGAGGTTAAAAAAATCAGAGTGAAATATACAAATATATCTCTGCATGCATATTTATATAAGTGTCAACAATATTTTTGAAATCTTTAAATGTTAAAAAGAATGAAATTTTTATCGTGACCACTAAGATGGGCAATGAAAAAACATCATTAATAGCTCAATTACCCTGTCTCATTCAAAGCACATTATATAACAAAATACCACTGTATAAATTGGTATACTCTTGACATTCACAAGGAATATTCTTTGGAGACTATTGGTAAATCCTCAACTTCACAAACTCAAGTGTTTGCACATTATTCTGGCTTATTTCCAAATAGTATTTCCATACAAAAATCACATTTCTTGTGCATATCACCAATATACTAACTCCTAAGTCCACAACTATAAACTGTCAATAACACAAACGTTAAACCCACATATACCAAAATCAAGAGAACAAATCTCAGTGGAATATCACACACAAAAACAAAGGTATGAAATTTTATGTACTTGTTCACTGACCTGTTTATATGTTCTCTCTGCCACACACATCATGAAAAAAAACATCCAAGTAAGACACAATCTTTCAAAAAAATTAATTATAGACAAAACAACAATAGGTGTAACAGGTGGTGCTCCACAAAAGAGAGTCAAGATCTCCTCAGCTGAAATGGACTTCAGTTGGTCAAAGCTCTTCTCATGGAAAAGTCGATGTAAAAAAGGAAAAAATGCTAATCCAATGGTGACGACATTCCCCAGCATTTGATAACCTACTCCTTGCTGATATGCATTAACCTGGAAATTAATTTAACACTCCATTATTATTGCATAGTGAAATGAAGTTATGAAGTATTTATCAAATGCTATTTAAAACAAAAATACTTCAAAGAAGTACAAATAAAAATGGAATACATTTGGGCTAGGGAATGTAAACCCACTGGCATAGCACATGCTGAGCATGCATGAGGTCCTGGTTCAATCCCCAGCACCAAACAAAACAAAACCAGACATGGATTTACAACTTATTACCAATTAGGCTCAAATGAGATAAGGAATATTTGTAGAGCACACCTGAACAACTGATCATGCTGAGAACATGTAACAAATTAAAAACTACTACCATGCTGGGCACAGCAGCACACACCTATAATCCCAGCCACTCGGCAGGCTGAGGCAGGAGGATCATGAGTTCAAAGCCAGCCTCAACAACTTAGTGAAGCCCTAAGCAACTTAGTGAGATCCTGCCTTGAAATAAAATACAAAAAGGGCTGGGAATGTGGCAAAAAAGGTTAAACACTTCTGGGTTAAATCACCAGTACTAAAAATAAATAAATAAATAAATAAAATAAAAACTACCACCAAGTAAAGACTGACTACAAAATTAAAACTATATATCTGTGTTTCAAAAGCAGAGTCACAAGGCTGGGGTTACAGTTCAAAGGCAGAGTGCTTGCCTAGAATGTATGAGGCCCTGGATTTAATCCCAGCATCACAAAAGAAACAACAAAAAAGACCACTCATATTGTTTTATCACTAAGTAGATTCCTATGAAATAGCTGACCCCTAAGTAGTTTTTCTTGAGAATTTATTTTCTCTTACCCTGCTCATGATGATGCCACTTATTTCCAATACAGACATATCCATCTTCTTGCACTCATTTCCTTCCCAGATTATTGCACTAACTCGATCAGAGGCAGGACTTGAGTTCTGAAGCCAGAATAAATGGTTCTGGGAAGAAAAATATAAAATTGTTTCCAACCACTCCTCCTGTCATTAGTTTTTCTTACCCTCGGTCCAGCTCCCAGGCTATACTCAGCAATGGTCAGACTCATCAGTCTATCTTCTCTTACAGAGCTCATCACTTGAATAACCACCTATATGATGAAGATTTCTAGTTATGTTTTCTTTACTAAACCATTTTTTTGTCTGGGGGAGGCTAATTGTCTTCTATAATGAGGAGTGGTAGGATTCCTCGACTTCCAGGTTGCTTCCCTCTCTAGAGGTACGCCAGTGAGGCAGACCTTAATGCATTCAAGGGTTGCGAAGGAAGAAGGATGTCTAGAGCAACCAGATTACAGTGGGAGCAGCAGTAAGTACAGTAGGGGAGGTGCTAGGAGCCTTACAGACCGCAGGAATAACTGAGGACTCAAGCCTTTCTCTGGTCTAACCAGGACACAGAAAAGCACAAAGCACTTGAGCTCAAAAGGAGACAGCCACAAAGAAAACAGACCCCATCCTCCTCTGTCGGAGCATGTCCTGTTCTCCGGTACCAGCTCAAGCACAGTTTTATCAATTCGGTCCTCTCAATGATCACGCACCTTACTAATTTTGCCCTTCTTCAAAATTAAAAATGCTTATCGTCTTTATGAGATAAATTAGCATCTAATTATTCAATGCTTTTATAGCATCCTCTACTTATTTCCTATATAATCACTGTGTCCCCAAACTAAAATATAAGTTTCCAGAAATGGACCACATGGTATATTTGTTCTCTGTCATGATGCTTAGCATAATGCTGATTAGCATGTATTGATTTTATTCATTGATTCATTGATTTATCCAACAAATATTTATTAAGCACTTACTATGTAACTCTGGATACAACAGAGAACAAGATGCATGTCCTTGCTATTGAGAAGCATATGGGCTTTTGAAGGAGACATAATTAAAGTCCCTTTAACAGGATGGTAAAGAAAGGAAAGAGTAAGGAAAGGTTTCCTGAAGAGATGTGTCATTCCCGTCAAGACCTGCCTGAAAAACAAAAAAAAGAGTGGGTGCAGTGGCACATGTCTGTAATTCCAGTTTCTCAGGAGGCTGAGGCAGAAGGATCCCAAATTCAAGGCCAGCCTCAGCAACTTAGTGAGTCTGTCTCAAAATAAAAAATAAACAGGGCTGGAAATATAGCTCAAGGGACGAGTGCACCTGGATTTACTCCCCAATACTGAAAAAAAAAAAAAAGGAAAAAAAATTAAAAAGAGTGAGTTCAGGAATGGGTATTAAAGAATAACGTATCCCAAGAAAAGAAAAGCCATATGTGTAAAGGACAAAAGCACACAAGAGCAGGAATGTATCAGAAATGGAGAAGAGTTCAGTTGAGTTAAGGAACACCATGAGAGGGCTGGGGCTGGAGCTCAGTGGTAGAGTGCTTACCTCGCACATGTGAGGCACTGGATTTGATCCTCAGCGCCACAGAAAAATAAACAAATAAATAAGACAAAGGTATCGTGTCCACCTACATCTAAGAAAAAACATTTTAAAAAAAAAGGAACACCATGTTAAGAGCAGAGAGGGTTAGAGATCAGACTATATTAGAATAAATAAAGGACAGAAACCTAAAAAGAATAAAAAAGGATTTTAAGGAAAGTGGCGTTATTAGATCTGAATTTCAGAAGCATCACTGGCTGTAATGAGGAAAATGAAAGAAAGGGGGATGCGGGCAGCTAGAGAAGCTGCTACGAGGATGGAGATGAGAGAACAGGTGGACGCAAGCGCACAGATATTCAGATGGTCAGACCTGAGGTGACTGATCACGGGTGCAGACAGTGGGATCTAGAATGTCTCTGAGGCTTTGCTTTGGGTAGTTCAGAAACACAAGGGGAGGAAAAAAAAGAGTTTGTGGGTGGGAACTGGGAAATGATGAATTCTTTCTGACATAGTTGAGTTTATCTCTCACAATTATTCTTTGATGTGTCTTAGACACTATGTGCTACTACTGAGGGTCCATGTGATTTAGATGAGCCTTTAGAATAAATGTGCAGAACATTTACAGTCAAACTGATAGAAAGCTTAGAAAAAGCAAGATTTCAATGAATGCTATTTCTGGTTAGATTTTTAAAAATTGTACACATTTAATGAAGTGAATTTTTTGCTTATTTGTTTCCAGTACTGGGAATTGAATTCAGGGGTGCTCTACCACTAAGCTATGTCTCCAGCCCTTTTTATTTTTTAACTTTAAGACAGAGTCTCACTAAGCTACTGAGATTGATCAAAAACTTGCAATCCTCCTCACTTAGTCACCCAAGTCACAGGAATTATAGAGGTGTAACACTGTGCCCAGCTTGAAGCAGGATTTGGGGGGTTGTATTGGGCAGGGGCCGTGGGTAGAGAAGGACAGAATGTGTGTAATCTAAATCAATGGTATCTTAGGATCAAGAAAATTCAATAATTAAACAAATGTATATCTATCATCCACTACTATTTGCTAGGCAATGTGAAAACATTAAGGCAAAAGAACAACAAAATTAAGAAGTATAACCACTATCATTAAACATCTGAAAGGGTGAGCTGAAAACCTCTTCCTGACCATTCATCTATCCAGCAGTGGCACAGGCTGACTCAGGACATAACAAGCATCCAGCTCCAGATGTTTTAAGCAGAGTCTGACTGTCCATCCGATAGGGATGTTCATAACAATACCAACATTTATTGGGTTGTACTCTTGCCAGGCACTGTGCCAAGCACTTTATCTCACAATATTCCTAAGAAGTAAGAACTATTGGGCTGGGGATGTGGCTCAAGCGGTAGCGCGCTCGCCTGCCATGCGTGCGGCCCGGGTTCAATCCTCAGCACCACATACAAACAAGGATGTTGTGTCCGCCGAAAACTAAAAAATAAATATTCAAATTCCCTCTCTCTCTCTCTCTTTAAAAAAAAAAAAAAAAAAAAAAAGAACTATTATCACCATGTGACAAATGGTAGAAAAAAATATTTTTCTACAGATGTGGGATGAATGCCTGGATTGAATATCTTCTAAGAGCGTTCTCAAATTTGAGAATTATTTGATTTTATGATTAATATAAAACCTGAAATTAAAAGCACCTCTTGATTTATGCATTACTAGAGAAGCAAATGATGCCATTTCCTAATAATTCATATCTATTATTATAATGTTTTTGAAAATATAGCATAAGGCAGACATGCTGATCAAACAACCCTTCTTATATAAATTGAATATTAACAATCACTAAAAGGAAAATGATAAAAACTGAGTTTGGGGCAACTGTAAAGTATTTTCCTTGAGTTTTCATCCCAACACCATCATGTTTAAGCTGTGTTCAATTTCCAAACTGGGTATTACAGTATAAGATTACTCTGAAGTTAAGTGAGACTATGCAGTGCCTGACACATGGTAAGCACCTTATAAACATCAGTTATTATGATTGCTGCTTTCACACACCTGCTGGAAAACATCTTCTTTGGGGTCACGTTTGGTCCCTGAGTGAAGGGTGTTCACATGGGCCCCCTCACTGTCACTGGTGACAGATGACCGACACTCTGGGCCATGCAGCAGGTCATCCCATAACATATCCTCAGTCTCTGAGTCATGGCGGGTGCTTTCTGAGTCTCTTCTTGACAAGTTGAGGCTCCGAGAGCCACCACTCACACCAGATCTAGAGCACTTAAAATGAGAATTAAAAAAAATTTTTTTTCATTCATTTTTAAAAACAATCATATATCTGAAATAAAGTTAAAACAAGTTATCTATGGCAATGGTTATCAAGCTTCCATGAGCCGATTGCCATATATTCATTTACTCACAAGGATTCATATAATACATTTTAACATTTCAGTGTTAAAACTCTGATGACCCAGTAAGCAGGACCTTAAAAGAACTCATTACCAAAGAAGTCATTACCAAGTCATAGGACTGTTCAACTCAGTCATCCTGTGGTGGGAATGACTCCTGTGTGCACACCCAGTGGGCCTGCCCGATGGGGTTGGCTGAGCCTTTTGACACACTTGGTATCCCCTACTCTAATCATCATAAGCTTAACTGTAGACCTAGTCATGTCCAGGGGACAATCTCAACATGTTAAAAGCATAATCGAGCAGAGGAAAGCAGATGATGCCACTCTCCTGCAGTTATAAACATAAATGAGAGGTTTTTCCATGAGCCCAATTGTCTTGTCCATCAAAAGAAAAAAAAAAAAAAAAACACATCACCATCTACTCTGCTCACCTCTGAAATCATATTCCAAATATCCCTATTAGCTTCCTTGATGAAAATTGTTTCACTGCTCTTATCTTTCTTTGAGAAAGGAAAGAGATCCTTTCTCAAAAATCTGACCTTAACAGTGTTGACCCCACTTAAGAATAAACTTCACATTCCAAAAAAATACTAAGTAATCTCATCACATAGGGATTGAGTAACCTCTTTTTGAGCATCATCATGATGCTTTTTAAATTAGACTCAAAGTGAAAAAGAATGCATTCTCTTTCTAGGGGTGAATAGTCATCTAAAAGTCACTAGATAAATCGGTGGATAATTAGAAATGGGGGAAGGTTAGGCACACATAAAAACTACTTTAAGGCAACCCACAAAAAAGGAAATGAATAATTATTACACACAAGAATACACCTCGAGTTCTGATCTCTCGAAGGATGCTTTACCTGGCTGAAGGCTGCTGATTCAAATTCTGATTCAGCCACACTATCTGAATCTCGTACTATATGACACCACCTTGCAGTGGTTTTCTTTACCTACAAAAAAATCAAACCAACAAACAACTAGAAAACATGTTAAACACCTTGTTACTACTCAATGATTTAGGAATAAACTCCTTTACTTTTTTTATGAGCAAAAATTAAAATTACCTGAGAGTTTAAGTGCTTTGAAAGTATTGATTTTCTATTCTTAACTTCACAGCCATTGTCACTTGAGGCCCCTTCCACACTCCTCCGCAACAGTATCATCTGTGTCCGTGCTTCTTCACCATCCTCCTCGCTTGACAGATCATCTGAAATCCCATTACCCAAACGCCTGTAAGCCTCCTACAAAGAGAACAGCAATGCCTTCACAGGGGACAGCCCGAAAGACACTAGTAAGTTGCACATGCAAAAACAAAAAACGTGTATCAACTACCAAGCAGTAAAAGTAAACAAACCAGAACTAAACAGCCTAGACAATGAGGCAGTGCTGAGCCGTAGTTAGAATGCAAGATCAGGTCAAACTCCAAGCCCCAGTCCCAGCTCTTCCGCTTACTAGCTACATACCTCTGGGACTCAGTTTTCTCATCTGAAAAGTAATGATAATAAAAGCACCTATCTCACAGGGTTACTGAAAAAAGGGAAGTAAAGCGCTTAGAACAAGGCTAAGCTGTAGCAATGGCTCAATAGATATTAGACTAAATGCCACAGTCTAAAAGACAAGAAAACAATTCAAGATTGTAGAGTAAGCGTAGTTAGTTATAGACACAGTGCAAACCACCTACTCCTACACCTAGAAAGCAGTTTCCCAAGCCCTCACTATACAATCACTGCCTCTCTGGAATATGACACAGCAACCTCTTCACTATTCTGTTCATTAAATCAATATTTTCTTTCTCATAACCTGTGGTTTTACCACTTGTTAGGACAAACTTACAAACCTATTAGTGTCTATTTTGTATCATTAGCAAAGTCTAAGAATACGAATATCTTACACAGGGAAAAAAAGATTTTGTTATACCCATCTAGATCTTACCCTACGGCACTTGTCTCCATCTGCCAATTTTGTTTTCTCTCTTGTTTGCCACATTTTCATATCTGGTCGACACTGTCTCTTCTTCATGATAGGATGGAGACAACTGGCATCATTGTCATTGTCGGTCTCAGTTCCTTTGTTAGGTATTAATTTTACCCTTTTAATCCTATTTTTAAAAGGCAAAAAAGGGGGGCTGGGGATATAGCTCAGTTGGTAGAGTGCTTGTCTCACATGCACAAGGCCCTGGGTTCAATCCCCAGCACCACACACACATACACAAAAAGAGGGAAAAAAGGTTACTAACCACTTTTCTTTTTTTTAAGAGAGAGAGAGCGAGAGAGAGAGAAAATTTTTTTAATATGTATTTTTTAATTTTTGGCGGACACAACATCTTTGTATGTGGTGCTGAGGATCGAACCCAGGCCACACGCATGCCAGGCAAGCACGCTACCGCTTGAGCCACATCCCCAGCCCTACTAACTACTTTTCTGAGAGTAACATAATTCATTAAATCACTTTCTTCCTAGGAGAACAATGTTACTTTGGAAACTAAAAAAAAAATCATAAAATATATTTTCTAGCTTTCAAAGGGTATAAAATAACCAACTATTCACTCAGAGACACAGAAAATATGAATCTCTTCATGGCAACGGAGAAGTATATACTTTTAGTTTTGCTAGGAAGTAGGTGCACAGTCCTCTCCACTTATCCTTCTAAACACAATGCCACCTCCTACCTCACATTGCCTGTTAATGCTTCATAGAAGATTTGTCTCTTTTATGTTCATTTTTAGAAAAACCACCCAGGCTTCAAAACCCAGAGACTCAATTCCCTCATCACTTCTGCTAACTGCTTTACTCCATTTGTAAGCTACACAGTCATGTAATCATTTGCTAAGCTACATGTCAGCATGCAGTCATTCACAATATTCTTACATTGCACCATACCTGCTACTCTTACCTTCCTAACTAGTAATAAAATCACTGAGAATAGGATGGCACAGTGCCTCGTACAGAATCCAACAAGAACTCAAAAACTCTAAACTAAAGGGTATAAATATGTCTTTAGAAAAAGATGTGAACATACTTCATGTTCAAAAAGGAACTGTGAAATAACTTAAAATCACTATCATTTATATATGATAAAATAAGTATTTCTCTGAGTCATACTAGTGCAATCCAGACATGCAAAATTACAAATGGGCAAAACTATCTTTAATCCATTTGCTTTTTTGTCCTACAGGCCATCAACATCAGGCTCCTGTGCTGCATCTCCCACATACCTGATCCTTTTAAAATCCTTTCTCTCTCAAGATGTTGGCTGATATGGCTTAAAATATTACCTTTTCAGAGTATTTATACTTTTGTAATCTTGTGGTCTAAAAAAACATTAAAATCAAATAAATGAAACTTTAATGGTAGATTATTAGATTTACAAGTATCATGAAAGACATTGCAGATAACATTTTGAGTAGGCTAATCCTTCTAGAACACTTAAAAATCACAGCGCAAAGATAACATGCCAATACTACTTATTCCTATGGCTAAATTGTATTATATAGCCTATAAACACTATTCACTATGTGAATGCAGAATCAAGTAAAAATTCTAATGCAAGACTCCCACCTGTTGCCAAAGAGAGTCCCCCAAAAGCCACCAATAATGGGCGCAGATTCTGAAGTTTCTAGTCCTCTGGCTTTATCAGAGAAGTTACTTCCATTTTCTCGGCTTCCATCACCATTTACAGTTTTTCGTAATTTTCTACAAAAAACATTTTTCCACACTTTCAGATTATTCAAGAGCTTTTCCATTTATACCCATAATATCCATATAGAAAATTATGCTAACAGATGATTCCCTGAAATCAGGGTAATTACTTTCATATACTGAGTATAAATTATATAAGAACCTTTATTTATTAGTTGTAGGTGGACACAATATCTTTATTTCATTTTTATGCGGTACTGAGGTTTGAACCCAGTGCCTCATGTGTGGTAGGCGAGCACTCTACCACTGGGTCACTACCCCAGTCCAAGAACATTTCTTTTTTAAGGATAAAAACAGATTCAAGGGGCTGGGGATGTGGCTCAAGCGGTAGCTCGCTCGCCTGGCATGCGTGCGGCCCGGGTTCGATCCTCAGCACCACATACAAACAAAGATGTTGTGTCTGCCGAAAACTACAATAAAAATAAATATTAAAAAATTCTCTCTCTCTCCTCTCTCTCTCTCTCTCTAAAAAAAAAAAAAAAAAAAAAACAGATTCAAAACTAAAGTACTATGCTATCATTTTGTTTAGTCACAAAGAAAACATTTTTTTCACATGTTAGGACCAAGAGTCTTATCAGACACACAATAGCAGAAAAGCCATTTCTATAAATATGGATGTTAGAAAACTAACATCCTTTTGCACATTTAATCAGGACAACACTAACAATAGTTAAATGATATATTCTACAAATACCAATGAGATAAAGCACAAGGACATGTTGGGCTAGGGTATAGTTTAGAGTGTTTACCTCGAGTGCATAAGGCCCTGGGTTTGATCCCTAGCACCACAAAAAAAGGGAGGGTGGAATAAGAAAATGTTGTAATCCATTGTACCAAATGGATTACTAAATAAATAATAAGAAGAAAAATCTTATTTAGTAATTTCTCAGGGAAGCAAAAACCTAGAGATATCCTGAATATACTTAAGAAAACTTAAGCAGTTCCCTGCATATATCACATAATAAAAACTTGACAAGAATGTGTAAAAGATTCAAATCAATTTTAATTAAAAGTTTAGACCACTTGAAATCAACTGTTATGCACTTTTGAAAAAAAAGTAAAAAATTTGGTAGCACCAATCTAATGTACCGACATCCTTGTTGATAGTAAATTTTCAACAAATTCTGATTAAAGCCAAATTTCAAAGAAAATGCCTCCCCCCACCCCACAACACTGGGAATTTATCCAGGGCCTCATGCATGTTAGACAAGCACTCTGCCACTGAGCTACAACTCTAGCCCCAGAATGCTTTCTCAAAACCATTATTTAAAATAAACTTTAATAAGGAATAATACAGTTAGGAATTTTCCTTTTAAACAACTGTAGTAAATGATAAAAATCCCACATGAGATTAAAAATTAATAAGATTTCTTAACCATCAGGAGAAAAGTGAATAAGCATTTTTTTTTTTTTTTAAATATATTTATTTATTTATTTTTCGGTGGACACAACATGTTTGTTTGTATGTGGTGCTGAGGATCGAACCCGGGCCGCACGCATGCCAGGCGAGCGCGCTACCGCTTGAGCCACACCCCCAGCCCCAGCATTCATTTTTAAAAAGTCAAAAATTGGTGCAAAATATATAGAGAAGAGGGAAAAAATTTTTAAATTAATTTAATCAAAATTTTATAACTCTCTACAATACCTCTCCCAGAAAATACATAACTACAGGGTAATTTCTCATCGTACCTTCTCCTCCGATTTCCATTATTTCCAGATGGTCTTGTTATCTGAGTCGATACAATTTGACAGTGGACAGTTCCCATGAGTAGCATAAGGCACAAGGGTCCAAGAACTTCACTTACGTTCACAATAGGCATCATAAGATACAACACAATCCCTATAACTGGAAAGATGTTTTAAAATGTAAAACATTAAGAGTTCATTTTTAAAATGAATACTAAGCAACTTAGCAAGACCCTGTCTGAAAATAAAAAATTTTTTTAAAAGTGCTGGGGATCAACTCTTGGATTCAATTCCTGATACCAAAAATAAGTAAAATGAATGCTAGTATCTATACAAACTATTTTTACAATCTATCATTTTAAAGAGAATTCAAAAGTAAATAACTTCCTGGAATACCATCCACCTGCTAAATATTAGCTTGGTGAAAATACGAAGCCATCAGTTGCCAAATAAATGAAGAATAACATATTGAAAGTATTTGCCTTTCTGGCAGCACAATCATCTATATATTCCAAAAGAGTTTCCACCACAGAACTGAAGGCTCCATAAAACACGAATTTTGCAGTGCTGTTCTGCTCTAAAATATATTCCAAGGCCCAAGGTTACAAAGAAAGCAATAAGCCAAGCCGGGATTTGAACCCAGGCATTTGGGCTCCAGAATCTACCATCTTAACTACCATATTATATTGCCTCTTTGCATATATATATGAAATGTTCAAAGAAATAAATAATGAAAGAAATGGGAAAACATAAAAAAAAACTCTCTCTAAAAAGTCTATTTACAATTTTATAGACAAGTTCTTTCAGACTTTATCATAATAGTAATTCTTATGGGATACACAGATGGATACATAGTGGAGTCAATACTTTTGATTAAGGCTGAGTTTCCAAAAGAATGCTTTTTTCTTTTCTTTTCCTCCTATCCGTCCCAGTATTAGGGATCAAACCCACTAGCCCAACATACAATGATGTCATCAGAACAATCAACTATAGACTTTGCTGACTTGTGAATGTGGACATAAATTCACTTTTAAAAAGTGACTGTGTTCACTGACTGGCCTGGATTAGTACCTGGCACACAGTAGGCACTAAGTATTTGTTGAATGATTGATTGAGATACCATTATTATCAAAGTAAATTTGAAAATACAGCAAAAGAAGAGCTTGCCAAGAGGACTCTATCACTAATGAAATTAGTGCTCCGGTAAGAACTTATAAGCCGTGTGGTGAGAAGACTGCATACAAGCACGTCTTCACCAACATGAATTCTGATGGGGACTTGATCTTGGACTTTCTAGTCTCCAGAACTTCGAGAAACAAATTTCTATTGTTTACATGCAACCCAGTCCAGGGTATTTTTGTTAAAACAACCAAAATAGTCTAAGACAGAAATTGGTATGGAAAAATGGGGTCAGAGGCTACTATAATAAATACCTGAAAACATGAAGCAACTTTAGAACTGAGTTATGAATGGTTAGAGGTTCAAAGAGTCTTAAGAAACAGTCTAATGAAAAGCCTTGATCTCCAGAAAGATTTTTAAACAGTCTACAGAAAAGCCTTTATCTCCATAAAAGAATTTGGAAGGATCAGAAGGGAAAGAGGAAAATAATAGAAAAAGCCTTGACTTTCTCGGAGAATACCTAAGTGACCATGAAGAGAATGTTGGTACAATGTGGGATACAGGCCATTCCAGTGAGGTATTGGATGGAAACAAGAAATAACATGTTATTGGAAAATGAAGGAAACAATCCTTGTTATAGAGTAGCAAAGAACTTCGATGAGCTATAATTGTATTCTGCCGTTTTGTGGAAGGCAGAATCTTCCAATGTCTTGATCTTGGACTTCCCAGCCTTAAAGCTATCAGAAATAAATTTGTGTTGTTTAAAAGCTACCTAGGCCATCATATCTTTGTTGTAGCAGGCTGAACATACTAAGGCAGAAAAGTTATGTAAATTATGGTATTATAATAATAAGTAGCTATAAAAAGGTGTTCCTAGTAAATGTTAATAGACTGCAATACAAACAGTAAACAGTACTATTAAATGATGGTATGTCCATATAGTAGGATATTATGCAACCATTAAAAAGATCATTAAAAGCAAATAAAATCAAAATCCAATTCTTTATTGACACTACATGTTGAGTACTCGTATCCACATGTGGTTAAGCAGCCGCTGTACTGGGTAGCACAGAGACAGAACATTTCCTTTATTAAAGAAACTCTAAGGGCAGGGGTTGTGGCTCAGAGTTATAGCGCTTGCCTAACATGTGTGAGGCACTGAGTTCACTCCTTACCACCACATAAAAAAATAAAGTTACTGTGTCCATCTACAACTAAAAATATTTAAAAAAAGAAACTGTTGAACAACAATGTCAAACTTATAGATTTAAAATTCACATATATTTTTCCCTCTATAACTTAGTGTTTTTTTAACTGGAAAGACAAAAGAAAATATAAGCACCCATAATTCCTTCATGTCACCCAACCTTCCCTTTATTATAAGTCATGTAACCACAGTCCAAAGAGCCCACTTTCTGAAAATATCCCTGGAATGCAATGTATACACTGAAGAGAGAACAGTGGGTTCAATCCTTGGTACCACATAAAAATAAATAAAGTAAAGGTGTTATATCCATCTACAACTGAAAAAAAAATTTAAATAAAAAAATAATCATATGTTTGTTCTCTCAGAGCAAATTTTAAGATGATGCCCAAAATAGGTAAGTCCCTTCATTTCTTTGTACTTTCAACCATCAAATGAAAGGGTAATGGTAAGAATAATGAAAGGTCTTCCTTCCATCACAGCAAAAGCAGCAAAAAAGAAACTGTCATAGTTTATTCCAGCTCTTCCAATTACCTTGCATGAGGTAAAGCAGTAGCAGCCAAACGAAGATTCTTAAGGACGTGACCTGAATCCACCAATTGCTGAACAATGGGAAAAATACAACTCGAACAAGCCCCTTCCGAGTTAGAGATGTCCATGGAATTTCGGGTTTGGCTTTGGCAAATGTTGAGCCTTTAAACATACAATAAAACAAGAAATATTTATATACACTAGACTTTTGGCCTATTGTAGCACCACATCAAAAACTGGTGAGAGCGGGCTGGGGTGCTGGCTCAGTGGTAGAGCACTTGCCTAGCATTTGTGAGGCACTAGGTTTGATTCTCAGCACCACATGTAAATAAATAAAAAATAAAGTTCTATCAACAACTAAAAAAATATATTTAAAAAAAACAAAAACGGGTGAGAACACAACTCAGCACATAATATGTTCAGTTCAAAAAAACTTGATGGTCATTACATGTAATAACTTCTTACCTCAGTCTCTAGGACAGGATCTCAAAATAATCCAGGTCACTTGAATGTTAAATAATATGTTTTTCTTAATTACACAACAGCAAGTCAACAAGTTCAACCCTCTTTCAACTTTATGAAAACATGTAATTTACATAACCACCCAGTTCTAAGGCAAAGGGTAACCAAAGATTAAAGTCCACAAAATAAGTAAAGAATTTTACTTAGAAATTGAAGTATACCATCAAATAGAAAAGGTATCTAAAACTAATCCATAGTTCCACTATGAAACAACATAACAACATGCACAAGAAACAAACTTACCTCTAATTAAGTCAACATCAATCAAGTCTGGCTTTATGTGACCCATCTTTTTTGGTTTGTTTTTGAAGCCCTAAGATTTAAAAAAAAAAAAAAAAACAGAAATAAACAAAGAAAAAGGAGTCCTTTTAAGTACAAAAGATAAACTTATGTTTCTTTTTTCTTTTTCTCTATATCTGACAGCTTTTACTATAGACATTTTATGTAAATTACATGTTTTCATAAAGTTGAAAGAGGGTTGAACTTGTTGACTTGCTGTTGTGTAATCCTAATGTTCCTTTAAGAAACTCATCATTAATGTTTTAGTTTTTAGTCGTATCAAATAATATACAAGCTTTTAGAAATCATCTACTGACTTAATATAGTATGTGAGACTAAAGCTCTTAGACCACTAATCTCCACATCCTAATTTGTACCCCCAAAACGTATATCCTTACAACATATGATTTATGTAATCAGTATTAATTGTATGATCACAGTTAAATACATTCCCCACAAGCTATATTTTATATTCTTCCATTTGCTCTATAAGATCAGTCAAAATATTTGTCATTATCTAAATTTAAATAAATGATAGAAAATTATCCAAATTTGAATAAATGCTAGAATTTATTTTTAAACAATTCCTCATAACACCCTTCCCAAAGCCTTCTATCTTCCTGTTCCAATTAGACTAGTTAGTTGCTCCCTGAGCCTGCTGCTCAGCTACAATCCCAGGTCTTCTCACTCTCATCCTGAGAGTTCCCTTCAACTCTCTCTGTGGTGAACCACACGTTCCCCATATCTCATTCCCGCAACCCCGCCCAAGAGCTGGGGATCAAACCCAGGGTCTTACGCATTATAGGCAAGCTCTCTACCACTGAGCCACATCCCTAACCCTTTTTACTTTTCAGAGTCTTGCTAAGTTATCCAGGAGGGCCTCAATCTTGCTACACTGCTGCCTCAGTCCCCAAGTAGCTGGGATTACAGGTATGCTCCACCACACCCAGCTCCCGTGTCTTCTTAGAAGACATCCTTCAGTAGCTTCCTGAGAAAACAGTCACAGAAGATAATTTTTGAGTCCTGGCATGTCTGAAAATGAATTAATCCTACCCTCCAGTTATGAATTTTTTAAAGAACATTTTTCACAGCCTCAGTCTCCTACCATTTCAAATTAAATAAGTTGAACTGTATTAGTAGATTCTATATTCATTTCTCTTAAAAGATAAATGCGCTGCAGAATCTCTGCAGTATACTTGTTACATTCCCAATTTCTAATGTTTCTTAAGTTGACAATTATTGCTTCAAAACTGTGGCATTAACTCAATTCATTAGCATGTTTTTACAGAAAAACTCAGAATTTGAAAGTCATAATGACCTTGCCATATATATTATGAGTTGAGGGTAAATGTATGATATTATCTTTTGTTACTGTTTCAAACTCCTGTTTGTCTAACAGTTTTGCTTTATTACTACTAATAAATTAAACTCTTAAAATATGAATTTTAATTTCATGCTCAATCAGAACTTGTGCATGCTAATTCTTAATCATGTTTTAAAATTAGCTATTTAATCTAATATTAAAACTTAATGTAAAGTTGAAAATTAATGTAAAAATTAAAGCTTACAGTAATTTCCTATTTATCCATTGTAAGACATTGAGTTGGTATTGATTTTTAGATGTTTAATAAATGTAATTTCTCTCAAGTGAACCCTGTTTCTAGTCAACTCAACCATATGCTATAGATTATTCAGAAAAATATCCCAAAACCCTAAATTGTACATAAAATCTAAGAAGTTGAATTTTGAAAATAAGACATCTTGAGGGAAAAAACCCTTTGAAGAAGCATGTCTACTTATATAAGAGTACTTTTTCATTGGAATAACAATTATACTATACTCAAAATCAGAAATTAAAAGTAAAAAGTAAAAAAAAAACTGCTGTATTGTACACTAGTAGACATAAACCTTGTGTACATTTGCATCAGCCCCACCACATTCACCACATAATCCTTGTAGATTTTATGAATTTTTTTAACCAAAAGGTGAGGTGTGCCCATTATAGTGAAACTTTGTTTAAAAAACTATGACAGTATTACTTTAAAATCATTCATCAGTGGCAATTATCAAGAATACAGTAACAATAAATGTTGGCAAGAATGTGGGGGAAGAGATACACTCATATATTGCTGGTGAGACTGCAAATTGGTACACCCACTCTGGAAAGCAGTATGGAGATTCCTCAGAACACCTGGAGCACTTGGAATGATCCAGTTATTCTACTCCTTGGTATTTATATCCAAAGGACTTAAAATCAGCATACTCCAGTGACACAGCCACATCAATGTTTACAGTAGCTCAATTCACAATAGCTGAGCTAGAGAACCAACCTAGGTGCCCTTCAACAGATGAATAAAGAAAATGTGATACACGCACACACATACACACACACACACACACACGATGGAATATTATTCAGCCATAAAGAAGAATGAAATTATGTCATTTGCCAGTAAATGGAAGGAACTGGAGACTATCATGCTAAGTAAAATAAGTCAATTCCTGATATCTCTGATATGCAGATGCTAAAACACAATAAGGCTGGGGGGAGAACAGAAGTTCATTGGATTAGACAAAGAGGAATGAAGGGAAGGGAATAAGGATGGGAATAGGAAAGATAGTAGAATGAATCAGACAGAACTTTCCTATGCTCATATATGAATACACGAGCAGTGTAACTCCACATCCTGTACAACCACAGAATGGGATCCTAATTAGAATAAGTTAAACTCCATGTGTGTATATGTCAACATTCACTCTACTGTCATATATGTCTAAAAAGAACAATTTTCTTAAAAAGAGAAATGAAAAATTTTTTTAAATCATTCATCACTAAACTGTCTTCAGTGCAAAAGTAGGATGCATAGGATACTCAAATATACGTTAATGTGGTGGAAACAATTATGTGGTGGAATACAGCATTCTAAATAAAGGAGCTTCAAGTGCTTTTCACTTTAGAGCCAAAATATTTTTTCTATTTTCTTCACTTTTTACACTTTTTACTTATAACATTATAGAATTAGGATTAACATTTACTAGAGGTAAATACCAAAGTATGCAAACTTCCCTTAGCAACAAAAATAGTCGACAAATAATCAACATGCTTCTTTTTTATGCCAGCTTCTCTACTTATTAAACATAAAATAATAAGTAACTCAAAACATGGCTCTATCTTCAAAGAAGGCACAGTATAGAAAGGAAAACAGATAATAAAGCCAAATCTATGAGGGTTTCTTAGGAAAATGCCCTGAATCTCCCCTACCATTTTTTCTTCCCTAAAGAGATGAAACTCATATACTTTTGTATATGTTCAACAGAGAGAAATATACGGCATGCTTTTCTTTTAGATTCCTTGCTGTATCCTACACATTGTGTAATACATATAATTGGAAGAAGCAAGAACCAGGAACTATTTAAAGCACTTTACAAATATTTATATTAGTTTCTTTAAGCCATTTCATCCTTGCAGCTGTCCTGTGAGATATACACCTATGTTATCCTCACCTTATAGATGAAAAACCAAGGCACAGAGATTCCAACCCAGGCATCTACATTCCAAAGGATGTGTTCTTAACCATGACATTATCCTGCTTTCACTCTATGGTAAAAATGCATCCCTAATCAATAAAGAAAGAGGTTTTGTTTAAGATCAAACAAGACAGCTTGACTTTGAAAATTTAATAGGAATAACATCTGGAGAGCTGTGAGTGGATTTCCTTATGGGCCACAACCTTTATCCTAGAAGCCCAAGGCAAAATTCTGGATACTGCTATACTAGCTGCCTAAGTGCAGCCTGGAACTTCTCTGAGGACCCCAATTAGAGGCCATACTCAGCTGTCACTTGTTATTAAGCCCCAACATAACTATGCAATATCATCACGAGCTCAGTACCAGAATGAAGTTCCTTCTTTTAAGCAGAGAGAAAAAAACACTGAAGTTATTGTAACAATATTTTGACTTTGTATTTAACAGGGAATTAAAGACAAGTGAAACCCTATAATACCTATTTCCTAGTGGGCTGAAAATTTCATTTTATTGCCATTAAAAGAATCAAACTACTATACTGTCTGACATAAAAAAGAGAATTCACCCCTGACCTAGGGCAGATGATGAACAACAAAACAAGCACAAGGCAATTGCAGCAACACAGGAAGGAGCATAGAGGGTACCTTCTCACATTCAAGAAGTCAAAGACCTCTAAAGGCAAGTAATATCTAAAGAAAGAACTGAAGGATAGATGTGCAAGACTTTTCAAGTTGGTTATGGGACATAGCAAAAAGGGGAAATCAAGAAAAGCATATGAGAGGACCCAGAAGTAAGAGAAATGGTGGCAAAAACTTAAGAAAGTTCAGGAGGCCTAAAGCACAGAGCAGAAACAAAAAGGGAACAAGGAATGGGTGAAGGAAGCAAACTAGAAAGAACCAGAAGTCACAATATGAAGATCACAGCTGAGCTAGGAGTGTGGATTCAGAGCAAGCATACCAAGAGGGTTCCAGCTACATTTGCCCAGAGGTAGTAGTTTGTCAACTAGAGGAGAACAGACACTAGGTCAGAGCAGCCAATTAGAAGCATGAACTGGGAAAAGCACTTACAATCAAAAGATATTTAGCTAGTAAAAACTAGAAAAATGAGTAACTGAAAATATGTGATTAGTATGAATATGAAGCCACAGGGAAACTCTAAAGTTTGGATTGGTGATGTGGCTCAGTGGTAGAGCACTTGCCTAGCATGCATTAAGTCCTGGGTTTGATCCCCAGCACCACCACCAAAAACAAAACAACAACAACAACAAAAAAAAAAACCTCTAAAGCCATTCACTGAATATGAAAAGTAAGACAAGGAACAGGAGTGGGGCTGGGGAGAATTCTCCCATAGGAAGGTACTGCACATATAGGCAGAGTGCATGTAATTTAAAAAATTAGTATCACACAGTTAAGTCTATCTGACATGAAAGCTCATGCCTAAATGATAATTAGATCTGCTTTTGCCACTGGTATAAAGGGTATTGGTAGAGTCAATAAACCTATACATTCATATCTCTATATCTACCTATGTCGTGTGGAAATTTCAACATGAAACTCTGGATGACACTCAAACCATATCCAAATCACAGAAATATATGGATGGACACACACACACACACACACACACACACACACACACACACACACACCTGCTATTACTCAGGTAACTTCATTTAATATGTTTTCAAGGGGTACTTTTTAAAACTAATCTTTATTTTTATTACAGCAATACTCATTACAAGGATAATAATAAAAAATAACTCTGGCCTCAACCTTCCTCACCCTTGATTCCCATTTCCTGGCTATTTGTTTCTTTATTTCTAAATAAAATATTTACAGTGTTTTCTTCAGTTTCAGATGCTATCCATTTGTTACTATTGAAGATAAGAAAAAAAAAACTTTAAAAAATCTCTACCTTCTATTTTCATTTATTTCTCAAAGTATTTCTAAGATGCAATAAAAACATCTGAAATTAGAATGCTGTCTTGTACTTGCCATCTTTAAGTGTATTGTCTATATTGTCTTACTGACACAATTAGAAAATACATTGTTCTAATATTATGGTGGTGATACCAAACTATTTTGCAAGTTCCTCACTCTTATTTGTTATTAACATATATTAACTGTACAAACTAATCAGTCTCTCTGCAATATTTACATACATGTATATATCATGCCTTTATCATGTCCACCTTTTCTTCTGCCCTCTGGCTACTCCTCCCTCTCAGGGGAACTATGTGGCTATGTGGGATTAGGAAATAAATCTGGAGGTAGATCTATTGCCCCTACATATGTACTCAGATAATCCTAGTTTCAGCTCTGCCTCTCTCCTACAGATTTACCCGAGACAACTAATTCGCATCTTTCAGAATTTAAACACAGGGGTTATAGTAGTTTCTTACCAAACTTCTTTACTACAGATACTTAAAGACTTTTACTTTCTTCACTGTTCATCTTTCAAAATTACACCAATAGCTCTCATTTAATGTAGTCTTTTCTTCCACTCTCAGCCCCCTGTGAACTGATATCTTTTTTTTGTTGTTGTTGTTGTAATTTTAGAGGGGTTTCAGGAAGAGATCAAATGTTGTTTAATGCACATATTCAAACTGTCATCTTTAATGAGGAGGCTCATTTGTCATATATCCAGCATCCAGCTTAAGAAACAAAACATTATAAATAATATAGCTAAAATAGCCTTTGAGCTTGACTAGCCTTTTTTAGTTTCTAAGGATAAAATCAACTCACTTTCAAACAGTGGTTTTGTTCTAATATTAGAAAACACAGTAAAAAAAAAACTTCAAAAAGATTAGAATGTTTTGCTCATTTTAACAAACAACAGACTTTGGATTTTAATATATTCTCAAATTTTAGAAGATAATTTTTATTGTTTGCATAAACTTGTGTACTACATTATGATTTTTTCCTTGGTACTGGTGTGATTTTAATAGTTTTATTGGGGTATAATTTACATAATATTATTTTGGCTCACAGTTCTGGAATTGTAAGGTCTAGGGCCATATCTGGGGATGATGGCCTTCTTGTTGGCTGCCCTGAGGAAGCACAGGATTTTCCACGGCAAGAGACAAGGAAAACATGGATGTATACATGTCTCATCTGGTCTCTCTCCCTCTTCTTATAAAGCCACCAGGAATCACTCACGGCAGCTCCTTTCTTATGGCTTTACCTAATCTGAAAAGCCCCCCTTTAAGCACCACAGTCAGACTACATTTCCACCCTCTTAATACCTCATATTGGGGATGAAATTTCAACATGAAACTCTGGATAACACTCAAACCATATCCAAATCACAGCAGCCGTTGGCAGTAAATTCCTGTTCCTACCTGCCATTAACAAGCTACCATTGATCTGTCGTATATCCTTACGTATTTCTAAAAATTTCATACAAACACAAATAGCAAGTTGTCTTTTGTGTCTGGGTCCTTCTTTCACTTGGCATAATATATTTGAGGTTCTCTCACTTTGTAGCATATATTCATAGGTTTTATTGCTGAAATATATTCCATTTTATGGACATAACAATTTATCCATTAATTGGTTGATCAGCATCTGGATTTTTTCAATTTTTCAGCTATTATGAATAGTTCTATGAGCACTTGCATGTGTTTGTTTTTACTTTGGTACCTGGGTGAAAACGCTAGGTAATATAGGAAGTATATATTTAATTGTCAAACTATTTTCCATTTTCCATGAAAACCAGCAGTATACAAGAGTCCTAGTTTCTCCATGTCCTTGTCAACACTTGGTATGGTCGATCTTTTGAATTTTAGCTATTCTAACAGGAGTATAGTTACATTTCATTGTGGTTTTAATTTGTACTTCCTTAATAACTTCTTTAATAATGTAGAACATCTTTTCATGTGACCATCAGTTATTTATTTACTTACTTTAGTAAAAATGTCAGTTCAAATGTTTTGCCTATTTTTAAACTAGGGTACTAAGTTCTTCATATATTCTGGATACAGACACTCCAATATGTGCAGGATTTGACTGTAGCTTTTGTTTTGTTTTGTTTTGTTTGACAGGGTCTGACTGTGTTGCGTATGCTGATCTTGAACTCCTGGGTTTGAGTAATCGATCTGCTTCTCAGCCTCCTGAATAGCTGAGACTACAAGTGTATGCCACTGTGCCTGTACTGTCTTTCATTTTTTTTTTAATCTTTATTTTTTAGGTGTAGATGGACACAACACAATACCTTTATTTTTATATAGTGTTGAGGATCAAACCTGGGTCTGTCCCGTGCTAGGCGAGCACTCTACAACTGAGCCACAATCCCAGCCCTGTCTTTCATTTTTTTTAATAATACATTTTGAAAAAAAAAAAAAAAGTTTTCAAGTTTGATGAAATCCATTTTATCAATTTTTTTCTTTTATTGATGTGTTTCTAAGAAATCTCTTGCCTATACCAAGGTGACAAAGTTTTCTTCTAGAAAATCTACAGTTTTAGTCCTTACACTTAAATCTATAATCCTTTTTAAATAATTTTTGTATATGGTATAAGGTAAGAATCAAAGTTCATTTTTATATTGTTGGTTTTCAATTGTTCTAGCACCATTTATTGAAAAATTTCTTTTTCCTTCACTGAACTGCTTTGGCATCTTTGTCAAAAGTCAAATTCTCCAAAAAGCAGGGATTTATTTCTAGATTTTCTATTCTGTTCCATCAATCTATTATTTATACCAATACCTTCTATCTTTTTTTTTTTTTCAGAGTAGAAATTAGAAGTTTATTAAAGGACAGCAGAAAAGACTTCTCCTGGAGGAAGAAGGGGACCTAAGAGGTGGAATCCCCCAATACCTTCTATCTTGATCACTACAGTTTTATAATAAATTTTGAGATTACATAATGTAAATCATTCAACTCTGTAACATTTAAAAAAAATGTTTATATCCTTTGCATTCCATACTAGCTTATCAATTTCTACCAAAAATAAAAAATACAGCCAGAATTTTGAAGGGATTATATTGCACATATAGATATAATGGGAGAGACTAGCCATTTTAATAGTATTCAGTCTTTTAGATCATGAAAATGAAATGTTACTCTATTTATTTGGATGATCTTCAGTTTCTCTGACACTGTTTTATTTTCAGGGTACACATCCTCACTTTCTATGTCAAGCTTATTCCTAAGTATTTTTATTCTCGTTGAAGCTATTGTGAGTGGGATTGTTTTCTTAATTGCATTTTTTTTATTACTTACTGCTAGTAACTGATTTCCATATACTGACCTTGTTTCTTAAGACTTTGCCAAACTCATGAATTCGTAATTTTTTGGTAGATGCCTTAGGATTTTCTAATTATGAAATTATATAAATATATTTCTATGAGGAATGTCATTGGAATTTTGATTGGAATTGCATTAAATCTGTATAGTGCTTTTGGAAGTATGGTCATTTTGATAATATTAATTCTGCCTATCCAAGAGCAAGGTAGATCTTTCAATCTGTTAAGGTTTTCTTTGACTTCTTTCTTTAGGGTTCTGTAATTTTCATTATATAGATCTGTCACCTCTTTCGATAAGTTGATTCCCAAGTATTTTTTTAAGGTTATTATAAATGGGGTAGTTTTCCTCATTTACATTTCTGAGGATTTATCACTGATTTACAGAAATGCCTTTGATTTATGGGTGTTGATTTTATATCCTGCTTCTTTGCTGAATTCATTTACTAGTTCTAGAAGTTTTCTGGTGAAACTTTTAGGGTCTTCTAAGTATAGAATCATCATCAGCAAATAGTGCCAATTTGAGTTCTTCTTTTCTTATGAGTATCCCTTTAATTTCTTTTATCTGTCTAATTGCTCTGGCCAGTGTTTCAAAAACTATGTTAAATAGGAGTGGTGAAAGAGGGCATCCCTGGCTTGTTCCAGTTTTTAGAGGGAATCCCTTCAATTTTTCTCCATTTAGAATGATGTTGGCCTGGGGCTTAGCATAGATAGCCTTTATGATGTTGAGATATGTTCCTGTTATCCCCAGTTTTTCTAGTGTTTTGAACATAAAGGGGTGCTAAATTTTGTCAAATGCTTTTCCTGCGTCCATTGAGATGATCATGATTATTATCTTTAAGTCTATTGATGTGGTGAATTACATTTATTGATTTCCCTATGTTGAACCAACGTTGCATCCATGGAATGAATCCCACTTGATTGTGGTACACAATCTTTTTGATGTGTTTTTGTATTTGATTTGCCAGAATTTTATTGCTTTCTCTCTCTCTCTCCCACTTTACCACAAATTGCATGAAAAGAAAAAATGAGCATTGTTGTTCACCATTATGTAGACATAGATTCTGCTGACACATAAAATGGTACCGGGCATTGAACTCGGGGGCACTTGACTACTGAGTCAAATCCCCAGCCCTATTTTGTATTTTACTTAGAGACAGGATCTCACTGAGTTGCTTAGTGCCTTGCTTTTGCTGAGGCTGGCTTTAAACTTGTGATCCTCCTATCTCAGCCTCCCAAGCTGCTGGGATTACAGGCATGCGCCACTATGCCCAGCTGTATGAACATATCTTTAAATTACATTAAATAGTCTATAATTTGGTCAATTTTTTCCTAAGACCTAACTAAACACACTTTAAAAGTATCTTGGCTTTTTTCCCTACCACCACTAGATCGTGAAACCCAGGAAGGCAAGAACCCCATATATCTTTTTCACTATATTCTTAGCAACTGGTATATGTGTGCATATTAATTAGCTCAGTAAAATTTTATTTTGGCTTTAATTTCATTCTTTCCACTGCTGCTAGATTAAAAAGTATACATTAAGGAGATGTTAGATTACCCTATGGGAAAACAATGAATGAAAATATGCACAATGGATGGAAATCAATTAAATACTGAAATAGACACTAAGTTCCTAGTATGAATCAAGATTTCTAAGTGAGGGATACAGACATAATTCCTGCCTTTGAGGACTATGAACACAGACAGGTTAACAAAAGGAAGATATGTATCAAATGAGAAAATCAAAATTGGGTAGGGAAAAGAGGTTCCTTACTCCATAGCAAGAAGTAAAACCCTTTTAAGGATAAGAACCCAAAATCCATACAAACTACTGTTAATTATTCAAGATCACAAAGCTAAAGGTCACAAAACAAAATCTAACACTCAGTTCTAAGCTCTTCCCATTACATTGTATTTATTGTTACTATGTAGCCTCACAAAATCATAGAATAAGACTTACAGAGTTATAAAATAAAATTTATGTTTTTATCAATCATAAATCTATCTCCCATTAATATAATCAAGGCCTCTACAAAACTATGAAGTTAGCCACGGACGGGTACCATGTAGTTCAGTTTTCTAGTTGATTGGCTTATATGAAGAAATGCACTTAAGTGTTGGATAAATGCACTTCACCAAAGAGCTTTAAAAGTCCTAGTATACTATTAAGTCATATCCATCCATTGTTTTAAAATATTTATTTTTTAGTTGTAGGTGGACACAATATCTTTATTTTTATTTTATGTGGCATTAAGGATGGAACCCAGTGCCTCACACATGCTAGGCAAGTGCTCTACCTCTGAGCCACACCCCACCCCCGTTTTTTTTAAGAAGTGTTAATAAAGGGTCTACAACAAACCTTTTAAAACACAATCCAAAAACAAGAATCTGGAAGCAAGACCCTGAATATGTAGATTTAAGTACTAATGTCAGTAGAGAGATACATTCTTTGGAGAACTAGCTTTCCCCCATTTAGACTGTCCAATTCCATCTGGCTACCAAGCAACAATTTGATGACTAATTTGCACCAGCATCAATATTCGTCATTAGCCCGACAAAACTGACTTTGGTATATTAAATTACTTTGATGTATTAGATTATTTAAGCCCTTCTCTCCCCTTTTAAAAAGTAATAAACTGGCATCAGTTTTTCTTCATTAGCACAAAACAACATAAGAATCTATCTGCTCAGTTCTAAGAATAGTGTACAAAAAAGTTTAAGAATCTGAAAAACTTAAATGCCATACTCTAAACCGGTGATCAAAAAAATGGGTCCCCACAGGCTGGATTCAGGCCAAAAAGGGATTTTATTGGCTTGCACAGTGATGATGAAGAAGACAGAGAAGAAAAAGAGGAGGAGGAAGAGGAGGAGAAGGAAGAGAACCACCACCTTCTTGTGTAAAAATACACATTTTCAGCTTCTCTTGAAAAATCTGACACTCTGGCAATACTGGACCTGAATTGCCATGTATTAAAAACTGACCAGAGCTGAGTAACCATAGTCCCATTTATATGGGAGATTTGCTACTGAGGTCACATGTCAACAGTCATTTTATCATTAGGCGTGCTCCATTGTTTTTCTTATAAACTTAAAGAATACCATACTTGGTGGATAAGTGCAAATTTTTTTAAAAGTAAAAAATATCCACTTTTCACATTAATGCAGTAAAATAAAGCTAGAATCAAAGAAATCAATTTACCTTAATCTGAGTCTGTTCGATTGACTTTTCCCATATCTGCTGATCATATGCTCCAATCTGAAATAAGGAGCAGGCTTATAAATGATGCAGGCAATCCTTGTATTTAAAGTCAAGCCTCAAAAGTTATGAATCTATTAAGTATCATTATGATGTTTGGAAAATGTTTATGAATTTTAGAATTAGAATAAATTAATATTTTTGTGTATGTGTGGTACCAGGGACTGAACCCAGAGGCACTCTACCACTGAGCTACACCTCCAGCCTGTTTTTAAATTTTATTTTGAGCAGGGTCTCACTAAATTGCCAAGGCTGACCTCGAACTTGGGATTCTCCTGCTTCAAGCTCCAGAGTTGCTGGGATCAGAGACATGCTGCCAAGTGCCTGGCTAAATTAATGCTTTTAAGGATTACTCCCTTCAAAAATTTTTAACAGCTGCATCTAAACGTTAGTTAAAAAGCAATAACCAAAATATTTCAAATTAGATATTATCTTCAAAGACATTTCCAATTCTTAAGGAAAACATCAGTAGGAATACCAGAGAGGAATAAAAGATAAGGGACAGCTCAATAAGACAATAGTACCGATATGAGCCCTACAGATACAGGCTTCATTCCTGTCGTTTAAAAAAGGAAAACAATTAAAATTAAAAAAAAAAAAAAGGTTAATCATAAGCAAACTTTCAAAGTATTGCTGTGGCTTGTGTGTGCAGCCTGGAGAAAGATGGTGCCTTGAAACTCTTATCCCGAGACTTGGAACTGGTTTTATCATGACCTTGTACATCAATTTTTCCCCTTTGTGTTGAGATGCCGTGTAAGAATACCCGGCATTACCAAACTCCAGGGAAAGTACCATGATATTCTTTGTGGGGAGCTTCCTGCAGGAAGTATGCTTCACAAATTAAAATGACTGATATTACCTTCTTTTGATACCACGATATAGCATCTCTCTCATTTGAGGCCATCTGTGTCTCCAGCCAGAGAGTGGGATTTCACTGAAAATGAAGGAAACCCAGTCGGTGAGTCCCTTGGGTGAAGGTTACTCTCCCAGTTTGGGTAGACTTGAAACTACTTCTCAGTCTCTCCAATAAACCGCAGTCTCTCCTCTGGCTCTTTGCCAGCGGAGAGGAACCCAAACAACAAACCCGCGCAGGATCCTCTGCAATACTTTGCGCCAGGGTGTCCACGGCGGCGGAGGCAGGGGAAGGAGGGAAGGGAGATCGCCGCAGTTGACCCGTCCCCGACCCCCGGCGTCGGGCTCTCACCTGGTGCTCGCTGCCCGGCTGGCCGGCGGCCGGGACCTTCCTCCTCAGTGGCCCCGGCCGGGCCGTGAGGCCGGGGGCGAGGCGGCGGGCCCGGCAGGCCGCATCTTCCCCACGAGGCCGAGACGCCGGCGGGGCCGTTACCATGGAGACCGCGGCGGCCGCCCCAGCCTCGGAGGCAGCCGGCCGCCCTGCGCCCAGAGGAGGGCAGTCTGTTGACACAGACACTGCACCCCCAAGCCCGACCTAGGAGGTCGCCGGACGGGCCATAAAATAAGCAAAAAATGAGCTGGAAAATGAAGGGGATAAAAAAGGAAGGGCCTTCGCTAGGCCGCCAGTCACTACAGCAACGGCAAAAGCTTTGGTGCCGGGCTGGAAAAGACAGGTGCAAAGGCCCAGGGCCCTGGAGGAGGAGCGGCAGGAGGAGGCGGCGACGGCGCGCGTCCCCTCTGGGCCGGGCCGGCCCGGCGGGGCGGTGACTCAGCCTGCGGAAAGCGGGGCGAGAACAGCTCTGCAGAGCACAGCGCCGCTGGCCTGGGCTTCCGCTTTCCGGCTACTGCTGCCGCGGTGGCTCCGCCCCCGGCGCCCGGCCTCCCTGCAGAGCCTCGGTCCAGAGGCGGGACGGAGGGACTGCGGATTCACGCTGCGATCCTTGGCCAAGACCTTCAAGTCGCAACTTAAAAGTCATTTCCTCAAAAACGACTTTCCCACCCATGGGTCTGTGGGAAGTCGGTTCCCATGTTCTAGGTTTCCAGTTCGTGTATTTGTAGTACTTACGTTTGTTTCATGGCTTATATCGGCTTTCGCCAGTGGGCTGCGGTCTCCGCGAGGTCAGACTGCGGCCTGACACAAGCCTTGCACATTTGTTCAATGAACGAATGTTTGTGAATGTACGCTGCCCTGGGACGCAGAGCCCGACAGGCTTCCGCTCGGTGATTGTCTTCCTCTGCAGCCCCTCAACTGCTGTTTTCTGGTGCTCAAGGATTAGGGAAGAGACAGGCTTAGGAATCTGCTGAAGGCTTTTTCCAGAATTAGGGAAGGTGGCGGCAGGTTAAAAATTCAAGCAGTTTGATAAAGGTCACAGAAAGAAGAACGATTGCATCCTTAAGTATGTAGATATGCTGGTAGGGTTTCAAGCAGCTTTCCTCCTCTTCCCCATCTATTTTCCCCACCTGCCATTAATAGCTAACCCTTAAGGGCCATTCTCTTTTTGAAGCTCTGTTCTTTGCCTATTTGCAGCACAGAGCATTTGAGGGAGGTAAAGCTAACACTGGAGAAAGCCTAAGAGGTACTGTATTAAACATTGTGTAGATGTTCTTATGGTCTGTTCAATAGGTGTAAAAATGAAAGTTATCTCCATTTTACTAAGGAATAAACTCCCACAGGATTAATCTTTTTTAATTATTTCACCAGCGCATTGGTGATGGTTTCCTACTGCTTTTGCCCCTTGTCAGCTTTTCCCTTCCTTAGAGTTGAGTGTTAACAGTTCTGTATAGTTTCAAGGCAAAAGGCTTAACTAAAAAAGATAATAAAGATTCATATTTGTTTTTAAGACCTAAATAACATTAATAGCAATAATAGTTTACTTCATTGTTTAGCATACACAAGAGTTCTTTGGGGGAGTGGAGAAACTGAATCAGGTAAATGGAATTAGGAAACAATCAAGTAGCAAACCATTTTTTCGGTAACCCTGTTAGAAACTTTTCAATGCTTTAAAAGGCTGCAGAGCTGCATAAGGCATGGGATTTGAACCCAGAGCTGCACTCGAATCCTTGATCTGAACTGTGTTATTTTAGGCAATTTATTCAACCTAACAAGCCTGTTTTCTCATCTGTAATTACAGAGTTAATTAACTTTCTACTAAAATCTGTGAGAATTAAATGAGATAACTTCATGTAAAGTGCCTGGCCCACAATAGTTACTCCAAAAACATTCCCCTCAATTTCCTTTCCTAATCAGAACCAATAGCTATCAGTGCTTAGGACTACAATTAAAGAGAAGTTCAGACAAACATCGATGGGGGAAAAAAAAAACCCATTTCGTGTTACACAGCTCATCTGAAAAGTCTATGCACTGTCTTCAGGCATTTTCAAGAATATCTACAAATAGAAATCTAAGATTGTCTTCTCATAAGTATACATAACCAGCCGGGCACAGTGGCCCACACCTGTAATCCCAGAGGTTTAGGAGGCTGAAGCAGGAGGATTGAGTTCAAAGCCAGCCTCAGCAATGGCGAGGCACTAAGCAGCTCAGTGAGACGCTCTCTCTAAATAAAATACGAAATAGGGCTGGGGATGTGGCAGTGGTAGTGCTCCCGAGTTCAATCCCCAGTACCAAAAAATAATAAATATATATAAACCAATTCAAGCAAAAGAGTCCTGCCACATCACAAGCATAATTTTTCTTCATCTCAATATAGATGGGTTTCTCCTAATATTTATGACCTTTTGGGGGGGAAAAAAGTCCAAGATTTCCTTTAAAAAAATATGAATAATACTACAGAATAGAGCTAGTGTGTGTAATGCGCGGGATTGGGGTGGGTAAGGGGGAAGGGTGTCAGTACTATAAATACATGGTCCAGGTATCTAGAATTCACATGTGCTGTTCATTTTGTGGTGAAACGTAAGTAAAGGACAAATCAGACTTTGTTTATTAAAAAAATACTTTACAGGAAAAAAAAAACTATGCATTCCATTGTCCTATTTTACAAAGAAATAGCTTAACAATTTAACACACTTAAGACAGCTACAAAAAAGCACTGTTAAAAGGGTTATTATTCACACAAATTTAGATTTAAGACTATTCATTAAAAACCTTTTAAAACACTTGTTAATGTCAATAAACAAACTAAGGCCACACAACGCAAATAGTCCGCCAGGCAAATTATACATTTCATCTATATGCAAAGACCTCTTAGATAAATTAAAGCCACAGGAAAAAAAGTCTTAGCTGCCAATCAAAATGGAGTTTAGTCACAGAAACACTATTACATGAAAATTTACAACATGTGATAGAAGTAGTACATAAGTATTTCTTTAGAGAGAATTGAAAAGTGCTATATTTTAAGAGACAGTGGTCTCAACTACATGCACAAGTGGATCTTAAAAAATTTATGAAGAAAATGGAAGGGCATAATATTTATGGAGAGATACTTGCTTTTAAAGCAAAAAACTTTCAGATGAGGACAAGTCCTTTATGCACTTAAGAAAAACATGTACTGTGCATTTCCTCTACTCGCATGACCAATAAATACAGCTACAACCTGTTTTAAAACCATAAAACTTAGCACAAATGTGAACCTCTGGCATGTGCTACCTACCAAAAGGTTCTTTTTAAAAAAACCTGTAGTAATGACGAAACAGACTTATTGAAGACATAAACTCAATTATCCTAAAAGTATAAATGCAAATAAATTTTAATGGCAAATAGAGATGAAAATATAATAGGATTATATTAATGATCAAGAATATATTCACTAAGAATATATTTCCATGGATTTTGGAGTCTTGTTTTCTATATTATCTTTCAGTCTAGACAATAATATTTATACAGGGAAAGGCAATAAGCAAAAGTTTCTCCAGTCTTTATAACCTTTATGCCTATTAAGACTGATGATGCAAGATATCTTTTCTAAAGTTTAGTAAAGAATTTCATTTAATAAGCTCCCTATTTTCCCCCTACAAGAGCTTGTAATATTAGTCAACCAATAGTCCAACTGTCTCTGTGGGGACAGGGCACTTTCCAAAATAATGGAAAATGATGGACAGTTAAACAAATTTTAAGTACTAAATAAGCAAATTAAAAGTACAATTAAGCCTAGGGATATATTTTTTTAAAGAGTTAAAACTTTGGAGGAGGGAACTAATACATAGGTTTTTATTATTATTGCTTTATGAATTTGGGATAACACTTAAAATCATAATCATACTCCTAGCATATCTTGGTAATTATAGAATGATTTCTGGGGCAAGGGGAAGACTTTTATCCTTTTTAATAGATACCATAAAATCATTCTATTCACTGTTAGGAATATTCATTTATTAGGTCTTTCTATAAGCACATTTTCAAAATATCCCTCTGCTCCACAAAGTACTAAAATGTATAGCCACATTCTGCAAGTAATCTCAAGAGTTGGCACAAAGGATAATATACCAAAAAGGAAGCTCAGCTTAAATTTCAATTACAACTTCACTGCCATCACTACTTTACAAATCAGAAGACGCCAGATTGCTTCATGCCTCACTCCACCAAACCAAATAATTTAATGATTCAGAAAATTGCAATCATTTGTATCACTAAACTAGGATACAGTTTTGAAAGCAGTAAGAAACTTAAAACTTCTGCTTTTATATTCATCAGTCTTTAAAGCATGCTATCAAAATCTAATACTCACATAGGACATTCAGTTTCCAGATACATTACTAGCTAAATGTTTCTCTCCATTCTATTGCAATTCTAACATACAATGAATTTATTAGTACATGATTTTTAAACATTTTTTATATTCTTTAATGTGTTTATATTGGAGGTGAGGGTAGAACATTTTATAAAAGGAAAACGGGGATTTGCTTTTGATTGTAGGTCTTTGCAGATCCGCTGGTTCCTGAGTGATTACACACAGTGCTGGCTGTCAGGAGACAGTCTCCTTGTTTATTAGTAATGACCAGCTTAGATGACAGATGGCATCTGCTGGATGGCAAGTGGGAAATGGGGAAATCGGATCTTGGAAGACAAGAGAAACAAAAATAAAAACTTTTTGCTTTAACAACCTTGCTCTTCATGATTATTTTAAAAAGCAAATGTTGCCTGAGAAGAATTTTACTTTTGCACAGCCTGGTAAAGCTCTATGAAATTCTTCTGGACAGAAAAATAAAAATAAGAAATAACCCAAATCCACACACTTTGTGATTAACCCCCTTCCCCCCAAAATAACAAAAACACCCTCAAAGGTCCCTTAAAAACTAGTCTTGATAAACTAGAATTTACCCTAGAATTTATACACAGGATTTAAAAACACCCCTGCAATAATCACATTACCTTTCATATCATTCTAATTACCTTATTTACAAAGATAACTAAAAACCAACATCACTTCCAATTCATAAATGGTTTACATTGAAATGTTTCCCTATTTGTCTTCATCCTTTGTAACAGAGAATACATACATATACATATATATAAGGAATAATACAGATTCTAACTAATCACTGTAGTATTTGCTGATGGTTACTTTTCTATCTGTTTACACAGTGACCTCTATACTTTGCTAATATGCATTTAACTACACAACAATATTGCACAAAGTAATATTTATATAAGATTTAACCTATTTCAGAATATTTTAGAGAAAATTCATATCCGATATTTCAAAAGATGCAGCTAAGTTTTCATGGTGACAGACATAATAAAGCAGCATCTTTTTTTTTGCCTATATTAATGTAAATATTTCAAATTTCACCATCCAGAAAAAAAAAAAAAAAACTTCAAATTGCACTGTAACCAGGTAGATACAAGAATCTGGTCTTAGGTGTGGGGAATACTCTTCAATAAAAACAAGGCCTACTGTATTACTAACTAAGAGAAAGTATAATGTGTATCACATTAACATTCTAAAATAGAAAGTTAAGACCACACTAGCTATATGAATTGTGCCTGTTTGAAAAAAGAAAACAATTAAATACTCAGGCACTAAGCTAAATTTAGGCTACCTCAAACTCTAGGATGAAGTCTAGTGCCATATTCTTTATTAGAAAATAGCAACATAGAGGTAAGTGTAAATAAACCCAGTTATTCATTCACCAGTTAAAACTATAAAGTGTCTCAAAAATAGATATTCAGCATGAAGAGATGTGATGCCAAGTCACAAGAATATTTTTTCCTAAGTTTGATGCTCAAAATATGGCAGCCTCATCAGAAAAATTGATATCATTCTCTAACTTTGATATTTGTGATCAGTTTAGGAAACAAAAGTAACTACAAGAAATGTGAGGATGCTAGGAAGTGAAATAAGAGAATATCATATCAACATTATTTTGTTTACCCAAAATATCTTCCATAGTTACCATATATTCTAGAAGAGATTAATGAACCATGGATAATGAATGACCAAGGACTATTTATCTTTAGATTTTTTTTTTAATTGAAATATCCACTGGGCTTTAAATAACAGATACAAAAAAAGACAGTTTGGATCAGAAAGTGCTGTGCTTTCTCTTTTGTTAAGAAACCAGAGAGCCACTGAATTTTCCTTAGACACTACTTGTTCTTTGTGGTTGGAACAAAATAACTTACTTGCCCATGTACCAGATGCAGGAATTCTCCTGCAACCCATGCCATTTTTACTGAAGAAATTGAATATGTGCCATAAAGACACAGTACTAAACAATAAATCCGATTTCTATCATAGAAACAGCAAACATGGCAAGAGGCAAGGCAAGATAAAATTAAGGGAAGTAATAATTTAGGAACTAAATCTGTTATTCCAGAGAATTCTCATTTTGATTTGAAGAAGAGATTGAATTGTTACCTCACACCTTAAAACAGAAAGTAGCAGCAGACCCACTATTACATACTGTACTAACGGGATAAGATACAACTCTTTGCATAATCTGTGTAAAAAAGATATGCTTGACATTTGTGGAATGTCATTTCTCTTTATAGAATTATAGGCAAGATTTCTCCAATAAAACTTAACTTAAGCCAGTTATAAAACTATAACTTCACATCAAAATTTAAAAAAGTTAAAAAATGTGTTTGAATATGTACATGTCACACAGGAGTGCCTGAATGTTCCTGCAGATTGTGTTGCTGGTTAGAGTCTAGTCTACTTTCCACCTTTAAAACTGGAATAGGCTGAGTCTTCTGATCTTGCTGTAGATGGTGAAGTTCTGATGAAGATGGGAAGGACGATGAAGCAGTTGTCAAAAGCTGCATCTCTGAGCATGTGTCCTCAGATTCAGTTTTTATCCTCACACACTGGGAGTCAACTTCTAATTCTCGCTTTCCAGTTAAACCACAATCCATGTTAGAATTGCTTTCTGTGTTTTGAGTGGCTTCCACAACAGGGTGGTACTGTTTAAGCCTTATATGCCAGGCTAAGCTGCACACTGCTGACACTGTTTTGAACTGATGAATAACATTTCTAGGGATGAAGTAGATATCATTGTCGCATAGCTGAATTCTAGCATAACGAATGCCTTCCCGTCTCATTTGGTTTAGTTTAGCTTCATCCACCCACTGCACACACTAAAGAAAGGCAAAAAGTTACATAAGACTTTAAAATATGTAACATATTTCAAATAGAGCATTATAATTGGCATAGGAAAACAGTGATAAAATGTGTTATAAACAACAATTTAAGCAATACTAAATGAGACTAACTTTCTAAAATGTTTTATTGGGAAACATTTTCCCTCTCATTTTACTACCTCTCTAGTAACAAAGAGCAGGTTAAAGTGAGATGGCTTATATGGAATCATTTAAAAAAATACTTGAAACTGTAGCTAAATATCAGTATTCTTTGCTTCACATAAAGGCAAAATTTTATCTCCTCCTTTAGTTTCTTTCAATCTTTTTGCTGAGGGCCCACAGTGCAATAAGGTTAACATGTGAGACAACTCATGGCCAGAACTGAGCACCCTGGATCCTCTGACCATTCCAGATCCACCTGGCATCCCAAAGATTAAAAGGATCTCAAGCATTTTGCTTGGGAAATTGTTTTAATGATGTCTCTAATGCCTCCCCTAGCCCCAAGAAAAATTAAATTCACTATCCTATGTATCCAGTTATAAGGCAAAACTCAAAATGGGTATGGATACTTATTTTCAATATCTCACACAAAGAATAATAAAAAGCAAGGGTTATTACCTGGGAAACTGGAGGTTCATGGAGGTCTAACTGAAGTCTCTGTACAACATCAGTAAAATCCTCAGCGTGAAAACAAATCACATCTTTGGTTATGCGAGGTTGGTCACTCCTATTATTAACAAAAATTAATGTTTTAGGGATAAGCATCCACAACGAAAAGCCATGACAAATTTTAGTCTCCCAGTTCCTGGAACTGCTACTACTAGCAAAGAAATACAGGGTACAACAACTTCTTGCTTCTTGAGATCAATTTTCAAAAATAAAAACAAACTAAAAAAATTATTATTATTTTTTAAATCATGTTAAGAGGCTGGGATTGTGGCTCAGTGGCAGAGTACTTGCCTCGCATGTGTGAGGCACTGGATTCAATCCTGAGCACTACATAAAAATAAATAGATAAATAATAAGTATTGTGTCCATCTACAACTAAAAAATAAATCACATTAGTTGTTATAAAATTTTTTAAATGTCTGGAAAGAATATTCTAAATGAGATAAATTTGCAATTCTCTTACTAGTTTGCATTTCTCTGTCCTGAATTTGTTAAGATTGGGTTCCATCTGAATGTAAAATAGTGTAGCCAGTATGAAAACCAGTTTGGCAGCTCCTCAAAACATTAAAAATAGAATTACCATATGATCCAAGAACTCTACTTCTGGGTATATACCCAAAAGAATTGAAATTGAAAGAGAGATTAGTACACCCACATCCAGAATCAAATAGCCAAAAGATGGAAGCAGTCCAAGAATCTATTAATCAATTAACAAAATGTGTGTGTGGAGGGGGGTGGGGTAGACTGTACTCAGTCTTAAAAAGGAAGGAGATTCCAATACTTGCTACAACATGGATGAACCTTGAGGACATTATAAGAAAAATAAACCAGTCACAAAAAGACAAATATTATATGATTCCACTTATATGAGATATTCAAGTAGTTAAGTTTAAAGAAACAGAAAGTAGTTACCAGAGGCCAGTCACTGAGCCACCACCAAGGCCTCAGCAGCCTCCACCTTGAGCCCCTAGGCTTCCAGACACCTTGCCCGTCCACTATCCCAGCCCATCCCCACCTGCCTTATCCTGCAGCAGATTTCATCAGGCCGTTTCCACCAAGGAAAAGGAATCATATGCCCACTATCCAGAACCTTCACTCTTTTGAACCCCTTGCTGATGCAAGTAAGGATGATGACCTGCTTCCTGCTGGCACTGGGGATTATATCCATATAAGAATTCAAAAGAGAAGTGTCAGGAAGATCTTTACTGTCCAAGGAATCATGATGATTACAATGGAAAGAAATTAGTGAAGATGTTTAAGAAGATGTTTAAGATGGCACTATAATTGAGTATCCAGAATATGGAGAAATAATTCAGCTACATACAGGGTGACCAGTGCAAGAACTATGCCAGTTCCTGATAAAGACTGGACTGGCTAAGGATGATCAACTGAAGGTTCATGGGTTTTAAGTTCTTGTGGCTCACTGAAGCCTAAGTTAGGATTGATTTCCTTGCAGCGAGTAGAATTTCCCTTCTGTCCTTTGTAACAGGTTTAAAAACCTCACAGCTTGTATAATGTAACCATTTGGGATCTGCTTTTAATTTGGACTAGTATAACACCTTTATGCAATCAACTGAAAAGAGCTGGAGAAAAAAAAAAAAAGTTACCAGAGTCAAGGGATGAGGGGAAAAAGGGGAGTGAGTTGTTGGACACAGAGTTTCAGTTCTACAAGATGAAAAAGTTCTGGAGATTTGTTTTACAATAATGTGATTATAATTCATAGTAATGGACATACATTTAAAAAATGTTAAACTTCCCATATAGTTTAAGAATTGTCTCTACCCAGTCTTTCAAAGAGAGTCCCCATTTTCCTAGACAACATCACAGTTAAGTTCCATTAACTTACCATTCGCCAAACTGTACAGCTTTCAAAACCCCAACAGCAGCCGTACTCTGCCAGTCAAACCCCTGACCTACATGATCAGCATGAGCTCTTGTCCTATCTTCAAAGAGGACTTCCCGGGGTTCACTGGTCCGAGGTAGGTACTGGAGATTTTTAATTTCATTCATTGATCTAGAGTTGATTTTATTAAGAAGTAAGGAGAAACAAGAAGGAAATAAGCAAAAATTAATAGCAATAAGGTGAAAAAGTGCTGAAATACTAGGTTAAAATAAGATTAGGTCTGAGAGGGGTAGGATGATTTTGATCATTAGCATTTATACTATATTGATTAATATAATTTCCTTCCTTTCCTTGTATACCCATAAAAAAGAAGCTGTATATCTGATTAGAACCAAATGTAGTACATGAACATATAACATCTGAATGTCTAGCAACAGAAAATATAATTCAAAGTTTAAGTTTTACCTCAGCCAACTTTTTTCTAATTCTTAAAACAATCTCTTAGATCTTTAATTCAACATGGCAACGGGGCATCCATGAGACCTCCTTCAATGTTATAATGAAAGTAAAATGGTTCAAAATAATGTTGGGAAGAGTTTTGATGGGGGAACTGATGGAAATATAGGTGAAATAGAACTAGTTGTGAGTTATTAACTGTTGATACTGAAGGCATGGAAGTTTACTATATTCTGTTTTTAATGTATTCAAAATTTTCTAAATAAAACAATCTAGAGGTGATAGTAAAAGAATGAATAAAAAGAAAGGAATTAGGGAGTGAGAAGTATCAACAATCTTCTGCATGACAGAAAATGATTACAGTGTCTTGGACTAATAAAACTATGCTGAGATAAACCACAGACCTAGAATATACAAGAGGGGATCAGCAACCAAAAAGGCAGAAGACCTACCCAACAGACCTTGGAGAAGCCTGGGTCAAAAAACATTCAGGCAAAATAATAAGGAATGGAAATAAAGTGAAGCTGAGAAAAGGGGAATTAAAATACAGTTCTCCAGATAATCCAGTCACTTGCCACTTATGCAGGCAGAAATGCAAGCAGACATTACCTCCATGGAGCGTACTATGGCTACTCCCAGCAACAATTCCCTACCCTTTATTTCTCTGACAGATCTTGATTTTCACTAGGCATTTGATCTCATCCTATATGTGGTCTCATTTACAAGTTCCAGAGGTAGATATGGATGAGTTCTAGCAAATTATGATAAGCTCATTCCCATTGCCAGTGACTTCTTTAAGAAGGGATATGAACTGATTCTAGTTGATAGTATGAAATCTACTGAGGAGTCTTCTGGGAAGTTTCCTAACTCCTAAGAAAGAAATATAAGAAAAGTACCTACAGCCAACCTGTTCAGACTTCTTAATACATAGGACATTTTATTTTATGAACAGCCTTGAGTCAATTTTTTTGTTGTTGCTTATAGCCAAAACCATCCTAATAAAATTTCAGACAAAAAATCTGCATGTTCTTCTGGAAACACACTGACTTTGCCACATGAATACAACTAATATAATCCTGACATTTGGACATACCATTTAATGTCCATATTTATGCCTATTTAAAGTGAAACCTACCTATTGACAACCTAAATGAAATATAAATAGAACTTCCAATAAGCCCGATGCTTTATTCCAAAACATTGAATAAGTCACCTAAGCATTACCCGATATCTGAAGATAGCAGATTGATAAAGACCAAAATAAAAATGTTAAAATTTTAAAATTTAAAAGAAAAGTTAGAAGACAAAAAATCAAGTAAATGTTCCCAAATCAAAAGGAAAAGGTAACAAGAAAAATAATCCAATCAGGAGATCTATTATTCAGCTAACAGTTTCAGGGAAAGGGGGGCAGGGGAATTACCAAAGCAATTAAGCAAGAAAAATTCCCAGAAAGGAAGAGAGACATGAATCTTTAAATTTAAGGGCCTACTAAACAATAAAAAGCATGATTCAAAAAGAAAAAGAAAAATGAAGAATAAGAATGAAAGACCCAAACCAACATGCACTGAAATATATCAGACTGCCAGTGGTAGAAGATGCTGTAAACTTTCAGACAAGAAAAAAGAATACATTACCCAGAAAAGAACAAAAATTACACAGATGATTAAACCTATAAAGAAAAATACAGCCTATGGACTCCAACTAAACTAACAATCACGTTTAATGACAAAAAATTTTTTTTCAAATATATAACAACTCAGAATACCCTCCTTTTCTTAGAATATTACTTGATAATTCTTTCAAACAAGTAAAGGAAATGAACCACAGATTATTGCAGGAAGGATGATGACCACAGATTAATGCAGGAAAGCATTAAATGGAATTCCTAGGTTGATACTTGTGAAACAGGCCTTTCACACTGATGTAGGAGAACACAGAATTCCAAAAGATTTTCATATAAAAAAAGAATGTGTTTATTTGGAAGCTAAAAAAATGTTGATTTCACAGTAGAAAGAATAATAATATAGGTCACCAGAGGTGAAAAGAAGGGAGAGATTAGAAAATGGGTACAATTAGTTGGATAGGAAGAATTCTAGTGTTCTACATCACAGAAGGGTAAAACTATAGTTCACAAATATTTATATACTTCAAAATAACTAGAGGACTTCAAAGGTTGTCAACACAAAGAAATGATAAAAATTTGAGGAACTAGAAATGCCAATTAGGCCCATTTGATCATGACATATTGTTTACATGTTTAGAATTATCACACTATATATTTATAGGCAATTATGTGCTAATTAAAAATTTTAAAAAAAAACTAAACTGATGTGTAAGAGCAGATAGCATATGACAAAAATTCTGAAAATGTCTTGAGGACATATAAACAAAAGCAAGGTAAGTAATAACACCCTCAAAAAAAAAAAAGTTATTTAAGAAAGTTAAATAGATGAGAAAGTCATTGTGGTTCCTGAAGAAAGTTAAGCATCTTAGCCTGCAGACTAGAAGATACCTCAGATATACCCTCTGTCAAATCCAACGCTAAGGGAAATCAGAACAATAAAAATATTTTAAAATATGAACTGCATAAAAAACCAAATAGTGGCATGATTCTGAATACCTAGATTCTTTTTTTTTTTTTTCGGGGCGGGGGGGGGGGGATACTGTGAATTGAACCCAGGGGCACTTAACCACTAAGCCATATCCCCAGCCCTTTTTAAATATTTTATTTAGAGACAGGGTCTCACTAAGCTGCTTAGGGCCTTGCTGAATTGCTGAGGCTGGCTTTGAACTCTCGATCCTCCTGCCTCAGGCTCCTGGGCCACTGGGATTATAGGCAAACGGCTGAATACCTAGATTCTGAAAGAAAGATTATTCTGCATATTCTTCCTTTGAATGAAAATATAACACGGGAACATTTAATTAATTTTGAGCCCACTTGGATCTGCAGTAAATACATCTACCCATAATATCATAATTGCCACTTACTTGTTTTCCAATTTTAGAATCTACTTATTATTTTAAAGCAGAATGATTCTACCTCAGCAATGTATGTAAGTAGAGTTAACAGAAAGAAGTTGGGAGGAAGGGGGTAAAGCATGGGTCATCTTACTATTCAGAACAACTCAAAGGAAGAAATATCCATGTACCAAAGAGTCAACACCAGACAGGGCCTTTCAAGAGGGGAAAAAAGAAAAAGAGTAAAAAAATGCATTATAAATAAATGGGTTTTGCTTATAGTAAAAATACATTTGCCTTTGGGAAGGAAAGATGGGCAAGATTTTTCATTATAAGCCCTACTGTTCTATTTAATTTCTTTACAACTCTAAGCATACATTTCTTTAATTCTAGCATTCATAAATCAAAAGATCATCTTCATGGGCAATGCTCTTGATAACTAGGCAGTTTTTCACTATTTTTAGCAACAAGAAATTTTAATTACAATACACAAAAAGACAAAGTTGGTATTTACACTCCAATTCATTCATCCTAATTCAAAGTGTTTTTGAATGCTTCACTTAAGAATACTTAATCCCAATAGAGGTAAAATCTGATGGTAGCTTAGATTAGTGGAGAAACAATATATTATTAATGATGTTGGTCCAGCTGCCTAATTATTTGGGAAAAAAGTTAAATTTCTTCCTCTATATGGAAGCCAATTCTAGGTAGATTAAATAGATAAATACTGAAATTATAGAATTAGCAAGAAAAAATGTAGCTAAATAATTTATAATATTAGAGGAAGACCTTTCTTAAGCCTACTATTACAGGAAACCTCAGAGAAAAAGATACATAACTCCGACTATATAAAAACAAAATTTTTGAGGGTCAGGGGGAAAAAAACTGAAGTTAAAAGAAAAAAACTTGCAATGATAAAACAAAAAGGTTCATAGTCATAATATACACAGAATTTTTACAAAAAACAAACAATCAAAAAAACACATCAATAAAAATGTAGATAAGGGAAGGGAAGGGAAGGGGCATAGGAGTAGGAAAGACAGTAGAATGCAATGGTCATCATTACCGTAAGTACATGTATAAAGACATGAAGGATGTGACTCTACTTTGTGTATAACCAGAGATATGAAAAATTGTACTCTATATGTGTAATATAAATTGTGTAATATGCACTCTGTTGTCATATATAACAAATTAAAATTTTTAGAAATGTAGATAAAGGAAATTAAAGGGGAATCATCAAGAAAGAAATAACAAAGAAAAATAAACTGAAATAAGACAATTTTATTTGATCATGTCAACAAAGTTAAAAAAAAAAAAGAAATTAGTAGGGGATGTGCAGAAAATGATACTGTCTTACTATACGGATAGGAATATAAATTGGTACATTTCTGGAAATCCACTAAAAATGTGTATACTTTGAAGCATTTAGAAATTTCTACTACGAAAACAAACATACATATGCACAAAGATACATATTTATCAACTACAATCTACCTATCCATCTTTAATCGGTGGTATGTTATACATGTTTAACATCTGGCTGTGGGGAGGGGAAGGTGGCTGATTAGCAGATGATTTGCTAATTTTTTTGGTATAAACACTCTCAACATGGTCAATCTCCAGGCTTTAATAGAATAGCATTCCATGTAGAATCAGGAGGTGATGCCCCTGTGAACAGGTACAAACTGGCTCTGGCACAAAAGTAATGTTTGTCAAGATACTATTTATCCTGAAAAGTCGGAAGCAATTTATAATGAAGAAGAATTAGTTAAATAAATCCTGATTAACTGCTAGGTTTTACCATACTTCTACTCTGTACTCATAGTTTTTTACAAAATATTTACATGTACCTTGTTATTGTATTCTTCTATACTTAGCTCAAGTATCATTCTCCAGTGGTTCAAATTAAGGTTTAAACTAGTTCATTAAAATTTACTTTAGGGCACTTATTTTGAGTTGCTACTTCCATAGTATAAGCAGATATAAAACACTTTCAGTCTTATTAAATAAGACTTTTCAAAGCACTAGAGTGAATTAATCTACATTTGTAGATACACAAAATACCATTAGCACAATATGAATTATCAAAGCTCTATATTACAGCACATTATTAGTTTCATTCAGCAAATACTGTTTAGTTACTATCTGTCATGAGGACAGAGATGAATAAAACAGTCCCTGTACTCAGGAGCTCAATATTTAGCATTAAAAAATATATATATATAAATAGATCATTATTGAATAGAATGTTGCAGGAGCACTGAGAAGGCCCCAATTAATTGTCTAAAGGAACAAAGAAAAGCTTTACAAAGGATGTAACATCTAAGTTGTTTTGAAACTTATTAAGCGTTTGCTGGTAGAAAGGAAGATGTGGTAAGGGATGTGATGCTAAGTGAGTACAAAAAGTATTGAAGGGCCATGGTTTGAAAACTGAATTTACTATGGCTAAAGAAGACTTGAGAAGCAGATACTGAAGTACCACTGGGGCTAGATTATGAAAGATGTTTGTATATCACACTAAAGAGTTTGATCTTTTATCCTGCAGACAGGACCTGGGTTTGAAGAAAAGAAGTAAAAATTAGTTTTTTAGGATGCCGCCTCATGCTGAAGACTGAATACAGAGAGACTGGATTAAGGAACTAACCATTAGATTTACTTAAATAATCCAGACAAGTGGTTTTCAAACTGTGCTTAGGTCTCAATCATTTTATAAGCAACCAACTAAAACCAAAAAAAAGTAGTTTTGCTTATTTGAGAAAAATAAATGTTTACCGTCTTCTTTTGAAGGGTGACTTTGGCATATCTGCTGTAGGGATCATCTGTTCTCCTGGCCTTACCCACATTATAGGCCCATCATCACTCTGGGACCTACATTGTAGTCGGAGGCTGGAAAGTGTACCCCAGGGCAAAGTCATCTAGAAATCAGATGAATGAATCACATTCTTAAAAATTTTACACCATTTATAGGGTAAATACCTCTCACCCAGACAAAAATTCTAAAAAGCTTTTTTTTGCACATGATATAATGTTCGTTACATAGTAATTTATATAAATTCATATAAAAGAGAATAAGTATGTTCTACTAGTATTTTTTAAACATTTCTATCCAAAACACTGCATAAAATTTAATTTTAATAGGCAAGGTTTTATTTTTAATAAGACGCGGTTAACTTTAAAGTGTTCACCTAACTAATGATCAGAACTTTAATAATTTGAATTAATACTCACTTTCAGAAATGGTGATTCTTCTAACATATCAAGGAACTCTGGGAAATAATCACCAACTTCTTCATCTACTGCTCCAACAAGACTTATCTGTCGCATAGGACCTGCCCGGTAGGTGCCACAGCAGTATGTCCTGTTGACCTGAGATAAAACAAAAGGAGGATGGAAGAAAAAGACTGAAGTGCACTACAATTAGAGAATGAGAATAGGGTATTGTTTTTAATATTACTATTTCTTCTACATACTAAGAACATATTCTTAGATAAAAATTAGTTATTGAGAGGCAGCCAAGCACACTGACAAATACGCTAGAATGATATGTGCCATAAATAAATTTCAATGTGCAAGTTAACCTATAGTTTCAAAGAAATATGGAGACATTCAGAAAACATTTTCTAAGATGATTGTTGAACTGTAAAAACCACTTTACAGTGTGATCTTGGTGAAATTGTGAAAATAAATAATGAAATTTAAAATTAAAATTAGTGAAATTAAAATAAAATAGTGAAATTCAAATAAATAAAATAAATAGTAAAATTGGCAGGGAAGGGGAAAAAAGACCATGCTCAGATTAATCTTCCATATTCTTTTTTTTTTTTTTCCATATTCTTTATGTATTCTCTAGTTCCAAAGTCTTCACTTCAGGCCAGGTACCAGGATGACTTTACCAAATTCAGTCTCCCATTACTTCCTTATGTCAGGCAGACTGATCTTTTTTCTCCACTCAACTTATAAAAAGCTTATTTGTATCTCCAGTGAGTTTCCTCTTGAATCTGCCCAACTTGAAACGTTCTGTTTTCTGTCAACCCAAATCTTAACCATCTTTCAAAGATCAGTTCAAGGTTTTTCCCCCACAGAAATCTTCCTCTTCACCCTCTATTATCCTCCCCTTTTCTAAAGTTTGTTACCTGCAAGCACATACACATTTTCTCTGTATAAATTAAGAACCCTTTGCAAAGCCAGGCACAGTGGTTCATGCCTATAATCCCAGTGGCTTGGGAGGCTGAGATAGGAGGATCCTGAGTTCAAAGCCAGTCTTAGCAACGACCAGGAGCAACTAGTGAGACCCTGTCTCTAAATAAAATACAAAATAGAGCTGGAGATGTGGCTCAGTGGTTGAGTGCCCCTGAGTTCAATGATATATATGTGTGTGTGTGTGTGTGTGTGTGTGTATATATATATATAATTCTTGCAACAAGAATTTCAGATCTTTTGAGTTTTGGAATATTTACATAGAATTTACCAAACAAGCATCCTTAATACAAAAATTCAAAATCCGCAATGCTCCAAAATCTGAAAATTTTGAGTGTTGGACTAGAAAGGCTTCAATCTGTATCAACCCTCATGTGAATTTAAGGCATATCCTACACAAATTTGACCATAGCCTATCTAGCATTTAAATAGAACCAATCAATTGATTTTAGACAATCTGATATCATTCCTGTGCATAGAGATGGACTAGATTTTAAATGTTGAATTCTAAACCAGAATTTTCACCTCAGATCAGTTACCTAGCATTTTCTACTTCAATTAAGATGTAGATTAGGGCTGGGGATGTGGCTCAAGTGGTAGCTCGCTCGCCTGCCAAGCGTGCGGCCCGGATTCGATCCTCAGCACCACACACAAACAAAGATGTTGTGTCCGCCGAAAACTAAAAAAAAATAAATATTAAAAAATTCTCTCTCTCTCTCTCTTAAAAAAAAACTGCAAGAACTTGCATCAGTAAATTAAATGTTCAAGTGGAACTTGGTGAAGAAATAGGCGGAATAATAAAAAGATATTCATTAAAAAAAAAAGATGTAGATTAAACTGAAAAGCCTAATACATAGCTGTGCTTTTTATAAGCTGGGTCTCTAATGAATATTCAAAAATGATTTTAAGAATCAATTGTTAATTGTTTTAAATGCCACCTATTTTGCCTTAATAGAAAGCAGTTTGCATAAATGATCATTTGGTATTTCTTACAATAATTCTTCACCATTAGTTTCTGAGCAATCCTCTTTTTTTCCATAGATAATTTAACACCACCTGCACTTATACACAGAAAAAGGGGCCTTAGCTCTTGTTTTTCAACTAGTGGAAGTTTCACTAGTTTTTTAATTGGTGCACTATAATTATTCATAATAATGGGATTTATTATGCCATTACTCAGACATGCACATAACTTCATCAATTTCATTCCCGAGTACCTTCCTTTTCCCCTCTCCCCCTGATATGATTGACTTACTCTATAGTGGAGGTTTCTTAAATTCTAATAAATCCTTCCACCAAGATCACTTTAGGTGATCTTTAAGCAGCAACCACTCAGGCCAGAATTACCTTGCATATAATTCTCACACACACACACACACACACCCTTTTTTTTTTTTTTTTTTGCAATTCTGGAAATCAAACCAAGAGATTTATGTATGCTAGGTAACACTTTAGCATTGAGGAACATCCCTATCCCTTACCTTGCATTTATTTGTATGCATTTATCTTCTATAGGTCTATATGATCACAATACTAAGATATGTCAGGGGAGACAGCACAGGAAAGAAGATCATCATGGTGTATAAACATAGGAAGAGGGAAAAGGGAAGATTTTCTAATCATTATTCTAACTTCTCTAAGCCAAGCACTCTGCAACAACTAAAGCAGATTTAATCTTCAGTACCAGTTTAAGGAATTATATGTTTTGAGGGGTAACAAGAAATATCAGTCCCTACCAAACATCATTCCAACTACTCCCACATAGCAGAAACTCCTTTACAAAGAAAGGATTTCAATCTATATAGGGCAGTGGCATTTTATAAGAGCAATGCCCTAAAAACCTATTGCACTTCAAAGCTCCTTAAGACCAACCCTGAAAAAGTGCATTTCCATGTGGTAGTTTTCAATTTACTTGGCCTGCTAGCTTTTAAATTATGCAACTCTTAATTTAATTTAAAGAAATTCATATTACTTTAAATTTTGCAAAGAGAGTGAATTCATATTTTTATATCACACTACTTCAAGTTTACCTAATTCAAATACCACTAAATTCAACAGCACTGAACTTGAAGACAACTTTAAAAAAGAAGACTTCTAGAATAATTAATATGTAACAGGAATAAATATAAAGCATCTTTTCCTATTTGGAAAGAGAAAAAAAGTAAACCTAAAGTAGGGCATAGGGAAAAAAAGAAGGAAAAAAAAAAGAGGGTATGACACAAAAGATAAAAAGCTTCTATAACTTCATAATTTTGTCAAGGCCAACAAGTTTATTTTCATCTACACATAAGAAAATCTTCTTAAGCTGGGCTTGGTGACACATACCTGTAATCCCAGCTACAGGGGAAGCTGAGTAGGAGGTTCAAAATTTGGAGGCCAGCCTCAGCAATTTAGGGAGACACTGCCTCAGAATAATAAAACAAATAGGGCTAGGGATATAGCTCAGTGGTAAAACCCCACTTGGTTCAATCTCCAGTACTGTCCCCCAAAAAAACAAACAAACAAAAAACCCTCATCTTAAAAAGCCTCTTCAGGTTCAAACATTTGTGTGAATACCAAAGTTGAGTACATGAGTACCAAAGAATTAAGAATGATTAACAGTGTTAAATTTTTATTTAATGGCAAAAGATATTTACTTTATTTATCAAGTGAATAAATGTTCTACAAAACACCAAGACTCGATTTTGAGAGATGCAATGTACCAGGCCTATTTGGAAAACTGTAGCTAAGTTAACCTAGCTAGACAAAGTCCTTCCCGCTTTCATTACTTTACACTAAATTAAACCTATGGCTTTCATTTGCCTGTGCATCAGTCCCCTCTTGTTCTCAGTTCCTTCCATATCTATCCTAGATCTCAAGGTTTATCCCTCTCATAAACACTTTCATATTCTATCCTAGTCCTTTCACCACCCCTACCTCTAAACCCCAAACCTAAAATACTCCAGAACAGTCCTGGACCTTTCCATTTTATAAACCAGTAAATCCCTTTTATCATTTAAACCCAACTTTTAAATTAAATATTGTACAACTTGCTTGAGACACCTTTTCCACATCAGAATCCTACTTCTGTAATATGTGTCTCTATTCCCTGTCAGTTCTACCTCACTTTTCTATTCATTCTTCATATCCTTGCAATCAGGCTTCTGCTCATGCCTGTTCACTAAAACAAATCACTAATGATCTCCTCACAGTCAAATTCAAGAAATGCTTTTTAGTTTTTCTTTTTTTGACTTCCTTTTCAGACTTCCTCCTCTCCAAAATGCCGTTGTTCCAGAGTTGGCCTATTTCTTATTCAACATATTATCTGTGGGTGGTTTCAATTATAATACAGATTTAACTACCACATGTACCCTGCTACATTCCATATCTATTTCTATAAATTAAAACTGTTCCTCAGAGTCAGACTTTTACATACAACTGCCTCTTGGACAGCCCACAGACATGCTCAAATTCAATACCTAAAAAACTGAGCTCATTTTCTTATAAGGTTCCCCCTTCACGCCACATCTTTTATCCCTTCTGTATTTGCTTCACCAGTTAGTGAAAATCATTTTCAAGTTCCCAAGCTAGGAATTTACAAGCCCTTCTTCCTCATGCCTTAAATATAAAAATCTATCCTTTTAAATCTGCAGTAACATTACCTTAATTCAGGAAATAATCATTTCTCACCTAACTGCAAAAGCCTCTTTAACCAGTATCCTTGTTTCAGGATTCTTACAGTCAACTTACCACCTACAAGTATCTCTATAGGGAAAATATTTTGCCATTCAACTTTCCTGTTCTTTAGTAGTACCGTATTACCTACAACATCAACACTCAAAATCTTTTTCTTGGCAGGCAAAGTCTTCCTAGTCTATTATTTAAAAACAAAGCAAAACAAAACAAAACTGCCATATTTGCCACATTCTAAACAGACATTTCCACATTCTTAATAATCTGGATTGCCTCCACAACCTTTCACGTGTTATTGTCCACCTTTATAACTTCTATTTATCTTTGAGGTGATTAGCAGATTAAAGAGAATAAAGTAATCAAAATAAGGCTTTATGTTTAAAAACATAAAAATACATTAAAAATTTATAGGATCTGACAAGTTTGATTTGGAGTTACTGCTAGATTTTTTTTTTTTTTAAGGACAAGAGGCACAGACTTTAGAGTTATCTACAAAGCATCATTTTTAAAATGAGTATGACCTGAGGAAAAGAATATAGAGAAACAAAGGATCAAGAACAGCACTAAGGGAAAATAGATATTTGAGACAAGATCTTCTTTGTTAGCTAATGAAACTGTGAGAGCTGGGTGAAGTTAGGAACCTGAACTCCAGCTAGAAAGAAGGTTGAAGCAGGAGGATCACTTAAAGCCCAAGAGTTGGATAACAATCTTGTCAACAGAGTAACACCCTATAAGAAGAAAAAGAAAAAAGAACTGGCAGACTAGGAAGGCATTAATTCCCCAGGAGGAATTTTCACTAAATAATTAGGTTAAAGGAAGTTAACAAATGATTTCTAAGGGAATACATATTATTGATTTAGACCAGGTGTTGGCAAACTACAATGCAAAAACCAAATTCAGGACTGCCAAAATATTGCTGGAACACAGTTATACCCGTTCACTTAATGAAAATCATTTTCAAGTTCCCAAGCTAAGAATTTACAAGCCCTTCTTCCTCATCCCCTTCCCATTTCATAAACCCATTCACTTACAATACAATGGCAGTTAAGTCATAAGTACTTGTGAGAGAGAAGTTTTTGCCCCTAGAGGGTAAATATTTATTATATTCCTTTATAGAAAAAGTTTGCCAACCTCCAATTTAAACTACTCAGAAAAGAAATCAGGCAATATGTTTTAATATAAACTTTGTGAAAGAGAATAATATGTATTATTTACATAATAGAAAACATTCGTAATACAAAATGTCTGATATGTATGTGATAATAAATATTTGTTGAACTTATATATACTGAGGCTAGAAATGAAGTAACCAGCTATTAAACTCTGACCAAAAAAAGGAGGAAAAGCTGTTGATCAATAATGTCTGTCACTTGTATTACAATTTTTATTAATGTAAATGTTTGTGATATTAATAATTAGCAACACAAGATAGAATATGAACATTTATGACCACAAATTCAACATGTACCAACTGTGTGCAATTGATGCCAAACAAGCAAGCTACTAATTATCCCTAAGTATTCCATCCTTCTTCCTTGTAGTGAGAGAACTTCCTGGGTGTATGGCCAATTGCTACAGCCTCTGTCAGCTAAGTATAGACTGTGACTAAGTTCTGACCAATAGGACATTACTATAAGTATCACAGGCAATTTCCAGAGCATGTCTTTAATAAGTAAAAGGCTTGCCTTCCACTTCCTCTTTCTCTCTTTTTACAGATAAAATACAGAGTGATGGAGAGAGAGGCTCAACCATGCACATTACACCACCAGCAAGAACGGCAAAACTTAAAGGAAACTAGAATATTGGAGGACATCATGGAATTAGAGTTGCTTACCTCTGAATTGTTAAACTATTTTTCTGCCACTGTATATGGGGGTCTCCTTGTTATGATGGGTTTGCCCATATCTTAAATACTTTTTTATGAGTTAGGAAATATTATTCATCACACAAATGATATCTGGAGTATTATCTCCTAATCTGGGCTAACAAGAAATCTGTAACTATGACATACCCAACAGAAAATAATGAAGGTGATTAGGGATTTACATACCATACAAATTGGAAGAAAAGTGCAAGAAACTAAAAGTATTTCAAAATATTTAATTTGAAAAGATTAAAGAAGGAAACATGACAGTCTTCAAATATTTGGAGCCTGCTATGATTTGTCGCCCAAAGGTTCATGTGCAGCTTGGTCCTACACTGTGGTCAGGTCAAGTGGAAAGTAGGTCATTGGGGGCAGGACTCTCAGAAGAGATTACCACAGTCCTCACAGGATTCAAGAGAATGGGCTGTCATAAGGGAGTCTGGCACCTCTTCTGAACCTCTCTTCTGCATTACTATTCACCACTCTCATACAAGTTCTCACAATTGTGATGCCATCCACCATGAGGCCCACACTGGGGCTAAGCAAATAGATGCTGGTGCTGTGCTCTTGAACTACAGCACTGTGAGCTATTTTAAATATCTTTTTTTATAAAGTACCCAAATTTAGGTATTTTTGTTATAACAACACAAATCTGACTAAAAGAGTCTTTATCACAAAGAGATTTATATAACCTTAAACAAAAGAGTTATACAGAAAGAGGAACCATTCATTCAATATAATTTTATATGCTTGAGACTGTCCTCAACAAAGTCTAGTAGGGATGGGCAGACACTAAAGCGCTTTTAGAGGTAAAATTATTAAGATAAAGAACAAATTTAGAGACAAACAAAATCTACTGTTATTTTTTCTAAGGTCAAAAGAAAGCTAACAATAGTAAACAGAAAACAAAAGAGAAAAAAAATGAGACTTGGCAAGTGAGCTGTGAATGGACTATGAAGAGCCTTGAAGACCACATTAAGGATTCTGGACAGTCACTAAAGGGATTGAAGAAAGATAAAGAATGTTATCTAATTTGCCTTTTAAATTTTTGTGGGGTTTTTTGTTTGTTTTAAAGATGGGCCTAACTCTGTTGCCCATGCTGTTCTTTAACCCCAGGTTCAAGTGATCCTTGTTCTCAAGAGATGCATGGAAGAAAAAGAGATCAGTGAGGAGGGTTTTATTATTTTCCAAATCAGGACAGACAAGCTAAACTATAAAAAGAAAAACAACAAAAAAAAAGACATTTAAAAAGTTTCTGAGTGATAAAATTCTCAGGATTTGCAGAAAGACCGGATATGATAAAGAAGAAAAAAGAGTATCAAGAATGACTACCAATTATGCCATTTGCAAACATACAGAGAAACTACTCTTCTGGAAGGACCAGGTTTGAGGAGAGATGCTATCTTCCATTTTGGACACCATGAGCTTGAATGAATAATGGCTCCCAAAGTGTACACGTCCTAACCCCTAGAACCTGGGCATGTTACCTTATAGCAAAAGGAGCTTGGCAAATGTGAACAAATGAAGAATCTTGAAATGGGGAGTTTTGCCTGGATTATCTTTAATAGAATTACAGATGTCTTTATAAGACTGTGGCAGAGGGAGATTTGACTAGAGCAGAGAAGGAAGAAGAGTGAAATGCTGAATTTTGAAGATGCACGAAGGAGCCACAATAAATATAGACTAAAAAAGCAAAATATAGATTTTCCCTCAGGGATTCAGAATTGTAAGAGACTAAATTTGTGCTGTTTTAAACCAGAGTTTGTAGAACAAGAACCAGTTCTTCTCTAGCACATCTGAAACACTTGTAGATTTATCAAGAAGGCTATTGTTTTTATTGTAGTGAGTTTATTAGAAGTTCAAAAATTTCTCTGTTTCACATCTATTAAAATAAAATGAGGGCTGGGGATGTGGCTCAAGCGGTAGCACGCTCGCCTGACATGCGTGCGGCCCGGGTTCGATCCTCAGCACCACATACAAACAAAGATGTTGTGTCCGCTGAGAACTAGAAAATAAAATGAAATGAAGTTTCTTTTAATTTAAAAGAGTTTCTATCCCATGAACCCATTTTTTTAAAATATGTATTTTTCCAGTTTCACATTTGCATTTTAAAAAGATGCTTTTTTTAAGCAAAGAATTTTAATTGTGATCTCCTTAAAAAAAATTCCAGATGGAGGAATTTGGGCTATTATAAAATGTTTAATATTTTTACATTTCCACATTAAAATATATCATAAGTAAAAACTTTTACAAAATGGTGATTTTTTTATAAAGAAAAGAAGATATAAAACTCATTTTTATATTTGTTTTATTAAATAGTGGCAATGGCTTAAAAATGACAATTTAAAATGTTGCTTATAATATAGTTTTGCCTGCTAAATTCTCCACATTTTGTAACCTGCTTTATTTCTTTGGGCATAAAGCATTTTTGCTTAGTATTGTGATATTGTATGTTTTGTCCCAGTTGTATAGAAATGTTTCAGTCCATCATCCAGCTTTGGCTGCTGAAATCATACAGCTGTAAAGATTTGCCTTTGTTTCTGTTAGACTGCTTTTCAGTTCTGTATTGAGTATCTTGAGTACTGTAAAAAAGATGTCACTTATTCCTTTAAGGCTGTTTTGTAATATATATAGAGAGAGAACCAAATGTAGAACTAGAACCAGTTTCCAAGACCCTGTATATATACAGTCTATATATATATATATACACACACACACACATATATATATATATATGGTCTGGAATTGTGTTTTTAAAGGAAAGCATTCCAGTATGATACTGTGTTTTCACCAAAGTGCTGTTTAGTAGTTTAAACTTCAAACTATGTCATGTCATTTAATAAAGTGACCAAAATGAAAAAAAAAAAGAATAAAGGAGAATCAAATATGTTAACAATGATTAATTTTTAGTGATAATACAAAAGAAAAAAAAAAAAAAAGAAGGCTACTGGGGCCGGGTGGGTGGCACATACCTGTAATCCCAGTGGCATAGGAGGCTGAGGCAGGAGGAACATAAATTCAAAGCCAACCTCAGCAACAGCGAGGCGTTGAGCAACTCAGTGAGATCCTGTCTCTAAATAAAAATACAAAATAGGGCTGGGGATGTGGCTCAATTGTTGAGTGCCCCTAAATTCAATCCCCAGTACTCCTCTACACCCTGTAAAAATAAAGCTACTGGGTTTGGAATTAGAAGAGTCTAACCTAAGAATATAAATCCTATTCACCAGCAGTAACTGAAACCTTAGAATTAAGAGATCTCACTAGAGAAAAGTCATAGAGTTCAAAGAGAGGAGGCCTTAGAAAGCTTTGGTTAAAAAAAAAAGGCGGGGGTGGGGGATACTGGCAAAAAAGAAAAAAGAAAAAGAAAAAGAAAAAAGTAAAGGAACAGTTAAATAGAGAGATTAAGAAGCAATGTTAAGAAAATAGTTCATGAAAAACTTGGTCAAAATGCTGCTGACACTTTCAGTTTAAAAAAAAAAGATGAAAAATGCTCATTTGGTGTTTTGAAGAAATCATGGGGATAGAAATCAAATTTGTATGATCTGAGAAGCAATGAGGAAGTGAGGACAGCGAACATAAATAATTCTTCTAAAAAGTTTGGCTGTGAAAATTAGATCAACAGAAAGTGAAATGGGATTAAGGGAGAGTGTTTAAGATGGAAAGACTGTACAGGCTGTATAAACTGATTCCCATCAACAATAGAAAAAAGTACGTGTTGTCCCACACTTCAATGACACAATCTTGTCAAAATTTTGAATGTTTAACAATTCGATAAGAAAATTTTATCATGTTGATAGTTTTAATTTCTTTTTTATCAGGAGTGAAGATGTGTATTTTAGAGGTTAAAGGGTCATTTGTATTTCTTTTTCTATGAACTGTCTATTCATATTGCTTATTTTCATACTGGGTTGTTGGTATTTCTCTATACAAGGGTTCTTAGGGAAGTTAATGCTCTGTCGGTGATATATGTTGTAAATGATTTTCATAATTTGTTTTATAACTTTATCTACCATGCTTTCATTTGGGGGATAAGACTTCAAAAGACCTTTCCCATTTCAAAATTATAATAGAAGTTTTCCATGTCTTCTTTTATGTCTCCATTTTTTACATTTAAATCTTTGATCCCTTTTGCAGTTTACCTTGGAATACAGTGATATGGATACAAAAATAAATACTAAGTAGGTATCCAGATTTCCTAACACTCTCTTTTTTCTCTGCCACTAGTGATATGATGATGCTATATTTTTATATATCAAATACCTCTATGTATTTTGATCTATTTCTGGACTTAATTTTCTGATTCATTGAACAATGTTCTTAAACTAATATACATTGACTTAATAATTAAATCTTCAGAATGTATTGCGATCTGGCAGGAAACTCCTCCATCATTATTTTTCTTTTCTGGCTGTACTTGCCTATTTTTTTCATAAAAACTTCAAAATTAGCTTACTAGCTTGGTTGTCCCAGAAAAATCAACTATTTATATTTTGGGAGAGATGGTGTTCAATTTGCAGTTAAGGAAAAGTGTCATATTTATATTGATTCCCTTTATCCAAAAATAGTTTTGTTTTGGTTTTTTTTTTAAACACTGTGAATGCTGAGTGGACTGATTAGAATGTCCTGGTATCCCATAGCCTCTCTTGTATGTCCCATATGTCTTAATAAAGTTTTCATATGGGTAAATTCAGTATTAAGTAGTTAAGACTATCTGCCTCCCACTGGTCTAGTGGAGAAAGGGAAAAAAGGCATTCAAATCCTCAGAAATCATGGATAATTGTCACAAGCCATCCATGGGCTGTGTGTGTGAGCTATGTGCACTATAGCCATATGAGGGGACAGGTCTGGCATTGCACACTGATTGGGCTGGGCAATGCTAGTTCGCCTCTCCACTTGCTCTGCTAATGATCCCACAGAGCACCTGAGATGGGTATGACTTGCCAAGTGGTCAATCTGCTGACCACAAGACATCACAAAGCAAGACTCCACCTTTGAAACCGTATCCCCTGCCTTATTTGGTGAAGAACATTCTATCAAACTCCTTTGTTGGTCCCCCTACAAAAATAAAGAGATTCCAGGTGCACGCTCTCTCTTGCCTTCCAGAGTGGAAGAGGACACTTGAGGTCACAGAGCAGTCCGTCCCTCAATATGAAAATTACTTCTGTGTCCTGTGCTTTTTTCACCTTTTTCTTAGCTTAATGTTGCAGCCAGCTCTTTGAACCCAGTTCATCTTGTCAGTTCGAGGAATCATATTTTAATACTAATGGGAAGAACCTGGTGAAACAGTAAAAAGGCCTATGATTTAAACATAACAGATTGAGCATATGATTTACCTCTGTTCCTTATCAAAATCCCAATCAAGTGAGAGTAACATAGAAAGGCTATAAATTCCAGAAAGTCAAAGAAAAGAAAAACTACCAAAATATCTTTGAAAGTTTAAAAGTTATATGAGAATTAGTTGACTGAAAAAATTTAATACTGAGTACTGGTACAGAGGAATTCAAGAAGCCAGTTTGTGCTGCAGAACCATGGAAAGGCTAAGTATCATAGAAGGAAGGGAACAAGCAAGCAACTAAAAACCAAGGAGACTCCTTTTCTTTCTTTATCAATTTTTAGAGAAAGTAAATCAAAAGGACTACAGATATAAGGATATCAGCTATGAGAGAGAGTTGTTATACTGAAAGCAGGGGATTAAGCAAAATTCCCTTAATCACTTACCTCCTTTTATAACTCAGTTTTAAGAATTGTAGCCAATAGGAGTAAAAATTGTGGGGGTTCTCAGTTGAAGAATTTTTCATTACTTATACTTTTCTGTATGTATGAAATATTCATAGTAATTTTTTTAAAATAAAGGAAAAAAGATCTATCTGAAAGCACCTTATATTATGCTTGGTTTTGAAGGATTCAAGAGGAAAAAACAGGATGCCCAAAAAGGATCCAGAATCATGACAATACTGGCTTTCTCAATAGGAGACTAGAAGCTTGAAGACATTGGAAAAATGCCTACATAAATCTGAAGAAAAATGACCTCCAACCTAAAATTCCATATCTATCTAAACTACTAACCAAATGTTATAGTAGAAGAATTTCATACATGTGAGGTCTTACTTGAGCCACGTAATAGTCATAGAATGCTAAAACAGGAAAAGAAAAAAATAGAAATCCAATGAACTATGATATACTCATAACAATTTAATTAAATATAGTGGTTAAAATGAAGTAACTAGGGGACTGGGGATGTAGTTCAGTGGTAGAGTGCTTGCCTACCATATATGAGGCCCTAGGTTCAACCCCCAGTAAACTCCACCTCCAAAAAATAAAATAAAATGAATACATGAATCAACATAACCTCATAAAACAATACTGAACCAAAACAACCTGAAGAATGATACATGCAATATATTATTTATTAAATTTTAAAACATAGTTACATATATTGTTTTATGTTTTAGCACAGCAAATTCCTTCTCTGTCTCCCTCTTTGCCTGACTCTTCATTCCTGCCTCAAATAACCTGAGGACAGAGGACTACCCTCCTAACTCTTGTGCCCTCCCTATCTAGGATCTATAAGTAAAAAGCGTTTGAACTTTTTTTCCTATTGATGGTATTATACTGAATTTGGAGGGCTGGGGTTGTGGCTCAGAGGTAGAGCACTCGCCTAGCATGCACGAGGCACTGGGTTCCATCCTTAGCACTACATAAATATAAAATAAAGACATTGTGTCCACCTATGACTAAAAAGGTATTAAAAAAAAAAAAAAGAATTTGGAGCCTGCCATCTAAAGAACCAGGGACAACAACAGCCTGGTTTTTCCCCAGGAAACCAGGGGGAACACAAAGTTAGGCTCCCAGCACCACAGTGATGGTCAGGCAGGCAAAAACTAGAGATGGATCAGATAAGAGCCATAAGGAAATACATATATAAGGAAATTTTCTGTGAAGATCAAACAAATAGGCATTAGGCCGTCTACCAGGTAAAAGTATCCCACGAAAGGCACACTGTAAACACCTATATCCATTTCCCCTTTGTTTCTCATTAGGGCAGGGATGCTAGTTGCTCTGGTACTAGAACCCCAGTTTAACTGGGGACCCTCAAAACATATATAAGGTAGTAAAATAAACATGATAAACTAGAAATTCAAAATGAAGATTTACCTTCTGGGGAGAAAAGAAAAGTTAATTATTTTTTTAAAAAGTAAAAGACACAAAGCATTAATTCATTTAGTACAATTTATACTTTTATTTATTTGAAATGGAGGAGGAAAAGTTTGAAGAAATGGGGATATGTAACTATCATTCAAGATCCTAAGCAAATGGATACAATATTTCTATTTGAGATGATGGAAAAAGTTTTAGAAATGTACAATGGTGATGGTTCTACAACACTGAGAGTGTAATTAATGCCATAAAATTATACATTTAAAATGGAAAATTTTATGTTATGTATATTTATGACAATTTTTTAAAAATCCTAAACAGGCCTAGAGATGAAATCCAGAACACAAGTAGAAGGATTAGTCTTTGAGGAAAAACGGGGATATCTTCTCTATTTATAACAGGAAGAAATGAAGAAAAAACACATATGGATAAAAACTTTGAATAGTCATTATGAAGAACAAGCAAACAGGCAGACCGAAGAAAAACCGCAAGCTTCCTAGGCAATGCTGAAGGCCCAATAGGAAGCCTTATGAAACCTTATAAACAAATAAGATCCCGAATGAATACATAAAAATTTTTTTCAATTGTACTGTGTAGAAGTTAGACAACATTGTCTCCTAGATTATAATGCAACGAAATTCTAAGAAGATAGTACCTACAAACCAAATGAAAGGAATTAGAGAATAGTAGATGACGTATGTGGTGTAAAATGTGTTTCTTAAACTTGCCTGATCAGAGAAATCACCTTGGGTAAATTATCTCAGGCCTTGCTCCAGATTCAATGACTCAAAATGTCCAGGAAAAACCCCTCAGATTCTGATATATATTTTAAACTAGGAACTCCAGATTATTCTTTGAATCTGGCAAGTATGGGACACTCTGGCCTGGAAATAACATCTGAAAGCAAAAAAAAACAAACTGTGTTTCACAGCTTCTCATTGCATATGTATTAGGCATAATGGAGGAAGAAACAAAAGTAAGGACTGGAAGGAGTTAAGTAGAGACCAAAAAACAGAAAAAAGTAAAATTTCCATGAAAGCCAAAGACATATGCCAATAGGGAAAACTCACACTTTTATTAAAATCAGAAGAGTATAGTGGGGAGGAAGAAAAATGTGGAATCAAGGGAAATATACCTATATGAAAATAGTAGTTAGCTTTACATGCATTCAAAATATTTAATGCATTTACAATAGCTATAAAATATCAAATAATTATCTTTAAATATACATATTGCTCTATGTCAACACGTATGTAGTCCTTTAGATTAGAAACTCGACAAAGTTATCCTGTATAATTTTCTGAAAGCTATGCAAGCTTGACTCTGTCCCCTATAAGTAGCACTTCTCTGTTGGGGGCGGGGCAGGAGTGGGGGTGGGTACCGGGAATTGAATTCAGAGCACTCAACACTGAGCCACATCCCCAGCCCTATTTTGTATTTTATTTAGAGACAGGGCCTCACTGAGTTGCTTGGGGCTTTGCTAAATTGTTGAGGCTGGCTTTGAACTTGGCGATCCTCCTGACTCAGCCTCCTGAGCTGCTGGGATTACAAGTGTCCGCCACTGCACCTGGCCTAACACTTCTTAAAAAAAAAAAGTCATGGGGCTGGGGTTGTAGCTCAGTGGTAGAGCGCTTGCCTAGCATGTGTGAGGCACTGGGTTCGATTCTCAGCACTACATAAAAAATAAATAAATAAAATAAAGTTATTGTGTCCATCAACAACTTAAAAATAAAAAAGGTCATACATCAGTTAAAACTCAAGAAACACCAAGCAGAAACGCACTGTATGGAAACCCTGTGTATGGGGTGAAAAGAGGATAGGGGTTCATTATTCCATAGAACTCATGTTTCAGGAAGAAGCTTATTTAAACTAAATGCTTAAAAAACAGAAAAGAAAACTCTAGCCAGCAATCTTCCCAACCTTGTCACCTGTTAGTAGGAAAGGAATTCCCACTTTGAAACAAACAGTGAAAATGGTATGAGTGGGTCAACTGAGTTTATTACAAGCTTTACTTAGAATAAGAGAAAAAAAGAATCCAACCCACCACTTTTATTTATGCTGTTTTGTAAAGCCAACTACTTAAAATAATTATTTCTCATTTTATACAATGCACTGATATGCAGAGTTCCTTAAAGGTTCAGTTATTTCCCCAACACACACTCTTCAAGTTCAACTCTTTATTCAATTTACTATAAACTCTACTAGTTTCATTCTTTATTAGCACTACCAATTTACTATAAAATGTTAATTACATTAATCAAAGATCAGAGAGTATATAATAAGCCCATTTAAGGCCTTACCCCAACACTCAAAGGGGAAATAACATTTTTTGTTTTTCTCTGAAACAGTAGGCATTAAAGTTGGATACTCTAATCCTACAAAACACTACCATTTTATGGAGTAATAAAAGTAACTAAGAACTACTGCTACATTAATAAAGTTAAAACACCATGCTTTTCAGTGAGAATCCTCTATATTATATACACAGAAGGGTTTTTAAAAAAAAAATTAAAACATGCACATTTGCCAGTATCCCCCGAAGCATACATAAACCTGATTCTTCTCCATATACACAGTTCAATTACTTAGTTCCTATAAGATAGCATCTCAGATGGTGATATTTAAAACAATTCCCATTTAACTTCACTATGTATTTATTTATTTTACAACTAGGGATTGAATCCAGGGGCACTCTACCACAAATCTGGATCCCTATCACTTTTTATTTTCTATTTTGAAACAGGTTCTCGCCAAGTTGTCCAGGTTTATGAGACCCTCCTGCCTTAACCTCCTACCCGACCAGATTACAGGTGTGCATCACTGAGCCAGGCTCTTTGACAAGGTCTTGCTAAATTGCCCAGGCTGGTCTTAAACTTTTGATCCTCCTGCTTCAGCCTCCCACATTGCTGGAATTTATAAATGTGCACTACACCTGACTAATTTCACTATATTTTTAGTGTTTGTTATTGTTTTCATTTGCAATTCATTTGTAGAGTTTAAGACTTAGACCTTGCTGGTCCATGGACCAGAAATACCGGCATCAGCTGAGACCTGGTAAACTATAAAATCCCACCCTTGCCCTCCAAAAATCAAAATGTGCACATTAATAAAACTCCCAGTTGAATTATATGCATATTAAAATTTCCTATCCCCTACCCTATAGGATATTATATCATTCAGAGACAGCAGAAAAATAATTCCTCTCTGAAGATCTGCCATTATTTAGTCCTGGGAGAAGATCCCAACTAAATTATGACCTTTTTCATTTATAAAATGGTACTTGAAAAATGGTTCTTTCCTTTTTGAAAGCCCTGTTAGTCCATAAGATAACCAAAAGATCTGAATTTCTAATCAATTTATCTGCTGTAACAGAATTTTTATAAAAAGGGGGAGCCAAGGATGGCATAGTATTGCAGTTATAATAATTCAAAGTTTAAAGCTGCTAAAAATTCTTTCAGATAGCCAGTATTGTAATTACAAGATACAATGCCTAATCAAAAACATCATAAATTACATTTATTCCTATTAAAGTGTGTGTGTTTGTATAGATTTTTTTCTTAAGAGAAATACATTTCAATGTGAACATTAAATTTTCTCCACCAAATGAAACCAGTCCCATAAACACTTGGGATTTTTTTAGTTCAAACTGATAGTTAGCCAATAAAATTTACACCTGAATACATACATGTAGCCCTTTAGATTAGAAACAAATTTAATAAGTTAGCTGAAACTCCAAACTGCTGAAATTTCAGTAAACAAATAAGTATCGGCCTGGTGTAAAAGTGATATCATGAAATACTTCCTTTGGTGTTAGAATATTTGAGTATTATAAAAAGTTAAAAGGAAAAAAAAAAGGTTCTATAAGTGGATCCTAGCTTTAGCCATTACAATAATCTAAAAATATATAAAAGTAACAGAAGCTATAATTTTTCTTGCACAAAACAAACCTACATTTTATTTCCTTTTGCTAGAGCAGTCATCTGCTCTAAAGTAGTGATTCTCAAACTTTAATGTGCATATGAATCATCTGGGGATCTTTTAAAATGCAAATTATGACTCAGAGGATCTGAGTAAAAATGAGACTGCATTTCTAACAAGCACCCCAGAGGTGCCAAATTCATATCACAAGCACACTTTGAGTAGCAAGGACAATAATTCAATGTCCAGGGTTTGCACAGCACTGGTCTTGATAATGTTTCCAATTAAATTATTAATTGATCAACCTAACACTTTTCCATCTTTACCTTACAGGATCCCTCATACAATTAGTAATATTTTTATCACCCTATCACTCTTAAAATCTTGGAAACCTGTATCCCAGTCTTTCTGGTCTCTTCCCATGTTCCTATACTTAAATTCAGGTACATCACAGGATTTTACCCTTAGCTTCATCTCCTCTCCATTCTAATGCTATCCCTAATTATATATGCTAATTGATCCAACTTCTGCACCTCCAGCCTAAACATGTCTCCCAAGCTTTTCTTTTTTAACTTCCCAAGCTTTTTCAACTCTGTATGCAGCACCATCCTATCCTCTCTTTGCCCAAACCACATCTTAAGACTCTTCCTCTCTTTCACAAAAGTCCACTTAATCTCTATTTTGTAATTCTCAAAATCTTATTCTTTTCTCTCTAGTGTCAATACCAGTTTGGGCATGGATCATTCTTGACCTAATGACTATCCCAACCTAACCAGTACTCTTGCTTGCCATCACATATTTCCCTCAATCTCATCCTCCACATTTCCTTGTAATCTTCGCAAACATAAATTGATAAAATTCATTAATACCTCTCCCATTACCTTTAGGAAAAAGTATCTTAAGGTATATAACACTCTCCACACTCTTGATTTTCATTCATTCATGCTACCCCACCCCCAACTCCAACCACCCCTTTACAGCAAGCATGTCCTCTTGCCCTATTTAAGCTATTTACAGCTCCCTGAATGTGGCACATTCTCAAATGCCCTCTGTACATCTACATTGGCTATTATTCCCTTTGATTAAAAATGTTCCTACTAAGCTAAGTACTAATCTGCTTTCAACATTATACTCAAGCATCACATGCCTTAAAATGCCTTTTCTAATCACTTCAAGTCTGATGTAAGTAACTGTGCTTCCCTCTCAATGGTAGGATTTTCCTTACTGTAAGTCTCTACTACTTAAACTGCATTATAATTGCTGGTTTATTCATCTCTCCCACTAATCTGATTTCATGAATTGGTCCTTTTAAGAACTGAGTATCCAGTACACGGTAGGTTCTCCATAAATATAGTCACGAATAATTATTATAGCTATATATTTAAACAAACAACTTCTAATAGCTATGTCTCTAAGGTAATTAAAAATTTTACTTGATCTTATTTGTAAGTTAATAAAACTTTGTAAGACTTCATAAAAATACCCTAGGAATTCATTTAATTCCCCCTAATCTAAAGGTAGTTGTTAAAAATATTAAAAACCAAAGCCTTTTGAGTTTTGTTTTAAACTGAGATACTTTAATTTCACTGACCACAGCATAGATAAATAAAAGCACTAATTTCTTCTCCCATAGCTGAAGTAAAAGAGGGAATAGGGCAAAATGTTGTGAACATTGTTCAGACAGCCTAGGTTTTCATCTTGACTTCTACTTTCTAGCTCTATGACCTTGGGTAACATCATACACATCCAAAGCCTGTTTCTTCAATGCATAACATAGATAAAATTGCTTACTATGCCCCCCCCCCCGTTATTTAAAATATTCAGATGTGAATTTGAAAGCATTTCTACTAAACAAATCTGAATTATTGTGCTAGCATCTATCCCAGTATCTGTGAAAGATTTTATAGGTGCAAATTTAAAGCTTCATGAGCTAATTCAACCTCCTAAATTTGCCTAATACTTCTCTCCAATGGCTAAAAATTCATAAATAATATTAAGTTCCAGGACCACCAGAGTACAAGACCCATTCAATAGTCCTCAATATTCTTATGTGGTGAAAGTGTTTAATATAATGTAATAATGCAACATGTTATTTTAAAGTTGTTATTTTAGAAAACTCAAAGTTAATCTCAAGGTAAGTTGTTGGTACAGTCATTTAAATTTCAGCTCCATTTTAAAAAATTGGAGGACAAAAATCAGCAGGGAATATTTCAAGATGTTCTTTCATTAACTATTTAGACTGGGTTGACACATAAACTTGATCCAATATAGTACAATAGGAAAGTTAAATAGTCACCCTTACAAAGCCAGGACATGCCCCCAAATTTCTGGGTTATTTCTCAAATATGCTTGCTGGTCTATCAGAAAATTTGCTGCATTTCTCTAAACTGAAAAAGGGATAGGTCATGTTAACTCTGCTCTCAGCAATATCTTTCTTTGTTAAGTAGGGACTTATGGGAATTATGAACTACATCAGAATTGTTTTTAGTCTCTTCTGCAATATTTATAAAAATAGGATTCCTTAACCTTTGAAGGGAAAAATTCCTTAAAAAAAAAAAGAAAAAGAAAAAGAAAATCTACTACAAAAGTCAGCACTTCGGTACCTGATTGTGGTAACAAGGCCAAAATCCAAGACGAAGCCCTTTATTGCACATCGTGTTCCAACATCTTGGGCAGCCCCATCTTGCGACCTCTCCAGATTGGCTGCTCCTGCTCTCTCTACTGCAGAGAGAACTTCAATTAGAGAAATTCTGAGGCTCATAAATCTAAACTGGATACTCCCCTCACTGGAGGCAAAGATGTTGAGACTTTCTAAAAAGATTCATGTTAGAGGAGGGTTCAGATAAATCTAAGTGGCTTGAAACCACTATAATGTAAGCAGCTGAGAGTCTTATTTTTACAACAGTTTATTTACCTTAAAAAAAAGAGAAAAAAAAAAGAAAAAAAAAAACCCTAAGGGAAAAGAATGGCAGCAAATTACTAGATAACCTGAAAAAAAGAGGCTATATAATCATGAATCTCTAAAAAGTGAAACAGTCTCTACTAAACTTAAATTTACAGTATAAACAGTATAAACTTACAGCTGACCATTCATATTCACAATCCTTATGAGGAAAGCAAGCAAGAAAAAACTAGGATACATTATTAACTTCTTAATGCCCTAAAATAACCTCATTGAAAAAATGTTTGGTTAAAAACTGGTTAGGAAGGCAATGTTTCCCTGCTGACTTAAGCCTAGCTGCCTAAGCAAGGCTTTAAAAAATATCTTCACCTACTAGAGTGCATAGGCAGAAGGAGCAGAGACTATGGCGGTCTTCCTAGTGACACTCCCAAGTCACATAAATGGGGTATATTTCTGGGATAGACTGCCAACAAGTTACTGAAAGAAGAGAAACAAACCCAACTAAAACCTGGCCAATAAATAGATCAATACCCTCACATGTTCTATGATTATGACCAAAAGTCTTAACTAAAGTTACCAAGGCTATCAGATCTAAATCATGTCCTCCACACTAAATAAGCTGATTTGTGAAAGACTGAATTAGTTTTCAAGTTGGTTTTCCATAAAGACTTATGAAGCACAATATGTATAAAGCATTTCTTCAAGCAAATAAAAGCTCCACCCAAAGACCTCAGAAATTAAGACTTTACAACTGGAGGAACAATTTCAAGTACCATTATCAATCAAACTGTGGTGATGTGAGCTACGCAGCAGAATGAAGACAACATTGTTGAGATACTATATTTACTAAATAATAATAATTTTACCTTACCTGAGTGTGAAAATTTGAAATGGTTGTTGTTTCAATATCTTTCTTGCCCAGAATTTCCATTTTCACTGGAGTGTTGGGGAAATTAAAAGCAAAGTAATCCAAGAAGTCTGGGAGATAAGCAGCCGCTCCATGCACTATTGCTAAAGCATAGTAAGCAGCATTTTTCTCATTTTCACTGAATGTCAAAGCAAGAAACTCCTCAGAAAATCTCTCCATCTCCATTGGAGACAAAAATGAGAGTTCATCCATGTAAGCATGAAGGACAAGAGCACCACCATTGGACTGGTGTTCCTCGTGAATAAAGTTGCTAAATTTAGTACCTGTTTTTAAGAAATTTCTACGAATAGAATGTTCCTGGTGAGTCATAAAAGGTGTTTGTACTCCCTGGGGTACCCGATATTCTTGCATGCCCAAATTTAATCGGCACAGCTGTTCATCTTTCAGATACCTGAAGGACTCCTTATTAACTCCTGAAGTGCTATTTATTTGTCCTTGGGTGAGAATTTCCTTACTGATGCGGGTCAGGCCAGCACAGACGGTTTGTACTTCCTTATTGTACATTTTAAGGCGTCTTCCTCGCATGTCTTCTCGATGTTTCTTTTTCTTTTTCTTCTTTATTTTCTTCAAGACAAAATCATCAGCTCTCTGGGTTTTACCATTTTCATCTGGTGTTTCTGGCCACAATAATTAAAAACAAGTTAGTTGCTAGGACTAATGTCAACATACAAGCTTGTTAAGGTACTAAAAGGGTACTCAAATCAAATAGCCTCCTCTCAATTCTCAGAATTTGCTATTACAACTTAGAGCCTCAGAAAACAAATGAAACTAACACCTGGGGATGTGGCTCAGTGGTCTAGTGCCCCTGATCCAATCCCCAATACCTATCCCCCACACACAAAAAAACCTAAATATCCAAGTAATTTCAAATCTGACATATTGTATAAAATATTTGTTCAATAAACTTTGTAAAATTTAAATTGAAGCTTGTCATATTTCATATTTACTGTTAAGTCTATAAATTATCTATAGGCTAATCAAACAACAGTGAATTAAGTCATAAAACAAAATGACAAAATCTTGCCTACGAAATTGTCATTGTTTTTTTGTATATGGGTTTTTGTTTTTATTAGAGGGAGGTGTTTCTTAGAAGCAGGATTCATTCTCTATTATTGTTCTTAGAATTATAAACTATATACAACCTCAAAAATGGAGAACAACTTGATGATATATATCAAAATCCCTGAAAATATTTACAATTCTCAGACCTCAAACTCCAATTCCAAGTCAAAATTACTTAAGAAAATAACTGAAGATCTATAAAGATATCAATGACTGTATTAAATATTTAAAACAACAAAAACCTAATCTAAACCCCTAATAATCAGGGACCGATTAAACTCTGATAGTTACACATTATAAAATACTACCCCGCCATTATACACCATAGATGAAAAGAATTGACATACAAATTATAAGGTTACAAAATGCTTACAATGTTACTCTTCTAGAAAGCCTACTCTAATAACTCCTCCCCTACCTAAGGGAATATGTAGCAATAGCTATTCCTGCTCCCTGCTCCCTTAGCACTGTACTTCTACCACAGCACTTATCATACTCCATGTTATCACATATTTAATTTTTCACCTCCTCTCTAAACTGTAAGCACTGAGCTCAGTGATATATATCTTACCTTTCTTTCCAAAGCACTAGATATAGGTATATTCTGATCCCATTTTTATATTAGACATTCATTTGCCAGGTGTATATCTGGGCACTAAGGATGTGATGGTTAATACAGGTAGAATCCCTACTCTCTCTGTTTAGTTTTGTTTGGTACGAGGTATTGAACCCAAGGCACTTTGCCACTGAGCCACATCACCAGTCCTTTTTTTATTATTTTATTTTGAAACAGAGTCTCACTAAGTTGCTTAGGGCCTGCTAAATTGCTGAAGTTAGCTTTGAACTAGTGATCCTTCTGCCTTTGCCTCCCAAGTCGCTGGAATTACAGGCATGAGCTACCATGCCCGGTCTTACTGTCTTAAATATTACAATCTGATCAAACAAGGAAAAGAACGTACAGTTAGTAATAAGTAGGTTTTTATTTTTTTTAATTTATTTTTTAGTTGTAGTTGAACACAATACCTTTATTTTATTTATTTATTTATTTTTATGTGGTACTAAGGATGGAACCCAGCACCTCGCACATGCTAGGCGAGCGTTCTACCGCTGAGCCACAACCCCAGCCCATAAGTAGGTTTTTCTAGATGCTGGGGAAGCTCTTTTTATGAGGTGACATTTAGACTGAGTCCTAAATAATAAGATGGGCATATGAAGATTTACAAGGAAATATTCTAGAGAGAAGCAAAGGACCTTAGTAAATATTTTTATCACTCTATCATTCTTAAAATCTTGGAAACCTGTATCCCAGTCTTTCTGGTCTCTTCCCATGTACCTATACTTAAGTCCAGGTACACCACAGGATTTCACCCTTAGCTTCATCTCCTCTCCATTCTAATGCTATCTAATGCTATCCCTAATTATATGTACTAATTGATCCAACTTCTGTACCTACAGTCTAAACATGTCTCCCAAGCTTTTTTTTTTTTAACTACCCAAAAGGACCTGAAGAAAAGACAAAGTCTGCTTGACTTTGTACCTGACTTTGTACCTTTGTACCTTGACTTTAGTACCTATTTTTAAGAAATATGTATATGTATGTGAAATGTCAATACATATACATATACAGAAAAATGTCTGGAGAAATATCTACTAAGGTATTATCATAGGGTGGTATTAATGGTATGAGTGGTAGGAGTATAAATGTCCAGCTTTTTTCTGTTTACTAAAATGAACATATTACCTTATAATTTAAAAACTTAATTGAAATTTCTGAAGGATTATCACAGATTGACATAACCAGGATAGAAAAGCATCTTTGATTTACTAGTTGCAAAATACACCTAGCTAGAAATCTAGGTGTAGTTGCAACCAATCTTTTAAGCTTGGTCTAGCAAATATTGTACAGAATTTATCTACCAACCAATAGTATTTTGACATAATTCAAGTAATTCAGTGTTAACAAACATCTTACAATTAATCCTATTCTTAGATCTGGGAAGAACAAGTTCCAATAATTTTAAGTAAAGAATTTACTTGGGGGACTGCAATTATGGTGGTAGAGCACCTGCCTAGCATGTGGGAGGCACTGGGTTTGATTCTCAGTACTGCATATAAACAAATAAATAAAACAAAGGTCCATCAACAACTTTAAAAAAATTAACAACAACAAAGAAATTACTTGGTATAATATATAAGTTGTAAAACAAGTTATATGCAAGTTATAAAACCTTCTATAAAGTTTAAAACCATTTTAGGGCAGGGGTTGTAACTCAGTGGTAAAGCACTTGCTTAGCATATGAGAGGCATTAGGTTCCATCCTCAGCATCCCATAAAATAAATAAAATGAAGGTATTGTGTCCATCTACAACTAAAAACATTTTTAAAAATTAAACCTGTTTTAAAGTTCAAGTCAAAAGACTTTACACCATATAAACTTTCACTATGTCTAATATTTGCTTTTAAGAACAATTAAAAAGAAATCTCTACAGAGAAAGGGGTATACATCAATAATAGAGTCCTTTGCCTAACATGCACAAGGCCCTGGGTTTGATCCCCAACACGGCTAAGTAACAAAACAAAACAAAAAAAAACTTCAAACTTCATTTGCAAACAGATTGCTTAAACTGCTAAAAAAATGCAAGTCACTTATGTTTCTTACCAAATAAAATTAATCTAAATACTTTTTCTAATACCAAATCAGTAATATAGGCAATTCTCCTAAGCAACTAAATGCCATCAAATATAAAAGGCCAATTTAAAAATAGCCATCTAATTACACTCCACTAAATGTTTTAGCGATTCCACAGGAAAAGAAAATATTTCATCCTGAATAGGTCTTGTTGTTTTAAGCTTCAGAAGAGGTATTTGGTATGCAGAAGATGAATTGTGACCTAGATCTGCCACTGAAATTAACACTAAGAAGGAATGGTCTTGACTATAACACATTGTGTCTAGATTACTAACATCTTACCATATGGTATTTCTAACATGGTTAAATCTCTGTGGGTTTTATTCTAAAATTTAGTTACATGGAAACCATTCAATTAGTCCATCTCCACAAAAGAAAAAAAAACTGTACAAGGAAATAATAAGGGCCTTAAACTGACCATAATCTCGTATAATAACATGATTAAAAAGTTAAATATGAAATAAATTTCAATCTACCTTCCCACTAATCCTGTTTTTCAAATGTTTCCTCTTTTCTAAGGCTGATATAGAAAGCTTGTCCTTTTTTAACATTTATTTTTTAGTTATAGGTGGCCATAATATCTATATTTTATTTTTATGTGGTGCTGAGGATCGAACTCAGTGCCTCACGCATGCTAGGCGAGCACTCTACCTCGAGCCACAACCCCAGCCCCATGCTTGTCTTTTTTTAAACTGGGAAATTTTGAGACTACTGATCCCATGCTTGCTAACGAATTTCCATGAACAAACAAAATTTATTCTTAAGTTATTGTGGAGGCAATTAATTGTGAACAGCATAAGTATCCACAAGTTGTTGGAAGTTATTATGAAAAGTTGGCCATTGATGCATGAAAGATACCAAATGCCTTTCCTTGAATTAAAAACATTTATGTCTAAAGACTTCACAATCTTTCCATTTCTGGTAGAGCGTTTTAGTTTCTAATAGACAATGTATTCAGGAAGTCAGATTTTGAGTATTTCCCCATAATGCAAAAGCTAAATTTGTTGCATCAAATTTGTTGTTTTGTAGTGCTAGATGATCAAATCCAGGGCCTTGTGCATGTTAACAAAGCACTTTACCACTACACTACAAACCCAGCCCTGGCATCAGTTCTTTACAGACAAGAAGCTGAGTTACACTACACCTATATTAGGGAAAGCTTTCACATATCTAACTGTAAGAATCAAATATAAAAGTATGTAATTCTACAGAGGAAAATACAAACATTGATTTAAGAAAAAAATTGCTGGTTATCTTTAAGAACATCGCTATAACTAAGATTAATACATGACACTATCAGTAGTACATTCACATATGCTAATGTTATCAATTATTAAACAGCATAATGTATTTAATATGACACTATTGGAAGTTTTTTAATTAATGCAAAAATTAGTTTTTCAATATAACAAAACTTAAATCTACAATACCATTCATACACTTGAATTATACTTTAGAAAATATAGTACCTTCAATTCCTAAAAACTATTGTTTTACAAAAGCAAAACAATTGGAATTGTTTACCCATTATTATTCATAATAAAGAAAAGAACTAAAATTTTTTTCTGAAAATATATTACTTTTTGTCTTCTTGGGAGTTCTTCCAGTTCTATATAAAAACCTAATAAAAAGAAAAATAAAACACTCACTTTGAAGGCCAAATTTTTGTGAATCATTGTATTTTTTTTTCATTGCTTTACCCTACCCTCCTACCCTATTCTAATGTTTAGGAGTTGGGTAGGATTGAAACACTGTTCTGCTACTTCTTTGACAGTAGGACCTTTTCCCCTGCCTTTCATTTAAGACTTTAATTTTTTTTAGAGCATTTTGAGGTTCTCAGCAAAACTGAGTAGAAATTACAAAGATTTCCTATACATTCCTATACATGCACAGTTGTCATTGTGTCATCGTCCCCCATCCACCAACTATCAACACTTCCTACCATAGTTACATCTTTATAGCACCTGAGTTCACAGTTGACATTAGGGTTCACCCTTGATGTGAGTTTGGACAAAGTACAATGACAGGGATTCATCATTACAGTATCATGCAAAGTAGTTTCACTGCCCTAAATATCCTGGGGTCTGCCTTTTATAACTCCCTCCACCTCAAAACAGTAGCAACCACTGTCCTTTTACTTTGCCTTTTTCAGAATGTAATTTAGCCAGAATCAAACAGTATACAGCCTTTTCAGACTGGCTTCTTTCACTTAGTAATATGCATTTAAGATTAAGGATAATTTACTTGTTCTGATGCTCCGATGTCTGTACCACAGTTTATGTATCCATTCATCTACCAAAGGACATCTTGGTTGCTTCCAAGTTTTGGCAATTATGAATAGAGCTGCTATTGATCTCCATATGCAAGTTTTTGTGTGGACACACGTTTTCAACTCTGTTGGGTAAATACCAAGGAGTGGAACTGCTGGGTTAGGTAGTAAGAACATGTTTCGTTTTGTAAGAAATCACCAATCTGTCCTCCAACATAGCCATACCATTTTGCATTTCTACCAATAATGAATGAGGCAGCATAACCTTTTATGAATTAATAGCTTTGTGCCTTGCTTCTCATTGGTAAAATGAAGGGGAAACAGGGGCTGGAGATGTGGCTCAAGTGGTAACGCGCTCACCTGGCATGCGCGGGGCGCTGGGTTTGATCCTCAGCACCACATAAAATAAAATAAAGATGTTGTGTCCACTGAAAAATAAATATTAAAAAATATTCTCTCTCTCCCCCCCCCTCCTGTCTCTCTTAAAAAAAATGAAGGGGAAACAATATTTTCTTACAAAACTAATGTGTACAGTAAATGAAAAATGCATTTAAAGTACTTGGCATAGTCCTAGAACATAACAAATACTCACTTCATGTTAACTACTATTTTTTTTCACCCAAACAGATAAATTCTGGAGGCAGAGTGTGCTATTTAAGATAAAATCAGGTGCTTTACAGTTAGATTCAGGTTAATGTCTCAGCTCTACTGCTTATTAAGATCTCTGGGAAGCTCAAAAATATTTTAAACTTCAATTTTCTTATCATAAAATATTATTAATACTAGTATCTAACTCAAGAGTTATTGTAAGGATTGAAGGAAACAATAAATATGAGGTCCTCATCATAGTATCTGACATAAAACAAACTTTATCAGCTTGATTATCACAATCATAATAAACGTATTAGATAACACACTCCTTAAAATAACTGGCTACAATTCTAGAAATTAGAGCTAGAAATTACTAGCCTATAGCACAATATGGGATACCATAAGAAACACATAAAATGTAAGAAAATATCTCTAAAAGAAGATAGACACCAAGTGTCTGCTAGGGACCATGTATGTTATCTCATTTTAATCTGCCAATAAACTGGTGAAATGAACATAGAAATCCTTCTTCAGGGCAGGAAACAGTCTGAAACAAGAGGTATTTAATATATTAGATCACAAAGCCAGTAGGTGACAACCAAAACTCTCACCTAAATTCAAAATTCAAACCCTTCCAATACTACACACTAAACTACACTCTCTTTCTTCCACCTCCTCTTGCGAACCCTCCCTTGGTGATAAATTAATCATCCAGTAGGTGCAATTAATGGACTTGAGGTGTATTAAGTATTACTTTACTTAACAAAATATTTTACTTACTAACCATTATATAATTTTTCATAATCACAAAGATGAGTTTTCACCCCTTTCATAAAGTTATTTTTGTCTCTCTGGATGGACAGTAGAAATGTCAGTCCCTAAGGACATTGTTATGTTACCTGATAAATGAGATGATCTGCTTGTTCCTCATTATAATCCAAATTCTCCTCCATCCCTATTCACCAAAAACAATCAATTGTTTCCAGATTCAAAACTCCTGTCAATGTCTTTTTGACACAAGTGCAAAATTTTCCATTAATTTCTGGCTTAGGAACACTGTCCCTATGATAGCAGTTAGGTCATTGATAAAAGGTGAAAAACTATGAGAAAGGAAGATTGACTTAGGGGTGCTATGTAAGCATCCTTGTCATTTAATGGCACCAGTGAATAGAGCTAGGGAATAATCTCCCCTTCCTTTTCTTTCTAAAAATACACTAAAATATTAAAATCATAAATGTACTAACAAAGTATTTAAAAAGCATTACTTCTTTTGATTGTAAGGTTGTTTTGTTTTGTTTAGTTGATGGACCTTTATTTTATTTATGTGTTGCTGAGATTCAAACCCAGTGCCTCACACATGCTACTCTACCACTGAGCTACAGCCCCAGCCCCTGTTCTATGCTTTTATAAGTAGTAACAAAGAGAGAACAAAATTAAGGTTTCAGACTTCAGCCTACTGCTCACTAAAAATAAAGACATTTTAATATCTCTTTGTTCACTTATCAATCTCAACATATAAGGCAGAAAGAAAAAAGCCAACTGGACCATAAGTAAAAAAAAAAAAAACTGAGTTCAATATTCTGTTCTATCATTAATTAAAAATTTCTAGCATGTTACTTCACCTCTTTAAAAATCACTTTACTTCCTTTTCTACAGGTAAAACAAGTTTACCACAGCATTTACAGGTTAAATTTTTGTTTCAACTATTTATGAACAACTCCCAATGTCTGGGTTTTTATGATTTGTAATTATCTACACATGAATTTGGATTGAGTGCTGCTGGGATAGTGTGCAGGATCATGTCTCTTAACTCAGTTCAGGGGCTGGCAAACTTTCTCGATAAAGAACCAGATAGCAGTCTTTGCAGGCCATATGGTCTCTGTGTCAGCTACTACTCTGCTACTATGGTGCAAAAAACTGCCATAGACAATATGTATGAATGAAGACAGCATGAATAAAGCTTAATTTCTGGACATTGAAATATTTCATGTTATTTTCACTTCATGAGGCTTTCTGCAACCATTTAAAAAGTAAAGAAAAACTCCTTCCTCACTGGTTATACAAAAACAGGCAGCAGAACTCACTTTTAATAAAAGCAATTTAATGGAAGAATCCAACAAAAGATACCAGAGCAACCGGATATTGATGGAAAAGAGAAAGAGAACCACAAACTAAACCTTACACCTGCACAAAACTAACTCCAACAGATCACAATTTAAATGTAAAAGTTAAAATTATAAAACTTTTAGAGAAAAAAAAACAGGAAAAAAACCTTGGGACTTTAGATGTGACACTGAAAACATTATTTATTAAGGAAAAAAATCAACAAATTGAACTTCAACAAAATTTAAAACTTTTGCTTATTTTACTTTGTGAAATATATTGTTAAGATAATACAAAGACAAGCCACAGACTGGGAAAAAAATACTTGCAGATGATGTCATTGCCAAAGGACTTGGGCCTGTAATATACAGACTGCTCAATAAAAAAATTCTTAAAACACAATAATAAAAAAAATTCATTTAGAAATGGGCAAAAGACATAGATATTTTACTAATGAGGATATATAAATGGCAAATGATGACATGAAAAGCTGATTGATATCATTTTCCATGAGACCATGATGAAAAACCACCCCACATCTATTGAAAGTGCTAAAATAAAAACAGCTAAAACAATACCAGATATTGTCAAGAATGTGAAAAAACTTGATCTCTCATACAACATTAGTGGGAATGTAAACTAGTACACTCTAGAAAATAGTATGGTAATGTTTAAAAAAAAAAAAAAGCTTACAATATGACCAAGCAATCACAATCCCCAGAGAAATGAAAATGTACTTCCATACAAGAATCTGAACATAATTGCTTGTAGAAATTTTATTCATAAGAGGCCAAAACTAGGAACAACCAAAATGTCCTTCGATCAATAAATGGTTCAATAGGGGAACGATGGTACATCCATACTGTGGAATACTATTTAGCAAGAAAAGTAGAACATTATTAATACACATACCGCATAATGGATCTCACACCATGGTGAATCAAGATTATAATATTGTACGATTCCATTTATATAATATTCTCAATGACAAAAGTATCAAGATGAAGAACAGATTAATGATTGTCAGGGGTTAGAGAAAGGAGACAGAGGGAGTACCTAAAACTATACAAGTATAGCACAAGGAGAATCTTTCTGGAGGTGGAATGATTTTGTATCTTGACTACAGTGGTGGTTACACTAATCTACCCATGGTAAAAATGCACAGCACTACACATTGTACAAATATCAATTTCCTGGTATTGGTATTATACAATAGTTATGTAAGATGTAACCACTGAAGGAAACTGGTGAAAGGTAAGGACATCTCTGTACTATTTTTGCAATTTCCTATGAGTCTATAATTATCTCAAAGTGAAAAATTAAAATACTTTCTAAAAATCTTGATAAGCAAAAGGAAGACAGCTCTATAAGTAACAAGTGTCTATTCACTCTCCTTCAAGGACCAGGCATTAAAAATAATAAAAGCCAGTTTTTAAATAAGTGCCTACCATGAGCCAAGCACTATTTTTAGTGCTTTCTATACACTACCCCATTTAATCCACAAAACCTTATAACGAAAATGCCACAACCCCACTTTACAAATGGGAAAACTGAGGTTGAAAAGAGGTTAAAATAATCTGTTCATGGTCACACTGTAAGTGGTAAGAGCCACAATTTAAACTCAGATTAACTCTAGAGGCATGTTTCCTGTACACAAAGGTAACCAAAAAAACATATGGGGATGTTGGGGGGACGGGACTACCAAACTGTGTGTAAGTCTGACATCAAACCAGTTTGTTTTCTCCCTCAGTTAAAATAGAGTTTTCAGAACTTTTAAAATACCAATGCATATCAGGAATCTAGAAACCTACATTATAATTTTTCCCACTCAGCCAAAAGTTAAAATATAAAATGGCCTAATCTTAACCCATCCTTCTTCTTACATGTTGGCAAACTACAGTTTTGAGAGCTGTACTATCAAAGTAGTGGTAGCTATCAGCCAAATGTGGCCAATTTTAAGAAAGAATTAAATAAATTTAAAAATTCAGTTTCTCAGTCACACTAGCTATATTTCAAGTCTGCTCAAGAGCCACACATGGTTACCATATTACACAGCACAGATAGAGAACATTTCCATCATCTGAGAAAGTTCTATTCATCAGTACTGGTTTAGAGACTTGTTTTTGTTTGCTTTTTTAAAGCGCATGGGATGCACGAAATGTTCAGAGAAGACCAACTTCATTGCAACCATAAAAGGGGGTAAGGTCAGATCTTTAAAGTCAGGTACTGCCTACAATGTTTAGGCACAAGGAAAAGATAAGAAGTGTGTCGGGGTGGGGAGGAATAAGAGAAAGCAAAATCATGCAGCTTGGCAATAAAGCTGAACTAAGATTCAGGAGTGTGGGTTCTACTGCCTATTAGGCCAATAATTGATTTAATTATTTTTTTTAATATTTGTGCTTGGTACTAATTAACTGTGAATTAATTAGATGAGTCTCTTCACTGTTTTGGGCCTTGGTTTCTTCTTCTATAACACAAATTTAGAACAAATAATTGCTAAGAATCCCTTTAGCTCTGTATGGATAAACACACACACACACACAAAGGTGGGGAATAAATAAAAGATCATTGCATATTGGTGGTGGAAACTGGCACTCCTGTCAACTTACCACAAGTTCTATGCCTGAAGATGAAATTTAGATACCACAAAATGAAGATTTAATTCTAGTCAATAAATCTTTATTAAACAATCATTTGTACCTAACCGCAGTATTTAGAAGTAGCACACAAAAAACTGGATAGCTCAAAGTTAAGCAAATATATGGAAAGAATGCAAGACTTCCAACATTTTAGATTGAAAAACTGGCGCATTAACATCTAACATTTTTCAATTTTGTATTGAAAAATTGGCTAATTAACATCATTAACATTCACATGTAACCAAACTGGAGATATAACGGATCATGTAGTCATATATTAAGTACAAACAAATGGCATAATCAAAAGCACACCTCATTTCTTCCACAAAGAATAAATAAATAATAAAATAATAAAAATAATAAATAATAATAAAAAATAAATGCTACAGGTAATTAGGAAAAAGACACTAATTCTGACCAATCTAATTTCTCTAGAACACACACTTACATAGCCCTATATTTTCCGGGTTGAATATTCTTGAGGATTATTGGAATTACATAGATTCTCCAATTGTGCTACACAGAATAAAATACAACTGCAATTCTTGTCCCTTCTACCTACTACACACTTTCCTCTTTTCAGAAGTTCTATTGGTCCTATTTCCTAGGGTCAAATGGGAGAGAAAACCTTCCCCCCCCCATCCCCATTCTAAGAATTAAAACAGCCAATAAAAAAAAAAAAGAGTTTAAGCGATGTTTACCTCTAAGTTAAAAAAAGAAAAGGAAAACGTGTTTGATTTTTTTTTTTAACCTTGCAGAAGCTAAGGCAACCAGTGAGTTGTGTAACCTCTGTAAGAAATCAAACTCATTAAAGTCCCGAACCAGACCCGTGACTATTTTGGAGCAGGGGATAGTTTAAGGAAAAAAGAAAAGAAAAGAAAAAAGAAAGAAAAAGAAAAAAAAAAAAAGATTTCCAGGAAGGAAAGCAGGGAGAAGAGATTTTAGAGGCAAGCCTTTACTTCAAAAAGGCAGTTTTTAGTTTTCCACCTATTAATCCAAAGCCAAGAACCGCGCGGCGCGGAAACCCTGCGGATTTTGAAAACAAACGTTGCGAGGCTCCGGGGGATTGCAAAGGGGGCTGGTAACTGACAGCTCGGCCTCGGAGCGAGAAGCCTCAAGTAGGTCAAACTGTGACCACGGCCTGAAGTCCAGAGTCCATCTCAGTGGGCTCAGGGGAGAAGAGCAGCAGGAGGGAATAAGGGTTTGGCGTCTTTCAATCCTAAAGGGGCGGGATACCAGAACCAAGGGACCTAGAACCCCAGTCCCAGCAGTTCGCCTGCTCTCACCTCTCTTGGGGGCCTTGATCAAAGGCACCCCTCCAGTCCTCTCGCCGTTTTCCTGCTTTTCCTTGTGCTTGAGATCGCCCGGAACGCAGGAGCTGGGGTCACCATCAGCGCCGCGGTGGTGATGGTGCTTGTGCCGCTCCTTGTGGCCCTTATGCTTGGGCCCGGCCGCGCTCACCGTCAGGGGCGAGAAGGTGAAGAGGGCCGAGGTGCCTGGGGCCGGGAGCGGAGCAGCGACAGCGGGCCCGGCGGGAGCCAGCGAAGGTGGCGGCGGAGGCGGCAGGAGCAGAGGCTCAACAGGGCCCTGGACGGTTGGGGCAGCATTCGTTGGCGGCAGCGGCCCGGGATGTTGGCGACTGCGACGCCGCCGGTGAGGGGGAGCGAGAGGGGGGTCCTGGCTCGGCCGCCCCCGCTTCTCCTGAGACCCCCCACTGCTTGCCCGGCGCTGCCGCTTCACTCCCCGCGGCGAGACCCCAGCATGGGGTTTCTCCTTTCCCTCTTTGTCCGGCTCCTCCTGCGCCGCCACCGCCCGTACTACGCGCACTGCTCCGACCTGCGCAGCCATTTCACCCACAAACACACATTTAAATGGCCCGACCGCCCCCCCGTCCGTGTATCGCGCAAGCGCCGCCCGCGCACGGCCCGCTGGGCATTGGAGTCTCTCCCCCACCCTCCACTTGTCGGCCGTTCTTCGTGAGGAGCTGAACATGCCGGAAGCAGCAGTTCCCAGCGCTTCTCCGCAGGCCTCTCCAACCGAGCTTCTATTGTAAAGCGTCCTGGGCCGCGCAAAGCCTCGCGGGAGCGGTAGTTCCGCCGCGCCCCGCGCCCCGCGCCGCGTCCCCGGCTCTGTGAGTGGAGGAGCCGAGAGGGAGCGTGAGCCGAGAGGGAGCGTGCGCCGAGTCACGCTTCGGGCTGCGACGCAACCGCCGCCGGCCGGCGAGTTGCCGCCAACCGCCTTAACGGCCCAAACAATGTTAGTGGCTTTCAGTGTGGCGGCGCGTTCACGTTATCGTCTTCCAGTCCCTTTCGTCATTTGATACGGAGTAGGTGGTCTCCATAGTGACTTTTAAATTTCACATTTCTTTGATAACCTTTGTGAGGTAAAAGAATCTCCGGCCTTTTACCCTTGACAAAACGAAGGGGGAAAGAGGAGTTAGCACTTGTGTAAAAATGACGGCAGTTTTGTTCCCAAATGTAAAAGGGCTGCGAGTCGGAAGTGTATTTGCTTTGGTTACTACGAAGGCAGGTGCACGAACCGCTTGGGAGCCGGGTGAGTGCGGTCCCCCCTCGCCACCAGCCGCAGCCCCGCGAATGCAGAAAAGCTAGAGTCCAGCATTTATTTTGAATATACCCCTACAGCTGGGGGGGGGGGGTGAAAATTAGAAAATTGTAACAAGATTTTCTTTTGAAGTCCTAGGTATTAAGTTGCACAAATTTGAAAAGTGTCTACCAGAGAACCCTCCAAAAATCGTCGCTGTTCACCAAGGGGCGGTTGTTGCTCAGAAATTCATTAAGAAACTCATCACTTGGGCATTTGCCTAAGATTCTTTGAACGTATGTGGTCCTTGACAACGATATTATTGGTTACAATGATGTACTCGGTAGATAAAATTACTGTGGTTTGATACCACTAGTTCCTGGAAAATATTTACTTCGGCTAAAAGAACACTAATGCATTAAGTTAGTTTAAAAACAAAAAGTTTATTTTCTACCTATTGGGTACATTGTACTACAATACACAGGTAACAATGTATCCTTCAGTTTGCCCTATAACTAGCCTTGTTAATGAAAAATATTAAGAGCAAATGATATGTAATACTGTTTCTAAAAGTTATAAACAAACTTTTAAAACGAGGTTACGTCATTAGGGAAAGTACGAGGACTCCTTTGTAATAATAATGACCTTCTAACTTATTGGCTACATAAAATTAGGTTTGAAATACCACATTTTGTTAAGACAACTCCATGTTTATACAGAAATTTAAACTATCAGTACCTTTGGTTGGATATAAATTGTAAATATTTATATAGAATATTTTATATGAAGATGTTAACAAAAGATAGCTATTTCATTGATTACTTATCTAGGACTGGGAATTGAGTAACTTTGGTTAAAATGTACCCCAATGTACGTTATATAACGTCTTGTTAGTTGGTAAAGCCAATTTTTAAAAAATGAGTATTATTATTTGCACATTTTATTCTCTAACTTCTTACTACTCTGCTTTCCCACAATATTTGGGAAGATATGTGAAGTATAATCCATTTAGGTAAAAATAACTCCCCCAAAATAGTTATTGTCAGAAGCAGTAGTTTTATACAACTGCAAGGTCAGATTTTTTTTTTAACTTCTTTTTTTTTTCTTTTATACTAAACTCTGACAGTGTAAAACCTCAATTGAGGTCTGGTTCTTACAAACCTCTTAAATTTATATTTATGCTAGGTGAGGTGGTGTGTACCTATAGTGCCATCACTGGAGAGCTGGGGGTAAGATCACTTGAGACCAGGCAGAGCAGCATAGCAAAACCCAGACTCAAGAATACCCAAAACAGACAGCCTTGGTAGTGCAGGTCTGTAATCCCAGTGTCTCTGGAGGCTGAGGCAAGAGGATCCAGAGTTCAAAGCCAGACTCAGCAACCTATCAAGGCCCTGAGCAACTCAGCAAGTCTCTGTCTCTAAATAAAATATAAAAAGGGTTTGGGATGTGGCTCAGTGTTTAAGCACCCCTGAGTTCAATCCCCAACAAAAGAAACCCCCAAACAAAAAATGTGCATTTAAATAGGATAACTTCCAAAATGAAAAAGAAATCCATTTTAAATTTTTTCATATACCATTCTCTACAACATAAGCTTAAATCACAACCTTTTATTTGCAGTTTCCCATCCAATGTAAGATATGAAAATACAAAATTGCTGGCATTTTTTTTCATATTGCTTTTCTGTTGAAAACCACTAACATATTAGCATATCTTCATTTTTTTAATATTATGAATATTTAGCATTTATTTTAGCTAGTGTATTCCAGTAGTTTTATTGCAGATTCAGTCTATATTATAAATTCAGAGTTTATCAAATGTTCCAAGTTGATGGTGGGTTCCTTGGTCCTTTGGGTTTTAAAAAACGATTTGCAAAACCTGGAAACAAAAATAAAATGGAATGAAATGGATTTTTTTCAATAGAAAGATAAATTTTAGACTGTATTATAGGCAGATTCATGGATTATTTTCAAAGGGTGAAACAGCTCTGAGCAATTAAATGATAGATTATAAGAGCATTATAGTAACTAAAGCTTAAGTGATAACAATAGAATACTTTTTAAAATTTTTTATTTTATTTTTGTGGTGCTGGGGTTTGAACCCAGGGTCTTATTATATGTTAGACAAGTGCTGTACCCACTGATATACACACCCAACCCAAATATTAATATTTTAAATGTGTAGAGAACATTTAGTATGTAAATTTAATAATGGTAATAATTGAATGAAGAACCCTGGTTAAAATAGCCTTTGATAATTTAGTGCATAATAGCATTTATCTAACCAATCATCACAAAACTAAACACAGTATTAGTAATTAAATAATCATTTTTATTTATCTTTCTTTCTCAAATTCACTCCCCCTACTACCACAAAGAAGAAGGATGAGGAAATCTTTCAAAGAATCAAAGCTATTGAGGAAGGAGGGAAGGGAAAGAGAAATTAGTGGGGAAGGGAACTAACCAAACTATATTGTTATTCAGTGTGCGTTACAAATATGTAGCAACAAATTCCAGTATTATAATGCATCAATAAAAAAGTTGAAAAAAAGAATGAAGGCTACTTCTTGATGCTTTCAAAAGATTTTTAGGTTGATGACGTTCTTTATCCCTTGCAATATTATGTCTTTTCTTTGATGGTGGTATATTTTCAAGGTATCTTAGCACTTAGCAACTTTAAGTGCTTAAATTGAAAATGAAAAGTTTGGAATACAGAGAGAGAACAAATAATAGAAAATTCAGATATTCCTGAACTTTTAATTTCATCATCTTACTTAATAACTACTCATAAGTTACCTAAAACAAAAACTATATCAGAACTAGAAGAGTAGAGATGGAGAAAAGAAGATTAAAAAAAAAAAGGAAGGAAACCACTAAAAATTATGCAGTGATTTAAAATATTGGAGAGGAATGCACAGCCTACTTGATGTACATTTTACTCTGATAACAAGAAAAATGATTCAGGTTAAGTAGCTGCACATAATAGTCAAAATCATCTCATCAATAAATCTTGACTGTAACCCAAGTGGGTTGGGAATAAAAGGATGTGTTTCCTGACCACTTCAAGTATCTTAAATTTCAGTGATTTTATATATATATATATGTAATTCAGTCTCTTTCACTGGTCAGTTCTCAATAGTGTTGAGAAGCCTTTTTCTCTTTTTTTTTTCCCTGCATGTGAGTCAATTCAGGAAAAATAAACCACAATTTTGAGTAGCATATCCTTATAATTTTTATTGCCTCTTATGAAAGGTAGCAAAGAAAAATACATGCTGCTTTTCAAATAGATAAATTATTCAAATCTAGGCATATTTGAAAAGAAGCACAGACTGTGTTGTAAAGTTAGGTGGACCTTAAGTTACTCAAGTGGGATCACTAATTTAAAGAAAAGAAATAGAAAACATTTATGTCCCAGGCAAAGTTGGGTGCCTCTTCCATAGTTTATTCAATATTCTAAATGAATGTTTTCAACTAAATTATTTTGTACAACCATAACTTGTTAAAAGTATAATATTTTAAACTGGACAAAACTTAATAGCCAAAAAGCAGCTCCAGAGATTCTAATTAAAATATTTTCTCTAAGTGAGATAGGGGCCATAACCCAGGTGCTGCTTCTGCACCAAAATCTTTCTCTGCTTCTTCCTCAGAAATAAAATTACATTGTGTAGGGCTATGGCTGTGGCTCAGTAGCAGAGCACTTGCCTTGCAGTGTGGGGCACTGGGTTCAATCCTTAGCACCACATAAAAAAAAAAATGTTATGTCCATCTACAACTAAAAATAATTTCTTAAAAAGTTACACTGTATATATCTGCTCAGCAATATTAACACTTGCCAGTCTCTTATAATTTAGTTATATCACATCTAAGTTCTCTTCAAAGGAATATGAGCTGACATGATATTGCTACATAAAGCCAGTGTCTTAAGACCAGAAGAGGAAGAAGAAACCACATCTCTTGGTATTTGAAGTTGTTTCATACTATAAAGGAATAATTTACATGATTTTTTAAAACTGCCGTAAAATAGCACATACCAAAATTCGGAAAGGAGCTTGAGTTATTTGGCTGAATAGATTCTGCAGGCTTGCTTGGTGGGGAAGAACTACAGATATCTGTAATGAAAAGAAAAAACACAAGGGAAAGAATGAAGATAGATTACTATTTATCAAAGTGCATATTGTTGAGATTAAACATTTCTTCCAGAGTAACCAGCACTTCCAAATAAATACATCGGCATCAAATGTTAAAATATAGGTGCTTATAGATAGGTTGACATTATAATCTCGTTTATGTGATGTTTCTTTTTTAAAAAAGGGTTTTTTTGTTTTGTTTTGCATAAGACTATTTAGTAAAGCCCAATACTAAGGGAAATTACCAAAGGAATAAGAACCATCATATATAATTAATCAATTTCTTGGGAGATTCAGATTTTTGTCTTTGAACTTCCATCTTATTTTATGTACTCTTAGTACACTCCTAGATATCCACATTAATTTATGGCAAGTCTGATTTTTCTTAACATTATCCTCTATTCCTGGAATCTCTTTCACTGTTCACTCCACTTTCCAGCCTACTTTTTTCCCACCATAGATAATTCTAATTTAGGTTCATAGTCTCCCACAAGCACTGTTGTGCAGCTTTGTTTTGCTATTTTAGTTACTTATATGTAGGCTTAAAAATATAATTGTCTTCCCAGAACTTCAATATGTACATGTATCAGTTTCTACCCAGTTTTGAAAACAATCCAGTGAAAATTTTGCTCCACATTTTGCATATGCACTGTCTTACAATGAAAAATGGTAATTTAAGGTTTGTGTATACTTTCTGACAAAGAGTATATAAATGGAAAGAAATTATTAATTTTTTTGGTTTTTTGTTTTCAACACTTCAAAATGCAATGCAAAAAGTGTTTGCACATACATAAATAATACTAGGATTCTAGAAACACCTTCCCCTTTTGAGACATACTGGAATACAAATTACTGGAATATATAATAGATTTCAATCATATTCAGTTAACTAATACTTAACTGTCTCAAGCATTGGCACTAAGAATAGACATGAGGTGAGGAAGTTCAGGAGATATTAGTAATCTGTAGATTTGCATGTAAACTCAGAGATGTAAACATCCCTCAGAAAGAAAAGAAACTATCCCAAAGGGAAATATTGATTTATTACAAAAGAGGCAAAGATTCTGCATGTGTCTATTAGAGTGAACTAGCTTATCTAAGGTATTTTTATGGTATCTGCCCTACATGCATTCCCTCTTCTGAAAATAGAACTTGAATTTTCCTTTTCATCCTTCCCTAATTTTCAGTTTTCTACATTTCTGGTGAACTGATTCTACTTTTAGATCAATGAAATGACTAATAACTAGGGTCCATTTTCATTGTTTTTTTTTTTTAAGAGAGAGTGAGAGAGGAGAGAGAGAGAGATAGAGAGAGAGAATTTTTAATATTTATTTTTTAGTTCTCGGCAGACACAACATCTTTGTTGGTATGTGGTGCTGAGGATCGAACCCGGGCCGCACGCATGCCAGGCAAGCGCACTACCGCTGAGCCACATCTCCAGCCCCTATTTTCATTGTTTTGTACTTGGTACATTAGCATGGTCATACCAGATTTGTAGGTCTGATCTCTCTCCTAATTAATCAGTGTCCACGTGTAACAACTGTTAAATATCAGATAGGATGTTGTTCTGCCTAATATTGAGTATATTGGTAAGAATTGATTCAGGAATGGACAAATGGACCAAGCCAAGAATCAGACCCAATTAGCACTGGTCATCAGACTGTTGCTTCAGCAACCCAGAAAGGGCTAATCTTTTTCTTTTTCTTATTTTTTTTTCTTGACACAAGCCACATGGTAAAATCCTGCCTATGAGTATGCTATCACAGAATGAAACAAATCTGAGAGTTATGGAATGAGAAATTATGTTCTGATTATATCATTCAAACCTGTGGTTAAAAGCCAATTCTTTTCTGCTTAAATCAGCTCAAATTGGGTTTTCTGTCACTTGCAACTATATTTCTTTTCTTCTTTTGTACTGGGTATTGAACCCAGGACACTCTAATATAACCCATAAGAATCTCACTACTTCTCCCCTGTCTTTCCATCTTTCCTGACTTAACCTTAGTTTTCTCTCTTCTTTCCTTACTGCTCTGCTGCTCTGATGGCTTCATTTGAGTTCCTATAGCGTACAAAACTCTCACACCTCAGTTTGTACATAATGTTCTCTGTATCTAGAGTCATCTCCCCATTCTTTGCCTGGCTAGCTGTTCCTTCATGTCTCAGATTCAACTGTCATTTCCTTAGAAAGTACTAAGTCCTGGGCCACCTCTTCTAAAGTGGATCCCCTGTGTTTTTCTCTCTATAATTCTTTTGTTTTCCTTCATAGCATTTACCACAATATGTTATGTACACATTTGTGAATTCACTTGTTTGATATCTGAATCCCTCAATAAACTTAAATTCTAAAAAAAGTCCAGGGCTGGGGATGTGGCTCAAAGCGGTAGCATGCTCGCTTGGCATGCATGCTGCCTGGGTTCGATCCTCAGTACCACATACAAACAACGATGTTGTGTCCGCCGAAAACTAAAAAATAAATATTAAAAAAAAAATTTTCTCTCTCTCTCTGTCTCTCTCTCTCAAAAAAAAAAATTCTCTCTCTCTCTAAATAAATAAATAAATAAATAAATAAATAAATAAATAAAGTCCAACAGCTGATATCTGGTCTATTCACCATCATATAACAAGTGCCCTGCACAATGCCTGGCTCACAGTAGGTGCTCAAAAAAATACTTGTTGAATGAATGAATGACAACTTAGATAACAGCATAACAGATGAGAAGTGCTTATTTCATTAAAAGCTTTACAGATCGGTAAGAGATAGCAAGTCTAGAGAGAAACGGAATTCTGGAGTCACCAACCATCTAGAGGTGTGGAAGACACATACATGAGTATAGATTGGTAAATCTAAAATTTTCAGAATCAATTTGGGGGCTAGATATTGTTCTTCACTTAAGGGCAAAAGATTACAGGATCAAGGTAGTTAAAAAATGGAAATACAGCCCAGCCTACATCCAGAGAATGACCTAGGAGCTCTTACTTAGAAATAAGACTCAGTCTCTAAAGAGTCCCACCATATCCTGAAGCTGTGCCAACATAAATCTACCTAGAGTCTGTGCTTTCTTTATTGATATCCCTATACAGTGTTAGATCTTGAAAAAAGAAAATTGGGTGTTTCATAAGCTAAGCAGATCAAATCCATCTTTGGTTGACTGCTCAATTCATTAATTTCTTGGCTCTTTAATTTCTCCTGTTTTCTACCAGAATTTCCTCTTTTATATTCAAAAGTACCCCTACAGGTTTTATGCTAATTGAAATGTTTAAATTCTCTCTTGAATGATGAGGAGAATGATGATATATTTTATAACCTCTCTAGCCATCATGGTTTGTAAGAAATCAGTGCACTTTAGACGTCCACTATGATGGCAAATGATAACAAACTATCAACAATCTGTAGTCTATAGCTAGTACAAACTCAGAAGAATAAAGTAATATTCCACTATAACTTTCTTACTTAGTCTATACTTTAAATCAAGTTTTCTCAGTGCTCTTTGTCCCTCCCTATAGCACTATCAACTATTTATTCCTTCATGACTAATTGAATTTGTAGGAGGTATATCATCATGTTTTATATACTTTGTTTGTAAATAAGGATTTTTAAGATAATATCCCAAAGTTTCAAGAGTCTGAGTTTTATTTTCATTACAACATAATGAAAATAGTAAGCAACAGACTTTTCCTGCTAATAATACTTGATAAAAATGGAAATGTGTCAATGCTTTGCTTATTTCATTAAATCAACACATTTGTTTCACAATATGCTTTGCTGTGACTATTTTCAAAAAAGTTAGACTTCTGGAAGTTTTAAATAACACATTTGTATGACAGCATCTCAAGATGGGTAAAACATTGTACTGCTGAGTACTATGGTGCTCACCTATAATCCTGCCAGCCTGTGAGGCTGAGGCCAGAGGATCCCAAGTTCAAAGCTAGCCTCAGCAACTTAGTAAGGCCCTAAACAACTTAGAGAGACCCTCTCTTAAAATAAAAAGTGCTAGAGATGTTACTCAGTGGTAAAGCGCCTCTGGGTTCAATTCCTGGGACCAAAAACAAACAAACATTGTACTAATTATTATCCTATTAACAAAAAACATTTGGTCCCCTTACTCCCTGTCCAATGTGAACATTGTGGAACCCAGCACAGTACAAGGTGCAGAGGTGACTGCTCTGATTCATAAGGCCCTGTTTTAGGAATGATAATATTCATTTTTTCCACAAGGAGGCTATAAAAAGAAAATAAATGATAGATATTGTAAAAAATAATACACAGAAACTTACTCTTTTTCATGTTTCTCAAAATTTTCAAACTCTACAAAAGTGAAGAAAGGAAAAAGGTTAGTTTGTTTCCCTATAAAAATTCAAAATATTTTAACAAATAGAAATATAAATTTAAGTAAAAAGGATTAATTTCCTTAAAAACAACCATGAAAACTGCATAATTTTTTATCTTTCCATTTTTAATTCAGTGTACAATTTCCACTTGATTATATCTTGCTATTTTTACCATAAAACTATCCATACCACAAATTTAGAAATAATGCTATTAGAATGTCAGGAGTAAAAATTAAGTTTCCACTTTTCTCATTTATTAGGAGCATTCCAGAACCCACAATGACTTCTGCATATAGCACTGATAGATAACCTTTCCCATTCCAGCCAAGAATTTTTCCAGCCAATCATGTTTTATTATATTCAGTTTACTTAGGCCCACTCCCTTACTATAACTATGATACTTCCTTCTCACCATTCAGCCAGCCCTTGTCCTTGGTCAGCCTCCTTTATAGAGGCATCTTCTTCAGGAACCCACCCAAATTTCTTTTTTATTCCACATTTCCTCTGCATGTATGTTTTTAATCTGCTCCATTCTTACTTTATTGTTTTTAATAATTTTCATATAGGTATCACATAGTTATTCTGTCTAATAACCATACAGGCAAGTGTTATTATTTCTCCAATACCTAACAGAACCACAATCTTCCATATAATAGATAATTAAGAAATTATTTTTTTGGAAATTTTTAGATTTTTAATAACTGATTTACCAGGCACAATGGTACACACCTGTAATCCCACCAGCTTGGGAGGCTGAAGCAGGAGGATCTCAGAGTTCAAAGCTAGCCTTAGCAATGGAGAGACACTAAGCAACTCAGTGAGACCCTGTCTCTAAATAAATACAAAATAGAGCTGGGGATGTAGCCCAGTGGTTGAGTGCCCCTAAGTTCAATCCCCAGTACTTGGGGGGGAAAAAGTAATTTACTTATGATTCAAAAATTTTAGTGAAAATGTTCCCATTCAAACTGGGCATGGTGGCACATACCCATAATAACATCTACTCAGGAGGCCAAGGCAGGGGGATCACAAGTTTGAGTCTAGCCTGGGCAATTTAACAACAACAAAAATAGAGGCTGGGGAGGTAGCTCAATGGTAGAGTACTTGCCTGGTATCTGAGAGGCCATGGGTTTAATCACAAGTTCCACTAAATAAATAAATAAACTCCCATCATTGTCCTCTGTCTACCTAGTTTCTAATGCTCCCCCTGCCCCATAGTAGTAGTTAGTTTGTTATATGTCCTTCCAGAGTTACTTAATGGATATACAAGTAAACTTATAGATAAATCACATTTCCCCCTTTTAAGCAAAAGTAAGTATTTTTAAGAATATTGAGAGTCTTCATTCTTTTTTTAGCTACATAGTATTCTGTTTTATATATATATATATATACACACACACACTATAATTGGTTTCTTTATCAGTTCCCCTAATGATTAACATTTGTGTTGTTTCCAATCATTTGCTTATAAATAATGCTGAAATCAATACTTGGTATACATACAATTTCATGTGCATGCAAGCTTTTGTGTAGAATAAATTCCTAGAAGTGAAATTGTTAGGTCAAAGGATATATGTATTTGTAATTTTTATACTACTAATTACCCTTTACATAAATTGTACCATTTCATACTCTCACCAACAAAATAGGTGTATGCTTATTTCCCCATAGCATCCCTAACAGAGATTATAGTCAAACTTTTGGAATTTGCCACTCTGATAGATTAAAAGCAACATTTTTTTCATTTGTGATTTTCTTTCTCTTATTGTATGAGGTTGAGAATATCAAATGTTTAAAGGGCAGAACTGTTAGGAGCCACAGCAAAAATATTGATACAGGCACCTTTGGATTTTATTGACTGCCAGCCAGCAATTCACATTCATATGGTAATTGGACTCATGCTGTCCAGCTGGGCCCAATTTCAGGACTCAGGTTACTCATGTCACTCTTGTAATGGGAGAGTTCCCATTGGTTGGAAAAGGATGGTAGGAGGGTGTTCCGGGGGAAGTGGAAACCCCCCCGGCTCAGGTAGACACACACGTGGCGGACCCACCTGTTAGGGAACGCACACGGCCTCTCTCTAAATAAAACTTTGTCTCAGTTTGACTGGCTTGTGTTTTTGTGCCCAACCGGGTTGCAAGATTGCAAGCCCGCGTGCACTGACAGCTCAGCAGGGGATCGCTCAGCAGGGGTGCCGCAGGCAGTGCTCGGCAGCAGGAGCGGGACTCAGCCGGCCCGGGGCCGGGCAGTTTGCGGCATTTTGGTGGCCCTGTACTGGGAACGCCCAAAACTTAAAGGTGAGTAATATCGCTCGCCCCTAAGGAAAGGCGACAGAATGGGTATTTCTGTTTTGATTTATTCTGCTTTTATTTCAGGCTCTCTAGCCTTACAATTTTGTCAGGCAAATTGGGAAAAATGGCTAGCTCAAGGTTTGAAGTTATTCGGCCCTGAGAGAGAGAAAATTGACATAATCATTTTCCTCCTCTCCGTTTCTGTTTCATTCTGTTTTGGCTTTCTTCTATCCTATCTTATTGGGTTACGTTACCTTTATAGTAGATTAGAATCTAGTAAAAAACAAACCGAAAAACTGTTAAGTAAATTGTTAGAGGTCCAGGCCATGGCAGAAAACATATTAGGTCAAGCAAAACAAAAGGTCTCTCAAGCTAGTCAGATAGAAGAAAATTTGAACAAGGCAAGCTCAGGGAAAAAACGGTCATCAGATAGGGAGGCTGCTACTAACTCCGTTCCACCACCAGAGGGCATAGTTCAACCAACAGCTTTACCTGCCTCCATAGATGATGAACGGAATCCTGAGGCAGGACCCCAAAAACTAGCATGCCCTGTAGTTGAGCAGGGAGAAGAAAAAGAACGAGTTTACCGTGCCTTAGATTTCAAAATAATAAAGCAATTAAAGGAAGCTGTAGCAGCCTACGGCCCGGCCGCTCCCTTCACAGTCAGTATGGTCGAATCTATTACCGGCTGGAATTTAACACCAGCAGATTGGGCTAACGTGTGTAATTCTGTGCTAAATAGAGGACAGTATTTATTATGGAAAATTGCCAATGAGGAATTTTGCAAGGAGACAGCTAGGCGAAATGCAGAAGCAGGTTACCCTGAACGAGACCTGAAGATGTTACTGGGAAAAGAGGATTTTCAAGAGCAGATGCATCAGCTCAGATATGATCCTGGCGTATACGCTCAGATCGCTATAAATGCAATTAAGGCATGGAAAACTTTGAAGGGACAAGGGGATTTTCAAGGTCAACTATCTAAGATAATACAAGGAGTTAATGAGCCCTACGCTGACTTTGTGGCTAGACTTATTGAAGCAGCCTCTGAGACATTTGAAAATACAGAACAGGCAATGCCATTTATAAAACAGCTGGCTTACGATCAAGCAAATCGTTGCTGCAAAGAGGTCATTAGACCGTGGAAACAGGAAGATTTAAACACATATATTAAATTATGTAGAGACATTAATGAACAAGGACAAGTCATGGCAGCTGAAGTAAAACAGGCTTTAAGTACCAAGCCAAAAACATGCTATAATTGCAATCAAGAAGGGCATTTTAAAAGAAATTGCCCCATAGGAGGAGGGTTTAACAAAGCTAGGTATCAAAAGAGTAGAATCCCGGGTATTTGCCCACGATGCCATAGAGGAAGACATTGGGCTAATGAATGCCATTCTCAAACTACCATAGAGGGTATTCCGTTATCAAAAAATGGACAAAGACCAAGTGTCTACCCACGATATCGTGGAGAAAGGCATCAGGCCCCGTTGTCAAAAAACGAATTGGAGGGCCCAATGCCCCGGGGCCCAAAACCACAAATATACGGGGCAATGGAGGAACCCAGCAGCACCATCAAGGTGGTGCCCAGGACGCATTATCCATCAGATCCCTCATCAGACAGACTAGAGGGAGCGCAGGGTTGGACATCTGTGCCTCTGCCAGAGCAGTATTAACTCCAGAGATGGGAGTTCAAATCATTCCCACAGGAGTAAAAGGACCTCTTCCCCAGGGAACAGTAGGCTTATTATTAGGACGCAGTTCTTCTACACTTAAAGGACTTATGATAAGTCCTGGGGTAATTGATCCCGATTATGAGGGTGAAATAAAAATCATAGCTAGTTCTCCAAGAGGTATATCAGTAATTTCATCAGGAGATAGAATAGCACAGTTATTAATAATACCAAGCCTACATGATAAATTTTCCAGTTGTAATGTAGAAAGAGGTTCCAAGGGATTAGGCTCCACAGGTGTAGATTGGGCTATGCTATCTTTAAATTTAGATTCTCGCCCTATGCTAAAATTAAATATTCAAGGGCATGATTTTAATGGACTGCTGGACACAGGCGCTGACCTCAGCATCATATCTCGCCAGGAATGGCCTAAGCATTGGCCATTACAGCAAGCGACCCAAACGCTTAGAGGCCTAGGAGTGGCAACTAATCCCCATAGAAGTGCTATGGTATTAGATTGGAGGGATCCTGAAGGATGTGAAGGAACTATACAGCCCTATGTATTGGACCATCTCCCCATAAATTTATGGGGACGAGACGTCCTAGATCAATTAGGATTGACATTAACAAATAACGTCAATCCTAACGCGCCCACTACTAGGGCAAAACAAGGCTTTAAAAAAGAAAAGAGATTAAGAGATCAAGAACAAGATATAACAGCACCAATTCAAGTAGATCAAGAGATAGATAAACATGGATTGGGTTTTCAAAAAGGGCCACTGAGACAATCAAAATTACTTGGAAATCAGAAAGACCAGTGTGGGTTCCTCAGTGGCCCCTAACTAAAGAAAAGATACAAGTAGCCCATGATCTGGTCAAACAGCAATTAGCGGAAGGACATATACAACCTTCCGTATCTCCCCATAATACTCCCATTTTTGTTATTAAAAAGAAATCTGGTAAATGGAGATTATTACAAGATTTAAGAGCCATTAATAATGAGATGGTTATTATGGGACCTGCTCAATCAGGGATTCCCCAACTGTCTGCTTTACCAAAAACGTGGCATGTTCTAGCTATAGATATTAAGGATTGTTTCTTCTCAATTCCAATTCACCCCGAGGATAGTCCACATTTTGCATTTACTATCCCTGCACTGAATCATGAAGGTCCTGATCAGAGATATGAATGGAAAGTACTCCCTCAAGGGATGGCTAACAGCCCAACTTTGTGCCAAATTTATGTTGATAAAGCAATCCAGCCACTTAGAAATCAAAACCCTGAACTACAGATATTTCACTATATGGATGATGTGTTAATGGCACATAAAGATAAAAACACATTGCTAGAATGTTATGCCACGCTTACAAACTTATTAAAAAATTATAATCTAGAAATAGCAATAGATAAAATACAATTAAATCTTCCAATTAATTATTTAGGAGTTCTATTATCCTCAACCATGGTCCGTCCACCAAAAATTCAAATACGAGTAGATCAACTCAAATCACTTAATGACTTTCAAAAGTTATTGGGAGATATAAATTGGATAAGGCCTTATCTAGGCATACCAACAGGAGAATTAGGACCTTTATTTGATATTTTAAAAGGTCCATCAGATCCAAATTCACCCCGCATGTTAACGCCTGAAGCTAGAAAGGCATTAAAAATCATTGAAACATATATGGAAAATATGCATTTGGATAGAATTGATATAAGTTTGCCTTTATTATTTATTGTATTACCGACAAAAAATATTCCTACAGGGGTATTTTGGCAAGAAGGTCCATTATTATGGATACATTTATCTTATTCTCCTAATACTATTCTTACTAGATATCCTGAGGCTGTAGGGCAATTAATACTCAAAGGAATAAAAGCAGCAAAAGGAGTGTTTGGGATTTCTCCCAATAAAATTATTACTCCATATACTATGGATCAAATTGATGAGTTAGCTAATGAGTTAAATACTTGGGCAATAATCATGTGTAAATCTAGTGTTGCATTTGATAATCACTTGCCATCTAATCCTTTGTTGTCCTTTTGGTCTAAGCATCCTGTAGTTTTTCCAAAAATGACAAGAAAAACCCCTATCATAAATGCTCCAAATATATTCACTGATGGGTCAAATAATGGTACAGCAGCAGTAGTTACTCCTGATCAAACTTTTACATTTTTAGTACCCAAACAATCAGCTCAAAAGGTAGAGCTCAATGCAGTATTGCAAGCTTTTATGATGTTCAAAGATTCTACATTTAATTTATTTTCTGATAGTCAGTATGTAGTTAATGCTATCGTATCTCTTGAAGATGCTGGTAGGATTTCTCCTTCCTCTACTGTTTTCTCTTTGTTTTCTGCTATACAAAGTCTAATCTGGGATAGAAAGGATCCATTCTTTATAGGACATATCAGAGCACATACAGGATTGCCTGGAGCCCTTAGTTTGGGTAATGAACTAGCAGATAAATCTACACATGACATACATATTTTCTCCACAATAGAAGAAGCTATAAATTTTCATAAAAGGTTCCATGTCAATGCTAATACTTTACAAAAACGTTTTAAAATAACTAAAGAACAAGCCAGACATATAATAAAACAATGTCAAAATTGTGTGACATTTTTGCCACAAGTTAATCTTGGAGTCAATCCTAGAGGACTGATACCTAACCATATTTGGCAGATGGACGTCACACACTTGCCAGAATTTGGAAAATTAAAATATTTACATGTTACAGTTGATACTTCTTCTGGATTTTTGATGGGCTCCTTTCATCCCGGAGAAAAAACTAAAGATGTTATAGCTCATTGCTTACAAAATTTTGCCACTGTGGGTGTTCCTAAACAGTTAAAAACCGATAACGGTCCTGGTTACATCTCCAAGTCTTTTAAACAATTTTGCTCATCATTTGGCATTACTCATATAACAGGAATCCCATACAACCCACAGGGACAAGGCATAGTTGAAAGAGCTCATCAAACTATAAAAATGTACTTATTAAAGCAAAGGGAGGGAATTAGTAAGGGGTATATATCCCCCAAAGATAAACTTAAAATAACCCTTTTTACTCTAAACTTTCTAAATTTGGATTCATCAGGACTTAGTGCTGCGGAAAGACATATGTATCCGAAAAATGTACATAAGCCTAAGGTACTTTGGAAAGATATTCTAACAGGACAATGGAAAGGTCCGGACCCAGTAATAGTCTGGAGTCGGGGCTCCGTCTGTGTTTTTCCACAGGAGGAACAGCAACCAATTTGGATTCCAGAGAGATTAACTAAAACAATTTCTACAGAAAAAGAAGATGATTTGACTCAAATCCATAACAGCTGATATCCAGAGTTCCAGCCTGGCTATTCTTGCATCTGCGACAGTGATTTACCACGGTGCCTTTTTCAATATCTATTTTATTATTTGCATTTTTCCCACATCATAAAGTTCTATTTTATTTTATTTTATTTTATTTTACCTTATTTTTTAAGCTCATACAAACCTAGGTTAATGTTTTTCTGATCAGTTTTATTTTTTTGACTGTGTTTTATTTATTTATTTTTTTTAACTGTAAAGTTTTTAAACATTGCAATGGAGATTTCACCTAGCTATAGCTACAAGGCCTTTATTTACTATTGTCTTATATGTTCTATGTTATGTATGCTGTTTTGTGTTGTATGTCTGTATGTGTGTATGTCCATATTTCATTTATAAGGAGCGCTCATGTATATATAGATACAAGTATTAAAAAAAAAAAAAAAAATTTAGTCACGTGACTTATATGGTTTAATTTACTTTAGGTAAACAGCTGTTATTAAATTTTGTTTTTAAAGGTGGTTAACAGATATGTTTGTTTACTTTCACCTTTCCTTTTCATTATATTTCATAATTCTGTTCAGGATAATGTCTCTTTAGCAACATGGCCATAATTCCCATCTCCATCCCAGTGCCGGTGAAGACTAAGACCAAACTACAACTTTTATGATAGCTATCACTATAAACTGTATAAATTGATACATCAATCAAAATAACTCAATAAGACTGCTCAATCAAGGACTTAATTTACTTTGGGAGGAAATGGACATATTGATAGACTCCTCCAATTTGAACTGCTCAATCAAGGACTTAATTTACCTTGGGAGGAAATGGACATATTGATAGACTCCTCCACTTTGAACTGCTTACACAACTTGTCTGGACTATGTATCACCTGTATGCATTGTGTTCTATTTGTTGATACAGCGAACTGGTAGTGCTAAATATCTTAGCCGATGTGTCACCAGTGTTTCCAAAGGAGCCGTCAATTGGCTTGGTGTCGTGGCAATTCTGCGTCTTTCTCCCTTCTGCTAGTGATGGTCTGATTTTGGGGGCCAACAGAGGTGAGGCAAGAACCTCACCCCCCCACTGGCACCAAGGTTAAATTTGGGGGCCAACAGAGGTGAGGCAAGAACCTCACCCCCCCACTGGTGCATAGGCCTATTACACAGGTATGGCTATATACTGGACCGGTAGTCAGTGACGGGTATGATTCGGTTACAGTGGTATCAACCTAAGCCAGGAGACTGACGCAATAAGGTCAGTTTTCCCATGACGGGTAAGAACCATATGTGAATTGGACATACCTAACAGGCACGGTCCCTAGCCACATTTGCCTGTTGTTTATTTAAACAGTAGGGGGCAGATGTTAGGAGCCACAGCAAAAATATTGATACAGGCACCTTTGGATTTTATTGACTGCCAGCCAGCAATTCACATTCATATGGTAATTGGACTCATGCTGTCCAGCTGGGCCCAATTTCAGGACTCAGGTTACTCATGTCACTCTTGTAATGGGAGAGTTCCCATTGGTTGGAAAAGGATGGTAGGAGGGTGTTCCGGGGGAAGTGGAAACCGCCCCCCCCCCCCCCCCCCCCCCCCCCCCCGCTCAGGTAGACACACACGTGGCGGACCCACCTGTTAGGGAACGCACACGGCCTCTCTCTAAATAAAACTTTGTCTCAGTTTGACTGGCTTGTGTTTTTGTGCCCAACCGGGTTGCAAGATTGCAAGCCCGCGTGCACTGACAGCTCAGCAGGGGATCGCTCAGCAGGGGTGCCGCAGGCAGTGCTCGGCAGCAGGAGCGGGACTCAGCCGGCCCGGGGCCGGGCAGTTTGCGGCACAGAACATACTTCATTTGTTTTCTTTTTTCTTTTTTTTTAAGAGAGAGAGAGAATTTTTTAATATTTATTTTTTAGTTTTCAGTGGGCACAACATCTTTGTTTGTATGTGGTGCTGAGGATCAAATCCGGGCCGCACGCATGCTAGGCGAGCGCGCTACCGCTTGAGCCACATCCCCAGCCCTTCATTTGTTTTCTTTGAAATATCTGAACATGTATTTTTTACCCATTTTTATTTTAGGGTTATTATTCTCTGTTAATTTCTAACAACTCTTAATATTTATTTTTTAGTTATAGTTGGACACAATACCTTTATTTATTTTTATGTGGTGCTCTGGGTTGAACCCAGGGCCTCACACATGCTAGGCAAGCACTCTATTGCTCAGCCACAACCCCAGCCCTTTAGCAGCTCTTTTTTTTTTTTTTTTTAACTATAAACCAACTTTTTTTTTTAACTATAAACTATAAAAAAAAAACTTTATGGGTTTTATGCCAATTGCAAGTATATTTTTCTCCAATTTGTTCTTTGTCTTTTGTTTTTAAGGTGATTTTTGGGGGGGAGACAATGCAGAATTTTGTGTTTTATTTGGTTGAATTTATATGTCTTTTTCTTCATAGCTTCTGGTTTATTAATCCCAATTATAAAGGTCATTAATACTCCAGGAATCTTTCCAAGGAATCTTTCCAAGTTATTTTTTTTTAAATACCTCTATAAGTTGAGAGTTTTGTGTTTATTTGCTTGCTTGTTTTTTAAAATTTAAATCCTTTAGCAATCTAGAATTTATTCTGGTGTAGATGTGAGTTATATATCCTGCCTTTTTTCCCCTAGGTAGTTGTTTATTTATTTAATGCAACCACAATTATTAAACCATCCATCCTTATCCTCTGATTTGGGATATGCCTTCATCACAGACTAATTCCTACATATATCTTTATCTATTCTCTTTCTATTCTTTTGGTGGTTCTTTTCATACACCAATATCAGACTATTTTAATTACTGAGACTTTACAATATTTTAATATCTAGTAAGGATACTCTCTTTTCATTATATTTATTTGTTTATTTATTTCCTTGCTTGCTTATTTGCAGTTTTCTGGCTATTCTTGGTTTTCCTTCCTCTACACATATGAACTTTAAAATCAGTTTGTCTAGTTCCAGTAGTAAAGAAGTTGGTAGTTTCATTAAGCATCTCTTAAATTTATTAATCAGCCTTAGGGAGAAATAAATTCTCAAAGTATTTTTTTTCTTCATTTTGGCTTCTGTTAATTTTGATTATCATGAGATAAACAGTTTTAGTAAAGAGGTTTAATCTAATTTTCTATCTAAATGCTGGGGAAGAGAGAAACCTTTAGTAAGGAAAGCTACTGGCATGTTTCCTAAATCTCCAATCTTCTTTACCTTACTCCTTGTGAAGCTTTTTCCTGAAGTCTTCAATGTTTGTTTTGAAGATGTTGAATTTTTCATCATTTCAGAACAGCTAGTAGCATAAGTTTCTACAGATTTGGCCTGCATACCTTGAACAAAGATAAAAGGGGGGAAAATGTTTTATTGCATAGTTTCTTAAGCTTTTAGGATATACATAGATATATATTCAGATATACTCAGTAATTCTTGACTTTCTTTGGCTTTATTTTTACTATATATTGTGGGCTTTAGAAAATTTGTTCTTTTAGCTCAGTGGAAGAGCATTTGCCTACCCTGCATGAGGCACCTGGGTTTGATACCCAGCACTGCAGAAAAAAAAATAATATTTATTCCTTTATCTTATTTAATCATTCTTTGTTGTTTTCCATTTGGTCTTTATTAACCTTTTAACATTCTCAATTTTATAACTTTTTTGGAAAGAAAGTACTGCAACTTACAATCTTCATCAGCAAGAAAGAAGGATTCTAAGGTTCTTTCTGGGAGTGGAGGTGGTGAGGGAGAAGAATCTTGATGGAAATCTATAATGAGAAAAGTATACAACAAAACAAAACTATCAGCTAAAAGTCTTAATGTCAAGACCTTTTTGGCTAAGCCAGGCACAGGCACGGTGGCACACGCCTGTATTCCCCACAGCTCAGTAGGCTGAGGCAGGAGGAACGTAAATTCAAAGCCAGCCTCAGAAAAAGCAAAGTGCTAAGCAACTCAGTGAGACCCTGTCTCTAAATAAAATACAAAATAGGGCTGGGGATGGGCTCAGTGATCCAGTGCCCCTGAGTTCAATTCCCTGTACCCACCCCCACAAAAAAGAAAGACTTTTGGCTTTATTTAACTTTTATAATTAATTTTATAATTAATTAACCAGAACCTCAAGACTTTGTTCTCCTCTCTCTTTAGCCAGTATGTCTATGATTCATCAAAAACTTATAGCTCACTTGCAGATGAATTCTTCCAAAGAAATTGAAACTGAATTTAATCAAGCTTCTAATCCTAACTCCTATTTGACAGGGAAATCCAGGAAATAGAGGAACATATTAAATAAAATCTGAAAGTACATTTAGTCAGATTCAGAATTTTAAGCAGTCTTTAGTATAAATGTTCCACTCCCTTCAAGAAATACATGAGAAAATATAAAAAGGAAAGAACTGTTAAAGATTTTAAAAATACTTAGGTAATATATAAACCCAATGCAATGTATAGACTTTGTTTGAATCCAGATTCAAATAAATCAACATAGGAAGACATTTGAGACAAGTGGAGAAAACTGAACAGTTTCAATGTTATATTAAGAAATTACTATTAACCCCAAAACAATTAATAATAATATTATTATGGTAGGTTTAAAATATATTTAGAATACTCCATAATAAAGAATTTTAAATAACAGAGCTATTTTCCCATGATGTAAACTCCTAAAGATTCAGATGATGTTCCATTGACATAAGCTTCTCGTTATACAGTGCTGAGTATTGTTAATATTATGTGCCTGGGTTCGAGCCCCAGTGGAACCATAACTAATAGGAAGTTCTCACTTTTGGGGCTGAGATTGTGGCTCAGCGGTAGAGTGCTCATCTAGCACGTTCGAGGCCCTGGGTTCGATCCTCAGCACCACATTAAAATAAAGTAAAGGTATTGTGTCCAACTACTTCTAAAAAATAAATATTGTAAAAAAACATTATGTGAATACCTTTGAAAATGAAAGTGCAGTTAAGTATTATTGTTTCACCTGTCATTGGTCACTGGACTTTTTTCAGGTCTTTGAATTTGTCTATTAAGCAAGTTTTCTTGTTTATTTCTCTATGCTGGGTAATATGTAAAAGTACAATACTTATTTCCAGCACCTAATATAATAACTGGCATATATAGGCATTTAATAAATATTTGATAAAGTAGTTTATCATTTAGTTTGCTATTAGGAAGTATTCTGAAAACTATAGCTGTCAACTATATCTGCTAGAATAAATTAAAAATATCCTAGCAGATATCTTCCTAAAATACAATTTCATCTGAATACTCCACTGATGAAGGATTCACAGTATTGATTATTTACTGCATTAACACTGAATTTCTAGCAGGGTACAGTGGCACATCCTTGTAATCCCAGTATCTCAGGAGACTGAAGCAGGAGGATTATAACTTTGAGGCCAGCCTGGGCAATTTAGCAAGATCCTGTCTCAACATAAAAAATTAAAAGGACTGGGGATGTAGCTCAGTAGTAGTGAGTTCCTGGGTTAAATCCCCAGTAGTGCAATTAAAAAACAAACAAACACAAAACTAAATTCCTCTGGCTATCTTTGTGTATGTGGTAAAATATACATAAGATTTATCATTAGTACATTCACAGTATTGTGCAACTAACACCACTAATTCCAGCACATTTCCTTTACTTCCAAAAGGAAATTCTGTACCCATTAAGTAATTACCCTTTATTCCCTCTTTCCCCTAGCCCTAGGTAAACTCTGATCTGCTTTGTGCTTTATAGATTTGCCTGTTATAGAGATTTCATCCAACTAGCTTTCAGGTCCTTCAAATCTTGTTAAACTGCCCAGGCTGGCCTCTAACTTGTAATTCTTCTACCTCAGTCTTCTAAGTAGCTGGGATTACAAATGTGTACTACTGCTCCTGAAAAGTTAAAGAATTAAATGAGCAGAAATAATTTTTGAGACTTGCATTATTAATGATGGTAAAATCTATATAATAGAATGCTACTAATTTTTTAAACTAAATTTATTTATATGTGACTGCATGACCAATATGGTTCTGCAACATGTACACTCAGAAAAATGAGAAATTATATCCCATCGATGTTTGATATATCAAAGTGCATAAATGCAATCTACTGTCATGTATAATTAATTAAGACATAAAAAATTTTAAAATTTTTATTTTAATAAAATAAAACTGTACATATTAATGGAGTATACAATGTGATGTTTTGATACATGTATACAATGTGTAATGTTTAAGCCAGGTTAAATAAATCTATCTCCTCTAATGCATATCATTTCTTCATGATAAAAACATTCAAAGTCCTTGATTTTTACCTTTTGAAATATACAGTGTATAATTGTTTTTGGAGTCACCCTGCTATGCACTAGTACACCAGAACTTTATACTCCTATCTAATTATAACAATATCCACTGTGAAAATCTCCAGTTTCATCCATGTTGTCACAAGAATTTCATCTTTATTATGGCTGAATAGTATCACATTGTGTATACGTGCCGTATTTAATTTATCCATTCATCAGTGGATGGAAACTTAGTTTGTTTTTGTTTCTGTTTCTTAGCTATTGTGCATAATGCTGCAATGAACATGGGAGGGCAGATATTTAACATACTGATTTCATTTTCTTTGGATACAGATCCAGTAGTGGGATTGCTGGGATATATGGTATTCTAACTTAAATTTTTAGGAACTTTCAAAATGTTTTCACTAATGGCTATGCTAATTTACATTCCCACCAATCTCCCATTCTGTAGGTTATCACGTCACTCTGATGGTTGTTTCCTTTGCTGTACTATTTATTTTTTTATTTATTTATTTTTGCCCTTTATTTATTTATTTATTTATTTATTTATTTATTTATTTTTGCCTTTCTATATTTTTGGAGTCTTGTCCAAAGAAATCCTTGCCTATTCCAATGTCCTGAAGCATTTTCCCTGTGTTTTTTCTAGTAGTTTCATAGTTTCAAGTCATACATTTAAGTCTTTAATTTATTTTGAATTGATTTCTGTAACTGGAGAGAGATAGGAGTCTAGTTTCATTCCTGTACGTGTGGGTTTCTGGTATGGTTTGGATATGAGGTGTGCCCCCAAAGCTCCTGTTTTAATGCAGGAATACTTGGAGTTTATGTAAAGTGACTGGATTGTGAGAATAGTTTACAATCAAACCAACTGGGTGGCAACTATAGGCAAGGGGGCATGACTGGAGAAGGTAGGTCACTTGGGGTATACCGTGGAAGGGTTCATCTTCCCTGAGGCCCGTTCTCCTTTTTCTCTCTGCTTTCTGGCCACTTTAGTAGAGCAGCATTCCCTTTACCACACCCTTTCACCACAATGTTCTGCCTCACCTTGAGCCCAGAGTAACTGAGTTGGTCCACCAGAGGCTGAACCTCTGAAACTGTGAACTAAGATATTTACTAACGTTCCCAGCACCATTTATTAAAAATACTATCATTTTTCCAATTCATATTTATAGCATCTTTGTTGAAAATCAGTAGATGAATGAGTTTTCTTCTAAGATATCTATTATTTTCTTCTGGACTATGTGTCTGTTTTTAATGTCAATATTATGCCATTTGGATTACTATAACTTTGCAGCATATTTTTTAGTATATTTTGAAGTTAGGTAGTATAATGCCTTTTGCTTTGTTTTTTTCTCTTTATTAAATTATTTATTCTAATTGTTATATATGACGGCAGAATGCAATTCATCTCATTATATATGAAGAGCACAATTTTTCAAGTCTCTGGTTATACACAAACTATTTTCACACCATTCGTGTCTTCATACGTGTACTTAGGGAAATGATATCTAACTCATTCCACTGTCTTTCCTACTCCCATTCCCCTTCCCTTTCATTCCCTTCCCTTGCTTTGTTCTTTTTGTTCAAGAGTGCTTTGGTTATTCAATTCTAAAAGATCCTATCTAAAATATGTTTTTAAAAGATTATATAAGGAACAGAATGCTAAAATCCATCTTCACCTTGCCCACAACAAAACAAATGTTGTAGTTTGAGAAAACCAGAAATAAATCAATAAATTAGCAGAGGTTACTATGAGAACAATGAGACCTCCTGAGGTAAATTACTCTAAACTTAATGAATTTTTCTTACAGTATAAATACTAGGGGTAAATATCATATACAACCAAAAGAAATTTTTACCTGATTTGGGACTCTGGAGTTTTACGTTCTAAAAGAACAAAAGAAAAGTGAAAGAATTATTTATTTATATAAATAAATATTATTTATTTATATATACACACACACACATTATACAAATTCAAAGCAATAAATGGCATTTCTGTAAATTATTTTTCAAAATATATCTATAGAGGTGAAATGTAGACCAAATTTTTCCTAATTCATAAGTGTGCTTCAGTACACAGTTTTATATAAAATTTTACATATTTTTTTCTTATATCACATGGCAATTAGTCAAACATTGATCCCCTTCTGACTTATTTCTTTCCTACTAAAACACTTTCTTGAAAATTTACTTGGAAGTAAGTTGTTGAAATTGTAATCACTTCATGACATTAGAAAAGGAGTGATTGTTCTTTACTCTGAGAGTTAAGATAAAGACCATTACTTGTGTACATATTATTAACATTAATAACAACAGTTACTAGTACATTAAAATTATAATTTAAGAGGTATAAAATATATTACCTATCATCATTGTAATGTAGGAACTTTTAAGTGTTGAGTTAGTTACTTTTTTATTTTTGCAATTTTAATATTGTTGGTTCAAAGAATATACAGAAATGCATAGCAGATTGTTAGAAGTGTAGATTTTTTTTCTTCCAGATGCAGGAAACATATTCCAAAAGGTCTATCTTAAATAATATGTACACATGTCATTTTATTTATTTATTTTTTTTTTTTAATATTTATTTTTTAGTTCTCGGCGGACACAACATCTTTGTTGGTATGTGGTGCTGGGGATCGAACCCGGGCCGCACGCATGCCAGGCGAGCGCGCTACCGCTGAGCCACATCTCCAGCCCCACACATGTCATTTTAAAAATTACTCTTTATAATGTTATCAAAACTAACATGATACAGACTATGAAAAAGCTACCATCATATAAAATATTTCTTTGCCTTAACTTTAAGAACCAGCCCAAATATTTCTTCTTTCACTGTCTTCTTGATCACTTCCAACCTGAAAGTATCTTCTATGCTTTGAATCTCCTTATCTTTTACAGAATATTGATTATATTTATCTTGCTATAATAAATATAGATAAGATGAAGTCTTATGTATATATCCTGTATCTCAACTTCAAGTTTCTTAAGGTCAATAATTGTGTCTTACACATTTTTCTTATTCCTCACATCCTCCAGAACATTGTATTTAATGTCTACTTAAGAGAATGATAGGTGCATGGAATGAAATTATAGTCTGTTCAATCTACATGAACCAAATCAGAAAAAAAGTTATTGACCTTGCTTGGCCTAAGTCTCACAGAGTCATCAAGTGTCTTTGATTCAGATGTTCCACTCCATTCCAGTGAGGTTCCAGTTTTCACCTTCACAGTTGGAGATGAGGATGTGGGAGCACTCGTTGAGAATTCGCCTAGAAGAAAGTGAATATGGCCCAATTCTTAGGAGTGGTACTCTTCTTTGAGAAATCAAATGTTTTGCTGGGTGTCATAGCACACACCTATAATCCCAGTGGCTGAGAGTTGAGGCAGGAAAATTGTAAGTTTGAGGCCAGTCTCAGCAAATTAGCAAGGCCATAAGCAACTTAGTGAAACCCTATCTCAAAAATTCAAAAGGACTGGAAATGGATTGGGGTTGTGGCTCAGTGGTAGAGTGCTTGCCTAGCATGTGAGAGGCACTGGGTTTAATTCTCGGCACCACACATAAATAAATTAAAGGTCCTTAGACAACTAATATATATATATATATATATTTTTTTTTTTTAAGGGGGATGGGGAAGCTGGGGATGTAGCTTGGTGGCAAAGCACCCTGAGGTTCAATCCCAGGAACAACAACAACAAAATGTTGCTCATCAGTAGTACACAGAACACTGAAGAGAACTGAAAAGTAGCACCATATTATATACTTATTCAACTGTACTCACCTGCTTCCTCTACTACAATAAAAGACTCAGGTGTCCGTTCAGGAAGTGGAGGGGGGATTTCATCATCCATTCTAGGAAAAGTTGCTATCCAAAATGTCAGAAATACAATCACAAGTTTTAATAAGAACAATTCAAAGGAAATTCTTTTATTATAACCTAATGCTAAACATAAATTTAATAGAATTTATATTTAAATTCCATTAAAGCACTAATAACTATCTAGCTGGTATTTATTCACTCAAGGATAAAAGCAGCAGAACAAATTTGCTTTAGGTACAAACCCAGGAAGTTTTTACTTATTCTTCAATTTTTTTTTTATTTATTCTAAAAGCCCAAAAGTATTTTTGATTGAGTCACTAAGAATTAGGATGCTTTGGACTGGTTTCTGCATAACTCTTTCCTCTTTTTCTTTTCTTTTTTTATATTGAATACATAATAAAGTAAGCACTTTGACAAGCTGAAGATTCCGTTATACAGCAGATAAAATTATAAAGATTTTAGTATGCCTTCTTTATTCCACACAAAATCCCAAGAATATGGATGTTTTTCCTTTTATTTCTTTTTTACAAAACAAAGGTTTTACAGAAAATTTTAAGTTCTATTATAAGAAACTGCCACCAGATGGCATATGTGTCAATGTTGCTACAATCCTTGAAAATAAGGATTTTTTTTTTTTGGTTTTTTTTTTTTTAATGATTATGATGATCTGAGAAATCTTAGGTATTTTGGTTGTATAGAAAAAGAAGAAACGCTTAAATTATAAAACAAGATCAAAGTATATAAAGTAATCAAAGAAGAAACTTCCTAGAATTCAGATAAAATATTTTTGCAACAAAACTACAAATAATCTAACATCTATCTATAGAGGAACACTGTACATGGGCTGGTAGTGTAGCTCAGAGGTCAAGACCTGGGTTTCATTCCTGGGACCAACGAAAAGAAATTTTAGAATAAAGGATGTCATAAAACAAAACTTTTTCTCTACTAAGTAGAATGTTCTTAGTAAATTATTTGATGGTATGCTTAAGAGAATTAAAATTACTCTTTACTTTCCCTCACCTGTTTTCACATCAAATTATTATAACCCGAGCTGGAGATATAGCTCAGTGGTGAAAAACACGCATAGCTTGTCTGAGGCTCTGGTTTCAATCCCTAGTAATAATTATAATAGTTTCTTAGCAGGATCTTCACTTCTACTTTCAGATGAATCCATTAAACAAAACAATATATATAATATGCAGAATCCAGAATTGTAAAACAGATAAAATATGAAAGTAAAGGTGTGTCCTAAGATAAAAGTTTTACACAAAATACCAAGCAGATATTCGCATCTATTAAGTTATTACAAAAGGGCAGGAAATCAGGTCCTCCCCTTTCAACTCCTGCAGGAAAAGAATTGAATGCTTTAACAATATGTTAAACTCATTAGAGCAATATGATTGTGCAACACAACTTTCGGATGACATGTGATACTGCTGATCAGATATTTTCCACTGTTCTTTGGAAGCTGTTTATGTGTATTAACCGTGGGCCTTTGATAATTTCTAGGAATGAGGATTGCCTCCTTCAGGAGTTCTCTTGTTGACTCAGATCCTTTATTAGATCTGAGTGCCTTCTCTACCACCTGTTTCATAGAATACTACATTTGATACGTTTTCAGCTTATCACATTGTTAAAATACTCTGGAGTTTATTTCTTTAAAGATGAGAAGAAGAAAAAGAAGCAGAGGAAGAGATGGGATAGGATGAGAAGAAACCAAATATTCTGTAGAGCAAAGTGAAATCTAACAGGCTACAAAAACTTTAAAAAGTAACTTACCCACTGTGATTGCTTCTTGTTTCAGTGATGGAGAAGAATTGATCAGAGGATTCAATGCCAAAGAATCATATGAATTATAATAAGAAAAAAGGGTTGAAGAGGATGTTGGCAATGAAGAAGAAGGCAAAACAGTTACATCTTGCTTTTCAGGTAAATCAAGGGACATTTTAGAGTCAGAACTACTTGGAGGCAATGATGAAAAATAAGGATCTTCCACCAAAGACATATAAGAACAGACACCAAATGCACTGGAGTCATGCTGCTTTTCATTAGAGGCATTACACATTTGGTGCTTAGAGTTATGTGGCAGTGAATAATTCAGTTCTTCTGAAGAAACGTGCATCACTCTTTGAGACTGCAATTTGACAAGATGAGAATCATGAGGTTGAGTTTCCAAATATGAAAAGGTTTCCTGAATGTTCAACTCCTTGCTTTTTCTCTGCTGTGTGAATTCAAAGGGAGTTGATTTGGTCCGTGTTATTGGCCCCTTTGAATTAAAACCCCTTCCTTCTGCATTTACAGGCTTAGCATTAGAATAAGCCCCAAACAAACTGGAGCTGAAGTCCAAACTTTGATGCTTGTGAAGGGGTTCCCCAACTATTGGTAATGGCTTAGTCTGCCATTTCGTGGTTGTGTCAGCATTTTTGTTACAATCATAATTTAACTCCAAAAAGTCAAAAGAAGGGCTTGACTTAGCAAAGTGCAAAGTGAAATCTTCTTTTGCACTTATTTCAGAAGCCCTAAAGTTGAAGGAAGAAGCTTCTGCAATTTCTTCCTTTGTCCTTTGTTTGCTCTGCTGTTTCATCATTTTCTCTTCTTTTATGGTGCTGAAAAAAAAAAAAAAGTAATGACAATGTCATGCCTCAAAGAGGGCTTTTCCCAATGTAACAATGAAGTACAAGCATGATATTCTTCTCCCAATTAGTCAACATTTGGGTATGTAAAATTGTACTCACCATTCTGGTAAATTAGGGAAACAAGAATTTGTTTGTTGAGTAAGATTTTGTTCAGGAATGAAGTACACTGCTTGAATCTTAAAGAAATAAATCAGAGATGGTTTTTTAGTAAGGCCATGTTCATGAAATATTTTAACATTCAGAGGACCAAGAAGTAATTTTTCAGGAAATATAAAAATCTAATTCGTGAAAGATTTAGATGAGCTTCTGAAATATTGAACCCAGCAAAAACTTGTTCATATACTGAGATTAAAAGTATCAGAATAGGTCTGGGATTGTGGTTCAGTGGTAGAGTGCTTGCCTAGAACATATGAGGTACTGGGTTTGATTCTCAGCACCACATTAAAAAAAATGAATAAATAAAGGCATAAAATACATTTTTTAAAAAAGTATTAGATAAAGGATAAATTTACTAATAGTATCATCTTTTCAAACACAAGAGTTTTAAAATGTGGGCTGGGGATGTGGCTCAAGCGGTAGCGCGCTCTCCTGGTATGCGTGCGACCCGGGTTCAATCCTCAGCACCACATACCAACAAAGATGTTGTGTCTGCCAAGAACTGAAAAATAAATATTAAAAATTCTCTCTTTCTCTCCTCTCTCACTCTCTATTAAAAAAAAAAGAGTTTTAAAATGTTCTTAGGGGTAACTTCAATCTTTAGAACATTCTAACTTCAGAAATTTTAGCATGTCAATCAATTAATAAGTGCTTATTAGGTCCCTGCATCTATCTCAGCTTGTTTACTCTTCCTTCTCATTTGCTCCAGGTATAATGGTCTGCTTGCCATTCCTCACATGCCAAATTTATTTCCAGTCCAATGCTTTTACACTTAGTATTCCCTCTGATTTACACACTCTTCTTCCAGATTTTGCATGGTTGCCTCTTTCTAAGTAATTGGTTCTCTGCTTAAATGTCATCTACATAAGGAAATTGTCCCTGAATACTCAACCTAGAGTCATATTCCCATACCTATGTAGCCACTCTCAATCTTTATTTTGTTAGAAATTAAGAAATTTGTTACTGGGGCTAGGGTTGTGACTCAGCGGTAGAGCATTCGCCTAGCACATGCAAGGCCCTGGGTTCAATCCTCAGCACCACATTAAAAAAATAAATAAAATAAAGATACTGTGTCCAACTACAACTAAAAAAATAAATATTTTTTTAAAAAGAAAAAGATGAGGTAGAGAGAGAAGATGGGAGGGGAGGGAATGGGGGATAGTAGAGAATAGGAAAAGCAGCAGAATACAACAGACACTAGTATAGCAATATGTAAAACAGTGGATGTGTAACTGATGTGATGCTGCAATCTGTATACGGGGTAAAAATGGGAGTTCATAACCTACTTGAATCAAAGTGTGAAATATGATATGTCAAGAACTATGTAATGTTTTGAACAACCAACAATAAAAATTTTAAAAATAATAAATAAATAAATAAGAAATTTGTTACTGTGATTCATGGACTCTTAAGGTACCATTGATTAGAAAGTATATGCTGATTTCATGGATGGAGTTAGAGAATATCATGCTAAGTGAAGTACACTAATCCCAAAAAAACAAAGGCCAAATGTTTTCTCTGATACGTGGATGCTAATCCATAATGGGGGTGAGGCATGGGATGAGTAGAGGAACTTTGGATGGGGCAAAGAGGGGTAGGGCATAGGGTAGGAAAGATGGTGGAATGAGATAGACATCATTACCCTAGTTACATGTATGATTGCACAAACGGTGTGACTCTACTTTGGGTACAACCAGAGAAGTCAAAAATTGTGCTCCATTTGTGTACAATGAACCAAAAAGCACTCTGCTGTCATGTATAACTGATTAGAATAAATAATAAAGTATATGCTGATTTCAGACATATGAAAATGTAAAAAAAAAAAATACTACTTGCTATGGGTTTGTGTCACCTCAAAAGGTATGATGAAATCTAACCCATGATATCTGTGAACATGATCTTATTTGGAAATAAGGTCTAAACAGATTGTAATTAGTTAAGATGAGGTCTGATACAGGCAAAGATTGGAGTATGTTATCTAAAACACAATGAATGCAAAGGATTGCCAACAAACAGAGAAACAAAGAAAATGCAAGAAAGACTCTTCCCCTAGAGCTGTTAGAGCCTAGATCTGATGACACCGAGATTTCAGACTTCTAGCCTCCACAACCATTAGAAAATAAATCTCTGTTGTTTTAAGTGCCTCCTATTTGTAATACTTATTATACCAGCCCTAGCAAACTATTGTAGAGACTTTCATACTCACTTTTAATAATGGATAGAAAGACCAAATTGAAGATTGGTAAGGAAATAGAGGACTTGAAAAACACTGTAAGCTAAAGAGACATAACAAGCATATATAGAATACTCCACCCAACAGCAGCAGAATACATATTCTTCTCAAGTGCAGAGAACATTCTCCTAGATAGGCCATATGCTAGACCACAAAACAAGTTTCAACACATTTTTAAAAGACTGCAATCATACTTTCTTAATCACAATGAAATGAAACAAAACTAGAAATAACACAAGGAAAACCTGAAAATTCAATATTAACACAATTAATGGATTAAACAAGAAATCTCAAAGAAATTAGAAAATACCTGAGACAAATGAGAACAAAAGACAACTAAAGTTATAAGAAACAGTGAAATCAGTGCTAAAAGGAAAACTTAACAGCTGTAACTGAATACATTAAAACAAAAAGATCCCAAACTATAGCCTTTTATAAGGAACTAGAAAAAGAAAATTAAATCAAACCAAAGCTAGCAGAAAGAAGGAAATAGTGAAGATTAAAATGGGAGATAAATGAAATGAAGACTAGGAAAAGACAGAGAACAAATCTAAAAGTTTGTTCTTTGAAAAGATCAACTAAATTATCAAACCAAGATTTAGTCTTTGGAAAAAAAGACTCAAATTACTAAAAGTCAGAAATGAAAATGTGGACATTACTACCACTTTTACAGTAATAAAAAGAATTATAAGAGAATGTGATGAACACTTGTACATCAACACATTGGATAACCTAGATAAAAATGGGTTTGCCAATCTACCAAAACTAAAGAAAAATTGAAAATCTGAATAGACCTACAACCTACAACCTCCCAACAAAGAAAAGTCTAGTAGCAAAAGGCTTCTACCAAACTTTAATACCAATCCTCCACAAATTCTTTCAAAAAATTGAACAGCACCTGTCCTAACTCATTCTATGAACTTAGTATTTGCCTGTTACCAAAGCCAGACAAGAGAATACTCCAAGAAAAAGAAAATTACAAGCCAGGTACAGTGGCATATCCCAGTAATTCCATCAACTCAGGAGGTTGAGGCAGTGTCAGCAATTTAGCAAAATTCTGTCTCAAAAAAGAAAATTTAAAACGGTTGGGGAAAACTCAGTACAATCCCCAGTATGGAAAAAAAATAGTATCCTTTATGAATATTGATGTTAAAGTCCTCAACAAAATATTAGCAAACCAAACTCAACTGCATAATTTAAGGATTATACACCATCACCAAGTGGTATAAACTCAACTGCATAATTTAAGGATTATACACCATCACCAAGTGGTATTTATTCTCAAAGCAAGGATAGTTCAACATGAAGAATTGATATAATTCATCACAATAATAAGATAAAAGGAAAAACCCCACATGATCATCTCAATTGATGCAGAAAAGTCTAAGATAAAAATACTTATCAAACCAGGAATATAAGAAAACTTCATGGACTTGAGATGTAGCTCAGTGTGAGAGTGTTTGCCTACAATGTATGAAGCTCTGGGTTTGATCCCCAGTGATGCAAGAAAAAAAAAGGAAACTTTCTCAACACTATTAATATCATATACAAAAATGCACAGCTAACAATATATTCAATGATGGAAGACTCAAAGCTTTACAAGCCCTAAGAACAGAAGCAAGACAAGGATGTCAGTTTTGCCACCTATATTCAACATGTATTGAAGTTGTAGAGTTCTAAAGTTCTAGCCTAAGCAATTACAAAAGAAAAAAAAATGAAAGGCATCCAAATTGGAAAAGAAGAAGTAAAATTATCTTTATTTTCAGATACGATCTTCTGTCAGGAGGATTACACCAAAAACCTGCTAGGGGTGGGTGGGAAGAATAGAGGTATTTTGGACTAGGCGGGAATTTAGAGAAGGGAGGGATCATGGGGACAGGAATCAGATATTAATACCCTATGTGTATATATGGTTACATGACCTGTGTAACTCTACATCAGTACAACCAGACAAATGAAAAGTTATGCTCCATTTATGCATGATGTGTCAAACAAAATGCATTCCACTGTCACATATAACTAATTAGAACAAATAAAAAAATTTTAAACCTGCTAGAGCTAATAAATTCAGTAAAATTTTCAGGATATAATATCAATGTTGCATTTCTATATGTACTAGCAATGAACCATATAAAAAGAACATTAAGAAAATAATTCTATATATGACATAAAATAAGATACTTAGGTATAAATTTAACCAAGGAGGCAAAAAACTTGTACACTGAAAACTAGAAGGCATTGCTGAATGAAATTAAACAAAATATAAATATATATTCCATGTTCATAGAGTAGAAGCCTTTACACTCTTAAGGTAACAGTATTACCTAAAGTAATCTATAGGGTCATTGCAATGCTTATCAAAAGCCCAGTGGCAAGGTTTAAGAACTCATATTTCCTCATTTCAGAATTTGCTACAAATCTACAGTAATTAAAACACTGTGGGCCAGCCATAGTGGTACATGCCTAAGGCAGAAGGATTAGAGGCCAACCTGAGCAACACGGCAGGACTCCAACTCCAACCAAAACAGTGTGGTATTGTTGTAGGATGGACTATAAACCAATGTAATAGAACAGAGAGCCTAGAAATAAACCCTTAATTATGTGGGCAAATGATTTTCAACAAAGGTGCCAAAATCATTCAATGAAGTATAAATGGTTCTAGGAAAACTAGATATCCAAAAGAATGAGGTACCTTCAAAATATACAAAAGCATATCCAAGAATTAACATGAAATTTATCAAAGATAATTATGTATGGCATGTACATCTCTGTAAGAGCTAAAATGTTAAACTGGAATCTTTTTTACATAATGGATTTGACCATGATTTCTTGTATATGACACCAAAAGCACAACAACGAAAGAAAAATAGACAAATTTAACTTCATCAAAATTTAAAACTTTCATGTATCAAAGGATACAATCAAGCTGAGTGCAAGGGTGCATGCCTGTAATCTCTGCAATTTGGGAGATTTGAGGCAGGAGGATCACGAGGTCAAGGCCAGCCCCAGCATCTTAGTGAGACTTTGTCTCAAAAAATAGAAAGGGCTGAGGATGTAGCTACGTGATAGAACACCCCTTGGTTCAATCCCCAGGACCACTTTTTTTTTATTAAAAAAAAAAAAGGAAAAATGATTGGAAAGAGGGGCTCACAACAGAGTAAAAAGGCAACCCACAGAATAGGAGACAATATGTGTAAATCAAATATATGATTCAGGGTTAATAGCCAGAATAGAGTACTCCTAAAAGTCAACAACAACAAAATAAAAACCCGATTCAAAAATGCATAAAAGACGTGAAGGGATTTTTTTGAAGAGATATTTTTCCAAGAAGACATACAGCAGAGGATGCAGTTTAGTAGTAGAGTGCTTGCCTAAAAGACCCTGGGTTCAACCCCCAGGACTAAAAAGGAAAGAATCAGTGTATTTCATGTGAATTACCAAGAAGAGATACAGATGCACAATAAGCATACAAAAGATGCTTAATATCACTAATCATTGGGAAAATGCAAGTCAAAACTACAATAAGATACTACTTCACTCCCATTAGGATGGCTATCATACAAAAGAAGGTGAAAAAAAAAAAAACCAGAAAATACCAAGTATTTTTTTTATTATTTTTTTTATTGGTTGTTCACAACATTACAAAGCTCATGACATATCATATTTCATACATTAGATTGAAGTGGGTTATGAACTCCTAATTTTACCCCAAATGCAGATTGCAGAATCACATCAGTTACACATCCACAATTTTACATAATGCCCAATTAAATACCAAGTATTGATATAACCACTTTGTAAAGTAGTAATAGAGATTTCTCAGAAGAATAGGAATGGGCCCACCATATGACCCAGCTATCCCCTCTTTGGTATTTATCCAAAAGAACTAAAATCAGGGGCTGGGGTTGTAGCTCAGTGGTGGAGTGCTTGCCTTGCATGTGTAAGGTACTGGGTTCAATCCTCAGAACCACATAAAGATAAATAAAGGTATTGTGTCTATCTACAACCAAAATTTTTTTAAAAAACCTACTATATACTATAGTGATATGTGCATACCAATGTTTGTTTATAGCAGCACAATTCACAGCAGCCAAGTTATGGGAACAGCCTAGGTGTCCCTCAGTAGACAATTGGATAAAGAAAATGTGGTATATATACACAATGGAGTTATACTCAGCCACAAAGAAGAACGGAATTGTGTCATTTGCCAGTAAATGGATGGAACTGGAGAATATAATGGTAAGTGAAATAAGCCAGAAACAGAAAATAAAGGGTAAAATGTTTTCTCATAAATTTGGAATCTAGAGAAAAATAAGAAAAAATTTAAAAGGTGAGTGGGGGTCTCACGAAAATAAAAGGGAGAACTGTGGGATAGAGGAAGGGGGAGCAAAGGGGAGGGAGGAGGGATGGAAAAGGGAAGGAACAGCAGAATGAAATTAACCAAAACTATGTCATGTGCATGTATAAACATATCGCAATGAATTCTATTTTTATGTATAACTGTATTGCACCAATTTAAAAAATACCAAGTATTGGCAAGGATATAGAGAAAGCATAAAGTTTGTGTACTACTAGAGGAAATGTAAATGGTACAACTTCTGTGAAGAACAGTATGGTGGTTCCCCAAAAAACTAAACATAAAATTACCATATGATCCAAAAATTCCACTTCTGAGAATTGAAAGCAGGGACATGAGATATTTGTACACCCATATTTATAGCAGAATTACTCATAACTGCCAAAATATGAAAGCAACTCAGCTGTCCATCAGTGGATGAATGGAAAAATAAAATGTGGTAAACAATGTAATATTGTTCAATCTTAATGAGAAAAGAAATTCTGACATGTGCGGATAACCTTAAGGACATTAGGCCATGTGAAGTAAGCCAGACACAAAGGTAAAGTTCATTCCTTTGAGATACCTACAGTAGTTGAATTCATAGAGATAGAAAGTAGAATTTTGGCCAGGTTTGGCCTATAATCCTTGTGGTTCAGGAAGCTGAGGCAGGAGTATGACAAATTCAAGGCCAGCCTCAACAAACTTAGTGAGACCCTGTCTCAAAATAAAAAATAAAAGGAGGATCAGGGATGTAGCTCAGTGGTAAAGCACTCTTAGGTTCAATTCCTGACACACATACTCCAAAAAAGAATGTAGAATATTGGTTTCTAAGAGCTAGTGGGAGGGGAGAATGGGCAGGTATTGTGTACAGAGTTTCTGTTTAGGATGATGAGAAAATTCTGGAAGTAAAGAGTGATGATGGTCACACAAATTGTAAATGTATTTGATACTACTGTACTGTACGTTTAAAAATGGAAAACTGAAATGATGTATTTACCCCAATAAAAATATTAATTAGAAAATGTCTCCTTTTCCATTTCCTGGTGTACAAACTATATAAAATTGAAGTTAATTCTTCCTTAAACATTTGGTAGAATTCTCTGATGAAACTTGTGAACCTGGAGATTTCTTCTTGGAGAGTTTTTAAATTATAATTTAATTAATTATTAAGAACTATTCAAGTTATGTCATACTGAGTGAGTTATGGTAGATTGTATTTTTCAAGGAAGTAAGCCATTTTGTCCAACTTTTCAAATATCTGTGTGTACAGATGTTATACTATTCTTTTATTATCCTTATAGTATCTGCAGGATCTATACTGATAGTCCCATATCACTTCTGGTATTGGTAATTGTTATTATTTCCCTTTTTATCTTTGTCAGTCTTAGAGGTTTATCAATTTTATTGATGTTTTCAAAGATTCACTTATTTCTCCATTTTGGGGGGTTTACTGATCTTCTCCATTATTTTTCTTTTTGTTATGTTTTCAATTTCATTGATTTCTACCCACTATTATTTCTTTTTCTATATTCTTGAAATGAGAGCTTAGATTATTGAATTGAAACTTTTAAAAAATATATTTTTAGTTATAGATGGACAAAATACCTTTATTTATTTTTATGTGGTGCTGAAGACCGAACCCTGTGCCCCATATATGCTAGACAAGTACTGTACTTCTTTTTTTTAAAATATTTAATCACAATACCTTTATTTCACTCATTTATTTTTTATGTGGTACTGAGGATCGAACCCAGGGTCCTGCACGTGCAAGACGAGCACTCTACTGCTGAGCCACAACCCCAGCCCCAAGTACTGTACATCTAAGCCACAACCTCAGCCCAAATTGAAACTTTTATTAGTTTCTAATATGCACAAATCCCAGTGACTCAGGAGGGTGAGGTATGAAGATTGTATATTTGAGGCCAGCCTAGGCAAGTGTCTAGACCCTGTCTCTAAAAGAATTAGAAGGGCTAAAATGTAACTCAGAGGCACAGTGCCCCTAGGTTCAATCCCCCGTACTGAAAAAAAATTTTTTTTTAATAAAACATAAATTTCCCTCAGTACTGTTGGAGCTCTATCCTATAAATTTTGATATGTTGTATTTTCATTTTTGCCCAATTCAAAGTGTCTTTTTCGAAAATTTCTGGCCAGGCACTGTGGCTCACTCCTGTAATTCCAGTAGCTCAGGAGGCTAAGGCAGGAGGATTGCAAGTTCAAAACCAGCCTCAGCAATAATAGCAAGGTGCTGAGCAACTCAGTGAGACCCTATCTCTAATAAAATACAAAAAAGGGCTGGGGATGTGGCTCAGTGGTTGAGTGCCCCTGAGTTCAATTTCTGGTACCCACCCTCAGTTTTTTTTCCTGAAGACTTTCTCTTTCTCACTATTTGAGGAGGCATCCTGGGAGTGTGCCTTTGACCTGCAACATACCATACCACATCTCTGTGAGAAAAGAGAAAGGCAAGCTGCAACAGCCATACTTCTGGATGTCCGTGACTTCTGCACCACTGTCCAGCTCTACAAAAATAACACTCTATGCCACCATAGTAGGCTAACTTTTTTTCTTTGGTTCCTAGGATTAAACCCAGGAGTGTTAACCACTGAGCCACATCCCCAGGCCTGTAGAGATGGCCTGGCTAAGTTGTCCAGGCTGGCCTGCAATTGCTGTAGTCCTCTTTGAGTCTCTCCTGAGTTTCTGGAGATTACAGGCTTGAGCTACCATTCCCAGCCTGGCCTGAACTAATTCTTCAGATGAAAATAAGACCAGCTTGTTGAATGAAAGGGTCAGGAGTAGAGGATAGAGAAAATCCTGTTCTCAGGGACCCTACTCTGCTCCCCTCCACCCAAACAGGACAGGCTGGAGTGAAAAGGGAATTAGGGAATTAGTTTCCCCTAGAGGCATTATTACCCTGCTGTGATACCTAACTCTAGCCTATTTTCTATATGCCTAATTTCTAACAGTCAATTGTTTTGGCATTAACGTTCCAATTTGGGGAATTTCCAGTCCTAACCCTTCAGCTACAAAGGGAATTCAGGGTTTTTACAAACTTTAGATGTTCTCTGGGTTCCCATGTGCCCTTGAGTCCGGTTACCCCAAAGGGGGCTAGGAATGTTTGACCTGGGACCTGCCAGAGGTTTAGCCATTGCTGAGATTTGCATGGGAAGATTGCTCAGTGCTAGGTCCAAGGGTGGGAGGCATCTGCCAAGGGAGAAGTGCTGTTTTGTCCCCAGCTATTTCTTTTCAGGGTGCTGGGGATGCATTTCTACACCTATACCTCAATCTAAGTAAGTGCTTTCTGTGTGAGCTATGTCTCCAGTCCTGTACATTTTTTGAGATCCTGACAGGTTGTCTAGGCTCTCTGCACTTGATTTATCTTCTAACCTCAGACAAGTAGTTGGCATTACAGTCATGTACTACAACCCAGCTGAACATCATCTTTAATAAACTGTTTTCTTGAAACAAAACAAAAAGACTTCCTCTTTAGCCCAAAGGATTATTAAAAGGGTGTGGTTTGGTTTCCAAATGTTTGGATGTTCTCTTGGTATCATCCTGTTACTGATTTCTAGTTTGATTCCACTGTGATCAGAGGATACATTCTCTGTGATTCCAATTCTTTTAAATTTTTGATATTTGTTTTATGACTCAGGATATTGTCTATGTTCAAGAGGCACTTTAAAAGAATGTTAATTTTTGTATTGTTGAATGGAATATTCTATGAGTACTAATTTGATCCTATCAGTTGATGGTGAGTTCTATATTCTTGATGATTTTCTGTCTAATTGTTCTATCAATTATGGAGGGGGGTTATTGAAATCTCTAATTATCTGTGTGGTTTCTCTTTTTAAAATATTTTATTAATTATTATTAATGGGCCTTTATTTATTTATTTGTTTATATGCAGTGCTGAGAATTGAACCCAGTGCCTCACGCATGCAAGGCAAGTGCTCTACTGAGCTACAACCCCAGCCCCCCTTGTGATTTCTTTATTCCTCCTTTTTCTTTACATATTTTGTTGCAGCTCTGTTGTTTGGTCCATAAAATTTAGGTCTACTACATATTTTTTTGTGGACTGCTCTTTTTTTTTTTTAATCATTATATAATGTCTTTTCCCGTCTCAATAATGACTTTTTTGGCTTTGGTCTACTTTATCTGATATTAATATAGCTATTCCTGCTTTCCTTTGACTTATGTTTATATGATATATCCTTTTCCTAACCCTTTCAGTCAACCTCTAGATTCAAAGTGAGTTTCTCATAGATAGCATATTTTTATTCACTCTGCAGCAAATATAAATTGGTATATTTAAACCATTTATATTTAATGTAATTATTGATGTGATTTGGTTTAATTCTGACATTTTATTTTGGTTTTCTATTTGTCTTCTGTTTCTCATTTCTCTCTCTCTTTTTTTTTCTTGAATTTTTCCCTTTCCTGAATCTTTTAGAATTTTATTTAATTTACCCGTAGTGGTTTTTTTCTTTTTCTTTTGTTTTGTTTGGGTACTAGGGATTGAACTCAGGGGCACTTGACCACTGAGCCACATCTCTAGCCCTATATTTTGTATTTTTTTAAATTTGGAGACAGGATCTCACTGAGTTGCTTAGCACCTCACTTTTGCTGAGGCTGGCTTTGAACGCGCAATCCTCCTGCCTCAGCCTCCCAAGCTGCTGGGATTACAGGCATGTGCCTCCAACACACGTCTAAATCAATCAGGATCACTCCAGGTGAATTTGGGCTGACTAAATACACAGACACAGGAAGTACATTTTTCTTTGGGATTATTCAGCAAAGCCTCTCTGCTTCGGCTCCCACAAGGGAGGCGAGGGAGGCAGACAAAAGAGGAGGAGGATGTTCTGAAGCCCCTTCCTATTGAGGGGAAGACACAAAGAGGAGGGGTCAGGTTTTGGGGTTGAGTCTAGCTTCCTGATGTCTTGTGGTGAGCAGATTGACCGACATCTTGGAAGGTCACACCCAACTCTGGCGCTATGTGGGATTAAAAGGCTGAGCGAGCGAAAAGGACACATAACGTGCACATCCCAGTTAGAGAGGCAGTGTCAGTCCAGTCCACTCATGTACTCATGCTCATAGTTCACACACACACAGCCCATGGTTGGCTCGCAACATGCCTACCTGTAGTGTTTTTAAGAGTGTGTGTATCTCTTTCTTTCTGTGTTGTTAGTGATTGAATTCAGGGTCTTCCTTGTGCTAGGTAAGAACTCTTAACAAAGACCTATACCCCCAGCCTGTATCTCTTTATATAGATTTTTTTAGTGGTGGCTCTAGGTATTTCATATATTACATGTATTATTTATGTTATATAATATGCAATGTTATATGTAAGTATGCTTGTATATACAGATATAGATATAAAATCAGTTTACTGGTGTTATCACTGTACCAGTTCAAGTATAGAAATCTTATCTCCTTTACCTTTCCTGCTACTATAATATAATCATCTTAAACATTTCTCCTAAGATATTTCAAACCACATCAGACAGCATTATATTTTTGCTTCAGTTGTCAATTGGCATTTGGCCAAATTGTAATAGTTTTATCTTAGAACTTCAACTAAGAAATCCTTTGTACATTTTAAAATATTCTCAAAATCTAATGATATAAGGAACTGATCAACAAAATAAAGGGACAACCTATATGAAATGGAAGGAAATATTTTTAAACCATAAATCTGATAAAGGGTTAATATCTAAAATATACAAGAAATTCATAAAACTCAATAACAAGAGAACAAACTGATTTAAAAATTTGTAAAGGACACGGAAAGGTGATTCTCAAAAAAACATTCAAATGGCCAACAGGAATATAAAAAATGTTAAACTTGCAAATTAAAACCAGAATGAGGTATCTTCTCATGCTCCTTAGGATGCTATTACCAGAAAGACAAGAGCTGGGGTATAGCTCAGTGGTGTATGCACAAGGCCATGGGTTCAATTGCTAGCACCCAGGGCAGGAGGAAAGATGAGAGAAGAAGTATTGGCAAGGATATGGAAAAAAGGGAACACTTATACAGTGTTGGTGGGAATGCAAACTAGTACATCTATTATAGAAAACAATATGAATATTCCTCAAAAAGTTAAAAATAGAACTACCAAAAATAGAACTACCATATGATCTGAGTATATCTAAAGGAATTGAAATCAGTATACTGAATAGATGTTTGTACTCCTTAGGTTTTTTTTTTTCAGCATTATTTACAATAGCCAAGATATGAATTTATCCTAAATGTCCATCAATGGATGAATAAGAAAATATGCTCATGTGCACAACAGAAAACTATTCTGCCTGAAAAAGAAGAAAATTCTGTCATTTGTGATGGAGACACAAATACTGCATAATGTCACTTACACGTGGAGTCTAAAAAAGTCAAACTCATAAAAGTAGACAGCACAATGCTGATTACCAGAGACTGGGGAAAGGGAGGTATTGTAGGGATGCTGGTCAATGGATGTGAAGTTTCAGTTAGAGAAGATGAATAAATACAAGATGGTGAATATAGTTAATTACAATATGTTGTACACTTAAAAATTGCTAAGAGCATAGATTTTTAAAGGTTCTCACCACAAAAAATGATAGGTCTGTTAATTAGCTTAAGTTAGTCATTCCACTATGTGTACATGTATTAAAACATCATGTTGTACACCACAAATGTAGAGAATTTTTATTTAACAATTTTTCAAACTTAAAATTTTTGATGGGAATCTACAAACAAAATAAAACTAGTGAGGCCATGACTTCATTTTATATTTGTCACTCATACTTCTAACTTGCCAACAACTGTCTAAAACATGGGATCACAATATATGTTTGCCCTGAGTAAGTAAACTGTTTTCTAACTTTAGCTGAGAACTGTAAATAATAAGTTAACCAAAAGATTAATTTTCTAAGTTCTTTTACCTCAAATTAATTTTTCCTTCACTAGAGATTTTCAGTGCAGCCCTATGCACACCTGATACTCTAATTTAGTTGACTGTAAATAGATAAATCATACAACTAACCTGAGAATGGAAAAAAATTACAAAGTATCCAATTTAAACTTTACCTCTCTCCCAGAGTATTTATCTCCAGTGGCATCCAGGTGTCTCTTAAATAATTCTACCACAGCATTGTAGACCAGTTCATACTGTTCCTGAAGAGCATCATAAACCAGAACAAATGAAGAAAACAAAAAATCTTGGTGAACTACAGAACAAGATTCCAGGAACATAAATACTCATCAAATATCAATATGGCAGACCTGAGAGGACCACCCAACATAATTTATTAAACTTAATAACAATGCCTTATGTTTATGTAGTGCATTTCAGATTTCAAAGCACATTTAGGCTACTAGAAATAGCTGAATATTTTACATCATTTTAGCTAATGTACAAGATCTTATGGCATATTTCTTTTATGTTTTAACCCCACTTTCTTACTTATCTTTCCTTCCATTATCATTTCTTCCATTATCATTCCTTTAATTCTGTTTTCTTTGCTCACAATTAAAAAATTTATTTCATCCTAGATGCATTTCATGTAAGCCACCTTTACTTTTCTGGAAAAAGGTAGATAACAGTTGGCATACAGAGAGAGAGAGAGAGAGAGAGAGAGAGAGCGCTAAAATATGTCTTATCTAACTTGACAATTGCTCTGTGAAGTAGGTAGGTTATTATGCCTATTTACAGACAGTTTGTCCAAGGTCATTCAGAAGTAATTTCTAGAACTTGGTTTAAAAACTGAATCAAGTTGCTGAAACTTTATCCTAGTAGAAATATCAAAGAAAAATAAATGTGTGAATAAGGCTTGGAAATTTGTGATTATAAAAGGATACCCATAGAGAAATGATACCTCTACTATTATAAGGTTTATGAATTTTCACTACTGAGTGTTTTCCTTTATGTCTACTCAACTGCTTTCTCTGATATATTACACAATCCCACTCAAATTAAAAAAAAAAAAACTTTTTCTAGAGGTACTTTTAGCAGGAAAACAATGTAGGGTCTTATATTACCCAACAGCTATGGTACACTCTCTTAATTTTTTTTTTTTAAGAGAGAAAAATCAAACAGGAAATACTCATCTGGCTACACTGCCATTTTGTGGTTAAAGTAATATCAGAAAAAGCAGCTATGACTGTTAAGATATTTGTTCAGCGAGTCATTGATAATGCCAAAATGTGAGGGCTTTTTCAGCTGTCTCTAACTCTTGAAAGTAGGGTCTGGACTTAGTGAGACCCTGTCTCAAAATAAAAAATAAAAAGGGCTGGGATATGGCTCCGTGGTTAAGTGCCCCTGGGTTCAATCTCTGATACCACACACACACACAGTAGACCTGGAGTAGAATTTTTCTAAAATGGGGTATGGTTTTATTAATTTAGTATTACAACTGGGTTGCATACTTCCTGTATTTTTATGGATCACCCTTCTTTCAAGTCTGACAGCACCAAACCAGCTAATGCTTTCATTTCACATAAACTTTCCCCTCATAGGTTGATTGTAGAAAACACCTACAGTCAACACATAAAAAAATATTTTTTTTCCACAAGCTATTAGTGGAAAGCCTGTGTGGGCCCAACAAATAGTTTTTTTCCTTCATATTTTCCCTTCAGTTCACAACTTCTAGATTAAAATTTCTAAACTGCCATTGTCAGTTGTTTTATCTTTAAATCTAGGTGCAACTTCATTTATAAGTGCTTGAAACACTTTGGGGTCTTCCTACTTCAAAGTAAACAATTATGCAAAAACAACCCTGGCATATACTAAACATCAATAAATATTTGATGAGTGAAAGAGTAAATGCTAAATTCCATCTTAAAGATGAGACCACTTAGAAATTACTGATACAGATTCATGAGTGAAATTAATATTGTAGTCTATGAAAGATTTGAGCTAGGAAGAGATCCTAATAGAGTAAACAAGCATGGGTAATCTGAGGGAGGGTTTAAAGATACATAATATAGTATGATTGCAATTATTTTTTTTAAGTATGCATACATTAAGGACTAGAAAAACAATAGAAAATGGTAACTATCTCTAGATAATATATATTATTATTATTATTATTTATTTTTTGTACTGAGGATTGAACCCAGGGGCACTGAAGCCACATCCCCAGTCATTTTCTACTTTTTTTTCATATTTATTTTTTAGTTGTAGGTGGACATAATAACTTTATTTCATTTTTATGTGGTGCTGAGGATTGAACCCAGTGCCTCACGTGTGCTAGGTGAGCGCTTCACTACTGAGCCACAACCTCAGTTCCCCTTTCCTACTTTTTATTGTGAGACAAAGTCTCACTAAATTGCTGAGGCTGGCCTTTAACTTATGATCCTCCTGTCTCAGCCTCCAGATAATAAATCCAGTGGGGACTATAGACATATTCCACTGTACCCTGCTAGAATATGATTGATTTTAATCTGAATTTTTGTGGTTTCCTAAAATGAACATTTAAACAGTTTAAATGTTACTACCTTCTAAACTAGAAATTATGATTCCTGGACTGGGGATGTGGCTCAAGCGGTAGCAGGCTTGCCTGGGTTCGATGCTCAGCACCACATACAAACAAAGATGTTGTGTCTGCCGAAAACTAAAAAATAAATATTAAAATTCTCTCTCTCTCTCTCTCTCTCTCTCTCTCTCTTTAAAAAAAAAACAAACAAACCTTTATGTACCTCACAGCCCCCACCAGCTATTTTTTTTTAAAAAAGAAAGAAATTATGATTCCCTGCTTTTCTATCATTTCAGAGATTACTACAAAATTTCTAGTTGACATGAAAGTCCCTTAATACATTCTTAATAAGAAATATAATAATGGCTTCTTAACATTTTCTAAAACGACAGTTAAATATGAGGAATGAAAATAATTTGACTCAGGATGAGGGATATAGAAAAAATAATGGGAAAAGAGAGAAGAGCATTTAGTAGCAAATTGGTGTTACAACAGCCAGTGGTTTGGGGATATCTTACCATTAAACACAGAAATGAAGCAAGACTCATAAATACATGTTCTGATCTGTTCACTATAGTGCATACCTGAGTTTGAACTAATGAAGGCCTCTGTGTTCTCATTTCCTGAATCAAACTGAAAACACTGAAGTTCTCAGGAATTATCTATTAAAAAAAAGAGGAAATATCTTATTCCTTTATATCCTTTGTTAACAAATCATTCCTACTCTTTCATAGTCTTGTACTTCTGTGACATCTGCTCTCTTACCGTGGGATAATATCAGAAAAAAATGCATTTTTAAAAAGAATATGGTTTCTCATCAGTTGCATCATGATTTAAAGACTTGTATTTTCCTTGGAAAAATTTTTAAAACAAGTTTAAAGTGAGTTCACATGGGGGTGATCAAATGACTGAAACTAAAGATACACGAGACAAGGCTCAGTAGATAAGCAAATATGAGAGTTTTATGAAATAAAAGAAATTAGCAGATGGATCTAAAGCCCATATTTTAAGTTTCCCATGTCCTAGTTGGTATTTATTAATTATTTATAAAGGGCTGTGGATGGGAATAATTGTCTATCATATGAAAAACCCTGGGTTTAATCCATGGTAGTGGAAAAAAATATTAAAGGGGGCCCAGGTGTGGCTCAGTGGTAGAGCACTTGGCTAGCATGTGTGAGGCACTGAGTTCAATTCTTAGCACCACAAAAAATAAATAAAAGTTAAAAAAATAAAGACTAAAAATAATAAAAGCTCAGTAAAGGTAAAGTGCCCTGGATTCAATCCCTAGATTCCCCCTTACCCCTCCCCCCAAAAGATTTTTTGGTTAAAATACAAATTTTGATTGTGATAAGTTGAGTCCATCATCCATCTGCTAAAGCAGTTTGGATGAAAAAAGGGCAAATAACTATGTAATTTGGGGCAGTGGTTCTCAAATTTTAGCATGCACATGAGTCACATGGAGCGTTTTCTAGGCTCCAACTCCAAAACTTCTGTGATCAACCCATGGTATAAAGCCGAAGTATTTATGTTTCTAATAACTTCTCAGATAATGCTGCTGTTTCTGTCTTGGCACACTTTGCGGTGCTGAGGATCAAACTCAGGGCCTCAAGCAAGCTAAGTACTGTGCCACTGAGCTACCCTCAGCACCCAGGACCATACTTTAAGAACGACCTACTTAGGAAATGATGTTTAATCATCTGACAAAATGGGTCTACATGTGAATTTTCCACAAAAGATGAATCATGAGAGTGTTTTGAAAAACCAACTATTCCTAAGTCTGAAAGCAATGGAGTAAGCAAACAGGAAGTTCATGCTGAAAGAAACTTACCCCATCTTTAAGCAACATCCATGTATAATCAATAGCACAAATAACACCTGTCCTTCCACAGCCAGCACTGAAATTAAAGATCACAGTTACACGTATACTTGTAGAGAGTGGATCATTGACAATAACCAGAAAATTTCAGTAGCAGATTTGAAAAAAGAAGAAATCTGAAGGCAATTAAATTTTTTAAACCCTACCATTTATCAGAGTATGTTTGCCATGCTACAGTGAATCTCAGGACAGGTCCTAGGCAACAGCCAAGAGTTACTAGAGCTATATTATTCACAAGTAACAGAAAAATATGACTTTAATGCTCCAATTGAATTTTATAGTTTTCTTCTGCTCTTGACCTTTTCCTTTGGATCATGGAGTCCTGGCCAGACTGACATTTGGTTCATTCTAAGTAGAAGGTTCATATCTGGCAACCTACCTGCAGTGAATGCATATAGGAACACTGTCATCCTCTTGGTAACAACGCATATCCCAGATGAGTTCAAGGATAGGGTCTATAGAAGAAGGCACATCGTGGTCTGGCCAATTCTTATAATGAAACTGGTAGATAGTTCGAGTTTCCTATAAGAAAAATAGCTAGAATAAGAGGAGAGTTCAAGGTTGGGACTTCACCTCATCCTACCAAAAGATTAGTCTACAAAGTTGCATCTATTTCTTCCTTTTGCAGTGTATTCTGTTTTATTCTCTATAGATCTTGAGTAACCAGGTTCCTTTGAGAACAATTAATATTACTTGAGGTCTCTTACTATTGCCTAATCCCCAATTGCCCCATACATAAGAGAGAGATTTTTTTAAAAAATGGTCCAGGGCTGGGGATGTGGCTCAAGCGGTAGCGCGCTCGCCTGGCATGTGTGTGGCCCGGGTTCGATCCTCAGCACCACATACCAACAAAGATGTTGTGTCCGCCGAGAACTAAAAATAAATATTAAAAAAAAATTCCCCTCTCTCTCTCTCTCTCTCCTCTCCCTCTCCTCTCTCACTCTCTGTTTTAAAATAAATAAATAAATAAATAATGGTCCAAACCAGATCTTCCCAAGTAGTACATCAGACATGCTGACATATTAAATCCCTTTACCTTTAGAAAGGCTGAGTAGGGCCTATGGCAGTCTGAGCTCTCAAATTTGGCCCCAGTCTATTCACTATTCAGCCTCTATTCATCATACAGATATTATCATTTTATGTGGATGTCATATGTAGACTAGATTGGGGAGCATTATATCAGAGGTCTCTTGAAAATAAAGAGTTTTTCAGGATACCAAAGACCCCACCGCTCCCCATAGTCTCATGTCTAGCCTCACTAACACTCATATGTATTTAGCTGCCTGATCTCTGTAGGCTTTTGAGTTTATCATTCATTTCTGTTCTATACTTACACTATTGAACTTGGCTTTTAGAGTCCTGATTATATAATCAGATTTCCTTTTTTCAGCTTCCTAAGAAAAAGAAGATTTAAAATATTGGCAATTTCAAAGACAAGCTGTCTGTAAGGTAGAATTTTGCTCAGCCATAATGGGAACAGGCATCATACTTACACAGGATATGGAGAAAGGGCCAAATTGCAGCTGCATCTCCCCTGGCTCAGCCCAGTAGCGCTCACACTTTTTCTGTTACACAAAGCACAATGCAGTGATTTCCTTCTTTATACTCTAGTTTGTTCTGGGAAATAAAACCCCAACCCTCATTCAGAAGCAGGTTTAGCTCTATGTCTTTCACCTTAGGTTAGACACTTCTAATCCCTTTGGGATTCAACCCCTACATCCATACTCTCATGAAATCTCCAAAGGATGGGAAGACAAACATTAAAGGATATAGAAATCATAGACTTCTTAGAAGTCTGAAAAAATAGAAATAGGGATCTATGATCTATTTTTAGTATTTCAAAAGAAATTATATGTTTACAAAAACAGTTACACAAGAAGTTTCCTTGGTTTTCATTAGAACTGCCAACTCTGAATGGCAACAGTATGTTAGAATAGTGATGTCCAGAAAAAAAATATGTGATTTTCTGATAACCACACTCAAAAATGAAAAAATAAGAAATTATTTTTAATAATATGTCTCAGCCCAGTGTTATACAAAATTTTTGCAGGGCACAGTGGTGTACATCTTTAATCCCAACAGCTCGAGAAGCTGAGGCAGGAGGATCACAAGTTCAAAGCCAGCCTCAGCAACTTAGTGAAGCCCTAAGTAACTTAGTGAAACCCTATCTCAAAATAAAAATTAAAAAGGAATGGAGATGTGTCTTAGTGGTTTAGTGTGTCTGGATTCAATCCCTAGTTAAAAAAAAAAATTCAACGTAATCAACAGATAATAGTAGATATTTAACCTTTCTTTCTTTTTAAATCTTCAAAATCTTGTAAATATACACAAGATTTTGAAGATTTAAAAAGAAAGAAAGTAATTTAATTAGGATGCTAACTTTTACTAGAAATATTTTCCTTCCACTTAGATTAAATAAAATTCACATTTGAAAAAGGTTCATATGCCCAAGTTGTTCCAATCATACTAACAACTTTTTCAGTAACTAAACTGAGTATTGTTTATAAATTTAAATCAATTAAAATAAAATAAAATAACTTAGTTCCTTGATCACACTAGCTATATTTTGATTGCTTAATAGCTACATGTGACTAGTTTATACAATTTTGGACAGCACAAGATTAGAAGCTCTGATTGGCAGTTAAAAATATCTGACTAGGGCTGGGGCTGTGTTAGCAGAGCACTTGCCTAGCATGTGTGAGGCACTGGGTTTGATCCTTAGCACCACATAAAAATAAACAAATAAAATAAAGGCATTCTGTCCATCTACAACTATCAAAAAAAAATCTGACTAACAGAAATGAGAAAGTGAGGGCTGGGGTATTAGCTCAGTGGTAGAGCATTTGCCTTGCATGTGTGAGGCACTGGGTTCAATTCTCAGCACCACATGTAAATAAATAAAATAAAGGTCATTGACAACTAAAAAAATATTTAAAAAAATAAATTAGAAAATGAATAGTTAGTTTAAAAAGCAAACATTGCTTTTACTTTAAAAGAGAAAGTCTACTGAGAAAATGGAGAAAAGGGGTTCTTAGGGGTGGATAAAACCCTATGAGTCGTATGGCATTCCCAAAGTGAAAACTAGGAAGATGACATGATTTTTACCTAGGCATACTTAAGGTCTGCTGCCAATTTTCCCTTTTTCCTTTACCTTCAGGTCAACAGGTACTAGAAAGTAACTCACCTTTCCCATTTCAAACTCCATACATGCCATTACAATGATCTGGAGAGATAAAATAGAAACTTAAAGCAGCCAGAGAGACAGAAAGGGCAGTTTAATATGTGGGTCTCAGTCAGAAAGCATTACTCACTGTTTTGCTTTGTTTTTTAACCAGAAAAGAAATTCTAATAACTTACATAAAATGTTGCTCTCACTCTTCCTTCTTTCTGTCCCCACTTCCCTTTTCTCTATTCAAATCAGAAAATTTGTCTTACCAAAAGCCTGTCAAGGTAGGAACTTTCATTTCCTTGAACAAGAATGACATTGTAATTTTAATAAAAGTGGTCTGAACCCTAAAATCCCATCAACCAATTTTAAAAACTCTTGTTTTAATGGGAAATCTTTGTCACATTCTGACACTCTAGCCCTGTTATCCCTAAGAACTGGAGAATAAAGTAACAGACACAACTTTGCACTTACCAGGACACTATATTCCCAAATCATCCTCCAGAAGTCGAGGAGAGTTATAGATAAAGGACCCTGGGTGGCAATATAAGCCTTGGGTCCATAAACTCCCTAAAGGAGAACAAAAATTACATGAGATGTCTATAGATAATACCCTCTTCTCACCAAGTCCTTTTCCTATTCCCTTTTTTAGGTTCCTAGAGAAAAAAAATGGAATGCTTTTATTTCCTTTTAGTATACCTTAATGAAGTTGGCATTGATATAGTTGGAGTCTTCATCAGAAGTTATTAGGGACAGTTCTACCCGGCTATGATCATCTGTAATACAAAAGAAAGACATAGTGTAACTAAAAAGGCTTACATAGAGGGTTAAGTCGGAGCCTAATATTGTGAACAGTACATACCGTGAATGTCGAGTGAGTGAGTGAATGAATAAATAAATATCTCTTGCAGTCCTAAATAGTACAATTCTAATTTGTCAATGCTTCTTTCCAGATTAGGAATCATAGTAGTTATTTAGTAAAAGGAAAAATGATTAAATGTGAGAGTAATTACACGTTTATAGAGAAAAATGGAACTTACAGGGCAAAATATCCTTATATCTATTTTTCTTGATATTCTTGGGCCTCTGTGCCACGGTTGTAGGATAGATCTTGTCTGCCTTGTATTTAGTAGATTGCCTTTTCAGCTTCTGTAATAAAATACCAAGAATAATGAATTTTCCTAAAGAAAGGAGGTCAGAAGCTACCTCTAGGGGGCTTTCCTTCTCCACTTTCGGAACATTCTACTTCAACCCTTTTAGCATCCTCTGGGGTTGACTCCATTCAGGACAGGGCACAAGAATTGCAGAATTCAGTGACATTTGGAGAAGTGAAAAGATCACACTTACTGCAGTTGAGCCACATATAGCTAAAACTTAAAGGTTAAACTGATGAATATTTTAAAAACCAAATGTCTTCTGAAAGCAAGCTACATGCTATGCCCAATGGGAGAGATATTAAAAGTTGAGTTTACTTTCTTTACAGCTACTCTTTAGTTCAATGGTCAATAGGAAGCTTACTAAGTTCCATTAGTTTATTTCAGATCACTTTTTTTTTTCTAAATGGAAATAGAACTTAAACTGAATAAAATCTGCCTAAAGCTAGATAAATTTCAAAGATTGCAGTCCCAAAAGGAATCAAGTGTGATTTAAACGTTGAACCTACCCTTCAGCCAAACAGTGCTCTAAATAGCATGACATTCTATTGGTAGAACAGGATCTAGGCTGGCAGGGGCTAGCATTACATGGTTGAACAAGAGCTAGCATTATACGGTTGAACAAGACAGTGAAGTTACTCCTTAAAATTATATTCTCATTTTCTAATACTGTAACTATAGATCAAAACTTCAGGTCAGAGGAAATGATAATTCCTCTTTGGCTCCTTGATAGGGATCAAACTTGTCCCAAATTTTATCTTCCTTACCAAAGAATCCATATCAACTAGATCTGACTTGTGAGAAGAGAGGGAGAAACATCTTAAAGAAGAAAGGGAGAAACATTTATGATAATTGATGAAAGTTTGTGTTGAATTAAACTAAATAAAATAACTTTTATTAATTTTCAACCTTGGAGAATTGGTCATCGGAGGAGCATTGATTACCTCCTATGGACTAGCTCCCTCAGCATCTCCTCAATCTTCATTCTCTGTAACTTTCTTCTTGAAATTTCTTCCTTCCTTGGCCCTTATTTGTCTATATTATCTTGGTTCTCCTCTTTGATCCTCTGTGCTTTTCTATCTTCCGAGAACTACACAAATTTCCGATGTTAAATCTTCAATTCTCTGCTCTTCTCTTACTATACATACATTTACTCAGAGATATCCTATACATATCCTTCTATATCCTAGAGAAGGATATGTATAGGATAAGTGTTTGTTGATTTATTTAACTGATTCTAATAGAATTATATTCCCAACCCATATCCTAGACACTTGAGAATCTTATTACAGCCTCAGACTCAGTACATTTAAAACCAAAGTCATAATTGTCCCCACTATAATTGTCAATGGCACTATCTTTATTCTAAACAACCACACTTTAGAAAGTGAGTCACGTGGCGTTCCCCCCTTTCCACAATTCCACCTCTACTTTAGTTAGCATATTCAACTGATTCTTAACCATGAAATGTCTTACATCAGTCTTCCTTCCCAGGCTTACTAGAGATACCTTCATTTAGGCTTTTTCCTTAAATCTTGTTAACTCTTAGGTACTTGTTAACTCATCTTCATGCATTTCTTTCTCCACATTCATTGGGCATAATTCTGTTAATTTAATTTTACTAAAATACTGCTTTTCTTATCTGTCTTATGCACAAACTAACTTCAATGAATCACTTTTTAAAAAATTTTTTGTAGTTGTAGATGAAGAGAATGCCTTTATTTTATTTGTATATGGTGCTAAGGATTAAGCCCAGTGCCTCGAACATGCTAGGCAAGCGCTCTGCCACTGAGCTACAGCCCCAACCCCAATGAATCACTTTTGCTACTAGGAAATAAAAAAACTGAACTCCTTAGCCAGATACTCAAGGCTCTCTGTAGTTGGACCCCAAGCTGCTTCTTCCATATTTCCCACTGTCTTCCAGTTACAAAGCATCTATAGATGTCTCCTAGATTCTCTCACTATTGCACAAATTGATGTCACTGACAATTATGTGTAATATATTACTTCTTTTAAACTAGGGCATTTCTTTCCTTTCTCATAAATATATCCTTGGTACTCCTTTTGCAATTCTCAGCCATGACTATGGTCTGTTATCTTCCACAGAGTAAACTAATAAAAGGAAGTAAGGAAATAAGAAATTTTCTCAAATGACTAGCAGTGATTTTTTTTTCCCACTGTTGGGGATCAAACCCAGAGCCTTGTGCATGCTAAGTAAGCACTCTACCACTGAGCTACACTCCCAACCCAAAGGAGAGATGGTATATATCTGGGGGTGGGGGAGAGAGGTAGTTTTTTCTTTTGTTTTGTTGTTGTTGAAACTAGGTATTTCTTGGTCAGCCACAAGGCAAGGGATGTGAGTTCCATGGAGGAGGCACTGTCAAGAGAAACCCAGGGAAGAATCTCTGGGAGAATCAAGTGAAAAGGCCAGCATCTCATGTGGGCTCTGAAATAGGGCGGTATATGAGAAACCAAAATCTATGTGTGCTTGATAAGCTAATAGTAAGTTCAATCAGTTTGTGGACTATATTACTGTTTTCCTTTCAAAAAAGAACAGAACTGGGGTTGGGTGCTAAGACTCTAGAAATCAGGACTGAGTTTTGCATGTTTTTAATCTGATAGACTTATAAATTAACTAAAATCACTTCCAAAAAAGAAAAGACCACAATATCTTTGCCTTGAAGGACCAGGTTACTGAATAGAAGGCATAATATAAGTTGTATTTTGGAAAGGGGGAAAAAAAAAAAACCTGGCCTGTTGTGCTAGGGAAAGAAGAAATTGAAGTTGGACTATCTCCAGAGCTTACAACTGTAGGTCAGTATTATATGAAGCCTCCAACATGAGAAAGAAAGCATGACTGCTAAGGGGTAGAATTAGGAGCTCTGGCCTTCAAACCCAGCAAACAGGAGTACTACCAGTAGGAAAAGAGGACAGACTGAACTGGCCCTGAGTGTGCACATAATTATCTTTTAACAAGATAATCAAATTTATGGAGGCTAGTTTCCAAATCACCAGTGGGGTAAATGGGTAGGTGGGTAGGCAATAGCCAAACTGGGGAGAGTCAAGTTTAGATACATAAAATAGAAGGAAATATCAAGATATTTGTTAAAAATGTCCTGTGAACAACTGAAAATGTGGGACTAGATGGACTCTAGTGAGAGGCTGGAGATGAGAATGTGATATAATTATTCTGGTGGCAACAGAAAAAAAAATTCACCTTAATGTGCATAAAAATCAAGAAATGTTAATAAGTATGTTCAAGCAATAAGCTGACTCACACCAATGAATCATTTCAATTCAACAGATGTTTGTACACCTGCTGTGCAAGAGGTACTGTGTTCACAACTGGTTAGTTAGTATCATTACTTTAAAAACATTGAAACAACATATTTCCAGGTCTTCCCTGGTCTGTCTATGAAGTTGCTACAAGACCAGTCTGATTTCTAGTAACTTTTAAACCAACATTAGCAATTAAACCTGGCCTTCAGAACTGAGCATCTTTTTTCCTTTTAGAGCTCAATGAATCCTTCATACTTAGTAAATATGTCTTAATATTTAATGAATATCATATTTATCTTTCTACAGAAATATCTTTGACCCAAGAAACATAAAACTTTTATTTTGTTTTTTTTATTGTTTGAATGGAATCCAACGACACTAAAGGAAATTTGTAAATATAGTTTTTTTTGCAGTTGTAAAAGGATAATATGCATTTATTCTATTTGTTTTAATGCAGTGCCAAGGATCAAACCCAGTTCCTCACACATGCTAGGCAAATGCTCTGCCACTGGGCTATAGCCCCAGCCCTAAATAGAGATTTTTTTTTTTTTTATTGTTTTAGGGCTGGGGCTGGGGCTCAGTGGTAGTGTACTTGCCTGGCATGTGTGAGGCACTGGGTTTGATTCTCAGCATCACATATAAATAAATAAATAAAATAAAGGTTATCAGCAACTAAAAAAAATATTCGAAAAAACTGTTTTAGTTGTAGATGGACACAATACCTTAATTTAAAAAAATTATTTTATGAGGTGCTGAGGATCAAATCCAGTGCTTCACACATGCTAGGCAAGTGTTCTACAGCTGAGCACTATAACTACAGCCCATAAATGTATATATTTTTAAGGTAAAAAATACATACTCATTGAAGGAAATTTGGAATATACAGAGAAACAAAAATAAGATGATAAAAATCATCTATAATCCCACTATCCAGAGTTAACTACTCTTATTATTTTATAATAGTACCCTCCAACTTTTTATCCATGTATTATTATAATAAAGATGGGATCACAGGCAGGGTTTTGTAATTTGCTCTTTTTACTTACCAATTTGTGGTGGGTTTTTTGTTTGTTTTTGTTTTTGTTTTTTAATAGTGGCATATATATTCCATTATATGGAATATAACCAAAGTTTCTTAACCTATTTTTTTATTGTTGAACATTAAAGCTACTTCCAATATTTCATAATTATAACAATACTATAGTATGTAGCCAAACCATAAATATCTTTTATTATTTCCTTCAGATGAATTTGTAAGAATGGTCAAAGAATTTTCTCATTATAATAAACTTTGATCTATATTATTATGTCTGCTGAAACTGTATACAAATTTTGCCTCCAGAAAGGTCATTTCAGTATTATATAAAACTGCATATATTTGAATTCTGACCAATGTTAGAATTATAATATTTTAAATATGGGTCCATTTGATAGGTAAAGTGGTATCAGTAGTCTTTTTGTTGTTTGGATTCCTATTTGGATATCAAAATATTTTTTAAAGGCAGAAAATCACTATTAATCAAATTACCATATCTGCATAAAGCTATGTTCATATTTCTGTATTCTTACAAATAAATATATGTAGACATCCAAGGAACTTATATATACATATTTAGCCCAATACCTGACTTACAATTCATACTTTTACACATACTTTTTAAATGAAGATGCTTCATCTGCCTCCAGTGTAGAAAAGAAATTCTTAACATTAAATGCATGCAGCAAAATTGACCAACACATAACACATAACCAAGCTTTAACTGATTTATAATGACTGAAACATACACATTATAAGAACAAAAGTAGCCGCAGTAACTGGTACAAGAGGATACTTATTCCTTTATAAATTGCAGTGTATCTGACAAAGGATGTGCTAATGGAAAAGGATAGTCCTTGTTTTGGAAAAAGAAAAAACAACAACAAGCACTTGTACTATGTCCCTAGTGTTGTCTGGGATAGGTTGTTGGTCACCAGCCTGAAATTTCAAACAAGGAGACAGAGACATCACACCATCATAGTTGAGGCCACTAAAATCACCATGCTCATCAAACACTTCCCTTTTTTTGGCACTGGGAATTGACCCTTGGGGCGCTTTACCACTGAGCTACCTCACCAGACCCACTAAGTTACTGAGGGTCTTGCTAAATTGTGGAGGCTGGCCTTAAATTTGTGATCCTTCTGCTTTAGTCTCCTGAGTTGCTGGGATTATAAGTGACAACACCTGGTTCATCAAATACTTTCTGTTTACAGTTGACTTTTCAAACTTTCTTTCCTACAAAGAGGAAATACACTGGCCAGTCAATGCAAACTTCTACCCTGTTTGAGTTACTTTTCTCCCTTTGAAAACTGATAAATTGGTTTTCTGATTTCTAGTGAATTTCTGGTGTTTGATTATTATGAGCCAGTTGCTTGCTCTTGATCAATGCTGGATATAGTAAAACATCTGAATTTCTAGATCAGCAAAGCTAAAAACTGGACACTAACTATGGCAATTTGAAATAGACATGTCACCCTAAGTGGCTACTTACCTCTCTCAATGTATCAGTAATTTCATCTATTGACCCTTGATAGAATTCATAAAAATGATTAGAAAAAATTACACCCAATGAAATTGATATTTTACAAATAGAATGTAGAGTGAGAAAACAAGACATAAAAGAACATTTAGGGGCTGCGGTTGTGGCTCATAGATAAAGTGCTCGCCTAGCACGTGCGAGGCCCTGGGTTCCATCCTCAGCACCACATAAAAATAAATAAAATAAAGGTATTGTGTCCAACTACAACTAAAAAGTAAATATTTAAAAAAGAACATTTAACTTGATTTTATTTACATATAGTTCAAAGACAGATACAATTAATCTCTGTTGTTTAGTGAACTAGATATTAAAGCAATGCAAAAAAACTATATCATGATAGTGTTTATAACTAATCTTACTGGTGTAGGACTGTTATTTGGAAGTATACCCAAGGGATTTCTGTGGTGTGGGCAGTGTCCTACTTCTTGATCCAAGTCCTTATATGGGCACCACACAAATAAATATAAAATTGGAATTTTGATAAGTATAAATACCAGATGGAGCCAATAAGAACTTTTATAATAAGAAAGTTGGTCTATTCAGGGAGGTCAAGAAAACACTTTTTAGGGCTGAAGATGTCTGTAATGCAGTGGTAGAACACTTGCCTCATATGCTCCAGGCCCAGAGTTTTGGGGGGGATGGTGGGATACGGGGGATTGAACTCAGGGCTCAGGGGCACTTGACCACCGAGCCACATCCCCAGCCCTATTTTGTATTTTATTCAGAGACAGCGTCTTACTGAGTTGCTTAGCCCCTTGCTATTGCTGAGGCTGGCTTTGAATTTGTGATCATCCTGCTTCAGCCTCCGAAACTACTGGGATTACAGGTGTGCGCCACCACACCCAGCCCCAGAGCCCAATCTCTAGTACCACAAAAAGAATATTAAAGAAGAAGAAGAAGGAGAAGGAGAAGAAGAAAAAAAGAGGAAGGGGAAAAAAAGGCCCCACCAAATGTAGATCTAAAGAATTATGAAACATTAACTAGGGCCAGGCACGGTGGCACATGCCTGTAATCCCAGCCTCACAGGAGGCTGAGGCAGGAGGATTGTGAGTTCAAAGCCAGCCTTAGCAAAAGCAAGGTGTTAAGCAACTTAGCGAGACCCTGTCTCTTAAAAAAATAAAATAAAAAAGTTAACTAGGTAAAGAGGAATGTGAGGAATGCTCAAGGCAGAGGGAAAGTACGCCACTGGAAAGTTTTGAATTTAGTTTAGTCCTGGCACAGAGAACAGACCTAAGCAGCATGGCATTTTATATCAGCTGTCACAGTAGGCCTGCCAGATCCAGTTAAGTATATTGTGCTCTGCACAAAGATACATGGATAAGGCAGAAGTGAGGACTGAAATCTGAACCATGGAGGAGGGGAAAAGATGCACAGAGCATCTCTCCAGAAGAGGGATACCTTTTGGTAAGTCCCACAAAGAATACCACCTACTAGCAGTGGCCTTGTGTCACACAATCTTCAATTCTCAGAACATCACATGCTGGGAGAAGACATTAAAGGCTGAAGGTGGGGTGTGGGACATTACCAGGTGGAAAGCCCTCTGATCTAATGGCAGTATTTAGCTTGTCCAAATGAGCAATCTGACCCCGTTCACTTCCACCCCCACTCCCCCACTGCTATTCCTCTGGTGTCTCAGCTGAACCTTTAGGTGGGGCTCAGGGCGAGACTCTGTTTTTCCACTGGAGGACATGAGTCAGTGAACAGTGAGGTTCCACTTAATCACTACCCAAAAACAAGATTCTTAAAATCAGGAGCTAGAAAAGAAAGGAAGTGATTAATATAAAAGTCAGGATAGTGATTATCCCTGTGGCAAGGTGGGGTGGGTGGGTGGAGGGGGTCTGCTGGGGAAAGGATATATTGGGGTCTTCTGGAGTCTGACAGTGCTCTATTACTTGACTGGGTGGTTGCTTTATAGTTATACTTACATGTCTTACATACTCTTCTAAATGTTATTATATTTTACTATTATAAACAACTAAAAGATACGAACTATAAAAAGTTCTTAAGAAAGGAAGAAATGACCAAATTTATATTATTAAAAGATCACTTGGGTGTTGAACGGAAAAGTCATTGAAGGTGGGGAAAGGCTAGAAGCAATGAAACCAGTTAAAGGTAGTTGCTGTAATTTGGTAAGAGAGTATAATGACCCGAGCTTTAAAACGGTAAGATATTAGGAAAGCAGTCTGTACTATTTTTAAAAAATACAGTCAAAATAGAACAGAGGCTGGCACTGCCAGTCAGCTCACTTTTTGCCTCTATCCTTTGGAGAATCTGGATCAGGAATCACAATCCCAGAGCAGGCATGTGTCTACACAGACATATGCGCTCCTTACCTTCTCTTTGATAAATCTCTTCAGAGAGGCTCAGAATGCCTGGCTAGTAGCAGCAGAAGCACATTTTTTAAAATGACACCATAATATTATTCCAAGTTGAACTAACATAGGGGTTTCCTATCATAACATCTCATCACTCATCCATAATATCTGATCACTGGAGACTTTGCAAAGTATTTTATTATCTATTCTCTGGTACCAGAATGTTAGCTCTGGAGGGCAAAGACTTACTCATTTTGTTCGCTATTGTATTGCCTAGAACTGAACTTGATCCATGGTACATGCTCAATAAATATTACCAAATAACCACTATATATATATATATATTTAAGTTGCCTAGGCTGGCCTGGAACTTGCAATCATTCTCACTCAGTTTTCTGAGTAGCTGAGACTACAAGTGTGCACCATAGCATGCGACTCACATTTTATCACTATAGTCATTATTATTATTACTGATATTTAATCATCACAACAAATCTATAAAAATGATTAGGACATAAATTATTATCCCCATTTTATAAAATAGAAAATAAGAGATTTGGGGACTGGGATTGTAGCTCACTGCTACAGTGATTGCTTATCATATGTATGGCACTGAGTTCGATCCTCAGCACCACATAAAAATAAAGGTATTATGTCCATCTACAACTCAAATATATGTATATGTTAATATATTTATATATATTAAAAAACAGCGATTTGGGAAGAGTAAGGAACATGTCAAATAGTCTACAATTTGATTGATGAAGTATCAGTTCTCTTGTTTTTCCCCTCTTCTTTAGAGCCATTCTTATAGCTCTGAAATACAGCTGCAAGTATTCCAAAACACAAGAGAGGTACTATCGGACATCCTACATTCACTGATGTGCCAGGTAATAGAGTGAATGAGGTCTATCCAACTTCCATTGCACCAATACCTACAGTTCCTTCAAAGGAAGGCATTGTTCCTCTGCAAAATCAATCTATCTGACTCAAGGCTACACTCGTATTTCTCTCATGGCCCTCACTTGTCTCTATTCCCCACCCCATCCTTTCCACCTCTCTAAGCAACGTAAGCTAGGGAAACCCTGTTATTATAAAAACACATGTTCTAATATTTTTCTCATAGGAAAAAGAAAAGAAAAAAGTGACAATCAGTAGTTTTGATGCTTTTCAAAAACCTCTGTCATCCAAATGGCATCCCATGAGGAGGTTAAAAACAATATTCTATAAAAAAATTAATTGTGCTCTCTTTCTTCTTAATATTAATTAAAATTAGTGATTTGAAGTACAAACCACAACTCTGATGCCTAGGGAACTCTGAATGTTCAATTAATATTAGATTAGTAATTATACATCTGGAGTTGTGTTTTGCCTCTGTAGGATTTCCAAACTCTAAAACACTAGCAAACAGAATATTAAAAACAGTATTTTTAATAAAATGCCTAAATGTATCAAAACCAGAGCAGTCAGACTTTTAGATTGCCCTCTTCTCCTTCAAGGCCTGATAATTACTTTGTCCTGAGAGCAATTTGGTCTAGAAGAGTTGAATCACTATAGTCAAACAGTGTATGAAACTACTCTGAGAGCGTCACACACAGGACTCACCAGAAACTCACTGGCAAACTCTTCTTTGTTAATTTTCTTGTTTTGGGCCTCATCCAGGAACTTCTGCAGAATTTCTCTTTGGTCCATGCTGCAGAGTAAGAGAAACAGTCTGTGAGTAGGTTAAGGGAGGGCATGTCAAATGTGTGTCATGGCCGAGACACCACCAAGAAGCCACTGCTGCTGCCTGAACATAGCATGCTGAAGGCTGTGGTTTACTGACTTCATCACAAGCTCTAGAGGAAATTAGTATGAAACCAGCCTCTGTGGTCACACAACAAAGCCATCATCTCACTCCAGGGCCCTAGCGCCTTCCTTCTCAACAAAGAAAGCTGGTGACAATTCAAGTTTTTAACAAACAAGAGGCTAACCAGAACTTAAAATATCGTCTGCTTAGCTCTGAGACTGTTCCACCCCATCACCTTTAAGCAAAATTCATCTTTCTCTCTGCTTTCCAGAGAAAATGCAGAACTACAGTTCTCATGGATAACTTTTGCCTCTGCCCATTTTGTCAGTGAGTATAAAGGCCCTGTTGACATCTTGTTTTTTTTTTCGTGTTCCATAAGAACTCTACAAAGTTCAGTTAGACCCAGAAAGGAAACCATGTTTGGAGTGACACATCTTCTACCTGTACCGGTCTCCCAAAAGTTTCTTGTCAGTGTGATCAACAGTAAACTTCTGTTCATCAGAGAAGGATTTTTATTCAGAGCTTTTATAATCTGCCATACAGACCTCATATTTTCTTTTGGGTGAAGCAAAGTCAGCTGCTTCTAACAGTCTATGTCTCTCCCAGAGCTGGGGAAGTCCTGCACTCCATTAGGGAAGTATTGATTTCAGCACCTCTTCAACCCCCCAGCAGCTCTTTGAGCTTCACCTGGGTTCTGGACATAAAGGCCAAGAGCACTGGTCTACATGGAACCAGGAGCTAGTGGTCCTTGCCAAGAGTACCTGACAAGGCAGCACAATATCTCCAGAATGTAATGCTGGCAAACAGTAACAAAAAGAAAGTAAAATCAGCTACCTTTCTGACTACAGTGTGAATTCTAGGTCAAGCCTGAGAACCAGGCATATCTATAGTACCAGCACTCAAGAAGCTAAGGCAGGAGGATAGCTTGAGTCCAAGAGTTCAAATCTTGCCTGGGCAACATACATAGATTCTGTCTCAAAACAAACAAGCCTGAAGAACAGTTTCTATAGTAGACATTTTTACTCTGCAACGAATGTCTTAGAACAGATATTGTTTCAGGAAGTCATTCTGTATGTGTGGCATTGGCCCTGACAAACAGCTGTTCTTGAAAAAGCTTCAGTGCCTCAGTTTGCATAAACTCTCTCCTCAGTGGGTACAAATCCACCCAAGGTCTAATTCAGTGTGAGAACAAACCCAAATGAGCATATTATCTTGGTTCAATAAATGATATGAAAACAAAATTAGTCTGAAATAATCCTGAGGAAAACTGGGAAATATGTTGTTTGGACTTCCTCTATTGAAGATATTAGCAATCCTTTCTGTTTTCCCAACATTATTCAAACTCCTTTCAGGAAATCATGATTCTGAACATTACCAAGAGGCTGCATCCTCTTTATTGGGCCCAACAGTAAGAAAGGAGATAGTTGAGGTGTCTTGGTTATAGGCAACTTGAAGCCAATATTCCAAATAGTTTTGATCCCAGTCCACATAAATTAAAATGAACTATAATTCCTCAGCAATAATGTTGGAATATGATAATATTTCTCAGATTATCCCCACCTAGCATTAAGGTGACTTTCTTGCTGCTCTAAATAATCCGGTGTTTGATTATTTAAAAACACATAAAATATGGGAAAACTTCACATTAAAAAGAATACAAAATTTTGACCCATGCCTGTATTCTCAGAGACTCAGGAGGCTGAGGCGGGAAGATCACAAGTTCAAGGCCAGCCTTGGCAATTTAGCAAGGCCCTAAATAACTTAGTGAGAACCTGTCTCAAAACAAAAAATAAAAAAGGCCATGGTAAAAATGCCCCTGGGTTCAATTCCTAGTACAAAAAAAAAAATTAAAATCACAATAAAATATATGTAGTGAATCCTAAAAGATGAAAAAAAAAAGAGTCAATTGTGTGTAATGGAATTAAGGATGCTTTTAAACTTATACAACTTTCTTAATTAGAAAAAACTCATAAAAATTCATTAATTCATAGCACCCTCTGGGCATCTCATAGTTCCCCTGACCATGTTAGTGCTGTTGCTTAACTGGAGAGAGTTGCTGGAAGGAGAGTGGATGACAGAATTTCATGCACTTGGTGTCCTGTGTGTCAAAATCTTCAACCAAAATTGGAAAGTTTTGCCGAATGGAGAGAATTATTGAGGTTAATGTTGCAAAAGTAGATGTCACAGAGCAGACAGGACTGAGTGGATGGTTTATCACAACTGTTCTTTCTACAATTTATCATTGTAAAGATGGTGAATTTAGGCGCTATCTGGAATCAAGGGCTAAGAAGGACTCCATCAACTTTATAAGCGAAAAGGAGTAAAGAACATTGAACCTGTTTCATCATGGTTTTGTCCAGGTTCTGTTCTACTTGCCACAACTATTTTATTGAAGACCTTGGATTACCAGTTTGGGGATCATACACACTTTTTGCTTTAGCAACTCTGCTTTCAGGACCGTCATTAGGATTTTGTATGATATTTATGGCGGACTGCCTTTGTCCTTCAAAAGGGCACAAACCACAGCCATACCCTTTTTAAAAAAAAAAAAAACTTATTACTAGAATTTTCTCAACCTTTGAAAAAAGTGGAGGAGGAACAAAAGGCTGATAAAGAAGATGTTTCAGAAGAGGAAGCTGAAAGTAAAGAAGAAACAAACAGACTTTTCTCAGAATGCAAAAGACAATGCTCTGTGGGTCCATCGTTGTCCACTGGTAAATCCTAGTTAATTTTTTTTAAAATGAATGTTTTTCTCCTTTATTTATATGCAGTGCTAAGAATCGAACCCAGTTTTGTTATTTATTTATTTATTTATTTATTAAATATTTATTTTTTAGTTGTAGCTGGACACAATATCTCTATTTTATTTATTTATTTTTTTGTGGTGCTGAGGATCGAGCCCAGGGCCTCACACATGCTAGGTGAGCGCTCTACTGCTGAGCCACAATCCCAGCCCAATTACCTTTTTAAAAAATATTTATTTTTTAGTTTTAGGTGGACACAATATCTTTATTTTACATTGATGTGGTTGTGAAGATCGAACCCAGTGCCTCATGCATGCTAGGTGAGAACTCTACCACTGAGCCACAACCCCAGCCCCAGTTTTGTTATCTTAACATCATGATTTTAATAAAAACTGAAGATTGACCACTTTTTCTTTTTTGGTACTGGGGATTGAACCCAGGGACCCTCAACCACTGAGTTCCATCCCCATCTCTTTTTTATATGTTAATTAGAGACAGGGTCTTGCTGAATTATTAGGGCCTCTCTGAATTACTGAGGCTAGCTTTGAACTTGTGGTCCTTCAGCCTCCCAGGCCTCTGGGATTACAGGTGTGCACCAGGCCCTCTGGCTTGATCATTCGTTTTTATGTGAACTGTGACTTGCTTTATATAGTACAGGGTTCAACCTAGATTGTTGGATTGAACAGTTTTCATTAAGAAAATAAAAGCAGGTACAAAAGTTTACAGTATTCAAGTTGATATGTCAAGAGCTATGTAATGTTTTGAACAACTAATCAAAAACAAAAACAAACAAAAAAAACATCATTGAGGTAAAAAAAAACAAAAACAAAAAAACAGCAACGAAAACATGATAAATATGCAACTGCAAGATATCATCAATTTGAATGTATGAAATATGTCAAGAGCTATGTAATGTTTTGAACAACTAATAATAAAAAAAAGATATCAATTTGTTTAAATAAATTATGATTTAAATTTTAAAAAAGTTTACAGTATGATTTAAGAGCATTATAGTTGTTTAAACAATGTATAATTTTGAAAAATCTGAAAAAGCAATAACATTTGTCCATCTTTGTTTAATAATAACCTGTATCAAGTCTGAATTTTAAAAAATTACATTTCTCAATGTTTGCATTATTGGGGTATTTAAGATTAGAGAAGATTTATCATTTGATATGATTTTTCTCAGTTTCACTGTGTGGAAAAAAAAAAGAACATATTTCCCATAAATGGGAACTTTTTGCCCAATGTCTTGAGAAATGTATATTTCAGTGATAACTCTGTGGTCTTTTAGAGATATAGTTCAAAATTTCCTCATTTTTAAAATTAGGCAACTAATAAAAAAACTACCTTGTTTTAATTATAGTTTTCTGCACATCATATTCAGAATATGCTACTAATTAAGAAAGTTTTTATAAGCTTAGGTGTTCTCTTGATTCCTATAATGGTTAATTGCTTTTTTTTCTGTTCCCTTAGTCAGTGTGTGGTTTGTATTTTTTAACTTGCCATGGATTATATACCTCAAATTAGATGATATAAACAGTATCACTATTATACTTACTATTGGTAAATAGTACTTTTTTGTTGTTTCAAGTTGAAATTTACTGAGAGATCCATCGAACTGAGCTATATTGATAATTTGAAATTTTGGTCATTCACTCCAGATTTTACATTACTATTGTTGAACCTTGTCTTGAATTTTGTCCTTGTCTTGAATTTTGTTATTTTGGTGTTTTGGGGTTTTTTTTTTTTTTTTTTTTTTTTTGGTATTAGGGATTGAACTCAGGGGCACTTGACCACTGAGCCAAATCCCCAGCCCTATTTTATATTTTATTAGAGACAGGATCTCACTGAGTTGCTTAGCTCCTCACTCTTGCTAGGCTGGCTTTGAACTCATGATCGTCCTGCCTCAGCCTCCTGAGCTGCTGGGATTACAGGCATGTGCCATGGTGCTTGGCTTGAATATTTTGACTTTGTTCTTTTTCTTTTTTGTTTTTAATGTAAAGGTGGACATTCCTGATTTTTATATATATATATATATATATATATATATATGGTTGTAAATGGACACAATACCTTTATTTATTTATTTATTTTTATGTGGTGCTGAGACTCGAACCAAGTGTCTCACATGTGCAAGGCAAGCGCTCTACCATTGAGCCACAACCCCAGTCCCAACATTCCTGATTTTTATTTGACATAGAAAAGCTTTGGTATTTTAAACTTTGGAAGTTCAAAGCTTAGTTTGATATAAAATAAAGTTTGCTTTCTACTTAGGAAAAAAAAAACCTTTGAAAAATTTATTAATTTGTTCAACAATTTTATTGAGTACCCACTAAATGCAAAACACTGTTAGTTCTGGATATACAATGTAAGAAAGCAGAAAATGGTAACATCCTTAACCAGTTAATAAAACATCTCAGAACTAAAGGTATTAGACATGATTACTGATAAGAATTGAAATATTCCAAACTAAATTATTTGCAGAGTAGCAAAGCATAATCCTAAAATGAAAATAATCTTCCATGTTCGAACAAATAAGATATATGGTTTCATAATCTGTCACCTTAGTAGTTCCTCACTATCATCAAAATTAGAACTTTATTCTTTATTAGATAAAAGTTAAAAGATACCTAATAAAACTTAAATCTTTTTTTTTTGTGTGTGTGTGTGCTGGGGCTTAAACTTAGGGATGTTTTACTACTGAGCTACATCCCTAGTCCTTTTTATTTTGAGACAAGATCTTGTTAAGTTGCTGAGTGTCTTGCTCAGGCTGGTCTCAGACTAGTGATCCTTATGTCTCCAAAATTGCTGGGATTATAAGCATGCACCTCTGTGCTTGGCTAATCTATTTTTCCTCAACCCCCAATTTCAGAACACTCTTTTACAGTTTCCTTAGGGAAGGAAAAGAGAAATAAATGTAAGAAAGAAACTTTCTTAGATACTGCCATACATAGTTTTTTTTTTTGTTTTCTTTTTTTACCTCAAATCTAAGGATCTGTTCATAGTGTCTTATTAGAATTGCAGCACTTTTTTTTTTTTAAAGCAAGCAGCTATTCTTAGGAGTTGACTCTACTGTAAAACCAAAAGGTATAGAAACATTGTAAAATTACTAACCTCAAAAACCCACTTAGCTACAGGGCTATTTCCTGAGCAGACCACTCAAGTGAGCAAAAAACAAGCTTAAGGAGAAAACAAAACAAAATAACCTTTAGTCTTATTGTTAACAATCTGAGCTGTTATTTAGTTTTTTTTTTTTTTTTACAGATTTCCTTCTACATATACTAGATGGCAAGAAGAGCATAATGCTTTTCAAGGAAGATAGTGTTGATTCATTTGTATCTTATGGGAAGTGCAAGAGCTGCAGAGGGGAACCAAGTCATGCAACAAAGTTTGACAAATACTTAGAAGAATTTAAGATGAATCATTTAAACCAGTCTGGCATGGACCATAAGAGAGTGTTCTGAAATATGGGGTTGAGCAAAAATAGATTAGCCAGGCTCAGAGGTGCATGCAATGAAAAACTCATAAGCAATTTGCCAAAACCATCAAGGGTGAGCTCTAGGAGGGAGTGAAAGTGCAGATGTGCACTTGGAGGAGTTAAAATCTCACTGCTGCCTCTTGGGTTCAGAAGGAAGAAGATAACAGGAGTGCCAGTCCTAGTCACCTGCTCCAACAAGAGGGTGGTGTGCCAGTTTGAGGGGAAATATCACCATCATGAAGGAATTAGGAATTAGAGAGCAGAAAAGTTTAAGGAGAATTCCAGGGGAAGTTATTAGGGCAAGATAAACTAATCAAATAGGAAAAACACTCCAGTTTCTCAGAACAACCTTCTATGAGGAGGCATGTTCTACCCTAGGGAAGCCACTTACCCCATCTTAGCTTTAGTTTCACAATTCTTGCCTTTCCACATATCCCTGGGCCATTGATTCAGTGTAGGCTATGGGCATTATCTGTGAAATGCTCAGTCCCTTGTAAGCATTCTCTTGTTCACCAAGGCCTGTTGGTCCTTTCTGTTTAATGTCTTAGATTCAACTTGTCCTGTCTATTCTCACGTTAACTACCATTCCAGTTTTCACATGTTTTCTATAGTAATGAGCTCTTAGATGATCTTCCATATATCTATATATCTTCCAGTCTAGAGTCTCCTGGCAACAAAGGTAGATGAAAATTCTTTTAATTTTTTTTTCTTTTTGGAGTTGTAGATGGATATCATTCCTTTATTTTGTTTATTTTTATATGGTGCTGAGGATCGAACCCAGTGCCTCACACATGCTAGATAAATGCTCTGCCACTGAACTACAGCCCCAGCCCCAAAATTCTTATATTTCACTTTAATACAAAAGTACCAAAATACTTACAGATAGGCTTTAGGAACAAATCCAGATTCCTCAGCTTGTTGCCAGATCCTTCCCCATCATCTGTCCCCACCCAACCTCTCCAATCACATCACCTACAGACTGTTCATTCTACTACCACTTCTTTTGCTACTTCTTACCTTTACCCCTATTTTCCCAGCATGAAAATAAAGCCATAAAGTTCAGTCACCTGTTTTTTAAGACTCTTGCCCCTTGGGCTGGAGATGTGGCTCAGCGGTAGCGCGCTCGCCCAGCGTGCGTGCGGCCCGGGTTCGATCCTCAGCACCACATACCAACAAAGATGTTGTGTCCACCGAGAACTAAAAAATAAATATTAAAAATTCTCTCTCTCTCTCCTCACTCACTCTCTCTATTTAAAAAAAAAAAAAAAGACTCTTGCCCCTAACTCTATCTTGCCATGATCTTCTCTTAGTTTGAGCCCCTACAATATAAGTCTTTATATTCAGATATAGAAGTTTTTAAAATTATTCATTTGCTTCTTGCTCCCCATAATTTTCTTTTAAAGAGGAACTTATTCCAAAGAGGATATGCAAAATGCCATCTATAGTTTCAGGTCAAAGGCAATGATAGTGTCTTCCATGCATTTGTATAACTCCCTGTACTTAACATGTCTTGAGCATACCTAAAAGAAATTTGTTGTGATAAAGTATGCTATATTAAGTGGTTCGACTTTGGTGAAAAATCCACTTCATCTTGGTTTTTCATTACACTATTTACTCCAGGTCTCTATGCTGGCACAGTCTAGGTTTCCATTTCACTATGCCAGGAGCAGATGGGCCTTCACTACAGGGAGGCCCAGCAACTTGGCGAAGAGCACTTCCCCAAATGCTGCTGCCCAAGTGGTAGGGCTACTGAGGCTCTGAGTCCAGCTCAGAAAGGCCAGAAAGAAATGACCTCTTTCAGCTCCAGAACAGACTTATTTTAAAAGAGAAACTTGTTCCAAAGAGGATATGCAAAATGCCACCTATAATTTCAGGTATATCAAAAGCAATGAAGAAGAGACTCATAAAATACCTATAATGAAGCTTGTTTAACTTGTCGTGTTTTTCACATTGTCCTCAGAAGAAAGGTCCCTTAATCTGCTGTTTATCATGACAACATTTTGAAACCTCATCAAGCTCTTCAGTTTACCTGCTACAGACTTCAGAGTCACCTTCCCATATTCCACATAGGGGATCATACTCTGCCCTCGGTTCCAAAAAACCCCAAGAGGCAAAAGTCAATTCATAACTTGCAATTGAAGCAATTTAACCTTTAAAAAATAGAGTCAGGACTTTTGGTGAGGCTTTGAATCTTGCTCAATGTATAATCAAACCTGAAGCTTCATTTTAATCACTTATTAATTTAATGAAGATTTATAACATCCATATACATGTGAGAGAATGGAGGAGAGGGGTGTTAGAGAAGAGTACAACTAAGTACCCATTAAGGATCCTGTTTTCTAATAGGAACAACAAATATACAAATAACTACAATTGAAGGCTATTTGTGAAAAGAACCATAAAAGTGATGCAAATAAGTGTAAGGAGCCAAAGATCACTTTTTTGGGGTTTTCTAGATAGCCTCTATGGAGGAAGTGATCATTGAGTTGGTCTTGAAGATTTCAATACGTTGAGATGAGAAAAAGCAATATGAAACAGAAAGCAGTAGAGGCTAGAAAGGGCAGTTGGGGTCACATCCTGGGGGGATTTGAATCCCAGGCTGGTGGAAAGCCAGGAACCTTGCCATGCTGGGAATAGAACCCAGAGCCTCACACATGCTGGGCAAGTACTCTGTCACTGAGCCACATTCCAACCTCAAATTTCTTTTTAAAAAACAACTTTATTGAAGTAGTACTGACATACAACAAGCTACACATGTCAAACTGTACACTTTTGACATGTACGTATCCCATGAAACCATTACCTCAATCAAGATAATAAACATACTCAATTACCCTAAAAAGTTTTACTGAAGGATTTTAAGAGCATGGAAACAAACTAATGCTTCTGGAAAGTGTTTCTTTTCTTTTTAATATTATCTTTAGTTGTAGATGGACACAATATACTTATTTATTTATTTGTTTGTTGTGCTGTGGATTGAACCCAGTGCTTCACACATGGAAGGCAAGCACTCTGGCACTGAGCCACAATCTAACCCTGGAAAGTTTCTTGATTGCTCCTTTAAAAAAAAAAAAAAAAGCCTCCTTTTGCTGGGCATACTTTCAGCAACATTTTATATGTTATTAGGATTTTTTTCTGGTTAAAAAACAAAGCAAAACAAAAAACAGTGAGTAATGCTTTCTGACTCCGAGACCCACATATTATAAGGGAAGACAGGAAGGAATAAATGAGGAAGATTAACTGGATGATTAGGACGAAAGAGGGAAAAGGGTAAAAATGACTGAGCCAGTTGGATGGCAATCTAGGAGAGTATGAGATAAGAAAGGCATGCAGAAATAAGCATTAGTTTGTGGATTTGAGAAGAAGAGAAATAAATCATACTTAGGAATCACTCACATTAAGTGAAAGGTGAAGCTCTAAGACTGACTTACGTATGTGAGAGACAAAATTAATGGAGAAAAAAAAAAAGCCAATCTAGAACCTTAGGAACTCCAAATCACAGGGGTTCCAAATTGCTAACAGTACAGTGTTAAATTATGCCAGGTACTAAGATGAGCCCTTTACAGAGTATATTGTTTCATATATCCCTCACAATATTCTTATGAAATAGTTACTAAATAATCTTTGTTTTACAGATGTGGAAAGTAAGGCACAGAGGAATTAGGTCACTTGCCCAACGTCATATAATTACCCTACAGTGAAATTAAATTGTTAAAATTAGGCAATCGGAAGGCATTCGTCATCTCTGAGCTAGACAAGGTCTTCTTCCAGCAGCCCAATCACTTAAGCTTTCCTAAGATGGGATGACCTAGCAACATGAAGCAGAGCTGTTTGACCCACTTGCCTGGTATAATCTCAAGGGGCACTGTATCTTCTAACCTCAATACACTGCAGTATAATTGGAACTAAATTCACAGTCTGATGTTTTATGGGGCAAAACAGGATGAAATAGGGAGCTGGTATGATAGAGGGGAAAAAAGAAAAAGGAGGGGCTGGCCTGACTTTTTTTTGGTACCAGGATTGAACCCAGCGTCACTTTACCACTGAGACCCATCCCCAGCCCTTTCTATTTTTTATTTTGAAGCTGGGTCTCACTAAGTTGTTTGGGGCCTTGTTAAGTTGCTGAGGCTGGCTTTGAACTTGCAAAAGCCTGCCTCAGCCTCCTAAGCCACTGGGATTACAGGCATGTGCCACCATGCCCAGTTTACTATCCAATTTAGATTGCACTTGCTAAAACTGAGTTCAAATGCATAGACAGAAGAATTTTATTTCATAAACAGCATTAGTGAAAGTGAAAATATTATGCTTTTGCCTAAGAGGTCAAATACCACAAAACTCACCATCTTGATTTTTATATAAGGGACTTAGATATATATCAACTGTCTTAGGTGGTAGTAAACATGGCTAATTTCTACTAAAAAGAAAAAAGAAATTTTGTCTCTGGATTATTAACCTATTGTGATTTTTTTCCAGGAATAGAAAAAAATAAGTATTACTTGGAAAAGCAAAAATATATTAATAGATTCGTATATTTATTTCTCTGCATTTAAAAGCCAGAGAGATGGCTGGCTGAGGGAGGGAAAATAGTTAGCTTTGGTAAAATTCAGGCAAAGTCACTAACACCTGATTTAATAAGTACATATAGCAGTATTTTCTTCCTGACATTCAAGTAAATAGTCTGTTGTTGTTGTTTTAGAATGTGTAGCTGATGACTGCCTACTAATTGACTATATTTTTAAGGACTACTGTGAGACACACAGATCACAGAATAATTTTTACTTACAATCACTTTTGCTTGTAAGGCCAAAGAAATATACCTTTAATCAGAAACTCAGGAACCACAGAGCTCGCTGACTGACTGAAGACTCTCTCCTGGGCATGGTAGCACATGCCTGTAATCCCAGAGGCTTAGAATGCTGAGGCAGGAGAATTGCAAGTTCAAAAGCCAGCCTCAGCAACTCAGCAAGGCCCTAAGCAGTTTAGTGAGACCCTGTCTCAAAATAAAAATAAATAAATAAATAAAAAGAACTGGGGATATGGCTCAGTGTTTGAGCACCCCTGGGTTCAATCCCTAGTACCTAAAAAAAAAGATTTAAAAAAAAACAAAAATAAGACACCTTCAAACGAAGTTCTGAAAAAAGGGCTTAGTAACTTTGAGTTTAATTCCTAATTACAACTGTGTTTATAGAAATTATCAGAACTGTAACAAAGCTTAAAATTACTCCAGAAGAAATGTTCATTTAGCTCTAGAGCAGAGATCAGCAAACTTTTCCTGTAGAGTCAGCTAGTAAGTATTTTAGACTCCATAGGCCACATGGTGTCTGCCCTTCCTATTCAACTCTATTGTTGTAGTGTTAAAGCAGCCACAGACACTATATAGACAAATGAGTGACATTACATTCCAATAACACTTATTTACAAAAAAAAAAAAGAAAGAAAGAAAGAAAGAAAAGAAAAGAAAGAAAGAAAAAGAGCAGGATAGATTTGGCCTATGGTTTGTAATTTTTCAACTTTTTTTCTAAAGTGATAGTTCTCAAACTCTATGTGCATTAGAATCACCTATGGAGTTGAAATGATAGGTTCCCAGGCCCCAGTCTCCACTCCTTACAAAATCAAAATTTCTAGGGGTGGGACTTGGGAATCAGCAATTTAATAAGACTCACAAGTGCTAGGTGAACCATACTTTTAAAAACTCTGGCCAGACCCATTGGATCACTTATGTAATCCCAGCAACTCAGGAGGCTGAGACAGGAGAATCGCAAGTTTGAGGCTAGCCTTAGCAATTTAGTGAGGCTCTAAGCAACTTAGTGAGACCCTGTCTCAAAAAATGAAAAGGTCTGAAGATATAGCTTAGTGGTAAAGCACCCCAGGGTTCAATCTCCAGTACAGAAAACAACAAACAAAAACTCTGTGGTAAGCAACTAGCTTCATCTAAACTGGGGTGGCGCTACAGTCCTAAATGTGGGTTGGTACTTCCTACATCCTGTGGCAATAAACATGCAGTAATTTTTAATCTTCCTTTGACCTTTTCTAGTAAAAGGCTAGATGAACAAACTGCAATTTTTGGCTTTCAGCCTCTAAAATACATAAAATTAATTCTGCTCAGGTGAAATTAACATGAAATTTAGGGATAAATTTGAGAGAAAATCAACTTGATATAATGTAAGATTTTTCAACCCAAAGTCTCCCTTTAGATTGCAAAATTAGTAGACAAGATCCTTACCAAAATAGAGGGCTAAATCTGAAAGAATAATTTCTAGTGTTCTCTGTTTCCTCCAAAATCTCCAGCAAAGGCCTGTCCTGTTGCCTAGAAATTTACCCATAACAAGTCATTACTTTGTGTCTGGAGGTCTCTGCTTCAACAAAATCTCATTAAAATTCATGTAAAGAAAGAAAGAAAGTATAAAATCTCCATAGGCTTCTGGGAGTTTCTCCTGACTTTAATAATCAGTAGAAAATTACTTATTCAGCTAAGTTCAATTCTGCCAGATGAAGCGAGTTTTTTTTTTTTTTTTTTTTTTGTCCATTTTAATTGCCAGAAATCAGTCCCTGTTCAGTCAAAGAGGAAGTGATGTTGGTCTGGGGAATAATTCCACTTCTTCAGCTCTCCAGATTTTCCTAGGAAGAATAGTGAAAATCCTACAGTCAAAGAATGGTCTTTAAAAACTTCCTAAGTGTCAGGAGTTTGGTGCATTACCTGTAAATCCCAGAACCTCAGGAGGCTAAGGCAAGAGGATCCCAAACTTGTAGCCAGCCTCAGCAACTTAGTGAGGGCCTAAGCAATTTACCAAGACCCTATTTCAAAATAAAAAATCAAAAGGGCTAGGGATGTAGCTCAGTGATTAAGCACCCCTGGGTTCAATCCCAATCTCCCCCACCCCCCAAAAAAACTTCCTAAGAAACCAGTGAATGATCTGTAGATAATCCAGGGAACAATTTTGTTTTTTAATTTTTAAAAATTTATTTGGTGGTGGGGATTGAACTGAGGGGTGCTGTACCGAGTTACAGTTTTATTTTTTATTTTGAGACAGTGTCTCACTAAATTGCTCTTGTTGACCTCAAACTTGCAATTCTCCTTCCTCAGCCTCCCAAATTCTTGAGGTTATAGGCACCCCACACACACTGTTCCTCACCCCACATCCTAGAAATAGAGAAACACTCTATGACAGCAGAGGTTCCAACAATTACTAAGACATAGGCTTAGAATGTCTTTTAGTTACCACTACAACAGATGAGATAAACTGCTTTTTTGTTAGATAATATTAAAGTTCTGAATTTCCTTAAAACACATTTAAGGATGTTAGAAAAAAAAAGACCCAGAAATTCACCAGGGAACACACTGAAGCCAAGCAGAGATTAGAACTCTACCAACAGTATACTTCATATATATGATTATTGGAAGGGAGTGGAGATGAATTTAGAGTCTGTAGACAACACTTTAGGCAATATGACTCTCGGCGGAGCCCAACCCCCACAGGCTGAGCTTTCTTCTACTCCCCTTTCCCATGGCAACAATTTTAGCCAAGTAGGGAGGCCTGTTCTCTGGCTTGGTTTCCAATTTACAAAAAGGGTCATAGTTAGAGTCCCAGGTATTAATACCAAACAGTGCAGGTGCGTAGCAAAGGTAGGGGCTCCAACATACTTACCCATCCCCCCTGGCCTTGAATGAACTCTCGGATGGCTTGGTTCCCATTGATCATACTCGTCATGGGCACAGCCATCTGTCTCACCACTTCAGGAGCCACATGGGCCACATATTCAAAAAGTTTCACTGACACTGCCAGAAAGGCTCTCTCATAAACTAGGCTGGAATCCTGAGCACACCAGGCCTTGCTGAGGAACTGCACTGTGTCTTGGAGTACAGCTCCTACCTGAGGAGAGAGGATCTATCAGTAGAGTACATCACTCAAAAAGTACAGGAGACTGCCGATATAGGAATCCAGCAGAGAAAGTGCCTCCCAAAGAGTGGCCAATGTGCCACTGGTGATACCTGAAGTAATATTAGGGGACAGATGGATAAACTTTTCTCCTTTTAACATTTTAATGAGTATTAGAAAAACATGGAAATAGCCCATCAGATCCATGGTTTCATATTGCTTAGGATGAATAAAATGAAAGAAAAATGACTTTTGAAAGAAAAATATTAAGTACATGGAAGTACAGTAAGCCAAATTGTAAAGGTATTGTTTGCATGACTAAGAAAATTCTAGGCAACTCTAAAGTAAAAGAAAAAAGAAACAAAGCTCTTCCTTTTCATCTTTCCTTTCCCCTTTCCAAATGACTTCATCCAAAAGCCATTAGGTGGAGCCAAACATGGCCTTTTGGGGTTTGGGGAACTAACAGTGGTCAGAGGAAGGTTTCAAGAGTCCAAACAAGTTAAGAAGGGAATCACATGGAAGGGGACCCAGATCTAAGTTTCTGAACATGTTTTTTCATTAAAAGAAAACACAGCTCCCTGGAGAATGGATGACTCCAGACAGCATGGAAAGTAAAGATCTTCTACTAGAAATTAAAGAAGTACTCAAAGTATGGTACACATAAAAGAGTCATGGTCCTAATCAAAAGGACTCTCACCAGAGAAATACGAGACAATTTGAGCATCTAAATAATGATAGTAACAGATGATAACTTCCTGTTGAGTAATGTGGATATTTGAATAATGTGGAAATTCATAAGTTGTAGTGATATAAAAGTAAACAGATTGAAATTGTGATGGGTTATAGGATATTTACATAGTTGCAAAGTACCTCTTTATAAAACTTATTAATTACACAGGGGAAAAGAGTAAACTTCACAGTGGAAAAGCAAAATAAAATGGGGCAAAATAAAATCTTGTGTTAATTGATAGGATGCACCAGGTGTGGTGGCATACACCTGTAATCCCAGCAACTCAGGAGGCTGAGGCAGGAGGATTGAAAATTCAAGGCCAGCCTTAGCAATTTAATGAGTCCCTAAGCAACTTAGCAAGACCCTATTTCAAAATAAAAAATAAAAAGGATTGGAGATATCACTCAGTGGTAAAGTGTACCTGTGTTTAATCCCCAGTACCAAAAAAAGAAAAAGAAGAAGAAAAAAAAAAAAAAAGAATGGGCAATGGGCATTTCCTGCTGTATCCCCTTAGATAAATATAAGCCCTCAAATCTTTCACAGGACATTCCTAGTCACAGTTTATATAGTAAGAAAAGGAGGTTTGAAATAGAAAAGAGTAAAAAACAATAGCAAGAAGTAAACAACTGACCTGTCCCTGAATGGTTTTTGCAATGACGTTTTTAGCAGAAGCTTCCAATTCTCCATTGAATTGGTCACCCAACATCTGAAGGCGACCAGCAATGATAGCCTCATCAAAGCTGCAAGCCTCTCCTAAGAAAGAGGAAACAAATTGGTCACAATGCTTGATGGAATAAGTATCAGGAATCTGGGCAAAGGGGAAAACTTCTCTAGTCTTTTAAACAATTTCTCCCCAAGAACTTCAATGTGCTATCAACACCAGTAGTCAGAAAATTTTCCTTCACTGAGAATCTCTTTCCCTTCAGGGGTTGCTAGAAATTTAGAGTTTACTTAAGATGAAATTTTAAAAAGCACACTCAGATTCTCTGGTTCATTGTAATCACCATCTCAGGTCAGGAGCCTTACCTGAGTCAGGTTTGTCTATGGAGCCCAGGTCCCGCTTGGCAACGTGCAATGTTGGGCTCAGGAAGTTTGTGAGTAGAGTGTTCACGATGCATTCTGTTTGTTCCTCAAAAGTTTTGGGACTCTTCATTTTAGATGTTTGCTATTAAATTTTGCTCTTCCACAAAACAAGCAGTTTTCAGCTCAACAGGAAGTTAGAAATACTGGTAAACCAGCAGATGTGTCCACAGCTTGTAGTTTCCTAACTGAATTTGTAGTTCTGGAAACTTTTTTCCACCAGCTTTCTTTAGAAATAGCTGATCAGAAAGGTGGGACTTCTCTTAAGAGAAGGGCTGAACTGTAGCTCAGTGGTAGAGCATTTGCCTAGCAAATGGAACTGGGGAGTCTTGTTGAAGACTTTCAGTTCCTTAGCTCAGAATCACACCTGAGCCAGTATACATAGAGTAATGAATAACTTTTATTGTTAGATAGCCAATTTAGATCTAAGATCAAGTTGAGGAAGAGTCTCTTGGGTAATTTCATTAAGAAATACTTCCTGTTAGGTTTTGTGTATATTGTAATTTAAAGGAAGTTTTTGAAGAGATCAACATTCAACTTCTGATTATAGTACTTACTGGACATAATCATACAGTGATTATTTACTGAGCACCTATATGTAGTAAGAAATGATACTTGACACAAATAACACAGAAAATGACACATAACACACGAAATGAGATTATAATAGGGAAGCAATCCTAGGGGATTGGGAAGGCTGGCTTCCTTAAGAGTGGTAACATCAGAGATGAGTTCTGAAGGAGATTCACCAGGCAAAAAAGGAGAAATTAAGACTATTTGAGGTGGAAGGGAAAGCACACATAATGACTAAGAGGTGGAAAAATCCCAACTTAAATGTTTGATGAATCATAAATAGTGATTATACAAAACATAGGGAAATTGTGAGAATTAAATTTATGGGGATTTATGTTATGGGGATTATCTTAAGTGTCAGGTATGCATCAAATGTTAAGGATCTTCCCTTTAGCCCAAGGCCTACTGACCAAGGTGAAAGAGAACAGAAATTCACTAACAAGAGAATTTTCCCGAAGGATTGAATTCCATTATTGTTTTAAGAGATCTGAGGATTAGACGCTTACATGTGATGGCTGCATTCTTAATTTTGCTAAATCCAGATTTTGGGTCTGCATCTTTGAAGCATCACTCAAACCTATTAACAACCCTATCATTTAAACCTGTCTGACCTGATAAAATTATTAACAGCCCCAACTAATAAAATTCAAGCATAAATAGCAAGTCAGTTACTCAGAATAATCAGAGCCAATCTTGTTGTCTGTTCCACACTAAAAGTACAAATGACTACTACACGCTTATTAAAATAGCCAAGACAAGGAGGGCTGGGCATGGTGGTGCACTCCTGTAATCCCAGCAGCTTGGGAGGCTGAGGCAGGAGCATCACAAGTTCAAAGCCGGCTTCAGCAACTTAGTGATGCCCTAAGCAACTCAGTGGGACTCTGCTTAAAAATAAACAATAAAAAAGGATTGGGGATGTGGCTCAGTCCTGCTAGGTCCAATCCCTTATAAGTCCAACCCACCCCCACCCCCCAAAAAATGACAAGGAAGAATTTAGATGACTAGACTTCAAGTGATAGATAATTGATGAGGCAAATTCATCAGTTGTAACAGTTATATGGTTGGGGATGTTAATAGTGAGGAAGACTGTATATATAAGAGCAGGGAGTATATGAGAAACATCTGTACTTTAAATTTTGCTATGAACCTGAAATTGCTTTTTATTTACTTATTCATCTGAGGTATTGGGGATTGAACCCAGGGGAGCTCTACTTTGAGCTACAACCACAGCCCTTTTTATTTTTAAAAATTTAAGACAAGGTCTAAGTTGCCAAGATTGACCTCAAACTTGGATCCTCCTACCTCACTACCTCAGCCTTCTGAGTTGCTGGGTTACTGAATGTGCCACCACACCTGGTCCTAAAAATGCTTAAAAAATACACACACACACACACACACACACACACATATATCTTTAGTGTTGGGGCTGTAGCTCAGTGGTAGAGCATTTACCTAGCACAGTGAGGAACTGGATTTGATCCTCAGCACCACATAAAAACACATAAATAAAAGGTTAAATTCTGGGGCTGGGGATGTGGCTCAAGTGGTAGCGCGCTTGCCTAGCGTGCGTGCGGCCCGGGTTCGATCCTCAGCACCACATACAAAAAAAACCGAAGATGTTGTGTCCGCCGAGAACTAAGAAAAAATAAATATTAAAATTCTCTCTCTGTCCACCCCCCTCTTTAAAAAAAAAAGGTTAAATTCTTTTAAAAGATCTTTAAAATAAATCATAAATCGCTTTTGCACTAGGAACAGAAATTAAGTTCCTTTGTAGCTAGAGGGCCATTTTAATTTGTTATCATCTATCACTCATCCTCTTTATAAGACAATAAGACTGAAACTTGAGTTAATACTAATAGTTTTAAGACCTTTAACATCAAAAGAGCCCTCAGAGTTTTGTATTTCTGAGTTGGGTTTGACATGTGGCTAAGGATGTGGAGTGAAAACTGCAAAAACCCTGTGAATCAATATGTATTTCTAAGAAAAGCCTTACCTATCACGGTATCTGTTTGTGATTTTCTTATATCAAGTGCATTCATGAATTAGATTACAAAGTCTATTACAAAAAAAAAGGGAATGTTAGTCTAATTGACTTATTTTACCTCAAACTCCTCATTTCACTGTTGATACACTTATGGAAAATGCCATCTCTGGAACCTAATCTTCATGCCTTTGCATTATTTCATATAAGCAATGTTGTAAGGCTATAGAAACGGGACAGGCTTTAATGGGCAGTGTGGAATAACTTTTCATCCTTTGTTTACTTCACTTTGGGCCTTCAGTGTGGCACCCTTCCAAACTATCCTTTCCCCTCAACCCACAGACTTTCACCCCTGAAGTCTTACTATTGTGCTCCTAATTATTACTGAAAAATTGTGAAGCCAGAATTTGGTATTATTACTTGTTTCTCTTGCCTCCCTCTGGCCAGAACAATTTATATCCCTCCTGGAAAAACTTTTTCTTATTATATTATCCTGGATAGAAGTCCAGGATCTTGTCATTTGCACCAAATGTATATGTGGATGAATCCTAGGATGCAGTTCTTCTCAGCATGGAAACCTATAAAAAACAAGTCCCCTAACCACCCAATATCTGAGAAAGGGACACAATAATTCTAATAGAACTCCCATTCAAAAAGAGGGAGAATGGAGACATATTACAATCATTGGTCCACAACTATAAAATTATGATCAGTAACCATGAAGTGACTGCCTCTGCCATGTTCCACACCATGTCTTCCTGGGCACTCATTATATAAGTTACATACTGATTACTCGTTAACTTAGGCTAACATTAGAAGACAATTATTCTCAGAACACAGTATCAACTACCCTCAAAGACTTTTAAAGATAAGCATCAAGGGGGCTGGGGTTGTGGCTCAGCGGTAGAGTGCTCACCTAGCATGTGTGAGGCACTGGGTTCGATCCTCAGCACCACATAAAAATAAATAAAATAAAGGTATTATGTCCAACTACAACTAAAAAATATTTTTTAAAAAAGATAAGCATCCACTTACATCACACTATCAAATTAGACGTATGAGCTGGGTGTGATGGTGTGTGCCTGTAATCCCACTGATAGGAACTGAGGCAGGAGGATCGCAAGTTCAATGCCAGTCTCAGCAATTTAGCAAAGTCTTAAGCACTTTCGGGAGACCCTGTCTCAAAAAATACAAAGGAGCTGGGATATCACTCAGTAGTAAGGTACCCCTGGGTCTAATCCCTAGTACTTTAGTGGGTTTTTAAACAGCAAAACCACAAAAATCCACATGTATGCAGATGATAAATACAGTTCCTAAGGGCAAGAAACATTTAAGAATTAACTTGACAGGATACTTGAACTTTGGTCATATTGTTTATAAATTATTAAAACCAAACTACACACCACATGATATCATAAATACATACAATGTAAATATGTATGTACCAGTTTTAAAAAAACTAAAAAAGAAAAATGGAAAAAAAACAAGCTACAGAAAAAAATCAATTCTTCATTAATTTTTTAAGTATATATATATATTTTTAGTTTTAGATGCCTTTTTACTTATTTATTTATATTCGATGCTGAGGATAGAACCCAGTGCTTCACACATTCCAGACGAGTACACTACCACTGAGCCACAACCCCAGCCCTTCGCTAATTATTGAAACTAGGGGTTGCCCCTCGCCCAAGGTCCTTTAGAAATGTCTGGAGATATTTTTAGTTGTCACAACACAATGTCTACTGATATCCATTACGTAGAAGCCCAGAGTTTCTGCCAACAATTATCTTATAGTGCACAGGAAACAAATTATCCTTCCATAGCAAATTATCCTTCCCCAAATGTCAAAACTGCCACTTTTAAGAAATCCAGGTCTAGATGAAATTCCATTATTTTCTCTACAATTGATACAATATAATAAAGCAGCAATCTCAAAACACTATTGGAATCTTAATTACTTACAGTCAATTACTGTTTATGGAGTAATATTATGTGGCAGGCACCATGAACACAGAAGGAAAGACATCCACTGTTCATAAATTGTCCAGTGGGGCGAGAAGACCCTTTAATAAACAACTTAAAAAGTTCAGGCTCTTACTAGAAAATTCAATACTATTATGTACTCCTGTGAAGAACACATAGTTCAGAAAAGTGACAAGCAAAAATTTATCCGAAGCACACGGAGTTTATAAATCTAGGTGTAGAAGTCTTGGAATTAAGGTGGATGATGAAGACCACATACTTGGGCAATGTTATATGAAGTCCTTGAAGATACTCCTTAATTAAACTCCATGTTCAAGTTATACTCTCTGATTTTATTGAAGAACCCAATAAGAAAACATAGCTGGGAGCAGTGGCACACTCCTATAATCCCAGTAATTCAGGTGGCTGAAGTAGGATATTACAAGTTTAAGGCCAGCCTCAGCAACTTGTGAGACCCTGTCTCAAAATTTCAAAAAGGGGTTTGGGGGTGCTGGGGTTGTGGCTCAGTGGTAGATCGCTTGCCTCGCACGTGTGAGACCCAGGGTTCAATCCTCAGCACCACATAAAAATAAATAAGTAAAATAAAGATACTGTATCCAACTACAACTAAAAAAATAAATATTTTTTAAAAGGTGGGGGGTGGTTGGGTTATGGCCCAGTGGTAGAGCAATTGCCTAGCATGTGTGAGGCACTAGGTTCAATCTCCAGCACCACATATAAATAAATAAAATAAAGGTCTGTTGATAACTAAAAAATATTAATTTTTTTTTTTTTTAAAAAGGACTAGAGATTTAGCTCAGTGGAAAAGTAAGTGCCCCTGGGTTCAATCCCCAGTACCCCTTCTGCAAAAAAAAGTCATGAGAAAAGTTTTACTAATTTCCTATAGGGTCCTATATATACAGATATATATATACACACAAACACATATATATATGGCTTTGTGCCAATCTAAATGAAACTATAAATTTCTCTTTGAAATTAAAAATGGAAAATTTCTAACTCTTTGATGACAATTATATGTTTCCTTTCACTATGACTGCCTAGACATCTATAGAGTCACAGCTGAGACACACTATGTCTGTCGACCCTTTTAGCCTAAACATTTGTGTATTTCACCATCCCAACCCAATTGGCCTTAACCAATATTTTCATTTTCCCCTTACTGGATAGTTTAGTCTTATTTATATTTTACCATTATTTATTAGAACTGTTTTTTGTATTAGTGGTCTCAATGTACAAGATGTAATTGGTATGAATAAAATAAAAAGTGAGGACAAGAGATAAGTTACGGTAGCAGTGCTAGAGGTATGCACTGGCCACTCTGACAGCCTGAACAAAATGTAGGCTGTGAGGGTCATGGAATACTTCGTGAAAGGGCTGTAACTCAGCTAAATACTGAAAGACACAGTGGGTGTTAATTAAAGAAGATACAAGGGTGAGGAAACATTCTAGGCAGGAAATAAAAGCAGGTGTTAAGGCACAGACATAAGAACATTCAGGAAACTGAAAGTGGTTTGTGTTTGTCAGAGAGGGTATGTTTGGGAATGGTGATACATGACACTAAAGAGGTACTTTAGATAGTACACAAAGGACTTTGGACTTTTGGATTAGAAATATGAGAACAGCTAGGCATTATGGCACATGCCTGTAATCCCAGTGACTTAGGAGGCTGAGAAAGGAGGATCACAAGTCTGAGGTAAGCCAGGCCTTAAGCAACTTAGTGAGATGCCGTCTTAAAATAAAAAATAAAAAAGGGCTGGGGATGTGGGTTCCCTGGTATGGGGGGGTGGGGGTGAACCCCACCCACAAGAATCCTGATTTTTTTATTTCCAACTCTCCTTTGCTTCTAATATTATCTGGACCCATAAGCAGCTAAAATAAGGAAAACAAAGGAACTCTGATAGCTATTCATTGCACTGAGGCCAAGCAGCAACGATCTCTTATGATTTTATATCTCCAATTGTTCCAATTACAGTTTCTAATACAGACATAAAACTGTTCAGTGTCTCAGTTCTTGCCTCACTTTGTTTCACAGAGATTTGCATTTCTGAGTTCTCAGACTCCAACAGCAATTCTGTTAAGAATAGACAGCCAGTATCATCCTGAGCACAGAGGTAGGCTTTCCATGGTTGAGACCCAGCCCTACTCATTGCAATGGACTGAATGTTCACTACTTGTAGAGCCATCTGGAGGGTGTCAGGATGGACTTCTCCCTGCCAAGGCAGCACCTGCTGGTGAGCAACTTCAAGGCTAAGCCAAGTTTTCTCAAAATACTCAGCGGTAAGCTGGCAATTGGGGACCAACATGAGAGTTTCAGAATCAGGGGCTTCTTGTACTCTCCCCTTGTTCTCTTCAGAAATCAGGTGTCCTAAAAGAGTCAGAAAGTTTGTGTAAGAGATTTATGAATCTGTAGGAGCTACATTTTAAATTTACATTCCCAAAAGTATACACCGTGACTGTCTTAAATAAACAATAATGAGTTCTTTTCTTGCTCAAAGGTGTCGAATTCAGGTAATAGTCTGGTATTTAGCTAGCGTACTCTACTTTCCTACCAGTCATTACAAAAGTTAAAGATTTTTCATAACAAGATATAAGGAAAGAACCATCTTTACCTGATACAGTAAAGGATGCTGTGTGAGAACGCTCTGAACCACCATGCTCTGCCCCTACACATTTAGAGATAGTTGCCCAGCGGGCTTTGCCATACACTGGCACCAGAGTGTTGAAGTCAGAAGCCCAACTATTCACAGGTCTTTCTGCCTGATCCTCCAAAAGTCCGAGAGAAGGGTCAGATTTAGGACTGCACAGGATACGCTTAACTTCATCAATCCCAACTAAGAGGAGGCGATAGTAGAAGAGACCTCGATCCCGTACAGCCATATCCTTTTCTTCCTCTGAAATCAAACAAAAGAGTTAATTAAAAACAAAACACTCTCCTCTTACCCTTGTGCCAACCATAGTAGGAGAGAAAAATGGAGAGAGAAAACCCTAAAAAAGCATTAACATTTTCTTTTCAGGTCCCAGATGTGACTCAACAAACAAAGAAAGCTGTGAGAATTTCTAACATGGGCCATGGCAAGTACTATTTCCTTCTAAAAAACCTACCAATGCAGTAATATAACAGACGTCCCAGCATGTCCTGGCATTCAGCAGGGCGAGAGAGGAAAAGGCGCACGAGTGCAGTGAGTAGCTCCATCTTAACAGCAGGAAATGTCTCTGACTTCACATTCTCTACAAAGTCCTCTAATATGTAAGGAGCATTGGGGATTCTTTCCCCATGAACACCAAGTAGCCAAATAAGTGCTTGCTTTCCCTAGGAACGGAAGGATAAGAACAGGTGCTCAACACTTGGTTCTCCCAAACAGAAGATAGTGAACAATCATTGGCTTTGCTTTTTCCCTGATGCCTGCAGAAAAAAGGTAATCTTTTATTTATTTCAACTTGCACTGTACTGGTCTCTCCTACTGAACTCTCTACAACAAATAAGAATGAAATTCTAATGCACAGGAGAAAACCCCAAACTTTCATAACTTATGCTGATTAAGCAATAAATAAGGTTTCTTCATCTTTGGGGCCTTTGGCCCAATTTGGGGTTTAATGTTTCAGTGGAAGCTACTGAAATAATTTTTCAATGTTTCATGAAAGTGGTTATTAACCTAAAGTACACACTGCAGTGTGCAGGTCCATAGGTAGACAGATCCCTGAACATTTTTTTAATATTTATTTTTTAATTGTAGGTGGACACAATACCTTTATTTTATTTTTATGTAGTGCTGAGAATTGAACCCACTGCCTCATACACGCTAGGCAAGTGCTCTACCACTGAGCTACAACCTCAGCCTTGAACCCCTGAACATTTAATTCAGCAGACCTTGGGTGACATCCAAATTTTTTAAAGATTCCGCAAATGATTGATTCTGATTCCAACTGAAATCTCCATAGTCTAAAAATCTGACTCAAAATTGTTAAAGAGAACAGCAATATCAAAGAATGTATACACTGAACAGTGTGGCACACTCCTGTAATTCCAGCTACTTCAGGGGCTGAAGCAGGAGGATGGCAAGTCTGAGGCCAGCCTCAGCAATCTAGTGAGACCTTATCTCAAATTATTAAAAATTACCTAAATAAAGGGCTGGGGATGTAACTCAGTGGTAGAGCACTCCTGGGTTCAATCCCTAGTACCTCACAGCCCTCCCTTATATATAGGATTTGTAATAAAAGCCATACATAAATCCTGTTTTTATAATTTATATGTCATTGACATCCAAAAGAGAATCTGAGGTGAAATCAATCCTAAGATTTCCACAACAGAAACAGGGTAGAAAGAATAATTAGATTACATTTTAGAAGAGCAAGTCCTAAGCATTCCCTCTATGCCAAGAAGTAAAGGAAAATTATATTCTACCTCACTATCTTGGATGTTCTCCTCACAGCCAGGCAGGGCCTGACACACTGCTTCGGTACACTGAGGGCACAACCAAACCAGGTCTCGGAACGTCTGCACCACCACTACAACATAGCCCAGGATACAAGAGCACAGCATTAGAGCCTCCACACAGGAAAGAATCTTAAGAAGTTATATATTTGGACTAGATTTCTGAGAAAAAAGATTCTGGAGGGATCACTGATTACCTGAACAATATTTTCTTGCATGAATGTTAATATTATTAAATTGACATGGAGATAAATGAACTAATATATGGAAAAGCACTATGTAAAATGTAAAGCTGCATGCAAACATGGGTACTGTTGCTGTTGAATGATACTCTAAAGACAATAAAATAAAGTCACCAGGACTGAGACTGTGTGAGGCAAGAGAGATGCTAACGTGCAAAATTTAAGAAACATGAAGGGCTGACATTTGCATGAACCTAAGAGTGAGCGCTCACCTAAATTTTGCATCCTAGGCAACTTGCTTGCTTCACCCTTGTCCTAGTCTTAGAAACAATTGACTAGAGTACACTGCAATGTAGCAAAAAAAAAAAAGTAATGATAGGGAAATGATAAGATATCTTCCCTATCTATAATATATCTATTAGGGCCTCACCAGGTGACTCATGACAGCCTTAAGCCTCCACCCTATTATATCTACAGATCCTAAGCTTCTCTGATAACAACAGATGATGCAAGGAAAAGTTCAAAATTCTATATTATTCATTCAACAACAACAACAAAAATATTTGGGAGGAAATTACAATAGGCCAGCTCCTTAAAAAAATTTTAGAAAGGTAGCCATTACCTGTAGTTATGTGTTCTTGACGAAGCCCCAGCAACTCTGTTAGAATCTGCACACACTGATCTGTGTAAGTCCTGGCAATTCCACCTACAGAGGAAGAAAACATAGATAAAAATGTTACTATTACATCTAATAGTAGCATGTCATTCTAAAATTATTTTCCATTAGTTAAAGACATCCAGAAGCAAACAATCAAACAAACAAACAATCACTCCTTACTTGATAAAATAAGACTCTGAGTTTTCTATAAAAGAAACTTGGGTAAAAAAAGAATCCAATCCATTTCACTGACCACTAGATAACTAAAAGTTCATGGACAAAAAGTTTCCCACAGAACAAGGTTAAAAACACAGTAACAAAATATTTATGAGCTAGATAGGAGCACCATTTTTGTTGCAGTGCATCAATCCATGAATATTTCCACTGTGGACACTTGATGGCAATCTCTTAATTGTGAGGATTTCTACTCTGTTCTTTGCCCCTCTTCTCCGCCTCTAATAACCATACTTTATTCCAAATATGAGGGTTTTCCCCCTTCTCCACTTGAAGCATTCTAAAACAGTTCTTCAGCTGCTTTTTTTTTTTTTTCCCTCTCTAGCCTTTTAAATTCCAAAGTCTCTAAAATCAAGGAATTATTCTGTGTTAGCCTGCATTCAGTATTATAATTATAGGTCAATAAATGACTGGTGAACTGACACAGGACTTTGAGTTAGAATAGCTGGGTTCCAATTCTAGTTCAGGTACTATAGGAACTTTTGGCAATATAAGAAAAAAAATATATGTATATGCAATATAAGTAAATTATATATATAGAAAATAATTTTTTTATGTGTACCAGGGACTGAATCCAGGGGGCACTTAACCATTAAGATACATCCCCAGCCTTTTTTATTTTTTATTTTGAGACAGGGTCTAAGTTGCTCAGGGCCTCACTAAGTTGCCAAGGCTGGCTTTGAACTTGCAATCCTCCTGCCTCAGCCTCCAAAACTGTTGGAATTACAGGTGTGAGCCACCATGCCCAGAGACAATGTAATAATCTTATATCCACATTTCTTCATCTTTAAAATGAAGTTAAGCCAAGCTTGGTGGTGCATGCCTACAATCCCAGTGACTTGGGAGGTTGAGGCAGAAGAATCACAAGTTTGAAGCTAACCCAAGCAACCTAGTGAGATCCTGTCTCAAAATAAATAAATTAACGAAGGGCTGGGGATATAGCTCAGTGGTAGAGCACCTTGGGTTCAATCCCCAGTACCAAAAAAAAAAAAAAAAAAGATGAAGTACAGGAAAGCATTTTGGATAGAAGACACAAAAGGCAATATAAATTAAGTATCACAGGGGCTGGAGTTGTGGCTCAGTGATAGAGCACTTGCCTAGTATGTGTGAGGCACTGGGTTCAATTTTCAGCACTGACTATAAATAAATAAAATTAAGGTCCATTGACAACTAAAAAATTATTTTAAAAAAATTAAGTATTATAGTTTGAGTTACCTGTATTTTTTAGCCTGGAAGACATGACAACACCAGTCTTAACCAAAAAAAAAAAAAGTCTCCTTTCCCCCTTGCTTGTAATCATTGACCCAATTCCATAGTGTGTGTTACTTTGTCTCTGAAGCAAGATTCGTTCTCTTTTATCCTCTATGGTTCCTCTAACTACAGCTTTCAAGCTGGCTGATCTAGGCTCTTTCTCCAAGAAGGAAAAGCAGCAGATACCTACCTATGGCAAAGATGGCAGCCTGTGCAAAGTCAGCAGACACATCAGTGCAGTACCCTCGAAGCTCCTCTAGCACCTGCTGCACATTCTCATCATTTACCAGTTCACATAGCACCTCTACCTTCTGTAGTTTGATATAGTGGGGCTCCGAGTAGGAGCAAAAAAACTTTTTGTAGTGGCTGCTAAAGTGACCTGGCAAACTATGCAAGATCTGACGCACATGACAGAGGGCAGCAAAACAGAGCTCTCGGCTCTCTGAAGAACAGGCAGCTAGTAAAGGTCCCTTGACTCGCACAAGCACATCAGTTTGTACGTGGGGAAACTTTTTTGCCAAAATTAGAAAGAGTTTGGTGGCTCCCATCACCACTCCTGGGCTGCTGCTCTTGAGAAAGCTGTCCAACAGATTGAGAATGTCAAATAGTTCCTCCTCACTGCGGGGCTGGTATCGGAGCAGAAAGTTCAATACTTCAGCCTGGCCCCACTGATCCAGTTTTGACATTCTATTCAACAAAGAAAAAAAAAAAGCATTATTTTTACAGCAAAATTAGGACCATCTCCATGCTACTGCTATGTTCATCATAACATGGGGAGAATTCTTAAAAATGGGGTAAGCCATAATCAAATCATTCTTTTCACATGTTCTTTAAATTTATGCAAAATAGACTGAAAATTCTAAGATAATTTGATGGTACAAATTCACACTCACCTAACTAATCCCACAATCAGTATACAGTAGATTCATATCTATCTTTCCTCCTTCCCTCCCTTCCTTCCGGCAGTAAAGAGGATTGAATCTGATGCCTTGTGAATTCTAAACAACCACTTTACCACTGAGCTACATCCCAGCCCCTTTTATTTTTGAGACAGGATCTTGCTAATTTGCCAAGGCTGGCCTCGAACTTATGATTCTCCTGCCTTGGACTCCTGTATAGCTGGGATTACGGCATGTGTCACTACACATTGGCCAGATTCCCTAATTTTTTTTTCTGGGGGGGTACCAGGATTGAACTGTGGCACTCTCCCGCTGAGCCACATCCCCAGCCCTATCTTGCATTTTATTTAGAGACAGGGTCTCACTGAGTTGCTTAGCACCTTGGTTTTGCTGAAGCTGGCTTTGAACTTTGGATTCTCTTGTCTCAGCCTCCCAAGCCACTGGGATTTTAGGTCTGCCCCACCATACTTGGCCAGATTCCCTAAATTTTAAGATATAATTAAGGCTTAGTTTGGGGACATAATGACTGTACAGGAAGAAAGAATGTATTATTCCCACAGGATATTTTTATGATTTTACATATCAGTCAGAGAAATTAAGGCAAATAAAAGAAATGTGAGGAAGATAATAATCATGGTTAACTCTCCTTTCTTTTCTACCCTATAAAAGTTGTTCAAGACTTTTTTTTTTTTTTTTTTGGTACCAGAGATTGAACCCACAGGTACTTAACCACTGAGTCACATCTCCAGGCCTTTTTATTTTTATTTTGAGATAGGGTATGATCCTCCTGCCTCGGCTTCCTGAGTCACTGGGATTACAGGTATGCACCACCATGCCTGGCAAGATTTCTCCTTAATTTAATACATCAACAACATTCTATCAGGATGCAGACCTCATAATAAAAAGAGCACAGAGGCATCCAAACCTATTTAAAAGATGGTGGGCGATGGGCTTATTAATGACAACACCTCCTTCCTGTTTCAGAATTTCCTCTAGAGACCTCAGGCAGTTCACAACCACAATTGGATCCTGGTCACGCAGCAAACTGTATAATTCATTTACCAGGGCACCATCTATAAAAAAGAACAAAGATCTCAGATAAAGAAGAAAAGCTTCAGAGTTATAGGAAGAGGGCCAGAGTAATAGCTCCAGGAAGATAAAGCTGAACTTCTCTGCTATAAAAAATGACAAAGGCAGTAAAATGTAAGCAGACTGAGAGGGAGAAAGATAAAAGTAGTGAAAAAAGGAGTTAAAAAAAAGAAAAAAAAATGTGTAAAGCAAAAAAACTTCCATCTCCAAATTGTTCTAAGTAACTAAAGCAAAGTTCTTACTTGGGCCCTCAAAAATGAGTTCCCTAATATCAGAAACTACCTAGCCCTGAATCCTACTAAGAGACATGCACAGAAGTGGAACTACATTATTTTCTACTGAGGCTATATAATCTTTTATAAAGTCATACACATAACAGAAGCATGAATAAATATTGATCATGGTGGAATATTGTGAACTTACCAACTTCAGAGTCTCCATGAAGATTATGCATCTTGGCACAGCCAAGGACTGCCACCCTCCGGACATATGAAGCTTTATCCCGCAGACCATTGAGAATAGGCTGTTGGATATATTCCTGCACACCAGGCATCCTAAACGACAAATCCTAGAGTCAACCAGATCCTGAAATAATTAGGTCCCTCTTCACTTAACAGAGGGTTTAGTAGGTGTCAGAGTATGCATCTGTCATATCACAAACAACTAGAGAAAACCTATCCCAAACTTAAAATGCCATAATTTTACTTTTCATTTAGAATAATGCTACAAGGGCAGTAAAAATCCTCATAGTAGTAGTTATTTAACTTTTCAGTCCAAACTGAGGGCTGTTACCAAGAGTGAGAATTAAAAATCTTTAAGCCTAGTGTGGTGGTGCATGCCTGTAATCCCAGCAGCTCGGGAGGCTGAAGCAGGAGGACTACAAGTTCAAAGCCAGCCTCAGCAACTTAGGAAGACCCTAAACAACTTAGTGAGACCCTGATACAAATAAAAAGGGCTAGAGATATGTCTCAGTGATTAAGTGCCTTTGGGTTCAATCTTTGGTACCCCCCAAAAAAACCTCCTTTAATAAGACCACATGATACAATTTATTAAGTCAACGATGGCTGAAAATCTGAGTTAAGGGTATAGCAGTATTTTCCCTAGTACTTAAGAGCTCAAATAAATTGTTCTCATTAAATACCTGACCCATAGGCTGGTGTTGTAACTCTGTAGTAAAGCACTTTGCCTAGTATGTGTGAGGCCCTGGGTTTGATCCCCAGCATCACAAAAACAAACCAACAAAAAATGTGCCCCATTGCTTTCTGAACTCATCAGCCTCTGAGGACCAGGCAGGGAAGAGTTTGCTCACCTGAGGCTACACATACTTCGTAGTGCCAGCCCTCGCACCATTGGATTGGGGTCCGAGCAGTCTTTGCACAGTGTATTGATGGCCAGGAGAGCCAGATCTGGTTTCAGGGGTGCATATGTGCACATGTATAGATAAACCAACTTCTTTTGAACAATATCTACAGTGGCACTGGCTTTTACCATTTCCATGAAAACACCAGACATGTCCAAGCCCTGAGTTATGTGCCTGAAATCAAGATACATAGCAGGAAGAAGTAAATTACAAAATCCCCAACTTACAACAGAGGAAGTTTTACTTTTCCATTTTCTGGTTATCCAATTAGATTATGATCTTTCAGAGGGATGCAACCAGGTCTACTTTGTCTATTATATCACACAATATTTCACAATGTAGGAATGCAATAAACACTGTTGTTCTAACTGTTCAACATTTGTTGAATCCCTAGTACATTCCAATGAAACAGCTTTTATATTCCAAGTTTATGCTCTGGGGTCATAATCTTGAAGAAGGTGAAGTCTCAAACCTCAAGGAACTCAAAATCAACTAAAGAACCAGACAAGAATACCATTACAGTACAATAGACAAGTATTTAAACAGAAGTCATGTACAAAGTACAGAGGGGACCCAGAGGTCTAACACTACCAGGAAGTCAGAAAATGTTTCTCCACAGAAGTAATGTCTCAGCCAAATGATCAGGAAATTCATCAGACAGATATTCTAGTTAATGATACATGCTGCGAGACATATAGATGTGAACAAAAAGAGAACATTCTTCTGAGAGTCTACAGGCAGTTGCATTAGTAGAGTTTCCTTGGGCAGTAGTAAGTTTGTACTTTATTCTGTAGATGATTATTAAACTGTGGAATCAAACTACTGGCATCAGGAGAGATGTTAGTTAGGGTTCCATCCCATCCTACTAAAATTAGAATCAACTGCTGGACTTCCTTAAAAAAAAAAACAAACATAAAAGCACCCCACAGGACCTTTGTGCATACTAAAGACTGTGAATGACAGCTGTAGGCAAGAGTTATGTACTCAGATTTATATAGTGGAAAAATTCTAACTAAAATGAGCAGCTCAGCAACTTGGAAGGTTGAGATAGGAGGATGGCAAGTTCAAAGACAGCCTCAGCAATTTAACAAGCTCTGAAGCAACTTAGACCCCATCTCATAATAAAAAATAAAAAGGGCAGGGAATGTGGTTCAGTGAAAAAGTGTTCCTAGTTTCAATCCCCTGTACCACAAAAAACAAAATAAATAAAAATAAACGAGCTAGCAAGGTGACCAGTGTATTGTAAACTACAATGGCTTTGGTAATGAAGGCCTCAATCAAAACAGAAGTGGGTATTTAGAATTATTCAGACCACCTGACATGCAAAGTGAAGAATCAGGTGTCATCAAGGTTGACTGACATGCTTATTAGACTGGCTGGTGACATTCATCAACACGATAGTAGAAGAACAGGTTTGGGAAGGAGGGAAGAACGCTGGTGCTATTTTGGGAATACCTTTGAAGAACTATCCAGGTGGAAATGCCAAGCAGGCAGTGGTATATGTGGGTCTGAAGCTATAAATGATCTCCATACTAGAAATATCAGAGAGTCAACAGTAATGTGTTCAGTCCGTATTATGAAGGGATTTCGCTGAGTAAAGGATTTCCCAAAAAGGAGAATGAGGTGGCAATCTGGAGAAGAAGCATGAAGATGAAGTGGTAAAACAGCCTTGTATGAAAGTTCCTCTACTCTTTCAGAGTGGCTGGGGGTGGCGATCCCTGAAGGGGACTGCAAGGTGGGGCAAGGGGAGTGCGGAGGATTGGCAGGCTGAGGCAGTTGGGTGATACCTAATCACTCGCTGGATGACATTCCGGTAGCGCAGCCTATCAGCCTGAATGTGAGGGTTACACAGAGCCTTCTTCAGTTCCTTCACCACGTCCTCGGAGCCAAGATACGGCATCTTCTCGAACACGTTCACGGGGCAGTTCCCGCGGTACCTAAGAAACTCTTAGTCTTGATGTGGGATCCTGAGCAAAGAAAATTTGGGTCAGTGCAAAACAAAAACAAAAACAAAACCCAACAACAAAAACCACTATTTAAGACGACATCTCGCCCCAGCCTTAGGAGCTTCCCCAGAGCTGGGACCCATTCTCTCCGACACTCAGGCTACAACCCCCACCCGTCCAGGGCGAGCCCCAACCTAGGCCTTCAGGCCCAACCCCAGCCCCGCAGGCTGTTCGCCCCGCCCACAGACCTCTCCAGCTACCTCGAGGCCTGCACGGAATTTCCATCCCCGCCGCCTACCGGCCGCAGATCCCTCCCTCTCCGGTTCCAGCCTTTCTTCTGCCTCCGCGCCTTTGCCGTCACGGAGAGACCCAATCACGCTTTTGGCGGAAGTCCCGCCCTCTCCCCAAGAGTCCTCACTGAGTTCTCGCTGTGAGCGCCGAACCCGACCTTAAGGTGCCCTTCCCCCAACCTGTCACCTCCTGGCGCAGCCGCGCGGCTCCTAGTGGAGCTGCGACTGGCAATCGGAAATCGGCTACTTGGGCCTGTCTCCTCCCAGCAGCGCGCGCTTTGAGTGCCGGCTGGGCCTCGGATCCCGCGCTCGGGTGGGAGTGGCACTCAAGAGAGCAACTTCCGCGATGTGGGCTTTCTCCCCGACTCCCACGAACACTGTCACTTCCTTTTTGCTCATTCTAATAACTTATTCCTCCTTTGGGTAGGCTTTCCCTTAGGGCCTCCGGCCTTGTTCTTGCCCCGGCATGTCTTCCACCGGGGCGCCGCTGTGGAATCCTCACGCAGGAGCCCTGCTCCAGTAGAGCCCATCCTCTCCACCATGAACGGGGTCCTGATTCCCCACACGCCCATTGCTGTGGACTTTTGGAGCCTGCGCCGGGCTAGTACTGCTCGGCTCTTCTTCTTGTCCCATATGCACTCGGACCACACAGTAGGCCTGTCTAGCACTTGGGCCCGACCCCTCTACTGCTCCCCCATCACCGCCCACCTCTTGCACCGTCACCTACAGGTATGGGAGCTGGAGTAATCCTCTTTAAGAGCTGGTCCAGGCATCTGGGTGGGGACTTGATCTGTCACAACCTTGGAGTCACAAAGTGGCGGCCAAGAGAACTAATTTTTACGAACGCAGGAATTGTTTGAACCCAAAATGTATCGTTAGGAGTGCGGCTTTCAACAGAACGACTGGAGATGTTGAGATGTTTTAGCTTTAAGTAGGTCAGTTCAGCCAAAGGAATTATTTCTTTCACATAAGCTAGGCTAGTATCTCCCAAACTTGCCTTAAGAATCCATCTGGGCTAGAGATGTGGTTTCTCTGTAGAGCGCTTGCCAAGGCCCTGGGTTTGATTCCTAGCACCCAAAAACAAATGAATAATCCACCTAGTCCGGTGTGGTGGCCTAGGCAGGAGGATCACAAGTTCTAGGTCAGCCTCAGCAGTTTAGCTAGGCCTCAACTTAGTGAGACCCTATCTCAAAAAATAAAAACAGCTGGGGATATGGCTCAGTGATAAAAGTGCCTCTGGGTTCAATCCCCAGTACCTGTCCCCTTTCCCCAAAAAAGACTCCAAGTAACATGAATATACAAACTCTTCAGCCCCCATTTGTCCCATCTGATTCAGCAGCTATGGCTTGTGGAGATCCTGAAAAATCTGGCAAGATTTCTTTTTTTCTTTTTCTTTTCTTTCTTTCTTTTTTTTTTTTTTTTTTTTTTTTAACAATTGTCCCCAAAGGATTAGTATGCTCTAGAGAAAGTTTGAGAATCACTATCTAGACTGTTTTCAAACTCTTAAAGCTATACAAAGGGTGGGATGGGGAGTGGGAAGTAGAAGAGGGGATTGCTTGGGAAGCCTCTTTACAATTTTTACTCCATGGTGGCTCAGGATTGGTCACCTTTCTTTGATCCATGTAAGGGAAACTTCCAGGAGGGGAGTCTGTGGTTACTGGGATGACCCAACTCTTTCCTCAGGTGTCTAAGCAGTGGATCCGAACCTTGGAGGTTGGTGAGAGCCATGTATTGCCTCTAGATGAAACTGGAAGAGAGACCATGACTGTAACCCTCATCGATGCCAATCACTGCCCTGGCTCTGTCATGTTTCTCTTTGAAGGATACTTTGGAACCATCCTTTATACAGGTGGGTCTCCGAAGGGATCCTGCTCACATTCCAGCTGAGATACTACTTTTCTTGAGTAACTTTAACTCACAGTAGAAGTCTGGAGGGCTTCTGGCTTCATCACTTATAAGCAGTGACCCCTTCTCATCTGATTGCCCACTCTCTGACAGTTCAATCCTTGTGAAGATTATATAATTAAAAAACAGGAGCAGGGCAGGGCACAGTGGTGCAGGCCGGTTATCCCAGCAATTTGGGAGGCAGAGGCAGGAAGATTGCAAGTTGAAGACCAATCTTAGCAACTTAGTGAGAATCTGTCTCAAAACATTAAAAAAAAAAAAAAAAAAAAGAAAGCCTGGGATGTTGCTCAGTGGTTAAGCAACCCTGGGCTCAACCTGGTATAAATGGGAGCAGGGTGGAGACATTTCCACAAAGAAGCTGTAATGCATATATTGTTCAGTGCCAGGACACATCCTAGTTTTTCCACAAATCAACAACCAATCTGTTGTTGGAGGCGGGGGAGAGTTTTCTTCTATTCTTTTGTCTCTGACCTTCTGCCCTCCATATATTCTCTTCCAGGTGATTTTCGATATACGCCATCCATGCTGAAGGAGCCAGCCCTGACATTGGGGAAACAGATCCATACTTTATACCTAGACAATACTAATTGCAACCCAGCATTGGTTCTTCCTTCTCGACAAGAAGCTGCCCAACAGATTATCCGGCTCATTCGAAAGTACCCACAACATAACGTAAAGATTGGTGAGTTGTTTCCTTTCCTTTTTTTTTTTTTTCACCTATAGCTAGTGAATCTAGGTTCTTTGAGTGTTCTCAAATCTTTCACAAGCAGCTCTCACCTTCTCTATGAACCCTATTCTGACCTCCTTATTGAAGTTAAACCTGCCCTCCATTGTTACTCTCACATTTCTAACTCCTGATTCCCTAGATAAATTCAACTTCTTTTTTAATTTTTTATACTATTCATTACTTCCCAATATACCCTGCATTTTAATATGTTATTGCTTATTATTTATTGCCTATCCCCCACTTCTCCCAGTGCATACATACACACACACCTAAACTCCTTGAGAACATGGATGGAAATGGGAAGAAATTGTGTATTTGTGGAACAAAGAAGCAGTAGCTAACACGACAGACACTGGGTGGGCAAGGATGCTGGAAAGGTGGGAGGGGATAGAGGGCTGCTTTGTCATTTTGGACTTTGTGGGTTTTTTGGTACTGTGGATTGAACCCAGGGAAGCTCTAACTAATCTATATCCCCAGTACTTTTTATTTATTTTTTTATTCTGAGACATAGTCTCACTAAGTTGCTGAGGCTGGCCTTGAATTGCAATCCTCTTGCCTTAACCTCCAAGTCTTGGGATTACAGGCTTGCACCACCATACCTAGCACCATTTTGAATTTGATCCTAAACTTAACAAAGAGCTGTTGAAGGGTTTTAAGTAGAAGAGGGACAATATTGCACTCATTGCCTTATAATATATTTCATAATGTATATCTTTATTGTATTTAGTTTCTATTTTCTGTGTCTCCCTGCTAGAATGTAAGTTCAATGAAGATAGGACTTATATATTCCATGCTTACCACTGAGGCATTTGATAAATATTTGCTATTTGAATGAATGAAATTTATCAGAACATAGATATTTAAGTGAGGGTTATGCTTTAATTAGGTTCACTGAAAAAACAACTGCTATTTCTAGTGATTCTAGTGATATAACACATTTTGGGGACTCAATTAGAGCTGCCTTTTGGAAGATAGTTTATGAAAATCAATCTTTGCTTTAGAAGGTTTAATGGATATAATTTTTTTTTTAAAGAGAGAGTGAGAGAGGGGGGCAGAGAGAGAGAGAATTTTTTAATATTTATTTTTTTTAGTTTTCGGCGGACACAACATCTTTGTTTTATATGTGGTGCTGAGGATCGAACCCGGGCCGCGCGCGTGCCAGGCGAGCGTGCTACCGCTTGAGCCACATCCCCAGCCCCTAATGGATATAATTCTAAATGACTTTTTGGTTATTTCCAAAATTCTAAGTCCACAAAAGGCAAAAGATCTGCCATGATTATGAATATATTAAAAGGACATTCGCAACCCTTAAAGGAGTTTCAAATGAGGTTAAAGAAATATTGAAAAAATTATAGACCTTCCAGGTGACTATCAAATTGAGAAATATTCCCTACCCTCAGGATTGCTTGACTGCTCGTAAAGAAACATCTGTCCTAGCTTTTCTTAAAATTTTTATTTAGGAATTTTCCATAGAAGTACGTAGGAGGGTGCTGTGGTAGAGCCTGATTATTTTGCAAGTGTATAAATCCCTACTGTATGCCTAGGGAGAGGAAAAAACTAGGAATATGTAAAGGGAAGAAAATCAAGTACGTTTGTGCCCCAAAATGAAAATTTGAACCATCAAGAATGAAGTTGATGTCTAACAAATATATGTTCTTTTAAGTAGTTCACAACCTTGTTATGGATTTGATAGAGACATCAGAAAAAATCTGAGAACAATTATTAAATAATATCTCCCATATCTATTTCCATAACCATTGCCCAAATTTACGTTTCTATTTCTTTCTATATGAATACTATTTGGGCCTTCCAATTGATTCAAGTTTTTTCTCATCCAGGTAATCAGAAAATGTTGCTACTGTTTGTGTTTTCTCCTAAAGTCCTGCTCTGGTCATATTATTCTTCTGATTAGAATTTGCCATATTCCTGCTTCAGGCCATTCAGAATTAAGTCCCAGCTCTCTACCAATACATGCAGGACTGCTAATTAATGATGTTGGCTTACCTCTTTAGTATCACTACTTACCAATTCTTTTTTTCACTTTAGTAACATTGAATGATTCCTCTTAAAATGTTTTCTGGCATAACCTTTCCTTGCCAGATTAATCCTAACCCATTCTTAGACTTAGTTCAGCTGTCATTTTTCAGAAACTCTCTAATTCCATAGGCTATTAGCTACTCTTCTGTGCCCTCCTAACACTCTATGTATATCTCTATTATTGTTCTTGATTGCATTGTTTCTGGGTCCAGATGGCATTCCTGGAAGATCGAGACCTTTTTATAGTTTGTTAGTTTTTGCAGTTCCTCACACTTGGTAGATGCTTTCTCTTGTTGAACTGAATGAATGAGTAGATTGTGTTTGCTTCTGTCCTCCATTTTCCATTTTATCTCAGCTCTAATGCCACTTCCTCCCTGATTTGATTCCCTGGTTTTCCCCATGAATTTTTTTTTATTTGTTAAACATTTGGTTGATTTATTAGGATTCTCCAATAGCTTCATTCTCTCCTTTTACTTTTCCTAATCCTTTTAACATTATTTAGGACTCTATAGTCTAGGAAAGGAGTCATTGCTGGAGCAACTGGCCCTAGAGTTTCGGACCTGGGTGGTATTGAGTCCCCGGCGTCTGGAGTTAGTGCAGCTGCTGGGCCTGGCAGATGTCTTCACAGTGGAAGAGAAGGCTGGCCGCATCCATGCTGTGGACCATACAGAGATCTGCCGTTCCTCCATGCTGCATTGGAACCAGTCCCACCCTACCATTGCTATTCTTCCCACAAGCCGAAAAATTCACACTTCTCACCCTGATATCCATATTATCCCTTACTCTGACCATTCCTCCTACTCTGAGCTTCGTACATTTGTTGCAGCACTGAAGCCTTGTCAGGTCCTGCCCATTGTCAGTCGACAGCCCTGTGGAGACTACTTTAAGGACAGCCTGAGTCCCAGGCTCTCTATGCCCCTGATTCCGGACTCTGTGCAGCAATACATGAGTTCCTCCTCTAGAAAACCAAGCTTTCTCTGGCTGTTAGAAAGGAAGCTAAAGAGGCCAAGAATCCAGGGTGTTGTGTTTGAAACCCCTGAGGAAAACACTGATCAATCGCAAGCTGACAGGGACTCTAAAAAGACCAAGAAAGAAAACCTTTCTCCCTGGCCAAGGGACTTTGAGAAGCAACATCCCCCCCATTCTTTGAGGGTCAAGAAGCAGTTTTTCCCAGACCTCTGCAGCCAAGAATGGGACAAGGCAGCTCCTTTTTGTGAATCCCAGAAGATGGTGACTGTGTTGACTGCCCCCTTGGGATTTTCAGTGCAGTTAAAGACTCCAGATGAGAAATTTATCTCTCCAAAACCCAGGGAGGAAATTGGCTTAGATCCACCCTTCATACCTAGGGAAGACAATAATGGCCCAGCAGCCACAGGGGACCAGAGTGATTGGATAAGCCATGATTCTCCCCCATCTCACAGCAGCAAGGCTGCCCCGCTTCTTACTGAGTTCAGGAGCCTGGCACTAAAATACCTTCTGACTCCAGTGAACTTTTTCCAGGCAGGGTTCTCTTCCAAAAGCTTTGACCAGCAGGTGGAAAAATACCATCAGCCCTCACTGAAGTAGAGACAGGAGAATGGAGAACTACAACTTTGTCAGATATACTACTACAGTTTTGAAGATAGTAACTGAAGACTATAGTGAAAGCTTCTTTGGGGCCTTACTTCTCTTTTCAGGATCCTATGGGCTCACCCTAAAGCAGCACTTCACAAAGGTTGTTCATTATGTTTAAGAAACACTTTTCATTATAAACCCTTCAGAGTGTGCATGAGCACATTAAAGGTTCTTAGTCCTGCAGTAACTTAATCTGTTTAACTTTGTTTAACCCTGTATTTTTCAAACTTTTATGAACATACAGTCCTTTTATGTGGGTACAGAAAGAGTCAGAGTGTGAATCAAAAAGGATCAGGTTATTCCCATTGTTATTTTTTGTGTCATGTGCCATCTTCACATCCCCTTCTTCTCTTTCCAGATGAAAGTCCCTAGGTAGTTTTATTTTTTTAATTATGAACTGTGGTGCTGAAGGATAAAGTGGTGACCTAAGCAGCACGTTCCAAACCCAAGTGTCACTGACTTGCTCTGACCCCATCCAAGTAACTTCCTGTCTCTTTCTCTGGGAGGGAAGAGGAAATGATGAAGAGGCCTTGGAACACTGGTGAAAAATTCCACATCTGCCTCCTTCTGAGGAGGTGCAGTTAGTGTCACTGGGGACCCATTTGGAACAGAACCAGCAAAGGGGTTGGGTACCCCTCACCAAGGCTGTACCCAGTTGATCATTAAGGCTTAGGGTATGAGGGCTTCTGGTTGCCTAGAGGCACTGACTTTGGCTGAAGGATAAAGTGTAAATAAAATTACAAAAGATCAAATGTGCTGCCAGATATTCCTCTGATTGTTCACATAGCTGGGATATTTTTGTGCCCCCCCCCCCCTTGGTTTGAGCAGGGAGCCAGAGCACACAGCCTGTTTGTTTTAGTATCCAGGGAAAAGACCAAGGAACCAGCTGGCTGGAAGAGATGGGGGTGTGCAGCTCTGCCCTGTCCTTCTGCTCATAACCTGACAAAATGCCAAACCAATAAGCAGGACAGCTGATCCCATGGCTGTGAGGAAATTGGCTCTGAGAGGGCACAGACACTTGGAGCTGGGCATGTGAATCCACACTGCTTCAGCATGGAGTTTCAAGCCTTAGAAATGAAGGCTATTCCTTACCCAAAGGGGAAAGAGTTTGCTATTTTAAAAATAAAATAAAATACATATGTATACAGTACTATTTTTTAAAAAAATTTGTACATTCTAATTATACAAAATAGTAGGGTTAAGAGTTTTCTACTTTTGGAGGAAGAAATGAAGAGTTTAGAAAGCCAAACAAGCCCTTGCTCTTGAGCAAGCTATACACAGCTCTGTTTTGTCAGTGACCTTCACTGTAAGCCTCCCAAGGGCCTACTAGGAGCCACAGCAGGTGAAACATGGTACAGCAGGAAACCTGGGTATTGTCTGGGCTTGAATCCAGGGCACCCTGGGCACAATGCTTAAATTTAGTAGAGCCTCAGTTCCTGAGCTGTAGAATAGAGATGGAGATACCTATCACTCATGATTGCTATGGAAATTAAATAATAGGTAAAATTCTCTTAGCTCCAAATCTGTCACATGATGGGTATTTCAAATGTTGGTTCTTGGGGCTAGGGGTAAAACTTCGTGGAGGCTGAGTGAGGCAGGAGGAATGCACTCTGAGTGTGCATGAGGCCTCAAATTTAATTTCAAGCAACACTCACAGTTGGTGCTCTTAGCTTCTGGTTCTTAAAAAAAATTACTCTGGGTTCAGGAGGCTGAGGCAGGAGGATCACGAGGAGTTCCCAGCCAGCAGTGACTAAGCAACTCATCAAAACCCTGTCTCTAAGTAAAATATGAAAAAGGGCTGAGGATGAGGCTAGGCAGTTAAGTACCCCTGGGTTCAATCTCTGGTACCAAAAAAAAAAAAAAAAAAAAAGAAATCTAGTCTGTAAATAAACATTTCACTGCCATTAAAATTATTCAAAAGCATCCATTTTTATAGTTGTATAATACCCTACTATGTGAATAAGCCTTATTGAAATCCCATATTATCCAACATTTTGCATACTATTTAAAAAAATTTTCTTATGTTACAGTGAATATCATTATGCACATATCTTGGTATTTTTGTTATTTCCTCAGAGTAAATTACTGGAGTAGGATTTCTGTTTAAAGTTATTGCAGATTGTGCCAAATTACCTCCCAGAAAAGTTTCTTTACCATCTTTTCTGCAGAAGAGAGCATTAAAATACCTTGAACAGTAGAGGTTGGTGGCACCTGCCTGTAATCCCAGCCACTTGGGAAGCTGAGGCAGGAGGATTGCAAGTTTGAGGCAAGCCTGAGCAAATTAGCAAGGCCCTTAGTAATTTAGTAAGACCCTGACTTAAAATAAAAAATAAAATGGGCTAGGGATGTAGCTCAGTGGTAAAGTGCCTCTGGGTTCAAGCCCCAGTACCAAACAAAAAATAAAATACCTTGAAGATTCGTTAAGTTCAAATGATATTACTAGAGTGGTACATGTTAAGATGTGGAAAGTCATCTTCTGTGTTAAGTCAATAAATATTTACTAATAGCAATGAAGTATGTAATAATAATAAATAATAATATTTATGTCTAACTTTCTCTGAGTCTCTAGTTATCTCACCTCCGTGTGACCCACAGGTGGCTGGGAGAGATAAGGAAGTTCTCAGTACAAGGCCCCCCATATTTGTGTTATCTTCTAGCAACAAGAAAGCCTGTCCATTTTTGGCACATGCTGTGTCACACATATTACTTAAAGTGGATCTGTGTGAATTCAGATGGGGGAGCAGAAACAAAAGGCTTTAAGGAATTTAGTTGTTGGTGACATGTTTGCATGTTAATAATAAGAAAATGCCATACTATTCTACTAAGGTAAAAATGTCTAACATAATAGATATTGGTAGTGCCTTATTTGGTTTCTTAAAGCTATTTTATATAAAAATGTGGCATTGCCTATATCTTTAACTAGCCAGTTAAAATTAACTTATTTTTAGAATCTAAAGATGACCCCAAAGAAGTATGAAGATCTTGCAATTAGGCTTGAAGATGCCTAAAAAAGAAAATTCCCTAGAGATCCATTAGTTGTTTCATGATCAGTGGGAGAACTTGTGCTTTTCCACAAGGACTGTAATAGTGGCGTAAGTCCCTTTTCAAAAAAATATCTGCCTGGCAGGCTATTGGGGACCATCTCTCATTCTTAACCCAGATTGTCCTTTGTGTTAGGAAATAGGAGATAGATAGATATGTGTTTTTTTTTTTTCTTTTTAATCAGAAAAGAGATTTAACCAGGTGCAGTGGTGCCTGTCTGTAATCTAGAGATTTGGGAGGCTGGAGCAGGATGATTGAAAATTTCAGGCCAGCCTCAGAAATTTAAATTGTCTCAAAAACAAAAAAGGGCTGGGCATGGTGGCGCATGGCCTGTAACCCTAGCGGTTTGGGAGGCCGAGGCAGGAGGATTACAGATTCAAAGCTAGTCTCAGCAATTTAACAAGGCCCTATGCAACTTATCAAGACCCTGTCTCATAATTAAAAAAAAAAAAAAAAGCTGGACATGTGCCTCAGTGGGTAATCATCTCTGGACTTAATCCCCAGTACCAAAAAAAAAAAGGCTAGGGATATAGTTCAGTGGTGAAGTACCCCTGGGTTCAATCCCAATACTAAAAAAAAAAAAAAAAAAAAAGAACAGACTTGGGGTAGAGAACCCAAGACTGGGGAGACAGTTCTCTCTGCATTCTTGGAGTAATTCTTAAGCAGGATAAAATCTGTATGGGGGTCCATGTGCACATATTTTAGATGCAACACTATTTAGTAGTTGTTAGTGTGCTACCTGCCTCCCACTGCCCACTGTCCCCAACTGCCACCACCTCCAGTTCTTTTGTCTGGGGTTCATGGTGTTTTCCCCTTTTTCTTCCCCAGGACATACCGCCTACACCTGTGCAGAATGCTGCTGCTCTTCCTTATCATTAATCTGAATCAGCAACTGCCTGTCAGGGATTCTCAGAATGGTTAAGCTTGTCTTTGTTTTGACCACAATGCTTTTATTTAGCTACACCCTTCCACCTTGTCTGTCTCATTCCTAGATCAAGAAATGCCCTTCTGATTTGAGGCTTTGTTCTTTTTCTTGACAGATAACTTATCGAATCATCTTTCAATTGTGTAAAATTTCTGGCTCACCATGGGTTAGTCTTTCCTTTGCAATATTTACCTTTTTTTTTTTTTTTTTTTTTGTACAGGGGACTGAACCCAGGGATGTTTTAACCACTGAGCCACATCCCCAGCCCTTTTTGTTTTTTATTTTGGATGAGGATCTCCCTAAATTGTGTAGGGCCTTACTAAGTTGCATAGGCTGGATTTGAACTTCTTGTTGGCCACCCCCCTTACAATATATACATACTTAAACACCATTGTACTATGGCTATTTTGCCAGTCCTAACTCCTCCCACACAACTTTTTACAAGTGAAGGACAGAGTTGTCCTCAGTGCTATAATCCCATCCTCAATGTGCTTTTGAGGAACAAAGAAAATTGGGTCTGGCTCTATAGTAACAAAACATTAGGAGGGCCCAGATTTCTGGTGTTTAGGGAGTCAGGGATAAAAATAAAATAAAAACTTGGACATCTGCCTTTAGGAAGAGAAATAAAACAAAAACAAAACCTTGAGCAGCTGTTTCTTTAAATTTTCACACCCATTTTACTAGCTCATACATTGACCATCTGGGTCTTTCTTTTCTTTCTTTCCTCCTTTCTCTCTCTCTCTCTCTCTCTCTCTCTCTCTCTCTCTCTCTCTCTCTCTCTCTCTCCCCCTCATTAGGGATTGAACCTAGGGCCATATAACCACTGAGACACATGCCCAGTACTTTTTGTTGTTTATTTATTTATTTTTGAGATAGGGTCTCACTTAGTTGCTTAGGGCCTTGCTAAATTGCTGAGGCTAGCTTTGAACATGTGATTTTCCTGCCTCAGTCTCCCAAGTTGCTGGGATTACAGGTGTGTGCCTATATGCCCAGCTCATAAAATCTGCTTTTGAATTTCCCTGTCAATGGGATAAAAATCCTTAAGTTACCTCTTACTGAGTAGACATTTCCTGTACTGGTAAGCCTTCAAGGACAGAAACTATTTAGCAAAACATTTTAGGTTCATGAGTCTTGAGGCCCAACCTGTCCCTAGTCTTATCTCCCAGGATTTTCCTATCTGCAAAATAGTATGCCACAGTGGAAAAGGCATGGATTTTCAAGTTAGACAAGTTGTGCTGGGAATAGTGATCCCATGACTTATTAGCTGTGTATATAATAATTTAGCTTTTTGGCACTTAATTTTTCTCATTTATAGGAATTAATAATGCCTACCTCATAGGATTTGGAAGAGAATGACATGAGACAAAGTGACCAAAGCAGCACAAAATTATCCTATGCATTTTTTTTAAATGTTGCCTTATTCTCCCTGCCATCTCTTCAATTTTAGTGGTAGTCACATGGCTGATATTCCCAGTGCATGCTCTATATAATGCCACTAGCTAATCCTACCTTTCAGACTCAAAAATCCAATGAGGGATTTGCTAATCAAGGTACTTCCTTGGTAAGGAGGTCCCTGGAGCCCAGTCCAATCAGAAGGGCCAGGTACAGTGACAAGTGTGTAATCCTGTGCACTCAGGAAGCTAAGGCAGATGAAGCAGAAGGGTCACAAATTTGAGGCTACCCTCAGCAATTTAGCATTTTATTTTTTCATCTTCTTTCCCCCCCCCCTTTTTTTTTTGCACTACACCCCACTGAACTACACCCAGAGCCCAAACCTCAGCAACTCAGTGAGACCTTTTTTTCAAAATAAAAAATAAAAAGGTGTGGGGGCTGCATGCAGTAGTGCACACCTGTAATCCCAGCGGTTTGGGAGGTGATGCAGGAGGATCACAAATTCAAAGCCAGCCTCAGCAATGGCAAGGCACTAAGCAACTCACTGAGACCCTGTCTCTAAATAAAAAAACAAAAACAAAAAGAAAATAGGGCTGGCAATGTGACTCAGTGGACAAGTTCCTCTGAGTTCAATCCCCAGTACCACCATCACCCCCACCTCACCCCCTGCAAAAAAAAAGGTTTGGGGATGTAGCTCAGTAGTAAAGTGCCCTTGGGTTTCATCCCAAGTACCCAAAATTAAAAACATAAAAAAGGAAAAGAAGAGAAAGAGCCAGTACCTGAAGCATTCAAAGATGCATTTGTACAGATGAAAAAGGAGAGTAAGGTTGAAATCATAGTAAGTCTCAAGTGTGATGCTGAGTAGGTTTAACTAAAATTCGACCAAGGCAAGGCCAAGAACAAGTGGCAGATCAGGGACCCAGAGTCTAAAGAGTTGTGCAGAACAGAGCAGCCTGAGCTGAACATTTCAGAATACTGTGCACAAATGAAGGGCCAGCAGTGTGCTTGATCTGGTTTCTCAATTCTTCTCCCACATCATCTCTATAAACCATCAACTTCGAATTGATTCTAGAATTCTCCTTTTCAACTCCTACAGAAGGAATGCAGAACCATCAGAGAAACAAACCATATAACTGGTATGGTCACAGATTTCAGCCTCTGGCATCTTTAAAGCTGCTTCTCATTTCCTTATGACCTTGATCCACCCCCTTCTCCCATGTACCTCAGTGTTTATTCTAAACTGTTATGACTCAAATTCTTACAACATATGAAGCCTTAAAAGAGGTCTTTCAGCATTAGGAGTACCAAGCAGTGATATCCTGAGGCAACTTTCCCGGACCATCAATCCCAGAAATGGTAGAATTGATCCTTCTACACCTTGAAGCCCTGTTTAAACTCCAGTTACTCTAAGTCCAAGTCTTTTAAGATCTAATCTTCACACTTCCCAACCCTCTTTCACTGAGATCTCAGATCTCTAGCTCTGTGATCAACAAATTCCCCTGTGGCTTCAATATCTTTTCTGAAGGCCTTCCTTTTTCTTGCCTAAATGAAAGACTGTCTCTCCTTTGAGCACATTGCTTTCTGGCCAGCTTTCTCAAGTAGAGTCCATTTTTCTTTTCTCCAACCTCAGGGTAAGGAGGTGAAGTTGAGATCCTCCTTATTCCCATTGTGGCCTCTGACCATCATCCCATTCCTGCCTGTGAAAATCTTTCCTCCTCTGAAGCACCTGCCATCAGGCCATAACACCCTTTCTTCACATTTATTGAGGCTTAAGCCACTGATTCACAGCCTTCTCTTGCTTTACTCTGATCATTTCAGATGACTTCAGTGCTTCAATTTTCTTAACCTCCCCCATCTCCAAAGATCTTATTCTCCCTCTAGTTTACCACTCTGTCATTACTAGAAATTGTATTACATCTGAAATTTCAATTTTGAACCTTCTTTTTGCCCAGCTTATTTGCTCAAGTACCTGCTTGGCCAATGTTCTACTGTTCATAAGTCCTCTCCCAGTCTCCCTTCGAATCTGGACTTGACTGTATCCCATGATCCACCAGTATATATATCCCATGATCCAACTTCAATTCCGGATAGATCATACTATCGATCTACTCTTTGTCTGCAATGGAGCAGCTAGATTAGATGTTGTTGGAAAAACCACTCAACCAGGCCTACTGATTTCACTTAAAATTCATGATCTCATATCAAAATAGCCTTCCCTACTGCCAAGGAGTCCTATTTTGTTTCTCTAGTGGTCTCCATTTCCTATTCTCCCTTTCTCTTTTCTTTCCCCTTCCATCCAAACTACTACTTTCAGTATATCATGTTGACTCCACCTTGAGATATGCCTCAAATCTTACTGCTTTTCACTATCTTTCTCTCTACCACCCTTGTTCAAGCAACATATTTTTTTGTTTCTAGTCTTGTCCCTCTCTACTCCCCAAGTATATAGTCCAGTCCCCAAAGGAAGGATGATATGAATTAGATCATGCTACTTCTCTGTTGAAATCCAGCTCAGTAAAAACCAAAGTTCCCTATGGTGGTCTGCATCCCTGTCATGATTTCCTGCCCTGTCGACTTCCCTCACCCTTTACTTCTGTTCCACCCACTGCGCTGTGCTAGGTGAGCGCTCTCAGCTTCATTTATTCTCTCCATAAAGTGTTTTCTTTTCTTTCTTTCTTTCTTTTTTTTTTTTTTTTGAGAGAGAGAGAAAGAGAATTTTTATTTATTTTTTGGCGGACACAACATCTTTGTTTGTATGTGGTGCTGAGGATCAAACCCGGGCCGCACGCATGCAAGGCGAGTGCGCTACTGCGTGAGCCACATCCCAAGCCCCTCTCCATAAAGTGTTTTCAACCCAGATGCCCACATGGCTCCCTCATCTCCTTCAAGTTTTTGTCCAGCAAGCCTTTTCTTGATTACCTTAACTAAAATTGCAACCACATTATCTGAAATTCCCTAGCCCCCATTTTTTGTGTGTGTTTTGTTTTTCCATAAAACACTTATATTTTTGTTATACTATATCATTTGCTTATTTAATTTACTGTGTTTCTTATTCTACTAGAATGTAAAACCCAGGAGTTTTTGTTTGGTTTTGGTCTGTTTTGTTCACTGCTGCATCACTAGTGTCTAGGACACATAGTAAGTTCCTTTTTTGGGGGGGAGGGGGTGGTACCAGAGATTGAACCCCAGGGGTCCTTAACTATTGAGCCACATCCCCAACCCCAACTTTTTATTTTTTAATTTTGAGACAGGTTCTCACTAAGTTGCTTAGGGCCTCACTAAGTTGCTGAGGCTGGCTTTAAATTTGTGATCCTCCTGCCTCAGCCTCCCAAGTTGCTGGGATTACAGGCATGTGCTACCATGCCTGGCCATAGCAATTTCTTAATAAACTTTTGTTGAATTAATAAATGAATGAATCTAGAATAATGGATGGTTGAACATTCTTTAGGTAATCTTCCATCAATAATGTTTCTCTAAAGCAGGGAATAAAGCAGAATTCTTAGCCCTGTGGAGCTGACAACTACTGAATGCTCAGTTTGACAATTTATATGTCTCTATATCTTGCAGCTATCCTGTGAGAAAACTTAGAGTAGATAAATCCATTCATTCATTTGTTCATTAAACAAGTATTTATTGACCATCTATGTTGTCTCAGGCACTACTCTACGTGGAATTCTAAAGGAGAGAAGGGCGGTATACATAAAGAAAGATCAGAGAGTGATAGGGTAAAGAATATGCAATTAGCTAATGGTGGTGTGGAGCACTCTAGATGTGGTCAAGGAAGGCGTCTCTGTGGGACTGACAATTAAGATCAGACCTGGGTGATGAAAAGGAGCTGGCTAGCTGGGTGTGGTGGCACATGCCTCTAATCCCATTGATTTAGGAGGCTAAGGCAAGAGGATCTTGAGTTCAAAGTCAGCCTCAGCAATTTAATGAGGCCTCAAGCAACTTAGTGAGACCCTGTCTCAAAATAAAAAAATAAAAAGGGCTAGGGATGTGGCTCAGTGGTTATGAGCCCTTAGGTTAAATCTCCAGTATGACATGATTCTATATTTAGAGGATCTCAAAAATTCCACCAGAAAACTTCTAGAATTAATAAATGAATTCAGCAAAGTAGCAAGATATAAAATTAATACCCATAAATCAAATGCATTTCTATACATCAGTGATGAACCCTCTGAAAGAGAAATTAGGAAAACTGCCCCATTCACAATAGCCTCAAAAAAAAAAAAAAAACAACAAACCTTGGGAATCAATCTAACAAAAGAGGTGAAAGACCTCTACAATGAAAACTACAGAACACTAAAAAAAGAAATTGAAGAAGACCTTAGAAGATGGAAAGATCTCCCATGTTCTTGGTTATGAAGAATTAATACTGTGAAAATGTCTATACTACCAAAAGCATTATACAGATTTAATGCAATTCCAATTAAAATCCCAACAACATTTCTCATAGAAATAGAAATCATGAAATTCATTTGGAATAATAAGAGACCCAGAATAGCCAAAGCAATCCTTACCAAGAAGAGCAAAGCAGGAGACATCACAGTACCAGACCTTAAACTATACTACACAGCCACAGTAACAAAAATGGCATGGTATTGGCACCAAAATAGACATATAGACCAGTGGCATAGAATAGAAGAAACAGAGACAAACCCACATAAATACAGTTATCTCATACCAGACAAATGTGCCAAAAACATACATTAAAGATAGAACCTTTTCGACAAATAGTGCTGGGAGAACTGGAAATCCATATGCAGCAAAATGAAATTAAATCCCTATCTCTCACCATGCACAAAAACTCAACTCAAAGTGGATCAAGGACCTATGAATTAGGTCAGAGACCCTGTACCTATTAGAAGAAAAAGTAGCCCAAATCTTCATCATGTTGGATTAGGTCCTGACTTCCTTTTTTTTTTTTTTATTTTTAATATTTATTTTTTAGTTCTCGGCGGACACAACATCTTTGTTGGTATGTGGTGCTGAGGATGGAACCCGGGCCGCACGCATGCCAGGCGAACGCGCTACCGCTTGAGCCACATCCCCAGCCCGTCCTGACTTCCTTAACAAGACTCCTACAGCATAAGAAATCAAGAATCAATAAATGGGATGGATTCAAACTAACAAGTTTCTTTTCAGCAAAGGAAACAATAATGTGAAGAGAGAGCCTACAGAGTGGGAGAAAATCTTTTCTATACGTACCTCAGAGAGAGCACTAATCCCAGGATATATAAAGAACTCAAAAGACCTAACACCAAAAAAAAAAAAAAAAACCCCAACAACAAATGGGGTAAAGAACTGAACAGAACTTCTCAGAAGAAGTCGATCAACAAATATATGAAAAAATGTTCAATATCTCTAGTAATTAGAGAAATGCAAATCAAAACTACTCTAAGGGGAGCAGGGATTGTGGCTCAGTGATAGAGTGCTTACCTAGCATCTGTGAGGCACTGGGTTCAATTCTCAGCACCACATATAAATAAATACAATAAAGGTGCATCAACAACTAAAATTTTTTTTTCATAAAAAAACTAAGATTTCGTCTCACCCCACTCAGAATGGCAACTATCAAGAATACAAACAACAGTAAATGTTGGCGAGGATGTGGGTGAAAAGGTACACTGATACAGCTCTGGTGGGACTGGAAATTGGTGCAACTACTCTGGAAATCAGTCTGGAGATGGAGATTCCTTAGAAAACGTGGAATGAAACCATCAGTTGACTCAGCTATCCCACTCCTTAATCTATCTATACCCAAAGGACTTAACATCGGCATAATACAGTAATAACTGTGGAACCAACTTAGAAGCCCTTCAATAGATGAATGAATAAAGAAACTGGTATATATATACAATGGACTATTACTCAGCATTAAAAGAGAATAAAATTATGGCATTTGCAGGAAAATGGATGGAGTTGGAGAATATCAAGCTAAGCAAAGTAAGCCAATCTTCCCAAACAAAAGGCCAAATATTTTCTCTGATAAGTGGATGCTGATCCATAATGGGAAGTGGGGGGCATGGGAAGAATGGAAGAACTTTGGCTAGGGCAAAGGGGAGTGTGGGGAGGGGAGAGGGAGTGGGAAAGATTGTGGAATGAGATGGACATCATTACCCTAGGTACATGTATGATTTTACTCAACATCATGTGCAACTAGAGAAATGAGAAGTTGTGTTCCATCTGTGTACAGTGAATCGGAATTTGTTCTACTGTCATATATAACTAATTAGAACAAATAAAAAAAAAATTTAAGCCAGGCATGGTGGTGCATACCTGTAATCTCAGCAGCTCGGCAGGCTGAAACAGGAGGATTGTGAGTTCAAAGCCAGCCTCAGCAAAAGCAAGGCGCTAAACAACTCAGTGAGACCCTGTTGCTAAATAAAATACAAAATAGGGCTGGAGTGTGGCTCAGTGGTTGAGTGCCTCTGAGTTCAATCCCCAGTACCCTTCCCCACCCCCCCGCCAATTTTTTTTAAACTTAAAAAAAAAAAAGGAGATGCCTGGGGTACAGAGCACAGGTAGCATCAGCACAAAGACCCTGGGATGGGAGTAAGTTTTGTGCCTAAGAATCCTCAAGAAAAGTGTGTGTCAGAGGGACATAGGAAGAAGAGATGAGCTCACAGAGGAAGCAGGAGTTGGATCAGAAGTGACTGATAGATTAAGGAAAGAAGTTTGGGCCAGCAGGCATGGTGGCAAACACCTGGAATTCCAGTGACTCAGCAAGCTGAGGCAGGAGGACTGCAAGTTTGAGGCCAGCCTCAGCAATTTACCAAGACCCTGTCTCAAAAATGAAAACTAAAAAGAGCTGGGGATGTAGCTTAGTGGTAAAGTGCCACTGGGTTCATTCTCTTCTACCACATACACTAACCTCACTCACATGCACACATATACACACGTGTACCTGCACCCATGTACACAAAGTTTGGATTTCATTCTAAGTGCAACAAGAAGCTGTTGGAGTGCTTTAACGCAGAGGAGTGATATGATCTGATGTATATTTTTAAAAACAACAGATGGAAAATGGGGAAAGAATGAAAGCAGAATGTCAGGAAGTTCTTGCAGCAATGAGAGAGAGTGGTAAACTAAATTGAAGTTTGGGAGGAAAGGGGCTTGATATTGGGTTTGAAATGAATGTTTTAGAATCACCTCTTTTATAGTACAAGCAAATACAGGCAATATCTTTTCTTTCACAAAGGAAAAGTGTACATATATGGATCTACATATGTAGTTACATATATATGTACATATATTATACACATATATTATAGTTAAACAATATACATATATACCCACAAAATATACATACACACACACCACACATACACACAAGTAGTATATAAATACACATATGGAAGAAATGAAGAAAAAAACAAGTGAGCTAATTTTTAATATAAGTAAATAACTGGAATATTTTATTAATGAACACTATTTTCTATAAGAGATACGTTTAATAACTATTTATTTTTATCTTTGTATGTGGTGCTAAGGATCGAACCCAGGCTGCACGCATGCCAGGCGAGCGCGCTACCGCTTGAGCCACATCCCCAGCCCAATAACTATGTTTTTAAAAGAAAAAAATTATGTTTTACACACTTGGTGTTAGAGGTTACATTTCCCCAGATTCTAGGATTTGTGTGTGTGTGTGTGTGTGTACGTGTGTGTGCATGCTCAATATTGGGGATTGCAACTCAGCACTTTTTCTTTTTTATTTTGAGACAGGGTGGGGTTTTGTTGTTGTTTGTTTTGCTTTTTGTAACAAGGTCTGAACTCTATAGAGTGCTTAACTACTGAGCCACATCCCCAGCCCACACCTTTTTAAAAATCCTCCTGCCTCAGCCTCCCAAGCCACTGGGATTACAGGCGAGGGCCACTGAGCCTGGTCTAGTTAACTGAATTCTGAAGTTTGGGGCACTGTGAATAAATATTCAGTAGGTTACTCAGCAGAACAGCTATTAGTACCAACCACATGTCAGGAGTTGTGCTGCACAAGGAACACTTCATGGGGGCCTTTTTGATTTCTGAGTCTGCAGGAAGTATAAAGTAATTTAACACAAATAATCTTCAATTATCAAATTTCAAGTTCTTGATTCATTGCCCTCTCCTTTGTGGATACCTGTTATGCCTTCCCAGAGCATTTATTTTGGTTGTTGATGTTGCTTAGAACTGATGATAGGGAAAGACATATGGGGTGTAGGTGCTAAGAGCGTGTGTAGAGTTGGTTAAAGAAAGGTAAAAAGCTACAGAACGGAGCCAACATGACAACAAGGAATAACCGCCCAGGGAAAGGGGGGAAAAGTCCCAACTCTTGGTTTTGCTGGATAAAGGGTTGGTACTTGACAAAAGTGAGAGTAAGATGCTTATGTGGAGAAAGGGGGCATTGGAAATAATTATGGGGGAAGGAGGGTCTGAGTAGTAGTAAACATTGGTTTTGTGAAAATTTAAGGATTTGCTCTTTCCCAAAACAAGTCTCAGGATTGGCCCTTGAAAATTAAGGATGAAATCGCACACACATTCTAAATTCTGAAAACCTCCCTTGGTCTCCATTTTTATTGAGGTAAAATTCATATAACATACAATTAAGCATTTTAAGATGTATAATTCAATAGCATTTAGTGCATTGCTGTGCAACTGCTGCCACTCTCCACTGTCACTCCCCTTTTAACTGCTTGTATTAGAATCTTCCACTTGAATCATATAGGCTTGCCCTTCATTCAGACTCCTGTTCCATCAACCTATCATTTCTGCTGGAACCCAGTCCCCAAAATTTTCTAGTCTAATCCCCATAACTTATGCTAGATTTGTCCTTCATGACATCCGGTAAGGGGCCAGAACTTTTCTTGGCTTATTTCTGTGAGAAGTGAGAGAAAGTCAAAATAATTCTGCTAATGACTTCCCAGATGTAGCCAATGTGGACAGCTCAAACCCAAGAAACTTCCTTGGATGTCGAGGGCTGAATAAAGATATTAATAAAGGTATTACCCATAGTAAATTCTATCATCAAGGTGGGCCAAACCTTCCTTCCCAGCTTGTCAGTCACTCATACCATGCATAATCTCATGGAGAAACCACGCTACTTCTGCCCCCACTATGCCACTAAAGTTGCTATAAAATTAGCAATGACTATTTAATTGTCAGATCTGCAGGACACTTCTATCTTTATCTTCCTTTACTTCTCAGAACCTACGGACAGCACAGAATAGCTCCTTCTTTTAGAAAATATCTCCTTGTTCTCTCCAGTATCAGGTAAGCATGTTTGGCTTATGTAACAGGAGGTTAAAGTATAACAGGGAGGCTGAGGTAGGAGGATGGCAAGTTTGAGGCCAGCCTCAGCAATTTAGTGACATCCTATCACAAAATAAAAATTAAAAAAAGGCTGGGGGTAGCTCTGTGGTAGAGTGCCCCTGGGTACAATCTCCAGTACCACACAAAAGAAGAGGAAGTTCAGAAGTGGGCAGTTCTAAGTTCATTCAGAAGCTGAACCACCTCCTCCACGACCTGCTTTTCCCATCATTCTCCTCTGTCTTCAGCATGCTGTTTCTCTCCGTTGCTTTTTGTTGTAGTATTTGTGGTCATAACATAGCTCTGGGAGCTCCAGGCTACCTGTCTTCCTGCTTTTATCTGAGAAATAAGATAGAGGCAGGAGCAAAAGAATTTTTTTTCCCCTCAAAATACTATCTTCTTTACACAAAAAGATTTTCCCCTCAGGAGCCTCCCAGCAGACTTCCTGTAGTATTTCATCATCCAGAACTAAGTCCCATACCCGTACCTAGACCTATCAGTTTCAAAGAGAAATGGAATTACCAGGATTGGTTTAGACCAATTGTGATTTATTTCCTGAGTGAGAGGAGGAACTTGCTTTCCTTGAAACCAAAGGATCTTCTTTCTACCTGAACAAAACTAGGATTAACAAGAAAGAAGTAATATAGGGAATGGCTTTTGGGTGAGGCAGAAAGTGGTTTATCTTAATTTTACTATAATCTATTTTCCTTCTGTGTATATGATTAAGATTACATTTTCTAACCCTTCCTTACAGTTAGCAATATTCATGTTCCAGAGTTCCTACCAATGAATGTAGAATAGATTTATGTATTTGATACCTCTAGGCCTGGCCTATAAAAACTCTACATAATCATCCATACCCCACCCCCTCTTTTTTTTCTGGTCTGAGATTTAAAATCTAGTGGTAAAATCCAAGGCTAAAAGGAATAGTGAAACCACAATAATCTGGATGAACTTCCTGGAATCCTGAATGACTTCATGGGACAAAACAAACGTCTCACCACCCACAATGAACTGATGATGGGAGCAAGCAGTAAAACTTAATTGGGTTAAGCCACAGAGATATGGGGGTCGGGCTGACTGGGCTGACTGCTACAGCAGCTAACTAAGTATTCATGGAATAGGCAATGAAAATCTGCCTCATTCCCCTATTCAAGCTTTCTCTACTAAAGATACCCTAAAGGAGTCATGGAAAGAAAAATCTTGGGAATTTCAGTCTTGCTATACTCAGGGAAAGGATAAGTAAGGACACTGTCCATTCAGGGTTGGCATTCATACCCAAGGCCACAAGCATCTAATAAGTCATTCTGGGATTAATGCCCAGATCTTTTCTAATATAATTCCTACAGAAAGGACTAAGACTCCTTAGAGAAATGGCTCGGCCAGGATAAGTCAAAGATGAACTTGGAACTTCTATTATTCAGCAATGCTAAAAAAGACAGAAAACCAGACATAGTGGTGCATACCTGTAATCCCAGCAACTCATCAGACTGAGGCGGAGGACCACAGCCAGCCTCACCAGCTTAGCAAGGCCCTAAGCAACTTAGTGAGACCCCCATCTCAAAAAGGGTTGGGGATGGTGGTAAAAAGGGCTGGCTCAATGGTAAACCTCCCTTGGGTTCAATCCTCATACAAAAAAAGAAAAAAAAGAGGGATATAGAAGCCAACTTGAAAGGGTACCTATTCACTAAATCTCAAAAATTCTAGCACAAAAATAATTAAGGAGAATAATGAATTACAAACCATAGAAAAAATAGTAACTCATGCATCCCTGTCAGTAATAAATAGGCAACGAAATAACTAAATAAGAGATAAAGAAGGACTGGTATAGATAAGAATCATCAGTAGATGATAAACATAGAAGCATAATGAATGATCTAATGTGTCTCTTTACATATTGTTTATTAGTTACAAGGAAAAAATTAGTAAATATATTTCGGAGAAATCAGGCATCTTGACCAGGTGAGGGACAAAGAGTCATCACGCCCTTTGGGTATGAAATTCTGAGGACACAATATCACTTATGTAGTATCTAGACCAAGAGTGGATAACTTGAATCTAATAATGAATAAACATGAGACAAACAAAAAAACCTAAAATAAGGAACATTCCATTATGGAGTGGGGAGGTCTGTTCTGGTGGTACATGCCTGTAATCCCAGTGGCTTGGGAGGCTGAGACAGGAGGATTTCAAGTTCAAAGCCAGCCTCAGCAATTTAGAAAGGTCCTAAGCAACTTAGTGAGACTGTGTCTCATGTCTCTAAATAAAAAAGGGCTGGGGATGTGGCTCAGTGGGTTCAATCTCTGGTACAAAAAAAAGAAAAAAAAATCAAAGACCAAAAAAGGTTACAAGACTATTCCAGATTAAAGGAACCTAAAGAGAAAGGACAATTAAATGCAATATATAACTCTAAATTGGATCTTGTGCTGGAGGGGGAAAAATGCTAAGAGAGATGTTATTGGGTCAATTGACAAAAATTAGTATGTGGGTTATTGATAAAGTATCATATCAATGTTAAATTTCCTGGAATTGATAACTATATGTATTATATTTATGTAAGAGAATGTACTTAGGATATTCCAGTATTGAGGGGCACGTGGGGGCATGATGCATGCAATTTACTTTCAAAAGAAAAAAATGTATGTGTATGTGCACGTGTTTTATACCTTTATTCTACCTACCTACAGATGTAATCTAAGAACACAAATAATAAAGGGGAGAGATAACATCAGTGAATTTGGGTAAAGGGTGCATAGGTGCTTTTTTAAAATTATTCTTTCAACTTTTCTGTATGTTTGAAATTATATCTGGGATCTGGACTTAAAAAAAAATCATCAAGACTTCCTTCCTTTTGGCTCAGGGGATTTTCCCAGGTTTTGCTTCCTATTCTTCACTTCAGACCTTCCCACTCATCTGGATTTCCCAGTTTTACAACTTGTTGACTTTTTCTTGAATTCTCTTTTTCTTCCTAGCACTTTGGACTTACTAGTTGTTTGGATTGTTTGCTCCTAGATTTTTAAAAATTTTTGTGGTACTGGGGACTGAACCCAGGAGCACTTACTACTGAACTACATCCCCAGTCCTTTTTATTTTTGACTGGGAGACAGCGTCTCCATAAGTTGCCCAGGCTGACCTCAAGCTTGTGATCTTCCTGCCTCAGGCTCCTGAGTAGCTGGAATGACAGGCATGCACTACCACACCTGGCATTGGCTAACCTTTTGGATTTAGCTTCTCCAAAGGTACAGCCTTCTGGTCAGCGTCTCTTATTTGTCCTTAAGCACTGCAGCTCCTGAACAAGTGACTTCTTGCTTGCAACACTGAATCCAGGCTCTAAGCCCTGGAGGGATCATATCCATCTTGTGGCATCAAAGCTTCTAATTACTAACAGCCTCATCTCCCTTTCCAGCTGCCCTGACTTTGTCTGGGAGGAAATATTTCACATTTCTGGCCCATTATCTTCATGTTCTTTGTTTGAACCCTCATCCTGTTTTCTAATTAGGTTGCATTTCTCCAGCCAGCTGCTCTTACCAGTATCGGTTCTCTCCTATTACCTGTCTGATTGAACCTCTAATTGCTCTTCATTGCCTTTCAAAGACCAACACAGGAGATGGTGGTGTAGCTCTGGTGGAGCACATGCCTAACATTGCACAGGTCCTGAGTTCAATCTCCAGCCACCTCAAAAAGGGAGAAAACAAACAAAAATGGACTCAATCTACCTTACTAATTTCACACCCTTCTCCATAGAACCATAAGCTTCTCCAGGGCATAGAACTTGCCTTTTCTTCTTTGCACCCTTAATTTCTAATGCAGTGTCTGGCACACAGAAGATGCCCTATATATAGGTGTCGAATGGACAAATGACTCTAGCTTTAAACTGTTAAGTTTTTTTTAACCATATCATATTCAAATATTACCTTCTCTGATGATGTTCTCTGACTCTCACTCATTTTTTTCCCTCACTAGATTGTAAGCTCCCTGAGGGAAAAGACCATTCATCTTACATCTGGCTCCAGTGTCTAGGGAAGTGTCTGGCATAGAGCAGACATACAAGCAGTTTGCTGGATGAATGAATGAATGACATTAGAAAGGAGAAAGTACTAGATTTTAAGATGCTCCTTACCCGCTGGGTCCCAGTGGCACACACCTGTATGAGACAGGAGAATTGCAAATTTTAGGCCAGTCTGGGCAACTTAGCGAGACCTTATCTTAATAAAAAAAATAGAGGCTGGGGATGCACCTTAGTGGTAGAATGCCTCTGTGTTCAATCCCCAGTACCATAAACACTTAAATAAATAAGAAAACGAACTGCCTGCATAATGAGACAGATTGAGAACAGTTGAAAATAGAGATCAACAAGTAAATAAGGTACAAATAAATAAATGATCTAAGTTGTCAGGCAATGCAGAATGAAGATAACATGGGAGTCATTTGGGGAAAGGATCCCCTGAGGGTAAATTTTGAGGTATGTTTGAAAAGAGGAAAGAGATATAACTTGGGAGAGTAGGAGATGAGAGCTGTTGAACCAAGGCAAGGAAAATAGCGTGCCTGAAGCTTGCTTTTGGAGCAGGACCTGTTCATCCCCAGCCTCAGGTTTCTGCCTTTTTCCTGGTTTACCAGGCAGGCACCCTCCCTCACTCTTCATGTCTTAATGTTTCCAGGGTCAGCCTGATGTGGGGACTTTATGTTCTCTAAACAGTAAGAAGGAAGTTTCTGTGAAAATAAGCAAACAAAACTGCCCTGTGGGATTGAACACTTTTGCTAACCCTGGTCCTCTAGGGAAATAAACTTCCCTGTTCCCAATAAAATGGAACTGCTCCCAGTGTCGTTTAGCCAGGGAGAAACCCAAATAACTTCCCTTAAAAGGGACCGTAGAACATTTTACAAAAATTGTCTTTTTTTGAGGAGATAGGGATTCAAGGAAATCTAGGATGTATAATGAGTGAGATAGAAATAGAAATGGATAGCAGAATCTTGTTTCAGCCACATTTGTTTCCCTCCTCAAAGAGTATATGCAAATATTCATGATTCTGGACAGTTTTTCCCGTCATTTTATTTTTTAGACAGTGTCTCACTAAACTGCAGAAGGTCTCACTAAGTTACTGAGGTTGGCCTGAAACTTAGGATCCTCCTGCCTCAGCCTCCCCAGTCGTTGGGATTACATAAGTGCACAACCTGCAGGTCCAGACTCTTTCATATTCTCACTAAAATGATCAGGCTGGCCTGGAATTTGAATTTGCAATCTTCCTGCCTAAGCGTCCTGAGCATCTGGTTACAAGCTTGTGCCACCACACCCGGCTCCTATCACTTTCTAGGGTTCAGATCATTGGTTCCTCTAGCATTTGTGGGATGCAACAAATGAATTATATTAGTTTCCCTAAAATATTCCCCACTTCACACAGAGCATTTTACACAACTGGAGGCGCATCTCCAGAATCTCTTGAGGCTGGGAGACTGTCTTTCTATTAGGATAAGCTAGTTTTCAAGCAGTGCCCGCTTTCTCAAGAACGTTGTGCCCAGTGCATTGTTTCCTGAACACCCTTACTACCTTTGGTAGAGGCAAGAAAATTATGATGTTGGCGTTCGCTCATTCGCGTTTTGAGAGGATGCGTTTAGAGCGCAGCTATTTCATCTCACTTCTTAATGCAAATACAGATTCTCAAGGTAGCAATCAGATCCCTAAAGGGCATCTGATGTTCCTGAAGGCTTCCACATCCAGTACATGGATGTCATGCAGCTAGGGCGTCTCTACAAGGTAATGAAACACGAAAGCCTAAACGGAGGTAATTCCTTACCCCAGGAGGGTTTCCCGGGTAGACACTGCCTCTCTGCGAGCTGCCCAATCTCTTGGGTATACTCTAAACTACGGTGATATCACACTGGCTGGGATGACATTTTAGAGTTGGATCCCCTACCGCCACCTGTAAACCACACCGAGCCTGTGGTGCGGAGGGGGCGACCCCCGCACTCGGTCCAAGCTGGCTCCCCACGGAGGTGTACCCTTTCCCACCGCCCTAGGTACTATGCGGTCGTCCTAGTCCGCGGGCTCCTCCGCACTTCCGCCTCAGTAGGTGTCATGGCGCCAGGCGGGTGGATAGTTCCGGCGAGGCGGGGCTGGCCGGATAGGGGCGGTCGCTCGGAGCTCCGCTCGTCGGGTCTGGCGACAACGGCGGCTGCGGAGTGAGGGGCCCGGCTGTGGCCCCGGACGGCAGCGGGAGGCCGAGGCGGGAGCGCGCAGGGCTGAGGCGGCGGCGGCGGCGGCGGCGGAAGGGGCCGGGTGGCGGAGCGGGCGGGAGGCTGGAGAGGCTCCCCCCGCGGGACGGGCGCGGGGACGGCTCCGGGGGGCGGGGGCCGGGGCCCGAGCCGGCTCGCGCGGGGGGTATGATGACCCGGCGGCGGGGCCCCGGATCTCGTCTCCTCCGCCGCCTCCTCACGGCAGCCCCAGCTCGCGGCTGAGAACCAGACACACCGGCGGTGAGTCAGGCCGGGCGGGAGGGGGCCTCGGTGAGCAGCGACCTCCCATCCGCACCCCGAGGCGGGCTCGGCCGGCCGCGGGCTCTGCTAGGGCGCCCGGCCTGCGGGGGGCGCCTCCCTCAGTCGCCCCCGTCTGGCATCGGGCACCGCGTCCTGCGGCCCGGCAGCTCGCCGTCACGGAACGGGATTGCGTTCGCGGGAAAGTGGGCTGCTGCGGGCTGGTTGGCGGGGCAACTCCCCCTGCCTCCTGCCACTTCTCCTCTAGGCGTGTTGTTGTCCTCAAGTGACAGGGGGACGCCTTGCATCTCCTCGCCCGGCCGGGTTTTTCCCCCTCCCCGGCTGTTGTGGCAGGTTCCCAGTGTGTGACTTGTGCGTGTGTATTTCCCAGCTCTGCTTATCGCGGTGGTTAGGGGTTATTTGTGCCTTTGGGACGAGGAAGCGGTTTCTGGAGAAGACGGTGGGGGTGGGAGGGTGGGTGTGGAAGCTTTTCTGTCCTCTCCGCTTATGTTCTGTAATCGCTACGTTTGTAATTTGTAATGATGGTGGAGACGACGTGGGAACAGCCCTCCTAATGTGTGTCTGTGCAAGGCTAGAGGTCTGGCTCAGAGAGAAACTTTTGCTGTCTGCCTGTCGCCACTTTCAAAGCTTTGTTTAAAAAAAAAAAAAAAAGAAAACGGAAAAAGGAGACCACTAAAACTCTTGGGTAAGGCCCACACCATTCACAGGATTGTGGGGAAGAGTCCCTTTTTGTGCCTAGCAACCCAGACCTAAGGCTCGGTCTCCAGGAGCGTCTAACCTCCAGTTTGTTGTGGTGACGAACCTTGAGCAATGGCCTGTGTTTATGCTGGGCGCGCGTTCCTTCCTGTTTGGGGAGGGGGCTGAAAAGGGGAAGGGAGAAAAAACAATCCCAAGCTCCAATAAGTCTTTTCTCTACTTAACCGATTCAGTTCTAGATAGGCTAATTTTAAGGTAGTCCTGGATGTTTTTTCTTTTTCGGTTAATGACGCTGAGAATTCTCAGGAATTGCATCAAAATATTAGTTTTACCTACAGATTCTTCCGCCTCAATCTGTTCTTTATCTTATTTGTTTCTTAGTAACTCTGATGGAAACAGCAGCGTGGCTTCCTGCTTTAGATGAAGTGGGGCTAAATTAAGTGGCTGATGCCCTCACCAAAACCTACAATTTTGCTCTTGTTTGTGTAAAGCTATTTTTGATTCCTGGCCTGTAAGACTTTTTTTTTTTTTTTGTGTGTGTGTGTGTGTGTGTGTGTGTGTGTGTATGTATGTATGTAAGATTATAGAGAATGCAAACCATTACCAGCTTTTTTTCATATAGAAGCCTAAAGCTTTCTGTAAAACATTAAAACATCTACTAACAAATCATTTCACCTAATCATTGTTACTTAGCTGGTAATTTTGGATCTTTGCATGCAGTATATCTCAGGGTTTTATGTTATAATACTGGGCAAGATGAACGTAGTCACTGACTTTAAGATAGTGTTCTTGGCTTGAAGGATATTTTGGTAAAGTACTTGTGGTTGAAACTGGAGGCAGCCAAGCCCGTAAACGATCTGAGGAGGGAAATGGTGAATGAGATCTTATAAATATACTGGCTCTGGTTGACAAGTAGGTCTTTTGCTGGTTTCATCTTCAGGGACAGTCTATCCATCTCTGGACATTGTTGTTTTATGGATTTTAGAGTATGTTGATTAGTAACAACATTTAAACCAAACCAGAACTTTCTTCTTAAAAAAAAAAAAAAAAGAAGTGAAATGTCAAAGTTCACAATTGTCTGGAAAATAGAATTCTTTCATTCTGTGTTTTTGTTTTTATAAGCACAGCTCCATCAGTGGTTTGTTGGTAGAAATCAGTGAGCCAAAACCTGCTTTGTGAACTTCTTACACTTAGAATTTGTGCAGCTTGTTAGTTATGTATTATAATTTGAAGTAATTTTGTAAACATAAGCTGCTTGATTTGCCATCTGCCCTTTTGTTTTCATTTTCATTTTAATGACAGCAGTCTATTTTTTATCTTTCTATTAATTCCTCTTCAGTTTCTTCCCTTATATTTCATGCCCTTCCAACACAAGTTATCAAGATTGTTTTGCTTCAACTACCACTTAAGCTATCACTGATTTGCCTTGTGGTTCCATCTGTTTGTTTATTTTAAGGAAGACAGGGTCTTGCTGTGTTGACCAGACTGACCTCAGACTTCTGGCTACAAGTGATCTTTCTGCCTGAGCCTCCCAAATATCTGGGACTGCAGGCTTGTGCCACTATGCCTGGCTTGTTTCTTTTTGATGTCATCCCTAATCTTCCTTTAGTTGTTGAAATCCAGTTCCTAGATGCCTAATATATTTCTATAGTACGTAATTTGGCACTTAAAAGATTAACATTCTTTATGTATTTTCTTTCTTCCCTTTCTTTAGTGTGTCTTATCAACTCAGCAACATTCCAAGGTTATTGAAGGTAGAGAAACTTGGTTGTATTTCTTTTGGATTCTTTAAGGGCACCTGGTACTGTGCTTTCCCAGCATGCTTAATGAAAAAGAATCAGAAGACCTGAATTCTTTGCCAACATTGCTCCTCATTAGCTTTGTGTAAAACTTTTTTGGCTTTTTTGAGTCTCCTTTTTTCCATCTTGGAATTAGAGGATTTTAGAACAGATCTTTTAAGGTCCTTTTAGCTATAAAAGTCCTGTACTTTTTTTTTTTGCCAGTGTCTTCTAATCAAACATCTTACTCTATACAATCTTTCATTTTTCTTTTTTAATTTTTAAACTTTTTTGGTACTGAAATTGAACCTAGTGGTGCTTTACCACTGAGCCACATTCCCAGTAGGGCCATCTCTTCAACTTTTTAAAAAATTTTGCTAAGTTCCTTGGGGCCTCACTGAGTTGCTGAGGCTGGAATTGAAATTGTGATCCTCCTGTCTCAATCTTCTAAGTCACTGGAATTATAGGCACGCATGGTGGTGCTTGGCTCTTTATTTTTGAGGCAGGGTCTCTCTAGGTTGCTGAGGCTGTTCTTGAACCTTGTGATCTTCCTGCCTCAGCTTCTCATGTTGCTGGTATTACATGTGTGAGCCACCATGTCTGACATTTTTTTACATCCCTTGGTATACTGGCAAAAGTCATCTCATCTCCCCCCCCCCCCCCCAGTACTGGGAATTGAACCTAGGGATACTGTACCTCTGAGCTATATCCCCAGCCCTTTTCATTTTTTATTTTGAGACAGGGTCTCCCTAATTTGTGCAGGATGTCCTAGAACTTGCAATCCTTGTGCCTTAGCCTCCTGGGTAGCTGGGATTACAGGCAATTGCCACAGGGCTTGGCCTCATTCTTCTACCTCCCATCTGCCAAACATGGTTACCTGTTTTCCTTCCACCTTTGCTGGCTGATCCAAATAGGGCCTTTTCTTAGCATTACGTATATTTCATATTGATCTCTGCTTTGTTGATTTGGCCTTTTTCTTATGTTGGAAACTCCTCATGTTTTTTTATTCTAAACTGTATAGATTTTGTAGACTATCTTTTACACATACTAAAATATTACCTTCTTATTAACGCAAAGCACCTATTTTTCTTTTGTTTTGTTGCTATAGATTTGTCATTACCAATGAATATAAGTGAAGTATTGAAATTTAGGGGAAAAAAATCCTGCCTAGAAAGCAGTTTACCTAAACATTAAAAATTGATTTAAATGGCTGAAGTTACATAGAATTGTAGACTTTGCTGGCAACTACCACCACCTTTGTCCACACCCTATTTTTTGCAATACCGGTTGGGGAAGTGACTTGTCATACAGTTCCACATGGAGGAAGTAAGTACTAGAGGAAAAAGAGTGGGAGACTTTGATTCAAATAGTGTTCATAGGATTTCCAGATTACTTTTTTCTTTAGTATTATTGTATTTAGAACACTAATGTATATATTATCTTGCAGATGAGACTAATTTCTATCTTATATATTTCTCTTTTCTCTTTTTTTGTACTGGGAATTGAATCCAGGGCACTTTACCACTGAGCCACATCCCCAGCCCTTAATTTTATTTTTTAATTTTTTTTAATTTTTGAGCAGAGTCTTGCTCTCTTGCTTAGGACTTCACTAAATGATGAGGCCGGCCTTGAATTTGTAGTCTTCCTGCCGCAACCTCCTGAGTCACTGGGATTACAGGTGTGCACCACTGTGCCCAGATTTCTCTTGTGTTTCTTTAATTTAGTTGGAATGACTTCTGAGCTCTTTTTACATTATATATGTGGGGAAGTAATGTGATCTGTTTTACAGTCATTTATTCTAGCCAATATTTGGCATATGCTGTATGACAGCCACTGTGATAGATGCTGGTGATAATTTAAAAAAGAAAGAAAGAAAAGGGGAAACGACTATGACACACCACTGCTGTGCTATTGAGGACTGTCCTTCTAGAACTTCCAGTTTAGATGGGAAGTCAGGTTTTGAATAAATAATTACAAATGGTCATACTTAAATATAGATTGGCCTATGAGTTATCATGTGGTCTGGTCCCTGCCTGCCTTGTTGGGTCCTATTTCTACTATTTCCTCCATTGTTCTGTTCCCTTTACAATTACCTCTTCTTCAAAAGGGCCAAGGATGTGTCTATCTTTGCATTACATTTTTTCTTTCTCCTTGTCAGTGAAGTCTCAGCTTAAGTGCTTCCACCACAACAAGGCCTTTCTTGACCACTATCTCCATCACATCATTGTTTTTGTTTTCCTCATAGCACTTATCTGTAGTTGTTGTTTTCTTGGAGAGAGAGAGAGAGTGAGAGAGAGAGTGTGTGTGTGTGTGTGTCTGTCTGTCTGTCTGTCTCCCCAGTGGAATGTAAACTCTAAAAGATAAGGGATCTTGTCTATCTTGAATACCACTGTTATCTCCTGTCTCTAGAACAGTCCCTGACAGACAGTAGGTCCTCAATAAGTTTTAAGGAATAAATGAAATAGTTAAGTATAAGTGTAAATGAAATAGTTAAGTATAAGCTTTGGGATTTTATCCTAAAGTTTTATACGGGGGACAGAATGCATTTTTCTCGAGATGTGCACTTTTAAAAACTTTGGTGAAGAATAAATCCAAGAGGGAAGCTTAGAAAGGAGTGATAGAGGGTGCTTTAGGAGACTTTACCAGGAACTAAACTAATATGAGATGACCCTTGGGAAGTCTTTTCTGAGTGTATTTGTCAGCCTAAGACTATCTAAATAGTAATCGAGCTGAAGGAAAATAGTTCCTCCTTTCATAACAGCTTGAAGTAAGTGTTATAGGTCAAAATGATTATTGTAGGTTGGCAGTAAGCTCAGCTATACATGACCATTCAGGGACACATGTTCCTTCTATCTTGTTTGATCCGTCTTTCCTTGGGTGTCATCTTTTAGTGAAAGCTTGGTCTCCATGGGTTCTGCTGGTAGATAGGGAACTATATGAAAAGCTCACTCTTTTGTCACTTTCCATTGGTGAGAAGGACTGGCAAATGTAGTCCATCTTGGGATGAAGGGGAGGGTAGATTTTAATCAAACAGCTTCTGCCACACTATAGAAGTGAGCTTTAAGTAGAGACTGGAAAGATAAATACAAGTTAGGAAAAGGCTCAGAGGGGAAATGAAGTTCACAAAGGGGAACGTTATGTATGAAGGAACTAGGACAGGAGAAAGCAAGGCCTACTCTAGGAACCAGAGAAACAGTACAACTGGAAGAGAGTGCCTGGAGTAAAGTAGATGAAACAAGGCTACAAAAGTATTCATGGTCCAAGTCATGAAAGACCTGTAGCACAAATTATAGAGCTTTAAGGCTTTATCCTAAAGTTTTATATGGGGGAGAGAATGCATTTTTCTTGAGATGTGCACTTTTAAAAATTTAGGTGAAGAATAAATCCAAGAGGGGAGCTTAGAAAGGTGGCTTGAAGGTACAATTAAGGAGAGACCAGTTGGGTTGTTTAAAAGTAGTCCAGAATTGTGCCCTAGGAGTGGTGGATAAAACTGAGTGAAGTAGAGAGAGATTTAGGTGTTCTAGTGAAAGAATTTTCTTCCCAAATGTTTTGTTTTGTGTTTTACAAAATACATACTCTTATTTGCCTTATAAGACCATGTATTATCAGAGTGTGTGCTGGAGAAATACACACATATGTGTACATGTCAGCCAAGGACAAGTGTTAGAGGAAGAAATCGGTATATAATACTGATTTTAAATTATGTAGGTCACTAATTATTAAATTGTGTCAAAGAGACCAAGATGATACTGAGCAAAAGCAGCAGGAATTTATTGTAGTTGTGTTGGGGAAAAGATGGAAGCTATTGAGGATTAAGGACAAAACATTGAAAAATTATTAATTTGGTTGTTATGCCCAACTATTTCATTCAGGGTTATTTTGAATTCTTATCAGTCTGCCTATAGTACTTATAGTACATCCCAATAAATGATGTTAAATAGATGTGACCATGCCAGGAATGGGGAAGCTGTGAATTTGACTCTTTTGGGAAGCTGTGCATTCTAGCATGACTCGGTTTTATTTTTAATAGTAAGTACAAGTACCAATAGCATTTTGCCTATCAATCCTAGTTTGGGATTAATGCATTGGACAAATTTGTCATATTGAGTTGGTTAAGTCCTTGGAGTGTGAAGTTTTAAATGAATAGAGAGGTACAACATTTTCAGGAAATCAGAAATGACATAATTTATTGGGGATTCTTTTATGAGTTGAAAATATTTGTAATTTGCTTAACAGAGTTGGGTACATAGTAAAATTTCCACAGATTTTAATTCCATCTCACATTTTTGTTTGGGAGGTCTTTGCCTAGAAAGAAAATTGCCTTTCTATTTGGGAAGGTGTATAATGGAACATATACTTTATCCTGAGTCTAGAAATTGCTGTTTTAACCTTAATTTCAGAGTGGAATATAAATAAGACTCTGTTGATTTTTCTAGGCCACTTTGATTCTGTGTTTTCTTCTCACCTTGTGCTAGCTGAGGTCGGAATGAGTGTCAGCCACATTTTAAGAGAGTCCTTGATGGTGAGATGTGTACTGATTTTCATATAGCATACCCTTGCTGAGGGAAGGCCAGTGAAATTCTGGGTTGTTCTTTTTCCTTTGGGTAGATTACACTTGTCTTTCAGAATAAGAATTCTACTCATTTGTATAGAAAAATGTCCTAGAATTTGTCTTTCTGCAGTGTTCAGTATGAAGATTCTAAGTCATCAGTCTCTCTTATTTTATTGGATAAAAAGTTAGCAGCAACATTACTCTGGTAATGTGATATTTTCAAAGACTATCAAATTATGAGCATTTTTAAAAAATGTTATATTTCATGAGGTCTTTTCAGTGTTATTATACTACTGAAAATAAAATATTGCTATATAATTATGACCCCTATTCCTAGACAGTTGCTGCAGAGGGCAAATTTTGTATTCATTAAAATTATTTCACTAAGGGCTGAGGTTGTAGCTCAGCAGTAGAGCGCTTTCCTAGCAAGTGTGAGGCTCTGAGTTCAATCCTCAGCACCACATAAAAATAAATAAAAAAGATTTTGTGTCCAACTACAACTAAAAAATAAATGTTTTTTAAAAAAGTATTTCACTAAATACTTTGAATGACATGAAGGTTATTTTCATGTTTTTTGATGCATTGTTAAAATTAGCAGCTCAACAGATAAGGAAAGTGAATTTGTTCTGGTTCCATTTTCTGATGACAAGAAATGCTTTAGCATATTATCTACCTATTTGTGGTACTGGGGATTCAACCTATGGGTGCTTTACCCCAGTCCTTTTTTATTTTTGAGTCAGGGTCCCACTATGTTGCTTAGGGCCTTGCTAAGTTGCTGATGCTGCCTTTAAACTTGTGACCTCCTGCCTCAGCCTTCTGAGTTACCGGAATTATAGATGTATGTGGCTTGCATGTATTTTCATATGTAAATTTTGTAAAGGAGCTACTTGGTTTCACACTTCTCTTAAATTTGGTATTATGTCAGCAATGGAGGTAGAACAGAATGGTTTGTGTATTTGTAACTCTGTAGTAAAATTGCACTGACCTTAGCTTTTAATTTATACTTTTTTTTCCTCTTCAGTGTTTGTATAAATTATGGAAACTCTCGCTTAAAGTAAATCCAACCCCCATTTTAGAAATTGAAGGTTGAAGATATGTTCTTTTTTCCAGCTGACTAGTCTGGTACAGATAGTTCTTAATTGTAGTCAGTCACAAGGAAATGGACACATTACTTTTTTTTTGTACTGAATATTGAACTCAGGGGCACTCAACCACTGAGCCACATCCAGCCCTATTTTGTATTTTATTTAGAGACAGGGTCTTACTGAGTTGCTTAGCACCTCACTTTTGCTGAAGCTGGCTTTGAACTCATGATCTTCCTGCCTCAGCCTCCCCAGATGCTGGGATTATAGGTATGTGCCACCATGCCCAGCTACACATTGTATTTTTTAAAATAATTTTTATTTTATTTATTTTTTTGTGTGGTGCTGGGGATTGAACCTAGGGCCTTCTGCATGCAAGGCAAACACTCTACCAACTGAGCTATATCCCCAGTCCTTTATTTTTTTTACACAAATGGAGCACAACTCTTTATTTTTCTGGTTGTACATGATGTAGAGTTACATCATTCATGCATTCATACCCGTATGTAGGAGTAATAATGTCCATATCATTTTACTGCCTCCTCCGCCACTCCCTCTCCCCTCTGCTCAATCCAAAGTTCCTCCCTTCTTCCCTTGCCTCCTGCCAATTGTGGATTAGCATCCACTTATCAGAGAAAACATTTGGCCTTTGTTTTTTGGGGGGATTGGCTTACTTTGCTTAGCATGATATTCTCTTAATTCCATCCATTTACCTGTGAATGCCATAATTTTATTCTTATTTAAGGCTGAGTAGTATTCCATTGTGTATATATATCACAGTTTCTTATCCAATCATCTATTGGAGGCCATCTAAACTGTTTCCACAGCTTAGCTATTAACACATTGCTTTTTGATGTTCTATAATATTCTTTGTCATGTTTTCTTTTTCTTTTTTCCCTAATTGTCTGTGTATATAACTAGTAAAACTTATATGTATGGGAGTGAGGACTTCTTCCATATTTTAAGAATGATGCATGCAGATAAGAGGGAAGGTGATTTAAAGACAACAGCAACAACAACAACAAAACAAATCTAACTTAAGCATTTGAAAGTAACTGCAGTTTAGCATGTGCGTGGTAGGGAGTTGTAGAGGATGTGAAGTTAATAGGCAGGAGTTGGATCTTTCATCCAACAGATATTAAATGTTAATAGTCTATGATGAGCTCTGGTGATACAAGTGAAGAACAAAACAGACAGTACCTGTCTGCATGGAATTTATATTGTGACTGGAAATATGACCTTAAATAAATACTTTCACGTTATAAGGAAAGAACAGGGTGCCATGGGAATGCATGGTGGTGGTGGGGATGATTGTGGGGAGTGTTTGTGTGTTTGTGACAGGTGTCAGGGAACAGCCATGGATGTGGTGGCCCCATGCCTATAACCTCAGTGACTCAGGAGACTGAAGCAGGAGGATTGCAAGATCAAGGCTAGCCTGGGCAATTTACTGAGACACTGTCTCAAAATAAAAAGGGCTGGGGTTGTAGCTCAGAGATAGGGTGTCCCTGGGTTCAATCCCCAGTTCTGTGTGGGTGGGGTGGGGGTGGGATGTCAGGGAACAGTATTCCCAGAAGAAAGTCTTCAATGCATTAGAAGGCCTGGAGTTCAGAGACTATGAAGTACTCTTGCAAGAAAAGAAGGGCTAGAGTGGAAGAATCAAAGTGGACAGATGTTGGAAGACAGCAAGCAAATTTTGGAGAGCTAGTTAAGGCAGGTTGAAATTTAAAACTTTATGCCCAAGGAAATGGAAAACTTGGGGGAGGGGAGAAGGATGGTCAAGAAGAAAGAATAGTTAACTGACTTGCATTGTTTAAAAGCAAAGATCCCAAGTGGCTTTAAGGCAATTAATTTGGTGACTATTGGCAGTTTGAACTAGAATGGTGCCAATAAAGGTAGAGAAAAATGGCTGATTTGAAATATACTTAAGAGAGAGAATTGATAAGATATAGATTATATATGGAGGATAGGGAGAGGAATGAGACAGGATGATAATAATTAAACACGTGACAGGCACTACCACTTTACATGTATTAAGTCATTTGATTCTCAGAACAATAATGAGGTAGCTATTGTTATTACTGTTTTATGGATTGGGATACTGAAGCTCACGGCCTCCCTGATTTTTGGCTTGAGGTGTTGGGGTATGCTGTGTCATCTCATAATTGAGATAGAAAACTGGGGATGGGGTGGAGGCTCATAAGTTTAATTTTGGACATGTTGAATTTCAGGTGTTTGTAAAATAACTAAATTACAGTATCAAGTGGATATTTGGATATTGTGGATTGGAGTTCAGGAGAGGTCTGGATTAGAAATAGAGATAGTAGAGTCTTTTGCAGATGACTAATCCTGGCTAGTATTTATTGAAAAGGGGAAAGTGGAGCAAAAGAAGGGGTGTTAAGGGACTGGGGTTGTGGCTCAGTGGTAGAGTGCTTGCCTAGCATGCACGAGGCACTGGGTTCGATCCCCAGCACCAAATAAAAGTAAAATAAAGATATCATGTCCACCTAAAACTAAAAACTAAATTAAAAAAAAAAAGTTGTATTAAAATAGAATTCCAGGGTCTCTGATGTTTAAGAAGGGAGCAGATAAATATGAAATGGCTTGTATGCTATGTCAAATATTATTAGCCTTTTTTTTTTCTGAAAAAACAAACAAACATCATCAACAACAACAAAATTTGGCTTAGTCCTTGGGCTTATTGTGTTTGAGGTATCTGTGGGATACTCAGGACAGCTGACCTGTTTGTTCTCTTTTCCTCTCCCTGTATTTTCCTAAGATTAATTTTCCTTAATCATCAAAAGATACTGTCGAACCTTGTCATCAACCTGGTTACTTCTTCTGGTCAGTTTATCAGTGTTCCTTTTCAAATGTAGTAGACAGAGATGGACATTATTTTTTTCTTTTTTCTTTCAAACATTTTATGTATGACCTGCACAGAGTGAGTGTACCAAATTTTCACTTTGGTACATTCTGGACACTATTTCTGTGAATGTAGGTTAATTAGCTTTGAAAAGGGGAACGTTATTGCATCATGTTTCTTTTATCAACTAAAGTGTTTTCATATAAGCTGTTGCTAAGACTTGTGGTCTAATTCTCATTTTCTCCCCATGTAGGTATGGCATCACAGCTGCAGGTGTTTTCCCCCCCATCAGTGTCGTCGAGTGCCTTCTGCAGTGCGAAGAAACTGAAAATAGAGCCCTCTGGCTGGGATGTTTCAGGACAGAGCAGCAACGACAAATATTACACCCACAGCAAAACCCTCCCAGCTACACAAGGGCAAGCCAACTCCTCTCACCAGGTAGCAAATTTCAATATTCCTGCTTACGACCAGGGTCTCCTCCTCCCGGCTCCTGCAGTGGAGCATATTGTTGTAACAGCAGCTGATAGCTCTGGCAGTGCAGCTACATCAACCTTCCAGAACAGCCAGACCCTGACTCACAGAAGCAACGTTTCTTTGCTTGAGCCATATCAAAAATGTGGATTGAAAAGAAAAAGTGAGGAAGTTGACAGCAACGGTAGCGTGCAGATCATAGAAGAACATCCCCCTCTCATGCTGCAAAACAGAACTGTGGTGGGTGCTGCTGCCACAACCACCACTGTGACCACAAAGAGTAGCAGTTCTAGTGGAGAAGGGGATTATCAGCTGGTCCAGCATGAAATCCTTTGCTCTATGACCAATAGCTATGAAGTCTTGGAGTTCCTAGGCCGGGGGACATTTGGACAGGTGGCTAAGTGCTGGAAGCGGAGCACCAAGGAAATTGTGGCTATTAAAATCTTAAAGAACCACCCCTCCTATGCCAGACAAGGACAGATTGAAGTGAGCATCCTTTCTCGCCTAAGCAGTGAAAATGCAGATGAGTATAATTTTGTCCGTTCTTATGAGTGCTTTCAGCATAAGAACCATACCTGCCTTGTGTTTGAGATGTTGGAGCAGAACTTATACGATTTTCTGAAGCAGAACAAGTTTAGCCCACTGCCACTCAAGTACATCAGACCAATCTTGCAGCAGGTGGCCACAGCCCTGATGAAGCTCAAGAGTCTTGGTCTGATTCACGCTGACCTTAAGCCTGAAAACATAATGCTTGTCGATCCAGTTCGCCAACCCTACCGAGTGAAGGTCATTGACTTTGGTTCTGCTAGTCACGTTTCCAAAGCTGTGTGTTCAACCTACCTACAGTCACGTTACTACAGGCAAGTGGAAAATATTGAAAATCATATGTTAGGCTAGAGAGCTGTCCTTATATTTAACATTTTATTACAGACAACTTTTAACAGTGAATGGTAGAAATAAGATATGTTTTAGTTCATTACATATGTATGTGGCATTCTATGTAATGTTATCTTTCTGAAATTTTTTTTAGCACTAGAAAAATTAACTCAGTCTGATTCAGAAGGTTACTAACTGAATTATACTAACATCTGGTCTTTTCTTTACTACCATTATACCTAATTTTCCTATTTTAAGAAGTCTTGGATACTTACTTATTTGTGATGAATTTCAGCATATGCTGCTATTTTTTCCAAACTCATATCTTGGCAGATAAAATGCCTTGGGAATAACTCCAGGTTTAACTCTAGCAGCATTTTATTCTTTTCTATTTTTTTCTTCTGTAACAGTGAGAATTAGATTAGGTGATTGTTATGGTCTCTTTGTGTTGTAACAATATCTATAATACTTGGAACTTATTGGTTATCCTAGAATAGCCTTGGCCCAAGTAACTTATACTTTAGTGATTCATATTTCTAGATTTGGTAACTCTAATGTAGCTACCTTTTTAATGTATAGTAATTATTGGGACAGTACTTAAATGTTGATATATATAATTTTGTCTATACCATAACCAAAGCTCTTTTTAAATGTGCTTTTATTTCTTAGCACCTCCTTTATTTACTTATTAATTTTAAGGAATCTGATATGTAGTCATGCATCAAATACAGATCATGTAGGCATTCAATAAAGAAATGGGCTGGAAGTGTCACTTGTCTAGAATGACGAGGCACTGGATTTGAACCTCATCACAACCTAAAAAAGAAAAAAGAAAAAGAAAGAAACAAATGAAACAGTTCAAACAATTTACAAAAAATAGATAACTACAAAATATATTTATAAGGGAATATATCCAACATGACAAGTGCCTTTAGCTGAGGAAATATACTGAACTAAGAATTCTGTTTGTGTGAAAATAACAGAAGAATATTTTTGCTCATACAAAGATTCAGAAAAAAATGCCATCTACATAATTTTTTAAAATTGTAAAATCTGTATTTCACATATTTCACTATTTTTGCTATTTCGTACTGTGATAGATAACTTTCCAGTAATGTGACAGAACACCTAAGATAAACAGCTTATAAAGAAAGAAGATTTATTTTGTCTCATGGTTGTAGAGGGTTCAGTTTTAGGCTGTTTGGTCTGGTCACTTTGCCAGTGCCAGGGCAGAACATCATAGTGATAAGAGCTTAATTGTTCACCTCATGTTAACTGGGAAGCAGAGAGGGGGTGAGGGAGAAAGCAGAGGATCCAGAGGTTCCATTATCCCTTCAAGGGTAGGCTTTCAGTGACCTCACTTCCTTCTAGATTGCGCTTAAAGGTCCTACCAACTCCCAGTAGTGCCATCAGCAGGGAACAAAATCTTTAACACACGAGCCTTTGTTGGATACATAAGATCCAAATTATAACAGATACTGTTCATTGGGGTATGAAGTACATTCACAGTGTTGTGTAATCATTACCACTCTCTATTAAATACATTACAGTGCTTTGTAAACAAGAAAGAAATGAAACCATCAACACTCTTTGTCACCCAAAACAAACTCTGTAACCATTAAGTAGTAACTCCCTATTCTTTCTTCTTCCTACCCCCAGTAACCTCTATTTGATTTTCTATTTGTCTAGAAGGCTAGAGTCTACATATAAATGGAATCATACAATATTTGTCCATTTGTGTCTCATTTATTCCACTTAGCAGTAAGAATAATATTTTTGAGGTTAATCCATGCTGTAGCATGACTCTTAACTTTATTCCTTTTTGTGGCTAAATAATACTCCATTGTATGTATATACCATATTGTGTTTATCCATTCATCTGATGATGGACACTTGGGTTGTTACCACCTTTTGATTATTGTGAATAATGCTGCTGTGAACATTTCTGTACAAGTCTATTAAGTTCCTATTTTCGGTTCTTTTAGGTACATAGCTTGGAGTGAAATTAATGGGTCATATGGTAATTCTAGGTTTAACTTTCTGAGGAACCACTAAACTGTTTCTCACATGTTAACATTATGTTTTATCCATACTTATTTATTTTAATATTTTTATAGTTTTATAAAACTATGCCATTTTTTACTTGAGACAAGGTAAGGAAACTGAGAGCCTTTGGTTTCAGGTTTCATGCTGTCACAAGGCAACCTTGGCTAATTTTTTTTAATCTATTTTTTTAAACATTATTGGACATTTATTTTATTCATTTATTTATATGCATTGCTGAGAATTGAACCCAGTGCCTCACACATGCTAAGCAAGCGCTCTACCACTAAACCACAACCCCAGCCCCATCCTTGGCCAATTTTGAGATTTTCACTTTCATTTATTTTATACCTTAAAAGTTTTAGATTCCAACTACAGTTGCTTTTAATACTCTCCTTTGAGCAGTCCCACCGCTGTTGTGTATTGCGTACGTATGGTACAACTATATAAAACACTCTAGGGGTACTAAGTGAAGTTCAGCTCAGCATCCCCTTCAGAGTATTGAAGGAGATAAGAGGGTGATCACAGCTGAAGGATGAGGGCTTATCAGCTTTCACAATCTTTACTCAGTGCCTGCAGGTGTTCTTTAACTACTTGTGGGCCTTGTTAAAGACAGGTAACAGCCGTTGTTTTTTTTTCAGTGCCAGGGATGGACCTCAGGTCCTTGTGCATGCTAGGCCAGTGCTCCACCACTGAACTACATCACCAGCATAACAGTGTTTTTTTTTTTTTTTTTAAAGAGAGAGTGAGAGAGAGAAAGGGACAGAGAGAGAGAGAGAATTTTAACATTTATTTATTTTTCTTAGTTCTCGGATGGATATAGGGAGAGCAAAGAGAATTATTATTTCATGAAATCATTTTTGATGGAATTTTCACTTAAAGGCTATATACAAGATTTGAGGGTATAAGAGATTCATTTAGTTTAATGTGCAATTCATTTGAATTATTTTCAGTATTAACTTGCTGATCTTTGTACCCTTTACTTATCCTTTTAATTTAAGCTGTCGTTTGAGCTTAACAATGTTTCCTATATTTCTCATGCATTTTGGTCTTTGACATAAAAATAATTTTAGGTTGAACTAAGTTTAGCTCTTAAAAAACAGGAGTTCATTCTGTTTATTACCAGGTTAATTACTGGTAATAATAAATTAATGTTGAAGTTCACCATCCATGACTTAACTGTGTTTAGGATTTAACATGTGCATTGTGTTGTTTAACAGTAACATTGGATAATGAGCCTATGGCAGATGGAATAGCAGCTCAGGCATTTCTTCCTTATCACTGTGTCCTCTTAAGCTTCTTTTGTTGTTGCTTTGTTGCCATTATAGAATCTGTTAAGTCTTCACCTTTTCTTTCAGAAAATCTCTGTGAAATCTTTTTGGCTGGCAAATCATTCTGGCTCCAAACATAGCCTTCTTTCTTACCCTCCTTTTTAGTTTTACATTGTTTTGTCTTATTAATACATGCCAAAAGATTTTCATTAGACAGAAATTTGCCATAGAGCTATTTCTGTTGGCCATGGGCATGGCTAAATGATTCTGGCAGTAGAAGTAATATACTTTATTCTCTGGCCTACTGTAAATATACAATGTAAATGTCCAAGAAAAGCTGCCATCTTTTGGGGTTGGGTTTTAGAGGAAAAGCTTTGCCATACTTACAGGCTCAATGCTTTTTATTCTTATTTATTTATTTGTGGTATTGGGGATTGAACCAGGGGCACTCTATCACCGAGCTGCATCCTCAACTCTTTTTAAAATTTTATCTTGAGACAGTGCTGAGACTGGTCTGGAACTTGTGATCCTCCTGCCTCAGCCTCGTGAGTTGCTGGGATTTCACCATGCCCAGTGTAATGCTTTTCCATTCTGAACAAACTAACTAGCCTCTATTTCAAGCTGTTTGTTACTTATGGAAAGATAAAATCTAGAGAAGACAAGAATAGCGTAAGTATAGACAACAACAACCTAATTTCCTCTAACAGTTAAACTGCAGTTTCAACTAAGCCACAGTATGACTTATTGTAACATCTCTGATCTGGCAAGTAAGTAGATTTGATGCATCTGAAATGGGAAAAAGTAACAAGACTATTCATGAAAATGACCAGAAAATGATTTGAGCTCTTAAGCTATCCCGATCTCAGCTTGATCTGGGTGCCAGTAAAATAAAACTTTATGATCTTGAAGGAACTTTTCAATACAAAGAAGTTTGAAGTTAGGAATCCAAAAGGCAGGGATGCTATTTCTTCCACTTGGCAATAGTAATTAGAGCATGTTTAGTGTTTGGTTTTGAGGATGGAATGTATCTTCAAAGAAGAGACTGCTGTGTTCGAAGCACAGTTAACCATTTTCCTACTGAAGTGAATACTGTCAAGTTTTTTTTGTATTGTTTTGTTTTTGTTTTTAGTTTTCTCTTTTCTATACTTGAGTAGATAATCTTTTTAATTGCCCAGTTAGGATGTTAGAATTGGAAAGGCACCTAGAAAAGTCATTATCTAATTCAGCTTTCTTATACAGATGATGTAGAACCAGGGTTTTAGTGTCCATAGACTGTGTGTGTGTGTGTGTGTGTGTGTGTGTGTGTGTTGGGGATTAAACCTAGGGCCTCAATGTAAGCTCTCACTGATGACATTCCCATTCCCTCCATAGACTCTATTTTGACAGATTGAGAAAGAATGGAGGCCAAGTGAAAAGATATAATGAAAATATTTCCAAGAATTATAATCTGAAATCAGAGTTTAAAACATTCAGTTCTTACCTTCTTAGAGGCAAAACTCCTAATGATGCTTTACTGTTCAGTAAAGGAGAAGATAACTTCAGTCTTCTTGCTTCCCAGAGTTAGCTCAGTCTAACATTTCTAGGCCCTAATGATGAAAAAAAGCCCTTGGACCAAGCGGCTTTATTTTTAACACTTGGCTGTTTGTAAGAGAATAGTTGTTGTTTTGAGTGAGTTTTTTGCTGAAAATCCGTAACTGCTTCTTGTCACAGAGCTACATCCCCAGCTCTCTTTTTTTTTTTTTTTTGAGAAAGGATGTTGACAAACATCTATAATCCCAGCTAGAGTTGGTGATGCACAATAATGCAAATATTTTTTTTTAGGATTTATTATAAGAATTATGGTAATCCAATTATTCTTGGATTACCATTTTGTGAAGCTATTGATATACAACATTTATAAAGAACTTAGAACAATGCATAGCACATAGTAAGCACTATATGTCATTTATTATTATTAGTAGTAGTATTACCTATTATTATTCTTTCCCACCCTTGTACCTTTTTTTTTTTTTTTTGGAGGGGGGCAGATATTTGGGAATCAAACCCAAGGCATATTATGTCTGCTACCACTCAATTATTACCCCAGACCGTACCATTCCTTTTTTGAACCCACTCTTTCCTCTTAATTTTAGTCAGAAACACTCATGTATACCACCATACCAAATAGATTTATGTAGATGGTTATGTTTATGACTTTTATTCATTGAAAGATAGGATGTTATATTAATTTTGGAGCCAGACAGACTGCTCTGTTATTTATTGTGATTTTGGGCAAATTACTTAATCTTTCTTTACTTTAGTTTCATCCTCTATAAATGGGGTAACACTTATATTTTAGATGTGTTCATATATATAAAACTCTTAGTTTATGAATTACTTTGTTCTTCTCTTTAAGGTTCCCTATGGTTAAGTTTCTTATTAATAGAAATGATTTTTTTCTACAAGCACAAAAAAGAGTTCAAAGTTTTACAATAATGATAACAATAATTATTATTATATATAACACCTAGTGCTTGCCATGTGCCAGATACTCATCCAAGAACTTGAATGTATTTATTTAAATGTCACAGCAACACTGTATAATAGATACTCTTAATTCATTTTATAGACAAGGAATCTGTGGCACAGAGATTTAGTGTTGTGTCTACCATAGCTGTTAAATGATGAAGCTAGGTTTCAGTCCCTGATCGGCTGGCTCTAGAGTGAACTGACAACCACCATATCTTCTCAGAAAAATTTTTTTGTCACAAAGGTGTAATTATTGACCAGGACGTTTAATTGATTTTTTTAAATAATTAAAAAGGTTTAATAATAAAAAGAAAAAATTATGCTCCTTTATGATTCCAGCCTTCAGAAAGCTCCCAAAAATTGAAAACGCTCCCCAAGTTTGTTATAAACAACTTATTTATTGTCAAGACCTAACTTAAACCATTGTAGAGCTATTTAAAGCCTTTGTTTAGCTGGGCACAGTGGCACATGTCTGTACTCCCAGCGGCTTAGGAGACTGAAGCAGGAGGATCGGAAGTTCAAAGCCAGCCTCAGCAGCTTACCAAGGCCCTAGCAACTTGACGAGACCTTGTCTCAAAATAAAAAGGGATAGGGATGTGACTCAGTGGTTAAATGATCCCGGGTTCAGTCCCTGGCACCAAAAATAAATAAATAAATGAACGAACGAATGAATGGATAAATAAATAAATAAAATAAAGTCTTCATTTGGCTAGCTTCGTATGCCTGTTCTTGGTTTTGTTGCAGAAATATTAATGTATTTGATTATGGGGCATTGCTCTGCCCATTGGGATTATTATGTAATACATGGTTTATGTTCTGTATTATCTTTCTAAGATTCAAAAAATTTTGAATTCTAAATTGACTGATTGTTTTTAGTTTCATTAAATAAATGAATTTTTAGCTGATGCTAAAACAGGATTTAGTCAACATAGTTAATTTCTCCCATTAATGTTTACTTTTTTATCTGATATTTTTGTTTTGGCTAGAGCCCCTGAAATTATTCTTGGATTACCATTTTGTGAAGCTATTGATATGTGGTCATTGGGCTGTGTAATAGCTGAGCTGTTCCTGGGATGGCCTCTTTATCCTGGTGCTTCAGAATATGATCAGGTAAGAATGTTTATGTGGATAGAAATAACAAATACAATTGACCTTTGAGCAACATGGGTTTGAATTGCATGGGTCCACTTGCATGGATTTTTTTTTTTTTTGAATAATTTGAAAAAACTCACTGATCAACCATGTAACCTAGAAATATTGAAAAAAATTTAAGAAAAATTAGGTATGTCATGGATGCATAAAATATATGTAGATAATGGTTTTTAGCATTTATTACCATAAAATATATGTACATTTATTATAAAAAGTTCATAATTTATACATATAGACTCTACATGATGCCATTCAGTTAAGAGAAATATAAACATGAAATATTAAATCATAACTGCATGAAATTAATTGTAGTACATACTGTACTACTATAATAATTTCATAGCAGTCTCCTGTTGCAGTTGTGGTGAGCTCAAGTGTAGTTGATTATCTGCCTAAAATGTTAAGTGATGCTGATCGTCTCTACTCTAACACTGGATCCTGTAAACTGCATATAGCAGGAAAAAGTGATATCTTGTGGTTCTTACATGTTTTTCACCTATGTAATATATATATAACATAAAAATATGTGTTAACTACCATTCATGTTATTGGTAAGACTTCTGGTCAATAGCAGGCTTATTAGTGGTTTGAGGGTAGTCAAAAAGTTACATGTGGATTTTCAGCCATGGGATTGAGGATCAGCACCTCATGGCATTGTTCAAGGATCAGTCAACTGTAGTTACTAGTGAAGTAGATTCCAGAGGAATAGAAGTACTTAGATAATAGGAAAAGAGGAATCCAATTATTACTAAAGAGTTTTTTAACAAATAGTAGAATTTTTTTCTACTTTTCTTCTTGATTTAGTATTTATACCATCTTTCTTGGTCTAATATTATATTTGCAAATCTACAATAAACAAAAGGATTTTATTTTCTATTACTTAAGATTGGTACTTTTATATCTATTATGATTTATTAGAGACAGACCTAGCTTCAGTTAACGACTGTCTTATGAGTTGAGATGTAAAAGTAAGGATAAAGGACTGGAGTTTTAAGACTGAACTTTGGCTTACTAAGTTGTTTTTATTTCCTTTTATACATATGTGACACATACTGAAGTAAATACTGTCTTCAGACTGGCATACCTTAGGTGCCAAAAGCTATGATAGTTTGGGTCACTGTAAAATAGAATTTATGAGATGAATCTGTTATAAAGTATTTTAAGGAATTTCTTTGTTAAAACAGAAAAACTTTAAGAGAGGGTAGTTACAGTTTTTCAAGTAATTGGTCCATTGAAGGGAACAGTTTTGCCATAGAAGTAAATTGTGAATTACCTTGTTCTTTAGAATGATTTTTTTTTTTTTTTTTTTTTTTTTTTAATTTGGGCCCAGTGGTGCAAGCCAGTAATTCCTGTGACTTGGGAGGCTGAGGCAGGAGAATCATGAGTTCAAAGCCAGCCTCAGTAACATAGTGAGACACTGTCTAAAAATACAAAGGATTGGGGATGTGGCTCAGTGGTAGAGGGCCCTGGTTCAATCCCCAGTACCATCAAAAAAAAAAAAAAAAAAAAAAGGAGAAATATTTACCCTCTATACATATAGAAGCTCCTTCTGACACTGTTTACTTTTTTTGGTTTTTCTTTTTTTCAAAAAATGAACGATTAGAAGAAAAAAAAAATAGCAAAACAGTATTTTCTCCTATTCATTCTAGGATTTTTATCTCAGTCTGTTGTAGAGTAGATGTAATATTTACCAACTTCTAAAAATTTGACATTTTTGGACCTGACTTAGCTAATATAAAAATGGCTTGTTTTAAGTAACCAGTTATGGGGCTGTGGCTGTGGCTCAATGGCAGAGCGCTTGCCTAGCATATGTGAGGCACTCGGTTCGATCCTTGGCCCCAGATAAAAATGAATATATAAAAATAACAGGTATTTTGAGCATCTACAATTAAAAATATAAAAAATAAAAAATAAGTAATCAGTTATGTTTTGTTTCATAAGTTTTTAATCTATTTTTTTGCAAAACCACAGTGTTGGTTGAACCAAGCCATTGATTCTTACTCCTCCTTGGGTCTCAAGGATTCCTATGGAAAGATCCAGCTTTTTTTTTTTTTTTAAACAACTTTATAGAGATAATTCCCATACTGTACAATTCAGTCATTTAGAGTGTACAGTTCAGTAGCTTTTGGTATGTTCACAGGGTTGTAGAGCTATCACCATGGTCAGTTCTAGAACATTTCACCATATTCCATAAATAAACTCAGTACCTATTAGCAATTAATCCCCAATTCTCCCCTAACCACCTTATTTTCTTCCATCTCTCAGCAACCACCAGTCTACTTTCTTTCTATAAATTGGCCTATTTTGGCATATCATATCCATCACATATAACGTGGTATTCTGTGACTTGCTTCTTTTTACTTAGTATGTTTTCAAGGTTCTTCCCTATTGCTGCTTCAGAGCTTCATTCCCTTTTATGGTAAACAGTATTCCATTATTTTTTAAATACATTCATGTATTGGTAGACACTTGGGTTGTTACTGTTTGGGGCTATTGTGAATAATGCGTCTATGAACATTGGTGTACAAATATGTAAGTCCCTGTTTTCAGTTCTTTTGGGTTATATAACTCGGAGCAAAATTGCTGGGTTGTGGTAATTCTATGTTTAACTTTCTGAGGAACCATCAAGTTGTTTTCCATACAGGCCACACCATTTTTACATTCTTGGCAGCAATGCATGAGGGTTCTAACTTCCCCACATCCTAACCAACATTTTTTTATTCTGAGGTTTTCTGATGATAGTAGCCATCCTTGTAGGTATGAAGTGGTATTCTTTTTTTTTTAATTGTTGTTTGTGCTGGGGATTGAACCCAGGGCCTTGTGCATGCGAGGCAAGCACTCTACCATCTGAGCTATATCCCTAGCCCATGAAGTGGTATTCTTTGTGCTTTTGATTTTCATTTCCCTAATTAGTAAATTTTTCTTTTTTTTTTTGATACTGGGGATTGAACCCAGGGGCGCTTAACCACTGAGCCACATCTGTGGCCCTTTTTTGTATTTTATTTAGAGATAGGGTCTCACTAAGTTGCTGAAGGCTGGCTTTGAACTCACAATCCTCCTGTCTCAGCCTCTGAGCTGCTGGGATTATAGGTGTGTGCCACCGCACCCAGCTAATGAGTGATGTTGTGTGTCTTTCTTCATGTGTTCATTGAATATTTGTATAATTTATTTGAAGAAATGTCTATTCAGTCCATTGACCATTTTTGATCATGGGTATTGTGTTTTTATTGCTGATTTGTAGTTCTGTATATATGCTGGATATATATATATATACAGTGTTTTGCAAATGCTTTCTTTCATTCCATAGGTTGCCTTTTTACCTAGGGATATATTGTTTGATGTACCAGTGTTTTTTACTTTGACAAAGTCCAATTTACCCACATTTTCTTTTGATGCTTATACTTTTGGTATCAAATGTAAGAAGTCATTGCTGAATCCAACGTCCTGTAGTTTTTCCTCTCTTGTTTTCTTCTAAGAGTTTTATAATTTAACTTCTTAAGTTTCTGTCTTTGATTCTAAGATAATTTTGTTAATGGTATAAGGTAAGGGGACAATTTAATTCTTTTGATACAGATATTCATTTCTCACAGTGTCTGAAAAAACCTTTGCTGAAAAGACCTCTTTACTCATTAAATTGTGTAGGCATCTATATTTATCTTTTTATATATGACCACACCATTTTGACTACTTTAGCTTTTTAGTAATTTTTACAATCAGGAAGTATGAATCCTATAACTTTGTTCTTTTTTTTCAAGATTCTTTTGACTATTTGGGACTCTTCCATTTCCATATGAACTCAGAAGGATTAACTTGTCAATTTCTTCATAAAGCCAGCTGGGATTTTTATTGATTGTATTGAATTTGTAGATCAGTTTAAGTATCAGCACGTAACAGTATAAGTCTTTTGATCCATAAACCTGGGATGACTTTACATTTATTTAGGTTTTAGCAATGTTTTGTAATTTTGGAGTACATGTTTTGTACTTTTTTTGTTAAATTTATTTTCAAGTCTTTTTTTTTTAATGCCTTAGTGAATGAATTTTTTTTCAAATTTTAATTTTAATTTTTTGGTACTGGGGATTTAATCCAGGAGTGCTTTACCATTAAGCTACATCCCTAGCCCTTTTTATTTTTTATTTTGAGAGTGGATTTTGCTAAATTGCTTAGGGCCTTCCTAAATTGCTGAGGCTGGCCTTGAACTTGCAATCCTCCTACCTCAGCCTCCCAAATTACTGGGATTACAGGTGTGTACCACTGCACCTGGCAGTAAGTGGATTTTTAAAAATTTTTACTTTTAGATTATTTATTACTAGTATATTGACATAATGTTGATTTTTGTAATTCAGTTCATATCCTGTTGATTCTAACAGAATAAAAGCTGTTAGAACTACTAATAACTGTAGTTCTCATAGTTTTTATGAGTCCCTTATGATTTTCTATGTACAAGATCATGTCATTTACAAATGTAGTGTTATATCTTCCTTTCCATCTTGATACCTTTTTTCCCTAATCTAAATGCTTTGCACTGAAGTGCTAGTTTAGTGTTGAATAGAAATATCTATGGTGGACATCCTTGTTGTGTTCCTCATTTTATGGGAAAAGTGTTCAGTTTTTCACTGTTAAGTATAATGTTAGCTGTTAATTTTTCATAGATGTTATAGCTGAGATTTATATCACATGTTTGTCAGTCAGAAGTGTGTGTACCTTCTTTATAAACTGGTTAATAGCTTCAAATTTGTCAAAAACATTGTAATTGTTTAAAATAACAAGTGACAGTATTTTTTATTTGCTTAAATATGGGCTTCTTGTTGATAAGCTTTGTGGAAAAATTAGGGTGATTCTACTTTCATAATGAAACACTTTTCATTTTATAATACCAAAAATTTTAAATGTTTAAATTCCATGAGTGGGGCTGGGGATATAGCTCAGTTGGTAGACTGCTTGCCCTGCATGCACAAGGCCCTGGGTTCTATCCCCAGCACCAAACAAAACAAAACAAAACAAAACAAAACAAAAAAAAAAAAAAAAAAAAAAAAAAGAAATTCCATTAGTGCACCAGTATAGAAAAATCAGAAAAGATGGTATAAGCCAAGAGACAAAGATCTCAACTTCCTGTATGACTTGGAGGTAACCCTTTATATTTTGGTAGATTTTGTGTTTATTATATGTTGTCAATTTTTATTATGTGTTTATTGGGTGCCAAATTTTCTGTCAGGTACCATAGGCATTAGGGATTCAACAGAAATAAAACAAACATTGTATTTGCCCTTGAATAGGCCACAGTTTTGTTTTTTTTTTAAACTTTATTTACTTATTTGTTTTTACGTGGTGCCGAGGATCGAACCCAGGGCCTTGGATATTCGAAGCAAGCGCTCTACCACTGAGCTATAAACCCAGCCCCAGGCCACAGTTTTGATAATGGGAAAAGCATTAAATAAGTAATCACACAGATAATTATAGTCCAATTAAGATAAATTCTATGAAGGAAAATTTACATGTGGTGCTGAGAATAGAACCCAGTTCCTCACACATGCTAGGCAAGCACTCTACCACTGAGCCACAACTCCAGCCCTCACGTAACTTTTTATGTCCTAAATACCTCTTGATATTATATTCATTTTTTTTCCAGTGCTTCTACATAAGTCCAGGCTGTCTTTGTCATTTACCTACTAGACCATGTCCCTTTCCTACTCTGGTATCTCAACAATCTTTTTTCCAGAGTAATTTTTTTTTTTCAAATCACGAATTTGAATATGTCATACCTTTTGACTTCGATGATTTTCCATTGCTTTTAGAATGAAGGACTACATCCTTAATATGACCTCTGAGCTTCTATGTGGAACTGCCCCTTCCCTACCTTTCTCCTCTGCCCTCATCAGCATCATTTCAACATACTTTAAGAATGTTTCTTGCTGGTGTGGTGGCACATCTCTGTAATTCCAGCGACTTGGAGGCTGAGATAGGAGGATCACAGGTTTGAGGCTAGCCTTAGCAACTTTAGCGAGATCCTCAGCAACTTTGTGAAACCCTGACTCTAAATAAAAATTAAAAGGCTGGGGATATACCCAGTTGTAAAGTGCCCCTGGATTCAATCCCGAATACTAAGAATGAAATAATATGCTTCTTTTCGGCACAGGCACATGCTGCACCCTTCCTTTGGAATACTTTGCTCTCACCTGTTCATTTCATTTAGTGAGTGTCTACTCATTTTTCCCCTGAAGTGTCACTTCCCCAAAGAGCCAGTCCTCAGTCGGGGCAAGGTTTCTTTTTTTATGTATTTTTTAGAAGACTTTCTTCTTCACAATGCTAACTCAGTTTGAATTACACATTCAGTCTCTGTCTCCTTTACTAGAATGCAAACTCCATGAGAGCAAGAACTGTGTTTGTTCACTGTTTGCCTCCATAAACACTTATTGAAAGAAAGAATGACTAGATACTACATTCAAAATATACATTCCAAATGTACATATTGTGGATAATGAAGGAGCACATACATTATTTCATCAAATTTAAGACAGCATGATTTTCTGTACTTCTCAGAAAGAAGAAAAGAATGTGCCAGTTAAACCATGATAGCTATCAATTCTAACACATATTCTGATTTCAAAGATGTTAATGTGAATAAATGTGCCTCTTGGAATCGGTGTAGTGATTTTTTTTTTGTAGTGATTGTTTTTAAAAATGAGATTTATTTAATTTATAATATGCCTTTCTACATAAGGTATTGTAAAATACTTTTAGATGTCAATAAATACCCTCTACCTTATCACTTAAAATGTCCACATAATATTTCATTATGCAAATTTTATCCTGGATTTAAAACATATTTCACCTTTTCATACACACAAGTAGTTCACATTTAAAATGTTCTTATTCAGGGTTAATATCCCCCACCCCCATTTTGCTAATGCTGTTTTGTTTCTGGTGAGGTAGTGCCCATGTATTTGGAGTAATAACTTGTTTAAAATCATTACGATGGTAGGCCACATTTGGCCTATAGGCCATTGTTTCTCTACTCCTGTTTTCTACTAATTGAAAAAGTAATTGATCCTAAAGAACTCTGTTTATGGATCTTATATTATTATTATCAATACATACTGCATTAGAAATTAAAGCTGGGAATTTTGGAGGTGGAGAGTGATGGAAAATAAGATTCTTTTTTTTTTTAGAGAGGATACTGGGGATTGAACCCAGGTACACTTTACCACTGAGCTACATCCTCCATCCTTTTTATTTTTTATTTTGAGACATGGTCTTGCTAAATTGATTACAGCCTTGCTAAGTTGCTGAGGTTGGCCTCGAAGTTGTGATCCTCCTGTTTCATCCTCTTGATTTGCTGGGATTATAGGCATACACCACTGCTCCTGGCCAGGATTCTTTTCCTTGTTTACATATTTATTTCTAATTTCATGTTAATTATAGCCGTTTATATATGGTGGGGGTTTGTAAGAAAAAAATTGCCTCTTATTGCTCTCAAGGGAGGGGAGAGAAGCAGATTACCCTTCTGATGCTTTTCTGGTCAGGCAAAATTGTTATAGAAGCAAACAGGTGTGAACAATAAAGCAATTTTTTTTTTTTTTTTGTAAGAGGATTGCACCCAGGGGCACTCAACCACTGAGCCACATCCCCAGCCCTTTCTCTTTTTTATTTAGAGACAGGGTCTCAGTAAGTTGCTTAATGCCTCACTGTTGCTAGGGCTGGCTTTGAACTTAGTGCCTCACTGTTGCTAGGGCTGCCTCAGCCTCCCAAGATGCTGGGATTACAGGTGTGCGCCACCACGCCCAACCAATAAAACAAATAATATACATGCACATTTTATAGCTATCAGAACAATGACATCTTCACATCACGTTTGGAAATCTGTACTGTATATTTCTGGGAAGAGAGTGAAAAATGTAAATAACTTTTTAACATTATGGAAATAGTATTCACTTCATGGACTCCTTACCCCTGAGCCTCAGCACACTTTTGAGAACTGCTATCCTAGTCACAGGAGGTGATCATTAAATGTTAACTGAATGAAATATAGTACCAGCCCCCTATTGATGTGGGGCTAGAGAAGCTAAATTAAGTACTAAATGTGTTGGTTAAGAGATAAACTCCGTGGGTATTTAGAGTAGGGACAGTTGATAAAGAGCTATAGAACCCAACGAAGAAGGAGTTTGCAGAACTTTTTCCTAATCTTTCCAATTTGATAATGCATTTTAAAAAGTTACTTCGTGAAAAACAGGTTTTAGAAACTATTCTGGTATGTCTTAGAAATCTAAAGTTTTCTGAACTTTGTGTCAGAAGTCTAACAAAAAAGTGAGATTATACTCAAATTTTTCAAAACTGGGTTGGGCACACTGGCAGACACCATTAATCCCAGTGACTCAGGAGGCTGATGCAGGAGGATCACAAGTTCAAGATCAGCCTCAGTTCCTGAGCAATTTAGCAAGACCCTGTCTCAAATAGAGACTGGGAACATGGCCCAGTGGTTAAGTATCTCTGGGTTTAATCCCCAGTACAAAAATAACTAACCAACTAAATAAATAAATATCAAGACTGGGTTTCCTTTTAAATAGCATCTCTCATAGCATGGTAGTAACTAAATAAATATTTGGATAATACATGTGAATGGATTAACATTACATATTTATGTTTATTTACAGGTAAATTTCAGTTTTATTGATTAAAGAGTTCATTTATTTGCAATACCTTCCTTTTTGGCTAGTGTTAATGCTTTAGTGTAAAAGTGTTCAGTGATTTCCTTTTTTTCACTCCAAATTGATGTTTTATGGTTTTAACGTTTCAGATTCGTTACATTTCACAAACGCAAGGCCTGCCAGCTGAATATCTTCTCAGTGCTGGAACAAAAACAACCAGGTTTTTCAACAGAGATCCTAATTTGGGTTATCCACTGTGGAGGCTTAAGGTTTGTCTTTGCTACTGTATTACCTATGCCTGTCCTCCCCTTCCACAACTTTGAATTCAGACTTCAGTTATTAAATTTTTGAGGTAGAAGAGGGAAAGGAGGTGAGAAAGGTATGTTTTCAGGAGGAGATACTTTAAAAACTGTTCATTGTACCCGTGTGGGCCTTAGTCTTAGTTAAAAATAAAATAAATGCTGGTTCGGTTAGCTGAGATTATTTTATATATTTTGATTTAGCAGTTAAGGGGGATGTTGAGAATAGTGCTTATCATTAAGTGGTATGAAGAACTAGAGAAATAATGACTTATGTAGAGAATTTTCAATAAACATGATAAAACAATATACTTTTGAAACTGTCCTCATTTAGGCCTTATGTTTTCTTGAAACAAGTATCTGAGCCTACTCCTTTAAATTGAGAAATCAGAGTGATTTGATTAACTCTGTGACACTATGCCTCTGAGTCTCTTGAACAGTTAGCATTTGCAATATCAGTTCATTTCAAAGTGGCTTCACTAGAAAAATGGTAATGGATCTTATCTGACTTTCTTCAGGAGGTGTGGTGCATCATTCTTGCTTGTTTATTTTAATCATTGTTGAAAGGGTAGGCAGCTATCAGAATCACAACTCTCTACCAGAAGATTTTCTGGTTGTAATCTATGCCATCTATGGTTGGCAAGGTGACAATACTTGCCTCTTTGTATTCTGGTTTTAATTTAGAATAAAAGGTGAAATTAGCTAAAATGTGAAAATAGCATACAGATTGAATTTTTAAAAATCCATATGTTATAGACACCTGAAGAACACGAATTGGAGACTGGAATAAAATCAAAAGAAGCTCGGAAGTACATTTTTAACTGTTTGGATGACATGGCTCAGGTAAATGTGGCAAATTTCATAAAGACATTTATGTCTTTCTTTAATCAGAGACACACTTCTGTTGGTTTTACTAAAGACAGATTTAATATGTGTCTTTCAGTACTAGTTTTCAGTTTTTACAGAAAAAAAATTAGTATTCTGCCGTGTGTTAAAAGAATATTTAAATCTTAACATAGAATACTTTTAGGATTATAGGTTGAACATCCCTAATCCAAAAACCCCAAATCAGAAATGCTCTGAAATCTGAAACTCTTTGAGCACTGACAGGATGCTGAAAGAGCTTTAGATTACAGCTCTTACTGTTTTTTTTTTTTTTTTTTTTTTTTTAAGAGAGAGCGAGAGAGACAGAATTTTTTTTTTTTTTAATATTTATTTTTTAGTTTTTGGTAGACACAACATCTTTGTTTGTATGTGGTGCTGAGGATCGAACCCGGGCCGCACGCATGCCAGGCGAGCGCGCTACAGCTTGAGCCACATCCCCAGCCCCCTCTTACTGGGTTTTATAGTTAGGAATGCCTGACCAATTGGTAAAGTCAATGCAAATATTCAAAATCCAAGAATTTTTAATATGGGATATTCAATCTGAGTATATTTCTTTCTTGCTTTTGCATTAAGCATGGTCTTATCAGTATTTTAAAATATTGTTTATGAAGGTTTTTTTCTTGTTCTGTTCGTCTGAATAATTAACTACATAAAAACTAACATTTATTGAGTGCTTCTTACATTCCAAACCCTGTTCAAACATTTTTTACTTACTATGCCATTTAATTTTCAACAATAGAAACTTTTATATTCAATTAATAATAATCACTTTTGCTTAAGGCATTTGTTTCAAATACTATTTAGGTACTGGAGGTTTAACCCATGGGCACTTTTACCACTAAGCTACAATCAATCCAGCTTTGTTTTGATATAGGGTCTTACTAAGTTGCTGAGGCTGGCCTTGAATTTGTAATCCTCCTGCCCTAGCTTCCCGAGTTGCTGGGATTACAGGTGTATGCCACCATGCCTACTGGTATGACACCATGCTTGGCTGTTCCAGTTTTTAAAGATGGTTTTGGTTCAGGTTTATTCTACCACTTAGGCAGCATAAGGAGTTCCCTTCTGTGAATTATATTATAGTATTATAATTTACTATAATAAAAAGAATTTTCCCAGGTTTTTCTTTTTTCAAATGCCAACATTAAATATTTATTTTTTGGTTTTTGGAAAAAAAGCAGATGCAGTAAGTGCTAAGTCTACTGTTTATCTTAAATGAAGAATATAATATTTCTAAATTTTCCTTGGAAGGTGAATATGTCTACTGACTTAGAGGGAACAGACATGTTGGCAGAGAAGGCAGATAGAAGAGAATACATTGATCTGTTAAAAAAAATGCTAACAATTGATGCAGATAAGAGAATTACTCCTCTGAAAACTCTTAACCATCAGTTTGTGACAATGACTCACCTTCTGGATTTTCCACATAGCAATCAGTAAGTATGGTACAGTCTGGGACTTTTGCCAGGATATCGTTCTTGACTGAATTGCTGTCTTATATGGAACTATCAAGTTAAAAGCAACTTTGGTGTTTGTTTATCTGACTTACTGATACTTTTCTTTCTTTTTTTTTCTTTTCTCATTGATAAGTCACAAGATTAAAAATTAGATGCATATCTTTCCTCGTTTTGATTATAAAATCTCTTGAGTTGTTTTTTCTGAAAGTGCATGGGGAAGAAAAAAAAAACTTTGTGTAGTTGTCTTGAGTTATTTGCTGTCTGTTTAAATTTCAGCATTCATTTAGTGAAACTTTAATCTCTTTCAGTGTTAAATCTTGTTTCCAGAACATGGAGATCTGCAAGCGGAGGGTTCACATGTATGATACAGTGAGTCAGATCAAGAGTCCCTTCACTACACATGTTGCACCAAATACAAGCACAAACCTAACCATGAGCTTCAGCAACCAGCTCAATGCAGTGCACAATCAGGTATTCAGTAAATGATTTTGGAAACTCAAGCCTAAGTGGCATAGAGACTAGTAGGAGTGCAGGGTGAGGTAAAGAAACCAAAATGAGTCTTTGTTTTGGTGGTTTTGTTACTTCGTAAGAATTTTCTACTTGGCAAAAATGATGGAAGACAATATAGATTGGTTTTTACCTATCAGTCACTTGCTGACAAAAAAACAAAGGCCTAATCCATTCCCTCATAAATTTTAGCATAATCAAATAAATGGGCTATTGTACTGTTTACTGCTGTTTGTTGAACTTAGTTCAGTCAAATGATTCTTTCTCCAAGTTAGGAGAAGGACCTATGTCTTACTACTTTATTGAAGAGCATTTCCAATACATTAAAGGTAGTTTCTCACTCATGTCCCATGTGGGCAAGGGAAAAGGTTCTCCTCCTGAGGGATGGGCTGGCTAAGAAATAAAAGCTAGGAAAGTAGTACTATGAAATAACCACAGACCACAGAATAATAGTTTCAGAGCTAGGGAAGCATTGGGCCAAGCTGACCAGACAGGTGCATCTTCTAACAAAGAAGGGAGCCTGTGCTTGCTGTATTTATATTGGAATAGATCAAAGGGATTCGACAGAAAGTTCTTCACCAAAACAGGATAGAGGTGGGGGCAGGTAGACTGCTCGGTTCCTAATGGGTCATGCCCTTCTCCAGTGCTACATGGGACCTTTCTGGGCAGAACTGAGAAAGGAGTTCATTTGTATTAGGCCATCTTGACAGTGGAATTGCCATGTTAAGCTCCCAAACATCAGACCTTCCCCATCACTGCCTTCAGTGTTGAAAATGTTCACACACATTTCATGGGTGACTTCCTGCAGAATTTTTTGCATTTTTTGTTTCAGAAGTTTGTAAGCTTCACGGCTTCTTAACTAGGTCTACATTCCAAATGGAAGGGAATATGAGGTATAGTGGTATCTCCCATCTAGCAATTTTTATGCAGAGGTAATTAAGGTTTAGATAGCTATAATCTGTAGGATCAAAGAATAACTACTTGTTATTCTTTTGTTGTCTTTTTGCTTATTTGACCATATAGTATGCCTTAATTTTAGGGATTGGGAAAATTTCTTAAGCAGAGTTATTTCAAAGATAATGAACATTGCATTTTAAAACTTTATTCTAGGTTTTTCAGGATAGATTTTATATATATATATACATATATATATATATATATATATATATATATGTATATATATATATAAATGTTATCTATCTCTACTTTATAGCAGTATATAAGTATAATTCTTTTGTTTTTAGGCCAGTGTTCTAGCTTCCAGTTCTACTGCAGCAGCTGCTACTCTTTCTCTGGCTAATTCAGATGTCTCATTACTAAACTACCAGTCAGCTTTGTACCCATCATCTGCTGCACCAGTTCCTGGAGTTGCACAGCAGGGTGTTTCCTTGCAGCCTGGAACAACTCAGATATGCACACAGACGGATCCATTCCAACAAACATTTATAGTATGTCCACCTGCTTTTCAAAGTAAGTGGGGAAACTATGTTGTATGGTATTTTAGCCGACCTGCTTGTGTTAGGCAGATCTAGCCGTTTAGTTCTGATCTCTAATAAGTTTAAACTCTGTTTCTGATGATAATGATAACTGAAATTGGATAATATCACAAAAGTGATTTTTCTTTTTATATTTGTCTACTTATGATGCTATTTGACACTATAGAAACTCAATTTATGTTTTTTAATTGATGTATCTGTTACCAATTTTTTTGCCCATTGAGACCTTGTATCAATATCTTTTATAAACATGTATCTCCCAACATGTAGAATATACACATCTTGGGGGAAAAAATTTTTTTAGCATAATTGCTGTATCTTGAGTCTAATTTTCTATATCATTCCATCATAAAATAAAATTATGTCCCAAATAAAAGGTTATTTTATTTTAAAATGTAAAAATCATGGTTAAGAATATAAAAACTTCCTAAATTGTATCAGTAATAAAGATCATTTATTGAACTGAAAAATTCTACAAGCTGAAATTATTGTGTGGGGAGGCATTAAGATTATATGCTTCAGTTTATGAATCATATTGTTCCTGCAAGTTCTGTTAACAGGAACAAAATAGCTGAAGAAAGAGGCTTTCTCCATGTGTTACAGTAAGATGTTAAGTTTCACATTCCCAGCCTTCTCTCTCTCTTTTTCTTTTATTGTTGTTCTATAATCCAGTCTGTCCAGTTCCTTTTTTTCCTCAAATATAGGAAATGTTTGTTTTGGTTGGATAAGCCATGTAGAAGGCTTAGTTATGTTATAGATATTTCATGGTGACATGCATGACTTTCTTAATAGAAAGTCAGTGTTAGTCCCCTGTGGGAATAAACCGGGATTCAGGCTTGTCATAGCATTTTACATAAAAGCAGGTAGCATTTTTATCTTTTTTACTTTTTAGTTTTTTATTGACTGTGACTTTTATGTTTGTTTGGTTTCTGACGGAGTCGGAGCAAGCAGAAGGAAATGAGGGGCTGGGGGAGACTGACAGATTACTGGGAGGACAGGAGAGTGATAGCTATGTAAACCAGGGAGAAACCACAGGGAGAGCGGAGGAGCAGATTCAAAATCCATAAATGCAAATTTAGCCTAACTTACCAAATTACTTTCTACATATGCTTCATAGTAGTCAAATCTGTACTTTGAGTTGTCAGATACTGAGTGATTCTTCTACTAACTTTAGATAATTAGCCACCCCTTCCCCAGCCTTTTCCAAAGCGGGTTTTACTGGAACAATTTTCAGATGTGGGGCCCTAAAGTTCACTGCTTCCTCTCAGATGATACATCACAGTTGAAGCAGAGGAACTTTCAGATTCCTTTAATAAAACAAAACGTAAACTGAAGAGGTAGAGGGGGAAAGTGGGATAATCCTTTTTGGTATAATTAGGTAAGTATAAGATTTGGAATTTTTTTTTTCTATCCAGGAAGTCTAAATAACATAAGGAGCTAATAGAGAAAACTTAAATTTTTCAAATGAAAGGGATTTTTGAAATTCAGGCGGTGTAATGATACCTGGTATGTATTACCATATTCTAGTTAATATTCTGGATGATTTTATGTTTTAATTTATCCTCACAAACAATCCTAGGAGGTAGGTAATATCATTATTCTCAATTTATAAATGAGAAATCCTCATCTGCCCAGTCTTATATAACTACTTATGACAGAACCATGATTTGAACCCAGATAGGGAATTCATGATAATAGGTATTTTGAAGTGTTATTCCATTTTGCCTTTCAGTATTTAAACTCATATCATTGTAAAGAGGTGTCAGTTGATTTGCCAGCCATCACCATATGCTCATTTCTGCCCCAATCCTCTGGTCTAGCTTGCCCACTTTTCTTTCACCTTCCATTCTTTTGTAAGATGCCTATACTTAGAGCAGGAAAGACCCTCATCAGTTAGACAGTTTTACTCTTCTTTCCATATATCCATGTTTTTTTATATTCAAGGACCATATTTATTAAAATAAAAGTAACATTAAAAAAAAAAAAAGAAAAGAACACTAATCCTCCTAGATCAGGATTCAGGAATAACCTTTCCAAAGTATTGCCTTTTTGTTACTCTTTGTTTCCATTTTGTGTAGGAAAGAAGCAAGAATTTTAATTTACCTCCACTGTTGTGGCTTAGTCTAAATAACTATAGCAATCTCATACTCAGAGTCACATTTGTAGGTCAGTACTATAAATTACATTCCACAAATTCTTCCAGTTGACAAAAATAGATACACATTTTGCTTAGGGGTAACTATTCTTTTGTAATTTTTGTCCCCTTTTGTTTTATTACTCTGAGAGCCATAGATGAGTTTCTATACTGAACATTTCCTCCTAAATTTTACCTCTTCAGTTCCTGCCACTATATATAGGAGGCCATTGAAGTTAGCCATGTGTCCTAGGACTATAGACAAAAATTTTGTTGCTTGACTTTCTTATTTACCTGAAGTAACATGGTTGGCAACTTTTATTCTTGATATCTCAATTTGTTACTTTTTGTTGTTATATAAGTATCATTTTTTTAAAAAAAGGTTATCATTAGGATATTCTAAGTTACTGAGATGAAAAATTAGAAGACTGACTTGGTGAAAATAGCAGTATTATAGTTTATGAGTTATACTTATTTGAGACTAATTTAGTAATGTTAAGAGAAAGTAGTTGGTGATACCAAGAAAATGTCAGTGATGGAGTCTTCTAATTAAAATGTTTGTCATTGTAGGCATAAGTGGATCAGGCATAATAGGAACTTGAAATTTCTATATTGAAAGTTTAGGTTAGGTTTAGAAGAAATCATTGAGGGCTCTTTTTTGAGGCTTGTAAAGAAGCAACAACTATCTTGAGCCCCTTTCCCTAGTCCGAATGTGTGTGAAGAACATAAAGAATAAGAAGAAATATAAGATGGGGTCAGTGTTTTAATGGCAGCAAAGACTTTTTGATTTTCCTAGTTGGCCACAAATGAATCATATTTAAAAACTGTCAATGACAAGAGCAGATTTCTAAAATAAAAAGAAAGTTTCCACGAACCAAAATGTCTATTTTTTTAAATATATATTTTTTTTAATTTGAGGAGAAGTTGGCAAAGATTTTTTTCCCATTCTGTAGTTTCCCTTTTTGTTTTTTTTTTTCTTTTTTTTATTGGTTGTTCAAAACATTACAAAGCTCTTGACATATCATATTTCATACATTAGATTCAAGTGGGTTATGAACTCCCATTTTTACCCCAAATACAGATTGCAGAATCATATCGGTTACACATCCACATTTTTACATAATGCCCTATTAGTAACTGTTGTATTCTGCTACCTTTCCTATGGTCTACTATCCTCCCTCCCCTCCCCTCCCATCTTTTCTCTCTACCCCATCTACTGTAATTCATTTCTCTCCTTGTTTATTTTCCCATTCCCCTCACAACCTCTTATATGTAATTTTGTATAACAATGAGGGTCTCCCTCCATTTCCATGCAATTCCCCTTTTCTCTCCCTTTCCCTCCCACCTCATGTCTCTGTTTAATGTTAATCTTTTCTTCCTGCTCTTCCTCCCTTCTCTGTTCTTAGTTGCTCTCATTATATCAAAGAAGACATTTGGTATTTGTTTTTTAGGGATTGGCTAGCTTCACTAAGCATAATCTGCTCTAGTGCCATCCATTTCCCTGCAAATTCCATGATTTTGTCATTTTTTAGTGCTGCGTAATACTCCACTTTTTAAATCCATTCATCTATTGAAGGGCATCTGGGTTGGTTCCACAGTCTAGCAATTGTGAATTGTGCTGCTATGAACATCGATGTGGCAGTATCCCCGTAGTACGCTCTTTTAAGGTCTTCAGGAATAGTCTGAGAAGGGCAATAGCTGGGTCAAATGGTGTTTCCATTCCCAGCTTTCCCAGGAATCTTTATACTGCTTTCCAAATTGGCCGCACCAGTTTGCAGTCCTACCAGCAGTGTACAAGAGTACCCTTTTCCCCACATCCTCGCCAGCACTTGTTGTTGTTTGACTTCATAATGGCTGCCAATCTTACTGGAGTGAGATGGTATCTTAGGGTGGGTTTGATTTGCATTTCTCTGACTGCTAGAGATGGTGAGCATTTTTTCATGTACTTGTTGATTGATTGTATGTCCTCCTCTGAGAAGTGTCTGTTCAGGTCCTTGGCCCATTTGTTGATTGGGTTATTTGTTGTCTTGTTGTCTAATTTTTTGAGTTCTTTGTATACTCTGGGTATTAGGGCTCTATCTGAAGTGTGAGGAGTAAAAATTTGTTCCCATGATGTAGGCTCCCTATTTACCTCTCTTATTGTTTCTCTTGCTGAGAAAAAACTTTTCAGTTTAAGTAAGTCCCATTTGTTGATTCTTGTTATTAACTCTTGTGCTATGGGTGTCCTATTAAGGAATTTGGAGCCCGACCCCACAATATGTAGATCGGAGCCAACTTTTTCTTCTATCAGACGCAGAGTCTCTGATTTGATATCTAGCTCCTTGATCCACTTTGAGTTAACTTTTGTGCATGGTGAGAGGAGGGGATTCAGTTTCATTTTGTTGCATATGGATTTCCAGTTTTCCCAACACCATTTGTTGAAGATGCTATCCTTCCTCCATTGCATGCTTTTAAGCTCCTTTAGCAAATATAAGATAGTTGTAGCTTTGAGGATTAGTCTGTGTGTCCTCTATTATGTACCATTGGTCCACCCGCCTGTTTTGGTACCAGTACCATGCTGTTTTTGTCACTATTGCTCTGTAATATAGTTTGAAATCTGGTATCGCTATACCGCCTGATTCACACTTCCTGCTTAGAATTGCTTTTGCTATTCTGGGTCTTTTATTTTTCCATATGAATTTCATGATTGCTTTATCTATTTCTATAAGAAATGCTGTTGGGATTTTGATTGGCATTGCATTAAACCTATAGAGAGCTTTTGGTAATATCGCCATTTTGATGATGTTAGTTCTGCCTATCCATGAACAGGGTATATTTTTCCATCTTCTAAGATTTTCTTCTACTTCTCTTTTTAGGGTTCTGTAGTTTTCATTGTATAAATATTTCACCTCTTTTGTTAGGTTGATTCCCAAGTATTTTTTTTTTTTTGAGGATATTGTGAATGGAGTGTTTTTCCTCATTTCCGTTTCAGAAGTTTTGTCACTGATATACAGAAATGCCTTTGATTTATGCGTGTTGATTTTATATCCTGCCACTTCGCTGAATTCATTTATTAGTTCTAGTAGTTTTTTTGTAGACCCTTTTGGGTCTTCTAGGTATAGAATCATGTCATCTTCTTTTCCTATTTTTATGCCTTTAATTTCTTTCGTCTGTCTAATTGCTCTGGCCAGTGTTTCGAGAACTATATTGAATAGAAGTGGTGATAGAGGGCATCCCTGTCTTGTTCCAGATTTTAGAGGGAATGCCTTCAATTTTTCTCCATTCAGAATGATACTAGCCTGAGGCTTGGCATAGATAGCTTTTACAATGTCGAGGAAAGTTCTGTTATCTCTAGTTTTTCTAATGTTTTGAACATAAAGGGATGCTGTACTTTGTCGAATGCTTTTTCTGCGTCTATCGAGATGATCATATGGTTCTTATCTTTAAGTCTATTGATGTGGTGAATAACATTTATTGATTTCCGTATATTGAACCATCCTTGTATCCCAGGGATGAATCCTACTTGATCATGGTGCACAATTTCTTTGATGTGCCTTTGTATCCGATTCGCCAGAATTTTATTGAGGATTTTTGCATCCAGGTTCATCAGAGATATTGGTCTGTAGTTTTCTTTCTTTGAGGTGTCTTTGTCTGGTTTCGGAATCAGGGTGATGTTGGCCTCATAGAATGAATTTAGCAGAGCTCCCTCTTTTTTTATTTCCTGAAATAACTTGAAAAGTATTGGTATTAATTCTTCTTTAAAGGTTTTGTAAAACTCCACTGTATACCCATCCGGTCCTGGGCTTTCCTTGGTTGGTAGTCTTTTGATTGCTTCTTCTATTTCATCCATTGATATTGATCTGTTTAAATTGTGTGTATCCTCCTGACTCAGTCTGGGCAAATCATATGACTTAAGAAATTTATCGATGTCTTCACTATCTTCTATTTTATTGGAATATAGGTTTTCAAAATAATTTCTAATTGTCTTCTGTATTTCTGTAGCATCTGTTGTGATATTGCCCTTTTCATCTCGTATGTTAGTAATTTGAGTTCTCTCTCTTCTTCTCTTCGTTAGCATGGCCAAGGGTCTGTCGATCTTATTTATTTTTTCGAAGAACCAACTTTTAGTTTTGTTAATTTTTTCAATAGTTTCTTTTGTTTCAATTTCGTTGATTTCCGCTCTGATTTTAATTATTTCTTGCCTTCTGCTACATTTGCTGTTGTTTTGCTCTTCCTTTTCTAGGGCTTTGAGATGAAGTGTGAGCTCATTTATTTGTTGGTTTTTCCTTTTTTTGAGGAATGACCTCCAGGCGATGAATTTCCCTCTTAAAACTGCTTTCATTGTGTCCCATAGATTCCTATATGTTGTGTCTGTATTTTCATTTATCTCTAAGAATTTTTTGATTTCCTCCTTTATGTCTTCTGTAACCCATTGATCATTCAGTAACATATTGTTCATTTTCCATGTGATGTAGGATTTTTCCTTCCTTCTTTTATCATTGATTTCCAGTTTCATTCCATTATGATCAGATAAAATGCATAGTATTATCTCCACCCGTTTATATTTACTGAGGGTTGCCCTATGGCATAATATATGGTCTATTTTTGAGAAGGATCCATGTGCTGCTGAGAAAAAAAGTATATCCATTTGATGATGGTTGATATATTCTATATATGTCAATTAAGTCTAAGTTATTGATTGTGATATTGAGTTCTATAGTTTCTTTATTCAACTTTTGTTTGGAGGATCTGTCTAATGGTGAGAGAGGTGAGTTGAACTCACCCATAATTATTGTGTTGTGGTCTATTTGATTCTTGAACTTGAGGAGAATTTGTTTTATGAATGTCGCAGCACCATTATTTGGTGCATAAATATTGATAATTGTTATGTCTTGTTGGTGAATGGTTCCTTTTAACAGTATATAATATCCTTCCTTATCCCTTTTGATTAACTTAGTCTTGAAGTCGATTTTATTCGATATGAGGATGGCCACCCCTGCTTGCTTACGAGGACCGTGTGCGTGGTATATTTTTTCCCAACCTTTCACCTTCAGCCTGTGTATGTTTTTTCCAATCAGATGTGTCTCCTGGAGGCAACATAATGTTGGATTTGTTTTTTAAATCCATGTTACCAGCCTATGTCGCTTTATTGGAGAGTTTAAGCCATTAACGTTTAGTTACTATTGATATATGGTTTGTACTGCCAGCCATGTTTGATTATTTATCTTTTTTTTTTTTAATTTCGTTTGTTTCTCCATGATTAGCTTTCCCCACCCCCGCCCTCTGTCATTACCGAGGCACTTCCCACTGATGGTTTTGGTTGTTGTTTTTTGTTTCTTCCTCATGTAGTGTTTTGCTCAAGACGCTTTGCAATGCTGGTTTTCTGGCTGCAAATTCTTTTAGCTTTTGTTTATCATGAAAGATTTTTATTTCGTTGTCGTACCTGAAGCTTAATTTTGCTGGATACAGAATTCTTGGTTGGCATCCATTATCTTTCAGTGTTTGAAATACGTTGTTCCAGGATCTTCTCGCTTTCAGCGTCTGTGATGAAAAATCCGTTGTTAACCTTATTGGTTTATCCCTAAATGTAATCTGCCTCCTTTCTCTTGTAGCTTTTAATATTTTCTCTTTGCTCTGTATATTGGATATCTTGATAACAATGTGTCTTGGCGTTGGTCTACTGTGATTTTGTGTGCTCGGTGTCCTGTATGCATCTACGATTTATATATCCGTTTCCTTTTTTATTTCTGGAATGTTTTCTGTAATTATTTCATTCAGCAGGTTACTCATTCCCTTGGTTTGAATCTCTGTACCTTCCTCTATCCCGATGACTCGTAAGTTTGTTTTTTTATGTTATCCCATATCTCTTGGATGTTTTTCTCGTGATTTTTTACCAGCCATTCTGAGTTGGCTAGACTCTTTTCAAGATGATATATTTTGTCTTCATTATCTGACGTTCTGGCTTCTACTTGCTCCAATCTGTTAGTAATACTCTCAATTGAGTTTTTAATTTGGTTTATCGTTTCCTTCATTTCTAGAATTATTGTTTGATTTTTTTATAATCTCTATCTCCTCATAAAGATGCTTAACTTCTTCTTTTATCTGTTTATGTAATTCATTTTCAATGTGTTCTTTCACTGTTTGGATTTGCTGTCTCATATCCTCTTTAAGGTTCCATTCCATCTGTCTAAGGTATTCCTTGAGTTCTTTATATGACCATTTTTCTGATGACTCTAGGTCCTCCTGAATATTTAGGCTGTCCTTCATTGTTTGTACTCCTTTTCTTCCTTGCTTTTTTATGCTGCTCATGTTACTTCTTGTTCTGTTTGACTGCTGAGTTACTGTTTACTCTTATAAATTTATTTGATGTTTGGGAGGAAAGATATTAGAAGGGAAGGGAAGAAGTCACTAAAGAGAATAAGAGTAGGCAGGTAGAATTCAATGAAGGGGGAATAAGAAAATTGAAAAGAAATGAAAAGACAAAAGAGAAAAAAATAGAAAATAATGAAAGAAAGAAAATTAAAAAAAAAAAATAATAATGATAACAAAAAATAAAAATTAAAAATTTAAAAAATAATAATAAAATAAAAAAATTTAAAAAAATTAAAAACATTAAAAAAAGTTAAAGAACAGCAACAAAAAAATGAAAATGAAAGAAAAATCCCAAATTAAAAAAAATAAATAATAACAATAATAATAATAATAATAATAAATGCAGTCATAGAGTTTGATTAACTTCTCTTCCAGTAGGTGGAGCTGTGCCCACTGGGCCAAACTTCTCCTCTCAATAGGTGGGAACCAATCACTGTGCAGCAGCTCTTCCTCCCAGACTGGGGGGTCTCCAATCCTGAGTGTCTAGGGCCTTCTCTTGTGTTTCCTCAAGCCAGGCACCGCTCACCTGTGACGCTCACCACAATACTGGCTACATGCCAGGTCTGCTGCTCCTGGGAGCCCTGTTTTCATGAACGCCTGGCACACTCTCCCTGTTTGCCTCCCTCAGACTCTAAGTTTGTAGAGCTTGGGGCTGAGAACCCCCAGCGAATTTGCTTGCCCTCTGGCAGCCACACCCCCGGTAGCTGGTGCAAGAGACCTCAGTTGTCAGCACTGGTGGGAGCGGTAGCCAGGCCGCGAGTCCTACGCCACTCCTGATTCCCTCGGTCTGGCTATCGTGCTCACGGGAGAGCTGGAAGGGGCCCTTATGGGAGAGCTGGGAGGGGCCCTCAAGGTTTCCCCCGCTGTGTGGAGAGGGATGGCTAGGGGATTACACACCTGTCGCTGCTGGTTTCAATGAAGTTATCTCCTCTGCCGCAGTCTGGTGACGTCAGTTCTCTGCCATGGTGGTATCCCATGCAAATGGTGACCGTTCATTCCCTTTGCCGGGTGACCAATACAACGGGTGTGTCCTGACTGTCTCTCCCAAGCCCCGTTTCAATCCTGTGGCCACTGCCTATGAAGGCTCAGTTGGCTTTTACCTCTGTAAGTTGAGAGGGGCTGACCAGTTATTTCAGCGGGATTGTTAGTGCTGAGTCACGAGAAGCCGGCGAACTGGAGCTTGAATGCAGCCGATCCGGGCTCGGTGTGTGTTCTGAGAGGCCCAAACTGTTCACCTCAGATCCACGTCAGCTCAGCATTGTCTAGTGATCCTGAGCAAACAGCATTTAGACAGTTTACGACTCCCTATGCCCGCGCAGCTGAAGAGGTCAGAGACTTGATCTCTCCGCGCCCGCCGCCCTGTTGGATCTAAAATACTTTTATCCTAGACATAATTTCTTCATTTTTTGTTGGCTGATAAAATGTAAGACTGTGAACTGGGTTATATTTTTTGAGGAATGAGGGAAAAAATTCTTGAAGCATTCTTAGTAAAAAGGTAACTTAGATTTAAAATTACTGAGTTTCATAATTTTTCTTGTTTAACCCAAAGTTATAACTGTAATCAAGTCTTCTCATTTAATAGATTATCATTTTAGAGATACTTAAAAATCTCCCCCTGTCCCACCCCAGTGTATTAAAAGAACAAAAAAAGTGTATTAACTGAAGGGTGATTGGTTGTTTTTTTGCCTGTACTATTGATGGGGATGGGATGAGTATTGGTTTTAAATTTTATAACATTAAAAACAATTAGAATTCCCTTAAACCACTCTTTCTGTGTCACACATCTTTGCATTAATTTAACCTGAAGGGAACCACTTCTCCACCTCTCTCCCCCACTTTTTTATTTTTAATTCCTGAGAGTTCTGTGAATGAAACTCCCTTGTCTTAAATGTCTAGAACTAAAGTCTAAGTAGTGGAAAAGCTAAAAAATAAACAACAAAAATTTCCCAAATAGTACTGTCAGATCCAGCTAAGCAATTTCATTGTGATACTGTTTTCACTAGCTGGGCTGCAAGCAACAACAAAGCATTCTGGATTCCCTGTGAGGATGGATAATGCTGTGCCAATTGTACCCCAGGCGCCAGCTGCTCAGCCGCTACAGATACAGTCAGGAGTTCTTACACAGGTAAAAACCAGAGCAATGTGGAACCTCAGTATTGCTGAAGTACTACTGAGAATCAGGTGTTTCATCCTAGAAAATGGTATTTGCTTGTAATATAGGATCTTTCTTGGTTATGATTCAGTGGTCTTAAAATGAAACATCTATAATGGAACTGTATTCTCATTTCTAACATTATTGCAATTCTTCCAGTGTCTCGCTAGGATTAGTATCCAGACACTGAGAAGTGGTCATTTGAGTAAGTTTACTCTAATTTTGTGGGATGAAGTCCTCTCTCCCATAGCATTTTAAAGATAATAGTACACATGCAATGTTTTGATTCCAAAAGATAAGGTTCCTTTTGTGTTCCTTTTGCTTATTACTCTTGGAATTTTATCATTTGAGAGGCTGAATCACATCAGGATGCCTCTTCAAGTATTATATTCTCTCATTCTTTGGGTTTAACCATGTTGTACAGTGCTTTGAAAATTACATTTGCCATGGGACAGAAAACTAAGGTGATTGAGAAAACCATGAAGTATTTATGCAGTATAACAACTTTGAGATTTTTATAAAATCTATATGGAAATGTTTATGACTCATAACACAAAGAAAATTCTGAAATCTAAAAACCCTACATTGTGAGCAGGAGGAAGAATTCTTGATAAATGCCTTTGTTTCCTAGAACTGATCATCTGAGTCTGGCCCAAGAAAGATTTCTACACTTTTTTGCTTTATGCCATTGATACTTGACCAAATGGGCTGATGCTTTGCTAGTTGAAGGGGAAAGGTTATATTCTGAACATGCATTTTAGGTGATTTGAAATGACGGTTGTTGGTAATAACTTGGGGGGAATAAGAACCCTTCTGAATCCAGATAACCTGCCTCGGTGTTTGTTTCACTCACCTGCCTAATCTACATTTCAGGGAAGCTGTACACCACTAATGGTAGCAACTCTCCACCCTCAAGTAGCCACCATCACACCGCAGTATGCGGTGCCCTTTACTCTGAGCTGCGCAGCCGGCCGGCCGGCGCTGGTTGAACAGACTGCTGCTGTACTGGTAATTCCCCTCACTTGATTGTGTTACTAACGGAGTTTCTTTGGTTTCTTTCTTTTTTTATTTTTTCCTGTTTGTTTTTGTTCTGTTTTTTTTTTTTTTCCTGGTTTTCTTATTAAAAAAAAAAAATTAGCTTAGTCTTTGCAGAGGGCATGGAAGCATGTGCCATCTTGTGGCTGTGTTCTTGCTACATCTTTAATGTCTCATTGTTTTCCTCCTCAACATTTGCTGAAGCACTGTTTGACTCTGATGTTCAGTGAGGCTCTATACAGAGCCAGTTTGATTCTTCTTTGCCAGCCCTGTGTGGTCAAAGCTCTTGATATAGCTTCAGAAGAGCTTCAACACTATTACCTGTTTTCTGCCCTACCTTTTATGCTTCGATCCTTGAGAATAAAGGAAATGGCCTTTAGTGTGGGGCTTTGCTACACGTACCTGGATGGCCAAAATTTGAACTCCTTGGCAAGTTAGCTTCTTTTCCTTTTTTGCTATTTGAAGCTTCTAAAATGTCTGCATGTAGAAATACTTAAGATGCTCTGAATTGATTGCTTAATCAGTTAACATTAACCTTCCTTCTATGAACATGTGAAGATAGCTCTTTTTGGCACTCATGATCAGTGGCAGCTTCTATCTTCCATTTAAGGATGTTCCCTTTGGAAAGTGCCTATAGATCACTTGATTTATTGAAATTAAAAGTGGATTCATTTTTAGGGGTATTTAGAAAAATTAATTATTTTACAAATAGGTTTAATACAAGAATGAAAACACAATTGACAAACTATGTGAATACATCTTTGTTATTAAAAGTCATGGGGAAAATTCATAGATGCAGTTGTAGTAGTGTCAGGCTTAGAAACAGGAAAAACAAACAGGACTTTGAGGTGTACTTCAGGATTAGTAACCTTCAGAGTGATCTTTGGATGGTTTTTGTTTTTTTGTTTTTGTTTATTTGGGGGAGTTAGAATTTCCAGTATTTCATTATTTGAAATTTAAAATTAGGTAAGCATTTGAAGACCTGATTGCTACTTTTAAATCCTGATATTTCTCATCTTTCAAAGTAGCTTTAAATTTTTTTTTGTTCTTTTTAAAATACTTACATGAGTGAAAACACTTCCAGAAACATATTTGGTTGGAACTTGTTTAGTTTCCAGTTTAAAAGTCTCTGTCATTTCTAGATCAATTTTGTCATAAACAAAACCTGAATGCAAAGGGAATCAGATATATTTCCAACTTGGTCAATCCAAGCTTCTGCTTTCAGCTCACTCACCTGTAGTTTTGCGATTGGGAATGTTAGTTGATACTTCTCCTTTGCTGCTTTTCTTAAGTTTGCACTAGCCATTTGCTAAGCTTTGCATATTTTTGTTCTTCCTCTGTCAAAACAGTTCGTCGCTTGGAGCGCCAGATTTCTGCCTCACGTTGGAATGTTATTTCTTGCTTTGTATTAAACTACATGCTTTGTCTTGTGCAGGTGTTGGCTTATGGAAAGACGCATGGTGTGACTTAACATATTTCTCTTATTTTCTGTTTTGTTTTGTTTTGTTTTGTTTTAAATTCTGCGTATGGTAGCAGACGTGTTTGCAGTTTCTCTGCTTTGAAGGCTTCTTGTTTGGAACCGGTACTTGTAACAAGTGGATCTGTTACTTGCAGAAATATTTTTAAAACAGGGTGTTGATGGCCTTGCAGTTTGAAATTCATGAAACAGAACCATATGTACCCAAGTATTGTAGGTAATTGTACTGCAGAATTCAAATTTAAAAAAGAAATTTCCAAATATGTTCTCATTTTTTTTCAGAAAATGCCAGAATTTCTGTAAGATGTACAGAAAACATATTTATTCTCAGTCTTTTGCAAGTGACATAGCTTGTTAAAAACTGGAACTCATGTATTTTTCTTATAGTAATTAATTTTAATGTTGAAGGATAATTCTATAAATGATACATAAAGCAAATATATTTAGACAACTATTAAAAACAATATAATGTGTTCTGCATGGATTTCTCAAATATTTTACTGCTTTAATTTTTAATTCTCTCATGGCTACAAATGATGGTGTTATGCTTATGCCACGCATGTTTGTTCATCTACATTTGGCTCCTTTTTCTAAGCAGTACCCTTTAAATAAAAAAAGGGAACAATTCTGCTCTATGTGTTATGGGTTGAATTGACATGATGTCTTATCTGATTGGCACACTCCAGTTTTAGCATTTCTATTTTTTAATCCCAAGGGAGTCTTCTAAATTCTTTCTAGGGATGTATATTTTACAATTTTTACAAAAATGGTGCTCCAACATTTAACCAGAGCTGACCTCTGAACTTTCAGACTTATTTTCTCTCCAGTATAATATGAAGTCTTAACTGCAGGGATCTTCATTTTTTTTTAGCACCCTGTTAGCTAGGTTGTGGAGGTAGGCCCCCCCACCGCCAAAAATAAAGTATGTTCTATTTGCTTTTCATACGACTTGTAGCCACGAGCCCTTCTGAACTTTCTTTATTAATCACTGCAAGTTAACAGTCTACAAGCAACTTTTTTAAGATACAAAAATATTATTTCAATCTAAAAAGAAAAAAAAACACCAAAAAACAAACAACAAAAAAAAAATCAGAAGAAAAAGGCAAAAATGAGTCAAGTTTGGATGTTTTTTTGTGTGTTTCCTTACAGCAAGCTTGGCCTGGTGGAACTCAACAAATTCTCCTGCCTTCAACTTGGCAACAGTTGCCTGGGGTAGCACTACACAACTCTGTCCAGCCCACAGCGGTGATTCCAGAGTCCATGGGGAGTGGTCAGCAGTTAGCAGACTGGAGGCAAGTACCTTCCATTTTTCTCTATTTGAAATGAAACCCTAAAAGAAAGAAAGAAAGAAAAAAAAAATCTTCACTACTGTCATGTGCAACTAATTAGAACAAATTAAAAGTTTTTTTTAAAAAAAAACTTCATAATAGCAAGGAGATGGAATTATAAGTAAATTTTGAATATAATAAAATAATAGATTTTAAGATCAGGAACCATTCATTCCGCACTTAAAAAACAGTCTTAAGTAATTAGAAATGACATATTAAAATCCTCAAGTTTTATAATCCAGGTACCTGACTTTAAAATGCAGTTGTATTTAGTTGTCTTAAGCACTTTTAATAACTGTTTGGTTCTGATTTTTCAGTGGTTTTGGGATTCAGTCTTCTGTTTCTTTCTGTTGGTCTAGGAATGCCCACTCTCATGGTAACCAGTACAGCACTATCATGCAGCAGCCATCCTTGCTGACTAACCATGTGACATTGGCCACTGCTCAGCCCCTGAATGTTGGTGTTGCTCATGTTGTAAGACAACAATCCAGTTCCCTCCCTTCAAAGAAGAATAAGCAGTCTACTTCAGTCTCTTCTAAGTAAGTCTTCATTAGAGCTGATGGTTAAAACTATGCCAGTTTGAGACATATTGCCCAGTGTAGGGATGTTGTATACATACTTGTGGTCTGAGCAGCAGTACCTGCCAAATTGAGCAAGAGCTGACATTTTCATCTGGACATGCACACCAGGTGTGTGCCTGGTTATGATCATCCTTTCTCTCTTCTGCATCTTTAAATCCAGGCCACTTTTATGATATTTAAATTTTTCTTGCCCACTTTGTAGAGTGAAATTTAACTCTAGGGTAAAGGGCACACACAAAAATAAATTTCTTTTGTATTTTGCTATTCTTGTCCCTGGAAACTCTAGCCAGAGTATTAAATTTTTCACCAAAACTTTCATAGTTAAAGCCAGGTGTTATAGGGCACACCTGTAATGCCAATTACTCAGGAGACTGAGATAGGAGGATTATAAATTCACATCCAGCTTGGGAATAAAAAATAAAGAGGGATTTAACTCAGTGGGGATGTAACTCAGTGATAGACTGCCCCTAGGTTGAATCCCCAGTATTATAAAACAAAGTAAAACAAAATTTACATAGTTAAGTGTGTTAGCCTAATGGTTAGGTAAAAAGGAATCAAAAAGTAATCTGGAAAGCAGTCTCAGGAGAAAATGTGCAATTAGGGGGACCAAGAATTGAGGGCTGGGGTTATAGCTCAGTGGTAGCGTACTTGCCTGGTATGTGTAAGGCACTGGGTTTGATCCTCAGCACCACATACAAATAAAGATACTGTGTGTCCATCTCCAAATTAAAAAAAAATATTTATTAAAAAAAAAAAAAAAGAATTGATCAGTTTTTCCTTGTGAATTTCCCCTGCAGATCCTCTCTGGATGTTCTGCCTTCCCAAGTTTATTCTTTGGTTGGGAGCAGTCCTCTCCGTACCACATCTTATAATTCCCTAGTCCCTGTCCAAGATCAGCATCAGCCGATCATCATTCCAGATACTCCCAGCCCTCCTGTGAGTGTCATCACTATCCGTAGTGACACTGATGAGGAAGAAGACAACAAATATAAGCCCAATAGGTAAGACAGATGAATGGTTCCCTGGCTCTGTTGGACTTAGACTGTTGGCTTCAGGCATGGCGTACAGTTTTGACTATGAAAAAAAGGACAAAAGAAGGTGCTTTGGAAGTGTGACCTTGGATGAGTCAGCCAAAACACTTAAGTTCCCATAACTGAGCATTGTTAAGTTTTCCCTAATGTTAGACACACTTGTCTGTTAAATCAGTCTTCCTGATATATAAGAGAACAGATTTATATCAAAAAGTTTGACTACTCTAGCTTGGAATGCACATTATATCACAGACAGGACTGCTGTCCTCAGGGAGGTTTATAATCTGAAAATAGATACCATACTTCTGAATGTATGAACAGTTAATTAGAATGAGTAGGTAGATAAGAGATACTTGAAATTTGTTCAGTTTCCTAATCTGAACAGACCTCTTTTTAAGAGGTACAGTGTTGGTAGGGCTTGCCTTTCTTTTGCCCTCTGCTATGTGGTCTGAAAGCTGAAGAATTTAAATACCAGGATATTTCCTCCTATCCTAGCACCTCAGTTCAAGTTCTTAACTAGGCAGTTTACTGAAAGGACGTAGGTAAGTTTAAGAACTATGATACATACCTCTCTCTCAGTGTGAGCATAGTTGATTGCCTTGATTCTTCTGTATTATATTCTTCATTGGGCTTTTGGTGTTAGGCATATAGAAGAGGGAATAATCCTGCTTTCACCTGAGAAATTAGGATTCACACAGGAAAGAAACTTCAGAGACTTTACAGAGTCATACAAACGTAAAATTTAAATTAATTTGAAAGAGTAAATTTAGAAAGAATTTAGAGTCTCTTAGTTCAAAAGAGCTATTGTAAGATAGGGATTTGAAAGGTGTCATTGAATTGATTTAGGAAAGAGAAAAAGTATACTTTCCAGTGAGGGAAAGTGGTGTACTAATAGCAAAAGTTATGTATGAGTTATAATCAGCCTGATTGCTTTGACTGGACCCAGTCTTATTAAAAAATAAGGTAAAGTTAAAGTTAGTGTGTTAGTTATCTTTTTATCACTGTGAGAAAATACTCAAGAAAAACAAAAGTAGGGAAGATTTATTTTGGCTTATAGTGTCAGAGGTTTTGTTCATTGTCAGCTGGCTTCATTATTTCTGGTCCTGTAGTGAGGCAGTATAATACATCGTGGTAGAAGGGTATGGTGGAGCAAAGCAGAACAAGAGAGAGGTTCAACAAAGTATCCCCCCAGTGATCCACTTTCTCTAACTAGGTGTCCACCTCCAAAGTTTCTACCACCTTCCAATCATTTCCCAAAAGCCCCACCTGAACACTGCTGCATTGGAGACCAAGTCTTTAATACATGAGTCTTTTGGGGAGAATATTCCAGATCTAATCTGTAACAGTAAGGGAGGAATCAGCAAAGGAATCTTTTTTAAAAAAAGTATAGTGAGAAGTTTGACTAGGATAGTAAGGAACCATTTATACTCTGTAGAGGTGTTAGGAAAAAAAGTGGTGTTTGAAGAATATTGTTGAAATAACTGTGCATGAGAATGACTAAGAGGCAACATGGAGTAGGTGTGAACTCTGGAGTCATTTTTGCCTTGAGTCTGAGTTTCTGTCTTTACCATTTACCATATTTTATTATTTTACTGCATAATTTTCGCCACCACATTAGCATATATTTATGAGTATTCCATGCATCCTAAACTTGCACCAAAGAGAATGATTTTTAAGTAATACCAGTGCATTTTTTTTAAAAAGGAAGCTTCAAATAATAGTTGTACCCCACTGTTTTGCAAAAAATTTGCATAAAATCTCCAACCATTATGAGATGAAATGTCATATGTTCTTTATGTGACCTTGAATGAGTTCCTTAATCTCCCCCTGCCTCAGTTTCTTCATCTGAAAGATGGGGATAATATGGGCTGTGGCTATTGCTCAGCGGTAGTGTGCTTGCCTAGAACATACAGGGCTTGGGTTCAATCCTCAGCACCACATAAAAACAAATGAAAACTAAAGGTATTGTGTCCAACTACAACTAAAAAATTAAAAAAAAAAGATGGGGATAATAGTAACTACTTTATAGGATTATTGTAAGGACTCAGCGAGATGCACATAGTACATAAGAAATAGTGCATGATAGTAAGCACTTAGAAGTTTGCTATTGCTGTTATCATTACTATTATAATTGTTCTCATGAAAGAATGAGAGACCATGTAAGGCATATTGCTTAAAAGGGCAGTTGAATTTTCACATATTTTCTTTTCCTCAGCTCTGGCCTGAAGCCGAGATCTAATGTCATCAGTTATGTCACTGTCAATGATTCTCCAGACTCTGACTCCTCCTTGAGCAGCCCATATTCCACTGATACCCTGAGTGCTCTTCGGGGCAATAGTGGGCCGCTGCTGGAGGGGCCTGGTAGAGTTGTGGCAGATGGCACTGGCACCCGTACCATCATTGTACCTCCAATGAAAACTCAGCCTGGTGACTGCACTGTAGCAACACAGGCCTCAGGTAGGTGATATCTTCACAGCTAGAAATGAATTCTTCTCTAATCAGTGTATGCTTAGAATTTTGTTATAATATACTTATGCCATGGTCCAGACCAGTGGAATAGATATTCTTAAAAAGTACTTAATTCAGAAATCAGTTCTCTATGATCTGAAATTAATTTTTGCCATCAGTTATCTTCCAGGATTTGTTTTACTTGGAATAATATAAAAATGAGATTGTATTTAGTGTCATTTTAGTTTCTTAAACACATTCACCACTGATGGTAGGAAGTAGACAAGACTTATATTGTATGGCAGGAAGAATGAGCAGGCAATTAGATTTGTCAAAGATAGTTTGAATATGGCAATCTAGAAGAGGACAAGACTTGATAATATTGACTATGACCAAAAAAGTGTTTTGGAAAACATATGTCCTTTAGATTTTTGTTCTGACCTAATGTCACAGTAGTGATGCTTTTGTTGGTTTTATTATTAGCCTAATCGCTTATCTTTTTTGCTCTGTTAGATACTGGAACTTAGGCTCTCTGATTCAGTTATTGTGTTAGTTGAGCTGCAGTAACAAATCCCAAAATTCCGTGTTTAACATGATAGTATACTTTTTTACTCATGTCACTTCCCAGTGCAAGTGTTTCTGGTTGGCCTATAGTGAGTTAAGGACCACAGAACCCTGCAACACTCAGCATCAATCAAAAGGAGAAACGAAGTTTAGAGGAGGCAAGCCTCCTTTCTTAACCTCTTTAGCCTGGAAGTAGTGAACACCACTCCTAGGGCCCCTGATACATGCAGGGAGGCCTAATAAGTATAGTCTGTCTAGGCAGCAGCTTATCAGTGGCAACTCTATGCCAGTGAAGGGGAGGATTAATTTTTGGTTACCAGCATAGCCGTCTGTATTATACTTGTATAAATGGTGTTTTTTTAGGATTAAGTTACTGCCATAATCAAATGGGATTCTAATTTGAGGATATTATTTCAAGCCTCAGTTTAGTTCTCTTCAGACTGCCCCCATTGAAGGAAGAGGGCTGGGGTTTTAGATCAGTGGTAGAGCACTTGCCTAGCATGTATGAGGCACTGGGTTCGATTCTCAGCACCACATATAAAACAAATAAATAAATAAAGGTCCATCAATAACTAATAAAAATATTTTTAAAAAAGAATATAAGGTAGAACTTCCTGATACCAGGCTACTGAGTATTCTACTAGGACCTCTGCCCCCTTTTAGGCCCAAAGAATACAGACTCTCAGAAGTAAATGAGAATTCAGTGCTTCAATTTGCCTACTGGGAAACATAGAAAGGAAAAAAAAATGCATTCAAATGAAATGTGAAGACTGCAAGTACCCAATAGGATAGGATCTTGCCTTTTGACATTTAAATATCCTAAAAATTACCAATGTATCAGCTTCACATTGTCATCTTGTTACTTACTTAATCCCATCCTACATGGTATGCTCCCTGGAGGTAGGGATGGTATCCTTATGTTTGTATTTCCAGTGGTGTCTTGTATATAATAGGTGATTAGATAATATTTATTCAAGTAACCTTTTGAGGATCCTTTGTGAAGTTTAGAAATACAGAAAAGAAATAGATAATAAACTTTCTCTTCCAGTATAGATGTAATTAAGAAAGTAAGATACACTTGAGACTTTAACTCTCATAAACTGCGTGCAAATGTGGACTGACTAATGTTAGCTCAGTGATACTAAACCCTGACTCCTTTTTAGGTCTCCTAAGCAGTAAGACCAAGCCAGTGGCCTCAGTGAGTGGGCAGTCATCTGGATGCTGTATCACCCCTACAGGCTATCGAGCGCAACGCGGGGGGACCAGCGCAGCACAGCCACTCAACCTCAGCCAGGTAAGTGCTAGGGGTTGCAGCTTTCTGTATGGGTGCCCTCCTTTGAAAGATGAAAGATGGGGATAATATGGGCTGTGGCTCTCTGAAGAACCCTGCTTCTGGCTAGACTGCTGAATAAAGCCAAATGAAGCTCCTTTTGTGTCACTAATTTGGTGTTCTGTGGCCTTCGTCGTATCTGCGTGTGCTGTGTCTGCATTTGTTCTGTGAATGTGTTTGGGATGTGCATTCCAGGTTTTCCTGGAGACTTCCTTCTCTAGCCTGGAACATTAGAGAAATGTCTGGAATTTAGATAGAGCCTAGGATACTATAGCCATGCCTGGTCCTGTATCACCACATGCTTTGAGACCAGACTCTTCTCTTATCTCCTTCCCATGCCATAAATAACCTGAGCCTCACACTGTTTACTTGAGTCAAGAGACAGGGAAAGTTTTTTGTGTGTGTCTTCCCCCCACCCCCTCATTTAATCATCTGGTTCTAATTCTCCCTGTTGCTCGAGGCTCAAGTGTTGGATTTGCCCCTGCCCTCTCATTATCTGATAGAGTAGTGAGGTTACTTTATTTTCGTTTATGTTCACTCTTTTCTCAGCCAGAATTCTGGTGCTCATGTGATACCTACCAATAATGAGAAGGTGTCAATAGGGTATAACTGTGTGAGAAAGAGAGCACATGCACGTGCAAATGTAAGTTTAAATTAGTTGCATGTGTTTTAGGCTCCACGTTTCAAGAGGGACATGAAGAACTTAGAACAAAAGAAAGCAATAGCCATAAAAATGGTTTGGGAAAGTCAAAATCACTGACGCCAGGATGGGGGTGAATTAATAGTCACTAACTTTCAGGAATGGGCAACCCTGTGAACCTTGTCCTCTTGATTCTTCCCCTTCCTCTGTCACACTTAAGAGCAAATTGCTGCTGTCTGAGCTGGGTTAGGATCAGTTCTGCCTAGAGGTAGAGGGATGGGTGGTGACTTCTGACAGCATTCATTGCCAGTTTGGGAGATTCTGTGCTGTGGCAGTCCAGAAACAGTGCACATCAGAACCTCCATTCTTCCCTTGGCCTGTAGTGCCCTAAACCAGAGTTACCTCAAGATTCCTCATTCCCTTCTTCCTCCTTCCAGAACCAGCAGTCATCGTCAGCTCCAACCTCGCAGGAGAGAAGCAGCAACCCTGCTCCCCGCAGGCAGCAGGCATTTGTGGCCCCGCTCTCCCAAGCCCCCTACGCCTTCCAGCATGGCAGCCCACTGCACTCGACGGGGCACCCACACCTGGCCCCGGCCCCTGCTCACCTGCCAAGCCAGGCTCACCTGTATACGTATGCTGCCCCCACCTCTGCTGCTGCATTGGGCTCCACCAGCTCCATTGCTCATCTTTTCTCCCCACAGGGCTCCTCAAGGCATGCTGCAGCCTACACCACCCACCCTAGCACATTGGTGCACCAGGTCCCTGTCAGTGTTGGGCCTAGCCTCCTCACTTCTGCCAGTGTGGCCCCTGCTCAGTACCAACACCAATTTGCCACCCAATCCTACATTGGGTCTTCCCGAGGCTCAACAATTTACACTGGATACCCGCTGAGTCCTACCAAGATCAGCCAGTATTCTTATTTGTAGTTGGTGAGCATGAGGGAGGAGGGTTCATGGCTGCCTGCTCCTGGCCCTGAGTTCTAAATAATGGGCTGTGGTAAGCACCTCCTTTTACCCTCTCTTGAAACTCCTTAGCCAGCAACTTGTTCTGCAGGGGCCCACTGAAGCAGAAGGCTTTTCTCTGGGGAACCTGTCTCAGTGTTGACTGCATTGTTGTAGTCTCCCAGTTTGCCCTATTTTTAATTCTTTATTTTTATGACAGCATTTTTGGTATTTGGAAGAGTTCAGAAACCCATCCTCTGCGGTTACCAAGGAAGAGAGATCATTCTGAAGTTTCCCTTTGAAAAATTTTTGTCTCTCTGACTTGATTTCTATAAACACATTTGAAAATAAGTGAAGCCCCTCTTTATTTAACTTTGTTTTATTGCCATTACTGGTCAGAAGGAAAATACCAATAGAGGGATTTGAAATATGGTAACAAATGAGAGAAGAATTATTACTTTTTGTTTAAAAACCATAACTTAATTGACTGTTTTATATTCAGAGCAGCTTATGCGAGTCCACATTTTACTATCAGGCATTTCTCCTCAAAAAAAGTTTACCTTTGTTTATGGGACATTTAAATTTGCAGTGTTTTATTTTGTTTTTATGTCAAATTATACTTAAAGGACAACTTTTTAATTTTTGCAAAACCAATTATGTGTTTTGCAGTTCTCTTAGTTGCTCCTGCGTTTATTACAAAGTGATGTTAAAAAGTAGCTCACCACCTGCTGGTAACTCAGTGTGAGAGAATCAGTGCCCACCTTGAAAGTACCAAGTATTTCTATGCTTTTAAATGAAACACCATGAATTTTTTTTCTAAAATTTTAAAAAAATTCCTCCACGATCCAACTTGCATTTTATTACTAGAAAAGCCATGAAGGTGGTTATTATTGTATTGTAGTTGTCTTACTATATGCAAAATCTCTTTCTCTTATGAGATACTGGTATTGGTGAGCTGTGCCTACAGGTTGTTGGTGTTGATGACCTTGGCTTAAAGATCACTATGAATTTTCAATAATACGCCTCTGTGTTTTCCTCATCTCTCCCTTATGTTTTATGTGATTTATTTGGGGAGAAGCTAAAGGATCTGAAACCAGATGAGAACGTTGTTGTGTATAGCTTTTATACTTTAAAGTAGCTTCCTTTGTATGCCAGCAGCAAATTGAATGCTCTCTTATTAAGACTTATATAATAAGTGCATGTAGGAATTGCAAAAAAATATTTTAAAAGTTTAATACTGAATTTAAAAATATTTTAGAAGTTTTGTAATGGTGGTGTTTTAATATTTTGCATAATTAAATATGTACATATTGATTAGAAAAATATAACAAGCAATTTTTCCTGCTAACCCAAAATGTTATTTGTAATCAAATGTGTAGTGATTACACTTGAATTGTGTATTTAGTGTGTATCTGATCCTCCAGTGTTACCCCGGAGATGGAATTAATGTCTCCATTGTATTTAAACCAAAATGAACTGATACTTGTTGGAATGTATGTGAACTAATTGCAATTATATTAGAGCATATTACTGTAGTGCTGAATGAGCAGGGGCATTGCCTGCAAGGAGAGGAGACCCTTGGAATTGTTTTGCACAGGTGTGTCTGGTGAGGAGTTGTTCAGTGTGTGTCTCTTCCTTCCCCTTCTCCTCCCTTCCCTTATTGTAGTGCCTTATATGATAATGTAGTGGTTAATAGAGTTTACAGTGAGCTTGCCTTAGGATGGACCAGCAAGCCCCCGTGGACCCTAAGCTGTTCACTGGGATTTATCAGAACAGAATTAGTAGCTGTGTTGTGTAAATGCATTGTTCTCAGTTTCCCTGCCAACATTGAAAAATAAAAACAGCAGCTTTTCTTCTTTACCACCACCCCTATCCCTTTATATTTTGGATTCTTAGCTGAGTTCTCACAGAAGCATTTTCCCCACGTGGCTCTCTCACTGTGCATTGCTACCTTGTTTCTGTGAGAATTCAGGAAGCAGGCGCAAGGAAGTCAAGCCAATATTAATATGCATTTCTTCTCTTTTTTCTTTTTAAAAGTATGTGCAATCACTTTTAGAAAAAGATTTTTTTTTCCTTTTCCTATGTGGCAGTCCTTCCTGCAAATAGTTGACATTGCTAGTAAAATATTTGCTTGTTGAAAAAAACATGTAACAGATGTGTTTATACCAAAGAGCCTGTTGTATTGCCTACCATGTCCCCATACTATGAGGAGGAGTTTTTGTCATGCTGTGCTGGTGACAAGAAACTCAACAGAAAGGTTTCTTAGCCGGTGAAGAATATTAAGAAAGCATCAAAGCCTGTTGAGTCATTGAGGCTTCTGAGGTTTCTTTTTAACAACTTTTATATTCTTGGGGCCCTTCAAGCTGTGAAATTGTCCTAGTACTCTCAGCTCCTCCACGGATCTGGGTCAAATAGAGAAGGTACTGGGGACGGGGAGTTTCCTGCCCATAAAGGATTTGGGGGAAGAAGGTTAACCCTAAGATACAGATGTGTTCCATCTGAATTGAAAATGATATTTGAGGGATAATTCTAGGGCTGGTTTTATATAGAGAGATGGTGTCAAGGAGGTGCAGGATGGAGATGGGAGATTTCATGGAGCCTGGTCAGCCAGCTCTGAACCAGGTTGAACACCGAGGAGCTGTCAAAGTATTTGGAGTTTCTTCCTCATAGGGAGTAAGGGCTTCCAAGATGGGGCAGGTAGTCAGTACAGCCTACCCAGGAACATGTTGTGTTTTCCGTACTTTTTTTTTTTTTTTTTTTTATCATTGTATTGAGTTGTATGTTCACTATATTGGTCAAGACAACCAAGCAGTTTGTGTAGTTTGTCACTAGTGTTATACAGCGTGTGTGACCTTTTGTGTCTCCCTTTTGCCAAGCACATTCTGATGTTCTTCTTTAAAATGCAGGTCTGGTTTCTAATGGAAACACATTTTATTCCTTATCTTTCCTGAACAAGGGACAAGATTGGTTGTTTTTGTGATGAGAAGAAAGGGGGGGGGAAACAAACCCCACAATCCTGTCTCCAAGTCTAATGAGTAGATGCCATTAAGATAGGAGTCTTAACTCCATGGGAAAAGATAACACCCAAGAGTTTATTGTGGTCACCTGACTAGCAGTTGTGTGGCTTTAAAAACCTTAGAGATTTTCAGTCTTAGTCTGCAACTGACCTTTCAGATTTGCCAAGATCAAAATCCACCTGTGTCTGCTGAATGTGTATGTTGTATGTGCTCCATGTGGCTTTACATTCTGTCCCTGGGGCTTAATATGGCTGGCCCTGACAGCATGGGGGAAGCGTTGTGAATGTAGTAAGCAGCTGGCCTGGGTCACCATGGCCTGACCTCAAACCAGCTTAAGGCTTTAAGTCCTTAAGTCCTCTCAGAACTTGCACTTCCAGCTTCTCCCCTTCCTAGTGAGAGAGGAAGTGGGGAAGGGTTAGGTAGAGCCAGGGAGGCTCATCGGGACACTTGATCGCTCTGGAGTTTTAAATAGCTCTCAGGAGGTGATGCCACTGTCAGTGTTCAGCTGAAATGCCAACCCCAGAAATCAGAACTTCATTTTCAAACAGTTCTGGCCATTCTCAGCCTGCTTTTGTGATTGCTCATCCATCGTCCTCCACTAGAGGGGCTAAGCTCGACTGCCCTTAGCCAGGCAAGCACAGTCTTGTGTGTTTTATTCAGCATTGTTATGCAGAAATCCACTAGTTGAGATGGTTTGTTTTAGAATAGGAAATGAAGTTGCCTCTCAGTGAAAGGAATGGCCCGAGCCTGCTTCCTATTTTGATTTTTCTTTTAAACTGATGGATGGTGCAGCATGTCTACATGGTTGTTTGTTGCTAAACTTTATATAATGTGTGGTTTCAATTCAGCTTGAAAAATAATCTCACTACATGTAGCAGTACATTATATGTACATTATATGTGATGTTAGTATTTCTGCTTTGAATCCTTGATATTGCAATGGAATTCCTACTTTATTAAATGTATTTGATATGCTAGTTATTGTGCGCGATTTTAAACTTTTTTTTTGCTTTCTCCCTTTTCTGGTTGTGCACTTCCTTTTACAACAAGCCTCTAGAAACAGATAGTCTCTGAGAATTACTGAGCTGTTTGTGATGCAGATGTACTTAGGGAGTATGTAAAATAATCATTTTAACAAAAGAAATAGATATTTAAAATTTAATACTAACTCCGGGAAAAGGGTCCATTGTGTAAAACATAGTTTATCTTTGGATTCAATGTTTGTCTTTGGTTTTACAAAGTAGCTTGTATTTTCAGTATTTTCTACATAATATGGTAAAATGTAGAGCAATTGCAATGCATCAATAAAATGGGTAAATTTTCTGATTCATGTGGCTGTTTTTACTTCTGTTATAAGGGGACAAAAGCGTACAACAAATGACACTTTCAGAGTGGCTAAAAACGCATGGCACTTGAACATTAGTAGAGCATAGAACAATTTCATTCTTCATGCAAATCTACATAATGGAAACAAATATCCTTTGGTAAGGAATTCTTCCCAAGAATGGAGGTCCAGGATAAGATGACTGAACCTGACCCTTTTAAAAATGTAGAAGATTCTGAGATAAGCTAATTTAACTTTGTTTTACCAAATATCTAAGGTAGCAGAATGAAAATAGAGTCACCACAGGAAGATGCTTTCCCTCTTTTGGAGCTGTACTGTTAGAGACAGAGCACTTTGATTAGATTTCTCTTGATTCTAAAGTGAATAAGATGCATCAATTTTAGGCTTCTGCAACTTTTGTTGGAATACAGAAATGGGCAGCTGTTAGGAATACCCTTTTCAACCCTAATCAAGAGAAATGACCAGCAGTCTATTCTCTTTCAGTAATAGGAAGGTCAAAATCTATTTTATTTTGGTTTAGACTACAACATAATGTTTTTCAGACCCACCTCCATACCAGTGAATGTAAAATAGTATGAACTTGCTGAACTCTGCAATTTTGATAAGAGAATATCCCTGGAAAGCCATGTAGAATAGCTCTGCTATTACTCTCACTTCCAGATAATTAAGTTATTAACCAACCTCTCAATGATTTGGTTTTTGGTGTTTCTACTTTTTTTTTTTAATACGAAATGCACAACATAAGCCACTGAATATGAATTATTTTCTACAGAGCAGATTTTAAAAAAATAAAGATATTGTAGATGGACGCAATACCTTTATTTATTTATCTTTATGTGGTGCTAAGGACCAAACCCAGTGCCTCACACATGCTAGGCCAGCACTCTACCCCTGAGCTACACCCCCAGCCCCTGGTGTTTTACTTTTATTTCATCTTTGGGTTAAGAGAGGCTGGCATAGCTCTTAAAGAAACTGAGTAGTATGTAGGGAAGCCTGCATTTTAATGAAGAAAATTCTTGGAAATTGAATTCACTTGGCATGCTTTGTGGAAAATTTTCCACATGGAGTAAAGTCTTGGTTTCACCATTAATCATGAGACACATAGCACCAGGTGCTCAGCACAAGATGGCGCCAGCGAGCTATAGAAGAAGTTCCACTTGACCACTTAGACCTTTTTTTCCCACCGCTCCCCTTAAAGCTCATCGCCTCTGCTTCCACCTTCCACTGAACAAGGCAGACAACCCACTCTATTATTGCTGGAGAAGAGGAGGATTAATGATGCCAGTTTCTTACAAATCAGCTCTGGAAGCGCTCTCCTGAAACGCAGGAGCCGGAATGGAGCTAGATGAGTTTTCTTTGGGGTCTCCGCCTCCTGCAGCTCACTCCTTTCCCTTTGTCACTGCCCAGAAAGCCTCTACCCTCAGATTCCCATCTCTTTCCTTTCCTGAGGAGCCTATAGCCGAGAGGCGGGAGGTGGTTAAGGTTTCTGGCTGCTGTGCAAGGGGGCCATCTGTGTTTGATCAGTCCTGGCGGAAAGGAGGGGGTGGGGGTTGCGAGAGCCTGAAAGCATTCCAGAGTAGTGAGAGAGACCCGAGATCACAGAGCAAAGGCACCACCCCCGCCCCGCCTCCATGGCTAACCCACGGGCTCAGGGGAAGAGGCCAACAACACACTCTTCTACTCTGGCCCCATTCTCTAGACTGCCATGGGGCCCAGCGCTCCTCTCCTCGTCCTGATCCTTTTGTCATGGTCCGGACCCCTTCAAGGACAGCAGCACCACCTTGTGGAATACATGGAACGCCGACTTGCAGCCTTGGAGGTGAGGGACCCCTTTCTCTTCTAGCCCAGCCTGGGAGGATGCAATATCTTCTATTGATTCAACCAGTTCATCAGGGTTCTGGGAATGGTAAGACGGGGCTCTGTGAGAAGCTACAGAAAATTCTGCTTTTTAATAAAAATGAGCCTCAAAATTACAAGCCTTGATCTTTCTCCACGTAGAGCAATTCCTGAGCAGATAGACCTTTGTGTTTTACCCCTGGGGTTAGATGAGATAAAAGGACAGAGTGGAAATAAGGGCCAGGATTGAGGGAATGCATTTAAAGAAGAGCTGATGATTCTTTTGAAGTTGGAGGTTCCCAGAGAATCTCCAACTTCCTACCCTCCTTTTCAAAAACGGTTTCAAGTCCCTAGCATGTCCCCCCACACACATCGAAGTTCACAGCATCTTAATTCCCAAGAGGAGAATTGCACAATGGAGCAGAGAGCCCTTCTCACCCTCATGCACTGAAACCTCCCTAGAGGCCCAGATGGCACTGCTCAGAGAGAACAAGTCCAAGGACTCTGGCCTAGGTGAATCTGAGCCATGCTCCTTGCACGTTGAGCACCTCTGAACATCTGCTTTCCTTTGCTGCGGGAGTGGAAGGGCATGTTTAGCTGAGTTTGCTCCTTTTCCCATTCCTGACTCCCTGCATTGGCCTCCCCGCTGCCTGGGAGTGGTAACCCTTCAGCCCACCCTCGCTCCCCATGCCCCCACCCCTTCAGGAACGGCTGGCCCAGTGCCAGGACCAAAGTAGTCGGCATGCTGCTGAGCTGCGGGACTTCAAGAACAAGATGCTGCCCCTGCTGGAGGTGGCAGAGAAGGAGCGGGAGGCACTCAGAACCGAGGCTGACACCATCTCGGGGAGAGTGGACCGTCTGGAACGAGAGGTGGACTATCTGGAGACCCAGAACCCAGCTCTACCCTGTGTAGAGCTTGATGAGAAGGTGAACGGAGGCCCTGGAACCAAAGGCAAAGGCAGAAGAAATGAGAAGTACGATATGGTGACAGGTAGGTGATCTCAAAGCGGGTCCCTCACACCTTCTGAAACTTTTTCTTACTTTTTTCTCTTTGTCCCAGTCCACTGTGGCCTCTGGAATCTGTTAGAGGGAAAAATCTCTGTAGTGACAAGTTTGTTAAGAAGAGTTTCTAGGGACCTGGGTCTCTGGAGTCCTGTCTTTCTCCATCTTCCCTAGGACTGGAGGCATCCACAGAGCGGATGCCAGCTGTTCCCCAGATGGGCCACCCAGCTGGAGTCCTCACTGTAGGCATCTAACTCCTGCCTCTGTTTCCTTTTCTCCTTCTCCACCAGACTGTGGCTACACAATTTCTCAGGTGAGATCAATGAAGATCCTCAAGCGGTTTGGTGGCCCAGCGGGTCTATGGACCAAGGATCCTTTGGGGCCAACAGAAAAGATCTACGTGTTGGATGGAACGCAGAACGACACAGCCTTTGTGTTCCCACGGCTACGTGACTTCACCCTTACCATGGCTGCCCGGAAAGCCTCCAGAGTTCGTGTGCCCTTCCCCTGGGTAGGCACGGGGCAGCTGGTATATGGTGGCTTTCTTTATTATGCCCGGAGGCCTCCTGGAGGACCTGGAGGGGGTAGTGAGTTGGAGAACACTTTGCAACTCATCAAATTCCACCTGGCAAACCGAACAGTGGTGGACAGCTCAGTGTTCCCCGCAGAGAGGTTGATTCCCCCCTATGCGCTGACGACAGACACCTACATTGACCTGGCAGCTGATGAGGAGGGCATCTGGGCAGTCTATGCCACCCGGGAGGATGACAGGCACTTGTGTCTGGCCAAATTAGATCCACAGACACTGGACACAGAGCAGCAGTGGGACACGCCATGTCCTAGGGAGAATGCCGAGGCTGCCTTTGTCATCTGTGGGACCCTGTACGTCGTCTATAACACGCGCCCTGCCAGTCGGGCCCGCATCCAGTGCTCCTTTGATGCCAGTGGGACACTGACCCCTGAACAGGCTGCTCTCTCTTACTTTCCCCGTCGATACGGTGCCCACGCCAGCCTCCGCTATAACCCCCGTGAGCGCCAGCTCTATGCCTGGGATGATGGCTACCAGATTGTCTACAAGCTGGAGATGAGGAAGAAAGAGGAGGAAATTTGAGCAGCTAGCCTGGTCATTTCTGCATCTCTTATCCCCATACATTTATATCCCTACTAGATTTCCTGCTCTTCATTCTTCAAATATAGGCAAGTTATGCCTCAGATCCCCTCTTTTTTAACCAACAATAACCAAATTCTCACAGCTCCTTTGTTTCATATGGAACTCCAGATCTTGAGTAATCTTTTTATAGCTAAAAGAGTAAAAATCCTAAATATTCACTCCTGTTCTCCTTCCCCCTGTCCACAAATTAGGCCCCAAAGGACCCAGACCCGGTCCTCTGATCCTCCCTCATGGGAAAATGCCAGGCATCAGGCTACAGTATTCTTGCCCTCAGTATGACCCAGTGGGGAGAAGAATGGAAAACAGACACACGTCTGCCCTGTCTCCTTTATAAAAAATCTCTCCAGTGTCTGAAGAATGGGGATTTCTCCGCATCATTTTGTATAGCAATATTTTGCATTAAAAGAAAAATCCACTCCTCCTCTCCTGTGTGTGTTTGGGTAGACCTCATACCAAGTTCTCCACATGGCCCATCATTTTATCCCTCCCGCCCATCTCTCACATTAGGAACTTGGCTGAGCTCCCTGAGCTGCAAGAGTAAGGGCTTCTCTGGTTACAGATTTTACTGTGAGGCGCCTGGGAAGCAGCAGAATCCCGCCACTTTAGGAGGTTGGACAAAAGGCCTGCCTCCTCACCCACCAGCCACCACAGCAGCCATCCCTGAACTGCCAGTGGCGCCGTGCCTCTGGCCACAAGACACTGGGACCTAGGGCAGCCCTTCCAATTCTGATAGAGGATTCTGAACCAGAAAATGATGTTTCCTATTTGTAGTCCAGTGTGGAAACCAGAATGCAGAGTACATGTGTTTTTACTGAAGACTAAGTCTTACCTCTGAAGTGGATTCTGTCCCTCTCCCTAAACCCCAACTCCCACATCCAACTCTGGGCTCTTCCCCAGGGCTGGGTTGCACAATCCTTGGTCTGAACCGCTCTGATTTTCCTGCTGCCACAGCGTCTGCGGTTTGGGCCTGGAGGAGGGGCAGTGGCTATCCCAGATGTTGGTCTCACCAGTTCCCCCACACATCCCCTTCTCTCCACCGCATCACTCCACCTAGCAACCCAGTCCTGGGACCTGACTGCAGACTGTCCTGGAGAACTGGGAACTTAACCCTTCCCAGCCTCTGGCACAGGATTGCACATGGCGATCTGGGGAAAACAGGATCTGGGGGGCGGGGGAGCTTCAGGCTTCTGCTGATCTCTGCACGATGGCCCCCACCCCACCACTGTCCCCATGTTTAGCACGCAGGAGCCTGATGGACAAAAGGCACTAGCCTCATTTGCCTGAGGTAGCCCTGGGAGCACTCTGGGTTATTTATCCTTGCTGGAGGGGGAAGGAACACAGTCTTCTCTCCAAAGTGCAGTCCTCCCTCCCTCCGCCCAGGACAGGGTGGATCCTTCAGGGCCTGCGATCCTCCTTTTGTCTTCTTTTCTTTTCTCCTCAGACAGAGCTGCTCCTGACGTAGGTTGGTGAGGAAGGAGAAAGAAAGGCAGGGAGGCACCTCACAAAGGCTCTATTGTAGGGAGCCGGGGCGGAGGGGGCTCACTCCCATTCAATTCTCTCCTAATGTGGGGCTGGCAACAGTAATCACCGCCTGTCAGCCCACAGAGGGGTCTGCCCACGGAACATCTGGCTCCAGAGCAGGGCGCACAGGAAGGGGTGTGGAGGAGGAAGGGAGTTCTCAGTGGAGGCCTGGAGAGCAGGGTCCAGGCGACAAGGGACTGCAGTGTGGTGCTGTGACAGTGTACGTGTGTGTGTGTGTGTGTGTGTGTGTGTGTGTGTGTGTGTGTGTGAGAGAGAGAGAGAGAGAGAGACTGTTCATGTGTGCGTGTGCTTGTGTGCACGTGTGCAGGGGCAGAGCTCTCTGGTGGCTTCCCAGTGTGACTGGCCATGTCTGATGGAGAGCTACTAGAGGGTGGGACTGGGTCTGTGGAGTTTCCTTGAAATAGCAGTAAATATCCGGGTGGCTTTTTGGTGACCCTGACAGGGAAACAGCTCCAATACTTTGTGTGTAGATGACATCAATTCAAGGAACAAGTATACAAAGTACATTTTTAATGCCAATCCCATGAAGACCTGGTCCTTCTGCTCACACAAGCGCGTGCTTGTCTCTGTGGTGTCTTTCTTTGCCTGATTCCTCAATGAGAAAGGGAAAAAAATGTTTCTGGGAATTTTTTTTTTTTTTTTAAGCTTAAACTTTCCTTGGAGAAGTTCTCTCAGACTTTTCTAAAAGGGCAGACATCTCTGGGGCCTTGTCATTTATTACTTTTCAAGTTTCCTTTTTGGCTTCTGTAGCTAGTGCTATTTTTGGAAGCTATGTATATGTGTGTGTGTGTGTGTGTGTGTGTGTGTATATCTATCTATATATATATATTTTTTGGTGGTGCTGGGGATTGAACCCAGGGACTTGTATATGTGAGGCAAGCACTCTACCAACTGAGCTATATCCCCAGCCCTCAGAGGCATTTTGGAAGGTGAGTGGAACCATGTGGGCAGATGCAGTGAACTGTCCAAATTCATTCAACTAAATTATCTGAGGCTCAAAGAAACAGCCTGGGTAGCTGACTCCTATGGTCAAAAAGCAGCTTCATCAGCCTCATCACCCTTTCTCAGATCCTCCCTGGCCTGTCACTTGGTGGAAATCTCTGGTTTGTTTGAACAAAAGACTGTGGAAGGCAATGATCCTAATAGAGGATGAAGAGGTTAAAAGTCCAAGTTCTGCATCTGTCTCCAGCCCCATCCTAGGACAGTCAGCAGCCAGGAGGGGGGCTGGGGGAGGTTCGCATCAGGAGCCAGGAATGGCCATGGCTGTGGAGGTACTGACGCCCAGCTTGTTGGTCAAACTGTTGCTTTTCCATCACAAGACACGGTTGAGAGGGTCCCCTCATCCCCCAGGGTCAGGGTTTCCTGCCCTACCTGCTAAGCTCTCCCCTTTGTTCTCAATGTCCTCACCTCCACGATGCTGGTCTTAGCTCCTGCCTGCAGTAGAAATCCAAGTGTTCATCTGGTTTTCTGAGTCGAGGCCTGTAGCCAGTGTCGTCAGAGCCCTGGATGGTGGGGAGGCAGAGGGCAGAGATATGAAGGATGGAGTTGTTGATTCAGCTGTCACTATTTCCTCTGGGATGAGACCAGAGCAAAACAGGAACCAAACCCTTTCCCTCCTTTTCTTCCTCCTCTAGCCTCAGGGTTTTCTGGATCCCTTCTCAGTTACTCTTCTTATAGGGGGGGGGGGCCCTCCCTGAGGCTCCCGGGGATGTCCTTTTGCACTGCTTCCTGTCCACCTGGCTTATGTCAAAGCATGCTCTTTTTGAGAGCTCTTGGGCTGTTGGCAATTCTCCTAACCTTCAGGATAGGCCTCTTCAGGGCCTGCTGTCAGCTTCTCTCTGACAGCTTTGCAGTGTGACCCAGGGACGTCTTCTGCTTTCTTTGGCCAGAGAGCAGGATTTCCTGCCAAGCTCAGCCCTGTCAGCCGCTGCAGCCTCAGGGTTCCTCTGCCTCAGCCACCAAGGAGGGTAGTTCTTCTCCACTTGCTCGTCAACTTCTGCTCTCTCAAGGCAGAGCTTCACAGATTAAATCTTGGTCTATGGACTTAGTAACTGCACAGAAGAATTAGAAATATGGAAGCCAGTATATTATTGAAAGGACAGGGTGATAAAGTAAAAAAGAAGAACCCCCAGACCCTTCTCATCAAAACCTGGGTTTCTGACAATACCTCTGGTCCAACACCTCTCCCTTCAGAACACTCCAGCATGTCCTCCTTGCTCCCTGTCCATACCTGTGTGGCCCAAGAGGAACAAATCAAATTCTGTCTCCTGGGGATTAAGAATTACAGAACTGAGATGTTAGATCCTAGGAAGTGTTTGCCCTTCGCTGAGAGGCAGTGAAAGCCAGGCTGCAGGGCCAGGTGATGTTCAGAAACAGGCAGGAGGGGAGAGCCGCTGATCTTGGCTGGTGTTCAGGGCCTGGCTCCAGCCGTCCCTCCTGAGCTCACAGTAGAACCCTCTTGGGTTCTACAAAATGCCTGAGTCCTTAAAATAAATATCCCTTTTGGGGGTTTATTTGCTTTGTTTGTTTTTTTGCTTATGACTGGGTTTCTGTTTCCTGCAACGCAAAGATAATTCCTCATCTTCACCTTCCCTCCCTTCTCTCTCCATGAAAAAAAGCACCCCATGCCCTGGGCTGCTGGGACAATGACTGCTTAGAGTGTTATTCCCAGAGGACTCAGAGGACTAATGGAAGAACTGTGGGAGCCCTGTTCTGAATCATCTTGCCAAGGATCCCTCAAGTCAGACCCCCACAACATGGCCCGTTGCAGGCAGCCTGCTCAGTTACTCTTTTCTGTTCTGTTTGCTCATGGTGGTTATAGCTCGGATCTTAAGGGCTCTCCAAAGCTCATGTGTAGAAGGCTCGGTCCCCAGCTGATAGCACTATTGGGAAGTGGCACCTGTTTCTTATCACAGCTCTCTGCATTACCAGTAGAGTTGACAGGTGTCTTGCTCCAACTGTCAGAGAAGAAAGCGATGTATGTCCATTATCTCCTCCACCTCTGTGCCTGGACCAGCTCTGCTCTGCCAGAAACTCTGTGTGTGTGTGTGTGTGTGTGTGTGTGTGTGTGTGTGTGTGTGTGTCAGAGAGAGAGAGAGAGAAAGTGAGAGAGAGTTTTAGATAGTAGTCCCAAGCTGGCTTTTGCCTTCTCTCAAAGATATTTTAGTTATCCAGCATGTGTCCCTAGTAGCCATCACTATTGACTTTTTAAACTTAATCTTGCTCTTGATTTTGCCAGATCCTTCAACACAGCTTTGGTTGCACTTCATCTTACAGATATTTATTACTGTCCAATTGCACATGACAATAATGTTTTGTAGTTGCAGAATTTTGTGTTCCAGACCTGTAAATCCATGCAGTTGTCAAACACATGAGCTCTTCTCCATCTATACTGATTGCCCTTTTGAAGGAGGGAGGTAGTGTGGAAAGAGCAAAAGGGTGGAAGTAAGATGACCTTCCATTTCTGCGTGAGTGGACCCGGTGCCAGAGTGTTCTGGCTCTGTGCCTTGTTAAATGTGTGGCCTTAAGATGCCAACCCCTCTGCATCTCAGTTTGCTCACTTGCAAAATGGGGCTCTATCGCCTGCATTGTCATTTCCTAGGACGGTTGAGTTTCAAACCCTAATGCATAAAGCATTCAGAACTTCTAGAAAGGGCTCTTAGGAATCATCTACTTTGGCTCTCTCATCTTTTTCATTGGAGAAACTGAAATCCAGAGAGCCCTTTGAGGGCAGAGATCATGCCTTCTCCATTTTTCTACCCCCAGGGTCAAGACAGAGTCAAGGCATACTGCGTGCCCAATAAATATTCTGTAAATGAGTTGAGTGACCAGCTCCCAGTGACATAGCTGTAATTTAACTTCTCTTGATGACTCAGTCATTATCAACATCAATTACTATACTGCAGTGCGACGCCCTGATGCCTTCAGAACCAATTATGCCCCACAGAACGTGGCTGCTTTAGGCATTTGCTTTTCTACTCAGTGTTTCTTGTCTCTCCTCTTTGGCTGTCACCTGTCAGTTCTCCCTGAAGACACTGGGTCTACTTTGAGAAATCTCCATCACTGTTTCTAATCAGCTGTCCACTCTGGGTCAGGGGCAGAACAGGAATGAAAGGGCTTTGAAAAATTTAGTCAGCATGGATGCCATCCTTTTATTGGAGACTCAAGGATTATGGCAGCGTATCCCACAGACCAGAAACATCGTCTGCTTGAAGCTGGAAGAGTCCATAAAGCCAAAGGTTCAGTCCTTCAAGTCATGCAACTGTATCCGACCTACCACACACACCCCTGTCCGGTTCCCTCCTCACACGGTATTAGTTCAGTACATGTAGTGTCCCAGGAGACCATGATTTCTGGTCCCTGAAATCTCGAATTTCTCCCTTCTTGCACAGGGGAGACTAACGTACATAGATGTGAATTTCCCCTAATTCTTAAATATGATCTAGCAAATTCTCTTCTCTTCCCCTCTCTGTCCTTTCCTGCACTCTTTGGTCCTAATTGAGGTGAAATGGTTTTTATTGTGGTATATTGCTTAGATGCCTAGGGAAAGTTTTAAAAGTATAATCTGAAAACACTTAAGGATAATTAAGTATGTAAGGAGAGATGGGAAAGGCTAATTGTACCACTGGATTTTACATTGAGATAGAAGTAATCTTAGTTGAAGCAAACCTCAGTATTCACTTGAAAGCCTATAAATCACCAACACATTATTGGTCATAAATAATGATAATAATAAAAATGTGATTTACATTCTGTGGGTTTCTGACAAGGGCAAGTGAAGCAGAAAGGCGCTCTTACTATTTGTGGTGTGGAGAGGATCAGGCAGGCTTACCGTTTCTGTTTCTCTGAGGGCAGTGTAGTTGAAGCACGCAGAACAGGTGGCCAACGTTCAAAGCTGTACTTCAGCTATTTCCTTTCTGCAAGATCTCGGTTTCCTCATCTGTAAGATAGCAACAGTATTAATCTCTCTCTTACAGGTATGGTGTGATGACTAAATGAGATAATGTACATAAAAGTGTTTTGTAAATCATAAAGCTACACAAATGCCACTGCTCTCATTACTCAATACTTAGCAAACAGAGTTTCCTGTCTGTGCTGGGTTTGGGGCAGCCAAGGATAGAACATGTCAATAATCAGTCTGGCAAGGAGAAGCAAAAGGATGCTGTACAAATGAAAAGTCATAATTAGGGGAGCTAACTATTAAAAACAAAAGTGAATTGTGAATACCCCAGACTCCCAGAGGGGATATGAACTCCCTCTTGCCTGGACCACGTTGGTTCTCAACTTCTGTGAGTGGTCATCAGCAGGCAGGAAATACAAATCCAGAAATGGCATTCAGGGTGCATAGTCAAAACACTATGATAAGCCCGGTGTAGTGGCTCATGCTGACAATCCCAGTTACTTGGGAGGCTGAGGCAGGAGGATCACAAGTTCAAGGCCAGCCTAAGCAACTTAGCAAGACCCTATCTCACAATAAAAAAAAAAAAAACAAAAAAACAGCATGACAGGGCAGAGCAAGACCTAAGAGCTTAGTTCATGGAGCAGAAGGAAAATCAGGGGGCAAGACAAGGGTTAGGGTCAGGGCTGGCCATTGAGAGACACTGAAGTCTGAATGGAACCCATGTAAGCTGCAGAATCTGTGGGAACACTTCAGAGTCAAAGCCAACTGGGACAGACAATTGATTAATTAAAAACTTAATGAATATTAATGGCGTGTTTACTGTGTGCTATTTTTTTTAATTTAATCACAACAGTGAATTAAACAAGAAAGACATTGAAGCTGGGTGCAGTGGCGTGTGCCTGTAGTCCCAGCTACTCGAGAGGCAGAAGGAGGAGTTCCAGGCCAGCCTCGGCAACAGAGTGAGACCCCATCTAGGAAAATAAATAAATAAATAAATAAATAAATAAATAGCTAGCAAAATAAATCTGAACCCCACCCCATCCCAGACACCGCCTTGTCTTCTCAGCTTGGAGACTAATGGGATGGAGAGGTGACCACATTCCAGCGCCATAGGTGCTGTGTGGTAGGAGGACCTGCTACCCCAGCCCTGCCTGGGTGGGTGATGGCCCACACTCTGAGCCCGAGGGACACTCCTCTCCATACCCACAGTCACTGCTGCATGATCACTGAACTGGCTTTTGCAGGGGGCATCTATCAACCTCGCCAGAAGTTTCTCCTAGCTCCAGGGTAGGAACTCTCGCCTCCCTGTATGTCCTTGTTGGGTCCCTCTCCCCTAGAGAATAGACTGAAACTGACCTTTTCTGTGGGGAACTAGTCCCTAGAGGGCCAGGACAGTAACTTTCTCTTTTCAACTTCAATAACTAGCGGTCTGGCTCAGGAGAGGGAAAGGCTGGAAGGCACAAAGGAAGAAAGGAGGGTCTTTGACTGCCCAGGGGCTGTCCTCTTCTTCCCAGGCCATTCACCATGGGCATGGGGACCAGCGCCCTGATGCCATGTCTTTTCACAGGTGTGTGCTCCCCAAGAAGCAGCTGCTCGTCTCCTGAGAATAGAAATATCCCCAGGCCAGCAGCCAGGGAGCCAGACCCAGGAAAGAGCCAGAGCCCAGTTGCTGTCGCCCAGTTTCTTTGTAAATCTGGAAATAGCCTTTTTTGCCAACTTTGTGTCCAGTGACACCTGGATACTCTGAATTCACCGTGAATGCACCATCGCCTTGGGCTACAGCTTCTGCAGGTCACTCACCTCTGGCCCCTTCCACTCACAGAAATAATGAACAGCAGCTCTGTTTGCTGGGCCCCTTCTACCCGCTGGACATGGCACTAGTGCAGTGGTCTGAAGCCTCAAAACGATTGCTCCCTCCAACAGGTATCTCATCAGAGCCAGGCTTTGTGCTGGGGGCTGAGGAGGGGATGGGAGCTCCTGCCCTCAGGAGCTTAGGACTCCTTGGGGTGGGGAGGAGGTGAAGGATAGGATGATAAAATAGGTTTCTCTCCACTCCCTAAGCCCACCTTAGTGGTTTAAGGTAAGTGCCTCAAGAGAGGGACAGTGTGTTTTGCGAATTCCAAGGAGAAAGATGTCTCACTCCAGTGAGGGACTGTTGAAGAGGCTTCAGAAAGGTAGAAGTGGCTCTTAGAGGAAAGAGGGACTGAGAGGGTGTTCCAGGAGGAGGCAAGCACAACACAGTGGAGGAAGTGGTCAGGCGCACTCAGAGCCAGGGAACAGAGCCAGGTGAGTTTTCTGAGAATGTAAATATGAATGCAGAGGATAAAAGCCAAACCAAACCAAACCAAAACCCATGAACTAAAGCAAAGCAAAGCAAAGCAAAGCAAAACAAAATAATAAAAATGAAACAAACAAACAAAAAACTGAATCCAAACAACAACAACAACAACAAAAAAAAAAAAACAAAAAAAACCCCAACCAGGGCATATTGCTGCAGGGACTCACTTGGATGAAGCTAAAAATGTTGAATCTGTGTGAATGATTAGTAAGTAACAGGGGTGGAGTCACCAGTATGGATCCTGCCTAACCACTACTACGAGCCTACAGATTAGGGTGGTTGTTATCCCCATTTTAAATGAGGAAACTGAGGTTGGGACACAAAATTTATCCAAGATCATGCATCACTGCCCCTCATGGGGCTCCATCCAGAGTGGGAAATTGTGCCAAAGGCCATTTGGCTCCAAAGCTCATGCTCTTGACCCTTTTGTTGGCAGTGGGTGAGCTGGTTGAGGGAGAAAGGACAGGTGAGGTTCAAGGAAGCATCTGAATCCAGGGGCTGGGAGAATAAAAAGGAGCCATGAAAGAGAGACTGAGTGGAACTAGGAAACGTCCTCATCTCTAAATCCCACAGAGGTCCCAGAAGAAGGCGGCTGCCAGGAGTCCCCAGCATTCAGCCAGGTCAGGCAGACAAGGGCTGGGAGCTATGGTGAGACTGAAGGGAACGTGCAGCGGGGCACGAGGCAGGGAGAAGGGCAGGAAAAACAGCAGCTGCTCCTGCAGAAATGCTGACCAGACCCACAGGCAGGGCGGGAGAGGGCAGGGAAGAAGCAGGGCTGAGGGAAGGCTTTATTGATTTATTTTTGGAACAGTACTAGTTTGGTAGAGAAAAATAGAAACAGCCAACGAAGATAGAACCTACAAATAAGTTATAGCTGGGTGCAGTGGCGCATGCCTGGAATCCCAGAGACTTGGGAAACAGAGACAGCAGAATTGCAAGTGGAGACCAGCCTTAGCACCTCAGTGAGATCCCATTCCCCCTCCAAAAAGAAAAAAAATAAAAAAGACTGGGGATGTAGCTCAATGGTAAAACACCCTGGGGTTCAATCAGAACCAAAAACAAACAAACAAAACCCTTAAAAATTATCGCACACTTATACATTGATTATTACATAGCTATTAAGGTCATGTTTTAAAGACTATTTAATCTTCCAAGAAAGTGAACATGATAAGTTAGCATTTTAAAAATTCCTTCAGAATTGAAATTACATAAGCATCTACAGGGAAGGTTTTTAAAACATATTTGTAATGATGAAATATTTTGTATATACAGAAAATAATACATAATTAGCAACCATGAACTACCACTCAGACCTAATCCTGTTGGTATCATGGTGTGTTCTTAAGATTCACCTAAAAGGGATCATGTCCAAATACATATGTGTAGTTTTAAAAAAACTGCCATGTTCCTTTTGAGCTTGCCCGGGGTGACACCACAGCCCTGGTTCTCTCACTTGAGCCATCGTTGCTTCAGCCACGTCCCCTCCCTGCTGCTGGAGCCTTCCATCACTGCCATTTCTGAGGACGAGCGGCGGTGCTGAGCAACAGCCTGGCCATGTCTCATGCCCCAGGAGAGGGTCACTTTAGGGACCCCTAGCCATGAAAGCACTGCTGTGCCCCAGCTGGGTCTGTCATTAGTTTTCCCGGACACTGCCACAGAGCCCACTCTGTCTTCTGATTTCCCCATGTCCCCGACACTCAGTGTGGTGACACCTGTTGATTTTTGCCAGCTCCCAGAGTGCTAAGTGGCATCTCATTATCATGCTCATTATCATATTTGGGGAGGAATTTTTAAAGATAAGGGAAACCTTTTTCCCCCAGAGGAGAGTAGGTAGGAGCTGGGCAGAGAGTGAAGAAGTGGTGGAGAGGGAGGAGAATGGAGAGGGAGGAGCCCAGGCTGGAGGTGGGAGGAGGGGCAAGCTGATGAGGGACTGGAGTGAGGGGACAAAGAAATCAGTGGAAACGGAGCAGCTCCTGCTGGAAAAGTCCACCCTTGTTGGGAAAGTAACATGAAAATGATCCACTGAGCCGGGCGAGGTGGCTGTAATCCCTGCGGCTCTGGAGGCTGAAGGCAGGAGGACTGCAGGCTCAAAGCCATCCTCAGTAATTTATGGAGGCTCTAAGCAACCTCGTGAGAGCTTGTCTCAAAATTTAAAAAACAAACAAACAAAAAAAAAACAACAACAAAGGAAAAAGGGCTGGGGATGTGGCTCCAAGGTTAAGCACCCTTAAGTCCAATTAAAAAAAAAAACAAACTGCTGAGGGTGAGGATGGGGAGCAATTCAGAGTCGGGGGAGGGGGAGCAGAAGGGAACCACGTGAGATGATTGAAATAAACTGAGGGGAGGCGAGGGGCAACTGCATCTGCAGCAGACCCACAGCCAGTCCCTCATTCCATCAACTCTTCCTGGCCATCATGGTCCCCTGGTAACAACCAACAGCGCTAGCCTTTCCTGAGCTCTTACCCCATATACGAGATAGGCACCTTCCCAGTTCACAACCACCTATCGTTGCATTATAGGTTTGAGAAAAAAAAAAAAAAAACACTTTTTTTTTGTGTGTGAAGATTTCTTAAGTAGATATTATGTGATGTGACTGCTCAGAAAGATAATACTTCTTAGGCTGCATTACACAGTCTTAGTGTGGAGGAGGGGAAACAGTCCTGTGTTGCTCTGCCCTGGTCAGGCTGGAGAAGTAGCATTTTGCACCTACTATGTGTCAGGCTCTTGTGACATGCTTTGCATGCATTCTCTTTAATCCTGACAGCAATCTTGGAAGGTAGAGGGTTATTACCTCCATTTCACAAATAAGAAAGCTGAACCTCTAAGAGGGTAAGTCTCATGCCAAGGTCCCTGAGAAGGGGAGGAAATAACATCACGGAAAAACACTGCTAAGGAAAAACCTCTGGGAAATAAGAGCTCTGTCTTTGAACACCAGAAAGTCCTCGTAAGGAAGCAGGACAATACTTATTTTATTTGGCTCCAAATGCAGAACTAGGCTGAATGGCTACAAATTATACAGACAGAATCCCACTTCACAGAAGGAAGGAAAATCAGCTGTGTGCCAAAGATTGCTGTATTCCCTTCTGGTAGTGAGCTCCCTGCTCCTGGAAGTAGGGGAGGGGTGGAAATAGATGCCCTTTGCAATATTTTTCCACCATGCAAATTTTGTTTCAGCTTTTTTGCAAGGTAGAAAGAAGAAAGGTCCAGAAGGAAAAGGTTCAAAGGTATCCGAAGGGCCGGCCATTAGGCAAACATCACATGGCTGCATTTAGGAAATGAGAAGGATTTTTCTGGCGGAGGGTAGAACTGAGCTTCTGCCCCCTCTCCCCCTGCAACCTGGCCTCAGGTGAGGGGAAGAAGTTCAGTGTGGATGTTCCTGCTTGAACTAATCCCCATCCATTTTTCACCAGCTCTGGCCCAGGCAGGTGGCTGGCTGTGGTCTGAATCTGCTGTTTGCATTTCTGTGGCAGGCAGCTGCTGGGACTGGTTGCAAAGGGAGAAATTTGCTTTGCACATAATTTAATCCAAGGGTTAGGTAATGAGCTTGCTCCCCCTCAGATAAGGGGAACAAACAGGCTCCCTCTGCCCCTGCCTGTGCTTGGTTATTAGCAGCCAGGCTGCCCTGTGGACCTTGTTAGATGGCTCTACCATTCATGTGGGCACAACTCAGGGGTGATTTACTGTAACTCCTGATATTAAAAACCTCTGAGTGAGAAAAGCAAAATGAATAATGCTCTGTAGTGAATTTGTTAATGAATTTCCTCTCTGCCCTTAGAAAGAAAAAAGGACTGGCAAAAAAATGGGCATCGGACCAGGGAAAGACCATGATACTCTGCAAGTCAGGGCTCCTAATCATTCGGAAGGGAAAATAACCAGAAACAGGGTCTCTCCACCCCCACCCACATTCTGTTCTCAGTTAAAGACTGTCAGGTGGCTGGACATCTTTCTGGTATTCTTAAAATAGATAAATAAGCAGCCACCTTAAAAAAAAAAATAAGAGGTTATGATTCAGGGTTTAAGTAATCTTGGCTGGCTCTGATTTGCATATATATGAGAGTGTGGTCCTGTTCCCAAGGTTGATGGCTGGGACATGGGACACACAAGAGTGCAGATCTACTCAGTGACAGGTGAGGAGGTGAGGAGGCACGGGGGGGGGGGGGGGGGGGGGGGGGGCGATGACACTTCCCTCCGTGCCCTTTACAGGCCCTCTGCCGGGTGTCCTGACCAGGGCTGGTTTCCTGGGTGTGTGACTCTGGCTGTCACACAGGACCCTCAGGTTCCACAGCTGGTTTGATGTTTTTCTGTCGCTGTCCTGAAATTCCTTTTTGGTTTTGCCTTTGATGTTGAGGGTTGAACTAAGGGCCCTGCGCATGCTAGGCAAACACTTGACAACGAGCTACACCCCTGGCCCTTTTTAAAAATAAACTTATTTTGAGACAGAGTCTTGTTAAGTTGCTGAGGCTGGCCTTGGGCTTGTGATCCTCCTGCTTCAGCCTTCAGAGTAGCTGGAATTACAGGTGGGCACCAAGTTGCCTGCTTGAAATTATGTAGTTGGGTCTACTAATGGCACTTTCTTTGCCAGTGGCTCTGCCCTGTATTCATCTGCCCTTTGCCAACTCTGACTTTTTCTTAGGGGCAAGGTGATAAAAAATTGGGGAGAGAGATTTAGTAAGAATAAAAGTGTTTGTTTATACTTTTGTTCTGTCGTTGAAAATACACCCAAATAATGTTTTAGAAAATGCTTTTTAAAGATTCCTAATGTAGCATGAGAATTTTCCTCATATATTTTAGGAAGACAGACAATTTATTGTTTTTTAATACCCGGATTTAAAAAGTAATACAGGTTAGCCGGGCTCAGTGGCGCATGCCTATAATCCCAGTGGCTCCAGAGGCTGAGGCTGGAGGATTGTGAGTTCAAAGCCAGCCTCAGCAAGAGTGAGGTGCTGAGCAACTCAGTGAGACCCTGTCTCTAAATAAAATACAAAATAGGGCTGGGGATGTGGCTTGGTGGTCGAGTGCCCCTGAGTTCAATCAAAAAAAGTAATATATGTTAATTGTGGGAAATTTAAAAGATACAAAGAAAAACATCATCCATACTCCCACCACAAAAAATATATCTTTTTGGTCATTTTTATTTATACTTTTGTTCTGTCTGTTATTGAAAATATACTCAAATAATGTTTTGGAAAATGCTTTTTAAAGATTCCTAATATAGCATGAGAATTTTTCTCATATCCTTCTTTCTTCTTTTTCTTTCTTTTTTTGGTACTGGGGATTGAACCCAGGGTGCTTTACCACTGAGATACACCCTCAGCCCTTTCTTTATTATTTATTTTGAGACAGGGTCTTGCTGTGTTGCTGAGGCTGGTCTCTACCTTGTAATCCTCCTGCCTCAGCTTCCCAAATCACTGGGATTACTGGTGTGTACTACCATGCCTGGACATTCTTGTTTTTTTCTTCAAAAGATTTTTGATGGCTGGATATATTCCACTGCACAAAGATCCCATCCATTAATCAATGCCTTACTGTTAGGTCATTTATGTTTATTACAAAGAGCATTCCAAAGAGAACACATAATTTCCACCCCCCTCTTTTTTTTTTTTTTTTTTGGTACCAGGGACTGAACCCAGGGTGCTTTACCACCGAGCCATATCCCCAGCCCTTTTAAAATATTTTATTAGAGACAGGTTTCTTAGGGCCTGAGTTGCTTAGGGCCTGGCTAAGTAGCTGAGGGTGGCTTTGAACTTTCAATCCTCCTGCCTCAGCCTCCTGAGTGGTTGGGGTTACAGGGGTGTGCCACCATGCCTGGTGAGGACACATGAATTTCAGACAAAACCAAACAGATTATTTTCTTGGGGTAAGTTCCTAGAAGTCGAACTTATTAAGTCTTTGACAGGCCCTTCCTATTTACAGTGGCAAAGGAAGCCCAGGCTGGGGATGAGGGGAATGGGGGGGGGGTGATTGAGGGAGCAGGGGTTCTGCTTGGTTCTTTGGGTTCAGTGGATCAACAGTCAACTCTTCCCTTTAGAACCGGTAGAATGTTGTGTGCTGTGGTGATTTAGAACACTGCTGCTGCTTCCACGAATCCAAAACCTTTCCTGGGGGTACCTTGTCCCTGGGGTTCTGCCTCCACCAGTGCTGTCGTGGGCGAGCTGACAGCCCTGCCAGGGGGCAGCTCCCAGGAGCCTTCCACGTTCCATCTCTGCAGGACAACAGCTCTGTGCGCCTCGGCAGAGTTGCCACTGGGAACGTTGTAGGGTGCTGGGCTTGTTTTAATGTCATTTCACTCTTTCCAAAGTCTCCTGGGGGAAGAAAAATGACATTCCAAGCTGGAAGAAGAGTCTGGGAGAAGAGCAGCCTTGGGAGGAAGCCCTCCTCCAGGGTGGCAGAGGCTGTCTCCCAGATGACTTCTGCATGTCAGTGATCTCCCTTTGCTTTTGCAGAATGAGGCTGCTAGCTGCTGTCATGATCATTTAGACTCGTGTTTAGGTTTTAGGGAAGGGGAATGGCGAGCGGTTGATCTGTTTACTACTGAGGCCTTGGCCCGCTAACTATGTGGGGAAAGCTGCCATATGCAGCTGTGAGGGAGGGCGCTCTCCAGATCTCTTTAAAACCCGCGTTGGAAAATCTCTAGATGTTTCCACTCTGAGTCTGTGGCCAGGGTGACTCCCAGAAACTGGCTTCTGCCGGAGAAGAGAAGCAGGGAGAGTGTTTGGGGAGGCTGGGCTGAGAATGGCATTTAGAGACCATCTGTGCAGCAGACCCCAAGGGTCCTCAGCTCCTGCAGGGCTTCCTTTGATGCTGTGGGTCTGGCCAGGGAAGAAGCAGGGACAGAGACTTCTATATTTAGTATCCAGCTCCCTGCCCTGGTGGTTTCTCCTCTGCTAGACAAGTAACATTTCTGAGTTACTTTGTTTTCCCTGAACTTCTTCCTGCCTCTGCCCCAGAGCCCTGCTCTTGCCACAGTCCGGCTCCCCTCAGCCTTGTGCAAAGCACTGCTGGCTCCAGGGCTGGGGGCGGGTGGGGAAGACAAGCACAGAGCACACCCGCGGCCTGGACCCACACCAGGCCAGACTTGCCAGGGACAAACCACTGGCCTTTTGTCTCCTCCTCATAAGCACTCCCTCCTGCCCCCGTGGGCAGAACAAAAGGCTCTGGCCTCTGCAGACCACCAAGAAGAATGTCCTCTGGAAGGAAACCACACTGCCAAGGGAAGGGGCCTCCCACCTTCCTCTCCCTGTGATTCCGCCCCAAGTCAGAAGCTTCTCCATCTTAGGCTCTGCAAGTTGTCCAAGAATTGCTTGAGTTTTGATTTTTCATTACCTAAATATGCTTTACCAAAAGTTCTCGTACCATTTATTTATTTATCTCCATTGATTGATTGATTGATTGGTGCTGGGGATTGAATCCAGGGCCTGTGTATGCCTTTTTTTTTTTTTTTTTTTTGGTATTGGGGATTGGACCCAAGGATCCTTAGCCACAGAGCTACATCCTCAGACCTATTTAATTTATTTATTTATATTTGTTCTAATTAGTTATGCATAACAGTAAAATGCATGTTGACATATTGTACACAAATGGGCATAACTTCTCATTCCTCTGGCTGTACATGGTGCTGAGTCACACCAGCAGTGGAATCACACACGTATAGAGGGTAAACATGTCTGTCTCTACTATTCTTCCCATTCCCACCACCCAACCCTTCCCCTCACTCCCCTCCCTTAGCCTTTTTTAAAAATATTTTATCTAGAGACAGGGTCTCACTGAGTTGTTCAGAACCTTGCTAAGTTGCTGAGGCTGGCTTTGAACTCTTGATCCTCCTGCCTCAGCCTCCTGAGCCACTGGCATTACAGGTGTGCATCACTGTGCCCGGCAAGACAAAAACTTAGTTTTAAGTCAGGGTTTTTGTATATGTGTTCTCAGGCATCTTGTGAAAAATTTCCTCCTTAGAAGGTACTGGGCTTTACACAAGTTTGAGAAATACTGCACAGTGCCTCTAACGACATCAGCTACCTTTGTGGAGCCCTTAATCAGTGGCAAACCCCATGCAGTGGCTCATTTGACTTCTTCAATAGCACTATGACATAGGCATCACCGTTGCCATCTCTATTTTGCAAGGAAGGAGAACCAAGCTTAGAGGTAAAATGGTTGGCCAATGCCACACAGGGCAGGAAGCCAGGACAGAAATGCCAGACTAATCCCAAAGTCTTTACTCTTAGTTTTATAAGACTCTCCCTATGACAGGCACTCTTCTAGGAAGTGTGGATATAAAAATGAATTCCAGCCAGGCATGGTGGCACATGCCTGTAACACGGGAGGCTGAGACAAGAGGATCTCAACTTCAAAGCCAGCCTCAGCAACTTAGAAAGGTCCTAAGCAACTTAGTCAGACCCTATCTCAAGAAAAAAAAAAAAATCCATGGTTAGTTAGTTTGTGACCGGGTGAAGGGTTATGTGGGGATCGAACACATATACACTCAGAACCAATAAAGATTGGGCTGTGATGAGTACAGCAACCCAAGTGCATGCAAGTGCTTGAGAGCAGAAATGCTAACTTAATGGCTTCAGTGTCAAGAGGGAAAGAAAAAAGCTTGTTCTTTTTAAACTGACATTTAATTGAGTTTCTATTACATACAAGGAGCTGCTGAGCAACAGCCATACTGAGACAAATAAAAGACATTGTCCTGCTTTCTAAGGCAGATGGATGAATGGATGGACAGTGAGATTTGCCCCCAATGGGAAGCTCCTGGCTGGCCATGTCTCCTCCCACCTCCAGGGTGGTTAGCAGAGCTCCTGAACAGCTAGAGAGAAGGGAGGGAGAGGGGGATATCGCTGTATACCTTTGGAATAAAAGACATGTGAGAGGCCGTAGTTGACCCTGGGAGTGAGGGTCCTTTGCACATTACTGAGGTGGGGGTGTTGCTGGGGTAGCAGCAGTAGAAAAGTTAGCCTCAGATCCAATCACAAGCTTGTAAACTCTGGTAGAGAGATGCACAGTTTCTGGCATCCTGTTGAAGGTCTGAATCATGGAAGTTGTAAAGAGCTGAATCTGGTGACACTAGCAGGCAGGGCAGATGCCTCAGGGAGGCTAGATAGGAAGCCTCAACAGGTTGCAAGTGGGAAGTGGGATGTCTCAGTCATGTTCTCCTTGCACTCAGAGTAAGGGCCAAAGGCCATGACAGTGACCCTCCAGGTGGCACATGGGCTGACCCATCAACTCTATGACTTTGTCTCCCACCTGGCCTTCCCAGCTCAGCCACACCAACCCTTGACTGTGCCTGTCATACCAACCTCAGGGCCTTTCCAGCTACTCACATAGTTATTCCTTCACCTCCTTCCAGCCTTAATGTCTCCTTTTCTTTTCTTTTTAAAAAAATATTTATTTGGGGGCTGGGGATGTGGCTCAAGCAGTAATGCGCTCGCCTGGCATGCACTGGGCGCTGGGTTCGATCCTCAGCTCCACATAAAAAATAAAATAAAGATGTTGTGTCCACCTAAAAACTGAAAAATAAATATGAAAAAATATTTATTTTTTAGCTATAGGGGGACACAGTGTCTTTATTCTTTACTCTTATGTGGTGCTGAGGATCCAGCCCAGTGCCTCATGCATGCTAGGCCAGCGCTCTACCTCTGAGCCACAACTCCAGCCCTGAATATCTCCTTTTCAATGAAGTGTTCCTAACAATTTTATTTGAAATAGTCCATACCCTCTACTCCCCAGGCTACTTCCATGTTTTATTTTTCTCTACCCACCACACCATATCTTTATTTAAGTTTATTTTCTGTCTCCTTCCAGTAGAATGGAGGCTCCCGGAGGGACGTCTCTTGCTCACTGCTGACTGTAGTAACTACAGCAGTGCTCCTCCACACCCAGAAGGTATTGATAAATATTCAACTAGATATTTGAATTTTAATCTGTGAACTATTGAATTTCATGGATGAAAGGAAAAATCCACATGGCAAGGTTAGTCACAATGGGGCAGGGAAAGGGGAGAGGTGGGAGGCGTTTAGGGTACCTGCCAGGCCTTTAGGGACCTGATGGCTGCATGCAGAGGGAGAGAGGCGTTAAGGGGACTCTCAGGTGTCTGGCTGCAGCATGGGGCTGGTGGAGGGCTGTCCAAACAGCTAGGAAAGTGGCTTTATTGGTCAGAGGACCCCTGGGACTTTCCTGGAGCCATTTCAGAAGCCATGGAAGGGAGGAAGGGGACTGCTGATCTAACCAGACTCCAGGCAGAGAAAATCTGCATTTCTCTATTTTGCTTTTGGATTCCTTGTTTTGGTTTAATTTTTAAATCACTTGAGGTCAGCCATCGTAATAGATGGTGGTTATGGAGTTCTGGATATGAGGCTAAACCTTTAAAACTGGTTTTTTTTACCTTTGTGACAGTGTTATGAGGGTGACACTCATATCATCCTTCCCTTTCAACAGCCTAGGGAACTGAGGAAGAAGAGAGATTAAGTGGCTTGGCTGAAGTCACACAGCTAGTGGTGAGCAAGGGTCTAAAGAGAAAAGAGACAATGTTCAGACTGGTGGAGACAAAGTATCATCTTTGTGACTGATGAAGACTCACCTCTAGAGGGAAGTGAAGTCCCTGGCCAGGAGCACTAAGGCCCCACTTGCAAGCCAGGAGGATTCAGCCCGGAAGGAAGCAGCTTCTACCTACCTGTCTGTTGGCCAATCAGGGATGAGGGTGGAGCCACCACAGGACTGAAGGAAGAGCTCCCCACCCACCAGGTCAAAGGGTGGGAATATGCACTAGGCTCTGCTGACCACAGGTGGGGAGAGTTACTACCCTTGGAGAGCAGGGTCTTGAAGACTGAAAACCAACTGCTGAAAGAGAAAGGTTTATAAAAATCTAAAACAAAGGCCCTAAACTGGGGCAGCGAAGGCAGAATCATCAAGGAGTGATTGGCTCCCAGCGGGGATGATGCAGATCATGCCCCATCTGAAGGGCAGCTGCTACTCTGAGCTGGCCAATTCTTGCCACCAGGGAATGTAGACTCAGAGATGCCTCATTTCCCAAAATTTTTTAAAAGCCAGAACTCCAAAATTCTGTGTGAAATCCTCTGACTTTTATATGTTGGCAGAAATTCCCCAAACACTGTGAGGTCCAAACCAACAACCTCTGAGGCCACCTTTGGCCTGTGGGCCATGATTTTTGTCTGGGAACAAGGATTTTTTTAAAAAAAAAAAATATTTATTTTATAGTTGTAGTTGGACACAATATCTTTATTTATTTATGTATTTTTATGTGGTGCTGAGGATCGAACCCAGGGCCTCGCACATGCTAGGTGAGTGCTCTACCACTGAACTACAACCCCAGCCCAAGGATCCTTAATCTCTTTAGATATTGAGAATCTGGTGAATATGCTCAGGCATTTTCTGGGTATGGGGAAAGGCCTGAACAAATGTTAAAAAAAAAGGATATCATTTCTGGGTATTTCGGTGCCTTGGAATGATCCTTTCTAAAATATATATAGGGAGCACTGCAATGCAAAGGAGGAGATGACCTTAGGTATAACTGAGAGCACAAAGAGATGGGCCAAGGGTGTGCCCTAAGAGATGGATGGAGAAATTGGAACCTGTGGAAAGAACTAAAGAAGAAACCAGAGAATAAATGAACTGGACACTGCTCTCTGCACCTGTCGTCCCAATTATTCAGGAGGCTGAGTATATATTTAAATATATATATATTTTTTTCAAAAAAGAATGTGTATATATATATATATATATATATATATATATATATATATATATATATATATATATTTCTTTTTTTGATACTGAGAATAGAACCCGGGGCTCCCTACCACTAAGCTACACACCCAACCCTTCATTTTTTTTTTTTTTTTTTTTTAAGGCAGGGTATTGCCAAGTTGCTCAGGCTGGCCTTGGACTTCAGTTTTTCCTGCTCAGTCCCCTAAATAGCTGGGATTACAGGTGTGTGCCACCAGGTCTGACTAAAGGCACATTTTGTAAAGACAAAAGTGACAAGTTCCTCTGGAGAACAGACCTGAAGTCTAAGGGAGTCTGATCTGGTGAGACTGAGGCATTATATCTGAAGTAGGTGAGGGGGTTTGGGAATCAATCTGTCCACCTCTGTATGTCCTATGAATCACTCTCTGTACTCACCTTTTCTGCTCGGCCTTGATTAATCCCCTGCCCCTGCAGTGAATATGGGCCAGGAAGGTTGGACAGGGAGACAGGGAGGAGGCTGGACACAAAGAGAAGAGAGCCAGGGGTGGGCCATCCAGTTAAGAGACGGTCGGAGAAATTGGAGGAGGAAGAAGAGCAGGTATGGAGGGAGTGAGGGAGGCTTGATGGGTGCTTTTGAGATGGATTTGAAGGGTTGCTAGAATTTTAAAAAGAGGGAATGAATTGTTTTTCTGCTCTCGGGCAAGGAGGAGGATATGGATTTAAAGTTGGAATGCCCTAAATGCCAAGGCTGTCTGCATTGAGGACAGGTATTATATGCGAGAGGTTCTCCTGCCAGCCAAGCATGAATGCTAGCCAGGTTCCCCTTCCACAGGTGGCTCAGCCTATTAGAGAATATGGGTCTGCCCCCAACTGGTAACAGGGAGGAGCTGAACTCCATGTACTTGTCAGATAGTATAACATTGAGCTTCTGGCAACTCAACATTTCCCAAATGCTTGGTTACAAAAAACAGCATCAGAGGAGGCAAAGACAGGCATTCCCACCCTTCCTCTGGATTCTGTAGGTCCTGTATCTCCATCCGTCTTGGTTGTTACATTCATCTCAGTCTTGCATTATTCCTTGATCCCTGCTATCTCCTTGAAACCTCTCTCTGATTTCCATGACTCATCTCTTTTTCTTTATTTTAAGAGATGGGGTCTCACTCTTCACCAGACTGACTCTTCCTCTGCTCTGGCACAGCTTGAGCATCTATCCCCCTCCTCCCTCAGGCTGGGATGGTGCCTCTCCTTGAGGTGCCTTTGTCTGGACCTCAGTCAGATACTACCTATCATATTGTGGTCATTTGTTTTCTTGTCTATAAACAAAAGGGTGTGAGGGCAGGACATTTGCTTCAAGCTGTCTAATCTCAGTACTTGGTGAAGTCTGGCTGTTGTAGATGTTAAGCAATGCTTATTGAATGAATAAGCAATGCTTATTGAATGAATAAATAATCAAACATTCCAGAAGAGAGAATTGTCAACGATATCTTACTTCACAAAGCTGATGCTTTATAATAATAAACATTTTTTTTTCCTTGGATCTCAAGTACACAGGGTTGGATGAAGCTTCCCCTCAGCTCATGTCACGCTGTAACCATTGGTCCATGAAGGTCCCTGTCGCTATTCATTCATTACTTCATTTTATTTTCCATCCTTAGTCCCATTTCTATTCTGATTTACTTAATGTTGGATCTTTTTTAAGAAGCATGTATGATTGCCTTGTGAGAGCACATTTTTAATTTACATGAATAGTATTATGTTTTATAGCTCATTGTGTTGCTTGAATTTTCTATTCAAGACCATGCTCTTAAAATCCAACCATATTGCCACATATACATCTAGCTTATTGCTGTTAACTGTTTCAGTGCTCTCCTAAAATGAAACATTTAAATAGCATCTTGGTTTTCATGGTTTTCATCGTTATTGCTTGTAAACGTGATTTTCATATTATCAATGTGAGGAAGTCGGGGGAAAATCTGAATATCTCCATTTGATAAAGGAAGAAGCTGAGACTCAGAGATATTAAGTGACTTGCCCATAGTTATTTAGCATTTTTGCATTATAATTTGAATGTGGCTCCCAGTCTTCCAAAATGAAGCTCAGTGCATGTTGGGGAACCCCATCCCAGTCTGGGTGTTTCACACCTGTACCTGGGGAGGTTTGAAATCTGAGCCTGCCCTGATGCTGAGGGGAAGGGGTGTCCAGGGAAAGCCTTACTGAGGATCTTCCTCCTGCCAGCATTCCTGCCCCTCAAAGTCAGGTTAACAGGACTTGGACTGGACAGCTGGGGGTGGAGGTGGAGGAGGACAGTTCATAAAGGTCACAGCTTCTGGGTAGGGATTCATGCGGACTCTGGGGGTGATGGCAGACTCTGTACCCGAGACATTTGCCTCTCCACTCTTCAGTTAGCCCTTGGGAGTAGCCCTCGGGGAAATGGCCCCTGTTCCCCAGTTCTTGTGAACTTTTCCCAGCTGCCCCCCATCATCACTGAGTGTCTCAGAGGCAGGTGTGACTCTGTGTGCTCTGGTAAGTGACATCTGTGCTTGTTCTTCTCAATAATGAAAATTCTAAAAGGACTATCTATGAGTGAACCTCCTAGAAGAAAACTGGTGTGTTCTCTATAAATCCTTCTGTTGAGAGGTCTGGCTTTTGCCCCTGCTCTCTCCCTATTACGGGAAAAATGCATAATTATGATTATAATCACAACTAGTATCTGTGATTAATCACATTTTCTTTATGAAGTACCCATTATCTCGTTTAAAACTCCCATTTCTAACACATAGTTATCATTATCCCTCCTCCTTTTTTTTTTTTTTTTTTTTTTTTTGGAGTACTGGGGGTTGAATCCAGGGTGCTATACCACTGACTGAGCTTCATCCCCAGTCACTTTATTTTTTCTCTTGAGACAGAGTTTTGCTAAATTACTATGGCTGGCCTTGAACTTGGGATCTTCCTGCCCCAGGCTTCTGTGTAGCTGGGATTACAGCTACAGGCATGAGCTACTGCACATGGTCACTATATCTTTTTTTGGCAGGGTGGGGTACTAGGGATTGAACTCAGGGGCACTCAACCACTGAGCCACATCCCCAGACCTATTTTGTATTTTATTTAGAAATAGGGTCTCACTGAGTTGCTTAGGGCCTCACTAAGTTGCTGAGGCTGGTTTTGAACTCATGATCCTCCTGCCTCAGCCTCCCCAGCTGCAGGGATTACCAGCAGTGAGCATTCGCTACCATGCCCGGCTCACTTTATCTTTTTTATAGATGAGAAAATTGAGGCTCAGAGAGGGTAAATAACTTCCCCAAGGTGACAGAGCAAAATAGTGTCACAGTTGTGACTCAACCCAACCCACCAAAGGCAGATGTTCAGTTTCTTTGTACAAGATTCCCAGGTTGGTGCCCCAGACAGAATGAAGATGATCCTATAAAAAGACATTGCTCCTATTTATTCAGAGAGTTTCCTACCTGGAGCAAGGGTATCATCCATCTTTTAACAACTATGCCCTGAGCCCCTGCTGAGTGTGCAGCCAGCTCTGTGTGAGAAAGTTCCCGGTCTCTTGCCTTCAGAACAACAAAGCCATTTTCCAGTGACTCATAGATGACTAATTAAAATGCTCACTCTTCTGGGCTCTGTGGTTAATTCCTTCCCGAACTAGGCAAGGGTGGGCTGGGTTCAGGATGAAAAGAAAGCAGACATTGGGAAAGGGGAATAAAAGAGTAGAAGGGATGAAAGGGAGGAGAAGAGTGGGGGGAAAGAAAGAGGAGAGGGAGAAAATTAGGGAAGGGAAGGGAAAGAAAGAAAGTCTATTTTGCTCAAGGAAAATGGATGCATTTTCTAAGTGTCTAACAAATTCATATTTGCTAGTGTTTTATCATATATGCTGTGTCAGCTGTGTGATCCCATTAAGCCACATAAAGACCTTGTGTTTTAAGTAAAATACCACTATAAAGCTTTACAAATGAGGAAACTGAAATTCTGAGAGGTTAGGGACCATTTAACCTTGGAGAAAAAAAACCTAGAAGAACTGGAATGAACTGGAGTTTTGTCACCCAACGGACCTGGATTCAGGCCACCTGTGATTTATCAACGTGGCCTTCCTCTCGTTAATGAACATCTCAGAGCTTTGGCTTCCTCTTCTGTTGGCTGAGGATGATATCAGCACCAATCCTTTAGGGTTATTTTGGAGATTAAATATGATAATGCACGGCACACAAAAAGGGCTTAATAGATGCTATCTTGTTTCTGCATTATTGTTATCATCACTGCCGCTTCTATTACTAAGTATCTGGCAGTACCAGTTTGTATAACAGTACATATCCAACAAATGTTAGTTCCCTGTACACAATCCCACATCCCCACTTTCCTGAGTTAGTGGAGCCAGCAATAGTTGGGTACAGGCTGGCCATGGCATTGAACTTGATTGCCAGCATTCCTCTATAGCCTGTTGCTGCCCAGCCCTCTATTTAGCACTTTAAAAAAATGCAACCAGACCATATTGTATGCTTCCATGACTCGAAGAGCCTTTCCACTCCAAAAGGATATTTAGATATCTGAAGATCAATTGTTCGGAATATTCAATTATCCTATCCTCCTTTGGGAAGGACTTGGGAGTCATCTGTATTCTAACCCAGGATTCCAGGATATAATGTTTCTTCTAATTATTTTTAAGTTTGAGTAGACAATCAATTCTGTACACAAAACACACTAAGAAGCCTGAAATAATGGGCACAGTTTAATGTTGAAATTAATCTTAAGGCAAAGTTAATCAACACGTAATCATCTTTGTGCTACAGGGTGATTAGGTATAAATGAAAGCTATTTGTGTAAATGAAAATAATCAGTATATTTTGTGCAATCAAACTAAGCACTTGCAGAGACTTCTAGGGGAGAGAAGCAATCCTGAACGTGGGTGGATAATACAATTATAGCTACCAGTGTCTCTAAATTGCTTGCGGAAGGGATTGGCCACTGAGTGCCTTAAGATGCTTACTTACAACAATGCCTAGCAGTTGTAAGTATTCAATAAATGCTAGCTCCTTCCTTTCCCTGACCATTTCCTCCCCATCTTCACCCTTCCTCTCCCCACTGTTATTATTATTGGTGTGATTATATCTTAACCTTAAAATGGCCACAGGACCATTCCCTCAGTTCCCAGTATTTATGGTTTGGATGTCATGTATCCCCCAAAATCTCCTGTGTGAGGCAATGAAATAATAAAGTTCAGAGGTGAAATGATTGGGTTATGAGAGCCTTAACCTATTCAGGGCATTAATCCCCTGAGAGGGATTAACTAGGTGGTAACTGTGGGCAGACAGGGTGTGGCTGGAGAAGGTGGATCAATGGCCCATGCTCTTGGGGGTTCTACTTTATCCATGGTGAGGGAAGTAGTCTCTCTGCTTCATTGTTGCCATGTACGGAGCCTCTTTCCCCTACGCCCCCCCCCCCATGATGTGCTGCCTCACCTTGGGCCCAGAGCACTGCAGGCAGCCATCTATGGACTGAGACCTCTGAAACCATGATCCCCAAATAACACTTTCTCCTCTCATTGTCCTTGTCAGGTCTTTTCGTCATGGTAGCCAAAAAACAGTAAGTAATTAGGATTTAAGGGATTGGAGACCCCTGTTCAGGTATCTGGAAAGAAGAAAAAAAATCTATTCTGGAAAATGAATTTTAGGATTGATTTGAAAGTCCTAATAACAAATAGTACTATTATGGTTTGGATGTGAGGTGTCCCCCAAAAGCTCATATGTGAGACAATGGCAAGAAGGTTTGGAGGAGAAATGATTGGGTTATGCCTTAACCTAATCAGCAAATTAATCCCTGGTGGGATTAACTGAGTGGTAACTGGAGGTGGGTGAGCTGTGGTTGGAGGAAGTGGTTCACTGGGGGAGTGGCTATGGGGTCTAAATTTTATGTCTGGAGAATAGAGTCTCTCCCTCTCCCTCTCTCCCCCCTCCTCTCCCTCCCCCTCCCTCTCCCCCTCCCCCTCCCCCTCCCCCTCTCTCCCTTCTCCCTCCCCCTCCTCTCCCCTTCCCCCTCTCCTCCCCCTCCCTCCCCTCCCTCTCCCCCTCCCTTCCCTCTCCCCCTCCCAGAGCACTGCAGGCAGCCATCTCCCCCTCCCCCTCTCCCCCTCTCTACCCCTCTCTCCCCCTCTCCCCCTCTCTCTCAGCTTCCTGATCATCATGTGAGCTGCTTCCCTCCACCATACTCTTCTACCATGATTTTCAACCTCACCTTGAGCTCTGAGGAATGAAGCCAGCTATCTATGGATTGAAATCTATGAAACCTTGGGGCCTCAAATAAACTTTTCCTCCTCTACTACTGTTCTGGTCAGATCTTTTAGTCACAGCAGTGAAAAAGCTGATTATAACTAGAAAAGCAACAAATAAAGGACCAGTGTATGGTCCCTTTTAACAACTTTGAGGTTAACAAAGTTTAAGGGGACAGAACAATGGTAGCAGGGTAAAAAGGGGCTGTATGTCCCCGCCGGGCACTGATGTGCTATAGATATTTTGGCGTATCACTGGTGTGCCCCCAGGAACCCCTTTGCCTGAGAGTTCCCCTTGCCTTGCTCTATGTACTCAAGGGGACGGTTTCCCAGTACATGTCAGTGTCTGGGCCCACGAGTGGATTGGATTGGATCAGGAATGGATACTTGACTCCAGCTGGGCCAATCACATTCCTTCTCCTTGGAACCTGGGGCTGTGATTCAGGAAGAGTGAGGTCCTGTGTGTACCTAGAACTGAGAACATTTGAACTTGAGTGTTGAATGGTTGCTATCAGGTAGAGAGAAGCAGAAAAAGGCAGTCTGCAAAGAGAAACATGAAATAGAGGTACAACGAGAAGCAGAGATGGACATCATTGTGATCCCAGATTGAAAGATAAGAAACAACTGATTGGGTTCCTACTGGTTTTCTACCTCCTTGCTTAAATCTTTCCTAAGACCCATATCCTCTCCCTTATCTTGGGGTCCATGAAATACTCTTATATCCATATAATTCATTTTCCCATTTTATTTAAGCTAGCTCAAATGGATTTTTGTTATTTGCAACCAAACTACCTTAACCAAAACGCAATGATAATCCAATTGCTTTCTCAATGCCTTTTACAAAACAAAAAAGGAATTTTGATGGTTTGGTTGGGAAGTAATATTGTCCAAAATAAATTGTTTATTCCTTCTTGGAGGCTAATGCCAGGCTAACTTAACTTTCTTTAAATCACTTTTCTCCTTCTACTTCCTGATTTGGAGTAATTAGACCAGGATGGGAATGTGTGAGTAGGGTGGGGCCAGGAGACAACCCTAGGATGGACACTGTCGTCCTGTGCAATGTTATATTGTCACAATAGCATTAACTGTGTCCAGGACTTGTCATCTAAGGCTCAGTTTCCTCTCAGCTGACTCGGCTTCCTGCAGAATTTCCAAGGGCCTCAAGGAGTCTGTTACCACAGTTCTTACTGCTGGGCACGGACAAGCCGCCCAGTGGATTTTGAGTTGGGAACAGCTCTCGGAGGGGCTTAAGTCAGTGGGCCAGTGGAAGAAGTGAACTGAGGGGAATGGAGAAATCAACTTCCAAGAAACCCAAACCGACTTCCATTTATTACAAATAGATGCAACGCATCTGAGAATAACACCAAATAGACTTAATTAAAAAAAAAAATAGACCTTAGTTTTTTTCTTTCTCTCCTGTGGCAGGAAAAACTCATTTTCCTAAGCTGTTTGGAGTGGTAAGCGATGCAGAATGACTAGCAAGGGGCTCCAAATGTGTTTTCTGTGTTGGAAATAATTAAAAATCCAGGAAGCATTTACATATCTAAACTTAGTTGGCCAGTCAGGTCCCAAGTTTGAGGCAGGTCAGCGCTTCATGCACATGGTAGATGACTATCTTGATGAACAGAGACGCACACTACAGAACAAACATGGAGGGCATGTTTGTGAGTCTCGTTGGGCACCCAGTGTAATGGGTTTCTGAATGTGATATTTTAGGATCACCTAGAAAATTCTATATTCAAGAAGAATGGAGATTCTAGAAGAAAATTTTATCTGATCATCTAACCAGTAAGCACTGGGTGAACATTTGCTTGGGTCAGAGTACTGTGAACTGGGAGTGGAGAAAGACATGAGAGAGATAACAAAAACACAGACCCTGGTTTGAGAACCTTAAGGTTTCCTTCAGGCAATCAGGCAGCCTTTATGAAGCTCCTGTTATGGGTCACATTCTATTCTGGGCATTGGAATAAAGCAATATAACAAAAGTCACATGAAGCCCCTCCACTCATGGAGTTTATATTTTTATTATTTTTTTTGGTACCAGGGATTAAACTCAGGGGCACTTAGCCACTGAGCCACATCCCCAGCCCATTTTATTTTTTATTTTAAGACAGGTTCTCACTGAGTTGCTGAGCCTGGTGTTGAACTTGTGGTCCTTCTACCTCAGCTTCCTGAGATTACAGTCGTGTGCCACCGTGGCTGGCTCATGGAGTTTAATTTCTATTGGACAGACATCCATTAAAAATTAATATAGGCTTACATTTGAATCAATAGGCTTTATATTGTCTCCTCTTTTCTCTGAAATGAACCTGGAATAGTAGGGTCCCTAGCCTGGTATAGTGGCCCATGCATGTAATCAGGCTGACGCAAGAGGATTGCAAGTTCAAGGTTCTGGCAAGGACAATGTTTTTGTACAGAAGCCTTGAGGAATGTTTGAGGACCACAGAAAGTATTGCTAATGAGTCTATAGAGACAAAGGTCGCATCAGAGTTGCCTGTGGATCATGGAAACAGTTGCTTTTATTTGAAGTGCAATGGAAAAGCCCTTTGGGGGGTTTCAAGCAGGATACTAACATGATCTTGTTTGATAGAGCAGTAAACATTGGTGGCTAGGACCAGGGTAGTGACAGTGAGACCTGATTAGATTTAATATCCAGTCAGAGGACTCAGGATTTGCTGGTGGTTCCTGGGGTGGGAAGTGAGAGGTAGTGGGGGACAGGTGGAGAAGGTGAGGATTGTGGCTTGAGTCAATGTATGGAGCCCCTGGTTATGATTAGGGAGAACAGTGAAGGAAACATTTTATTTGGGAAATTGAGGAAGAGATTTGGAAGAGAAAATGAAGACTACTATTTTGGACATGTTAAATTTGACTTAATAATTTAGAGTTTGGTTGAACAAACACATCATAAATAGGCAGAACAACACAAACGGTATAGAAAGCTTGGTACCCACAGAGGCTTCAAAGAGATTAAATCCTCATCACGCTTAAGATCCTTACAACAAAGGATCCTGCGCCTTAAAGCTCCAGCTCCATCAGTTACCCGGATGATTGCAGGCAAGGGCTTAACTCCCCAAAGCTTCTATACCCTGCTTGGAAAATGTGGATAAAAATACACATCATAAGACTGTAGGTGAAAATTAGAAGATTCCGCACAGAGTATATTTAGCTCAGCTCCTGGTCTACAGCAAGTATTCAGTAAATATTAGCTATCAGTAGCTGTGTTCATTTCCTAGGGCTGCTATAACAAAGCACCACCAACTGGGTGGTTTAAAAAAAGAAAACAGAAGGCACTGCCTCACAGTTCTGAGGCCAGAATCCTGAAGTCTAGGTCTTGCAGGGCTTTGCTTCCCTGACACCTTCTCCATTCCTTGGGTTGGACATGCATCAACCCAGTTGTCCCTGGCTGCCTTCTCTTTGTGTGTCTGTGTGTCTTCACCTGGCATTCTTTCTCTCTTCTCATAAGGAGACCGATCATTTAAGATTAAAGGCCTTCCCTATTCCAATACAACAGTAGGACCACAGCCTTAACTAGCCACACCTGCAAGGACCCTTTTCCCTAGGCCACAAAGCAGCTCTTAGGTGCTGGGGATTGAAAACAGAGGTGTTTTTAACCACCGGGCCTCATCCCCAGTCCATTTTTGTTATAATTTTATTTATTTATTTTTTTATGTGGCACTGAAGATCGAATCTAGTGCCTCACATGTGCCAGGCAAGCACTCCACTGCTGAGCCACAGACCAAGCCCATCCCCATTCCATTTTAAAAAATTTTAAAATTTTGAGTCAGGGTCTCATTAAGTTGTTTATGGTCTCACTAATTTGCTGAGGCTGGCCACGAACTTGGGATCCTCCTGCCTCAGACTCTCAAGTTGCTGGGATTCCAGGTGTGCACCTCTACACCTGGCTCTGAGTGACATACTTTGAATGATGAATCGGTGATTGAAGTCAGGGGAGAAATTTAAAAATTCCTAGACTCAAATTGAGAATCGTGATACAACGTACAAGAACCTCTGGGACACCATGGAGACAATTCTAAGAGGAAAGTTTATTAGCTAATGAGGGACTACATCGCAAAATCAGAAAGATCCCAAATAGGCAACCTAATGATGCATTTCAAGGTCCTTGAAAAAGAAAAACAAACCCATTCTGAAACCAGTAAAAAGAAGGAAACAATTAAGATCAGAGCCCAAATCAATGAAATTGAGAATTAAAAACAACAACCACAAAAAGGAACCAAGGAACCCCTTTCCCAAATAGGTACTGGAGATTAGGGGAGAGGGACCCAAGTCAACCCACAATGTTAGTGTTAATAATATAGTGGGGGCTGGGATTGTGGCTTAGCGGTAGAGCGCTCGCCTAGCATGTGCAGGGCCCTGGGTTCAATCCTCAGCACCACATAAAAATAAATGAATGGAATAAAGGTATTGTGTCCAACGACAACTAAAAATAAATATTTTAAAAAATAATATAATGGATAATATGCACTTCAGGATCTTAGTAGAACAAAACCATTTACAACCTGTTCTTCCCATTCACACAACAGTCTGTGTCTCTATTAATGAACTTGATCCTATACGGCTGACGTTTTAGAACAAAGAGGGTTGAGGTGATCTGTTTATATTTAGAACTGTGAAATTTTTAGTAGGGTTGAAGTGACCAGAAATAATTCAGTTCAATTCCCTCATTTGATGGTTGAGACAAACTGAAACCAGCAGTGATGGGATTTGGCAGAGGGCACGTATCTGGACAGCAGTGACGCTGAGTCTAGAAGCTTTGTCTTTTATTCTCCTATGGGTGGGAGGAGCGGGAGGAGGGTTCTGGGGATTGAACCCAGGACCTTATGCCGGCTAAGCACGTGCTCTACCACTGAGCTGCACCCCAGCCATTAGAAACTTTGTCTTCTCACTTCTAAAAGGGTTTTTCTCCATTTTAACTACTTGGTGCTATAGTCTAATAGCGATGGTACTTCATTACCTTCACCCCCTACGGATCACATCTTCCCTCCCAACCATGCCATCTACCTCAAATCTGTGTTTTCCTTCCTTCCTCAGTGGTCAAGGGCACTTGACCACCGAGCCACCGCCCTAGCCCTATTTTGTATTTTATTTGGAGACAGGATCTCACTGAGTTGCTTAGTGCCTCATTTTTGCTGAGGCTAGCTTTGAACTCATGATCCTCCTGCCTCAGCCTCCCCAGCTGCTGGGATTACAGGGGTGAGTCACTGCGCCTGGCTTGTTTTATATTTTTGTGTATCTTTCTCCTCTAACTTTATTGAGGTATAATTGATGTAAAATAAGCTGCAAATATTTAAAGTATGTAGTCTGCTGAGTCTTGACAAATGTACACACCTGTGAAACTATAGCCACAGTCAAGATAATGAATGTATTACCCCCCACACACATTTCCACATGTCCATTTGTAATCTATTCTTCTCTCCTACAAATGGTATTTTTTATTTTTTATTTTATTTATTTTATTTTATTTTTTAATTCCCCGCAGACACAACATCTTTGTTTGTATGTGGTGCTGAGGATCGAACCCGAGCCGCATGCATGCCAGGCGAGTGCGCTACCGCTGAGCCACATCTCCAGCCCCCAAATGGTATTTTTTAAAAAAATATTTTCTTAGTTGTGGATGGACCTTTATTTTATTTATTTATATACAGTGCTGAGAATTGAACCCAGTGCCTCACAGACTTACCTGCTAGGCAAGTGCTCTACCACTGAGCTACAACCCCAGATCCCTCCAAGTGGTATTATTACTGACAATTATTTTAACAATGTTCCTTCATCTCAGAGAACTATGGTAGTTTGTCAAAAATGGCCCAATTGGTATATAACAGAGTTGGTGTCCAAGGTGAGGACCTCTGGTCCTGGTATCCACGGCCTTCCCATGGCTTATCTTTTGTGGTGGGAAAGATTATTCCCTGTTTTCTTCCAGTTGTGGGATTTCGAACACAACAAAACATGTTGCACTTACCTTAGAGTAAACCAAAGGCTTAAATATGTTAGTTAACACGTTTTCATCTGCAAGTAGCATAATAATTAAATAAGTGTAGCTCAAGTGGGAAGGGATTTGCTATCTCGTATAATGAGAATATTAGAATCAGGTAATTCAGGGTTGCTTATCTTGATAGTTTAACAAGCAAAGGGGCCCTGGAAGGCACTTCTCAGGAATTTGGCTTTTTCCTACGTCACAAGATGGCTGCAGCAGCTCCAAAGGACAAAGCATTCATCAGACCCTTCATTTTCTGTATTTCCATGCTTTGACCTCTGGTTGCCTGATGACCCTGGAGAAACTGTTTTCTCCCAGGGCCAGTCAGTTTCTGGAGATAGTAAATGATTTTCCCAGGAGCGCTCTGTTCCTTTACAGAGCAATCCAGAGCCAGCACCCCTAATCGCCTCTTTTATGAGGTGCTCATACCTTAGGCCACCATCTACCTGCCCTAGTTACACCAAGGTCAGGTACAAGCATAAGGGACAGTCCTTATGCTCCAGAGCCCACTGAAATTACTTAGTCGATCCTAAACCTGTTTACCTTGTTTCAAGGCCTCTGTCCGCCTTTTCCCTCGTTCTCTCTTCTGATCTTGCAACTGCCTCCTTATTTGTTTTTGCCTCCTTCACTCTACCTGAAGGATAATAAAGCCCACATTTTAAGACAGGAACCTTCTCACATGAGGAGTCCATAAAACATAAATGGGCTGGGGGACGGGACACCTTTCCTGAGCACAGTGGGAAGTCAGGGCTAAATCTGCTTCTGATGCCACTGGACCTGAAGGGACCTGGTGACACTGAACACAGGGACTTCTGACCAAAGCTTGAATTGGGGGATTTTACCTCAAGGAGAGGGGAGACAGTACCGAGGGAGAAAGAGATCAGGCTGCTTCTGCCATAAGGGAAGAGATGAGCCTTCTACTTGATATCCGGGGTGGGCTATGCTCCAGTTGATCACTGGTTCCGGCTTTACGAGGTGACTCTGGAGAAGCCCTTATTGCCTCAGGAGGCACTTCAATTCCCAGGAAATGGTTGTCCTGTTATGGGGCAGCCTCAGTTCCTGTTATGGGGTCATTGCTTCCACTTAGTGGGTGATCTCATGGGGTGATCTGTCTGTGAGGCTCTGCTGTTCCTGAAATCCTGCCAGTTTAGGGCAATGACTGGAAACTTCTAGGTCTCACTCCAGGGGGTCTGGAATAGGATATTTTAAAAGTTGGCAGTTGCGTGTTCCTGCAAATCTTGAAAAAATAACTTGGCTACTCTTCTCTTGGTGTCCTCAGTCCTAAAGAGGGGAAGAGACAGGTTAGGTAAACTTAGGATTCATAAACCTGGTCTTACCAGTTTTTAGATTATCTTTAAGTGATTATCATGCCTAACTGCAGAGCTGAGCAGAAATCTAGTGATAAAGTTTAAGGCAAAGGTGACAGATACCAAATGAAGGCAGAGAGGCCAAGCCTTTATCCTTCTTAGCTACCCACCAGGTATGAGCAGGTCCACATGAAGTCAGTGCTTTTTAGCAAAAGTAGCTTCTCTAAGTCCTGCTATAGTTGCAGGATCAGGCTCATCCAGTTTTTGTGGTACTTTTAATGGGCATGAGTTAAGGCCTCAGGAGTACATCTCTCCTTGGTTCCTGTGATGGTCCCCATCTCACTAGAATGCTGGGAAGGCAGTCCACATTGTCATAAGTCCTAAAAGAACTCATGTAAGAGAAAAGATAAAAATAGGGTCAATCTGGGCTGGGCTTGTAGCTCAGTGGTAGAGCGCTTGCCTAGCACATGTGAGGTACTGGGTTCGATCCTCAGCCCCACATAAAAATAAATAAATAAAATAAAGGTATTGTGTCCATCTACAACATATACATATATGTATATAGGTATATGCATATATACGTATATGCATATATGCATATATACATATACACACACACATATAAATTGGGTCCATCTAATCAAGGAAGACTTTCTGGAATGCATGGGCTCCCAGTTAGATCTAAGAGTCCTAGCTGTTCTTGGGGCCTGTGATATGTGAAAGCTGGAAGGCAGTAGAGGCAAAAGAGAAAAAGGAAGTGAGTGAGTTGTTACCTTGCTTAGGATGCAAACAGGTATATTTGATGAGTGGAGTGAAGCTTTAGCCAGGAAATGTTGTTGGAAGATCCTGGACTTTCTTGACTTTAAATCATTTGCCTTTGGAATGCAAGAAGACCAAGATCTCATCTGTTGAACCCACCCGGCTGCAAGGAGCAGTGGAATCCATCCCCAGTTGTTAGAGATTCAACAAGACGTCGGTGACAAGGAACAGTGGGTCATAAGATCTATTTCTGCCTTCTGCCTATGACTCACTGATGACTCAAGGTGAATCTCTACCCATCTCTGAGCCTGAGAACAGGAGAGCACATCAGTACTTCCCCTGGTCAAGGTTGGCTGTCTCTGCGGGGGCTGTGCAGACCACCAGACTGCCTCCTCCGCCGCTCACTCCCTCTTCAGCCTTCCTGGATCTTTCTCCCCCTCCTACTTTCCAGCTTTATTTTCCTTTTTCTCCTTTTCTAAATAGCACTGTTCCAAAGTAACCGAGGCATGTATCCTGGGGACAGCTCTGCGGGCTACCCCTGAGCTGCAGGGAGTGGGTCAGTGATTGCTTGCTATTAGCAACTCCTCCGTTTGCAGGATAAATAATGGGAACCTGAGTGCTGGCCCCTGTGGGCTGGGGCAGATTTCCATTTTGCAGCGGTCAGCTTCCATTCCACTGGGGTTTGAATGTTAATAGGCATCTCTCTCCAGGTGCCCTTCTCAGTTCTTTACAGCACACCAATCCTGATGGGAGCTTCCATTGGAATCCTACAGAGAGACTATTACTCTTCTCATTGTTTTCCTTACAAATTAGTTTCCGGATTTAATGGCTCTGGTTGCTGAGCAGATTTAGAAAATTGGGGCGGAGGGTGAGGTGGGGTGAACCGGAGAGCCCATTATGGGCGCTTGGTTATTGGATGCTTCTGGGCATATGGGGCTTGGGATTTAGGTGGAGTTAACTCTCAAGGGTTTCTTGGGGAATTGGGGAATAGGGGTGAGCCTTCTCTTCCCTGGAAAGAATTGTATTTGTTGTTGTTGCATGTTTAAGAAATGGAGAGACATTGTAGGAGAGGAATACAATAGATAGATTACAAAGATTCTCAATGGGATGTAGGGGTGTATGGTATAGCCCAGTTGTGGAAGACTGAAGATTGAAGACCTTTTTTAAAAATTAATGCCAACAAGCATAAAAGTGGGGAGAGAGAGAGAGAGAGGGGGAGAGAGAGAGAGAGAGAGAGAGAGAGAGAGAGAGAGAGAGAGAGGAAGAAAGAGAACATCCAGGGATACCCTAGTGCTAGGAGTATAGGCTCAGGTGCATTCTGGGTGGGAGGACAGGGACAAAGGTGTGAATTGTGCCCAGTTCCAGGAGGACAGGGGTGGGATGGGGTGGACACTGGAGGGAGTCACAGGGTCTGTGAGATAATTGAGGGGAGCTGCTAACCTTAGTGATTCATCTTTGGGTTTAGGATGTGTTAGTCATCTCTGCAGTAAGCTGAGACCAAGCGGTGCCCTTCAGGCTGCAAACTGCCTCTGAGTGGGAGTTCCCATAAGGGCCTGGAGCTTCAGGCTAGGAAGATGGAAGTAGGCAGGATGAGCAATAAGAAAAACAACCATTATTAAAAGAGAAACTTGGGGACCAGAGAAATTACATCAAGGAGATGGTGCCATTAGTCTCTCCATTCAGAAGGAAGCCTTTTTGGTTAATGGGGAGATGCTTTGTAATAAAACAAACAAACAAATAAAAAAAACAGGACAGGCAATAAGTGGATGGGGCCTTTTGGTAATAGGGCTAAGATAATTACTTCCCCAAGAGTAGGGTCAGAGCTGTGTCAACTGGAAGAATATGCACTCCTTCTAAATACTAGGCTGTGGTCTTTGGAAGAAGATTAATTGTTGCTGTAGCAAGGGGTGTTTGTTTTCAGGCCATTTAGGGAAAAGCAGACTGCAGCCTTTGCTGGGGAGAGAAGCTAAAATGGAGTTCAAATACCTCTGGTCCTCATTCCCCCAACACACAGGTGAAATCTCAGCCGGCTAGCAGAGCCCCGGTAGAGGAGGACGACACTGCCATACCTGAGAGATTAGCAGGACCAGGAAGGGGGCGGCCAAGTCTCTCTTCATCCCATGGAGGGGAAGAACAGCCCCACGGGGGGAAGGCTTCAACAGAGGACTGGGAAGTCGAAGAAGCGGGTCAAAGAGGAGAGTTACAGAATGAGGAATGTCCCACCTAGGGCCTTGCTGCCCCTGAGGTACAAATAATACTAGCTATCATGTTATCCTTGACTTTTCCATGACTGGTCTCATTTAACCCTCACCATAATACTGAGAATGCACTATTGCTATCCATCTCTGTTTTGCAGATGAGAAACTGAAGGACCCAAAATTTCTGGGACTTGTCCAAGGTCATGGCACTTAGTGAATGGTGACACCAGGCTCCATCTCAGGCTCTGAAACCCGCACGTACTGGTTCAAGGAAATGGAAACTAGATAGACACAACTTTTAATGCTCTGGCTCTTCATAGCTTTGGACCCCCCCCGGTTAAAAATTGCTTCAACTGCCATCAGAGGTGGGCTAAACAGTCTGGTGAAGACCAGCCAACCTGTGTCAACAAAGGGGAGATCACGCTCCATGGCCATCTGACAGCCTGGACCACAGTTTTGATTACCCGTGCAGAGGGGATGACCAAACAGCAGGAAATCCCTCTGCCCTTTGGAAATTTGGAGGAAGGAGGGACCTGTCACATGGATTACTGGGTTGGAGCTAACTGTGGCATTGGTCTGCCACATCACATGCCAGTTAGCAAGATGCAGCTCTGATAGTGTCTCAGGACAGCAGAAGTCACAAAAGAGCTGAAACCACCTTAGCAGCCAGCCATCGTTTGCCTAGGTCACAGCTGTTCAGCTACTGCATGTGACAGAAACACAATGGGACCAGGGCAGGCCTTCCAGAGAACAGAGCCATGGGTGCTCAGAGGAGGGTGGTGAAAGACCATCTGTTCACTCACTTGTTAATCAACAAATGTTCATTGAGCACGAACTATGAGCCAGGTGTGGTGTCTGGGGGTAAGGACACAGGGCCGGGCATAGGCTTTCAAGGTTTTAACAGCATAAATAGACTAATAATCAAGTAACACACAATCAAGTGTGCAAGAAGGAGCAAACCCTGTGTGCTAACCTGCGGGGTGAAGCCTGGGAAAGCAATACCCCACCTGACACCTGAAAGCCAACAGGAACAAGGCAGGCTTTGGCGCCGTTGGTGGCAGGGGAGGTGAACTTCCCTGGTGGAACAAACAGCATGGATAAAGGCCTACAGGTGAGACAACTAGGTGTACTTAGTTCTTTCTGGTTGAAAGCTGTCAGGGGAGAGGAATCAAAGCAATGTCATGAATGGCCTGTGGACTTGTCTACAAGTATGGATTTTGGCCTGGGGCAATAGCAGGCATTGAAGCATCTCAAGAACTGGAGCAGTGAGCAGATATATACTTAGGGCCCTCTGGTTGAGGTTGAAGGGTAGTTTGGAGGGAGAATAATTAGGGTACTATTGAAATTCTTCAAGCTAGAAATGACAGGGCTGTGCCCCGCCCTGAGCTGTGTAGGATACTCCAAATCCAGGGGAGAAATCCGTAGGTGTGGTTTGCAGCCAGGTCTTCCTTTGTCATTGCTCAGGGATCGGGTACAATCCAGTGCCAGGGTGGGCAGCTGAAGGGTTAAAAGCAGAACAGCTCATAGCCTAAGGTGCCTATAATGAACGAGGAGAGTTGGAAGAAGGTTCTGGAAGAGCTCCAAAATTCCATCAGGTGTAGAAAGGTGTCAAATAGATATCCTTGTGCTAAAGCCTAGGAAGCTTATTGTTGCCAATCCACCAGATGGGAAGTACGCTGGGTCCTAGGATGAGAACTGATGTCCTGTGGGGCTGGCTAAAGGGGAATCTGAGAGACCCGATGGGTTCAGGGAATCCTAAGGATGGTAACCTCTTTGGTTCTTTATCAATTGTCTTATAACTTTATAATTTATGTAGATTTGTCATTTTAAAAATTTTTTTTAGTTGTAGATGGACACAATATACCTTTATTTTGTTTATTTCTGTTTTTGTTTTTTTTTTAAAATATGGTGCTGAGGATCGAACCCAGTGCCTCACACGTGTTAAGACGAGTGCTCTACCACTGAGCCACAACCACAGCTCCAAGACTTGTCATTTTTAACCTCTCTTTTCTGTAGGGATCAGCAGTAAGATCTTTAAAATGCAAAGGGCCAAGACTTGTTTAGACAGGGTTGATGGGGTGAAGATGGGGAGGCTGTCCTACTGGGTGGGGGGAAGTTTATGGAGGGAGGAGTCTGACAGAAGTTGGAGAAAAAACCAAAACAGTCCAATATGTGAGCACGAAATATGTCCACAACTTCTTCGGCACTACTCCCTTCAAAAGGCAAAGTCTAATTCTAATCATACAGGCCAGACGGAGCGACTCGCTTTTAACGACCAGAGTGTGGTGAAAGTGACGGGGTGTGACCTGAGGCTGGGTGGCAACCCGTTACCAGGGCTGCCTCGCTCTCTCTTGGTTGGATTATTTGCTCATGAGGAAGCCAACTGTGAAGAAGCCCAGGCAGCCCTGCGGAGAGACTCCATAGACAGGGACCAAACTGCCACAGCCCTGTGAGGGAGCCACCTTGGAGGCAGACACTGCCTCCTTCAACCTTCAGAGGATTTTAGGTACAGAAACAAGTCATTCCTTTTGAGTCTTGAGCACATTTAGGGCACAAAGAAATTAAGGTAATAACTGCTGGCTTAACCTGCTCAGTCATAGGGCGATTCATTACCTAGTAAGAGGGAGCTAATACAGGGATGGCGTTGGATCTGGACTGGGACTAAGAGGTGACTCTAAAAGTTTGACTGAAGTGGGAGGGGGCTTCTGTTACTGCATAGTGGGGTTTCCCCCATCAAAGATTCGTTCACTTATTGACTTGCCTACTCATCCACCCACCCATCCGCCCATCATCCATATTCATCTATCTTTCTATCCACACAACCAACTGATCCCCCATTCATCCATCCAACATTTCAAGTGTCAGATCCAAGAGAGCAAAAAACGCTGTTTGCCTTATTATTCATTTTTAGGTCCCCAACGTCGAGATGAATGACTGGCACAGAGTTAGCCCTCAACATATATCTGTTAAATGAACAGATACTTAATGGTTCCTCTCCTCAGGGAGTTCTGTGTAACGGTCCCGACAAGAACAGAAATCATCGGAACTCCAAGAATGTTCTAATGGAGATGGGGGGACCAGGGAAAGGCGTGTCACTCAGGTTTCTGGAGACACAGTGGAGTCAGAAAGGCTTGATGCCTGAACAGAGTGGCCCAGGAAGCTGAGGCAGGCTGACATCAGAGCAGATGGCACGAATAGAGAGTGACAGACTTCTGGGTGTCTGGCACCTCTGAGACACTTTATCTGAAGGGGTGTGTGATGGTCAGATGGGACAGTCATAGGGAAGCCTCTCAACTTGGCCTCAGGCACAGCAGCAACAACGTCATCACGGGAGCTTTGGGTCTTCCTCTAAGGAAATTCTTTGTCTCTTTGGGAATCTCCACTCTACCTGCCACCACCTGTCTTCTTTTCATCCTTCCTCATCTTGCCTTTTAATTTCTCAACATCTTAGTCTGCTCATAGTTCACCTCATTTTGTCTGTTGGCTAACACTTGGTCACCTTGGAGACAGTCCAAGATTGGCAGGGTGACGCACACCTGTAATCCCAGGTACTTGGGAGGTGGAGGCAGGAGGATCCCAAGTTCCAGGCTAGCATGGGCAACTTAGTGAGACCTTGCCTCAAAAGTCAAAAGGGCTCAGAATGTAGCTCAGTGGTAGAGCACCCCAGTAGTGCAAACAAAAAAACAAACAAATACAGACTAAGTTAAGAATGATCTCTTTTGTGATAAATTTTCCCCTGATAAACTTGACCGATTATTATTATTTTTTCCCCATACTAGGGATCAAACCTGGGGGCCCTCAACCACTGAACCACATCCCCAGCCCTTTTTTATATTTTATTTAGAGACAGGGTCTCACTGAGTTGCCTGAGGCCTTGCTAGGTTGCTGAGGCTGGCTTTGAACTTTGGATCCTCCTTAACCATCTGAGCCACTGGGGTTACAAGTGCGCGCCACCGTGCCTGGTTCTACTTATCCTGATATATTCTTATAGTCCCATCCTAACTGTTCATCCGTCCATTTCAATATGTACTGCTGATGGACTCATTCTCTTGAATAAACCTGACTGGTTGTTCTTATCTAGTTATGAGTTACAAGTTTGGCTGTCCTTGGGACAGACACCTGTCCTTGATCCAGGCAATAGTGGCACAAGGAGGTGAGCAGGGGTATGAGGGACAAAGAGAGCCCTTGGAGCTGCCTCTTCAGCAGAGTGTGAGGGCAGGGAAAACTGCCTTAGGAGGGCTTCGAGCTGGTGTGGGGGATGTCTGCTGGGCGCTGCTTTAACAGAATGCCACAGACCGGGTAGTGTATGAACAATAGAAGTTTATTTGGCTCATGATTGTAGATGCTGAAAAGTCCAAGATTAAGGGGCTGCATCTGGTCAAGTCCTCCTCTGATAATGGCATTAATCCAGAGCCCTCAGGAAAAAAATCACCCCTTAAACGTCCCACTTCCTGACACTGTTGCATAAGGGATTAGGCTCCAGCAAAATAGACTTTGGAGAACACATTCAAACCACAGAAGAGGACACGCGTTGGGCGGAAGCAGACAGCCTTGGGTGCCCTGCATCATGTCTCTTGGCAGGGTAGTGGTGGAGGGTTCTGTGCAAGCTCAGGTTCTCGGCTGAGAACAGGTTCCGACTCAAGCACATTTTACTTTCTTCCTCTGGGCATCTCCAAGGCCACAGGAAAAACTCCACTGAGGGAGGGAAGAGTGCTTAATGTCCTCCAGGGCAAGTTCACGTGTGGAGGGGCTGGGGCTGGTGGGTCAATGTTCTGGCCACCTGTCAGGTAGATGGTTCTAGAAGTGACTTGTAAATATCTCACGGAATTTATCCCCACTGCCTTTGGTAGTGGTATCCTTCTTGCTCCCATGCCTGCTTTTTGGATCACCTCGGGAACTATATGCATCTAAGGTTTTTGGTTTTTTTTGGCACTGGGGATTGCACCCAGGGGGATTAACCACTGAGCCACATTCCCAGTCCTTTTTAAATATTTTATTTAGAGACAGGTTCTTGCTGAGTGGCTTAGGGCCTTGCTAAGTTGCTGAGGCTGGTTTTGAACTCACGATCTTCCTGCCTCAGCCTCCGGAGCCACTGGGATTACAGGTGTGTGCCCCTGCACCCAGTTGCATCCAAGTCTTAATCTTAGACTCTGCTGAGATTTTTTTTCTGAAGCTAATAGGGAGCCTTTGAAGTATTTTTCCCCCTCTCTCTGATAATAATCCTATAATGAACTCTAGGCACTTTGCAAGGCAGAGAGGACATAGTATAATGTGCTGTGGTCCCTGAACTTAAGGAGCCTGTAACCTCCTCCTCCTCCTCCTGCACACTTTTCAAAGTGTTTACTTTTCCATTATCTCACTTGGCCTTCTCGACAACCTTTCCAGGAAACCAGTGTCAACATCGTTATCCCCACCTTAGAAGAAAAAGCAGAAGGAGACATCGACAGGTCAAAATGGTTTACAAGGTCACACAGCTAGTGAGTGGCCTTTGAAGCAATTAAAATCTTCAACAGGGTATACGAATTATCTTAATTACTCTGAGAAAGTGATGTTAAAAGCAACACATTTGCAATAATTTAATTATTCGCTTGCCTTCATTTTTTTTTCTTTGCATTCTCTGTTTCTGCTTAACTTTCCAAATATTGTACTGGCTTTTAATCGGTGCTATATAATTTCTTCTGTGAAACTAGGTCAATGTACAACGTGTTAACACAGCTTTTCCTTTTACAGTTGAAAGAAAATTTTTAGTAACATTTAAGCTTAAAAGAAGAAGAAGAAGAAGAAGAAGAAGAAGAAGAAGAAGAAGAAGAAGAAGAAGAAGAAAGACCCTCAAATGTCATTGTGTAATTTTAAGCAGAATGCCAGGAATGGATTTGCATCTTAAAGTGACCCGTGGAGTGGGGGGCAGTGTGGAAGTCAGGCCGGAAGGGCAGGAGTCTACCTCCCCTCCTTAGGTGGCTCTATCCCTTCCCAGGGCTTTAAATAACATCTTTATCCTTGGTGACTCATGCATTTCCATCTCCAGCCCCAACTTCTCTTCAGAGCTCCAGATTGACACATTCAGCCCCTAATTGACATTCCTCCTTGCATGCCTCCCAGGCGCTCAAACTTATGTCCAGAGTGAAACTCCTGATTTCCACTCTTTCCCCAGACTGTTCTTCTCTTGGTAAGTGGCATCACCCCCACCCCCCCCCAGCTGTTTAAGCCTGAATCCTGATAGTTGTTCTCCTTCCCTTCTTTTTAGCTCTCAATTAGCAAGTCTGGCAACTTGTACCTTTTAAATATATTTCAGACTCATGTACTTCTGGCCATCCTGGGCCACCTCCCAATTAAATCCACCATCATCTCTCATCTGGAATAGGGTTGGGTCCTGATGGATCTTTCTCTCTTTCTCTCTCTTTCATTAGGGATTGAACCCAGGGGCACTCTATCACTGAGTTACATCCTCAGCCCTTTATTTGCAGAGAGGGTCTTGCTAAGTTGCTGAGGTTGGCCTCGAACTTATGATCCTCTTACCTCAGCCTCCCAAATTGTTGTGATATAGTCATGCACCACCACTCTTGGCCCGATGGTTTTCTCTCTCTCTCTCTCTCTGCTCTTGCCTTCTGTTGAGGCAGAGGTAGTGGTGGAGGGGGATTTTCCTTCACTTTGTCTTCATGCTCCCACTTGGAGGCAGCGTGGTTAGGTGACCATCCCTGGCCCCTCTCAGTGATCTCATCTACTTGTCTTCTTTCGTGAGGATATTGAATTGCTCTTAAAGAATAAACCACATCTTAGCAGTGTTTTAAAATCAGGAAAGTCTGTTAGCATCACCAAGGAAGAATCCCCCCACCCCCAAATCACCCAAAATGATTGAGCTGCTCCTAGGGAAATCCGTATTTGCAGGTTTGAATGGGAGCCTTGGAAACTATTCTTTACGAAAGCTCCTCAACTGATTTTCATGGGCCACCAATAAAAACAGTTGAACTAATAGGTCTTAGCCTTAAAGTGCTATTTGACTAGATGGATCAGATAATCAGGTAGTTAGCAGAAAGTGAGGGAGCCCACGTGGATAGCGGACAAATGACCAGGCTGAGGGCTGAGCTCAGAGGCTATCCAGTTAGGTTTAAAAGTCAGAAAAAAAAAGAATCTAGTACGAGCTTAGCAGGAGTGAGCAACCCTCTAAGAACTTAGAATTAAGGTTGCCTCAGAGAGAAACAAGATGAAGGAATAAAAACAACTTTCAATAGATGTGATTATCTCTGGGAACAAACTCAGAGACTGTCTATAATGTGAGAGTCAAGAATTTAGGAACACCCCCAAACTCCAGTTGAGGTTCTTAGGGAATCTCAAGAAAGCAGGACTAATGTGTGGTTGTAATTTAGTGATTAGGTTCTAATCATTGCATCTATTTTAGGAAAAGGTGCACAATGACAAAGGTTGGTCAAGCTAAACTTGAATACTGCTGGCCATTTTGGGTGTTCTCTGCTCGCAGTAGAACTCCTCAGACTTCTCTTTGTCTGTATGTTCCCACTCATTAGGGCATCCGTTCCCCACCCTCTTTCCAGAGTCCCCAACCCACCTGGCTGCCTCATGATTTCTTCCTGGTTCATCCCCTCTTGCCTTCTGAATCTCTCTTTTTCCCCTGGTGTCCACGTGTCTTGTAACATACATCTGATTAACTTTTACTGCCTCCATTCTGTCCATAACTTAATGCAAAAATAAAGAGAGGGCGGGTGAAACACTAAATACATTAATGTTTTTGTCTATATCTAAAATATAAGGACCTTGGCTGGGGATGTGGCTCAGTGGTAGAGTTCCCTGGGTTCAACCCCAGTACCAAAAAAATAAAAAATAAATAAAAAGTCATATTAGATGAATATTACATGAATTATCACATTACTAACACAATTCCAAGGAGGGACTGTGTCATACATATGTATTGGGCAGGATGAACTTTATTTAAACGATAATGCACAGTTTCAAAGTCTTAACTATTGACAAACTGTAAGCTTAAATGATCATTCCGTACAACCACAACAAACTAAACTGAGAGTTATAAAGCTAAGTAAACCTGAAGCCAAATTTACAGTAATTTATAATTAATGCAGTTGCTCATTGATGACCAATGTAATTAAACTATCAAAACCCACAGTCAATTCAAAGCAACATTGAAGGTGCACTGACAATAAAATGTCATTGCTCCCAACAGCAGGAGCTCCGGCTACCCCAGAGTCTGTGGCTGGGAGAGTTGCACATCTTCCCACCTCCTCGTAGCCTGCGTAGCGACCTCCTTAGCACGACACCGGATTAGAGTTCTCAGGATGTTCATGACAATCATATCAGTCTGTGTATTCCCAGTGACCATGTAGTTGATTAACAGAACATAGACCTTTGCAGTATGCAAAAAGAGTATGGTATTAGGTATAAAAATCACTTTCACGTTTAAGGACTTGCACTTTGAATCCACTTAAGACTCACCAGTGAGTTGCTGTAGTAGTTTGGGAGTCTGGAAATATCCCATGAGCACATCTCAGAAATAGCAGCTCATCTTCCTTGTATGGAAATCTCCAAATCCCAGGGCAGAGATTCCGTCCACGTGTCCACTCTGGACGAGTCATCCATGGGGTTGAGTGGTGGAAGGGAGAAGAGTCAGGGCTTCTTTACAGAAAGATGTTTTGTTTTGTTGGCTAGGACTGTCCTGGAAACAAAGGGACTCCATAGATGATAGTGTCCACTCAAATGACAATCCATGTTATGTCAAGGTCATAACACCTACATCTTGGAAATCAGAGGGAATTGGAATCTCTAGTTTATCTCTAGCCTTGGGAAAGCGGGAAGAAAAATCTGGATTCAGTCCATTCCCAGTTAACCATGTAAGCAATACCTCCAGGAAACATTCAGTCTTTCTGTGTCTTCCGGCTCTCCAAGCCTTCTGCCTACATTCCCCCATCCCTCCACCCCACCTTGGAATCATATGATGGTCTTCCAGTTTCCTGAGGTCAACAGGGCTCTATCTCTGGCCTCTAGTCCCACTCACGGCTTGCACTGCTGAAGCTGGCAGCTAGAGGGATTTGTGACCTGCTTTTTCTCAGCCCCATTAGGGCCCTATGTTACTCCCAGGCCGACTTCAGAATTCCTGGCTGGTGGGGATCCTTCTGAGTTTCTGCTGCACCTCTGCCTGGTTCCCCTGCCCCAGGTCAGCTCGCTTTGCTGAGCTTCTCTTTGCTGAGACTCCAGGAAGGATCTGGAGCTGAGAGAAGCACAGGCAAGCAAATTAAACCCCCTTCTGCCCGATGGCTACTTGGCCCTCCCATTTATGCTTTGCCACATGAGGTCTCTATGTCCTTGGTACTTTTCATTTTCTAGTTATTTCAGAAAGACGGCGCCAATAATATGTGTGTGTTGGAGGTTTGTGGAATGTATGTGGTATGATATGTGTGTGGGGTGTGGCATGTTTGTGGTTTATGGTGTGTATGTGTGGTATGTGTTATGTGTGACATATGGTATGGATGTATGCTGTAGCATGTATACATCAGTGGTATATAGCATACATGTGGTATGTGTGCTGTATGCTTTAGGGTGTGTGTGTGTGTGTGTGTGTGTGTGGTGTGGAATGTGTACGATGGGGAGAGTTTCTCTTTTCTTTTTCTCACCTCCTTTTCCCATACTCTTGGGATAGAAAGGAAAGACTCCTCACTAGAGTCACAGCCCCCATCCACCACCGAGAAGCTTCCTGGACGCCCTGGTACTCTAAAAGCTGGTTCTTTTTTTTTTTTTTTTTTTAAAGAGAGAGAGAGAGAGAGAGAGAGAGAGAGAGAGAGAGAGAGAGAGAGAATTTTTTAACATTTATTTTTTAGTTCTCGGCGGACACAACATCTTTGTTGGTATGTGGTGCTGAGGATCGAACCCGGGCCGCACGCATGCCAGGCGAGTGCGCTACCGCTTGAGCCACATCCCCAGCCCTAAAAGCTGGTTCTTGAAACACTAAAGGGAAGGATAAAGGAACTTTGAAGATGACAGCTTGTACTTATTGAGTATTTTGTTCTAGACACTTCCTAACTACTTCTAAGTGTTACAGCGCTTGGTGTCTAAAAAAAAAAACCACTGCAATGAACATTCCTTGAACATATGCTTTATGTGAATGAGCTGGTTAAAGTCTCCTAACAATCCCCTGAGGTAGATATTCTTGTTATTCCCATTTTACAGATAAGGAGACTAAGTCATAGAGAAATTCAGTCACACTCGTCCAAGGTCATATAACTGATAAACATCAGAACCCGGGTTAGGCCCAGATATTGTGCCTCTGAGTCTCTCCTTTCAGCCAATTGGAAATTCTCTCTCTCTCAAGATAATAGCCTGGATCTAAAGATTAGTGCCTTGCTGAGAAATCTCATTTAAATGTCAATAGCGGAATATTAACTTCTTATTTCTTTTTGTATTATTCTGTAACAATTTAATCTCTCCCCAGGCAGATGGATGCTCAGGACCAACCAAGGGAAAAGGTCGTATCCTCTGAAAGGCAAAAGAGAAAAAGCATGTTAATCGTTTCCCCAAATATGGCCCTCATTACAATAATAACAGTAAAAACAATGATAATGACACAGAAACATAAAAATAGGAATGTGTCAGGGGTGAATATGTCGGATGCCAGCGAAGTCCTGTTCTGGGAGAGGTGTTCTTGGCTGAGCAGACTCGCCTACCATTTCCTTGGCGAGGCCACTTCTGATGCCTCCAGAGGTCCTCAGGCGACTGAGCTGAGGGGTATGTGGCAAGAGGCGGAGAATCCCCTAGAATCACTAGGGACTTTCTGGCCAGGCGACCTCTCAGGTTTCTCTCCTACCGGGAGAAGATGCCCTGGTAAGGTGTGCTCAAGAGTCTGGACTATTGGACAGTTATGTTTTCTGCGGTGATTAAACAGATGGGTGTCCTCTGGCCTGGGTAACATGAATTGCCCTTGAGAAAGTTCTGAAGGAGCTCAGTTACTGACCCAACAAGGCCGAGAGGAACAGTGCATTAATAAACACCTTCTCAGGGGACATACCTGGGCAGCAGTCATTGCCAGGGTCAGTCTCTGTCTCCGTCTGAGCTGGGCTCCTTGACAGAAGAGGACAAAGACTTACATGTGGAGATGATATTATTATTATTATTATTATTATTTTTATTATTACCAGAGATTGAAGGCAAGGGTGTTTAAACACTGAGCCACATCCCCGGCCCTTTTTAATATTTTATTTAGAGACAGGGTCTCACTGAGTTGCTTCGGGGCTCACTAAGTGCTGAGGCTGGCCTTGAACTTGCTGTCCTCCTGCCTCAGCCTCCCGGGCTGCTGGGATTACAGGTGTGTGCCACGAGGACCAGCGTGGGGATCTTATTGGAGAGTGGGAACTAGATAGCACATTTGAGAGCCAGAGGAGGGAGGCAGCATGGAGAGTGAATTTGAAGACGTGTCATTGAGTGGGCTACTTGCTGGTGGCTTGGTCATGTGTGACAGCCTGAGAAGCCATTTGACATGTGTCTCAGAACTGTACCTGAAGGAAAGAGAAATAAAGCATTTATTTATCAGTTCCCATCCCTCTTTGTCAGAGGTTTGTCCCTCCACAAAGTAGTCGAGGCAAGCTTCCCAGAATCTCCCCATTTCTCTAATACAGGTAGGAAGCCCTGAGAGTGAGGGAGACAGTGCTGAGGGGATGGTGACCAGGTGGACACCTGAAGGTGGCCTGGTTCCAGAAGGACCCGCTGCTGCGCAGAGGGGTAATGTCAAGAGTGCTCAAAGGGATAGAATAGAGGTGTGTCTTCAAACCCACTTTCTTCAAACTGCACAACAACCAGCAGTGTGAACTGGTAACTCATTTCCACCCTCAGGACACGTTAGCCTCCTCTCCCTAATGGTGAGGCCCCAGGAGATGGGGCCCTGGCCTCTGACGTCCCTTTTGATTCTGATATTCTGTATCGAATAAAACTTCCAGGTGCTACCTGAGGAGAAAGAATGAAGGAGATACAAGACTAACAGGTGGAAGACTTGCTAGGGTAAGGTGAGACTTGGGGGTCAAGTGAAGGAGGTGAGGGGGAAGTAAAAGATGTGGGAAGGCTCTTGGGGGTATGGGGAAAATGAAAATTCAGCTTCAGTAGAACAGGAGGAGATTTGGGTATTGACAGGAGGTGCCAAAGAGTCAGCTGGTAGAGGTGTTTTGTTTTGTTTATATGGAACACTTCATGAATTTGCATGTCATCCTTTCGCAGGGACCATGCTAATCTTCTCTGTATGGTTCTAATTTTAGTCTATGCACTGCTGAAGTGAGCACTGGTGGAGGTTTTGATAATGTGTGGTGTGATGGAAACAGTGGACAAGAGAGGGGCTCTGATCCCAGCTCTGCCACTGGCAAAGCTGAATGACTTGGGACACACCAGTTAGCTCCAGGTTCCAGTTCTTCATCTGTAAAGTGAAGAATGGGTGTGCAGGGCTCTTGGAGACTTTTGGGGGGAGTTGGACTAAATAACAGTTGGCACCAGGAAGATGCACCTGGGGTTAGCTGGGCCCAGCTATCTAGCTGGGGTCCATGGTCTGAACTGTACTCTATGGAGAGGAGGACTTATTTGCACAAGCAAGGCAGGTGTCTAGTCGGTTCTTCCAGGTGGCCATTGTGGCAGCAAAGGTAACTGACCACCAAAGATGTGCACTCTCCTTCCACAGTGAGAGGTATTGTCAGAAAGCAGTTGTTTAGTGAGACACCGAAATCCTCAAAGTTCTATCTGGGCCCAAAGGACTATGGCCCAAAGAATGGAAGTAGGAATGGTGTGTGTCGTTTCTGAGCTAACGATATTAATGATCAGTTGTTTCTTTCCTCTATACCAATCTTATAGCAGGTTAAAGATGGTGACATTACAAGATGGAAGAAACTTGGATCCCAGATCCACTGTTTGGAACTTTTCATGAGCAAAAAATACACTTGTTCTGTGTTAACCCGATCATGTATGGGGTTGTTGTCATGACAGTTCATCTTACAGAGCTATCCTAGAAACTTCCAATGAAGTCCAAAGCAGAAGCTCAGTTATTTGAGGACCTGCAACTTAGGGAGCCTAAAGATGAGTCCAAATATCTTGGATGATATTTATCTTTAAGTATTTATGGGGTGCCTACTCCTACTACCTACCAGATCTTCTTCTTGGTTTTGGGAGTACAATGTTAGGATGACAGAGTCCAATCTTTTGAGGTTGTGGAGAGAGACAACAGGCGGGTGTGTCAAGTACAGGCTTTGTAATGTTGCGGTGTAATTTACTTCTGGTTTTCCACTGCCCATTCCAAGTGTGTTCATTGGGGGCGATCTGTTCCTGTGGTGGAAATGGGGTGGATCCCTTGGTTGCTCTGTTCACTCCCAGGCAATAGACAATCCTTTGGGTCACTTTAAGTTGGAAACAGCCTCCATCTAAAATCAGGAATGTCTGGTGGAAGATGATTAGATGTTTCAATTTCATCCCACGGTTGAATTAGCATCTTTGAATTATAGCCTGTATTTGATGACTTTCTGACTAAGGACAGGATGTAGCCAGCTTCTGCTTTCTCTTGTTTTATCTTCTTCCCCATCTTATCTCTTTCTGGATGGTATTTTAATTTTTTGGAGGGTAGGGATTAAATGTGCATGTGTGTGGTGGTAAGGAAATGGGGCAGTTCCTATGAGACTGGGGGGTCTCTGGGCCTGAGGATGCTTCAAACTTACTTTAACTTTGGTTCAGTTAGATGCATCTTAACGGTGAAGTTATTTGCTCTTCTTCCTTAACCTTGAGGAAGAATAGGTCTTCACTTTCAGTTTCTCATTGCTTCTTGTGTTGCATTTTTAGGTGCTCACATTGGGCAGAACCACCCAAGACCACGTTTCTCCATTATTTTTTTTTACATGGCCCAGACTATGGTTTGAATGTGTCCTCCAAAATTCTCATGATGGAAATTTAATCTCCAATGCAACAGTGTTGAGAAGTGGGGCCTTTGGGGGGGGGCTTTTAGGTCATGAGGCTCTGCCCCCACAAATAGATTAGTGCTGCCATATAAGGGTTTATGGGTATGGGCACTCTCTCTTCTATTCTTCTGCCATATGAGGAACACCTTCTCCCCTCCAGAAGATGTAGTGTTCAAGGCGCCATCTTGGAAGCAGAGAATAGTCCTTCACCAGACACCAAAACCTACTGGTACCTTGATTTTGGACTTCCCAGTCTCCAACACTTTGAGAAATAAATTTCTGTTCTTAATAAAATACCTAGCCTCAGGTATTCTGACTTAACAATAAAATGGACTAAAACTGACTACATGGGTCCACAAGAAATACTCAAACATCTTTCATTACAATAGACTTTGGAAATAGAGAATGAACACAATACAATGGTCTCTCTACTATTTCCCAGCCTACCTGCTTTAGTTTTCTTGGGTGAGACTTAAGCACGTCTAATATCTAACACCCCTCTCCCATAGGACAGAGCACACAGTAAGGTCTTTAAAAGTGGTCCTCTCTTTCCCATCTTCCTACCTCTCTTCCAAGACAGCAACAACTCCCTCAAGAGAAATCCTCTATAAATCCCTTGTTCTTCATTCTCTGACCTCTTTTCTGTTTGCTTTGGGTGGTACTGGGGATGGAACCCAGGCCTCCCACATGCTAGGCAAGGACTCTACCACTGAGGTACATCCCCAACCCTTCCTAACTTTTTTTTTTTAAATCCAACTAAAGAGTTCAAGAATCATAGAAAGATTCTTGACAATGCCTTTTCTAGAGTTTGCCTGTAGTTATCTAGCTTTGAAATTTCACATTTATTGTCTCTTGGCATTTAGATGGGAAACCTTTATTTGAACATCCTGGCAAACAGGTAAACAAATAAGTTAAAGAAGAGAATTACAGATAGCAATAAACTTGATAAAGAAATGAAAACAACTATGTGTGCTGGTGTAATTCCAGCAACTCAGGAGGCTGAGGCAGGAGCGTTGCAACTTTGAGGGCAACCTTAGTAACTTAGTGAGGCCCTAAGCAACTTAGTGAGACCCTGTCTCAAACAAAATTAAAAGGGCTGCAGATGTGGCTCCATGGTTCAATCCCCAGTACGAAAAATTTGTGATCCTCCTGTCTCAGCCTCTCAGGTTGCTGAGATTACAGGTGGGCATCACTATGCCTGCCTGTCTTTTTCTTTTCTTTTTTCTTTCTTTTCTGCAGTGCCCTTCTCCAGGAGTCAGTACATACACAGTGCTTCACACAGTTAGTGCTCAATAAAGACTAGCACTTGTTACTCTTTTTTTGAAAATTAATTAATAATAAATAATTTCAGTGTTTACAGAAAATATTTCAAAAAAATTTTTAAATTAATTAATTCATTAATTTTATAGTAGGATGCATTTTGACATATTGCACACAAATGGAGCACAACTTCTCATTCCTCTGGCTGTACATGGTTCAGGGTAACTCCACTAGTGTAATCATACATGTATATGGGGTAATAATATCTGTCTTTTTTTAAAAAAAATATTTTTTAATTGTAGTTGGAAACAATACTTTTATTTATTTATTTTTATATGGTGCTGAGGATGGAACACAGGGCCTCACCCATGCAAGGCACAACCCCAGCCCTGTCTTTTTTTTTTTTAAATTCATGTTAAGGATTGGGGATGTAGTTCAGTGGTAGAATGCTTGCCTGTTATGTGCAAGGTCCTGGGTTCAAAAATATGTTAGAAGTTACAAAGACAAAAATCTAGCTGTTGTATGTGAAGAACAGATTGGAGAGGCCTCACGTTGTAAAGAAAAAACAAACTTTAAATTCAGTTTCTCTTGCTACATGCTCACCACACAGATCACTTCTGTGACCTCAGATGTGCAGACATTTCTCCCCATTAGCAAGTGAACAAACAACTTTACAGCAGACACTAGCTGGGCCTCCTTTAATCCATTTCAATTCCAACACTATCAACCTGGGGATAGCAGCAGATCCCGTAGCTCGAGGGTTCAGTCCCCAATACTGTCCCCTCTTCAGTTGCTAGTTGCAAGTTGAGGCCTCTGGAACCAATCAACTCCAATTGGGTTTCCATGACCATTTCTTTGGGTTGACAAATTTGCTGGAGTGGCTTGCAGAACTCAGGGAATCAGTTACATTTACTGGTTTATTATAAAAAAAAAATATTTTAAAAGATATAAATAAACCACCAGATGAAGAGATGCATGGGGGAAGGTCCGGAAGGGTCTGAGTGCCAGAGCTTGGTCCCCATGGGGTGTGGCCACCTTCCCAGCATATGATGAGGTCTTGTTCACCTTCCTGAAACCCTTCACATGTTGAGCTGTCCAGAAGGCCTCTGAATCCTGTCCTGGGTGTTTTTATGGAGACTTGATGACACGGACATGACTGACACATGAACACCCATGTAGAAAGACGATTGGATAAAAGAGTATGATCTGATGTGATAGGCTAACTGGAAACCCAGCAAGGCCTGTCTGTCAGATTCTTCTTGGCCTCTCTGTGAAGCATCCCTTCCTCTCAGGTGTGGGGGCAAGACTCCTTCTGAAAGGTGGTGGTGGGGGTTATGATCTGCTATTAGAGAATTTTTTTTTTTGGTAGACAAAATTGAGACCATTGGAGCTTAACCCCTCAGTTACATCCCCAGCCCTTTTTAATTTTTTTAAATTTTTTATTAGAGATCAGGTCTTACTAAGTTGCTTCAGGCCTCACTAAGTTGCTGAGGCTGGCTTTGAACTTGTGATCCTTCTGCCTCAGCCTCCTGAGTCACTGGAATTACAGGCATAAGCCACCGTGCCCGGCTAGTAGAGAATTTCTTTATGGATAGCTCCAAGACAGAATGGCAGAGGGATTTTATTAGAGTTCCTATAACTTACTTTAAGGAAGAGAAATTCTAGTTTTGTGGGCTGCCTTGGGGGATAAAAAGAAGTAAGTGAAGGTCAAAGAAAGAGACTTTGCTTTCTGGGCCTAAAACACCACTACATTATATTTTTTAAAAGTCTTTCAACTTTATCACTCCGAAGCTGTTCTGAAGCTCCTTCAGGAACCAAGGACCAAAGGTGAAACATTTAAACAAAATATGTACTTATTGTTCTAGCTATTTAAGAAATAATAATGGCTGGGGGAGTTAGGAGCCAGGAACTAGAGGTGGAAACCAAAATATATATATATGTTACAATATCCCAGGGGACAAGAGTGGAGGCAAAGAGTAAAGAGAGGCCCTTGTGGTAATCCAAAGAGAGAAAAGATGCGGTGATGACTTCAAGGGGCAGGGGTGGAGTTGGAGATGGAACTCGAGCTTTTAGAGACAGAGCCACCAGTGCAGACTGAATGTGAGGGATGTGAGAGTAGCCCAGGCAAAGCTTATTATGAAAGTGACGGTGTGGGGGCCATTTTTCCATACTAGTGTTTGCATTTCTCAAATTGGGGATGGGAAAGTGGGGAACTAAACTACTTCAAATTGTTTATGCCTGAGGCCAAATTTATATTCTGGGTATTAGGGATATGCTGAGTTCTTCCACTAGCAGTGCAACTATGGGAATTAGCGGGCTGGCTAAGAAGTTCAGAATAAAATTCTGTATATATATTATCTGTATTTGGGATTGAATCCAGGGATACTCTACTCATGAGCCACATGTCAGGCCCTTTTTAATTTTATTTTGAGACAGGGTCTCACGAAGTGGCCCAAACTGGTCTTGAACTTGCTTTCCTCCTGTCTTGGGCTACCCAGTTGCTGGGATTATAAGTGTGTGCTATTGTGCCTGGCAAAATTTTGCCATTTTTACAAGGTAGTTATAGCTTTCCATTGCTCTAAGGAAATACCTGCAACAATCAACTTAAAAAGAGGAAAGGTTTATTTTGGCTCACAGTTTCAGAGGATTTTTGGTCCATGTTCACTTTGTGGGCCTGTGGTGGCATAGCCTGTCATGGCAGGAGCATGTGAGGAAGGACGCCTGTTCACCTCATGGTGGCCAGAAAGCAAAGAGAGACAGGAAGGGGCCAGGGCCCATATCCCCTTCAAGGACACACCTCCAATGACCTATCTTCCTTCCATGAGACCCCACCCACCTCCTGAAGGTTCTGCCGTACCTCCCAGTAGTGCCATGATCTGGGGACCAAGCCTTCAATACATGGGCCTTTTGGGGACATTAAAGATTGGAACCATAGCAGTAGACAACTGGAAGAAATCATTTCCCATTAAAAATTGTTGTTTTCTACATTCAGGCAAAACCCTGGGTTTATTAGTTCCTGGAATTAATTGCTTTTTCCATACTAGGCTATACGACAGTGTATTCTAGCCACAGAGCCCAGAAACACAGATCTTAAATTTCCTCTCAGTTCCATCAATTATGCAAACACATGTTCAGCTGTAGAACCACCGTGTCAGCAGTCAGGGAGCTTGAATTCAGCCACAGGGACTGGACCCAACAAAGGAACTCCAGCTCTGCCCACAGGCAAAGCTGTTTGTTGGTAGCTTTCTGTTTTCATTCTTTGCCTTTCTGTATAACTGGCAATACAAATGGAGAAGTGCATCTGTCACTGCGGATCTGTCAATGACTTGTGGGTTTCCTAGATATAATCTTATTTAATGGAGTCAGTCTTTTTCCTTTTTTTACTGAACTTTTCCCCCTATGTGTGAAGCAGGTTTTGTTTTGTTTTTGTTTTTGTTTTGGTTAACATATTCTGATGTCCTGGCCCTAAAATAATAATAAAAACAACAACAGTAGCAATAATGCTCTTCTTATGGATCATCAGGACAGGAGGCTCCGTGGCGGAGCTGGGGTTGTGGCTCAGTGGCAGAGTGCTTGCCTTGCACGTAGGAGGCTTGAGTTGGATCCTCAGTACCACATAAAAATAAATAAATAAAATAAAGGTATTGTGTCCATGTACAACTAAAAAATATTTAAAAAAAAAAGAAAAAGAAATACAGCTGGGACAATGTCGCATGAGGTTGACCTCTTCTGTATTTATTCTATTATCCTTCCTGACCCTTGATTACCTCCCTGTTTGGTCTACCTTGTCATGCTGTTCTCTAGAAAATCAGGTCACCCTGTACCTAACTTTTCCCTGGCCAGTGATTTTTAGCTGCTTACTGAGCTTGTTGTATTGTATCTAATCCTTGCTCAGTGTAGCCATGTGCGCTGCCATTAGGGTGCATCATAAATCATCACTTAAGGACTGTAATATCCACTCTAATGGTTGGAACACAAAGTCACCCCTCCTCCCTGATGTTCAAATGGCAGTTACAAACTCTTGGAATAGGTCCCTCATTGTCTTCCTAACCCTATTTCATAGGGTCTCCAATCTTACTACTCATAGTACATTTTTCTTTCAAATCTGCTCATTCCTGTATTTTCTTTGCTATCAGAGATTGGCACCTGCTCTCTGGCTGTGGGATTTCTCCAACAGGAATTGGCAACTAGCCAGGCAAGTCACTTAGTTTATTTGAAGCACAATACCTTCTTAGGTAAATAAGAATAGCATCCCTCCTTTCCTTCTTTCTTGACATGGTGCCAGAGCTGGGAATGTTTTGGATGAGGTTTTCTGGGATAATCCAATGAGATATGACTTGTGAATACCCTTTACAAGATAGAAGATCCTGCATAAAAGCTAGTAATCATTGTCATGACCAAGAGATGCCTACATGGGGTGGGAGATATGTGTGTGTGTGTGTGTGTGTGTGTGTGTGTATACACATATATCTCAACAGGAAAATGTACCATTTTTATTCAACAAAATGTTGAGTGTGTGTCAAGCACAATGATAAAAAAGACACAGTCCATGCCTTTAAAGAACCTGAAGTTTCTGTGCTATATACAGACAAGGAAATGGGCACTTTTAATCCAGAGTGATACTAACTATGATCATGCTAGGTCCCTTATGAGAATACTCAGAAAGCACATCTGATCTAGACTAGGAGACGTCAGTGAAGGTTTCCTGAAGGGGTATTGGGCAAAACTGAGCCCAAAGAGAAACAGGAAGATGTGGCTACATGGAACTGTAAACTGTTCAGGAAGGTTCTAGGAGTGAAGTCAAGAGGGAGGCTGGAGAGGTGGGCAGAAGCTACTCTGTGAAGGCCTGTGAGTGCTGGGCACTGCTGAAAGGTTTTATGCAGAGTGACATGACCAGATTTGTCTGAATGTCATATGGGAAATGTTTAGGAAGAAAGAAAGACAGGATGAGGGATAGAAGGCAGCTGGGATAAACTCATAATGAAGTTGGAATAGCCTGATCTAGGATAATGCTGGAGGGTTGCAGAGAAGTGGATGGATTCAAGAGATATCTGGGAAATAAAGTCAATAAAGTCTGATGTTTGTGTAGATCTGGGGAGTGGAGGAGAAGGAACAGGGCAGATTAACATCTCATTTCTACTTGGAAAACTATATGGATGGTGGTACCATTTACTGAGATCAGAATCATGGAAGGGGGACAGGCTGGGGTATGGAAAGATGAGAATTTCAGTTTAAGTTGTGACTCATTTTAGGGACCATGGATCCCATGTAGTAATTATATATATTTTATGTATATTACTTGGACATTCTGCTATTTATGTTTTATGGTGCTTGGCTGCTCATAACTCCAGGAAGGGACAGAATTACAGACTGCATGGTTCCCACATGACTACTGATGCTCACTGGACATGGGATAGATATCAGGAACAACCAATGCACTGGCTAACTAGTCATTTTTCATGTGTGTTCAGGTTCAAGCAAAGGAGTTATGCCAGTCAGAGTCTGTCTCTGGAGAGTTTCAAACAACCAAGCCACTTCTTTCCTGGGAAGGTCTTAATAGACTTGGGTTGTGGTAGCCATGGGACCCATATGTGAATTGTTGAGAGGACAGCAAATTGGTCCCCAGTGTCTTCCTAAAAGGCCTGAAAAGAAAAGAGAATGAAACAGACACAGATTGATGAAGAAATAACCATGGTCTTGCCATCTCTGTTTCTCTAAGACAGAAAGATACTCAGAGAAAGATAAAGAGAAGGTGCCTAGTTGATGTTCCCACTTTCAGTTCTAGTTTTCTTGAACCTGGCTGTCTTTGTGCATCCTCTCTGCATCCTCTCTTCCTCTCTGCGCCCGCGCGCACGCACACACACACACGTTTAGATATTAAATATTTAATTTTTAAGAAACTTTAGTTTGGTACCAGGAGTGGGGTTTCAAGGGACTAGAGCTTTAAAATGTGAGACTAACTATGGTATCATTGAGATGAGATATAAAGAATAGGAAGTTTACAGTCTGCAATTTTTGGTGGAAAACAAACAACTAATTTTCTTTCTTTCTTTCTTTCTTTCTTTTTTAAATTAGAACTCTACTGATTGATCTGTAGTCTTTTTTTAAAAAAATTTTATTTATTTTTTAGTTTTCAGCGGACACAACATCTTTGTTTGTATGTGGTGCTGAGGATCGAACCTGGGCCGCACACATGCCAGGCAAGCGTGCTACCGCTTGAGCCACATCCCCAGCCCCAAAACAACTAACTTTCACTTGCAGTGTCTTGAGACCCACACCACATGCATACCAAAAGCTTTGGGAAGCTTGATGGCTGAATGTAAGGAGAATGAGGATTATTTATTGTTTATTATTTGTTTCCCTTAGATAAAACCAGCAGCAAAGAGACAAGTTTCTATCAGAATGCCTGTCTATCAGTAAATAAGAAAATCAGGATGATTATATAATTCTGGTGCAGGAATCCCATTTTGCCTGTAGCTGGAGCTCTCTGATTACTTAGAGTCAAGTTCAGAAACTAATGGTCCTTGCCAAACTATGGTCTAGTCCTAATTTTCTGTCTCATTGAATTTCTGGTGCCAAAGCTAAAGCTCTGATTGACAAGGACAAAGATATTTAGGCCATTGGAAAAGAACTATTTGGGAGGAGCAGTTGCTGGGGAACATGACACCCCCAAAAGTTCCTCCAAAGCATTTCTTCCTTCTCCATTGAAAAAGAAAACTCCTTCCCACTGAGAGGCAAGCCTCGCTACTAGGATTGCAATATGATAAGGAGAGACAGATCAGGAATGACATACCCAGTGCTTTTTGGCTACATCCCTTTGGTTAAAATATGGTAACAACCAGTAAGAGAAGAATAGGTTGAAGGTGCTAATCCTGGGTTCTAAACAACAGAAAAACCATAGGCTTTGTCCTCATGGTTCATTTCAACTGAGAACAGGTAGCCTCCCAAGGACATTGGCCTTACCTTGCTATCCAGGGTCTTTACAGCTTCAGAATTTGATGTGTACTTGGCTAAGGAAGATGGGTCTTGACTTTTGTCCTAAAGATCTCTTTCTTTCCTCTATTTTTCTAAGTAAATCATTTTTTTGTCTCCCTGTTTTTGCCACACTGTTGCATGTTGGGGGCAGGGCCATCCTACAGAACTGAAAGAGGAATGGGCATAATTTGAAGGTCATGCATTCTGGGGCAGGCAAATAGACTTTGAGAAGATCCCATGACACTTGCTGCCTCTGAATGAGGAGCAGATATGACTTCATGTTATTTCCTGTGGGGAGAAGGTATATGATTTGGAGTTGTGAATGTGATCAGGTTAGATGAAAGCATTGGAAATGTCTGAGTAGGGGAACGGTTATATGTGCCAGGCAGGCAAACAGAGGAATTATGCCAATCAGATTCTGTCTCTGGAGAGTTTCAACCAACCAAGCCATTTATTTGCAGTTGGTGGTAGACATTGACCTTGGGAAGGTCTTATAGACTTGGGCTATAAGAATAAAACCAACAGGCTTCCGTTATTTGTCCTCCCCAGTGATATTGGAAGGGACAGCTATTTATATCACATGGCCCACTCCCTCTCTAGTGTCATAGTGATGGAATCTGGGATGAACACTTAACCAATTGGGCAGCCAATCCCATGACTTATGTTGTCTGGGTTGAATGGATGGGCTCATCTCCCAAAATCTGAACAAGAAGACATAGAGTTTACTATCGTTTGGAGTGGGCTCTGGAGTTGGGTCCTAAACACTGTGGGGGAGATGAGAATGAAAAGGAAAATGTTGAGGTGGGAGGAGAACAAAGCAGACTCTTGGAGGCTCATGGCCCCCAAAAAGGAGAGACAGAGCTGCTGTTTCTGTCCCCTGGTTTCTAGATCTTGCGACTTTTTCTTTTTCTGTCCTTGGAGTTCATTGGGTTTTGGCTATTTTTTCTTTTACTTTCTTTTCTTCTCTCTCTCTTTCTCTTTTAATGAATGGGGATTAAACCTAGGGGTGCTCTATCCTTGAGCTGTATCCATAGCCTCTTATTTTTTTATTTTGGCACAGGGTCTCACTAAGTTTCCCAGGCTGGTCTTGAACTTACAAACCTTCTGCATCAGCCTCCCAAAGAGCTGGGATTACGGGTGTGAGCCACCATGCCCAGCTTATATTCTCATAATAAATCCTAAACTATAGCAGACTTGGATTTCAGGAGAGAGTTCTAGATGGAGATATGTTTTCCCAAGGCTTCAACAGTCCCTTGGAATTAAGAGAGGGGAAGTGGATGAAATCACCAAGGAGAGTGTAGAAGGACCGAGAACATGTTCTTGATCTGATAATTATAAATGCCTTGTACTACATAGTGCATCACAAAGCTAGGAGATCACAAGCTAGAGGGGCGTATTATAAGAAGAATTTCCCAAGTGTACTTGTCCACAGAACAACTTCCTAACATGGTAGTACTTCAAGCAGTAATGACAAAGGGGAGAAAGATATTGTGGAGGTGGGAAGCGGGGAGGCACACAAGAACATCTCAAATGCACCTCAAAGGTTAGCAACCACCTACTCACTATTCATGAGCAACTGGCCTTGGCTGGGAATCTCAACAGATAAGTGGGGGTTTGTCTGTGTGTGCTGAGCGCGTGGCGTGGGCAACTGTGTTTGTAGAGCCGTGCACCCACGCTCTTAAACACAATTCCTGGCTACCAACGCAAAGGCAGGAACTAGATTGATTTCCATCACTTAGCTCTTTAGGTTTCTCATCACCTAATATTTGCTAGAGTGTCTTTGGGGACTCTCTGCTCCATGAGGCAGAGCCTGCCTCGAAGTGCATCTAGGTGGTGGTGGTGGTGCTGGGTGTGGGCAGCTCATTATCTTATTAGAAGTTTAAGGCAAGCTAAGAAGACATGTGTGTCTTGGCTCCTTGGGGGGCTCTCTTCCACCTCCCTACATGCTAAGGACATGCTAAGGACATGCTAAGGTCACCTCCCTACATGCTAAGGACATGCTAAGGACATGCTAAGTACATGGAGGAGCCTTTTCGTGGAACTTCTTTCAACTTGACACCCTCTGTTTATTTTTTGCACTCCTAATTACCCTTTCAACTTGCCCTGGTTTATTTTTAGAGGTTTCCCATTCACCTCATTAACAGCCCGTAAAAGCGCCTGTCTCATATTTCTACCATTTATTCCCTTAATTAAACACAGTGGCCTTTGTTATCTCAGAACACAGGGCCTTGTTGGAATTTAAATGGGGTGCCTGGAAGCTGCAGCCTAACTGATTTTTAAACATTTCTCCTCTTCCTCCAATCCTTTTTGCCTGCCCGGGGTTGGGTGGTCCAGGGCCCTGTCTCCTCAGGGTCCTCTGTTTCCATTTTGTTGTTCTTTCATCATCAAGAGCTGAGTGTGCAGAAGGCCTGGGCCTCTGGCTGCTTTGTTTTGTCTTGTTCTGTTGACCGTCTTGTGGGGGGTACACCCTGGGCCTCCTTCCTCTACACTCTGGCTCCAGGAATTAGGAGGAAAGAGGTTGACTGGGATTTTTTCCCAAGCCTTGGCATTCAGTGTGTGAACAGAACAGGGATACTTAATTAAATGCACACCAGGACCCAGACCCCTGAGCTTACCCCTGCTGATCCTTCTACCTCATCAGGAAAACGCTACCTAATTACCCTTTCCTGCTGGCCCAGTTTTTATTCAAACCTTCTTAGTGGAACTGGCCAAAATATTGAGAGCTTCCATCATCAGAGGCACAGGACCCCAGGTACTGCCCTGAGGAGGGAGGAAGGAGGAGGGAGGAAGGCTGGTGTGGGGCAAAAGCAACACTTTTCAATCTGATGACACTCAGTGGCCTGGGCCCAAGTTTCTCAGGCAGAAAGGAAGACATTTCCTGGCAGGGTTTGGGAGCCCGTGGGGGAGCAGTGCTTTGGCCAGGGCAGGGCAAGCCCAGTCAGGGGTCTGTCCTTTGTGTGTGTAGGTCCAATCTGCCTTGTGGGGCTCACCGTGTTTCTGGCAAGAGATAAACCTGTCACCTGTGCTGCTGGCCCAGCAAGAACCAATGGGGTGTAGACTGAGGAGGTGGCCTGTGCCTCCCAGGCAGGATAGAGCAGTGAGGATCTACGTTTGAATTTTAGATTTCTCTCTGACCTTGGACAAGGTACTTATTTCCTCCCTCATACACAGAATGAGATGATACTAATAGAACCTACTTCGTGGGGTTGGTGGCAGAACTCAATCAGATAAGTCCGTAAAGGACTTGACACATAAAACAACAATCACTGTGATTGGCATTCATGTCTTTGGAAGATAGGGGCCATTCTGATCCTAAGTGACCATTCCAGGCAACAGGGGCAGTGCGTGCACTTAGACAATCAGAAGTTACTCAGTGCGCTGTGGAGGGGTCAGGATAATTCTGGGACATTATGATGATGTTGGTGGTACCTGTACACGTTCATTCACATTTCCATTTACCCAACATTCGTCAGGCACCTACTATGTGCTAGGCATTATGCCCAGAACCATGGGAACATCAGTTCTCAAGCAGCTTTACTCTGATGGGGGAGACCCTAACTAGAACATGACATCAGAATGAACTGTGTACTAGAAGAAGACACAAGCACTGGACTTCACCGGGTGGAGAAGGAGCTGTTAATTTAGACCTCGGAGGTGCCGATCTCAGGAAAGACAGAGGAGGGACATTTGAGTAAGAACATTTTTTTACTCCATTTCCTGTTACTTATAACAGAATACTTGAGACTGGGTAATTTATAAAGAAAAGAAGTTTATTTAGCTCATGGTTCTGAAGGCTGGAAATCCAAGATTGGGCAGCCGTATCTGATGAGGGCCTCATGCTACGTCAGAACACGGTGGACAAGCAAAATGGCAAGCGGGCACTTGCAGAAGAAACAAAACACAAAGGGCGACTTTGCTTTATGAAAACTCACTCTTGCTGTAATGAACCCACTCCTCTGAGGATAAACCCATTCCTGTGAGAAAGGCATTAGTCCCTCTCCGTGACTTTGTCTCCTGAAATTTAATTGCCACAATGGGTTCAAATTTCAACAACGTTAGTTTCAGAGGGGACAAACCATGTTCAAACCCAGAAAACATGAAGAATCAGAAAGATTTCAAGGGACCAGGAGGGATGGAAGAACATTCTAGCACAGGGAGAGAGAGCATTAGCGTAGTAGAACCGTGGAGACACCAGTTCCACAGAGAAGTGGAAATGCATAGGTGTTTGGGAAATGTGGCCTGGTTGGAGACAGGAAGTATGTAGGGCCTTGTGGCGCTGGACCTGAACACCACAGGGAGGCCTCTGAAGGTAGAGGCCCTGGAGAGAAGTGACATTAGACTCCGTGAGAGATGGCCAGAGAAGACTGTGTGAATAGACTGGCAGTGGGTCCCAAGAAGCCTCTTCCTTTAATTTACCCTGTAGATATGACAGTTTAACTTCAAATATTCAACATATCGCATTTATGACTAGCACAGCAGACTTTACTGGGGTAAATGTACAATAGTTTTTTTTTTGTTTGTTTGTTTGTTTGTTTTGTATTAAAGACCACTAGGTATCTGAGAGGGCCAGACTGGGAACCAGAGAAGTAGGGAGGCAGACCAGCAGGAATCTGAAGACCCCTTAGTACACTCTTGCATCACCTGGGCTAGTCGTGATGAGGCCTGAGCTAAGGCATATGCCATCTCCCACAGTTGAGGAGGTAGGACGCGTTCTACAGTAGAGTGGACAGAATCTGGTGAGCAATTGGGACTGAGGAGAGGGAGGAGGAAAGAAGATGTCTGGGGGCTCTGGGCCTGGGGGTGAGAATATTAAAGGTGCCCTAAAATTAGGAGAGGGGATACAGGAGGACTGGGGCCAGGCAAGAGGAGAATGGTCCAGGTGGATGCCCAGAGTTAGCTTCCTGTAGCTCTACGTGCGCTCTCCAGCAGGAGGGTGGGGAGCCTGGAGCTTGGGAGAGAGGTCACTGCTTTGAAGCAACTCAAAACCTTTTCTTCTGGGTAGAGAAACTGAGGCTCCGTTTACCTCTCATTCTCAGACTTGGTGGCTAGGACTAGTGTCCTGCTAGGTTCTCACCTCCTCCTGTTCCCTCTGCCTCAGACAATCCCCCCATCATCTAGACTCTGCCTCCTAAGATTCTTCTGTGTCTGTCACTGGGAGCCTGGGCAATGCTGGCGACTGCAGGAAGGGAAAGATTGGTTTTGGGAAGGGGGTGGGTGGAGGGCCAGGGCGGCACTCCCCCCTGCCTCCTGCCCCTGCTTATCCCCAGCCTGAGATCAGCCTGGTTGTAATCGGTGTTCTCAGTCACGATCAACCGTCTGCCTCTGCTTTTGCTCTGGAGAAGCAGGGATGTGGTCATGAGAAGCAGATGGCTGGCCCTACTGTATAATGGGGGCTGAGTTGCAGAGACATTGATGGTGGATGAACTTCAGGGCACTGGGCCGAGCTTCCAGAGTGGGTATTTGGCTATCAAGACCGTCTCCTGTTCAGGCTGGCACCGTGCTACACAGGGGGGCTGCTGGATGGATGCTGGGTGTAGGGGTGGGGACCACACCCCCAGACTGTTTATGAACAGGCTGAGGTAGACACAAGCCCCTGTGACGCCCTACTGGGTGGAATTCACAGCAATCACCCGGGAGCTACGTCTGGGTTAGGGACTTTTCAAGAACAACTGTCCCACTCCAAGCTCAGTCTCTAAGATCTGATGTTTCTGGATATGTGGGCCTGAATTTTACCATGCATCTGAACCACTGGCCAGTTTGTGGAAATACAGATTCCTAGGCCCCAATGTACATCTAGTACATCAAAATCTCTGTGGGTAGGAATTTACATTTTTACCATCTTTCCAGATGGCTCCAATGCACAGTGAAGTTTGAGAGTCGCTGAGGGAGACAGTTCTCAATTATTTGGTTTATTTTTTGTGGTACTGGGGACTGAACCTGGGATCACTTTACCACTGAGCTACATCTCCAGCCCTTTTCAATTTTATGTTTGAGACAGGGTCTTGCTAAATTGCCCAGGTGGGATTGAACTTGAGAGCCTCCTGCCTCAGCCTCCAAAGTAGCTGGGATTATATAGGTATGCACCACCATGCCTGGCTCCTCGGTAACTCTGAAGCTTGATTTCTTAGAAAATATTCTCTGAGCTCCAAGTATTGGTATTCTGGACCTGGGTACTTGATCCCAGTCTTGGCTTATTTGTTCCCTTCCTGGCAGATGAAGCACCTAGGTGGGCGGAGCAGTGGGAGGGATCCAGAAGAAAAACGAGCTCCCATTGGCCACCGGAGAACACAGGAAAAAGCCAGGAGACACTAGCATGCCCACAGGGCTCTGGGAAGGCTGAGAGTCAGGCTGCAAACACAGAATGAGGTTGTTTCCAGGGCTTGGGGGAGGGCATCCCGTGGGTGGATAAGCAAAGCACAGTGAGAGGAAGAGGTGGTGTTGGGTGATAGCAGTGGTTGATCAAGGTCCACGAGTTGCCTTGAGCGCCAGATGAATGCATTGTCGGATTCACGTAAGGCAAAGTCCTTGGTAATGTTCAATGTTTTTGGAGATTCATCATCCCTTTCCTCTCCTGTGGGCAAAAGGGGAGGTGGTAAAATCTTTGGTTAATGCAAAATGGAGAAGAGTTCATTAGGATGCAGAACTGGTCCTCTGAATAGGATTTGTTTGCCCAGAGGGCTTGTTTTTGTTTTTTTTCAAATTTTAATTTGGATATCTTCAGATTCTTTCACCCTCTGGTTCCCACAGCCTTCCCCTCCACCTTTCTTTATGTCCTCACACGGCTGGGCGCTGGGCGATCTGGCCATCCCTTGAAGGTACAGGAGTGTTTAACCCCTGGATTGGCACAGAGGAGGGTGGGAAGTTGAGGTTCCAAGTTGGAGAGACCACAGCAGAATTGTAGGAGGGATGTATTGGTGGCCGACAGAGAGAGTGGGTGTCCAGATGAGGAAAAAGGAGATAACACAAAAGAGTAAATAAACATGACAGTCACTGAGGGCAAGAGGGGAGTCAAGGTTAAACCACCAGGACAATGCTACTGAAGTCCACAGAGAAGAGAGACTGGCTCTTAAGAGAGGTCCCCTTAGGGTATGTTAGGTTTAGGTTGCAGCAGGACATCTAGAGGCCTTGTCTAAGGGCACTTGGCAGTTTGGCGCTCAGAAGGGTAATGGAGCTGGGGGTACGGATCAACCCTGTGCACAGCGGGTGGTGATGGGAAGGGGGCAGGCGTTGGTGGGTAAGTGTCCAGGGGAAGGCAGAAGTTGGGGAGAAGCTGAGGACTGGGCTGTGGGGCTTCCTGCTTCTAGGACTGTGTGTCCAATTGTTGGCGTGACAGCAAAACTGGATCCCATGAAGGAGACCAGAGTCAGATAAGGAGAGAACCTCAAAGAAAGTGGCCTGGAATGCTTCCTTTAATAAGCTCTCAGCTTTATGCATTGGTGGGAAGACAGTGGGGGTGAGTGTCCTTGTGACCTGGCTCCTATCCCTAAATGTGGGTGCACTTAGACACTGGAGTTCCTGTACAGGAACAGGCTCGCTGTAGCTGACAGTGGAAGGGTGGCCTGTCCTCACCATGTCACTGTGAATTCCCTGTGCTTGGCCAAGGCTGAGCTGTTAAGTGGCCTTGGAACACCATGGCCCTTCTCGGTTCCACCAGCCGGAAGCTGCACTCTGTGAATGAGCTGGGGTTGATGGAATTGTGAAGTCCCCTGAGGTCACTTTGACTTCTACCTTGGCTGGTGTCGGGTTTTTAGCTGCTCCCCCTATTTGCACCCCAGGCTATAAGTTGGAGAGATCTGAGGCTCAGCTGTGACTGGAAGTGGGAATCTTGCTCTAGGGGGATTGGAGTTTGAGGTGAAAACTCTTCGGTGCTGCGTGGCTTCACATTTTCCCCCAAAGTGAAAATCCAGCTGTTTTTTTCCCCTCCTCGTTTGTCTCTGAAACAGTATCTGGTATTTTTAGAGGGCCAAACCCAGGGCCAATCAGCTCAGAATGGAAATTCCTGAGCCTGGAGTTCTCTGGAGCTACCATCTCTTGGCTTTCTCTCTCTCTCTCTCTCTCTCTGGAGTTCAGCTAAGGTTTTCTCTTAAAAACTTGCAAAGCTCTGAGAAGTTTGAAGAGGCACCATGGGGACTCAACAGGAGAACACACTGTTTTTCCCTTGGTGCTGACAGCTGACATCTTGTGTGTGTTTTTTATAGTGGATGGCAAGAAGGTGAGAACTAGAATGAATTGGTGGGGGACCAAGGAGCAGCTGCAGGGTCCAGCTGTCTTGGGGGCACTGGTCATGGTCTCCTGTTCCTGAAGCAGGCAGGACCTCCTGTTTCTGAACTCGTGTGCCTGTGCTAACCCACTGGGCAGAAGCCAGAACGGTTGTGGTGAGCACACACCTTCCAGCCCCAAGAAAAAGGAATTGTGAGATATTTGACATTTAAAAAGACAGCTGAAATGAGTGAGATATCGACGACTGACGCATCCATTAAATGTCACCACTTTTGTTTCTCTTTAATGCCGAGAGCTTAAGTTATTCTAAATTAATTACACAGCCACTTGATTTATTCTTTACGTCCCCCCTTCCTGCTCCCTCCCACCCTTTCTGTTTCAGAGCGGTGCAGTAGTTTCTTTGTTCTCAAGTTACCCAGTTGTGAGAGGTGAGCAGAGGCCTTGAGAGAACCGGGAGACTGTCCAGGCTTCTAGGCTGCCATATGGCTTCAGGTTTGCAGGTCAGAAGTTGAGTCAATTATTGCTGTCACTGCTGTCAGACCCCTGTTTTACAGACGAGGGAATGCAGCTCAGAGAGATTAAGTGATTCAGGGCTAGACTGCTGTCATAGTGCATTTTCTGCCACTATCACAGACTCTCACAGACTGGGTAATTTATGAAGAAAAAAGTTTATTTGGCTCACAGTTCTGGAGGTCAGGAAGTCTAAGAATACTGTTGCAGCATCTGGCAAGTGCCTTTGTGCTGTGTCATAACATGGTGGGAGGGCAAGTATGCAAGATAGAGAAAATCTGGAGAGCCCTTTTTCTTTTTTTTTTTTCTTAATCAGGAATGCACAGTTGTGATGACTAATCCATGCCCATAAAAATGGCTCTGCCTTCATGACCTAATCACCTGTTACAGGTCCTACCTTTTAATACTATTACAAGATCAGATAAATTTCAACATGACTTTTAGAGGGGATATTTAAGCCATAGCAACTGGGGAAGCTCCAGAGGCCCGGATTCAACCCAGTATTCTGTCTCTGAGCTCCTGAGTTGACTGAAACACAGTGTCAAAGAGCCAAATCTGTCCTCACCTGGCAAATCTGTCAGGAAATATTACTAGACAAGTATCTAAGCTGGAGAATATAATTCCACCCCCACCCCCAGCTACACTGTCAGGGAGAGAGTGAGCCAGAAACAGAAGGGCAGCTACAGGTCAGAGTCCAGAACAGGCGGGGAGGCATCTGTCTGCATAGTAAGTCAGGCATATTTCAAAGAGAAAGTTATGGGTAATTTAAAGAAGATCGTATCTGAAACTCGGGCCTGGTTCTTTGATTTCACAATCTATTTTAACGGCAGTGGGTCATTGTCAGTAATTTCTCCAGGGAGTTGAAAGATAAGGGTACAATGGGCCACAGCCCTTTCAACTATGATTAGCAAGTCCTCTGTCATCTGGGGACTCACATTTCCAAAAACTCTTAGAATTTCTAGCCAGAGGGTTTTATTCCTCAATGCTGCAGCCTGAAGGGTCCCATAAACCTGGCCCAAGCGCAGACTGCACCATGAAGCCACAGAGAGAGGAAATGTCACATGTCTTGGGAAAGCCTGAGGCTCCTGCCTATGTCGGTGCTCAGCGTCTCTCTGGATAATCCCTGATGTGTCACCAAATTTCCCCAATCTGTGCGGAAGAAGAGTCACCTCAGGGAACAGAGTCACCAGCCTCCTCCATTCCTCCCTCTAATACTAATTTACTGAGCTAGTTGTCCTCAGCTGAGATCCCTGCTGGAGAGTCACAGCTCTGGTACTGTAGGGAAAGAGATGCCTGAGACAGGGAGCTGGCTAGCCTGCGGGAACGCCGAGTTTGCGGGGTTCCTCTGAGCCCTTCCAATTCTGCATGCCTTCTCCATTAGTTCCCTTTCTCTTCAAGTCTAACGGCTCAGGTTTTGTTTGGAGTTGCATGTGGTAGAGTTATGGGTCCTCCGGCCTTTACTAAGCTCAACGCTGCTTCCAGAGCTTCTAGGTTGCACCAGGACTTGGCCCTTCCTTGCACTGTTCATCCTAGAAAACATGGTGTGGATTGGAATGTCCACCAAAGGCTCATGTGTTCCAGGTGTGGCCACCAGATGCGGGTGCTATTGGGAGGTGGTGCAGACTTTAGAAAGTTGGGCCTAGTTGGAGGAGCTGTGTCACCAGAGGTGTGCCCTTAGGATAGTATACTGAGACCCTGGACCCTTCCAATCTCAGTACCCCCCCCCTTCCTGGTTGCCATGAGATGGACTACAACAATGGAGCCAGTGATCATGGACTGAAATTGGGAGTCAAAATAAATCTTTCCTCCTCTTCGTTGATTTTATCAGGATTTTTGTCACAGCAACAAGAAGCTAACCAATATGCAACGTATTTGTGGGGTAGCTGGTTGGGGTTTGGTGCAATGGGCCGTCCCACAATGCCTTAGTGGTTTGTAGAGGAGTAACTGATGTGGGAGATCCAATTAGTCGGCATGACTGATAGTTCTCAATCAAATAGGCCATTGCAGATCCCTGTCTGGGAAGGGATGAGACTGGAGTCTCAGAGGTACATTTGGGGGGCACTATGAAGAGTATATGCACCGATGTCTGGGTCAGGTGACCCTTCTCTAGGAGGCCTTACATCCTACCCTACTGCAGAGCCATTCTATTTATGTGGCTCTCTTCTACTCTGAGTTGTGAGATCCTTGAAGAGTTATTTCATTAGAAGCCAGCTTAGCCTCATGGTTGAGCATGTGAGCTCTGGTTCAGTCATGTGACCTTGGGCAAGTGCCTTAAACTGTTAGGATTGCAGGGAGAATTAAATGAGTTTATGTCACGAGCCATCCATGGGCTGTGTATGGGCCACCGCACATCATGGCCCAGTGATAAGAACATCTGGTGTCTGGAAACTACCAGTGGACATTTCCTCTGTGTAAAATTGCCCAGAGACATTGTGAATTCCTATTCGGATCTGTCATGTTCCACACAGCACCTGATATGGGGGGGATCTGCCAAGATGCCAAGTAACCTGTTGACTGCAAGACTCCACCCTTGAAACCTTCCCCCTGCCTTTGATGTACCCCCTGAAATAAACCACTGAAGCCATTTTGTCTTGTCTAATTCCAGCTCCCGTGTGGACTGGATCTATCAGGGGTTCCACTTTTGAAAATATATTTCTGACTCTTTGTCTTTTATTTTTTACTAATTTTCTAGACTTTAAGTTCTCAAGTGTCTTAAACCCTCCTCAGCAGGAAGAAGAACCCCCCAACAAGATGCTGGCCATGACCACATAAGTTTATGCATGTGAAGCACTTAGAACAGTATCTGGAATGTAGTAAATACTTAATATGTGGTAGTTGTTATTATTAATTCGCTCATCCTTAGCTCTATCATGTTACTTCTGGTGTATATCAGGTGCTCAACATATTTGTTGAATGAATAAATGAGCAAATACTTAGGTACATGCAGAAAAACTGGCCCCTTCCAATCTCAGTCCCATGCCCCCCTGCCTGGTTGCCATGAGATGGACAGTTGTCCTCTGCCACACCCTCCTGCCATGATGAGAGTCACAGCTCTGGTACCTTAGGGAAAGAGATGCCAGAAGACAGGGAGCTGGCTAGCCTGCGGGAACACGGAGGTCTGAGGAAATTAAGTCCAGCTGCAGTTCTTGGATTCGGGGCTGAGGTGGGGTGGGAGAGAGAAGTTGGGCTGCAGAGTTGAGTTTTATTGGCAGATTGGGAACTGGACCAGCACATTTGCAGTTGTGGGAGATGATTTCCACAGGATATTGGCAAGAGTTAAATGTTTGATGTTAAAGAAATGGTTGGTTAGGTTTGACATCCATAACCATGCTTGGTCCTACAGTAAGGATAACAACATGTGGGATCCTCACTAGGGTCAAATTTGTAGATAGAATGTAAGCCCATGGTACCATGTGGGGTGATTGACAATACTACCCACAGTGATCCAGATTCATTGTAATCTCTATCAAAAACCCAATGATGTTTTTTAAAGAAATAGAAAAATTTATCCTAAAATTCACGTGTAATTCCAAGGTAACCTAAAGAGCCAAAACAATTTTTTTTTTTTTTTGGCTAATGTCGGGGATTGAACCCAGGGCCTCGTCTGTGCTATGCAGACATTGTACCATTTACCTATACCCCAGCCCTCAAAATTATTTTGGAAAAGAATAAAGATGGAGACTCACACTTCCTGATTTCAAAGCTTAATACAAAGCTTTGATAATAAAAATAGATGTTGGCTGCATAAAGACAGACATATGGACTAATGAAATAGAATTGACAGTTCTGAAATACACCACTGCATAAATAGTCAAATGATTTTCAAGAATACCAAGACCATTCGATGGGAAAAGGACAGTCTTTTCAACAAATGATGTGGGGAAAACTGGATATTCAAATGAAGGGAATGAAGTTGAACGTTTACCTTGTGGCATATTAAAAAAATCAACTCAAAATGGATCAAACAGCTATCCATAAAGAACTAGAACTATAAAACTTGTTGAAGAAAACACTGGGGAAAAGCTTCATGACACTGGATTTGGCAATGATTTCTTGGATATGAAATTGAAGGCACAAGCAATAAAAGAAAAAAAATACACAAACTGGATTTCATCAAAATAAAAACCTTGCCAGGTATGGTTGCACCTGCCTGTAATCCCAGTTATTTGAGAGTCTGAAGCAGGAGGATCACAAATTTGAGGCCAATCTCTGCAACTTCATGAGACCCTATCTCAAAATAAAAAAATAAAAAGGGTTGGGTATGTAGTTCAGTGGTAGATCTGGGTCCAGTCCTCAATATTGCAAAATAAACAAATAGATAAATAAATGAAAGAACAGAATAAATAATAGAAAGATTTGTAATCCAAGGGGCATGACTGATAGGATTAAAAAACAACCCCCAGAATGGGAAGCAATTTTGCAAATCATGTATCTGATGAGATGTTAATATCCAAATTGTATAGAGAACCCCTACAACTCAACAACACAATAGATAACCCAATTCAAAATGGGCCAAGGGTTTGAAGAGATATTTCTCCAAAGAAGAAGAACAAATGGCCGATTAGCACAGGAAAAGATGCTCAACATCACTAATTATTAGGAAAATGCAAACCAAACCACAATGAGACCCCACTTCATACCCATCAGGATGGCTACTATCAAAAAACCAAATGTGGGGGAAGATGTGGAAAAATCCAAACTCTGCACTGCTGATGGGAATGTAAAATGGTGCATCTGCTACGGAAAACAGGATGGTGGTTCCTCAAAAGGGTAAGCATAGAATTTTATGACCCAGGGTTTCCACTTCTGGGTTTATACCTCAAAGAATTGAAAGCAAGAAGTCAAACAGATATCTGTACACTAATGTTCATAGCTGCATTATTCACAAGACCCAAATGTGGAAGTAACATGTGTTCACTGGCAGGCAAGTGAATAAACCAAATGTGATGTATACATACAATGAAACTTTTTGTTATTGTTGGTAGTGGTGTTTTTTTTTTTTTTTTTGGTACTGGGGATTGAACCCAGGGGCACTTAACCTCCTTAGTCCTTTTTATTATTTTTAAAAACTAAAGGTACTCAGTGGAGGGAGAGTCTTGCTAAGTTGCTTAGGGCCTTGCTAAGTTGCTGAGGTTGGCTTTGAGCTTGCCATCCTCCTGCCTCGGCCTCCTGAGTCACTGGGATTACAGGCATGCACCACTGCACCCAGCATACAATGGAATATTACTCAGCCTTAAAAATGAGGGGGATTCTAACACATGCTACAAGATGAATAAATCTTAAAGGCATTTAAAGTGAAAGAAGCCAGCTGCAAAACAATATTCAATGATTCCACTCAGTGAAGTGTTCCTCGTATTGTCAAATTCATAGAGACAGGGAGTAGAATGGTGGCTACCAGGGGCTGGGGAAGGGAGGAAGAGAGAGGTCTTGTTGAAGATGAGAAAAAGTTCTTTCTGAATGGGTGGTGTCAGTCGCACAACCACGTAAATATACTGAGTGCGGCTGAACGCTATACTTAAAACTGATTAAAATGGCAAATCTTGTTATGTTTATTTGAAAAGACAACGGCGGAGCTGAGAGGACGGGGTGGGGGAAGTGTTAATAAACGTGAGTGAAAATGGATTTTTGTGAATAGGATTATCTTTAAGCCACTTGGATGAGTTTATTATGAAGAATCATTTTATAACACCCTCGATTGATCTGTTTTTGTTCATCCGAGTTTTCATCGATCCACTTGGCTTGGGTACCTCTCCATTGTTATTCACATCACTTTCTTCTTCCTTGACCTCTAAATGTTGATGGCTACTGAAGAACCTCTTTTTGAGGCTTCCCTTGCGTGCGGGTACTCATGGAGCAGCGCCCACCTTCTGTCTTCACGTCTCATTTTGGTGTGTAAGCATTCTGCAAGTTACCTTCTGACCTCTCTGCCAAGGCGCATCATGAACTGCAGCTGTCTGGCTAGACATCCCTCCAGCATCTCAAACTCAGTTTGGACCAAACTGGACTCATCGATTTTCCTTGTTCTGCTATTGCTGGTTTCTCGGGAAGACACAGAGCACTTGGCTTCCAAGTGTAAAAACAACACTTAGGAATCCTCCTTCCCTGTCTCTGTCTTCCAGCTCAGCTCAACTGTGGCCGATTGCATTTCCCCTCAGCAACCCCTACATTTTGTTACCTTGTGTAGTGCCTGCCTTGGCTCAGGCTTCCACCCCTCCTGAGTGGGCTTCTGTAGCCCCTACTGCTCTCTGAGCCTCCCCTGCTCTTGTGGGCTTGCTGCTGTGAACTAGCCAGAGGGAAGCCAGGGAGAGGCTCATCCTTTTCCCTTGCTTGGGAACTCAGACTCTACACAGGTCTCAGCCTGGAGGGGAGAAGGGCAAAGCATAAATCAGAAGGTACTCAGTGGCTTCTGGTTGACCAGTAGCCCAGGGAGGGGAGGGGGGGGTTAAGCAGGAAGTGGCTGATTCTCAAGATGGGGCAAGTCTGGTGTTTCCAGGGGATGGGCCCTTTGGGGAGCAGGCACCAAGTCAGCAAAGGGAAGGGGGAAATGGGGCAAGTTCCCAGGAGAGGTGGTTAGGGTAGTAGGCTGAGGCCAGGGCTAGAATGGTGGTGTGGAGCTCAGGACAGGGGACAGGAGAAGGTCAGGCGCAAGTCCTGCTTTCTGCCTGGCTGGCCAGGGCAAGTAAGGTGTTACTTAAGCTGGAGGATGGGATTCACTGTCTCCCCTGGATCCAGGGTGCTTGGCAGCCCTAGGAACTCCTCTGTTCTGGGTCTTCACTTGTTTGGACCCCCAGCCTGGACTATGCCTCTCTCCTCCCCAAGTTCCATGTCTCCAAATCCCACTCATTCTTTTTTTTTTTCTTTCTTCCCTCCTCCTCCTCTTTTTTTTTTTTTTTTTTTTTTTTTTTTTGGTACCCAGGGGCACTTAATCACTGAGCCACATCCCCAGCCCTTTTTATATTTTGTTTAGAGACAGGGTCTTGCTAAGTTGCTTAGGCTCTCACTAAGTTGCTGATGTTGGCTTTGAACCTGTAATCCTCCTGCCTTGGCCTCCCAAGCCACTGGAATTCCAGGTGTGCACCACCATGCCTGGCCCTACTCATTCTTAGAGGCTTAGATCAGATGCCACTTCTCTCTGGAAGCCTTTGCTCATTCTGCAAGCTGTGATAGGCTTTCTTGGGTATCTTTAACTTTCTTTTCCCCCCCTCCCCTATTGTACTTCTACTTTCTACCTTGAACTACTGTCATTTATGGCTATTTTACTAGACTGAAAGCTTTTTGTAGGCAAGTTTCCTGCAACAATGAATAGAGTTTCCTTTTCTTGGTTTTATGGCATCAGCTGTTAGTAGCTGTCATGCTCCACAGGTCTGTTAAGTTCATTGTAGTCTTCCCGAGGGTTGCTCACTAAGTATTTCCAGTCTTCTTCCTCTGGGCCCTCCAACCCCCTTATGTTCTGGAGGTCGGAGGTGAAGGGAGGTCAATGGATTGTGAAGAAAAGCAACACATGTTATTATTATTATTTTTAACCAGAGCACTTAGAACATATGAGACCTTTACTGTTCTTTTCCCTCCAGCATGGCAACTGTAGCATGAATGAGACCACAGCAATGTTTGAGATGTTGGCTCCTTGGTTATCCTGAGTCCCCTGAATAAATACCACAAGCAGGGTTCCCCTTACTGACCTATGGTGGGCACATAGCAAGAGAAATAAGCCTTTTTCTGTTTTCTGTCACTGAGATCTGAAGGTTGTTATTGCAGCACAACCCAGCACATACTGACACTTTTACCCTGCTGGGTATTAGCTGTAGATATGAAGAGCTCATCACTGAATCCTGCTGGCTGACCTGATGGAAGGCGCTAGCATGGAGGGAGTGGCCTCCTTAGGCAGTGGAGTGCTTCTCTCAGCAGTTCAGCTCCCTGTAGAGAGAGCATCAGTAATTTAGATGCAGATGTGCAGAAATGGATGTACCTTCCACTCTCCTCTCTACAGGCCACCTTCTAAATTAATTAAAAGCTGGGGCGGGGGGGGGGTGGGGGGGAGCAGAGAGGCTATCCTATTAAGCTGGGGTGTTCTTTTTAAATTTTCGAGTCTGGAATAGTATTTTCCCACGGCTTTGCCAAGTTGTGTTTTACAAGAGTTAGCAGGATTCTTCTCCTGGTGGGGGAAAGCATTGTACTTTCCAGATACCAATGTGACCCACTTCCCTGGAGAGGCTTCGGCATCTGGAGGGGCTGCTTGTAGAGCTGAACAGCTGAAGGAACAGCAGAGCCCGTGTCCCAAATGCTCTGTGAGCCGCCAGCCTGACAAAGCACAGGTGGGTTCCAGTCTGGTGGGGTGCGCAGCTACTCCTGGGGCAGAGTGAGAAACCAACAAGGCCTTCTGTGTCCCCCTGATTGAAGGCAAGTGGTTATCTGTGTGAAATGAACATTAAAACTAAAAGCTTGTCAGTATCCTGTGCGTGGGCTGCCTGCCCAACCTCAGGAACACAAAATGACAGGAGAAATGGGCAAGAGACAGAGATTTAATTGAATAAAAACTCCAGGCTGTGACAGGGGTGGGAAGACACAAAGCAGTAATTAACAACATAATTTTTAAATGATGATACAATTAATTAACATCTTGGGTAAGCGCAGAGGGGGAGGGGACAGCCCAGAAACACTGCTAAATAAAGGAGAAGGGAACTTTGTGTTTTTTAAATCAACATCTGTGTGCAAACGGCCCTGGTTATCGCAACTTCAGCAAAGCCCACAACTACCACCCAGGAGGATTCTCATGCCAGAGGAAGCAGAGGACAAATGAATCACTTTGAATTTCGGCGTATTCTGAAACTTGTATTTCAATTTACTCTCATCTGCAAGGGAGAGATACTGGGCTAGATGATGAAGCTGGCAGCTCTTTAGGTCTCATTCATGCTTCAGGTCGAGGACTGGCCTCTCCTGATGGCGCTGGTGTGTGTGTGTGTGTGTGTGTGTGTGTGTGTGTGTGGTGGTGGGGGGTCCAGGAGCCTTCCTGGGTGGGTTCCCATGCCTGTAGGAATTTACCTAGCCTGCTGGAGCCATAGTAGTAGTTGTTGGTTGGGGTGCTGTGGGATTGGCCATAATCTTTTCAGGAAATGATCTGAAACTGTTGGAATGTTTCCTTGTGGGAGAAAGCTACCTGGATATACAATCTCTCAGATGAACAATGCAATCCCACAATTCACACTGATCACACTCCCTCCTCCAGAAGGTTAGAATGGGCCATCCTCTCCTGCCTAAGGGTTTATAGATGGCAGCTGGACATGCATTTTGAGCTCAATTCTGGGAGGAGCCTCTCACACTATTTCTGGGCTCCTTGTAACCCAGGGAACTCAACTGTCCCCTTCATAGTTGCAAGACCTGCTGCATCTGCTCAATGATTAAGGTGGCCATCTTGATGGGGTCAGTCTAGAGTCAAGAAACACAATGAAGTTTGTCACCTGCTAGGAGTCTGGTCACAGAAGACCTTGCACATTAGTTCTTGGCCTAAAGCTTGACACAGAGTAGAGTTTGGATTTATCTACTTCTAGGTTGGAAACTTCTTTTGCCATGATATCTTGTTAGCCCATCTGGTCACTTTTAGGGCTAGCAGACATTAGCTAAAGTTATATTGGCAGAGAAACCTGGTAACTTGGCTTAAAATGAGGGTTACTTTCTTAAGTTGCTCCTCTTGTGGCATGTGACATATAGAAGAAGAAGAGACAAAGTGTGTGAATAGTTTTGATGTTCTTAACCTTCCATGGTTGGAAGATGGGGTTTGTTTCCTGACTTGCTTCTTGAATGTGTGGGACATTCTCGCAGCTCTGGAAGTTGGAACTGTGTAGTCACAACGTGAAGTGGAAACCCTCCTCCGTGTGCTTCCCAGGACCATACAGACAGAGATCAAGCAAATCAGCCTAGTTATAGGGGTTGGTGTAAAGGCCACTACTAACACAACAGGAATGTGTCGTTACAATACAGATTAGTTCAAACATTTTTTTTTCTCTAAACTGAATTTGGCCTAAGGTAGAGATCTAAAGGAAAAAACAAAAACAGACCCCTCACTATCACAAAAACAAACACTGAATTCTTCGTGATTGATAAGAACTAAATTTAAGATGAGTACTGTCCCAGAGTCCGTGGGGGTTGAAATAGGTTCAGGCTGACTGGATTTCAACCAAGAAGCTCCTCTTCCCAGAAAGAGGGACTTGAGCTGTGACTTGGACCTGGAAACTTCCCATCCAGAAAAGAATATTCTATCTAGGTTTTCTTTTGATCTCTTGAGGCATTGAAAACAGCTGCTTGACACTTCATGAAACTACAAAGCTATGTATAATGCAGAAATCATTCTGGAACATATGCGCCTGTCTTTCTTTACAACCAAGGTTATTTTCGAGAACAAAGATCCTGTTTTCAAACAAATGTGATCATTAACTGTGATGCATCAGAAGACATATGGCATGGTTAGTTTTTAGCAGAATCATTCCTAAAGAAAGTGACTAAGTTCCCGTGAGGAATCAAGATGGTTTCAGTTCAGGAGGAAAGCCAATAAGGAAGGCAAGCGAGAAGCCCCTGCACATCAGCAGAAGTTCACAAACACCGCAGAGGTCCTGTAATTTCAACGTGGGATCAGGAGCCCGAAACTTGGTTTTAAGTCACACCAGCGAAGAACTTCAAAGAGTAACACTTACTCTTGAATTGATTGGCACCTGCCTCCTTCTCCAAGGTGGCAGAGGTTGGGGGAGACACAAAAATCTTTAAAAACTCAATCTACCTCTCCTGCAAAGACCACTACTATTTTACATTGCATTTTACAGAACTGACTTCTGGGCTCTCCAACCTTTTTTTTTTTTTTTTTTCCCTCCCCTTATTGATTTTTGTTTTGTTTTGATTTTTGTTTTCTTCTTTTCTTGACAGCAGACCCCTACAAAGTGAAAACCACAAAAACATCACCTGGGAGACAGAAAAAGACTAAGACAGATCTGACCACACAAGTGTCTCGGCCTTGACCTACACACAGGAGCAGTTAAGACTCTGGAGCGGCGGAGGGCCACTGCGCACCGCGGTTGCACAACACTGCATTTAGACGGCTGAACAAGTGCGAAAAGAACGTTGCTGAGTCCCATTGGTGTGGCTCGGCCTCGCGGCTCATGGCGTCGGAGGTGGTTTTGGAGACGGGCATGAGCTCTCGCTGTCGAAGCTGGCAGCTCTGCCCTGCCACTGTGGGGAGGAGAAAAAGCGCCAGTTACTGATCGCCAAGGGAATTCACGTTGTAACTTCCAAAACTTAACTGGCCCATGCACTGAATTCACCTTCCCCAGCTTTTCAGTAAGCTTTCTGGAATTTTGCTGTCAGCCATGCAAAAACATAAGGAAAACAGCTTACAGCTTCTAGTTTGGAATACTTGATTAAGAAAAAAAAAAAAAGGAAAGGAAAAAGAAAAAAGACTACTGCAGAAGTAACTTCGGCTCTCTTTACAATGTAGAGTGTGTGTAGAGTGTGTGTGTGTGTGTGTGTGTGTGTGTGAGTGAGAATAAGGTGCTACCACTGGACCATTTCTGAGTGCTTCAGCCATTTTTCACACTGAAAATCAGATTATGTTAGCAGCGAAAGAGGCAGTCTGCAGAGTGTGGCATTACTGCCAAGAACCCACGATCATGAATTATTAGCAATTTGTCTGGGAGCTGTTAGTACAGCAAAAGAAAAAAGAAGAAAAAAGCCTGATATTGCTTCGGTCTTGGGCTCTCTTCTTTGGCCTTTTGTTTCCTACGAGCATTCACACCGGGCTTATGAAGCGGTAGGAGGTGTGAGGACAGGGACCCTTTCCCCTTTGGGCCCCTCTAAACCCTTTCTCCTCCCCAGCTCCCTGACTCCCGGATGGCCTCCTCTCAGCCTGGCTCTACCCTTCTGTGGAAGTGGGTGATGCAATGAGGTGTCATGGAGTGAAGGAGGGCTGAGGGAGAATGGACCTGGGCCTTGGGCCATTCAACCCTTCAGATGGAAAAGCCAGTCATAGCCGTAGCCATGTCTCCCAGGCAAGGATCGGACCCCATGAATATTCTTGACCTGTCTCGGGGTGGTGAAACTTCAGAGTGAGTCAGTGTCCCCTGCTCACTCGCCCTTTCGTGGGCTTAGGGGACAGAATACTCTCTTAATGCCTATGAGACCCGGCTCTAGGGAGGGATTTTAGTAAGTGGTCAAGATGGTCTTCTGAACCCCAAGGGCAGCCTTGAACCTCCTTCTTCTCATGAGCTTAGGGGGTCTCCATTGTGGAGTGACAGGGCTGAGTAGAGGTTATAACCATGCATTTGGGGACCTCTGGAGGTGACTGGTGGAGGATACAGTTCCCTACTCAACATGGCTGTCTCTAGGCAGAGCTGAGCCACGCCAGGAAGACTAAGTGGGAAACTCACAAAGCTGAGGGGAGACCAGACCTGAGGCACTACCTCCATGACCCCAGTCCTAGGGACAGTCTGCGTTGTTCTTCTCTGAGCCCTGTTCTGCATGGGTTCCTTAGTGCTCCCTTTACAGGCCAACCTGAAGGTCTTTACAACTAACCAAGCACCGGACAATCAGGTATCGCTGGCCACCATGACATGACCTAGACCTGAGCAATCTCAGCACGTCAGAATGGACACAGGCTTAGGAGATCTTCCAGGCTAACCCTTTTGTTCTTGCAAATAAGAGAACAAAGACACAGGTAGTGTCAGGAGGTAGACAGTTAGGGCAGAGCGAGGACCTGAAACCAGGTCTCCTCACTCCCAACTGGGTGCTCTTTCCCCTTCATCCTGCCTCTGTCTTAGCACGTGGCTGTACTAGGGGAAGGAGACACAAAATGTAATAAGAAACCTAACCTCCTTGGGTCCACACCAGGTACTTACTCCTAACTCCAGGTGGTAGTCTCTCTGCTTTGCAGCATCCACGTGAATGAAATCACAACCGAGGGTTTCCCTGGTGAGATATTTTAGATAAATAAATGCCTGGTTGTTGAGCCCACTGTGACTTCTGACTCAAGTGTTTCTTAACCAGAAAGTGACAGAAGACGACCACTAATGCTTTCATTTAGCAGACCTTCATTTTAGGAGTTGGATTTTTTTTTTTTCTTTTTTCCTGTTCCAACCTTTAATGTCGGTGAAAGGTACATTGTAATTACTGGCTTCTCCCCTGGGTGAGCTTGCTACTTAAACAATCTGATTGATAGGCCAGGTCAGAGGAGAAAACAGGAAATGGCTACTCAGAATACCTTTTCCCCCTTATATAACAGCCCAAAGAATAGTCACACAGAGCATAATTGTTTATCCAGAACAAATGAAGAAGGAACACTGGCTCTCCTGCTAGTCCCTGATTTCGCCTATGAAGATAAACAAAGGGAGGAGATGAGGCTCATGGACAATGGAAAGGTGAATGGTTCCCAGGCTTATGGAGATGGCTCTGAAATAGCACAGAACCTGTCCCCTCCAGGCGGGAAAGTTATTGTTCCAGGGGGAGGGTCTTTTGTTCTGAAAAGGATCACATTCCAGCAGAGATCTAAAATCTCTGGCAGATGATCTGAAATTGGCCTTCCTGATAAAGCACCTTGGAGAAAGTCACTGGTCAACCAGGCCCTGTGTGTGGTGACAACACACACACACACACACACAAACGTTGGCAGGAGTGCTGGGAGGGAAGGGGCTGGCGCTGCAGCTGGGGAAGGGCGCTCATTGTGGCTTAATGAATTTTTATTCATGAGAGATCCCAGCAGGGAAAAATACCTTTTCAGTTAATTTGTTTCCCCTCAACCTTATTTTAAGCACCAAACCAGCACGTAAGTATGGTGTCCTCTGTTCTCATTAATAAAAAAAAAAAAAAGTAAAAAGAAAAAAATGATCACAACACTTGAGGCTCTGCTGAGAAAGGTGCAAGATAAATATGGAGTGCTTACCGATACGATGCCATTTATCTTCCCGGGAGCTGGAGAAGATTTCTTTATGGATTATACAAATAGGAGACCTAAGTTTCAGGAACAAGGCTCTTGCTCAATGGCCAGAACAGAACCAAAAAGAAGGCAGAGTGGGAGCTCTCAAGGTGACTGAGAAGATGTATGTTCAAGCTCAAAGCTTCACGTGAACCCCAGAGGTTCACTTAATATCAGCCTGGTGGGGTTTAGATGCATTTTTACAAAGATATGTAAAACCGTGGGTGCTAAAAGCGTCAGTGAAAATTCTATACAAATACATACTATTGCTATCCTAAGTTGCCGAGATGAATGTCATTTTTTTGCTTCTTTATACAGAGAAATGATCAGCTGAGCAGAAAATGGTAGGATAGCGGGGGGGAGGGGCAGACTCAGGCGCACAGCGAGTGAGGTCAAGAAAAAAAAAAAAATGAACCCAAAGGATCTGAATCAATTTATTCTCTTTTCGTTTTCCATATACTGCTACTTGCCTCTTACTGTCTCATCAAATATTCATTTTCAAGGGCTTGATTCTACATTATCTTTCTTTCTTTTGTAGTCTGGACTAGTGAGTCAGAGTTCTCAAAGAAACAGAACTTGGATTCAATTATTTGACTTAATTAGGTTGTATTCATTGTTATTCGGGGGCCCAGTTCTGGCACCTGGGTGGTACCCTACACCCCTGCTCCAGCTGCTGCTCTGACCAGTTACTTCCTTTGCCAAGGGTAGACCCAGCCTGGTAAGCCTGATGGATTATGGGAATCACAGAGTGTGGAGGTGAGAAAGTCAGTCACAGTGCAACCTGTGGGCTCCTGGGCCCAGTGGGTCAACGTTTCCCTAAAAAGCAAAGATGGGGAAGGGGGTTAGCTGCAAGGGGTCTGCTCCAGAGGTGTGTTAGCTGCATTCCATGCCCTGCCCCTAAGCCACTCTAAACAGTTTAGTACGCTTATTCTATTCCTAAATATTTCCACAAGATGTGGGGGCGGGTTATCATGGCCACTTCCCGGGTTGAATCCACACTGCCCTTAGTGAGGGCCTAGATTGTCATCAGGTTGCCTAGGGTTCTGCCCAATAGCGCCCCCTGTGGCTGGTGGTGGGTACCTTACTCCCACTGCAGGGAGGCCCTCCTGGAAGAGAGGGGAGGGCTACCTTAGGGTAGCTGCAGACAGAGAGTCTGGCCTCATTAATGCTCCATAGCTGTGGGAAAATCAAGACAGAAACCCAAGGCCTCCACTGACAGGAACTTGGATCTATGCCTGAGTCCTTGATGCTGCCTTACAGGCCATAGGTCAGGAGCTTCACAAAGCACAGGCTACCTGGAGAGGTCAGTCAATGGGCCTGGCTCCTGGGAAGCCACCATCTCCCACGAGTTTCCTTGGGCCCAGTTCCCTCAGCTCCCAGTCTCTCCGGGCATACTTCCTACTGCTGTAAAGCAGGTGGAAATGATTTGTCCACCCTGAGAAGCAAAGGAAGCCGGCAGGTCCCCCGGGTTTTTCCACGCCTACCTTTTCTATATCAGCGTCGTGGGAGGGGGTGACTGTATTTAAGGTGAGTTTGCTTTTAAATTGAGGGAATCATAGGATGGAAGGGATAAAGCTTTAAAGTTTTCCAATTTTGTACAGCTCTCTGGACTTAGTAGGGTCGAAGCCTGTTAAGATGAGAGAATAAACTCCCGGCTTTCTTGGAGATACTGGAGTGTACGATATTAAAAAATGAGCTTCCAGACTGGCCTGGTCACCCCCATATCCCAAGCCAATTGGGAAAAAAAAGCAGGTCACCAGAGTGACAGATCAAAGGATCTTAAGTTGGTGGGGTCTGGTGGATGGAGATGGGGCATTACTCAAAGGGACATTTTCTTGGTAGCTGAGGCAGAGTGGCAGGCTACAGATGGTACAGCAAGTCATCAGGAGGGGCCAAGATGGAAGCCCAAGTCTCAGGACGCCCAGTCCACGGCTTTGATGGAATCCAGCTTCAGCCAGAAAGTGTGTGACACCTTGAGGCCACACTCCTGCCCCCCACAATGGTGAGAACCCACCTTCACGAGAGGAAGAAATCTGCTCTACGGCCACCTCTCCAGCCAGTCTGTGAAGACTGCCAAGTGACTGCCGGGCTGGAGCCCCAGGGAACTCACTGTTCCCACAGAGGTAGAACTTCTTGCCAAGTTCTGATCTCAACCCCTCGGGGCTCTCTCCTAAAGGACTCTCTTGGCCCACCAGCTTGGTGAAGGCTTTTTAGGCCTGGCACAGTGGCCTGCTGGGAAGTCTTCTTCAAAGTTTTTATTTTCCATTAAGAACTCACTGTTGCTTTCAAACGGCTGATGTCAGGGCTGTTTGCCAGGCAGCCTCCGCCTTCTTTCCCGGTCTAAAATGTGTTACGCACTGGGTGAGAAGCATGTGGCCCCCATGCCCCCTTCCCACCAAAGGCTGAGGGAGGCGCAGCAGCCAACTGCCATTCTCCAGCCCACACTGCCATGCAGCAAACATGCCAGGGACCAGGTGACCTCACCCACCTCTTTGAAGGATTTCTTTACTTCCACCAAGGAGTGCCAGTGTGCGATGGGCTTCCGTGGGTAGGCCAGCATCTCGTTCCAGTGGTCCCTGCCCAGACCTTCAGCATTGATCCCCACACGACAGACTCCTATGATCTCATTGTGACCCACTCTGCGGGAGAAGCATAGGTCCCAACATTGGCTATAAGACACGCTGTCAGAAAGGAAAGTCCCTCCAGGTGCCACTCGGCCCAGTGCATCAAATTCTGAAACGGATGCCTGGCGGGGCCTCGGGGTATCAGTGTCTGGGAGACTTTGCCTGACCTCCTCAGCTGAGCGTTGCACACGGAGAGATGAACAAAAGCTTATAAACTTGTTTGGAATCTCAGGACACAGTTGCAGGTGGCCCGACTCTGGAAACTGGGAGAGTTTGTCTCTTCCTTTATTTGACTTAACCAGCATCCTACAGCCTCTCTGGAGACATCTTGGAAATAAATCAACCTGCTCTGAGCATCATTTCTCCATGTCCCCAGGGGTGGGGTGTGATTGATTCACTCAGGAAGAACGTGAATCATCACTCAAGTCTGTTCATGAAGCACCTAGCATGCCTGAGAACTTGAGCTAAAAACCCAGGACAGAGGGTTTATTGCATGGTTTCTGCCTCCAGCTAAAGTAACATCTGGACAGAAGGGATCATGGGGGGCTGGAGTAGTTGGAAAGTGTTTTTGAGCCAGTCTTGATGGGAAAGCAGGAGAAACAGTAGAGGAGAAATAAATTCAACGAAGGGGAGGTCAGGTGGGATGGATATGCTGGGTCAAGATTATGGACAACAGGAGCCATTGATGGATCTTGAAAAGGGCAGGACCAGGAAGAAAGTGTCCAGGAAGGTGTGTCCTTAGTCTGTTTGTTGGATCGGGGAAGGGAGGAATGGAGGTTGAATAGCTGCTATCCTGGAGTGAGAGTGGTAGCAGTCACAGATGTGGAGAGGACAGAAAGGTATTCTAAAGGACACATGGTAGGTAGGACTTGGTGCCAGATGGACCAATAAGAATGGTGAATTCAGGGGATGCTGACTGGTAAAGTTGCCTCATCAATGGAAACAGAGCAGCTGGGAGAGGAGGCTGGAGACTTTTGCTAAGGGGGAGTCTGCACTCTTTCTCAAATTCCTGTGCCCTTCGTAGGTGGAGCCAGAGTGGAAGCCAATGAGCATCTGAGATCTGAACCACAGGTCCAAGGTCAAGGAGCCCTATGCTGCCTTGGAGTGGGGGCGAGGGGGCAGGGGATCGTGTCCCTCTGGGACTGGAACCTACCGATCGTAATCCATCACTGAGATGAGCAGGCTGACTTGATCCATGTTTTCTGGGGGAATGTCAAAGATGATGGCCTCATTGTAGACAGGATTGAGAGTGTTCTTCTTTATGGTTGTTTTCTTCTTCTTCAGCCTCCGCCCATCACAAAGCAGGGACACTTTGACGTAGGGATCTGTGCCAATGGGGGCAGTGCAAAGGGAAGGGAATGTGTTCAACAGATGTCCTCAAACATCATTTGCAGCAGAGGCACTAGACCTGCTGCTGCTCCTCAGATGGTATCGGTAGGTTGTTGAAATAATTAAACCACCTTGTATTTATGTAGTGCACCTGTCTCTGAGGAGGCTCTGTGCTTAATAAACAGAATCTTTAGCTACCTGGGTATTCATGGGAGACTGCCTAATGGGCTTTCACTAATAGGGAAGCCAGCCCCAATTCAGACAGGACACTTGCCCAGGGGTGTGCAGTTCCTAGCCCTGAATCTCAGTCCCACAATGGCTGGCTGGCTCAAAAGGCTGTTGAAGCTGACAAAAGCACTGTTTCTTTCACCTATATGGAGTCTATGGAGTGTGTGTTTGTGTGTGTGTGTCTCTCTCTCTCTCTTCTCTTTGCCAACATTATTAACCAAAGGATAAAGAGGGTAAAAATAGAACTCAAAGATGGCCAAGAAAGAGCCACATGTCAGAGTGCAATGAACATCGACAATCGCCATGCCTCTCACGTCCTCCCCACCTGACAACATGATTTTGGGTCCCAGGGTCCCAATAATCTCATTGCCATTGGGCATCAAGAAGGAGGAAGTGGCCCTGCTTTCTGCTTCCCTGGAAGCCATTTCCTGCCAACTTCTGAACAGTAGAAGGGGAGGGAGCTTTGGCCAGGGGAGGGAGTGAGGTGGTCTCCTGAGACTCAGGGCAGCTGGTTGACATTTCATTTCTCAGTGGGATCTTGGATGCTCTCCATCCTGCAAAGAGACGTCTTTTTTTACTAAACTTCCATGTGCCTCCTGATCCTGTCTCTTTGTTCGTTTTCTGAATAGGTATTTCATGGTCATCACTCTACCCTGAAATTTTCTACTCATCCAAATGAAGTGACACCTATTGTGTCTCATAGCACAGGTGTCTTGGTCACCGTCATAATTAGTATTTATGTTGCACAGCTCACGAAACAAGAGGGTGACTCACAGGTAATAATAGCTGTTGAGATGCTGATGTGCCAAGACACCCTTTATGCCCAGCAGCCAGGGCTCATGTGAATCTGTCAGGAGGTGCTAGTCAAGGCAGCCGCTCCCTGGCTCTGTGATTCAGAGATGCACGGTTCTATCTCCTGGGCAGCCAAGACCCACTCGGCCCTCAGGCTCCCTGGCTTCATTCAGGGGCAGATGAGGTGCCTACCCATGGTGAAGACTAGAGAAACCGCAGCACCCGACCAGAAGCTCTAAGCCTTAATGTTATTCTGTAGACATGTAAATAAGCTGCTGACTAACCAACGTGACAGTGGCAGCTGTGCCTTAACCACGGGGACACTTAAGTTTATGGAGGAACTGGGGAGACCATGAGGAATTCAATCAACCTGCTGTCTCTGAGTACACATTTGCAAGGGCCCCCTCTCAGAGGGATTTTTCAGTAAACAGGGAGGAGAGGAATGAACCCACAGGAGACAGCATTCTGGCTCACGGGCTCCATTCTCCATGGACATGCCCCAGGACACTGCTCAGGTCCTAGCAGACAGGTGAGAAGAGCTGGCCCTGAGACCTGAACGTCTTCAGGAAGCGCAGAGCTTTAGAAAGTGTCTTCAGGCATGAGTTTGCCCTTTCCTCTGTTGTACCTGATTTCATATACTCCCACTCAAGAGCAAATGTTCATGTCACGAGGCTTGGAAAAAATATAGGCAGAGCTACTTGTCCCATGGGCCGCTGGGCCCATGCCTCAGCACCCCTCCCCAACTCTGCTCATCCCTACAAGGCATATCCAATTTATAATTCAGTGAACATATTTCCTCGCAGGAACCAACACTCTCACAAGGCTGAGCGGAGATGACTGTTCCCCAGGGATCTCCCAGACAAAAGTTTATGGTGTCTAGTGGAATGCTGGCCTCTGGTGATATGTGAGGCCTGTCCCTCTCTGCAGCGGATTGAGGGGGCACAAAGACCAGCAGTGCATTTCAACCTCCTTGTCACAGAAGCTACCAGAATCCAGTATCTGGAATGTGCTGGGCACTCTGCTAAGAGTTGTATACCTATCAGGTTCCTTTAAACTTCATATCAACCCTATGAAATATTTATCATCAAATCTCCATTTCATCAATAGGAAAAGTGAGGCTTAGGGGGATGAAGGAAATGGCTTCAGAATTGAAGCCAGGTCTGATTTCAAAGCTCTCACATTTTTGACCCCTAGATTCTAAGCGGCGCAGACCAGCTGTGGCACGGATGAGAGGGTTGACTCTCTTCCCCAACCGTTTGCAGCATGCTGGTCCTTCTTCATTATTTTGTACAGTTTTAATTGCTATGGTCCTAGCAGAAGGGTTTAGAGAATTGATTCAGGGATTTTAGATCAAGAAAAACAGAAAGATCCTTGGTTTTAGAGGTCAATGCCATGTATGTCTGGAACAGGCAATTAATAAACTCCATTCACTCCCCAGATCAGTCCAACATCAAACTGATGTTGGATCGGCTGAAGGCAACGTCAAACTCATCCTTGAAAACAGGAAATCTAGTCTGAGAGGCCCCTGGCACCCACACATGCCCAGTGCCACCCTCGTTCGCTCGTTCATTCACTAATCTGTATTTAATGAATGTTTCCTATGTTCCACAAACTTACTTACATGGGTGAACAAAATAGACATCTCTGAGGCAAAGAGGACCCCTACCTTTTCAGAATCCAGCTGAGATTTAATACCAGATTTCAAAACCCAGTAGAGAAGAGGGATAATTGTGAGAGGGATGTTAGAACTTGGCATAAAAATACCTCTCGCCCCAAACCCTCTGATCCGGAACAGTCTTTGTGATTACCCATGGCTTTACTATGGGCCCTCCCTCTCTCTCTCTCTTGCACATCACTTTAATTATACCAGAGAAGATAGTGTGAGGACCAGGACAGCAAAATCCTATTTCCCTCCGGAGCCCCAAGAGTCCTTAGTGAATTTCTGTCCCCAGCACACACTTATTTCGGTATTAAAATGAAATCGACATTGGCTGTATTTTGAGGGAAGCTGACTTACTGCTGCCTGAGAATTTTCTGCATGTCAGCAAAGGTTCCCTAAGCTCTTCACTGTGTCCTGATGTGTGTCAGCAGCTTTGGTGGATAGAGGAGGTTGGGGGGATGGGGTCTCCTTGGGGGGCTTTTGGCCTGGTGAAGGGTACCACAGAGACAATTGGAGGCTGAAGCAGAGTCTCCCCAGAGGTTCAAAGGTGCAGTAAATAAACCGGGTGCAGTGGCATATGCCCCTAATCCCAGGTACATGGGGAGGCTGAGGCAAGAGGATCATAAATTAGAGGCCAGTCTCAGCAACTTAGAGAGACCCTGTTTCAATATAAAAAATAAAAAGGGCTGGGGATGCAGCTCAGTGGTAGAAAGCAACTGGGCTCAATTGCCAGTAAGAGAGACGGAAGAGGAGGTGTAGTAAATAAATGCAGGTTATACTGAATTAATATTTCCTGACCACTCTTTCCTAAAACCACAGTTTCCTAGGCCTGATAGCTCATCTTCTTCCACCTTCACGAGGTTGCTCTTTGCCCCAGGTATTTTCAGCAGGACCTTCTCCCCTGTATGGCAAATGTGGTTATACCTAGGAGTCTTCTGGAGAATAAGTAATCAACAAATACAAAGGAAAACTTTTCCATACATTCCCAGCCAAGTTCAGAGTTGTCTCCTGAGTGGTTTTACACTCTTAATTGGAATCATTAGAAGGGCCTCTTGGAGAGGTCTAGGGAAACAAACTGAGACGTTCCCCCCATTTGCTGTCCTAAATGTCCAGAACATTCTACAAACCATTGAGCTTGAGCTGTTGTTTGGGAGGCTTTATCTCTCTTACTCCTGGGGGCAATTCGAGCTGATGGAGAAGGAGGTTCCCAGGCCTCAAGCTGCTTCTTCGTTATCTCCAAGTGCAAATACCTTCTACGACCACCTGTAGAATTAATTCTACACTTGTGGAATCATGGAGGATCAAGCCATGTCCAGCCTGCAGGTCTCTGCAGTTGTTTCAAACAAGCCTCTCCTGCGTTGCTGGCATGGCACTGTATTTCTATTCTGCTGGAGCTCAGCTCCCTTGGTGTTGAGGCTGAGGCTGGGAGCCCTGCAGGAAAAGCTCAGATAAAAATGTGCTTTGCTTTTCAGTGGATTTGCTCCTTTGACTCAGTACACAGGGCTGCTGCCCTAGGCCTGTGTGGGCCTGCAAACATTTGCACAAACTTGACAAAACCCTTCTTGAAGTCCTGGGGCCTCATATAAACTGTGAAGATTGTCTTTACTTTGTCTCCTATATATTTCCTTCGGATTCTCTCTCCTTCCTCTAAGAGAGAGAATGGTGGTAATAGCTCGTCTCTACTGAGTGCTCATGATGTGTCAGGCACAAGGCTAAACGTTCACGTGGATTAACTCGCTTTTCAGATTAGGAAACTGCAATAATTTGGATCTTGAATGGCCCTTAAAGGCCAATTTGTTGATGGCTTGGTCCTCAGCCTATAGCACTAACAGGAGGTAGTGGAGACCTTCAGGAGGTAGGGGCTGGTGGAGGGAAGTTGGGTTATTGGGGCCATGCCCTTGAAGGGATATTAAGACCCTGGCCCCTCTTCTTCCTCTCTCTTTGCTTCTATGAGGTGAACAGGCCTCTGCCTTGTGCTCCCACCATGAGGTCCCATGCTGCCACAGACCAAAAAAATAGGGCCCAGAGAACAAGGATTGAAACCTCTGGAACTGTGAGCCCAAATCAATCTTTTATTTATGAATTATTTTCAATGCTGAGGATTGAATCCAAGATCCTGCACATGTTAAGCAGAGGCTCCATCACTCAGGTACCCCTAGCCCCACCTTCCCTCCTTTAAGTTGATTTTTTTCTCAGGTATTTTGTCACAGTGAAGGAAAACTAACACAGAAACCACAGCCTTTACACAGAAAAGAAGGGACAGAAGTGGATGCAGGTCTTTGCCTCCTGAGCTGGTGCTCCTAGTCTAAGAATAGCACAGGTCTTGCTCTTTCTTCCTGAACGCTCAACCAAATCTTAATGTCTGGATTTGGGGAGGTTGCATGGTAGGCCACATGAGTAAGAGAGGTACCTGAATAGCCTGTGATGTCCATCGCCTTGAGGTTGCGACATTTGATCACCGTGAGGGTTAGCCTGCCAGCCGTGGGCAGGTAGCAGAGGGAGAACATGATCTCTCCCAAGTCCACGCTTTCCTGCAAAGAAGCAGACAAGAAGGCAGGTGAGAGGCACACATGGGCTTTCTCCCTGTGCAGGGGCCATGGGGCACTCTGGGGCCCAGGAGAAAACTCTTGGAGTCACAGGGCCATGTGCTCAAGACCCAAGGGACTAGCCTCCATGCTAGGAGTAACTGGGTACAAAATAATAATATTGCTCTTTCAATAGAATTTGCCCCCTTCAATATTATTTCTCACTTCTTTTAAAATTTTGAGGCAGGGTCTTCCTAAGTTTCTGAGGCTGGCTTCAAACTTGCTATTCTCCTGTCTCAGTCTCCTGATTAGCTGGGATGAGAGGCAGGTGTCAACATGTGCCCAGCTTCTCTCTGGCTTTTGATCAGATTCTGGTCCCAGTCCTTCCCATTCTGCTTTGGTCTGACTTGCCTTGTGGGCACCCCTTGACTGTAGCCGCCCTGGATGGTCCATTCTAGTTCTCCAGCTCACCCTTTCCCATCTCTGATCCCCTTGACTTCATGCCCATCCAGGGTCGAGGCTAGTGGCTGTGGTAGTGTCCTGGATGGGATCAAGCTCTAGCCATCGGGTGGCTCCTCTCCTAGCAGATCTGCAATTCTTTTCTGCCTCTGCTCCTCAGCTTGGTCATTCTTTGCCAATCCCCAACTTTCCGGAAACATACCCAGCTCTCTAACTTCAAGTCTTAGTGTGGACTTAAAAGGAACTGACACCCTGCTTGGGACATGCTGCCAACCAAGGAGATGTACCCTTGTCATCCCGGGCTTGACCTTTTTCCTTAAATGTGATCATCCTTCAAAAATAAACCCAGCAAGGAACACACACTCCGCTGCTTCTCCTGTCCCAAGAATCATCATGGCTGGGGATCCCTGGAAGTTTCTGAGAAAACAGAACTCCCCTCCCTAGAAGTTTTAATATCTTCCTAGAACGACGGCAAGCATGTCCATCTGTTGTATTAGATAGCACTCTGACAGACTGCTTCCTTTTCCTGTTCCCCATTTACTGAAATGGGGTAAAGTTGACTTGGAACTGCAAGCTACAGAGATGTTTGCTCCCATAGGGCTCCCAGAACTAGGTTTGAAGAAGTGGAGCTCAGGGTTTGTGTTTATTCATACATTCATTCAACAATATTTATTAAGCACCTACTATGTGTTAGGTCTTGACCTGAGTGCTGGGAATACAGGAGAGAACAAAAGAGACAAAAAAAATCCCTGCCTTTGTGGAGCTTGAATTTTATTAGGGCCAAGGACAATTTTAAAAAGTAAATAAATAAGTTAGATAATCAAAAGTATCAAGGAAAAAAAATGTAAGGCAGAGAAGAGGATATGAAATGACCAGGTTGGGATTACAGTTGTAATTTTAGCCAGGGAAGGCCTTCCTGAGGAGGTGACTTCTGAGCAGGAGAGAAGTTGGGTGGTTTTGTCCATTCCCCTCTCAAAGGACCACCCTCTATTGGAGACTGTTGGAGTTCCCACCAGCCTGGAGAATTAGCCAAGACTCCCCCTACCCAACCCCTTCCAGGGCATGTGATCCCAAAGTTCCCCTCTAGGTGGCGCTGGCACCCACCCTTCCCTAACCCCACACTTGCCTTTTGTCCACCTATCCTCCTGCCCAAATTCCAGGCATAGTGACAGAAGGTGACTACCCCCAGTTCCCCAGGAGGCGGGTCAGACTGGAGCCAGAGTAGGGATACCCCAGCAGGGCCAGTCACCTGCGCCAGCACACATGCCCCTGACCTCCAGAGAGCCAGTGATCCAAGACCACCACCTATGCAGCTTGTCTATGATGCTTTTCCACCTTTGAGGTTCACAGTAGCTCTGGGAGGCAGGGATTGTTGCCATTACATCCTGCATTTACTCAGGTTGAAAAGCCTTGCCTGGCTAGCTGAGCCCCATCTCTTGCGAGAGCGCTCCTCACACTCCACCATGAGCAGAGCCCCTGACAGCTCACTAGGGTGCATCTCAAGGTAACCTTGAGATGTCCCTTTGACCACGCAGCACTCTTTTTTTGTTATTGTTGGATGATCCATTCATGTTTGCTGAATGCCAAAGGTACGGTGCTTTGTGGAGAGTATATATTCCTCCCCACTCCCCACCCCGCCCTTAACTCATGTAATTTAGGGGTGTGTAGCCAGTTCAGGGAAAGTGCTAGGACCCCCATATTCCTCAGGTGCGTCTCCTGTCTCCCTAGTCTCTTTGTTAATGGAGGGAAACACAGAAGAATTCCCCAATGTTGTGGGAACGTGGTCAGATCTCCTGTGGCAGGGATGGTGCATCTGACTGAATGGTCCATCTCTGACAGAGAAACAAGGTACAAAGAGAAGCCCAACTCCCTTTATTTCCCTTTTAAGTTCCCCGAGGTTTGAGCCTGGCCAAAGTCACATAAGCCCTTTCAGACTCGCTAAGCCAGTAATGGACTGTCCACTGAGCACATGCCAGGTACTCTACAAAGTTCTTTGCTAAATTCTCTCTGTGAGTCTTAGCATAGCCCTATGAGGCAGGTATCTTTATTATCCCCATTGCATGAGGGAGAAAATGAATGTTTGGTGAAGTTAAGGGACTCACCCAAGGTTGCATGGCCAGTGAGTGCTCTGGTGCCAGACTTTCTTGTGTCAATGCCACTGCTCATATGCCCTCAGTGGCTCCCTTATTTGGCTTCTGAATCAAGGCTCATCCTCTTCGCTTGCATTTGGGGCTCTCAACAGTTGGGCTCTATCTTACCTCCTCACCTGATTCTCTCTCCTCCCTCTCTGCCAGCTCTCTGCTCCACATGGTTGGTGTATCTTTGGTTACTTTTGCCAGAATGCCTCTCTCTCTCCTCTTTGCTTGGACAATCTATGCCTGCTATGGGACCCAGGGTTGTTTACCCCCAGGGCCCCTGCCTCAGGGTGCAGCTTGCATTGAGCATCTCCCCCCACATCCTGCAGTGTTTTCTGCCCCAAAGAGCTCACAGGAACCACCAAGTCACCTTTGACCTGCATCTGTGCCCCCCACCCACAGCATATAATGATGAGAGGCCCTTTTGGGACAAGATTCTTGCCTTACTCTTTTTTTAAGTATTTTGTTTTTAGTTGTAGATGGACACAATACCATCATTTATTTATTTATTTGTATGTGGGGCTGAGGATCCAACCCAGTGCCTCACATGTGCTAGGCAAGCACTCCACCACTGAGCCACAGCCCCTAGTCCCCTCACTCTGACTTTGGCTTCAGAGGTACCCAACGGCACACAAGAGTGGCTACATATTTGCCTGCAGGAAGGGAGGATTCCATTTTAGCTAAAAGATCCCTGGCAAGAATAGTTCTGTCTATCAGTGCTACTATCAAGTTAGGGCCCTGAGAAGAATTCTGGAAGCTGCTACAGCCCCTCTGAGAGGGAGTAAATAGGCTACTGTCACCATGTCCCCACCACCGCCATCCTACAGAAGCTAAGTTGTACTTTCACAGCCTGTCTCCACTGGGGAGTTTGAGTTAGTTTGTTTGTGGACCTTCAGGGTAAATGGAACCTTCTGGGGCTCTAGGAATTGCTCTCAAGGCTGGCTCCTTCCAGGAGCTTGGGCTTACAGACACTCTTTTTGCAGGGCTTTCCTTCCTTCTAGGACCATGGCACCTGAGGGACATGTGGGTACTGAGTCTGTGTACACTGTGGAGCCCCCCTGCATCCAACAGTGACTTCCACCTTCCATCTGTGGGCCCATACAAGCTAAGGGACAGATCTAGGATCCTACTGGGACATGGAGGCAGAGAGGAAATGGGACCAGGACCCTTGAAGCCCAGTCTTGGGGCTTCTGCTTTAGATGAACTGGCCTTATCAGGCCTGAGGGCGAGTTGGCTGTTCTTGACTCAGTAGATTGAAGAGGGACTGTTCCCCTGAACAAGCAGGCAGCAGAGGACTGGGTTATTTGATAAAGGAAAATAAATAGGTTAATTTTGAGTAAATAGAGAGACGGGAGCTAAGCAAACAGAGATAGTCAGCATCTCCTGGTGGCCACCCTCCTTCTCTGGCAAGCTGAGCCCAGCTCAACCCAAATGGCTGCCCTCACCTGACCCTCTCTCTGCCCCATTCTGTCTCAGGGGGTTTCAGCCCTAGATTCCACATACCTTACCAGACTTCTAATCCACATTAGGAATGTTTGAGACCTTGGACTTTAATAAAACCAGGGGTGACCAGGGGCAGCAGAACAGCCAACACCTTATTGCTTTCATCTCTACCTGCTGTCGGAGAGGCCGCCTTAGGGCCCCTGGCTGGTAATGAGCTCCCCGGTGCAGGAGAGGTCACTGTAGTCCAGAAAGCTGCAGAAACCAGCTTGGCCCTCCTAACTCCTCACCTAGGGGCTGATGAAGGGGATCTGAGCTCCACAGCAGCTGGCCTCAAGTCTTGACTAGTGCTTGGAGAGGGTGGGTCTGCTGCCAGGGGAGGGAAAACCAGGAGACATCTGTCCTCAAGGGCAGCCTGTCTGCCTGACATCCTTGCCTATAATAGTGGCATGCTCCTGAGCAGTGCCCAGGGTGCCTGCGCAGAGAGATTCTGAAGGGTCCACTGACTGCAGCACTGTTCTTGATGGTACCAGAGCTGCCCACCTGTCCAGCTGTTACAGATTTTTCTTCTTGATGCACTTACATAGCCCTAGGCATGAGGGGCGGGGATTCTATCTGTGGGCTGGCTGCCCAGGAAAAGCAGTGAGCCACAAGTCAAGAGAGCCTGACTTTTAGTCTCTCTGCCGCCAATTAGCCATGAGACCTTGACCAAGTCATTTCACATCTTTGAGCTTTAATCTATGAAACAAAGGGGTTGTACTAGATGATTTTCTGGCAACCGTGAGGACTGAGGATGCAAACTGGAAAATCCATCATTAACCACCATCAACTGAGACAGCCAATGGTGCTCAACTGGTGTCCGTGGCCCTCCTCAAGGCATCTAGAAATTTCATTTTGAAATCCAAATGCTCTCATTCCTTCAGTCCCTGGATGCCCTACTGTTCTCCAGGGCGAGCCACGCTTCTTCCTAAAGAGGCGATGAGTGGTATCAATGCCCCCAAGTCTGCCCTGGGAATCCAGGCTGAGCAAAGCAAGAACAGTGCTTCCCCATCTCTTAGAGAACACTTCTAGTCTCTTAATCATTAAGCAACTTGTCTGAGTCTCTCATCATCAGCAGAGGAGCATCCACTACACTTTCAGAAAAGTCACAGGAGACCTAAAAATGATCTTGGAAGCACTGGGCAGGAAGTGCTGTTAAGTTACTTTGGGGCAGGGGGGCCGGAAGAGAAATGGGTGGAAGCCAATTTGGCTCTGATGAGCACAGAAACATCCAGTATGCAACCCCTCTGTGGAGGCTCTAGTCTCGGTGCTGGGGTACTGAGATGATTCAGCATGGAGGCCAGACACTCAGGGCCAGGGAATCAGCCCCCACAGCAACACCCCTCTCTGCATAAGATCCAGTCCTACCTTTTACATTAATTTGAGGGTTATATGATGGATGCTTGTGTTTGTAATTATTAGAGCCTTTTGAGGGTGGGGTTGGGATCCTATTCTATGCATCATTTTACTTCTCATGTCTAACTCAGTGCCTGATGCATGGGAAGTGATGGGTGAATATGGATTTGGGGTCAGGCCTAGATCCAATTTCCAGCTGTGACTCCTATGAGCAGGGTGACCTACTGAACCTTTCATTGCCTTAGTTTCCTAACCTGCAAAATGGGAATAATCTAGGACCTTCCTCTTAGGGTTGTTGCAAAGATTAAATGAAATAATTTGTGCAACGTGTTTGGCATAGAGTAAGCACTGAGAATGTATCAGCTGCTGTTATGATCATTATTACTGTTATAAGGAACTTGTGGTCATGGGGTAAGGCAGGGGAGAGAAAGGCATAGATGTAAGAATTACTGTTTGGTTTGATCAGTATAATAATAGAGGTGTGGGCCAGATGTGGACGAAGAGAGGAACGAACAATAAACTCTGCCAGGGGAATCAGGGTAGGCTGCTCAGAGCCCTGACAGGTGACAGGATCTAGACGGGTGAGTGAAAGGAGCTTTTTTAGCAGAGAAAAGCGAGCCAGGGCATTTCCAGCAGAGAGATCAGCAGTGTATACAGACCCAGAAGGGGTGTGGAGTGTTCAGGAGCGTGCCAGGCTCCATGTGCACAGAAGGCAGGGTGGGGGATGGGATGGGGACAGATGAGGCTGGGAACAGGGGCAGGGCCTTGTGGCCCTTACTTAGGTGTTTTTCCTTCCTTCTGCAGGTGATGGGAGACTGTCTCCACTCTCCATTTCCCACTCAGCCCACACTGTGGCCTTCCATCCAGTCCCTGACGCCAGAGACCACGAGGGTGCGCATCACTCATTCCCTATGCATCAACTGACTGTGAGTCTGGAGAGGTGGGCCTGATAAGGAGACCGAGTCCCTGCCCTCCAGGAGCTGGTATTTTGGGGGGAGGGAGACAAAAATAAGGAAAGCGAGACAGTCTCCAAGGGAACCAGTGAGGGTCACAAACCAGGCGAAGGGCCACTTTAGCAGAGTGGTTTCGAAAAATCAGGAGGACACGGCGGCCAAGAGTAGAAGGGACAGTGGTGGGTAGAGGGGCCAGCAAGGAGCGCTAGGGCCTGGCACCCGTGTGGAAGGGGAGGTGGCTTGGTCCTGGCTACAGTGAAGAATGAGGACCAGGGAGAGATAAGAAGGGGGAGGACAAGGGAAGTCTTGAAGGCCTCTGGCTCTCATTCCCTGTGAGAAGCAGAGCCCTCTCGGGTGTAGAAGCGGTTTAGAGACTTAAGTAGGATTGGAAGGAGCGGATGGCAGAGGGAAGAGTGGAAGGGTCCTCAAGTTCTCGTGCTCTGCGGCCCCCACATCCAGTCACCTACCGAGCTGTGCACTCTCCCTTCTAGGTGGCCCTGGGCCCTCCCTCTCCCTCCCCACTGAGCTGCCTTAGCTCTGACCTCTACCCTCTCTCTCCTGACCGCTGCTGTTTCTAACTCTGCCCTTCCCCTCCCATCCAGCCTGCCTGCTGGCGTCAGGAGGTTGCTCTCCTGCTCAAAATTCTTCCATGGCTCCCCATTTCACTCTTGTTTTGGAGTTGGACAACCTGGTCTTCCGATGAAGTGTCACCCCCAGAGCCCAAATGTATATAATGATGAAAAGTGGCTCCGAGAAAGGGCACCCCGAGCTCCTGCGTCAATCCCTCAGCCTATTTCCTTGGAGCTTCTAGCACTTGGCCTGAAAACCACGGACCCACTGAGTCAAAGGGCAGTCGAGCTTCTTCATGAGTCAGCCCTGGCCTTCCACCACTCTACCCCAGGTGCCATGACAACCATTCACAATCACTGAGTGCTTCCTAGGTGCCATGGGTTCTCAGTGTTTTTACACGTTAAGGCATACATATATACATATATATATATATATATATAATCTTCACAAAACCTCATGAGATGGTTACTAGGAGCCTCTCCACTTTTTACACAGAGACACTTTTGACACAAAGAGGTGACACAACTGGCCCCAAGATGCGAAGCTCCTGAAGGGCAGAGCTGAGCTGTGAAGCCAGGCTCGGGAGTCCCCACTTTTAGTCTGTACCCCATCCTGCCTCTGAGTCCCTCTCCCCAAACTCTAAGAGGTCATTCTCCCCTCCACGCTCCTCCCTGCTCTTCCCACTGCCTGAAATCACCTCTCCATGCCCCAGACTATGCTGGACAACGACACTGTCCTTTCTAGGCCGCTGTCCTGTTGCCTCTTGGTAGGTCACCTCCCCTGACTCCCTGCCCTCATTTGGAGGTGTGCTCCCTTTGCCCTTGGGTTGGACAGTTCTGGGGACAAGTGTGATCACACTCAAATACAAAGACAGGACGTATTGAGAAAATCAGCAGGATCTGGCGACCTGCTGTGGAGGGGAGCAGAGACTGACACTCAGCCCGCCCCTCGGGCCCTGCACCCCCGAGGCTGGATTCGTTTTCTTCTGGGAGAGGGGAGCCTTGGAGGTGGGTGCTCCTTCCCTGCTGTGAGCACAGGGCCTGGGTGACTGTGGATTGGTTCCCTGAACCTCCTCAGGCCTGGGCTTCCAGAGATCCAGCAGGATGCTGGGGGTGGCTGGGGTGGAAGGGCGGGATGTGTCTGTTGTGTGGTTCTGGCTTGGGGCTCCTGCAGGGCTGGGGCCGCCTGTGTTTCTTCTGAGTTCCACGCCTTCTTTTTCTCTCAAGTGATTTTCTGCCCTAAAGGCCTCGGTGCATCGTGAATAAATGATGAACCAGAACTGAGGTGTCTTAAACAAACTCACACACCCAGCTGTGGCCAGCAGTGTGGCTACGGACAGCTTAGGACCTACCCTGGAGGAGAAGGGCCCTCCAGTCCATGGGGAGCAGAGGAGTGGGGGAGGAGGGGGAGATCCTCCAGGCTGTGCTGGATCCTGGGGGACCCCTAGAGAGACTAAAGCCCATCAGCAGGAGGCACATTTCTCTGTATCTGAGCATCTTTGGGGACCCGGATGGCTTTATTTGGGAGACTTCCTCCGCCCCTCCTCTGTGAACCTGCCCTGGAAAAGAGGTTTAGTCTTTCACATGCACCATTACTTTTGGGCAAATATCCATGAGTCAGAACCACGCTGGCGGTTGGCTAATGACTTCTAAGAACGTGGGTGGAGAGGGACACCAGGGTGCAGAAGGGAGCCTGAGGAGAGCAGAGTTTGGAGACGTTCTAGAAGAGTTGGGGGCAACAGCTGGTCAAGCCAGAGAGTCTGCACCCTGAAGCATTCTTCCATGAGCGGCCAGTGCCTGGGACCTCACCTCAAATCTGCTCTGCCACGGGTTCTTCATTATGACGGATGGTGGAGCCTGTGACTCTGGCTTCTTTGTCTCCTTGGAGGTGGATACCCTGAAGATTTAGCTCCTTACCCAACTCCTATTCCCCACACTCCAGAACCTCTTGGTCTTGCTGAACTTTCGTTGGGCCTTCTTCCCACCTCTCTAGCCTCCTCTAGGGGCTCATCAGGACTCAGACCTGGGCCCTCTTCTCTCCTTGCTCGTCCATAATGTTGATGCCCATCTCCACGCTCATGACTCCCCATTTATGGCCCCTTTATAGACCTCTCTTCTAGGCTCCAGACTCACATATCCAGCATGACATAGCCACACAGTTGGTCTCCCAGAGCAAAAAAACGCCTCAGAGGCTCAAGGTGACCTTTCCCTCTTCCATTTACTATCACCTTTCACTTTCCCCAAGTCAGTAAATGGCCCTTCCACCCTCTGCTCAACCAGAAATGAGACAGCAGGTGGACCCCGCCTTCCTCTCTCCTTTACAATGAGTTCCAACATCACCAAGCTCTGCCAATTCTATCTCCAAATTCTATCTCCAGTGCCCCACCTACTTCCATCTCCATTGCCCTAAGGAGCGGAAGGGGTATCTACCTGCCTGCAGGCACTGCATCCTAACCCATCTCCCTGCTTCTCTTCCTTCACCTGCCCCATTCGCCACACAGGGGCCAAGGTGATGTCCCCAAAATGTCAGAAGGATGGCATTACACTTCCCTTTAAAACCCTCCAAAGGCCAGGCACAGTGGCACCAGCCTGGAACCCCAGCTATTCAGGAGGCTGAGGCAGGAGGATCGCAAGTTTGGGACCAACCTAGGCAACGTAATGAGACCCTGTCTCAAAATTTAAAAAATGAAAAAAGGCTGGGGAGTGGCTCAGTGGCAAAGTGCCCCTGGGTCCAATCCCCATTCCAAAGAAACCCCTCCAACGGCTTCCCCTTGTATGAGGAATAAAACCCCAGACCCCCAAGGCCCTCCCCACTGGGCTGACTGTCTAGCCTCACCCCGGCAATGGCTCTCCTTACAGTGCTCAGCCTCACCGACTTTCAGATCCTCAAGGGGACCTGGGTTTTTCCTGCCCCCAGAACATTCTGTTCCTTCTATTGATCATTTTGTTCCAGCCTTTCACATGGCAGATGCCCACTTGTCCTCAGGCTGCCCCCCTCCAGACGATTGGGGCCTGGGTCTGTTTCACCAGGATGAGGGTGGGGCAAACAAGGTACAAAAATAAACCAGGTGCTCACTCTTGGGTTGGTGCACGCCTCAAGAGGGAATGCCCCTTTGGGGCTGGGGTTGTGGCTCAGAGGCAGCGTGCTCACCTAGCATGCATGAGGCACTGGGCTCGATCCTCAGCACCACATAAAAATAAGCAAATAAAATTTGAAAAACTTCTGTTGGCTTAATTGTTAAAAAAAAAAAAAAAGAGGGAATGCCCCTTAAATGTTGTCCCGGGGTGCCTTGCTGGCCTTGGCCTGGTGTGCATTTTATGTTTTACTCTCCACTGAGCACAGGGGCAGGTGTATACTACATGCTGGCAATTGTTGAATTATAAGCAACTCAATCTTGTGGGGCTTGCCTGGTTAAGAAGGTGCTGAAAAGAACTGGTATCAGGAGTAGGCGCATGCTCAGCCTCAGCCTCTGCTCTCCCCAGGAGGGTCACAATGTGGGGCCTGGATGTTTGAATTATTGACAAGCTCCTCAGGTGAGTCTTAAGTATCCTAGGTTTGTAATAAAAGGGAGAGGAGATTCTGAGACTGCCCTGGGTCAGACCCTACCAGAACAACCATTGCAACGAATATGTCCTAAAGCAACCAACGTCATTTGATACCAGGGCTGCTGGGCTAGTTACAATTATAATAGGGCCTCCTCTGCTCTCAGGAGGCTGAGGCAGGAGGATCGAAAGTTCAAAGTCGGCCTTAGCAATTTAGCAAGGCCCTAAGCAACTTAGCCAGACCTTGTTTCAAAAATTAAAAAAATAAGGGGCTGGGGATGTGGCTCAAGCGGTAGAGCGCTCGCCTGGCATGCGTGCGGCCCGGGTTCGATCCTCAGCACCACATACAAACAAAGATGTTGTGTCCGCCGAAAACTAAAAAATAAATATTAAAATTAAAAAAAATTTAAAAATAATAAAAAGGACTGGGGATGTGGCTGAGTGGTTAGGTGACCCTGGGTTCAATCCCTGGTACCAAAAAAAAAGTAGGGGGGCTCTTCTTTGTTAGGTGCAAATGAGGGTTCTGATGGATGGAAGCCTGGGCTGGTCCTGGTCGGAGTGGAGTGTTTGCTGTCTATCATCCTTGGCCTTTTTCCTGTGCATCATAAGACGTGATGTGGACAGTTCAATCCACCCAGATACATTTCCCTCCACCCCACCTTCTGCCTTTGGTTATTGAGGATGAGGGGTGCTGAGGACCTGTGTTGGAAGGGAGAAACACTAGTAAGGAACCTCCAAGACTTAAGAGTATAAGGCCCCCTTCTGTCAGCCTCCACCTGAGAGGAGACAAATGCATGTTGTCCCCCTGCATTACAGATTGTGAGAGAATCAATTTCCTGCTCACTTGAACCATCTAGTGAGGCACCTTGGCCTCGGTCTGTCATTTATCATCAGAAGCACCTGGTATGTCATCATCTCACTAAGAGCTACATTGCTCCAGTGGTTACTGCCTCATAGGAGATGGGAAAAGAGCAGGAAGCTGGGCCAGCAGTGGAGAGAACCCCAGGGCCCTGCTCTTGTCCCCATGCATAGATGTTGCTGACTGGGGCACAGTCCCCAGCACTATGATGAGGAAACCCTTGTACATAAAGAAGTTCTGAGCACGTGAAATGTTCCCCCATCTCCTGCAGAGCTGGACTTCTGTTTTCTTGCTTCCTAGGGTTCTGGGGAGAGAGTGAGGGGGGTCTGCATCCTTACAGGCTTCTTGGGAAAGTCAAAGGTGTCAATTTTTTTTTTTTTTTTTTGGTATTGGAAATTGAACTCAGGGGCCCTCAACCACTGAGCCACATCCCCAGCCCTGTTTTGTATTTTATTTAGAGACAGGGTCTCACTGAGTTGCTTAGTGCCTCGCCCTTGCTGAGGCTGGCTTTTTGAACTCATGATCCTCCTGCCTCAGCCTCCTGAGACACTGGGATTACAGACATGCACCACCGCGCCCAGCCAAAGGGGTCAATCTTGAGATTCCTTCCCTCGGTTGAGGATCTTTAAGGACCATAGCAAGGCAATTCCAATCCCATATCACTAGGACGCAAGAGGCCACAGTGATGGGTCAACTTGTCCAGTCCCAGATCCCATGCAGGACCACACTCAACAATCAACACCTCTGAAAAAACTCACTCCTATTTTTTCCCATGTTCTTCTACCCTGGAACTCAGACATTGCCACCTTGATGTCCAAGCCTGTGGGGAGCCGCTCTGAATGACCACGCCTTCCAGTCCTGAAGCAGGGGGCTCTGACCAATTACTGCGTTTCACAGTGACCCGGCGTTGCACCAGCCTGGATAGCAAGGTGTGTCTTCAGGTGTAGACGTACCCACTGGGGTTGAGTTACACTCACCTGCTCCCTGGTAATCCTACCCCTTCTGCCCTTTTATGGACAGAACTTTCTAAGAACAGTGTCCTCCCAAATAAAAGCTCACTTCTGAATGTGCCTCCCTCTCTCTCGTCAGCCTCTCGTGACTTTAAAGCCGTCCTGAAGCTTGTATCAAGGTAATTTGTGTCTGTGTTTTAGTTTGCGTCACCCCAAGTGACCTTAGTTCAGCCGCCAGTGCTGGATGGGGGTGGCACAAGCCAATGACTGCTGGGGCACCTAGACCCTTCCCTCCTAGCTAGCTTAGGCATTATGCCTTGAAATCCAGGGTTGTTTGTTTGTTTTGTTTTTCAGCAATGGGAACTGAACCTGGAACGCTCTACCACTGAGCTATGTCCTCCGTCCTTTTTTTTTTAATCTTTATTTTGAGACACAGTCTCACTAACCTGCCAAGTCTGGCCTCGAACTTACAATCCTCTTGCTTCAGCCTTCCAAGCAGCTGGGAATACAGGCGTGCACCACCATACTCATCAAAGCCTGGATCGGTTTTGACTCAATTTTTCTCTTCTCCAAAAGAAACTCAGAGCCCTTGGCCTTCTAAAATTTCTAGACATTTTGGTGTCCTTCATCTAGATCCATGATAAGCCATCAACAACCAACTCTTGACTTGGGGGTCTAGTGGGAAGCTGGGGTATTGATCCTTTATACAACTAGAGGGGAGAGATCAGATGTTAGTACAAACAGTCCCAGTGGGGCATACACGTGGTTTGGGGTTCAAATGCCTGCCCTACTGATTTCCAGCTGTTTGACTATGAAGGTCACTGAACTTCTCTGACTCTGACCATTGGCAGTATTGTCATGCTTGAGGTGGCTTCCTATTGAGCAGGTCCTCTAAGCCCCTGATTTGGAGGCAACCACAAGGAGGGCATGGCCAGTTGCTAGTGGACCAACCAAAACTCACATGCCGCAAGCATATAATCTGGAAACCTCTCGTTCTCCTGCCATATGGATGCGGGCAGTGGCCCTGCATGTGCTGAGCATGCTGTCCCATCTGCCTGCCAGATGGGCTGTGGGACCAGGTATACCCTGTGGATATCTGAGAGGAGGAAGGGGCAGCTGCCTTGGGGGTGTCCCTGGGTGGAGTGTGGGAATGAGGAATTCTTGGGGCTGGTTTCAGAGGCCAGAGGAGGCTTAGGGACCCCAGGGAAGCGGTGCTGATTTGCAGGCTGCCTCTTCCTTCCCTCCCAACCCTGGGCTTCCCTCCCTATCAGACTTTCATCAGGTGGGATTGGGGAGGGGTTCTTCAAGGCCCTCTCAGTATTGAGGTTCTAGCTCTGGTGCCCCACAGCAGATGAACTTAAGGGAAATGTTAAGCTGAGAGCCAGGAGAACTAGGTTAGAATGTGCCGTTGTGCTGCTGACCAGCTGGATGAGGTAGGCAAGGCACTGTGCCTCCCTGAGCCGTGGTACCCCTTCCTGCTACATCCCGCTAACTGTGACTGGTGGCAACCTGGGGCTGGCTTTAGCCATCTCTTGAGATGCATTTGGACCACGCATCACTGCGTCACCGAAGGAGCAGTGAGTCGTGTGGGAGAAGAGGAAGAAGGAGGAGGGAACGGGGCTCCAGGATCCCAAAGATGCTCAAGGAAGACTGGAGCTCTTTGCTGGGAGATGGTTCTGCAGCAGGCCCCAGGCCTCCCTCCTCCCTCTGCTCGCCGGGGAGGAAGATGATGAAATGCCAAATTAGCTCCATTATTGTAACTCCTCCAAAAATTATAGACCGCATGTTCTGCCAGAGTTGGCTAATGTCTCCCACTGGTGAGCAGGTGACACTAATGGTTATTTCCTCCCTCCCAGGCAGTGAGTGAGGCTCAGGCTGGGAGTGGGAGGAAGGGATCCATGCAGAATTTTGAGGCTCCTCCTGCCCTGGTACCAGGACCACACAGCCCGGGGGGCTGCCTGAGCTCCACAGCAGTTTCCAGATCCTTCTTTCTTTCTCTGTGTAACAGGAACTGCCACTTTGCCCTGCAGGATCCAAGAAAAGCAGCTGGCCCAGGAAGCCTGGCCTGGAGGTGGGTCTTACTGCAGGCCACACCCCTGGCCCTCAGGCCCACTGGCCCCGGTCCTGCGGTGGCTGCTGACAGCGGCCTGCTGCTCCCTGGCTCTGCCCATGGCTCAGGCTTCTTCTCCAAGTCGTGCCCAGCTCTTCCTGCCTCCCACACAGCGCTAGCATTTCCTCTCTCACCTCTTCTTGCCTCCCCCACCCCCATCTGCCTCTCCTCTCACACCAGACACAGCCATCTCCTGTCTGTGGCAGCTGAGGCGACTCCTTCTCAAGGAGGCAGAGTGGAAGTTAGCCCCTTCCCAGCGGGCCCTGCAGTGGGAAATCAGATCCCTCCACCAGGCGCCCCTCCTGGAAACCTTGACCACTGCCATCCGCATGCTATGGTCCTGCCAGGCGCCCAAACGGCTCTGCTTCAGTCCGTTTCGTTCCTGGAAGAAATGGTGGGAACTGGACCTGCCTGCCTAATGCCTCCAAGGAACTCCCCGAGGAGCCCCCGCTGCAGTTAGTAGTTTCAGGAAGACTTCGCTGTGGGAGGCAGAGAGAGCTCAAAAATGCTCTGAGATTACAAAGGTCCCTTCTCGGCTTACAGATCAGAAAATTGAGGTTTTGAAAGGTTGTGTGACGGTCTTGCAATGCCCAATGGAATTTTCTGGCTCCTGCATGACGGTGGAATCCCTTTCTCTTCCTTTACAATTCCATCTCACGTGTATACATTGAGTATTTACTAAATACAGGGCCAGGGTTCAGTGCTACAGGGGGCCTCCATAGAAACAAGTCTGGTGGGTGGCAGTGGAGAGCCGAGGGGCCTGGGCTCCTGCGGAATCCAGGAACACAGTGAGCATGAGGGAGGACCCTGTTCTGCTGAAGATAGGAGGTGACCCCCAAAAACTCATGTGTGAGACAATGCAAGAAGGTTTCGAGGAGAAACGGTTATGAGACTCTTAACCCCATCAGTGAACTAATCTCCTGAGAGGGATCAACTGAGTGGTGAGTGGGTGTGGCTGGAGGAGGGGGGGCATTAGGGGCATGCTGTGGGGGGGCTAAGCATCCTCTCTCAGCCTTGAGTCTGGGGGTGCTGGTTTGGCACTGCACGCTGTAGGCTGCATGATGCTGGTGACCTCCACCTTCGCTCGGCAAAGAAGTTTGTTCTAGCTCTGGACTTGGGTTCTACCCCATGGAATCCGTGATGCCCCTTGAAACCTTATCTCCTGCCTTATTAGGTGAAGAATATTCTATCGAAAATCCTTTGTCTACTTTTTCCTATAAATAAAGGGCACTTGTTCTCTTCCCTTCCAGCGTGGAAGAGGATCCTTGAGGTGGCACAGCAGTCCCACCCTCGAAATGAAAAATGACTTCTGTGTCCTGGGCAGCCAGCTCTTTTGAACCCCGTTTATCTCGTCAGTGAGGGTCGCTGGCGAGAGTGTGCCTTTGGTAGATATTTTCTATCTGGTGAGTGGCATGGACTCTCTCTGCTGCCCGATCATCATGTGAGCTGCTTTCCTCCATCACATTCTTCCACCACGATGTTCTGCCTCCCCTCCAGCCCTGAGGAATGGAGCTGGCTATGGACTGAGACCTCTGAAACTGTGAGCCCCCCAATAAAGCTTTTTCCTCCTCTACTATTGTTCTGGTCAGGTCTTTTAGCCACAGCAGTGAAAATCTGACTCAAACAGATCCTGAAAAATGTGATTCAAAAGCAGGCGCGGTGGCACAAGCCTGTAATCCCAGCCACTAAGGAGGCTGAGGTAGGAGGACCACAAGGCCAGCCTCAGGAACTTAGTGAGACCCTGTCTCAAAATAAAAGATCAAAAAAGGGCTGGGAAGGTAGTAATGTGTCCCTGGTTTAATCTCCAGTATCAGAAAAAAAAAAAAAATAATGGTGTCCCTCTCCCTGGGGCCATGAATGGTCTGGACCCAGGGCTTGGTGAGGAGGACCTGGCTAGCTGAGACCCAGTCCTATGTCACAGAAAAGACACTCTGTTGCATGGTGCAAAGGAGCTACTGATGCTGCACTGATGGGGGGGGGGGGGTGGAGGAGCTCTGCCAAACCTTGCACTTCTCATGCTGAAGGCAGGGTTTAGTTGAACCTGTCCCTGCTACTAAGTTCACTAGGGAGCCCACCTGCAGAAGAGGGATAGGTAGTGACTCTAGGACTCACCCAGTTAGGTTGTTAGTCCCCTGTGAGATTACAGGGCTCTGCAGAATTTGGTTTTTATTTTGTTTTGGTTTTTGGTACCAGGGATTGAACTCAGGGGCACTTGGCCATTGTATTTTATTTAGAGATAGGGTCTCACTGAATTGCTTAGTGCCTTGCTTTTTTTTGCCGAGGCTGGCTTTGAACTCACATCCTCATGCCTCAGCCTCCCGAGCCACTGGGATTACAGGTGTGCTCCAGAGAGTCTTTAGGATGTCTCCATCACATCATCTGAGAGGAGACCAATGGCCCGTCCCACTCCTAACATCTCAGGGAACCCAAAGCTTCACTGAGGGTAAATGGGCAGTGGCCATGTCCTCTGTGAGAGTCTGACCTGGGGGCCATCAGACCTCTGAACCCCACGGCCTGCCCCCAGCCAGCACACCTCCCGATCTTCTTCCCTCTCTTCTCCACACCACATCCTTCCCTTCTTTCCAGGATTCTTCCAGAATCTCTTAATCCTGGAAAATTCCAGGCCTAAGCCAGCCAAGGCACCAACCCCCTCTCGCAGTCCAGAGTAGATTCCTGTCCCCGCGGCACTCATATGACTTTCTCAGCCACAGACGTTCTCTGGGTATTATCAAAATGTTAATCACGGTGTCCTTGGGAGAGTGGGCATTTCTTTTTCTTTTTTATTTTCTTTCTTTTTTTTATATCTGTATTTTCTAACATATCTAAAACAAAGTATAATAGTTTGCCTTGAGGCCAAGCAGGGTAAAATATATATTAGAGTGATACAGCATTTTGAAAAACTGCCCTGTTTGGGTTCTCTGCTCTATTACTTTAAAACCATGTGACTCCAGGGAATTTCCCTAGCTTTCCTCATCTATAAAATGGAAATACTGACTTCTTACTGTATTGATAAGGTTACACGAGATCATCTACTTGGAAAATTATCTACAAACACATTAGGTATGGGAGCAATAGACTGGGGCAAGAACCCAGGTAGTTCCTGGGTCTTGTTGAGATTTTATTGCATCCTAATCACAACCCTGCAATGGAGGTTATTTTTCATATGTGACTACTGAGGAAACAGAGAGGTGATGTGATTTTCTGGGGTCACACAGCAGGGGCAGGCTTCAAGCCCTGGTCTCCTGTCTCCAAGCCCTGCCTCCCTGCAGGTTTCTAGAGGGCTGGCCCTGAGTCTGTCCCAAATCCAACTGCTTTGCTGGCCTCCTGGATACTGACCCATAGCCTGGCTGAATGTGTGGCCCTGAACAGTTCTATCCCTTATCAGTGTCTCAGCTTCCCCAGGAGTGAGACAGAGATCACTGTCATCCTTCTTTTTCAAACAGAATCCAAGGTGACACAGTTTCAAACTTACAACCATCCTTCTAGGTATTAATAAGCGGCACAGTCTTTAGAGGGCAAGATCTTCTCTTCCAAATGCAGTTTCTTATGAGAACCAAAAAGTGTCCCTCTGGGGTGGGTGGGGGGGTGTAGCTGGAGTCCTCTGGCGGGGGAGGAAGGAGTGACAGTCAAACAGGGTAGAATTGGAGCAAGGTCCTCCCAGCTCCCCGGGGTGTGCCGGATCTGGCGTGTGTGCTGTGTGCGTGAGTGCGCTCCTGTACCCACACGCCTGGGACTGCCAGGGGTCTGGCTCCAGCTGGCTGGACTCCAGGTGGGCAGCAGGGGACGGTGCTGAGATTCTCCTTTCCTATCTCATGCAGGAGGAAAGAGTTGAGCCAGAGTGACTCTGGTAAAGATTTCCCAAATAGGGTTGGGGGGGGGGTGGCGGGGGGATATTTTTCCTTAGGGAACACTCACTCTCTAAAGAGAGCTGGGTATCTGCCCAGGCTTGGATGGGATTTATTAAAAAAAAAAAAAAAAAAAAAAAAAGCCCTGTCAGCAGGACTTGGAATTAGGAAGGCCTTCTCTCCTCCTTTCCCCCTGGCCTCTTTTTCTCCTCCAACCTATCAAAAAAAGCCCAGAAACAGAAACAAGAACGTTCAGTCCTGGTGATTTCCTATTCAAGCCTCTGCAGAGCCCTGACCCTTCAGAATGGCCTGCCCTCCCGGGAGGCTAGGGCTCTGCACGCTCCTCCAGGGGCCTCTGCGTGCTCAGCCCTCGGTCACTCTGGGCCCCTGGGTTCCTGCTCTGGTGTTACTCTGACGTGCTGATCCTGGTGAGGGGCCGGGCGGGGCTCCTTACAGGATCTTTCAGGAGTGACTCAGCCCGGAGACACTTTGTGACAAGGTGGCATTTTCAAGCGAGTGCCTCCAGTCACAAAGCCAGCTCTGTCCCCAGCTCCTCAAGGGAAAAGCATCTCACAGTTTGTCAGGACACGTCACAGAGCTGCCTTCCTCTCTGGAAGTTGGGCCGCTCCTAGCACGGGGCCCAGTGTGTCACCTGGATGAGTCCATCAAAGGCTCCCCAAGGGAGGGGGCTGCCTGCCCCAAGCCAGTGCTCTGGCTTGCCTTCCTGGGGGCAGCAAGAGGTTTCAGAGAAGGCTGACCTGGTGGGGAGCCCCACCTCTCTCCATGGGTGTCCCCCCATAGGGTTTCCTCCTTGGTTCAGGCTTCCCCTTCCATCCTGCCCTGCACCCTTATTCAAACGTCAATGCTAGGGTGGACCCAACTCTTCCTCTAGGTTCCCCTCGCACCCCTGGAACAGCCTGGCCATGTAAATACCTCCTCTCAATACTCCTGGTGACCAGGGGAATCGTACCGAGTGCCAGTCATGCAGCGGGGACACCTTCACAGGCCCCTCCCTGGGGTCTTCCGGGAGACTCTCTGCCCATTTCCGGGGAAGGGCACCCTTTCTTTCCCCCCATGGGAAGCCTGTCTCCTTCGTGACAGAGACCCCACCCAGTCCTCCCACCTGGCTGGGGTCCCCTTGGCCTTATTCTGGTAGAAAGGACCGGTTCATTCCCAGCCGGCTGGAAGAACAGGGAGGGCACGGTGGAAAGCAGCTTCCTCCTTTTCCTCTGGGGGGCAGCCCCCCCAACATTTCCCTTGAAGAGAGGCCCTCCCTGCCTGTGCAGGGAAATGGCGCTTCATAGCACCACAGAATGACAATGGCCCTAGCCAATTTTAGAGAAAAGAAGCCAAGTGTCATTAAAAACCACGACTGCCTTCTACTGAGGGGAGAGGATGGACAGACAAGACAGTCCCCACTCCACTGCCCCTGAGGAAGACAGTGATTCACCAAACACCTTGTGGCATTTGACTATGGAGGATGGGGCTGGGACTAAGCCTGGGCTGGGGCCAGAGAGGACTAAATGACCCTGAGCAATTGAAAGAGTGGCCTTGTATGTTTATTCGTTTGGTCTTGAGGTCTGGGCCTTGGGAAGGTGGAGAAGAGCCCACAGGGTAATGGAGGGGGCACTCTCTGGGGCCAGAGCCAGGGCAGTCCACCGTGCCACCAGGCAGTGGGTGCTGGTCCTAGCACATGGCCTCACATGTCACTTAGGTGAGATAAACCCCCATCTCCCATCACAATAGACCTTCGGATAGGTGCTGGGACTTCCTGTGTGTGGCTTGGGGTGTGTGGCGCTGGGTTTATATCCCCTGACTGGGTCAGTGAAGAAGAGCCTTCAGAGGCCAAGAAAATGATGACGTTTCGCAAGAAGCAGAAAATGGGAGCCGGAAGGGACTGGGAACATAGGGGAACACCAGGCGGAGGCAGGAATCTTGGGAGAGTCTTAGCCAGCTCTCCAGAGGTGGAACAGAGAAGGGTTTCAGAGCCCCCCTTTGACTCATGCCACCCTCATGCAAGGGTGGCCTGGATTGCCTCATCTGGAAACTGGAGACCTTACCAAAACCTACCCTGCGGGGCGGTGGCGAGGATTACACATAAATAATGGCAAGTGCAGCCTGGCACAGGCAGCCGAGCAGCCCCTGCTGACATCTTGCTCAACCAGCAATTGTCATTCTGCACACAAACTGTCATCTGTGTTTGTTCTCTCACCCCCTCCTGGTCTCACCTCCACTCCAACCACCCCAGATGCACTCAGGCGCCTGTGCTGTGTTGACAGCATGGAACAGCTCCTGCAGAAACCAGTCCCCAAGTCCAGGACGTTGGCGAACTCCAAGCTGGGTCAAGTACAGACCGTCATCAGCAGGGTGGGACGCTAAGGCGACAGACATGGAAGTCTTCTGAGGTGACCATTGCTATTTCTCAGTCCTGCAAGACTAAGAGCAATACCAGTCTGGGCTGGCTAGAGACGGGTGGAGGCTTGAACATCTTGCCTGGCGCCCTGTCCCATGGGCTGCCGCCTATTCCAATTCCCTCGTCCCAAGGCCACGTGGACTCCACGGATCTCACTCTCTTCCCAGATTCTGAGGCAGCCCTGGAGGGACCCTCAAGGTCTTGGGGACTTTGTCCAGAAAGAAAGACATTAAATATTCATGGAGAATGAGTAGGTGTCAATTCAGACAGGAGAGGAAAAAATGTCTAGAGGGGATGTCTGATGAGGATGAATGAGGGCCAGATGGGCCTGGGGTTGGCCGAGGAACTGGTGGAGAGAGGGACTGGCTGTCACACAAAACACATTTTTCTACATTGTTGCTGACACTAGAAACCACAGAAATATGCTGCTAAGTGGACAAGTTGACCTAGAGTCTACAGCTCGCCCTGTCTCCTTCCTCCACCAAGGTATAAATATTTATGTACAATGGGGAGGTTTTGAGTGAGGGGTTGGCTGGCTCGGTGTCGAGGCCCGTGATGAATGGCCTCTCTTTCCTTCTTGCTTATCCTGCTGACGTGGCTTGTTCTTTGCCTATTTCCTGTTCTAGCAGACCTCACTTAGGTGGAGCAGAGGGACGTAGAGTTGGCTCTGTACAGGTTCTTTGGCACGTCAGCTCAGGGGCTCCGCTGGCCTCTCCTAAATAAGACGGAGGGGTAGATGGGCGCCGCCCAGAACAAAGGCAGTGGCAGTGCATGTCGGGGTCCCTGGGAGGACACGGGGAGGAGTAAAGGAGTAAGTAAAAACAAAACAGGGCAGAAGAACACCCTCTAAAAGCCTAGGGCCAAAGCAGGCAGGACAAAGGGCACTGATTGGGACTCATGGGACCTAGGTCCAAGGTCCAAGTTTGCATCAAATCACTGAGCCACCTGGGCAAGCTGTGTGACATCTCTGCTCTTAACTCACTCATCTGTGGCAGGTAAAAATGTTGGACTCATAGCATCTGAGTCCAAGAACATGAGAAGCTCCTGGGGAAGGACCCAAGTGCTCCCAAGTCAGTCACTATTCTGGTCACAGTTACCCCCCATGACCCTAGTCTCTCTGAATTGCTGCTGATCCAGGGCATTCCCTTCTCCCCCGAATGAATCCTGGAGTTGAAATATCCGTGACAGGGTCCAGAGGGGATACTGGGCTATCGCATCCCTTGGGACCAAATAATTTCTCTCCAGGAGAAAATGTCACTGTGTGTTATCAGGTGACGGAAGCCACAGGCAGGTGCATGTGCTCTTGGCGGCGAGATGGGGGGGGGGGATACAGAAAGCGCACCCAAGCTGGAGCATAGATTCCCATTGATGCATGAGCTTGTGGCCTTAATGATTTCATTCATTCTCTTGTAAGGGAAAGATGAGATATTTACGCCATAGAGAAATATCTATCTTTCAGCAGGAGAAAGAAAGAGGGCTCACTGGGCTGGGGGCAGGGCAGAGGACACTTGCCCTGCCGGCTCCTCTGTGGCCAGCTGTGAGGGGAGGGGGAGGGGAGCCAGTGCTGGGGCCCAGTTGTCAGTGGGAGCCACGTTCAGCCACGAGCTCCCTCGCTCCCGCAGGCAGTGGAGCTGTCTGAATGCTCAGGGACTCATCAAGGCAGAGAGGAGCTGTCTCCACTGTTCTGAGCCCCTGGCTGTTGTGCGGCCACTTCCTCTGAAGCTGAAGGGAAGGACCGACTGAGAAAGGCCAAGTTTAGAAACGACTTAAATAAGAACACCTAGGGCCAGTGGAGTGGTTATCAAGCTGCTCTGCTTCAGGCCAGGTCAGAGCCCTGTCTGGACCAATTAGCCTTGTTTTCCAACCCCACACGGGAAACATTTAACCCTATGTGCCCCAGGATGGTGACTGTCCCAAATGGCCCAAGTGAGGAGGTGTGGGTGCGTGGGTGCACACCCATGGCTCTGCAGGAGGAAGAGCTCAGGGACGTGGAAACCCCTGCTTGTGGTGGGCACTCTGCTCTTGGAGCTGTGGCCCATCTTCTGAACCCACCCACCATGGCAGGGGGACCCTGGTGAAGGCTGCTCCTATGATGGAGCCCTGCCCCCACATCTCTTCTCTTTCCCTTTCTGGATTTTCAGAAACCCTTTTCTAGAAAAGGATTTCTTGGTCCCTTGGGCAGTCCCGGAAAAGTCAAGGTCCAGTTGGCTTTAGGAACTGGGGCTGGATGCCATGAGCCACTTTTCCAGGACCTGAGCTCTGAGTTGCCAGGGGTAGAAGGAATACACGGTGGGGAGAGAGAGAGGGGTGCTGGAGGAAAGAAAAGCAATTCAGAGAATAATGAGGATAATGAGGCCAGGCCTGAGGGAGTAGGGGGGTAAATGAGCATCCAGCTAAGGCAATCGGCAGCCATCAGCTCCCGCTGAGCAGCAAGTAAACAAGGGGGAGTTGGAGTCCCATCCGTGACAGGGAGGCTTCTTCTGATTTTGATGGTGGTGGGGAGCCAGGGGCTGGGTCTGGAGGGCCTCTGCCAGGCCTTGCTGGGTTGCTCAAAGAGCAGAGCTGGGCAGAGCTGGCCATCTGCATGCATTATTCAGTATGCTCTGGGTACAGGGCTGGGCCCTGGAGAGCAGTCTCCACAGCTCAGGGTTGGCCGCCCAGGCAGCTTTGCTCCCTGGGCACCTCCTGGGGCTTCCATTGACCCTGATTTCTCCTGCAGGCCTCTTTTGGAAAACTCTCTCTTTGCTTCAATTCTGGTATGGTCCTTCATGGGAGTCCAGGCACTTGGGAATTTAAGGTAGAATTCTAGGGATACTGAGGTCTTGCTACAAAATCCGCATGGAATGGGATATCTTGGCCTGAGTGGCTGTGACTGTGCTCAGGGTGCCCACTGTCCCTGTCCCAACCTTCTCCCCGGGGAATAGCCCATTCTTAGAAATGTCCCCGTTGGCACACTGCAAAGTCAACCTTCCTAGACCTTTCTGTCTTGTCTCAAAAGGCTGCCCTCTCCAGACTCTAGACTCTACATCCAGCTTCCTGCTTAACATCTCCACCTGGATGTCCAAAAGGTAGCTGAAATATAGCATGTCCAAATCTGAGCTCCTGATCTTCCTCCCCAAATGGGTTCTCTAGGATTTTCTTTTCTTTTCTTTTGGTATGAAGGATTGTACTCAGGGGCTCTTAACCACTGAGGCACAACCCCAGCCCCTTTTTTTTGTATTTTATTTAGAGACAGGATCTCACAGAGTTTCTTAGGGCCTCACAAAGTTGCTGAAGCTGGCTTTGAACTTGCAATCCTCCTGCCTCAGCCTCCCAAGCTGCAGGGATTACAGGCATGCACCACTGCACCCAGTTCAATTTTCTAACCCAATGAACATCCATTCCATCTTGAGCTGCTCAGGCTAAAAATCTTGATTCTTTTTCTCTTTCCCTGTACCTTAGGCCCTATCTTCAATCTGTCAGCAAATCCTCCTGATTCTACTTTCAAAATATATTCCAGAAATCCGCCGCACCTCATACCTCTACCAGCATCTCTATTCCAGTCGCTCCCAGCTGAGTTCCTGCCTGTGAGTTCATTCCTCACTTGCCAGCTCGAGAGAGCTTTTTAAAGTTTTGGCTCTTCAGAGCCTTACAAACTCTCCTGCTCCCTTTCCCTTCTCACTTCATCTGTTACTCTCTCTCCTCCTCCACCCTTTTTGGCTTCAGCCATGCAGGTCCCCTGACTGATCTTTGAACATCCAAGTGCCCTCCCACCTCCGGGTCTTTGCATTTGTCTTTCTCTCTGCCTGGACCTCTGATGGCTCTCTACTCCCCATCTTTCAGGTCTGCTCAAATGGCAGAAGCTCCATTTGAGCAAGGGCCTTGCTTACTGCCACGTCCCCAGTGCCTGGGCTGTGCTCGGGACCTAGAAGATGCTCAGAGAGCTCATTGTCGAATGAGTAGTTCTGGATTGTCACTTCCTTAACTCCCTCAGTTCCCTTTCCTCTTGGACTTCCTCCTGCTTGATACTCTATGCTGGCCACCCCTCTTCCTTCCTCTTTCTGACAGTGGGTGTTCCTCCGAGCTCAGCTCTTGTTCCTGAATTCTCCTCCTGCCATCTGTATGCCCCAACCCACTCACTCCCTCTCCCAGCTTTAGTAGTCACCTCTATCTCCCCTTATTCCTTCTAATGTGATTTAAATAATTGTGTTTCTTTGATAATATTTTTGCTTGCTCTGAAAATTCTGTTCAAGTGGAAGCTTCTTGAGAGCAAGGACTACGTATTGTGTCCCTTCAAAACCCAATGGCTCTAGGACCTGAGGGTGTTCTTTGAGGGTGCATGGAAGATATCATGCTTCCCTCCTGCTTCCCCCCTGGTCAGGAAAGACCTGGGAGCCTGAGGTCTGAACTGGGCTCTTTAAAGGCACAGCATCAGCTGCTGGTCATTGACAGCATCTGGGAGGCCTCATCCCAGGGTGATTCAGTGAGTCTCAGTGCATCAATTAGCCAGTTCTTCGTCTCTGCTTGAAAACTCTTTCATGGCCACTCCTGGATCTCACTTGACTTATGTGGGTGTGAAAAGAGGAAAAAGGTGAAAGGGCAATTTTTTTTCCAGGAGATCTCCCTCCCTTTAGCATGATGGGGCAGTGAGGACCTGCCTGTCCCCAGCACAATAGAGCCACTTTCCCACCTTGCCCGTCAGAGTGAGGCTGTGAAGACAGGACTGAAGTTGAAGACACTCTGTTCCCAGCCCGGTGCCTGGTACACAGTGATTACCTGGCAAGCAGTTTCTATACAACGAAAAGAAATCCAATCTTATGTGATAGAGGTGCTCTCTAGATCCTTCTCCTAAACCAAAGAAAATAGAGAAACATATTTCCCTATCTCTGTACCCCATGTTTCTCTCTCTCTCTCTCTCTCTCTCTCTCTCTCTCTCTCTCTCTCTCTCTCTCTCTCTCTCTCCTTCACTCCACTTCCTGCCCAAACACTTTCCTTCTCTAGAAACTTTTCCAGACCAATCTCATCTGACTGTTTCTTTTCTCCATTTCTTCTAAACACTCTGCACAGGGAATGGAGTATAGTCGCTTGCGTAACTGTGTTATAAGCACTTGGAATCCATCTGCCTGAAAGCGTGTACTCCATGTCTGAGGGGCCCAGAGGTCACTGAGCGTATTATACAGTTCCTGTTAGCCTGGGCCCTCCGTGATGGGGCTCTTTCTTTTCTGCTCTTTTCATAGCCTGGCCCACCATTCTGTATTCGACAAGTGTTCAATGATGCAACTGACCGGTACATAGTTGGCATGCAATAAATGTTTGTCAAGAGAGAGGATTGAATGTTAAACCCAAGATGCACACAGGAAGAATGCTGGGAAAAAGGTAAAGGAATACCAGTGTCAGCACAATTGCAGGTCCCTAAAATGACCCTATTTTGAGACAAATGAGGGAAGCTAACCAGCCACAAGGAAAACCCAAGACGTTCTTCTGAACCCCTTGATGAACTGCACAATTTCAGTATCTATTTTCTGTCTCAAGAGCAAAGTAACCATGCTGCCCTCTGGCCATGCAAAGCTCTGTGGAAGACCTGGGTTCAAATTTTGTCTCTACAGCTCTCTGATGATACTGGCTATGTCACTTAACCTTGAACCTTCATTTCCATATTTACATATAAAGGACCATCATAAGGGTTTGGTGAGGATGAAACCTGATAAAGAGCATGCTCTTGGCACCTAGTAGGAGCTTAGTAAGTAATGATCCACATATTCCTGGCACATGGGGGATCCAAAAGGAGGCAGGTGGGAGGGGACTGAGCTCCAGTGTAGGACTGCCTCAGGGGAAAAGAAAGCAAGTTTGTTGGTGGGGACTCCTTTATGGGCGGACACTTCTGGAGGACATTCCCCAAGGGCTCCAGGAGAGGACTGATTCACCAACACTGAAGAGGGGAGAGGGTATGGCTAGAAATTCTGCCCACTGACCTATCAAGAACTTTTCAGTGGGACAAGCTGAGGGAAGGTAAGAATCTCAGAACTTGGGAGATAGTTTAATAGGGAGGGGAAATCACTTTTCTAAGGTCACATAGAGAATGCAGGTCCTAAGCTAAGACAAGAAATAAAACAAGAACACAGTAGTCCTCCTTTATCTGTGGTTTCCCTTTCTGTGGTTTCAGCTACTCACAGTTAACCACAGTCCAGAAATATTAAATGGAAAATTCCAGAAATGAACAATTCATAAGTTTCAAGTTGCATGCCAGTTAGAGTAGCCTGGTGATAGCTTGCTGTCCAACTCTAGCGTATCCACACTTTATACACTATCCACCCGTGAGTGACTTAGTAGCTATCTTGGTTATCACATAGACTGGTGTGGTACTACAGTGCTAGTGTCTAAGTAAACCCTATTTTACTTAATAATGGCCACAAGCCCAAGAGTACTGATGCTGTTGATTTTATCACAGTATATTGTTATTGTTCTATTTTATCATTGTTATTAAGAGTCCTGTGCCTAATTTGTAAACTTAACTTTCTCATAGGTATATATATTTACAGGGGGGGAAAAACATAGTATATATAGTGTTGCGTACTCTCCAAGGTTTCAGGCATCCATTGGAGATCTCCAAATGTACCCCTTTGCATAAGGGGTGACTACTGAGATACTATCTAACAACCAGGTGGTCTGAACTGACATGGAAAGTCAGGCCTGAGAGTGGTAGAGAAGGGACCCACAGGCTGAGCCAGCAGGAAAGCATTAGGAGAAGAGGGCTCAGCCGGCCCCCTGGTCATCCCAGGTGGATTGTATATTACATTTTATGTACCCCCTATAATACCACTGGGCTCGATACCATTATCATCTCCATTTCATTGATGCTGAAACTGAGGCACAGTTCAGATAATGTCCCAGGGTCTCAAACATAGACAACATAAAAGCTAGAATGCAGGGCAGATGTGTCTGGCACCAAAGACTGGGCTCTTTCTGCACTGTTCTGCTCATTCCCAGACCAGAAGCTATTTCACCACCCAAGGCTTCTCTTCCTCCCTACAGACCCTGAGTCTAGACTCTCAGGAAGTATACAGAGCACTTTGCCACACCCACCAACCCCTACCCTACACACACACACACACACACACACACACACATGTGCACGCACTCATGCACCTTCTAACCTGGGGTGGGGGGCATGGCAAGGCAGGAAGCTGGCCGAGTCCATTAGCACCACCAAGCACAACACATATTTATGGCACCAATTACAGCCTTCACCTCCGGCCGCAGTGAAGGCGCAGGAACGGCGACAAGAATAGTTGTGTGCACTGGGGTCTGAGGCCTCTGTAGCAATAACTACAAGATTACAGAGATGTTAGCAAATCCCAGTGACGGCAGCTCTATTGTAATGATAAATCTGCAGCTTTATGTAGGAATAATGAGATGGGGGCAGAAGTGGTGGGGGAGGGGGAGAGCAGGGTGATGTTAGCCAGTCAAGGCTCTGGTTGAAGAGACATGGCACCTTTCTGGAAATGTCCAGGTCACACCACCAGGCAGGAGAGAGTGCGGCAGCTTCAGGGCAACCCTGCGCAGGGCTGGAACGAGCGCCATGGATTCACTTATTTCCTTCTTAAGATGAGCGTCTTGATTCAGTGGAAGACCACAGGCCTCCAATCCGATCGCACCAGCAGACCTGCTTGCCTGCTTTTCGCCCGCTGGCGGGTGCTGTATATTAATTAAGTGCTAGGCTGCCTGGGCTTCCCTCCAGAACAGCCTGAAGGTGAGGAGGCCAGGGTTCCTCTCTTGTGGCTTCAGATCTGCAATTAACAAAGAGCTAGACGACTCCTCACATGGTTACTTCCCCGTCCCTAGCCTTGACGCTCAAAAATGTTCAGTGGCTGACAGAAACAAGACCAATGCAACTTCATACCAATGCCAGTACTAGGGCAGCGACCTGCCTGGATCCACATGCCAGGCTGAAGCTGGCTCTTGTGGCACTCATGAACCACAGAGCAGCCTCCTGAGGCCTGATTCTCACAGTGCCTCTCTTGGACAGCTTGTGGGTCCTCTGTGTTGGTCCAGATTACCTGATCTTTGGTTAGTCTCTACCTAGCTAGTCTCTTTGCCACCCGGGGCCACCCCGTGCCTCTAAAGAGATGCACAGGCAGGTTCCCTCCCCGCCAAGCCTTGCTCTACCCATTTGCAAAATACTACTGAGCCGCTCCTCCAGGAAGCTTCCCCAGGGTGACTCCACCCGAGTCCAGCTGCTTCTTCCTGATGCTCTTCTTGGACAGCATTTTAACTGAACTAAATGAGTCATCAGTCATTCAACAAGAGTGTGCTGAGTTCTTAGGCTCAGAGAACATACAAGAGAGAGCCACCATAGGACAGAGTCGTGCCTGAATCCTCCACAGGGACTCAGGTCTCCAAGACTGAGTATGATGGGGTATCTCCTTGGGACACAGAGGATACATAAGAGAGGTGGTGAGTGCAGGAGGCTACAGAGAGACTTTAAAAGGTGCAATGGTTTGGGCTGGACACAGGTGGGGGATAGGTTGGCCTAACAGCGCCCTTGTGAGCAAGAGGCAAGAAGCAGGAATGATGGGCATGTTGAGAACCAGGCTGACTGAGGCAGAAGAGCTGCCATTCAGAGCTCAGGTCCAAAGTATAGCTCCAGGGACACAATCAGGTCCACAGGAGATATAGGTGCCCACTTTCTGTTGCATCCATCTGTCCCCCACAGCACTGGCTACAGGATTTCATACATACTTAGGGCTCACATCATTCCTAGTGACTGTGACTTGGGTCTCCCTGGTTCCAAAATAATTACATTTTCACACTCTGCACCACAAAGCAGGTAAAAGTACCAGTGTATTAGTATCCTTTTCCAACTCTGCTGGAGTCCTCGCCTGCCAGAGTTTGAGCCTATTCCTAAGGACAATGCTGGTGGGGCTGCAGGCAGGAGGGCCCAGGGGACTCACCTCAGGAGGAATCTCCAGCTCAGACAGACTGCAAGCGAGATAGGCGTGTGAGCCTGGTCCCCGGCTCTGCAGCTCTGCAAATGGCTTGGCCTGGACTCAGCTCCTGACTGGAATGCATCCCTTTCTTCTTGGCCTATCAGGTTATTTATACTCATCTTTCTCTACCGATTATAATTCCCTCACCTGGAAGAACTCCCCAGGCTGTCATTGCTCCCGGGGCTCTTGGAACCATACACCATACACAGTATCTGCTGGTTTGCTCTGCCAGCTACCCAACGCACGTTACCTATTATTAAATTCCCGCGGGTCAAAGAGGCTGCCTTCTATCACAGCCCCTCCTTCACCTCCTCAGGACCTCAGGTGGTCTCAGGAGGAGGTCTCTAATGACACTGGCTTGGAGGATGAGGTGGTGAAGATATGTCCAGTGCCCTTTAGGCGATCTGTCTTTTTCTGAAGCTGGGCTGGGGAAGTGGGTTTGGGACAGTGAGTGACAAGGTTCTAGAATGCAGGAAGTTAGGTCCGTGCTTGAGCATGGACTGCCTACTCCAGGACCAAGTTGGTACTCCTGTCTGGAGCAGGGAATAAGAAGGTGGGGACTCCGGCCGGGGACAGAGGAGGCTCCTTGGAAGGTTGAGCAGAGACAGCTCTGCAGCCCCTGAACCTCACAGCCCTGGACATGGCCTCCGTGTGGGAAAATCGAGTTACTCTTCACCTGTCCAGTCACCATAATGAAGCTGCCACCTTAGGAGACACGAGGGAGGAGCGGCACCAGATGTAGACTTCAAAGTGATTTATGTTGCTCCTGGGCCTGGGCAGGCGCACAGCCGCCGTTCAGCCAGCCCCATCTTGCGACCCGTCCGTCTGGCTCCTTGTGTGGGATATCATTTCAGTAAAGCTTACGTGGGGGATGCACAGCGACATTCGGTTGGACTGGTCAAAGTCAGCCCTGGCTCTGAGAATGTCCCCAGACATCCTTCCTGGGGCAGAAGTGGAGTCCCCCACCCTATCTCTCAGAACCAATCAAGATTTGTGCCCTTGATCAATGACAGCAGGGACTGATTTTCCCAGCCTTCCTCCTTACAAATTCAACAAAGATATCGAGTAAGGACTGTCCAAAGGCAGGATCTGCAGACAGAGTAGTCAGCCCTCTAACTCAAATATGGCTCATCCAGGGAGACCCTCAACCAGGCAGAACTCAAGATATTACATAGAACCCATGGGAGCTTGGCAAACATGCACCTGCTCTCAGCCACCCAGGTGGGCTCCAGGGGGCATGTATTAGCTACACTCTCAGGACGTGATACACAGTCTTATCAGCTCAGGGGACTAGAATATGCCATCCACACTTAGTAGGGGCTCTGGGTATGCCTTCTCTAGTTCTCTGTGCCAAGTTTGTCCTCTGTGCTTTTAAAAACCAACTTGAACCTCAACTTTTTGAGACCTTCCCTGGTCAGTTCCAGTTGATTGTGAACAGCCCAGTGTCTACTCTAACATGTGGATTAGCCAAATGCCCCATCTCCCAGACCACCCTGAGAGGATAATGCTGAAGACAAGGGACTGCTGTGTGTAGTCATTAGTGTTGTTCGTTAGATAGATGGTACCATTGCTTTGCTCCTACCATTTTTATAGTAAGAGTTGCCATATGAGGTTGGTACTGTGGCACATGCCTGTAATCCCAGTGACTCAGGAGATTGAGGCAGGAGGATTGCAAGTTCAAGGGCAGCCCAGGCAATTTATAGGGACCCTGAGCAACTTAGTGAGATCAGGTGTCAAATTTAAAAAAAAGAAAGAAAGAAAGATAAGAAAAGGACTAGAGATGTAGCTCAGAGGTACAGCACCCCTGGGTTCAATCCCCAATACAGTTTAAAGTGGAAAAAAAAAAGGGAGGGGGTTCTAAGTCTTGCTTTGGCTAATGACATATGCCACAGCTGCATGGAAGTCTTAAGGAATAATGTATGATTTGCCATATCCTCTTCCTCCTGATGTTTAACTGTGGGAACACACATTGAGATAGAGCCTGGGTTGGCTTGGGTTCCTGAGTAAACTGGGTAGGGCCCCCAGCCAAACTGCAAAGTACATGTAATATGAATGAGAAATAAACCCTGGTCGTCTTAAATCACAAAATCCTGGGATTGTTTGTTGCTGCTGTATAACCTGGCTCATCCTGACTGATAACAACTTGTTCTTGATTGCCTGTTCCCAGTTTCTAATATACATCAGTAGCCTCAGTAGATGTTGCTGGGTGATTCAGTCCACAGGACTGGCCCAATTCTTACCTCTGATCCAGGAGACATGTACAGTTTTCTAGATGGAAAACCTGAGGCTTCGTAAGTAGACGGAACTATCTCAGAACACACAATCGGAATCAAAAGATAAAAACTCCCCTCCCTTCCCACCTCATGGTAGCTCTTCTATCCCCCACCCCACCCAACCCAGAGCTGTGAATCCACAATAGCCAAGGAACAGTGCTCTACTCACACTGGTGGCATACTGGATGTCCTTCCAGATGGAGGTTTCCCGGGACAGGTCAGAGGCCTCAAAGAGGTTGTCCAGGATGACCTCCCCAATCATGTCATGGCGGGAAAAGCGGTCAAAGTCAAAGACACTGAGATGCAGCTTACGGTCAGCCAGCTCCTCATAGGGGACAGGGAAGTGGAAGTTCTCATCAAAGGTGGGGTTCAGGGTCTTGCGGTGCACCCGGGTCTGCAGCTTGCATTTACGGTCAGGCAGGAGGTAGATCTTGACATAAGGGTCAGAGCTTCCACAAAAGTCCTTGGCAGGGAGGTCAAAGGCCTTCAGGATGCGCACGATCAGGGTCTCACTCTCGTAGTCGTAGCGTAGGCTAAAGTTGATCTTCCCACAGCTCTTTGCGGCCTCGGACTTGGCTTCGTCGCCGTCCACTGACTTCTGCTTGTAGAGCTCAGGCTTGATGCGGCCGATGCTGGTGGGCTGTTCGGCCGCGGGTGGCAGCTCATTGCCATAGTCTACGCTGGAGACGTGCATCTGCCGTGGCAGGTGGCGCTTGAAGGACGTGTGCCTGGCGGAGGGGGCAGAAGAGTGTGTCAGGGCTCAGGAGGAGGGGATTCTGACAGACCCAACTGTGTTGGCCCTGGCCCATCCTACCCCTGTGGCTCACCTTTCCTCCCTCTTGCTGATCCCACTTCCCCTCTGCACACACTCTGTGCACAAGGTTGGCTGCAAGCATTTCGTGTCTTAATGTATGTAAAGCAGTTGGAATGGAGCCTGGTGTACAGCAAGTTCAATGAACGTTAGCCATTGTTATCGTAATCATTGTCCCTGCTTTTCTGCCATCTGCTTTCTAGGTTTCTCTCCTAACTTGGCGTAACTGTGGTTCCTCCATGAAGCCATGACCCAGCCTTAGGACCTCTCCTTCTCCCCATCCTCATGATCCTCATCACCAGCAACACCATTTATGATTTACCATAGAGCAGGCAGTAGAGGGGTTAAAAGTACAGGCAGATTGCATCGGTTAATTTTGGCTCTGCCAATTTTCTAGCTATGTGACTTTGGGCAAGTTATTTAACCTCTCTGTAATATAAAAATAAGGATAATAAAAGTAGCAATCATTTAGGATTGCTGTAAGGGTGAAATAGATTAACATATAAAATGCTCAGGACAGGGCCAGGTGTAATAATCAATATATGTATTAGCTCTCATTAATATCACATGGATTCTTTAATGGACACCTCACAACAAACTTGCCTTAGCCCTATTTTACAGTTGGGGAAAGTGAGGTTTAGGGAAGGCAGCCAACTTGCCTGAGGCCATATGACAAACTCTGTCCCTGTGATTGCTAGCACTTTCATTCCTGCCCTTCCAGTCTGAAGACCAGACTCCCTTTTCTTTTGGTTGGTCCCTGGGAGCCTGGAGAGACATTGCAGGGGCTCAGGAATCCACCAGAGCACTAAATTTGTGTAAATACAATTTCTTGTACATGTATGCACCACATCTTTTAAAAGTGTTTTCTGAATTTAGAGTAGGTTTTTAATCACTGTCTGTTGTCGGTATTGTTTTGAATTAAAGGATGTCTTGTGTACAATTGCTGTCATGCAAGGAGCTCTGGAGGGTTTTAAAAGAATCTTCATTCTCAAAATGTTGGCTCTTGTTTTTACTCCCATGCACTGTGGACTGTAGCTATGGGGTTTCACTGACATGTCTTCACACACCATGAATGTTCATGCCTCTGGACCTTTGCATATTCTCTCCCCCCCTGCCTAAAGTTTTTCCTTCTCTTCAAACTCCCAACACCCTGCTACTCCACTCTTATTCCCCCCACATCCACACCTATCCCAAGTGCACACCACATCCACAGCACTCCACCTTAACATTTCCCCTTTAGTGACACCTTTCCTGCCACCCACATCTTCTTTGCATGGATCATGCCCTTTGATTTATTCTTTAGTCAAAGGACACATGCTATCATTCCTGGTCTCTGATCTTCACAGGCTGGAATCTCATGAATGCATCAAAAAAAAAAAGGAAGTTGGCCATGGGAGGGTTAGAAAAGGAGGGGTGGCCCCTTCACCTGGTGGATGATGCTGGCTCTGTGGTCTGTCGCTGCAGCCGGGTGTGACGCATGATGTGCTCCTTAACTGACATTTGTACCTCCGCCGGGATATCTGGCGACGTGTGGCTGATCTTCACGGCGGCCTCCAGGAAGCCCAGGGTGCTGGGGTCCTTCAGCTTGTCCGCCATGTTGCCTCTGGAGTTGGGACTCTGGAGGGCCTCCAAAGGAGGGTTAGCAGCAGAGGGACTGGAGGCCTCCTTGTTCCTCCAGGGCATCCAGCACAGCTTCCAAAAGAGAAAGAGAAAAACTGCCACCAGGGCCACACCACACACAATAACTACCAAGGCCAGGAGGCTGACAGAGGTGCCTGCCCTCGGCACGAGCCGGGCAGGGAGGGACAGAGACAGACAGGAGAGCAGGTGACAGTGTTGGGGGGGGGGCGGCACACAGAAGGGACGAAGACGGAAGAAGAGAAAAGAATGGTCATGAGAAAAGCTCCCAAGTCTGAGGGAGAGAGACGGTCTTCGGGTTGACTCCCGAGGGTCCATTTTGTGAAATATCTGCAGCCTTATGTTCACCTCCGTCTGGTTTCTCCAGGGTTATCCCCACCCCCCACCCTCCGCCAGCTTGGGGAGCACCTGGCTGCCTCCCCTACTGCCTACTGACATGTGCACCGGGAAGGCCAAGTGACTTAAATGGCAGTCTAAGCAAATGTGCAAATTCGTGAAGCGTGCATGCTTAGATGCCTTTGGAATTTCTATTAGAGATGTTACTACGGGCAGACTTTTAACAGTGATTTTTTTGTATACAGATCTCCTCCCCAACTGGCTGTGAAGCCCTGTGGGGTGGGGGTGGAGGCTCATTAACTCACCCTCCCCTCTTCTTTGTCCCACCCCCATTGGGCCCAAGGCTGGAGCTCATTGTGTTGACTTCAGGGAAATGGGGTCGAGCCTCATCTCCTTGAAGGCAGAGACTGGCTGCTTCTTCCCACAGCCCTGCATGCAGGAGGACCCCATGAATACTCGTGTTGACTTAGAATCTGATCTATACAGTAAGTCAAAGCTAACCTCAAAATACAAATGATTCTGATAGCCTTCCTTCTCCATTTCCATGGCTCTTTGAGAGCTTTGCTGCCAAGCTGGTATTTTTAGGCACAGTGGTTGATTTGGAGGTGGACACTCACTGCCCCATGCCCAGCCCACTCCTGAACCAAGAGATGTCCATTATCTCAGCAGAGCTGCTATAGCGGGGTGCCTGCCTTTGTGAGAAATCACTCAGCAGACCTCTCATCCACTTCCCTCCCCAAACCTGGGAAGGAAGCTCTGAACCTCAGGCCTCTTCCTGCTCTGAGTAAAGTTAGAAGGCTCTGAACCAATGGCTGGCTTGTGGGCCAAATGGTCAGCGAGTAAAAACGGTCACTGTTGGACAAGTCAGCAGAAGAGTTTTGTTTGGCTTGCATCATGACTGAGAAGTCACCAAATTACATACATCATTGCCCCAGATTTCTGGTTTTTCTGGAAGAAGCTGATGCCTTGGTAGCTGGACTTAGGTTCCGCAAAGTGGGAACTGGCGACTCCTTTGAGCTCCCTGCCAGCTCAACCTGGCACTCCCTGTTCCCCGAGGCAGGCTGGTGGGGTTGCAGTCGTTGGATTAGTCTGCTTCAGTGCTTTAATAATCTTAGGACTGATGGTGAGGAATGACTCCACAGGTACTGAGGCCAGGCTGTACCTTTACAGATGGGAGCAGTGTCCCTGAGCAGAGATTTGCCTGCAGTTACAGGTTGGTCAGATGCAGAACTCAGACCAGGGTCCAGATGCCCACTGCCCAGCCTGGCACTCTCTGCACTGTCCTGGTCTGTTTGTCCCTGGTGAAACCACAGGCTCCTGGAGGCTATTGTGATCTTGTTCTTTTCACATTGACTTGACTCATGAACTAGCATAGGAACTGGCACATGAGAGTGAGCGAGTGAATGAATGGCATATAAAAGGGTGTAATTATCTCTCTCTCTCTTTTTAAAGGGTGTGATTATCTCTCATTTAAATTAAGTTTAACCAACATTTACTGAGCATTTGGCATGTGCCAGGTTCTGAGCTAGGCTTGGGGTACAAAGATGCCCAGTCCTTCCTGGAGGGAGGCTGGGTACTTTCCCTGAATACAGGTTCAAGGAAAGCTGTCTCACATCCAAAGGGATCTGAGAAGGAGGTGAGAACTTCAGCCACACTCTCTGGGGAGCCAGCATTGCCTTTCAACTCCCTGTTGCAGATAACTTTCCTAGATCCACTACCAGGTACCTCCATGAAGAGGGAATAATAGCAGAGACTCTTCTTCAAGTTCCTAGCCACAGACCACCACCTCTGTCTCCTGCCCAGACCCTGCACAGAGACATCAGGGCCTTCCCCTGGCCAAGAGATGGGGCTCATCCTTCCTCTAGAGACTGCCAGGGACCAGAAAACTGGATTGATTCTAAGTTAACCACTAGGTTAAAGGTCTCTAGTGTGGTGAGCACATGCCTTGGGGCCACAGGAAAAGAGATCATTTTAATGTATATTTATTATCTCATATAAGAAATCAAAAATTTATATGCAGATTGATAGTAATAACAGCATTTTATTATTGGGTTTAGTCAATTTATTCAACATGACTATGTCCAAGGCTCAAAATGCTTTTGATATACTTCTTCACTCAATCCTTTCCAATGAAATAGGTACAATATGATCCTGATTTTGTAGACATAGAAACAGACACAGAGAGTTATATAGATTGCCCAGGTCATGCAGCCCGTAAGGGGTAGAACTGGGCCATAAACCAGCCAGTCTGGCTCTTCAATTTCACTGCTATAGAACACGTATATAACCTGGGGACAAGTAAGCATCTATTGGAGGTACTAACTCAATATTTTTTTGTTATGCATTCATGATCTAAATGGCTTGGGGACTATTTTTCTAAGCTTTTATCCTCCCGGGATCATCAGGAAAATGACTACAGATATATGTGTCCTTATTCTGTGTGTCGGGCCATCTCCAGACCCTTCAAATCTATTCTGTTAACAGCTGTTCTGGATGCATCCTCTGCAATATGAGTCACCTTAAAACAAAAGGTATTTCTAGGGCCTTGCTTTCCTTTGATCATACATTTTGCTTGCTCTGGTAATAATTAGAATTTTAATGAGAAGGGGGGAATGAGGGGGAATCCAGAGAGCATAGAGTGCATTTAAATGTTCAGGCTGACAAAAAAAAAAAAAAAAACTGAATTCATAAATGAAAAGAGAGGTGGGGGAGGGGAGGGGCCAGGGGGATCAGTTTTTTCTCAGTGTGGTTGCTATTTTGATTGCTTCTCCACGTGACCCCCAGCTGTTGTTCCCTTGGAGCCGTGGCTCCCTAATCACAGAGGCAGAGGATATGGATTATTGGGAATCAGCACCCAGCACTCGATACTGGTTATATAAGGCCAGGAGGCCCATCCTATGCCTGGAGGATCTTCTTCTAGGAGAGCCTGGGCTTTTGACATCTCACAGGCAGGCAATGCAAGGAAAATTGGCTTCCAAACAGAGAGGATTCATCCATACGGGGTATGCAAGATAGTGAACATGACAAAAAGAGCGGAATCAGGCCAGGGGGAGGAGATGATTATAGAGGATTTAACCCCTTTAAAAAAATCACCCCATGTGGCCTTGAACTCAACCAGCCTTCATCCCCTGGTGTGTTAGTCAGCTTTGCGTCACTATAACACACACCTGAGATAATCAACTTATAAAGAGAAAAGGTTTATTTTAGCTCACAGTTTTAGAGGTTTTAATCTGTGTCAGTTGATCCTATTGTGACACATTGTGGTGGGAACATGTGGCAGAACAAAACTGCTTTCCTCATGGCCAGGAAGTGAAACAGAGAAAGGCAGAGGGAGGTGCTGGGGTCTTGCTTTCTTCTTCAAGGGCATACACACAATAATCTGAAGACCTCCACCTTTTCCTGCTTCCTCCACCTCCCAAGAGTGCCACTCTGGGAAACAACCTTCCAACAAATGCCTTTGGGGGACATCCCAGATCCAAACCATAGCATCTGGAGAAAGGTACACTGAAGTTGGGAAGCGATGCAAGCTCCTTCGGTGGCCTAAGGACGAGGCCCAGGCCCAGATGACCTAAGTTGTGTACCTTCCTACCTTGGACTTTTGGGGCCAACACATCAGTACGTGTCGCCTCCCTAGGAAATGACAGGTGACAAATGGCCTTCAAAACCCCTTTCCCACTCACAGCTTGTTTGAACTTTAGCCCTGGGAGGCAGATGGAATTCTGAGGGCACCTCTGGCCCCTCTCCGAGTTCTGACCCTGTGATCTTCCCGTGTATACCTGGAGTAGCCCCTGGCCAAGAGGTAAGTCTCCAGTGACAGAGCAAGTGCTCAACACAGCACAGCAAAAAAGAAAGTACTTTCCAAGTGTCTGTTTTCTTCCTCTGACTCTTCTTCTTACTCTCTCCTTCTGCTTAAAGAGAAAGAAGCCTTGCTCAATGATGCTCAGAAGACAGGGCTCATTGAAAGTCCATCTCCATTTTAAACTGTTTGACAAACTGTGTAACCTTTCTCAGCCTCAGTTTTCTCATCCATTAAACGGAACTACTACATTATTTACCTCATAGGGTCCTTGTGAAATTTAAATGGGGTCAAAAGTGTATCAAAAGTGCTGAGGTCAGCGCTTAAGAAGGTAGCAAGTAGTAGAATAAACGTTAGGCTATTTTTTAATTAGAATTGCCTAGTTTTGAACGTCCCTTAGTTCTGAGATGTGTTTAGTGGGCAGAACACCTGCAAACCATGAACGATAATATAGATAGCTTTAACCTTATCATTACAAACCAAGAATAATCTTGCCAGCAGAAACAATATAACTATTTCCTACATTTCCAGGACCCTCTGTGCTTTGAGACACAGCACAAACCATGTCAAAGATCACACATTTCCAAGTTTCTGTTAATATCTGTTTGCTTGTTACTTTCCCCCTTGTTTTATTGTTACCATTACCACCCAGCTGGTGAACAGGAGTTCCAAAGAGTTCCAAAGAATAAAATCGTGAAAGAAAAATGTACAATCAAGAACATCCTATGTTCTTGCCAAGTTTTCCTGGAAAAAAAAAATTTTTTTATACCAGGAATTGAACCCAGGGGCACTTAACCACTGAGCCACATCCCTAGGTCCTTTTATGCTTTATTTAGAGACAGGGTCTCACTGAGTAGCCTGGGGCCTCAATAAGTTGTTATGATTGGCTTTGAACTCACGATCCTCCTGCCTCAGCCTCCTGAGCTGCTGGGATTATAAGCATGCACCACCACACCTGGCAGTTTTTCTGGAAATTAAGGAAAAGAAGTCCATTCCTGTTCCAGTAGCCCTTGGGCTTCTGGTTTGGGGAAACAGAGTTGCCTATGGAAGAGAAAAAAGCTATGGGATTCGGCTTTGGAGACACACCCCAATGACATGGCATTGTACAGGAGCACATGGCTTTGAATGCTGGCTGGGGGACTGGACTTCATAGGTGCTCGGAAGCAGGGTAGACATCTCAGATGGGCACTCATGCCAGAATGACCACAGAGCACATTTTATTCACATTGCTTTCTAATTGTGTGACCCTGAACTAATCCTTTAACCTCTCCAAACTTTGGTTTCCTATCTTACTTAGTGAGGGATCTAATGACTCCTATCTCACAGGATCACTGGGAATATCACATAAGCTAAGACTTTGAGCACAGATGCTGGTATATGATGAATACCCCCCAAAATGCAAGTTGCTGTTATTCTTTGTGATTTGTGGGTTTGTGGGGGATTTGTGTGTGTGTGTGTGTGTGTGTGTGTGTGTGTGTGTGTAGGACAATAGTTTACTGTGTACAGAACAGACCCAAAGGGAGGCCTTTGAGGAACAGAAGGGAGATACCAGATGAGATGGCAAAGCATCTGAGGGACCCCAGGACCCTCTACTTTCCTGAAGTTAAGATCCCCCTGAAGGCCATCACGTTAAGACCTGCCTATTACCATCAATGAGACTGGGTGCCAGGGTGATGGCCCAGGGCCTCCCTCCTCTTCCAGAAAATGCTATGCTATTAATTAGCAGCCCAGATCTTGCTTCTCACCCCTCTGACAATCCTTTCTCCAGAGACAGAGCCCTAGGCCACCTCCCCTTCTCTCCGACCATAGTGCTCAGATTCCTCAGCCAGTTCTTATCGCTTGCTATTGTTCCAATTTTTCTAATGGGCTCCCATGTCAGGAAAATCCTTTTTGTAACAGTCACAGGCATTCTTGCTAACAGATCATAATTGAAAAGATAAACTGGGGGGAGGAATCGAGAAGAAAGGACCATTTTCCTGCTTTCCCCAGTGCCTGGAGCTGCTGGTGGACCCTCAGGAATGTAAGTGCTCAGACCCTGCAGAGCAGAAGCTGCCTTAGCCTAGCTGTCCTTCAGATACAGATGGAGCCATGGGCAAAGCACAGCCTAGGGACCAGAAAGCAAGTAACACAGAGACCCAAGAGTCTAAAGGAACAATTTAGGCTGGGAAGATAAATCCATTAATATTAATGATTTTATAGGCTATTTATGTCTACACAGTAAACACTGTGCCCTTTACATTATCTCATTTAATCTTTACAGCTTCCCAGAGAAATTGGTGTTCACCTTTTAAAGATAAATAAACTAAGGATAGAGATGTTAGCTAAGTAACTTGTTCAGGGTACACTGCATTAAGAAGGAGAGGTAGGATTTGAATCTAGGATTTTCTGATGCCAAGATCCAGGCTCTTGAATCAGGCATCTCAGGGCACTGGAAGTGCAACTGAAGAACTATAGGATCAAAGTGTGGACAGAGAGGGGAAGCATTTCTAAGTTGTGATCAATAGAAGATGGTGAGGGGCAGGGGCATCCTCTAGTCTTAGGCCTGAACCTTGAACTTGGACAGAGTCCTGCAGACTTGGATTATGACTCCCGCCCCCCACCTCCAGCTTTCTTCTTCCCTGGAAAGTAAATATCCTGCAGTAAATATCCAGCCACCAGACAAGTAACCAGTGGCCCCTGAAAAGTACCATACAGACATATGCCTGAGTGTGTGTGTGTGTGTGTGTGTGTGTGTGTGTGTGTGTGTGTGTCTGTTGGGAGAACAGAGGCTATTCTGTGCTGAGACTCTGACATGGTACATTAATGATAAGCTCTGTTGTGGCTTGTAAATTCATTAGGAGAACTGGATTTAATTAAAATGCAGGGTTAGGGGAATGGGGAGTAGAGGGCCACTGTGTCCTTCCCTTCTTTAGAGATCCAAGACCGACTACCTATGGGGATAATTAGCAGAGTCCAAACAGAGAAGGAATTAATGTTCCTGGTAAATCTGTGAAGAGGGAAGACAATGCCAAGCTAATTACAGCCACACCAAGCTTTATGACCGGGTGCCCACTTCCACCATCATTAAGGAACTCAGAAATGTATTGGAGACTAATGTGTCATGGCTAACAGAGCATTGACACTAACTTAGCAATTATTAGTATTAGCATTTTGGCAGATGGTAACTGTACCTTTCTGCCTGACCCATCAGGACATGTAGCCTCTCTGAATCCAAGATCTAGGCTGGAGCAATGGAGGGGAGGGGCAGAGAGAAAGCCAGAGAGATTCTTTTCTGTCTGTCCTCTTCTCTGTTTGTATCTGCAACTAGTGAAAGGAAAGCTCTGTGTGGGTCCTTGGGGATTAGGAAAAAGAGTTTAGCACTCCAAAAGAAAAGGGAGAGATAAAGTGTCATTCTATCTAGAGCACCCAGATCAGGATGCCCTGCTCACTTCTGCTGTCACAGGTTCCTCTGACTGCAGATCCTAGTGGCTCAGTCCTTACAGGACCTTCTCCTCAGCAGGACTGGCAGAGATGCTACCTAGCTCAGTCCAGACTTTCTCTTACCATGCTCTCCGCAACTTCAGACAACTCTACACAGACCCTAAAGAAAGCTGGCCTGATCCTAATGCCTCAATGACAGTCCTAATTATTTGCAGCCATATGTTTTACCCTTGACTCTGTGGATGGTAAAAGATAAAGTTGGAACAATTAGAAAAACATGCAGCTTTTGTACAGAGCTTGAAGGGATGATGCACACTGAAACTGTCTTCCCCACTTGTAGTTGCCACGTTCAGAGGGAGAAGAGAACCATCTAGGACTATAAGTGCTAGATACTAGACCTCACTTGAAGAAAACTAAAGCTTAAAAATACACCCGAGTTAGAACATCATCCCATGGGTGCTTCAGGATCGGGCATTGTTCCCTTCTTCAAAAATGGCAAAATTTGCAGGATTCTTTCCTTTCAGCAAGAAGAGTGAAGGAGTAGCTGATTATTCAATTGTAGAAACAGGACTCTGTTTTAATGAAATGTTGTACACTTAATTTGCCATCACACACAGGGAAAACATTCTCTGTGTTGCAAAAAACTAACTTCAAAGCCAGGTGGCTAAATCACAGACCATCTCCAGAGTCATTAGCAAAGTGAATAAACATCACATGCAGCTCAAGGCCAAGGGTAAGCTGGCTGTCAGTCTGGGAGGGGAGAGGCAGCTTGGGTCTCCCATTGAGTCCCTGCATTTTCTAGAATATCTCTGCTTACTACCTTGAGCCCAGAACTCACACTCCCCACACCTAACCCTCTGCAACTTGGCCTAAGGGAAGAGATCATTCATTTCTGCAAGGCACATGATACAGGAAAGGTGAAGAACTGCTTGTCACCCTAACCCTAACCCTAACCCTAACTTGGGTGGGTGTATTAAGGGAGAAAGCAGGCCCTTTGCCTTGAGAGTTTTTAAAAAGAAGGGCATTTGCTTTTAGCTCAAACAGTTGGGGCATGGGTGTTTCCAAGTCAGTGTCTAATTAACTGAGATTTTTCCACGCAATTCCTAGCATTGGTTCTGGCACATTGGGAGGGTCTCAGTAAATGATAGTGGAGTCTGTATCTCAGAGTGTTACTAGAAATCCCATGAGTTAGAGACTCAGAACAGGAGGAAGGCAGGGGAAAGCGTTAAATGATAAAAGGAGCTGGGCATGCTCTACCCATTTTTCATAAAACTGCAAAGACAAGATCCAGCATTTCTCTGACTGGAGATTCTGGACTCAGGCAGTGGCGGTGAGATGTAGGGAGTAGGCTGGGAGGTGAGACACCTGGAGCTCTGGTCCTGAAGTCTACACCATCTTCCCAGACACTGTGCTCACCTAAATTCTTAAGGTCCCAAAGCTACTCTCAACCACTTTCTTTCTTGTGCTATGACCCAGGGTCTCCTCTCTACTTCTCCTATCCTTTTCAGTCTCCAAGCTTGGCTCTTGGGCTTCCTGGGGCTTGTCACTCAGCAACCAAAGTTCAAGTTCCCCAGGGCTAACAACTCAAACTCGCCTTTTGAATCAGCCTGCAGGGAAGGCATACTGATTCATCTGGACTGACTGACTCTTACCCCTCAGGCTTCTCTCACCCTCAACCTGGCTGTCCAGGCACCTGTCATTCCAGACTAAAGGGCATTTCTCTGGACAGAACACCAATGCCTCCCTACTGCCTGGATATGCTACACACAAACACCCCAACAACCCCCATCCCCACCACCAGGATTTCTGCCCTGAACAGACAGGGGGAATCCCAGGTAGAATTCGACAGGTGTGTTCTCACCCTCTAGACTGGAGATGGATCATTGGAGGAAAAGACAGAAGAGAGCTAGGTAATAAGAGGAGACAGGAAGTGACTCTGGCTTGAGGAAAATTCTCTATCTGGTGGGTATGGGGAGTTGGGTGGTGTAGAAGCAGATGACACCAGAGAACCAGAGTCTAATAATATTTGGGGAGCCTAATCTGTTCTGAGAATTTCCAAGGAGAACCAACTGCCCAGCCTTAATCATTGTGCCATCCTCTAGAAGTTCTCCATGTCTAATCTCCATCCCTTCTGCTGCAGTAATCAACCCATCGATTAACTATTGAGAGAGAGAGAGAGAGAGAGAGAGAGAGAGAGAGAGAGAGAGAGAGAGAGAGAGAGAACATGCTAGCGCAGGGACCCCTACAACTCATACAGGTCAGAGGTGAGCTCCAAATCACCAAAAGGCTGGATATAGACCAGTCACACATACACAAGCCTCCCCTTAGCTCTATTTCTAACGCGGAATACTCCTCTATTTCCCACCCTTAACCTCAAATGAAACTAGGGCTCTGGAGCCTGCATCCCTGGGGAGCTTACCCCACCTGTACCTGCTTGTGGAACCTCCACTTCCGACCCTGGCCTCTTGTCCCTGGAGAAGCGGGTGGGAGACTAAATGCCCACTTCTAGCGACCCCCTAAACCTCCTCTCCCACGCCAGCGGTGTGGAGCCACCGGGAGACTCCCGCATATCCCTTGGCCCAGCGCCAATGGGGTGGGGGGTGGAGGGACAAGGAGAGATGGAGTCTGCGGAGTCCCAAGGAACCCCAGCGCCTTGGTCCCTGCAGGATCTCCCCACCCCCACTCCGCATTCTTCCCAGCCGGTCCTCCGGAGGGGACGCGACCCTGTTCATCCTCCCACCGGCACTCTCCACGCAACGGGACAAAGAAACCCCACTGCAGCCGGCAAGCGTGACCGCAGGGCACTGGTGCAGCAGGTAAATACCCAGGGCCAGCCCCTGGTCACACCGCCGATCCTTCTGCGGCTCCCGCCGCCAGGGCGCGACAAGCCATTGCCGCTGTCGCGACTCCTGCGAGACGTCGCAGCTGCACTCCGGGCCCCGGCCCCGCGGGGCTCGGGCTCGGGACTCACCGGCTCCGGCGAGCTCGACTCGACTCGGGCTCCCGCCTGCACTCGGCGGCCGCCCGGGGCTGCGTCGGGCGCAGAGTCCGCGAGGCTTGGGCAGGAGGCGCCCTCTTGGCAAAGTCGGCGAGAGGCACCGGCTCAGTCGCGCACCCGCCGGGAGTCCGAGTGAGTCAGAGGGAGACCGAGGGAGCGAGTTATAGGGGCGAGGGGGGTGTGGGGGGAGGACGCCGCGACAGCCTCCCCCACTCCGCCTCCCGGACCCCCGCCCCCCATCGGAGACGCAGAAAGCCACTAGCAGCGCGAGAGACACCCGGACACAAAGACCTCGTGCCAGCCGCAGACCCAAGTTTCTCCCTAACCCAGGGGGCTCGGCGTTTACCGAGAGAACGACGGACGGTCAGATCAACTGATGAACTCTAGCACCTGGACACTTCCAAAGGGGACAAGCTTTTTCGGTGGCCAGTACGTCCCTTGGCTCCTGTTGGATCCACTAACCCCTCCCCCGGCAGATAGCCTGTAGGGCGAGCCCAGAAACGCGAGGGAAACTGAGGCCCCGAGGGTGTCGTCTGCGTGGAGCTTTCCGCTGGGCCCCCACAATAGTCACTCGAGAGGGGCAGGGGGTTCTGTGACTCCCGATTCCCTTCAGATCTCTCCCTGCCCTGCAGGAGATGGGCCAGGGGACGGTGTGAGGCTGGTGGCCAATCCAGAAGCCCAGGCTGGAGTTCTCGCTCCATCTTCCCGGCTATTGGGGCGAGTGTTTGGGGCATGGGGACGGCCAAGATGAGAATCCAAGAAGGTAGGGGGTCCTGGGTCTCCCGTTACCTGCGTCGGCAGCGCTCGGACTCCTCTCTGGGGGCTGCAGTTCGAAGCTCCGACAAGTCTCTACGTCCAGCCCAAGAGGAGGCGGCCGGGCCCGGCACAGTGAGGCCAGGACCGCGAGCGCCGCCTGGCACCGAGGCCCTCCGGCCCCCCACACCCCGCTCATGCCCTGGACACCCAGGCCTGCAGAGCAGCCTCTCGAACCCTCACAGCTGCTGCGGGACTGGGGCGGGGCAAGGCGGCCCCAAGAAGACCCTCCCCGCAGCGGCCCCCTGCGGCTCCGTTCTGCTTTTAATCACTTCCCCGCAGGGTCCCCGCCCCTCACGTGGCATCCCGCGGCAGCTGGCAAGTCTGGCGCCTCCTGGCCGCCCCCTCTACACTCAGGGACTGGCCTGAGTCCGGGCTGGTTCCAGCCCCGTTATCCCGCACCTTGAGGGGGTGGCAAGACCAGGGAAAGAGCCCGAATCCCTCTCCGCATTCAGTATCGGTTGTGACCTTGGTCCTCTCTGAGCCTCAATTTTTTTTCTCCCGTAAAGAAGGTATAATGATTATGAGTGTTTCATGGGCCCCCTGGGATATAAAGATAGTGCTTGTGGAAACGCTGGGTAAACAGCCACATGCCACACAAGTGGCAGCTAATAGATCACCCCATAATAGATGACCTGGCTGTGAGTGGGAGGACCTTGACAAGAGAAGTTAGTCAGACTTGCCTCAAGTCCCATCTTCGGAGATAGAAGACCCCAAGATTGCGGAGCGATGCAAACTGCCAGAAGACTTTCTGAGCCCCGCAATCCTGCGGTCCACAGTACCCGCACGTTGCTATGGCGACGGGAGATAGCGGCCGTCTCTCTCCATGGCAACGGGAGGGGAAAGTTTCTGGCGAATAGGAATGGGGGGCATTTCAAGAGGGTGCCTTATTCCCGCCAGACTCACCTCCCTGATCAGGTGCCACCCCACCAGAAACAATGTGTCTTTTTCAATTAAGTATAACAAGGACCCGAAGGACTGAAAATTAAACCGTGGGATTGAGGCTAGACTTAAAAAGCAGAACTCTCAGGAACTGTGGAGTGAGGCCCAGGAACAGGTTGTCTGGGGGGCTTTGAGGTGCCTCACTCAGTGCTAGAAATGTGTGCACCATGGCGGTCAGCGGATTAGGACCCTGCAGAGCCCAGTCACTGGAGTCTCTGTCCTCTACCTGTCCGCGGTGCGGCCCCTCTCTACGTAGGACTCACCCAAAGCTCCTTCCCCGAGCTGGGACGGAAATTTTAGCGGGAGCCTCCGGAAGTCTCGGGGCTGGTGCGTGCTCGGGTGGGCGGTGGTGGAGGAGGGTCTTTCCTCCTAATTAACACTCTAATTGGAAGTGGCTCGGGCGGTGACTCACGTTCCGGAGGGAGGAGATTCCGAGCCCCAGCTCCTGGCGGTCTCTACCGTGCACCATCTGCGCTAGAAGAGCCACCCGGTCCTTGCACTTGCGAGCAGCCCGGGGCAGCTAGTGCCCCGGGTACCGAGGACCAGGCGGCAGCCTGAGAGCACCCTGGCCTAGTTCTGCGGTCTTACGGCCCGGGACGTTCCTGGCTCTGTCCACGGTGCTGAAGAAATACTGCCTGGACACGGGCTAGGGGAGGGGGAAGGGCGCTTGGCGGGGGGTGGGGTGGGGTGGGGAACTGTCGTAGTTTCCACCCTGACCCCTGGCGTTTGTGATTTGAAAGATTTAGGAACTGAGCAGGAGGTACTGAGCAAACACGATCCAGGCGATACTATGCAGTCCAGGCCACCTTCCTGCGGGTGGTGCTGGGTTGCTCTTCCAAGAACAGGTAAGGTTCTAGAGTCTCCATTCACCTTCCGGTGCTTCTGAAATCCCACCTGAGGAGCCCGGAGGCCCCATAACCTTCTCCTCCACCCAATGCAGACCTCAGCACCAGGAAGAGACAGGAGCTCGCAGGTCCCTGGCTACACGCTCATTAGCAGTTTCCAAAGCGGCGGGTTTGTGTTTATGTAAAACACAAATGGAGATAAACTGCTCTCTGCCCGTGTTTATGGCAACTCTGTCACTCCGCGGCGATGTCTCCCTCCCCCTCTCGAGTTCCAGGGGAAATTCGCAGAACAAAGCGCCTTGTTTTGCCTTTGCAGAGAATGAAAAAAAAAACAGGACCGGTCCAAGGGCCCAGGCCTGTGATGCAGGGAAATCAATATTTTGCTTACATCCGAGTAGGGGAATTTGCATCTAAACTGAAGGCAAAGGAGCCTGTTTGGAGCAGAGCAGGTGGCAGGAGCTGAGAATTAACAGATAATTTCTCATTGTTCCCGGATTCAGCCTCCACACTCGGCAGGCGGTTCTGCAGCCTCTCTGGTGCTCTCGGCAGCAGCTCCGGACCTGGCATTTCTCAACCTAACAAAGAGAAGGAGATTCTGACCTGACAGGGATACAGCAAGAGGCTGGAGCTCCCTGGCTCCTATTGAATTTGGAGTGCAGAAGTGAGAGTATTTGAGAGCTGCAGAGAGAATAAAACAGAGGCAGAGACCAGAGAAAGACAGACACAGAGGGGCAGAGAATGAGAGAGATACATAGAGAGATCGCAGAAGACAGAGAGAACAGAAACAGAGACCATTGCACTTATAAAGGGACATATATTCAGAAAGTGATATTAAAAACATTTTTCTTACATTATAAAGCCTCACCCTAGTTGTCTTCTTCAACCTGCCCCTCCACAGCAGTTGCTGATACGGTAATGGTCACATAACCAGACACAAAGCAGAAAAAATCCTTATGTAAAGATGGGAACTTTTTCTCTCCAGAACCCTTTTCCCCACAAGTCCAAACCCCAAACACATCTATGCTTCTTCCCAGTGAAGAGACAAAATTCAGACTCCCCACATCCCACCCAAATACAGAAAAGGAAGAAAAGTAGGAATAAGTGGAGTTGTCCCTTCAACCTTATCTCTAGAGAAAGACCATTCTGTGTTTGGATTTGGAGTAGGGGCAGGAGAGAAGGCAATATGGGGATAGGGCCAAAAAAGGGTATTAGATAGCCAATGTCCAGGGATGTAGGACCCATGCACCATACCAGCCATGAGGACTTTGCATGTTCTGTAAGATAAGGTCAGTGTCCTTATCTGAAGTTGAATTAGGACCTCTTTGAAGCTGCTTCCAGCAATAACACTCTAGAAGGGATGGTTTTACCCATGTCCAAATCCCTTTTGTCTTCCCCTCCCCCACTGCTCATACAGCTATGGCTGGAACATCCTGAGTCTGGGGCCTTCAGGTCAGATTGCTCAGAAAAAGATAAGGGGACCGAAGTGGTGTGGGATACGAAGGTTGAAGGCAGAAATCAGGGGGCTCCCACCCCTATGCTCTCCTCTCCTCAACAAAAGTTCATGTTTCTGCCCACCCACCCCTAAGTCTCTGCCCTTGGGCAGGCACCCACCCTGCTCTGACTAGCACTGTCTTGTTGCATTATGCTGCAACTAAAATAAATTAAAACCAAATAATAATTTTTTTTTAAAAAATTGAACCTTGGTAGGAAATTGCTAATGCCGTAGGCGTGAAGAGTGAGCTCCTTTGACATGAGCCGATGTGTCATATTGTCTTTCCATCTCAATGCAAATTTCTAAATAGGGAGCCCTCTTCCTATTCCCTCCTCCCTGTCAAGTCCCCAGCAGAGATGTAAAGGGAGCAGTCTGACGCTCTTAGTTGAATTGTCTGACGTGCAGGGAGAGACACAGGGAATCGACACAAGTGACACAGCTTTACCAAGTGAGTGGGAGCCAACAGGGACACTAACCCAACCTTGAAAACCCCCTGATCTCCTCTCTCTACCTCCCTCATCCCCTGCTTACTGAGACATGTTTTTTTCTCAGCTATAGAGGGACATCCAGCAGATATACAGAGGCAACCTGTACTCTTCCAGGCAAGTAAGTCTCTGAAAATTGCCAAGAAGGATTTTATCTCATTTGAACCCTGAGAAGTAGAATCAGTGGATGCTAATAATCCATCTGGTAGTTGAGAAAATTAAATGACTAGTCCCAGCCATACAAACTAGGAGCTAGCAGAGAACTGGAACCCAGGCCTTCTGATCCCAGATCAGTTCCCCTTCCTTCTTCACTGTGCGGGGGAGGATGGTAGGGATGTGGGAAAAAAAAAAATCATCTTTTCTTTGAAAAGTTTATGATATTTAAAAATTGACTTTGTAAGAAATACAATATTTGGAAATAAACTATACAACAGTGAAAGAAAGATTTATTCCTAAGCCTCTTTGCATTTAGCCATTCCAATTGCCTCTTGGACTCAATTGCTAGTCCAGAGAGAAGTTGGTGTCATTGATAAAATCCAGGGTGGGGGCCAGACAGCTTCACAGGTCAGGACTAGTTTGGCTGCTTTGCTTTTGGATGGGTGTCTGCTACAAGGGAGTCACTGTTACACCTGAGTTGTGTCCTGTGGTCAGAGACCAGCTGCCAGGAAAGAGCCAAGCTGTAGTTCTTAGACAACCAAGACCTTAGTGACTATAATTCTCCCCAAGGAGCCTGGAGAGAGCGTGCAACCTCAGGACTCTGGCTGTTCCACTAATGAAAGGGAACCAGATAAAATGCCAAAATGGATTAAAGTGACAACTCCAAAAAGGCTCTGCCCAAATCAGGAGGTCTTAATCCTGGATTAAGAGAAGTCAGGTGGGAAGAATCCACTGAGCATGCTTTGGGTCAAGGGCCTGAAGCCCCCCTGTGGAATCAAGGTGGCTGGAGCACCTGGAGAGAACAAATCTGCTCACCATATTCTAGCTTTCATGTATTTGGTAAAACAAAAATCCTTTTCTTCCTTAGCCCCCAAGCCCAATCTGTATTTCTGCTATTTGCTAACGGCACAGGTTTGAGTGAGTCAGCCCCCCGACCATTTGTAAAGTATTACACAGTTTATATAACACTCTCATGTACGTTATCTCATTTCATACAACAACCCTGAGAGGTGGATGTTATTACTCTCACCTCCCTGGTGAGGCCCCAGACAGGCCCAAAATAACTGGTTTGGGATTCTTTGCTGGCAAGTGGCAGAACTAGAACTCTAGCCTCTCTTTTCACACCATTCATTTACTTGTTTATTCATTTAGCATTTATTGAGGTCCTATTAAGAGCCAGTTCATGCCAGGAACCTGGGACATGGTTGCTGTGCTGTATCCTGTACCCAGTGGCCTTTAGCCACACAGCATGCAGAGTCCTGAGGATGGGGGCTCTGTCCTGAGGGAGTGCACTTAATCATGGAGAGAGGCCGCGTGTGAAATTGATTTAAAATGAGTTCTTTCACTTCTTTGCTGCATAGTTGCCCATGCCCACGTCAGCTGTGAAACTCTTCTGTGACACACTTCTCTCTGGATTTTCCTTATTCTGAGTTCTCTACTCTCCTGTAACTCTGTCCTTCCAGGGTTCAGTTCTTATCCCTGAGATGAGACGCTGAGTGGTCTCACCTACTCCTGGGACTTCAAATTTTAAATAATATTAAAATTAATAGTAGTAGTACGAAACACATACTGAGCATTTTTTACCCTGTTCCAGGCTCTATGCTGCTTGGTTAATATGCATTCTATCATTTAATCCCCACAATGACCCTGTATTATCCCAAGTGTTCCAAGTGGCAGCCAGAACTGGAAACCAGACCGTCTCACCCCAGGGCCCACACCTAAGGATCTCCCATTCTCTGTCCCATCCCTTTCTCCTTGATTCTACATGTGCGGTTCAGAAACTTCTGACCTCATAAATTCAACATGTCAAAGGTGGAGATTTCTACATTTTGCAAACCCGCTCTTCCTCCTTAAATTAGGACATAACCAAACTAGTTTCTTAAAGTAAAAACCTCAGAGGCCTCTTTGATGCTTCCTTCTCCATTGTCTACCTGCATTCAATCTCCAATTTGTTATTTTTTTTTTTACTCCATATAATGGTTTGAACTCCTCCCCCACCCCATTCCCATTCTTGCATCCACTGTCACTGCTCTAACCCAGGTGCTCAATATTCCTCTTCAGGATCACGACGGTGACTTATAGAATAATATAATTATGCCACCCTCGCTCTCACAAACCTTCAGAGACTGCTCCTGGGTCCTTTGGGATAAAGTTGGCACTCTCCAGACCCGGCCTCCATCCACCTATGCAGACTCCTCCCCAGACGCTCTACAGTGGTGTCCCCTGTAGGCAGTCAGTGCTGTGGCCACAGAGCAATGATGCCTGCCTCTCCTCCTCACTGCCCACCCACCTTCCCTGCTTCTGCTTAATTTGTTGTCTTCCATCTGTGCCCTCTCTAGGTCCTGGAACTTTGTAACACTTGTCTCCCTGTCCTGCGCATCTGTCTTCTTCCTCATTACCCGGCTGGCTCCTGGAGGGTGTGGTGGGGTGTGGAGGTGAAGAAGGTGGGCTTTGGAGCCAGAGTGCCTGCTTTCAAGTTTATACCCACAATCCAAATGAATGAATGACACAGCAGCTGCACGACCTTGGGTGAGTTACTAAACCTCTATGTACCTTCATTTTCTTGTTTATAAAATGCAGATGATAGCAGTTGTCACTCTCTTATCAGTTTACTGAGACGCTTCAATGAGTTGATGTACATGAAGCACTAAGAACAGCCTGACTTCCAGAGTTGACTGGGATGTCCCCTTCCTTGTCAGCCCACTGCACTCAAAGCTTTCCTTTGTCATGGAATTTAGGGAGGCAAACCATTGATTGCCACCTGTGAGCTCCTTGAGCTAGGATCTTTCTCATATTCTTAAGCTCAGTGTCTCACCAATGGATCCACGTTTAGCAAATGTCTATTGCTTTTAGGAGAAGGGAATGGGTGGAGGTAACACCATGCAGAGGGAGGAGTGCATGTGGGAGGAATCCCCGAGTAGAAACATGGGCCCAATCAGGGGAGGCTTCCAGAAAGGGGAGAGTTTTGAGCGTTGGGAGTTTGTTTTGTTTTGTCAGGCAGGGTTTAAACTGGAAGGAGTCAGGGGAACATATTCATTCTAGACTGCAGGAACAACCTGAGACATCAGTTTTAAGCAAAGAATAAGTAATTTATGTGAAGGAGAAGACAAGACTTTCATGGCCTGGGGCAACGATGAAGGACAAGCTGAGAGAGGACTTTGGTGCTAAGTATTCCCACATCCACCACTCGGAGGTTCAATCTCTCAGCTGGGTTTTTATCTAGAGCCCAGACCCTGCAGTCAGTCCAAAGGCTGGGCAAAGGGACACCGGACCCCAGCCCTCCAGGAGATGTCCTTGAACCTACAGGAAACTGGGAGGCACCAGCTCAAAACTCTTCTGCAGCCAGGCATGGGAATCCCAGTTGCTCAGGAGGCTGAGGGAGGAGGACTGCAAGTTCAAAGCCAGCCTCAGCAATTTAGTGAGGACCTGTCTCTAAATTAAAAATAAAAAGGGCTGGGGACATAGCTCAGTGGTAAAACACTCCTGGGTTCAATCCCCAGGACCAAAAACCAACCAACCAAACAACAACAAAAACCCTTCTGCAAACTCACAAGAGTTTGGGGCCTGAAAAGTTTCTTTCTGAGAAGAAATTCCTCATTTTGTTTCTCAAGTGTCAAGCTATCGCTGTGAAGCAAGCGAGTGTGTGTGTGTGTGTCTGCTGGGACAGCTGACTGTTTGCCAGGATAAATTTCTGATAATAACACACAGTCATTACTGTGCAATTAGCACTGCTAATGAGGAATACAAAGTTCCCTTCCCACTCCTTCCCTCCCTCTCTTTTTACCTCTTTCTGTCCTCTTCTCCCCCTTCACACACATTCTCCTCCATCCCCTCCATCCCAGAGCTGGCAGTGGGGGGAGGAGGGGTTCAGGGTAGGGCTGTCAGAAACCGGATTCTGACTCTCAATTCTCCTAAATTAACAAAGTGTCTGGAAAGCTGGGAGAGTGGCCGAGAACAGAGGGATGTGGAGGGAGGAGAGGGAGAGTTTAGCCTTGGACATGACATCAGTGACGTTTCAAAGGGAGGAAGCCAGGAGCCTATGAGACGGCCTACCTTCAGGTAATGTGGCAGTGACGTGCTATCCTAGAGACCCTGGCTATTGTCCTGGTAATCGGGGGATTGAAGAGCTAGCCCGTGCTGAGGCCAGGTACCAGGGCTGTGGGCGGGTGATGCTGTTTGTTTAGGCTGCTGGTAGGAATAGCAGCAAACTCAATGGTAACATATTTTGTTTCATTCTGAGTAATTATTCCCCCTACACACGCGCTCTCTCTCTCTCTCTCACACACAGAGGCATTAGCACATTCAGACACATGCGACCAGAGGGGTTCTCAGCCATGCTCCTGAAAGCACAAGATAGATTCCTGGTTACCTGTCCCCCTGGGTGACTATTGAGCTTTCAGGGGACCTCAGCAGCCTCTGTAGGATGGAGAGGGGCACGTTTAAAATCTGCTCAGAAAATCATGGAGGGGGCCCAGGGCCCAAGGAGGCTTCTGCTTCCAAGTGGGCTTCTTCACCCCCCCCGACTGATGAGCAGAATCCATGGTGGCTGATGGGGTCCCACCCAGGAATGGAGGAGGAGAAGGAAGAGAGGAGAACAAGGAAGTGAAAGACCCTAGCCCAGTTAGCCCAGTTACCTAAGGCCAAGATATGAAACCAAGATATCAGGCAGGCCATAAACAGGTTCAGGCGCCAGGCATGCTTTCCGGACAACCGGTTGAAGAACAGAGCACCTGCATCCTGAGGCATGAATGAATAAACCGGAACAGATAAGCAGGAACAGAAAGAATAGAATGCAGACCTGTGGTTTTTGGAATGCAGACCTGTACCCCCTAGATGGCCTATATGCTAGATTTAAACAAACCAATAAGAAACCTGTTGCTTCCCGCGCGCGCGAAACCTGTCCCAAACCCTATAAAAATCTCTGTATCCCCAAGCCCGGGGTGCCAGTTCACCAAAGCTCCGGCTGAGGTTCTGCTGGACACCCGCAGGCGCCTGTGTCCCAATAAACCCCCTCATGCTTTTGCAGCCAGTGTTTCGTGTGATTCTCCTTGGACAGGGAAACGGGGGTCTTTCATAAACGGGGTGCTTTTCAGAAGGAAGAGGAAAAATGGTTAAGCTTCCAGCTCCAGCAGGTGGCCTCAGGGACAGGAGTTACCCAGGTGGGGCCTGGAAGTCCTAGACACTTGTGGGGATAGCAGCAGGCCTGGGGGTGGCCCCAGGCCACAGCTCCAGTGCTGGGGAAGCTCCAGCCCCAGCAGGAGGCTGATTGGCTGGCCTGGCTCCTCTCCTGTCCAATTCTTTATGATTCTGTGCTGTGAAAATTGCCCAAAACCAATTGTTTTCCTCACAGCTGTGCTCACCTGGGGGCGGGCGGGGGGGGGGGATGGCAGGAGACCTTCATTATTCATTGGACTAAACTGTTAGAGCCAAACAGCACAACAAAGGGTAGCAGCCTGCTTTCTTTGGAAGTCCGTCTAATTGTCAACGAATTGGTGAGTGAGATGCTGAGTCCCGGGAGGCTCACAGTGGCTTCATGTGGCTTCATTCAGCCTGGGAGGTGCCAGGGTGGGGGGAGGCAGAGAGATGATGAGCAGAACTTGGGCAGTGCTTTCCTGGGAGTTCCTGGGCCATGAAAGTCCCTCCCGTGAGCCCCCCTCAATTCTGATGCCCTTTTGTTCCCCCACAGTCCAGGCCGGAGCCACAAACGCTGAGCCTTTTCTGCTTTGATATCTTTATTGGGAGGAGGGCTTCAGCTTCCTTATTTGGGTTGGATCCCCTAGAGCCCTTTATTTCTGCAGTTTTAAATGTCCTCAGGCTTTAGGTAATTGCTAATTTAACTATCTCCAGGATCAGACAGGGACAAGACCCTAGGCAAGGGGAGGGCAAAACTGTGTCTGTTTCCCCCCTCCTTTGGCATTTCCAGCCTTTGCTATATAGTGTCTGTTACCTAGTACGTGCTCAATAAAATTTAATTAGGTGGAATAACTGGGATGAGTGTTTCCAAGTTTGTGGGGTGGAGTTATTTTTAGTTTAATCAATTCCTCCCTGCCAGGGAGAGAAGGGAAAAATCACCAAGTGTCTAAAAGCACAGGGAAGTGATGCTGAGCACAGAGTGGGAAAGGAATGTGTCCTCCTCTACCTGGGATTCCTCAAATCTGGCCACATGGTGAGAACTCCTGCCTTGAAGATCCCCCAGGTAAATGTTCATGTCCTTCCTGTAGATGGCAACCACCAGGACTGGGAGACACTGCCCCATCTCGTCCCTCTGACTTCTGCGGACTGGCACTAGGGTCCTCCAGAGCACCATGGGGCAGCTTCTGACTGATTCTCTCCATGCCCTGGAACCTTCTTCCTTGAAGCAGTGGTGCAGTTTTCTTTCCCTCCCTTCCTCTCGGATCCGCTGTTGGTGCTGCGGCTGTCTCCACATTCTGCTCCTGGGATGCTCATCCACCACCTGTGCTCTCACCTAAGTGAAGACAAAACTCCTCTTCCTGGCTTTTCCTTGACATGCCACAGTAGGCCACCAAAGGAAAGACCCTCAGAGCTACCGAGGAAGAAGGAGTTACAGATCCCATCCGTAAGTCGGGGTATCTGAGACTTATCACACTTCCACCAGAAAGAGCAAGTGCCAGGCCACGGGTGCCTTGCCTGGGTCCAACCCAGTAAGGTGGAGCCAGTAGGGGTGGGGACTGTCAGTGGTCACCAAAGGAGCAGTGGAAATGAGGGTTCTGACATTTATCCCAAGCTCTGTAGCAGCAGCCAAGTGGTCACTGTGCTGTACAAGAGAGAAGAAAGCTAACGGTCACAAAGTGCTGTGTGTGTGTGTGTGTGTGTGTGTGTGTGTGTGTGTGTGTAGGTATTGAGCCCAGGGCCTCACACATGGCAAGCTCTTTACCATTGAGCTACATTTCCAGCCCTTTTTATTTTTACTTTGAGATAGCACCTCACTAAGTCGCCCAGGCTGGCCTTGATCTTGTGATCTTCCTGCCTCCGTCTCCCAAGTCACTGGGATTACAGGCATACACCACTGATGCCAGCTCTCATAAAATTACAAAAGGCCACAGTGAACTGTCACCCAGAGAGCTAGACGACCCTGTGTTCAGTGCAAGACAATTCCAGGTGACAAGACACAGATTGTTTCAGAGGATGGGCCTTGGAGTTGGTTAGGGGTAGAGAATTTATTTAATACGCATAACCTTCCCAAACATCTGTTTCCTCATCTATAAAATGGGGGACAGTGTGGCCACCTTTTGGAATTATCAAGAGAATTAAATATGATCATTGCTGGAAAAAAATAAATTCAATTGTTTCTAGAAAAAGAGTAAGTGGCCAATAAATTGTAGCTATGTGATTATGATTTGGATTTGATGACGGCTTAATGACTCATGTGAAAATCAGGACTGTGACTTTGATGCTAGGTCACGGGTTGAGCACCTTGACTCAGGCAAGCAGAACCTGCCCTCAGCTCCACAGAGTGATCTGCCCCAAAGCGGGAAACAGGTGTCAGCTCGTCTGAAAGCCTTCAGGTGGCCCCTTTCCTTCCACTGAGGTGGACACTAATGGGGGAAGTGGTGAATAATGATTAAATCGAGCCCTTTAGACATAAATTATGAATCCATGACCTTTCCTAGCTTAATTACTCCCACGGCTGGTCTGGGCTCTGGTGCTAGGCCCTGGGAGGCACATTCTGCTCACAGTCAGCAGAGCCCAGGGCCTGGAGCTTCTGCTTTCATCAGCCTCAGTTCATGTGGCTGTTTCTGCAGCAGGAAGATTCTCTCACTGTGATGAAGGTCATGGCCTCGGCTGGCGCAGGCCCCCTTGGGCTCTCCTAATCCCTTGACCTTTGCAGAATGACCTTGTCCTCATTTAAAGCTTACTGACATTCTTGCTGGCTTGTTTTGTTTAAAAAGCTCAATCTGAGAGTTATTAATAAAACTGTCGTTCTAATAGATCCGTGGGTCCTTATTGATCTGACACATAGAAAGAGCACAGGACACCTGCTGAAGGGGTGACTCTCTGGGGCCTAAAGGGGTACTGTCAATTTGTAGCCCAAAGAGGATAGAGACCAAGAGGTTGGCTTTTGTTTGATAAAAAATTTTCAAACATATATAAAATAGAATAATAAAATTCTACATATCTATCACCTAACTTCAAAAATTATCAACATATCCCCCGATATTGTTTTATCTCTTGCCCCCAATCCTTTTTTTTTTTCCTAAAGTGTTTTAAGGCACATTCCAGATATATTATTTCATCTGCCAATTCTTTTGCATGTACTTCTTTTTTTAAAAAAATTTTTAACATTTTATTTTTTAGTTTTCGGCAGACACAACATCTTTGTTGGTATGTGGTGCTGAGGATCGAACCCGGGCCGCACGCATGCCAGGCGAGCGCGCTACCGCTTGAGCCACATCCCCAGCCCTCTTTTGCATGTACTTCTGACAAATACATATGACTTTGCCTATATTATCCCTAGCAAAACTAACAAAATAATAATTCTCTACATGCTCAAATTACCCACTTGTCTAATACGTCTTTTTGTAGTTGGTGTATTTTGATCCATCATGGTTGGGTGTTAGTAGTAACTTCTAACTTCCTACATCGAAAGTGGGTGACCTAATGGCATGACCTAGTCAGCCGCCGAGCCAGGTCAGTCATTAGTGGAGATGTTGGGGTAGGGACAGGAAGAAAAATCCCAGTTTCCCAAGACAGGGCCAGGGTAAAAGAAAACTCTGTTTTAAGCTTGGCTTTCTTGGGGATGTCTGTTGGAGTCTGGGGTGCAGAGGTTTCCCTTTGTTTTATTATAATTGCCCTCCTCTGGGAAAGGCCTCTCATGGTCACTATAAAACCAGGCAGGAGTCGTTTACGTTGCCCTGACTCAGAAGTTGTGGCTTTCTGTTTCTTCCTGGATTTTCTAGACACTTATGTTTAGGTGCCTGTCCTGAGCTGAAATTTGGGGAAGACAGATAAGGAACAGGCCGGACACAACAGAAACTTGCTGTCTGGTGCCATGATAACCCAGACAATCTCTTAAGCCCTTTGTTACATGTGAGCAAAATCATGCAGCCAGAGGAGGGAGCCACTGAGTCTGCAGGAGTCAGAGAAGGCTTCCGAAAAGGGGACATTTTGAATCAATTCTGGAGGTGTGGAGGTCTCTGAGGCGCCCGTGAGTCACGGCTCCAGATTCCAGAGCAGAAATAGACAGAAATCAGAGATCAAATATATGTTTTATTGCAGGTGAAACTGAAAAGGAGAAAACAGCTTTGATGATTCAAGGCCCAAAGGATTCCCTGCTCTCCATCATGAGAAATTTTAAATGAAATGTGATGGGGTGCACAGAGAATGTGGACAAGAGAGAGGAACATTGAACAAACGCTGCACAGGTTGTCAAATGGTATTGTGAATGGATTAGAGCTTCATTCCTGTGGACTCTGGTGATAGTGAGGAGTTTCTCTTATAGAGTTTGGGCCAGTTGTGAGCAGCTGTAGTTCAGTTCACTTCTGGATGGCTGTCTGTCTTGGGTTTCTATTGTACGCCCACAGTTTTTCACAGAGGTGCTCACTTGTGGCAAAAGCCTCTTTCATTAACCGATGTATTTAACTAAGGACAAAATCACCAACTAAGCATAGGAGATACAGTACTGCGAAAAATCAGACTCCCAGCCTTCCCGAAACTTATCAGCTCATGGTGGAGGTGGATGATGAGCAAGTGTCAGGTAGTAATAAATGCCAAGATGAAAATTTAAGCAAGAGAAAGAAGATGGAGAGCAAGAGATGATGTCTCAGTGGGTAGAGTGTTCAGAAATTATTTCTATGAAGAGATGACATGTGACCAAAGTGAAGTGAGGAAAATATTTGAGTGTCTGGAAGTAAATTCTAGATAAAGAGAAGTGCAGTGGCCATGAGGTGAGAATGTGCTGGAAATGTTTGAGGAGCTTTGGGCAGGACAATGTGGCTTGAGTCGAGGGAGAGAAGGGGAAGGGTTAGGAGGCAAAGTCATGGAGATTGTGTAGGTTGTGCTGTCAAATGTAAATAACTATGTGTGGCAATTTAGATTTAAATTAGAGTGGAATAAAATTTCAAGTTCAGATTCTCAGTTGTTGTAGCCACGTTTCAAGTGTTCAATAGCCATGTATGGCTACCATTTTGGATAGCACCAGAAACAGGACATTGCCATCATTGCAGGAAGCTATTAGATGGAGCTGATAAAGAGCTTTGTAGACTCCAGTAAGGATCAAGGATTTTATTCCAAGAATGATGGGGAGTTCTGGAAGGGTTTTGGAAATAAGTGTTTTGATCTGGTTTGCATCTTGAAGTGCTCATTCTGGCTGTGTGGAGAATATGGTGCAGGGAAACAAGTATGGAATTAGTGATGTTGGTTAGGGGACTGATACAATAATCCCTGAGAAAGATAGATGGCAGCTTGAACCTGGATGGAAGCAGTGGAGGTGGTAGGGATTTTGGATATGCAGAGGTGCCTTTACTTACAATGGGCTTTTATTCCAATAGGGTTTCATAAATTGAAAATATTGCAAGTCAATGATACATTTGATACACTTAACTTTTACTAAACCTCAGAGCTCACCAATACAATATACGTGGAATCTCAGTTGTTTTTCACTCATGATTGTGTGGTTGACTGGGAGCTGTGGCTCACTTCTACCACAAGACAGCATCTTATCACATATCCTTGACCTGAGAAGACATCAAAATTCAAAATTCAAAGGATTATTTCTACTGAATGTGTATTGCTTTTGCATCATGGTAGTCAAGAACTTGTAAGGGGAACCACCATCACCAGTAGGGGACTGTTTTAATCAGTCATCACTGTGACCAACAGACCCAACAGAAACAATTCCAGAGGAGGAAAAGTTTATTTGGGGTTCATGGTTTCAGAGGACTCAGTCTGTAGACAGCTGATTCCATTGCTTGGGGCCTGAGGTGAGGTAGAACAGCCTAGTGCAAGTTCATGGCAAAGGAAAGCAGCTAATGACATGGGAACCAGGGAGAAGAGAAAGAGCTCCACTCACCAAAATATTAACCTCAAAGGCACACCCCCAGGAACCGACTTCCTCCAGCCCCACCTGACCTGCCTATAGTTACCACCCAATTAATCCATATCAGTGGATTAATCGACTCATTAGGTCATACCTCTCATAATCTCATCATTTTACCTCTTATTGTTTGATTATTTTATTGTTTCACTTGTAAGCTTTTGAAGAACACCTCATATCTCAACCATAACAGAGACTCTCTGCATCTTAAAGGTAGAACTAAAAGACTGCCAATGGATTAGAGCTGTGGGATGTGTGTGTGAGAGAAAAGTCATCAATGACTCCCAGATTTTGATCTGAGAAACTGCTTGAACTGTGGTACCATTTACTGAGCCAGAGATTCCTGGGGAAGAGAAGTTTTGGTGGTGGTGAGGCCGATGTGGAAATCAGGCATCCAGCTTGCAGGTTAAGTTTGAGGTGTCTATTAGCCATTTAGAGATAGAAGGAAGCAGTTGAATATTGAAGTTTGGAATACAGGGGAGAGGTCAGCGTTGGAGATAAATATCTGGGTGATGCTTTTTAAAGCTGTGAGAATGAGTGAACTCATCCAAGTTATCATGGCCTGAATTTGTGTCCATCCCCAAATTCATATGTTGAAATCCTAACCCTCAAGGTGATGATCTAAGAAGAGGACCTTTGAGAGTGATTTAATTATAAGGAATCTACTCTCATAAATGGAATTAGAGCCCTTATATAAGAGATCCCAGAGAATTAGCCCGCCCCTTTCACTATGTGAAAACATAGCTAGAATGCATTATCTATGAGGAACAGTTGGTTCTCACCACATACCAAACCTGTTGCCCCATAATCATGGACTTCACAGCCTCTGGGACTTTGAGAAACACATATTTGTTGTTTATAAGCCACCAGTTAATAGTGTTTCCTTTCAGCAGCCTGAAAAGGCTGACATGAGAGAATGAGAGAGAAAGGAGATAAGGTCCAAATGCTGAGCCCTGAAACCTGCACCGTTTAGATGCTAGAAAGAAGAAGAGAACCCAGAAGTAATTGGGAAGGCACAGCCAGGGAGGTGGGAGATCAGGAGAGCGGGCTACCTTGGAAGCCAAGTGAAATCATTGTTTTAAAAGGATAAATTATGCTAAAAACAGCTCAAGCGTCCAATAACAGGAGAACTGAGAGCTACAGGCTGGATTTGACAGCTGGGGGACCTTGAAAGTAGCTCTACCTTGGGTTAGGAGGAAAACATGATTGGAGAGCAAGAGAGAGAGAATAGTAGGTGAGATGGTGCAGATATGCTTTAAAAGAGGCACAGGGAAATGAGGAGAGGATTGTGGGGTCAAGGGATGACTTTATTTTTAAGATGAGAGAGATTACAGCGCGTTTGTGTGCTGATAAGGAAGGTGAAAGTGATGATGCAGAAGAAAGAGAAGTTAGTTCGGGAGCCATGGCCTTGAGGAAGGAAGGGGAGGGATTGGGACGAGGTGGAGGATTTGGCCTTTGATGGAGGCACTGAGCACTGCATTCCTGGTAATAGGAGGGAGATGCCCTGTGCGGATCCAGGGAGCAAGCAGGTTGAAGGACATAGTGGTCATTTCTATTTTCTCAGGGAAAAGGCCTGCAAGGTCATCAGCTGAGAGTGAGAAGGGGATCACAAGTAGGGGCGGGAGTGGTTGAGGAGGAAGTGTGCGGTCGTCCTCCTGGAGAGTTAGAGAGTGAATTAACTAGGTGTGTGTGGGAACACTGCCCGGCAGCATTGAGGGCTCACTTGAGGTTTGTGGTCATGAATTTAAAATGAGACAAATCAATATGGGTGTGTGTTTTTCCCAGCCATGATTGCAGGTGAGGAATAGGCAGAGAGTTGGATTTAATCAGGGTTGGAATTTTGCCAGGCAAATACCAAGCATGAGAAGGGGCAAGATAGTTGATTATAATGAGGCAAAGCAGTGATTATATCAGCGGCTGTGGGAGTCTAAACTGGGTAAGGAGGGAGGGAAGACATGTGTCGGAGAAGGGGGTGAGTAATAATGTGATGGTTTGGAGGTCCTTCATATGTACGTAATGACATCACAGGCAAAGAAATGGGAGCCAGAGGGACAGAGGCTAAGAGGAGGAGGAGGAGCATAAGATTAGGGCAGGGAGCAGGCCAAGGAATGGAAAGGCCAGCAATGTTTACTTATATGGCTACAGAGTGACAAGCGTTGTGACAAATAGAAACAGTGTCTCAGGTGATGAAGCAATCATGAGTGGGGTGTTCTGGAGGACAGTAGATGATTGCAAAAAGGGAGGAGACTAGATGGTATAATCCGATTGCCTGTTCTTCAAAGCACTGAAGAATTCAAAGGGGAAAAATAGGGTAAGCGGCAAAGAGGAGTGAGGGTGCTGACCCCAGGCCCAGGTCCAGAGGCAGATATTGATTCCTGATGCTGAGAATGAGCTACAAACCAGACAGACAAGGACTGTGATTTTACAGAGATTATACTTCATTCAAGAAAGTAAATAAATAAATAAACAAGATACTATCGGATAATGAGAAATGTTAGGTGGAAAATGGAAAGCGATGTTATTGATGGTGTCCAGCCCTGGGAGTGGGGGTTGGGCAGTTTTAGTTCAGTTGGTCCAGAGGAGATGGTTTTCAGGGTAAAGAAACAACAAGAAAGATCAGGATTTATCTAGATTTAGGGGCCTGTTCTGAAAGATTAGGACTCCACAGTCTGAAAAAGGAACAGTGCTGAGCAAAGCCTTCAAGAAACAAAGATCCGAACCTTAATTGTTTATTTGACAGCGCCTAAGGATGGATTAGCACAGAAAACAACATTCTAGATGAATCCCTCTTTGCAGCTCAGAAAAGTTACAGTATTCCCAATACCTGCTTTTCATTAAGTGCTATATTTTTTTTCTATTGCCCTTAACTAAATCCCTTTTCCTTTGTCTAAAATCGAAGAACATTTTAATTCTGTTTGCATTGTTGGCTGAACATTAAAATTGCTTCGTTGGATTTCTCTCTCACTTGTTCTCATTTTTTATTTTATTGTTATTCAGTGCAAAACAAAAAGCTGTGATCAGGAAAAGACAATAGAGGGATGGCTGGAGGAAGCTTGTCAAAATAACCTCCTGCTTTGTGGTTTTGCTTTTGCACTTGCCCAAGATTCTCATATGCATAAAAAGGCCAGGAATTTATCATAAATGGCAGAAAATTGCATTCCATTAATTTCAGAGCCTTTGACTCTGACAGCTCAATCTTCAAGAGCAAGTAACTGCTCTTGAACATCAAGAATATTCAAAAAAGAGAATAAAAGGTATTTTGCTGATCTGTTTCATATTTTAGGAGAATATATTTCACTGCATTATCCAAAGAGATTTTGCTCAAAATCTCATCAGTTTGTTTAGAGTCAGCTTGTCTGCCCAAGCCCTCCACTTCAACATGGAGATAAAAGCTTAGAAGCTAGAGGTGAGGTTGGTGACAGGGGATCTCTTACAGAAATCAAATTAAGAAAAGTGAGATGATTTTTGAAATGAACTGGATTATTTGAGAAGCAGAGACTGAAAAGAAAACTCAGAACCTGGAATCATTCTTACCTCTATATCTCTGATATTTGTTCATTCAGTCTAGTAGCAAGGAACTCACTATCCTCTAAGACAGTTCATTCCATTTTTAAGCAGCTTATCTGAAGAAAAAAAAAAAGTACTTCCCCTATAAAAGCAGAAACTAATTCCCTGTAACATTCACCTATTGATACCAGTTCTACCTTTCAAAGGCTCTAGCACACACAATTCTTCCTATATCACAAAGCCTCTTTCCTGCCTGCCTTGGGTTCAACATGCCTGATTGCATTACCTTGAGATTGCTGCTTCAGGTATTTTTAAAATCAAAACAGGAGGATTCCAATGTTGCCGCTCAATTTCAGACATACTTTTGATCTCATTGTATTTAAGAAATGTTGAGCAGAGTGGTACATAATCAGCTGAGGCTGAGGGACTGGAAGCAACTGTCTTCCACTCAGTATTTCCAGCGGACAGCTGGTGCCACCGTGCAAGACCAGAGCTTACACCCATTCCTCCTCCATAAGGGCCAAGGCCAAACATTATACAAGCACATGAATTTTTAATGCTTTTATGGGTCATGAATCATTTTTGAAAAGCCGATAAAATCTAGGGGTGTCCTCTCCAGAAAAATGATCATCACATAAATTATGTGTTCAATTTCATCAAATTTATGTGTTCTTCTCTGCATTCCTTGTGTGGACTGCACCCCACTCCCACAAGGTCTAGAGGCTCCAGGTTAAGAATCTCTGCTATAAACAAAACCTCACACCTATGCGCCAAATCCTCCAACAGCATTTCAAAGGGTTTTCACTGGAGGGCTTGGAACAAGTCAATCCATCCGCCCATCTTTTCAAATCAACCCAGTGTGCATTATGTGTCTCACACACCAGGACTATGGCTCTGAGCAAGACACTGTCTCATTCTCTGGGAGCTCATGGTCTAGTGGGCAGAGAGCAGGTAAGCAATTACCATCACATAATTACACTATTATAATGACAGCATTATAACAGGTATAAAGACATGCATGGAGGTGAGGCACCTCACCCAGCCTTGAGGGTTTCCAGGAGGTCATTACAGAAAAAGCTTGCCGAGTCCTGAAAAGGTTTTGTAATAGATTTTAAAAAAAAAGAATTAATTTTTCTAAATCCCAACTTTAATACTAATTTAATAGGCCCAACTGGCTCCATTCTCAGTGCAACACAATGCCTTATGTCAAAGACTCCCTTGTTCCTTTGCTGTCCCCTGCCCCCAGCCTCACAGTAGATGCTCCGAGAAGCCATTCTCCTTGCCCCACGGCCACCTCCTCCCTGGGCACATGGCACTGATTTCCCACAGCTGCTGCTTCTTCCAAACATCTCCGGCCCCCAGGCGGGCAAAATTGGGACACAGCTCCGGTCGCTAATGAGGAGATGATGTTCCTCTAATGAAAACAGGACATGGTGCTGGGAGCCCACCACGGATGAATAATTACAGCCTAATTAAACACTGCCTTTTGTTTCCCACTCATTTATTTAGTAGTAAATGTGAATGAAGTTTGCTTCATGCAAAACTCAGCTCTGACACATTCCCATGGGGTCCCCAAGAAGGTATGTCTCCCATGGTACTTAGGATCTATCACATGGTGCTCTTTTTAAAAAATCAGGATGTATATGTGCCTTTGAAGGTGAAAAATGTCTGAATTCTCTTCAGACAGATGATCTGCTCTGATTTTTTTTTTTTCTAAATGAGCTTTGCTTTTTAATCTCTTTGGCATAGTCCTCCCCATGGTTAAATCCATTCTTCAATAGGGTAATCACCAACCCTGTTTACTCTTGATGCCCACTGTAGCCAGGAAGGGAGAGTGAGAAAAGATCTCAGCCCAGGTCTTAGCCTTAGACTAAGAGGGGAATATTATCATTTCCTGGCACAAAACAGGGTTGATTTGGGAGAGAAGGCAATTCCTCAAGGTCTTGTAGATGACTTCTTCATAGTTTGGCTTTCTTATCTGTTCAGAAGCTTTGCCATTTCTCTGAATGTTAGATACGTTCATATTCATATGCATGACCAAGCCCAGGCAGGTTTTTTTTTCTGCATTGAAGAGGCTAATCTAGGGTAGCTTCCTCTGGCATGAAGCATCCAGGGCCATCTGTATTTTGTAATGATCATGACCCCAGTTGGACAGGAGACAGGCCAACTGGTTAAGAAAGAGAACCAGGTGGGAATCAGGAGACATGGTAGCAATTAGTCCTGTGTGCCAAGAAGGCACATTCTGGTCTCTGACGCTTGGGCCCATTGGCTAGTTTGGGTCAATGAATGGTAAACAAACAAAAGTGACATTTTCAAACCAGGGCATTTAATTGCTAATGTGAGGGCCTCCGCAATATTCAAGCTGGTGACACTCCATCAGCATGGACCCTTGAGTGATTATGATGAGCAGACCTGCTCCCTCTAAGCGTGGATGTATGAATACAGGGGTACTTAAACATTGAACCACATCTCCAGCCCTTTTTATATAAAATAAATGTGCATACATGTATTATCATAATTCACCATACCTCATGCTCTTTAGGGTGACATGCATCCCTAATAAAAATAAACATAACTCATGTCAAAAGAGTGTCTCATAATTTCTTTTTTTCTTTCTCTTTTTTTTTTTGGGGGGGGGGCAATGTCTTGTCAGAACAGACTAGATCATCATAGTTTTAGCACCTCTGTCAGAGGCAGAACTCATACCAGGAGGAGACACATCATTTCTACCTCTTTCTGATTGCTCACTCAGCATATTACTAGTGTTCACTCCAAACCACAGGGATCCTTGCAACCCATTTGTCTATTTTATGAGAACTATTTGTTTAAGCTAGGTTATATAATCTCTAACAGTAAAAACTAAAAATTCTAGAAATACAAAAAAAAAAAAAGGTGTGCTAACAAGTGAGGATTCCACTTTAATCCTTCCTGGTGTGGGACCCCTACTTGGGCCTCTGCATCTCTCTGGGTCATACATGGTTCAGAACCATCCAACATGTGGCCAAGTAGGGTCTCCTGTATCAGTTCTTAGAATAAACAGTGATAAGTATCAATTTTTTCAGTCTTTTTTTAAGTACTGGGGATTGAATCCAGGGGTACTTAACCACTAAACCACATCTTCAGCCCTTTTTATATTTTATTTTGAGACAAGGTCTTGCCATGTTGCCCAGGGCCTTCACCAAGTTGCTGAGGCTGGCTTTGAACTTATGATCCTCCTGCCTTAGCCTTCTGAGCCACTGGGATTACACAGATGTGTGCCACCACACCCAGCTTTTCTTATTTTTTAATAACAAAAATCAGATACTACATTTTACTGATTTGAAAAAAGTACATTTTTTACATTTTAAATTTTCAGAAATTAGGATGTGTCTTACCTCAATAGCATGCCATTACTTAATTTTTTAAATAAAACATTCTTCCTAATGTACAAAAAATAATGTTAATTGGTGGTATCTTTGATAAATAAAACATAGTAGATACAAATTTGGGGACCTTCTCTTTTTGACCCAAATGTATTGTTTGGTGACTGCTTGTTGAGATAGGGGCTGTAGTCTTACTATTTAAAATGTGTTTTTTGGAGCCATATCATGGGTGTCACTGGAGATTTGTAGAAGTCCAGACTCTCAGGTCCTGCCCCCCTGAATCAGCTGTACATTTTAAGGAGCTCCCCAGGTGATTTGTGTGCCCAGGTAAGCTTGAGAAGCCCTGCTCTGAAGGCATTGAAATTTGGGACTTGTCCAGTGGGAGTGTACCTGTGTTTGGTGAGAACAGACAGACTTCAAAGGCAAATGCCTAGCCACCTAGCTAATGTCTATTCTTTCAATACTTAGCTCTGCGGGTACCTGTCAGTGGTGTGCTGGTTCAAGTTTAACAACTGGTTTTCCGGGAAAGAAACACACACACATACATACCTACTGATTTATCACATTTTCCAATTTCTGTAGCATACATATACCTCCCATGCCACCAGCAGATGTTATGAGTGGCATTTCTGGAAACTTGGTCATGGGCTCTGTACAGCAGGTGACAGCCACCTCCAGCATACCTCCACACACACAGCCATACTCTGTGGGAAGTTCTTCCTGACGCTTGCCCTCTCTTTTTCCAAGATTGAGTCATAACCACCTTACTTACGTCTGTCCTTCTAGGTAGAGCCACCTGTGAAACTTAATCTTAGTCACAGTCTTTAAAGTAGCCAGAATTGTGTCCACCCCCCTCCTCCCACCCAAAGATGTCCTTGTCCTAATCCCCAGACTGTCTAAATATGTTATGTTGCATTCCTAATCAGCTGATCTTCAGAAGAGAAGATTATCCTTGATTGTCTGGGTTGGCTGATTGTGATCTCCGGGGTCCTGACAAATCAAAAAGGAAGGCAAGAGAGCTGCTCCATTGATGCCGTGTGACAAAGACTCCATCAGAGTGATGGAGAGGCCAGAGGCCAAGAGCGCAGCACCGTCAAACACAGGAAGAGGCCAGAAAATTGATTCTCCCTTGGATCCCCTAGAGGGAACACAACACTGCCTACACCTTTATTTTAGTGATATTGAATTAGCAAGACCGGTTTCAAACTTCGTATCTCCAGAACTGTAATATAACCAATTTGTGGTGGTTTTTTTGTAACTAAGTAGCAGTTGGTTATGAATACAGTTTGTCTCTGTAGATTGGTGGTTTTAAATCTTACCGCACATTAGCGTCATTAAGAATATGTAAAAATGACAGATGCTTCGGTACCTGCAAGAGAGATTCTGATTTCATCATAGTCGGGACATTGGGATTTTTTTAAAGCACACAGAGAGGGAGCCCGGGGCTTTTAATTCCACTTGATAACTCACACTGTAAAGCTTTGCAATATCTTGTTAGGAACCTAGATTTTGGGTCCTAACTTGATCTGAAGAATCAAAGTCTGCCTTTAACCAAAATCCCCAGGTCATTTGGAATTGCACGGAATCTGAGGAGCGCCACACTAGCTCCTGGGCATTTGGAGGACAGAGGCTGGGTCCTCATCTCATATCTCCAGCACCAGTAGTGCCTAGCACAGAATGGGCACTAAGGGACTCTTAAGTAAATGGACAACTGACTTTTGGAACACCTGGAAAGCTCAGATGCTACAGGGATAGAGAAGTAAACTATGGTTTCACAAAGTTCCAAGACGATGATAGTTTTTAAACTCCTTTTTCTTCTTTCAATATTTTATTTGACTACCAAAGACATAAAAGTGGCATCAGCAGTTCCCCCCTGCTCAGCCTGTCCCCTGTATGTGTGATAGCTTCAAATCCAAAGAACATGCAGAAAACTCTCGCTGGAGGAGAGAACAGGGAGGGCCTAGGACACAAGATGCTGAGCACAAGAGGTCCACAGCAAGAGCAGGCAATTGGGGGGGGGTCACTGCCAGGGTCACAGCAAAGGTCACTCCCGTGGTGCAAGTGTACTGGAGTTCAAGGGTGAGGCCTCATCACACCACACAAGCCCAGTGCCAAGTAAGCCAGGGTCAAGATCCAAAGGTGAGTACTGGGCAGGGGGAGGAAGGAAGACCCAGAGTCCTAACATCCAGGCTGGGTTCCGACAAGGCAAAAGGGAGCAGGCAGGCCTGCGTGCCTTCTGTCACCTGGTCATTTCCATCTATGTGGCACTATATCCCAGATTCCAAACCAGAAAAAGAGAGTCCAAGCGGCCTAACTTGGGGTCCGTGCCTCACCACCTCAGGGAGGACAGATTACCTCCATTTACAATCCTGCCAAAATTGTGCTCAGCAAAAATGCAGTGATTCCCTCAGAGAAAACCAAAGTGCTGGTAGGAAAGGGTAGTAGTAATGCTCATTTTTTTTAGACAAGAAGTTGAAGTTTAGACTAATTAGAGACATTGCTCTGTGTTTGCAGAGATAGAAAGCAATACCCCTGGGGTTTGAACCCAGGGTGGTCTGATGCAGAAGCTGCCACTTTCAGGACTGGACTGAGACATCTGGACAGGCAAGACCAGCAGCAGCACCATTGATGGGCCAGCTCAGGGGTTCCTGTGCTCCTTCTTCCCAGGAAAGAATCAGGGCTAAGCCCACAGACAGGGCTGAGAGGGGCAGCAGGGAGGAGCCAGACAAGTCAACACGAGACATAGAGGACCGTCCTCATCAGCAGGGAACCCGACTGATCCTAACCAGGGCTGCTGCCTCCTTCCTGTGTTAAACCTCTATATTAGTTTGCTGGGACTGCAGTAACAAAGTACCATCAAACTCGTGGCTTACAAGTAGAGATTATATAGCTCTTGAGGTTGGGTGTCCAAAATCAAGGTGTTGGGAGTATTGGTTCCTTCTGGGAGCTATGGAGAAAGAATCTGTCCCAGGCCTCTCTTCCCAGATTATAGATGGCCACCTTCTCCTGATCTCTTCACAACATCTCCCCCTATGCATGTCCATCTCTGAGTGCAAAGTTTCCCTATTGGTTTAGGACCCATACTAATGCCCTTATTTTAACCTCTGTTTAAAACAACAGCAACAACTTATTTTCAAATAAGTTCACATTTTAAGGTACCAGGCATTAGGAAGTCAACATATGAATTTTGGAGGGATACAATTCAACCTGTAACAGCTCCTTTCCAGTGCCAAGAGAAAATTACTGGCTACCATGTGCTCATCCCTGACCCAAGACAGGACTATACATGGTGTGTGTTATTTCCAGAAGCTTTGGAGTATCCACTGTGTGCTTGGCATTGAATCCCAGCCCTCACAGGGCTTGCAGGCTGGTGAGGGAGAAAGACTTGTGAATGGATGAGTCTACAAAGCATTTGATGCCACGGTAGGTGCAGTTTGCATAGTGGTGAAGAACTCAGAATCTGTGACCAGTTTGCTGGGTTTGAATTCTGACCCAGCTACTTACAAGCTGTGTGACCTTGAATAGGTGACCCATCCTTTCTCTGTCTTTGTTTTCACATCTATAAAATAGACATGAGAACAGTAACTGCCTAATTGGTGGTTAGGAGGATTCAATGAATAAAGATATCTAGAAGTGCTTAGCCAATACTATATAAGTATTTGTTAAATATAATCATTAAAAGTGAACCAAGGGTGCTAAGGAAACAGGAGACACCTAACTTAGATTTGGAAGGCTTAGGGGACCATTAGGGAAGCTTCCTGGAGCCAGTGTAGTTTTAATCCCTTGGGTTCCCCAGGGGCATGTTATTACCTGTACATGAGTTAGGGAATGGTGGCTTCTCAACTCTGGAATATATCCCCTACTCTTCCTCCAGGCAGGGGCAGATTTGTCCAGCTCAGCCACAGAGTCGATCTTGGAAGAAAAAAGATCAACAAAAATCACAACCCAACAACCTGAGACTTCGAACTGACTGGAAGTAGGATGGGCTTCTCTCCCATGAAACCCACAAGTCAGTCAGTTACAAGGTCTGAATCCAAGTCCAGCTCCCTGCCATTACCAAATGCATGTCTGAGTTGCCCCTGCCTATGAGTCTATGTACATCCAAGAGCTTCAACAAAAAGGAGAAACTAACACGCTAAGAAGGAGTCAAAACCCAGTGTTTAACTCTATTCCACAGCTACGCCCACCACCCAAACTGCTTTTAATCATCTCAGAGGTTTCTACCGTCACCAGTCGTTTCTAGAGAAATTGTAGTTTTAAAAATTGCCCATGTCCCAAGGGCTCCACCCCCAAGAGCATGGATCATTAAAGACAATCCGATTCCTACAAATGGCAACTAGAGCCACCTTTGATGTGAGCCTCAAAAGGGCTAATGAGCTCCTTTGCTGGCAGGTGGAGAGAGGACCATAGTGACACAGGTCCACTTTTTGCCAAATGAGGGGATCAGAAGGGGCAAAGGTTTAAAGGTTTCTCTCTGGGGTCTGCAATCAGAAACCAAAGCTGGAGACTCAGCTAGAGCCAAGGCACCTCTCAACCTCTTAGTCCAATCCCAGGACCATGGTGGCCCCTCTCTCTCTCTCTCTCTCTCTCTCTCTCTCTCTCTCTCTCTCTCTGTCTAGATTCCATATTGAGATCACTCCTTATTTCCATTTCTTGTTTGGAATTTGTTGCTTTATTGTGAGAGTGACATGGAGGAACAGATTAACAAGAACAGTGGTCCCCGCTGGGCCTCCACCCGTTATTTATGAGGAGTTGACACACTGAGAAAGGCCCCCAGCCCTGGGGGTGGTTTCCTCTTGAAATGCCACATATACTACGGGCCTTAATGAGGTCCATGTGTGTGCAGTGAATAAGAAAATTAGTTTCATGCCGCGTGTGAACACTTGCCTATCCATACACTGAAACTGCAGAGGAGCAGCCTATTCAGTGCTTTAGACAGGGAGGTAGCACACTCCAGAGGAAGCCACGGGTGAGGGGAGGGAGAGGAGTTTGTGTGGGATCAAATTTGCCAGCCACCTGAAATCCCCCAGGAAGCCGCTGGAGTGGCTCTCTCCTTGGGGTCCATGTGGGAGCCGGCGCACCAGCCAAGGAGGAGCAATGGCACTGAAGGAGTGATGCAGAAATGGTTGGGGTTAGCCTTCCTCCTCTCCTTTGCCTGGAAGCCTTGCAAGGGGCTGGGGTGTGGCTTCTTTGTTTGAGCACCTCTGGTACTCCAGGCCCTGCCCCGCCAGGGTTCTAGCTGTCGATTCAGGGCAGGGGTCAACATTTCTGCTCTGGAAGCGGGTCAGGGAGGGAGGACCCTGGCTTCAGCCAGTCACCCCTGGCACAGAAGGAAGGCAATAGTTGGTAAAGGATCTGAAGGCTCGCTGGGAAAGATGCGGCTGCTTCAGTTTATGAGCCCTGACTGGGTGGACGAATGCCTGTGTTGAGCACAGACACCCCCATCCAACACACACACACACACACACACACACACACACACAGCAGGATGCACATCTTGCTTTCAAGCCACGGGCCACATGGGCCCTTTAGCCTCAGAAGCGGGAAAGGGGAGCCAGGTAGCAAGGCTCAGATGCCCCGTCACAGGCTGCAGGGAGCTAATGGAACCCCACACATCAATATTGTTCCAAAATGCACGCATCAGGATTTATATTGTTTAAATTTAATCTCCACAGCAACCCTAAGGGGTAGAGTCTAGTATTCCAATTTACACATGAGGAAATTGGAACCGAGAGAAGTTGAGGACTCTCAGTAACCTCTCATGGATGTTAGAGTGTGGATCCAAACCCAGATTCGCCTGTCTTCCAAGTATCCCACCCCCCTCCCAAATACCCATCCAGGGAACCAGTTGTGGTGCCCTGCCGGCCTGTGATCCCAGCAACTCAGGAGACTGAGGATCACAAGTTCAAGGCCAGCCTCAGCAATTTAGCAAGATCTTGTCTCAAAATAGAAAATTAAAAGAGCTGGGGATGTAAAGTGGTAAAGCAACCTGAGGTTCAAACCCCCATTACAGGAAAAAGGATATGTAACACTGACATAAATAAAGGGTCAGATCACTGAGAAGACACAGTTGTAGGTACATTAAAAAACTCTGGCTTGGGCTGGGGATGTGGCTCAAGCGGTAATGCGCTCACCTGGCATGCCCTGGGCGCTGGGTTCTATCCTCAGCACCACATAAAATAAAATAAAGATGTTGTGTCCACCGAAAACTGAAAAATAAATATTAAAAAATTCTCTCTCTCTCTCTCTCTCTCTCTCTCTCTCTCTCTCTCTCTCTCTCTCCCCCTCTCTCTCCCCTCTCTCTCTTAAAAAACAAACAAACAAACAAAAAACCCTCCGGCTCTAGGGCACAGCCTCTTCCTCTTGGTTATCAGTAACTCCTCTTTCTCCAGGATCAAACTATGGAAATGTGGAACATTGTGTCAATGTGGAACAGCCACTCTATTGTATCTGCTCTATTCAGAAATAAACAATTCTCAGAATTGGATGCTCTAAGAATTATTAATAACATTATTGGCCACACCCACGCACAGAGGTTACCAAAGGTATGGTCAGAAGCAGTTTCCCACCTACTGTGATCCACCCAGTCTGGGCCTGAGAAATCTGAATTCTCAGCAGTTTCCCAGGGGACCCTGAAGCCTGTGGCACATCTCCCCTTCCTGCCCCTTGGAGGAGCTCTGCCTAGAGTCTGCTGTGCCTTCATCCAGTCCTGGGATAGGGAGGGAAGAACATGGAAATGGTCTCAAGCTAGGTTTTAATCTCACAGCTGCTCCCTGGTTGTGTGGCCTTAAACTAGTCCCTCTGGGCCTTAGTTTTCCCACAGGGCACTGGACTGGTTAATCTCTGGGGTCCCCTCTAGCTCTAGGAGAGGATGCAAACCCAGGCCTGGTCTAGGGAGTAACCTTCAGGTTTTCTTAAAGACAGAGAGGAGGGGAGGGAGCTGGAGGAGCAGGTGACGGGGAGGCTTAATGGACACCTGTGGATCTACTGTCCAGTAAACAAGGCCTTGTGAACAAGGATGCCTCCAGGCAAGCCCCCAAACCTGGATTCCTGGAGATTCGTTGCAGCCCAACCCCAGGAAGAGCTGGCACTATCCCTTCTGCAGAGAGATTTCAGAGAAAAAGCTTTGACCAAAACAAATGCTGGGAAGGGATTATAGTGCAGAGAAAAGCACTTAGGTGGGAGTCAGACGTCCTGGATTCTCCTTGCTCTGTTCTCCTAGCTCTGGAAGTCCTGTCCTGAATTCCTCTTAACCCTTCGGGCTTCAGGGCCATGCCATAAACAAGGCTCTGAGATTAGATCCATAGCCGAGGCTCTTCTAGGCCTATGATTTGATGATTCTGAGACATCATTCCCACCCTGCAATGCCTCATGTTTTATAGAGCCTGTCACCATCACCAAGCTGTGGAAGAAAGCCCCACATGGCTGCACGCATCAAAGGTGAATGAAGACGGATGGAGGGAGGAAGCTGTCACAAGCCTCAATTCTATACAAACAAAATGTCTCTGCTCCGAATTGCCACTCGTACCTCTGCACATGCTCCAAATTAATGTGCCGTTACTACTTGACAGCCTGTTTCTAATATCGCCGCCGAAATCACTTTGCTCCTGAAGCAACATCAGGAGGGGGCGAGCACAGCACCAGCTGCGCCTGTGAAATGGCTTTGTGTTCGAAGTGGATCCTCTTCACACTGCCCTGAATCTGAGCTGCAAAGAAACCAAGGGCATGAAGCCCTTCGGGGAGAGAGAAGGTGCCCTGTCACTTTGCTTTGCAATGCCCTGGCCCCTTCTCAGGGTCCTTAGCCAACTGTGGAGGGGTTGGTGGGGACAACGGCAGCTGTATTGCATTAGCGTCCACATCTTGTGTGATCCCTGTCTGTCTGTCTGTCAGTCCCGGCAGCCCTGGGAGCAAGATTGGCAATGAAGCAGGTCCGTTTAGACAAAGTCCTTGGAGGGAGGAAAAAGACCAGTGCTAAGTGTAAGTGGCCCAGAAAGAAATAAAATCTCATCTCTAACTACCACCAGCCTTGACTCATGTCTTAGTCCAATTTCTGCCACCAAGAACTACCCGCAAGGCCAGCTGGAGGAGGTCAAGGCCAAGAGAATTCCCACAGGCAGGAGAGGAGCAGTGTGGGTTGGTGGGCAGCTCAGTGGCCTGGAGCTGTCATTCCACCCACCACCTTGGGGCTCACTCTCTCTCTCTGCTCTACCATTTTTGCCTACAATGCTCTAATTCAGAGCCTTATAAACCCTCATCCATGTGGCAACAGCCTCCTCACAGCTGTGAGACTGTGCAGGGTGAAGAAGACGAGCTTGTGCCTCGGCTGTTCAGTTGGTGGTTCAGTGTCTCTGCATCTTGCTTTCACTCCAAGGCCTCTTTTCTAAAAAAAAAAAAAAAAAAAAAAAATTATAGTCTTAAGATTAGTCTAGGTAAAATGCTACTTTTAATTGTAGAAAATACTCTGCATTGAGGAGCTGTGCCCCAAAAGGACTCTGCTCCTGCTCCCTCATTCTTCCTTGGGCCTTCCAAGCTCTGCACCCCATTTGGACTCAGCCTGTTAGGTGGACATCTTGGAAGCCCACTTTGATGGGTCCTGCTGCTGTCTGCAGACACTCAGATTCAGACTGACAGATAATGCTTAGAAGAACAACTGTTACTACGACTACTGACTCTTCTACATTTCAGAAGCTGCACGGATGCATCTGCAATCCTCACCCATTTCTACTGGGTAGGTATTGTTACTCAGGCCATTCTACAGACCTGAAAACTGGGTTTCAAAGAAGCTGAATTGCCTGAAGTCATAGTGTAAAAGTGACAGAGCCAGGATTTGAACCCTCAGCCCATGCCCTTGCCACTATATTCCAGTGTCTCTCTGTCCTTTCATGCATCTAATAGATAACGTCATAAATTGGTCCCTACCAAGAGGCAAAAGCAAGAGTTGGGAACAGTGAACAGCCATCTTCTAATGCAGAAGTTCGCAGGGTGGGTTTCGCAGGACGAATCTTGAGATGCTGAGCAGAGAAGAGTCCCTATCAAGTATACACAAAGGAGGCTTTATTTTCTATCTGCCTTGTGAAGGTTCACAGTGCACAGCAGTTCTAAGAAGCTCTCTGGGGAGTGCAAGTCTCTCCTTGACTGACAGGGCAATTTATTGAGGTAATATTTTGCATTTGGGTCTCACTGTATGTAGTCTTGCTTCCCCAATTTCTCTCTAAAAAAGCCCCCAGTTTTTTATGACTTCTCAACTGAGGGGAGACTTATTATGTAGGATCCCAGGACCATTTATTGTACACCCTTTGCCTTTGCTTGGGGAGAATTCTAGATCCTTCCCAGGGGGAAGAAAAAAAGACAAATTTTATTTTTTGCCTAGTAGAGTGGGATAGGGAGGCAGAAGCAGAGAGAGAGGACCTCCAAATTCTCCAGGATGAGAAAGGCACCGAGGTTGGGAGTTTCTGGGAGAAACTAGCATCAGGCAGGACCCTTTGGTTGCTGCCAGGACCTGGCAGGGTGAGTGAGGAAGCAGGGCCTGTGGTACTGAGACTCTGACCCTAGCCAAACTCTCCAACCTGACAAGGTCAGAAGAACATTTGCCTTCATACGGCCTCGCAGGCCTGGGATAAGAGCCCATTGGCAAGGCTACTCCAACCTGAGCCCTGAGGGTCCTTATTTCCGTCTTATCTCAGAACCTTTTCACATCCCTGGAATGGTGCAGGCAGGGTCAGGAGGGCCTGTCAGTGAAGACGGAGGATGAATCCTCTGTTAGCCCAGTGGGTTGGAGGCTCAGGTTCAGAGTCAATGGAACTTTAACCAAATAAGACAAAATGACAGTTTAGCGCATCCAAGCTTGATAACTCGTATTTGTCCACAGAAATATTTCGAAACACACAAAACTGAAACTAGCTACTGTTGGAATTGTTAGTCTTGGATAATATTTTGGGAAATTCTGACTTTTAAAGCCTTGGCTTCCATGTCTGACTTCACCCCCCAGGAATAGTGGGGATATTCAGACCTGGGAGGAAGGACAAGAGGGTAGCAAGCAGGACAGGAAGTGGGAGAGGGAGGAGGAAAGGTGAAGAGAGCCAGCAAGGGGAGTACAGAAGGATAGAAGGGACTGAGCTAAGTCAGGGAAGAGGACAGAGAAGACCGGAGAACCCATTGTGGGAGCAGGTGGGGACTTGGCAGTGCTGCTCAGAATCCCTGGGACAGGGCAGCATCCACCGTACCCTGAGAAGCAGACCCTGGAGGGTTTCAACAGTGAGTGGGTGTCCAGGAGAGGGAGGGAAGTGCTGGACATGGGGCCAAGCAAAGGCCCAGCTCAACTGTGAGGGAAGACTCCTTTCGGGGTGCCCTGGGGCCGATGCGAGTGCACTTCAGAATGGGAAATTCCTCCAGTTGTTGTGGCTGGAGCTGGAGGTTCAGCTGGGCTGGAGCTGGCAGGGCCTGCGTTCTCCCTGTTGGTCCAAAGGCAAAGCTGACAGTGCCTGCTGTTTTAGTCAGCTTTTTCACTGCTGTGACCAAAAGACCTGGCCAGAGAAATTTGTGGAGAAAAAGCTTATTGGGGGCTCAGGGGCTCAGAGGTCTCGGCCCACCGACAGCCAGCGACATTCCTCAGGGCTCAAGGTGAGGTGGAACATGATGGTGGAAGAGTGTGGTGGAGGAAAGTGGCTCAGGACACAATCATCAAGAAGCAGTGCGAGTGAGCTCCACTCTTCAGGGGCAAAATATATACCCCAAAGGCACAACGCACAATGACCCACCTCCTCCAGCCACAACCTACCTACCACCCAGTTAATCCCTGTCAGGGGATTAATGTGTTGATTAGGTGAAGGCTCTCACAACCCAGTCATTTCACCTCTAAGCTTTCTTGCATTGTCTCACACATGAGCTTCTGGGGGACACCTCAGATCTAAACCATAACACCTGCCTTCCTGGCATCCCCCACGCCTTCTGTGCAGTCCTCCGTCTTACCTTTCTTCAGAAGCTCTCTTTCCCTATCCCTTCCAGGCACCTTCAGAGAAGATGTCCAATAAACCCATTCCCCCCCTAAGAGTCTCCATCTGTTGGTGCTCCCAAAAGGATGAGGGCAGGAACAAGGAAATGGTCTATAATTGTGGGGTTCTCACAGACAGGGCCTCGACAATGGGAGAGATACTTAAGAAGGAAGGGGATTCAGAGTTTTGGCCACACTCTTTCTGGTTTTTCTTAGGATGAGACAGATGACTAAGCTAAAAACACAAGCTCTGACCACGGAGCTCAGTGGCAAAGTGATAAGGGAACCAGGAGACTAGATAAAGACCCACCTTGGCCAGTTGGCTATGGAACCTGTGGCAGGCCATTAACCCAACGCTCCTTGTGTTCACACGGAGGTAGAGCTGAAGAGTTCAATCTAGATAATTCCTCCTGTAGGGTACCTTACGGCTCTGGTATTCTGGGGTTCCATAAATGGAGTTTAATGTAAAAATCAAGTAAGACAACCAAATTAACCCAGTATAGATTTGGCCTGTCCATAGTTGTTACTGAGCTGTATGAATGAAAGATGAGAAGTTCATTCAAAGAGCAGCGAGATGTGGTGGTGCTTTGCCTTCTAGAACCAGTGTTTCTGGGGGTCACATACACATCGATGGAGCCAGGAGAGATGGGGAAGCAGTTTGTGGACTCTGCATTTCCCTCTCTTCTAACCCATCCCCTCAAACCCTTGCCGTAGGGAGAAGCTTTGGCCTCTATAGATTTTACAGCTTGCACCTGAAGCCCAGCCTACCCCAAGCTTGTCATAGGGGAGAAAGATGCAACCCCATGACACAACCTTACATCCCTTTACAGACATCGCTCCCACAAAATCTTTGAGGTAATACTAGTTAAGGATTTAGGTGAGGAATGTCAGTTTCAACAAAAAAAGGGAAATCCAGAGTTGCCTCTGCTTTTAGACATGGCTGGAACTAGCAGATCAGATGATTAGGACTCTTGCTTTCTCTTTAAACCTCTGGTGACTTCTGTTGGCTTTAATCTTTGAGAACCTCTTCCCGTGTAACAGGAGAGATGACTAACCACGTCCCCACTCTCCTATTCCCCCATTTTAGCAGTTCCAGAAGAAAGAACCCTTGTCAATAGCCCTACCAGAAAGATCCGATTGACCAGTTGGGCCATTCGATCTTTCCTGAATCAAACTCTGTGGTCAGGAGTGTGGACATGTGGGCACATCTGGGTCACAGGTCTCTCTGTCACTGGGAGAATAGGAAGTGGGGCTCCTCTCATAAAACACGTTACCCAGAGGGATGAAGTACTCTGACTGGACACACCTGGGTCACTTGCTGGCCCTGTCACTGGAAGAATGAAGTGGGGCTCATTCCATAGAATGGGTGGCCAAGGGAAAAAGAAGACGGTAGGAGGAGGGCTTCTAGGCAGATGAAATACCAGATTTTCCCGAAACAATGTTTTAAAGCCTATTTTGACCGATGAGAAGATCAAGGATGGATCAGTTTGGTGAAGTAACTCACCAAAGTTCACAAAAGTAGGAAACCACAGAGCTTGGACTCAAAGTCCCTAACGAGCATATTTAACCCTTACAGCTCAACGGTCGCATCACCCCCAGGGTCCCTATTATTCCAACTCTGAATACTTGGGGCTTGTCATTCAGTGTTTCCAAAATAACCCGAGCTGCAGAGAGGCTGACAATATATTAGGGATCTCCGGGCCCTCAGGGAGCTTGCTGCTCTGCTCTCTTCCTCTTTTGTCTTTCCCCAGATGGAAGGAACTGGGGGACATGAACATACCTTTCATTACCCCTCCCAAGTCCAGATCCACCAGGACTTGAGATAAGCTGAATGTCACCATTGAAGACAAACATTGTCAACCACAATATGCTCATACCGCACGGTGAATCATTTGAGGTATGTGGCAAGCAATTTGTTTTATTAATAGTTAAAATATGGGAGTTTGCAGATGATTTATCTTTTTCAAAAAATTAAACAGAGAAAACTCAAGGTTATTCCTATAACAACACCCATCATGTTTGCTTGTATTTTTTGTCTTCTTGAGTGGATGAGAGAGAGGTGAAGATAAAGCAAATAAGCATGAATTTGTCACTACTCTGGGTGTAGCCAGGAGAGATTGTCTTGCTTGTGAAAAGACCGGAAGGGTTGGGAATTATTGATTTAAGGGAAGACTTCTGCCCACAAATATTTACTTTCAATCCCACCAAGTGAAGACATATTGTTTTTAAAGCTAAAGTTGGTTAGGGAGCCGTTCAGCAGTCACTCACATATTAGTGTGAATTATAGGATACCTTTGTTCAAGAATAAAGCATTCTACAGATCTCAGATGAATGGAGACATTTCTGAATTCTTTCAGATAATAAAAACTTCTGAAGGACTAAAAAAAGTCAAACTTTAAAGTGAAGCTTTAAATAGACTTGAAAGCTTTGAGTTAATAGATAATTTTATGCAAAATAACTTTCATACTAGCACGCAGCTTCCAAAATGAGTGACAAAGTAGGCAGTAGATTTTTTTCCATTGTGGGAAAGTGGAGCTTTATTCTCTCAGATCCTTTTGCCATAATAATAATAATAATAATAATAATAATAATTATTATTATTATTATTATTAGGTTCTGAGGATTGAACTCAGGGGCTCTTAACCACTGAGCCACATCCTCAGCCCTTTTTGTATTTTATTTAGAGATAGGGTCTCACTGAGTTTCTTAGGGCCTCTCTAAGTTGATGAGGCTAGCTTTGAACTCACAATCCTCCTGCCTCAGCTTACAGGTGTATGTAAGCCGCACCCAGCACATCTGAATATTTTTAATGTAATATAGTATAAGAGAGAGCTAGAGAGCATACCCATGTTAATTGCAGCATCATTCACATATCCAAGAGGTGAAAACAACCCAACCATCCATCAGAATGGATGAAGATGATGTGGTATATATTGTTTATACAATGGAATATAATTTAGTCTTAAAAAAGAAGGAGATTCTGTAATGGATGAACCTGGGGGCCTTTATGCTAAGTGAAATAACCTAATCACAGAAAGTCAAACACTACCTGGTTTCTCTTACATGAGGCATCTAAAGCAATCAGACTTAGAAAGTAGAATGGTGATTGTCAGGAGTTATAGATGGGGAGACAATGGAAGAAGAGTTTTGTTCACGAGGGTAGAGTTTCAGTTCTGCAAGAGATCCATTGCACAACAATGTGAATATAGTTGACACTACAGAACTATGCACTTAAAAATGATTAAGATGGCAAATTTTGTTATGCATATTTTTCCCAGTGTGAAGGATTGAACCCAGGGGCTTGCACCTAGTAGCCAATACCCAATCACTGATGTACATGCCCACCCCTTTTTAAATTTTTTTTTTTTAAATTTTGAGACACCATCTCACTAACTTGCTGAGGCTCGCCTCAAACTTGCCACCCTTCTGTCTCAGCCTCTGGAGTTGCTGGGATTATAGATGTGCGCCACCACACTCCGGGAAACAAAATTGTTTTTACTTATATTTTATTAGCCCCTGATTTCCTCCCACCTGACATGCACTAGAGGGTAGCGACAAGGCAACGACAACCCTCCTGTGATGATGGACTCCCAGGAATAGCCCAAGGCTGGCTGCAAGATGCACACAGGAATGTGCTGGGTTATCCATGATGCCATGAGGTGCTGTACACAAAGGCCACTTGTTGCAAAATGTTACACAGATGGCTACAAGAAAGCCAGCCTGGCCAGCGGCCATATGAAGTGTCACTTTAATGCAGACTTTTGGATTGGGAGAGGCTGGTTAATGTGACATTGCCTAAGGGAAACTGTGTCATCGGCTCTGCCTCTGGACACCAAGATTCTGTCAGCAGTCGTTAGGCACAGCTCTTTTCCCAGTCAGATACCTTTTATGAAAGTACTGGGAAGTGTTCTTTAATTTAGAATTCAATAAAGATAAGACAAAGGTTAATTGAGAATGGCTAAGTATCACATTATGTAATGAGAACTACCTAAAATTTATTGTATGGTGCTGTAACTTGGAAAATTGCAGCTGGGTTCTCGTGTTGACTTCCACGCCTTCCAAACTAAGGAATTGATGATTCTGTTGATTTTATGTCATCCAAGTCCAGCTGATCTGCCTCTTCGATTCCGTCTAATTCTTGGCTCAGACTGACCTGGGTTCAGACAGATATTTTCTTTTATCAAGGCTCTTGTTACTAATTGCAGAGAATTCTCAATCTCTACATCTGTAATTTCTCAAAGTTCAGATTTTAAATAACAAAGGCCACATGAATTGCTATCTAGGGAGGTCGCCCCTTCCAATGTGTTCTGCAAAATGCCTGCTGACAGTTATTTATAACCCCCCCAAAACCGCTCCTTTTTCTACTTGAAATGTGCTGTTCTGCTCCATCATCTGCATCTGCTTGCCTCTGTTCAGTTGCCTCTCTTGTGAGCTGGGGTGGGAACTGGATCCTTTTAGTAGCAAGAATTACATCCAGACTGAATCTGATCTTCCTCGTTTGGAAAGAAATATAGGTTCTAGAACATTTCTTGACAACCCCATTCAGCATCCACCTTTGGCTTCAAGACTTTACTCTTTTTAAGTATTTCATGTTTATAGATGAGGGCAAGAAAGAACTCGGAGGCTGGCCCACATTGTATGGGTGTGAGTTTATCCACCATGCCCAGGAGCCCAGGGAAGGAGGAGGGCAGGGCTGGGCTGCAGTCCCCCAGGAAGGGGGGCCTTGTCTTGGCACAGACACCAGCCTCAACCAAGCCCTGTGCTGGTGAAGCTGTGTCTGTCCAGAAGGGGTGTCCTTTTCCAATTTACACATTCTGTAAGCTGGCAGCAGCCTTCCCTGCAACAGATGCTGTGGGATGGGGAACTTGGGTTTTTGAAGAGCCCAAAGTAAAGTTCACAGGATTGTTCATGAAGGAGGAAATCAGCATGGCCAAACCTAAAGTAGAAACCAACAAGGATAAGCCGAAAAGAACCAACCTCCTAGCCGATCACAGGTGTGCACGCCTATAATCCCAGTTACTCAGGAGGCTGAGGCAGAAGGATTGCAAGTTCAAGGCCAGCCTCAGCAACTTGGCAAAAATGAAAAATAAAAAGGACTGAGAATGTAGACCAGGAATAGAGAGCCCCTAGGTTCAGTGTCCAGTACCACAAACAAAGATAAAATAAAGATCAATAAGAGTCTAACTCTCTGATCCCTAGTTGGTTCCCCACGGGGATATGCTTCCCTGTCCCAGTCCCTTTCTGTTGTCCTCTCCCCCTGCTTCATTTCTAAAATGTAAGAGATGATTTTTCTATGTGCATTTGGGGAAAAAAAAAGAATGCTTAGATAATTCAGTCAACACCACAGAGCACAGGAGTTAGTTCAGAGAAGCCATCACCCCCTGGATACACTCTCTGGTCTGGTGGGGTCACTCTCAGGACTGATTGCAGCCAGCATGGTGTGGGCAGCCGGGGGCCATCGCATCAGGCCGACCTGCATCCCAAGGGCAGCTCGGCTCACTGTGGCGATGCCTGTCCCCAGATGTTGCGTCTTTCATTCTCTCATCTTTCACACTTTCTCTCTGACTGCTCGAGTTCTGTGTTCTGAAATTCTCTCGGCCCCCCCGGACGCTGTGGTTGGCTTTGATGGATGCTCTTTGTTCTCTGTGTCAGTGGAGTACTGCTGAAAGAATCATACAGCCTTCAGCCAACTCTGGTCACTCCTTTGTTCCTGCCTTCCCTGCTCAGGCGCAGCAGGAGACATGGGGACTAATGTCTTTGAGCAGCTACTACATAACAGAGGATTCTAGATACTGGGAAGACAGTGGTGATCCATCAGAAATCTCTGCTCACACAGAACCTGCATTCTAGAGGGGGGTGGTGAGCGAGAGACAGATGATAAACAAATGAGTAAGATGTAGGAAAGTCAGACGGTGACAAGTGTTGAAGAGAAAAATAAAGCAGGAGAGCATGGAGACAGGGGTGGCTTGTCATGTTTTAAAGGGTGGCCAAGAAAGCCTTCACTGAGATGACTGGAGTATAGAGATGAAGGAGGAGCAGGAGCCTTGACCTATCTGAGGGAGAAACTTCCAGTGACCTCTATTCATTCTCATGCTTAAGATTGGCTGCCCTGGGTTTCTATTTTACCAACTCTTACAAAGTGTATCAGTTACCAGTTGCCAAAGAAGAAATCGCCCCACAACTTAGTGGCCTGAAGCAACAGAATTTTATTATCTTACAGATATTAACTTACAGAATCTAAGAGTGGCTTAGTTGGGTACCTCTGGCCCAGAGTCTCTGGCACGAGCGTGAAAGGAAGGTGTTGCCAAGGTGGTGGTCATCCCAAGGCTCAACTGAAGAAGGATTCACTTCCAAGGTTTCTCAGGTGCCTGTTGGCAGGCCTCACGTCTGCACTGGATGTCAGCTGGAGAAATCAGTTCCCTACCACCTGGACCTCTTCATAGGACAGCTCACAACACAGCAAGTTAGCAAGAGTGAGCTCCAGGCAGAAGTCATAATCTTTTTATAATTTAATCTTAGGAAAAAAACCACAACAATGTTATTTTTGCCATATTATATTCAATGGAAGCAACTCAGTAGGTCAGGTTCACATTCACAGGGAGGGGATTACAGCAGGGTATGAATACCAGGAGGTGAGGCTGATTGAAGCCATCTTGGAGGCTGCCCAAGGGTAGAACGAAGGCATGTGATCCTTCAGGAGGTGCCTAAACCACACTTCCCAGTCAGTTTCCCTGCAGCAACCAGAGTGGTCTTTATAAAATGTAGGTGATCCAGGTGTGGTGGCACATCCCTGTAATCCCAGTAACTCGGGAAGCTGAGGCAAGAGAATCACAAGTTCAAGGCTAGCCTTAGCAACTTAGGGAGCCCCTGTCTCAAAATAAAAAATAGAAAGGGTTGGGGTGTGACTCAGTGATAGAATGTCCCTGGGCTCAAGCCCAGTGTGCCCCCTGCCCCCAAAAGAGCAGGTGAGAAAATATCACTTACCTTTGCAAACCCTCCATCATGGAAGGGCAGTGTCTGCCTTCATGAAGTGTCCTCTGCTTCCGTTTCCTTCCTCTTAGCCCTTCCCTGGCCTCATGCCAAGGAGTCTTCTTGCTCTTGCTTGGATATGCCAAAGCCACCCCTGCTCTTTGTACTCTCCCCACATGCCCACTTCCCTCCCACCCCTCAGGTCTCTGTCAGCTTCTCAGTGGGGCCATTTATGAGCACCCCATCTAAAGCATCCCCTGCACCCCTGCCAACCCCTCATTCTTCTGCATTTTCCTCAAGCCTCCTGTCCCTGTCTGATATAGTAAAACTTTTTTAATTCATATTTTATTTATGTATTTATTTTGGTCTGATATCGTATAACTGATTTATCTGTTTTTTGTCTGTCTCCCTGAATACAAGGTAAGGTCACTAGGACAAGGACATTTGTATGCCTTGTTCACTGCTATATTCCCAGCACCTGGGATTAGAGTCTCAGGAAATATTGCTGAAATAAGTGAATAAATGAATGACATTTGGACGGATGGAAAGATGGAGTGATCTTTCACACAGTAGTTACGATAGTTTCCATTTGGAGAGTTTATCCTAGGTGATTTACTAACATAATTTCATTTAATCTTTACAAAGATCCCAGGAGCTGGGCGAGGTAGGTGGCACACACCTATGATCCCAGCGGCTTGGGAGGCTGAGGCAGAAGGATCACAGGTTCAAAGCCTCAGCAATTTAGCAAGGCCCTAAGCAAACTAGTGAGACCCTGTCTCAAAATAAAAAATAAAAAGGGCTGGGGATGTGACTCATGGTTGAGCACCCTTGGGGTTCAATCCCCAGTACCAAAATAAATAAATAAATCCCAGGAGGTCAGTACTACCATTATCCTTGCCTTATAGAGGAAGAAAACGAGGCCTGGCAAGGTCACACAGCCTAGGGATGAGCTGAGACTGAACCAGGGTTGTCAGACTCCCCCGCCCACACTCTCAGCCACAGCATGATGTTCTCCCCAGCACTGTAGCAAGGGGACAGTGGCTGTCGGGACAGCATGCCCAGGAATACACCCGGGGCTTGAGCCACCACCATGCAATCATCGTCACCATAAAAACTCCTAAACTGCTCTCTAGGAAATCCTGATATACAGCCTGGGATAAGGACCTTGTCTCTAAAGAATCATACCTCATGCTTTAAGATCTAGCCAGAGCTATTAATGCAGAGCCTGCTTCCGTCTATAACTTAACAGAGCCTTTAATCTCAAGTCAGCTTTAGGCAAAACTGTGGCAGCTTGGGGCTACCCAGACCCTGCTGAGATGGGAAGCCCCAGGTCTCTGTCCTCTTCATCCACACTGACCCATGCTGAGTCCTCTTCCCTCAGAGGATAAGCCAGCACTGCCCCCAATCCAAGAGCCTCCACTGGCTACTCCTAGGAAGCAATGAGCCTCCCCCACCGCCCCTGCCCTCCACTCTCAGCAGTAACAGTCCACTTCCAGAGCATCGGAAGGGGAATATGCCACTTCCTGCCTCCCGGCATTCCTGGCGCCTGCCACCCTGAATTTCTTTCAGCCCTGAGCTTGTCATGCCCTGTCGTCTACCTAGAACCATCTTTTCCTCGGCAGCTGGTTTGATCTGGTTCATGCTGAGGTCTCCGTGTAAACGTCACTTCCTCCAGAAAGACTTCCCTAACCCCACCCTCCCTGCCTGGGTGAGGTGATTCCCCGCTTCCAGGGCACCCAGACTTCCTCTGTCATGGGCACACCACCTTGGAGTCATAACTGTTCAGCGCTTCCATATAGGCTCCCCGTGCTCAGACGCCATGCCTGCTAGGTGTCTGTAAGCCTGTGTTACTTCCCTTCAGCAGGGAAACAGTTTCCTCTGGGAATACTTCCTCCCTCCCCACGTCAGCTGTGACTCCTGTAGGACTGACACCAACACCCAGCTGGAGTTGTGGAGCTGAAACTAACCCGCCATACCCCACCTCTGCGCTCCCTGATTGGCTCAGGGTCGGCACCTGACTGGCGCCACTTGGGTCAAACTAAGCGCCAGGGCTCTGCCTGAACATGATGAGCCCCTTTCTGCCCTGCTGGGCACGTAGCCTCCTGGGCTACTGGAAACCACCCAGCTTAGATGGAGGCGAGGGCTGTGATGGTGGAGTCTGGCCAGGAGTAGAGCCAAGCAGAGCTAAGACCCAGGGTCCAGGGCACTCTGCTTGAGCCTCTGGAGCCACTGATTTCAAGCATTGCCAGATATTAGTATTTTAGTTTGTTTTCAGTTGCTGATAACAACACAAAGACTGGGTGAATTATAAAGAAAATGGGGGTTTATTTTGGCTCACGGTCTGGACCAAGGTTGAGGGACCACATCTGGTGATGGCCTTCTTGTTGGCAAAGTCCCAAAGTAGCTCAGGGCATCACACGGCAAAAGACAGCTAGTGGATGTGTATGTGTGGGCTCTGGTCGCTCTGTCTTCTTTTTTTTTTTTTTAATATTTTTTTTAGTTATAGATGGACACAATATCTTTATTTTGTTTATTTATTTTTATGTGGTGCTGAGGATTGAACCCAAGCCAGGGCCTCCTCACATGTGTGAGGCAGGCGCTCTGCCACGGTGCCCCAGCCCCAGCCCTTGTCTTCTTATTAAAACACCAATATTTAATCATGGGGACTCCACTCCAATGACCTTGACTAATCTTAATCACCTCCCAAACACCCTCCCCCCTAACAAACACCATAATCAGATTGTTTCTACCCTCTTAATGTCTGACCGTGGGAAAAAAATCCAGCATAATTTTCAGAGGGAACAAGCACATTCAACCCACGGCACAGGACTAGTTACACAGACCAATAGATTCCCTCTACATTTAAGCAAATTTGAGGTTTTGTTTTGTCATTGTTACTTGCAACCAAGAAACATCCTAACTCAGAATTCTTCATCACTGGGTCCTCGGCCATCAGCCTAGCTCCCTGCCCTTGGTTGTGGGTAAATGAAAAAGTTTGTTGGCTCTGGATGAGAAGTCTGAGGACTAGCAACTCCATCAGGGATGGCATGGGACAGCACCCTGCTCTCTGGCTGGGTCCCACAATGCTGGTTCCATTTGTTTCTCCTCTGTTCCTACACAAGGGCTGGTCAGAGAGTCTTCCCTCCACCTTCACTCTTCTCCTTGGATGCTGAGATGCACTCCCTGTCTCCTGACTCCATGTACAGATCATCCCTGCCTAGCTTCCTTCAAGTCCTCAAACTGCTTGAGCAGACCATGATACCCAGAGCTGATCATGGACCACAGGACCACCCAGAGAGCAAATCTAGGGCACTGTCTACTTGCCTTTTATAAAATTTAGGCCGTGATGGGTTCTTCCATTCACACACTGAATAAATTCTATGCTCTCTCTTGCGCCAGCAGTTTGCTCCTCTGTTGTTGAAATCGCAGAATTTGAGAAATGACTGTAGAGGTCATCCAGCTCAACCCCACTTCCAGGGTAGGTGCCACCCATGCTATATCTCTGACTGGGGTTTAGCCTGCCTTGGCTTGAACACCACCAGGGACCGGCTGCTGCCTCCTTTGCGAGGCAGGCATACTGTCAGACAGCTCAGATTGTTAGAAAGTTCTTCCTGAAATTGAGCTGGAATCTGCTTCCTTGTCATTCCACCTAGTCCTGGATCTGCCATCTGGAGTCCCTGGCATCAGCCTGATCCCTCCCCCACATGGCAGCCTTTGGGATATATGAGGACAGCCCACATGTCCCCAAAGTCTGCTTGACTCCAGGCAAAGCATCCCTTGTGCCCTCACCCAGTTCTCCTGTGACTTAACTGACCAATATTGCACTAGCCCACCATCCTTGGAACATGCTCCAGTGGTGGTTGTCCACTCCTCTGAAGACACAGTTCCTTGAAAGGATCTCCACACTGCTGGTACGGGCTGCCCAGCACCAAGTGCAACAGAACTGCCCTGCGCTTTGTTCTGGAATCACTGCACCTATGAGGTGATGTGGTAGTTTCCAGGGCCTTTTTTATACCCAGAACGTACCATTGGCTCAATGTCCTCTTAGAGAGCCCAAAACTCCTCCACTGGGTTTTCTATATTTGAGCATTTGATGTATGGAGCTCTACGTGGCTTCTCGTTAAATTTTATCTTGCTAGTTTTAGGCTGAGCAGAATCACTAAGGTGACTGTATAATTTGTCACCCAAATTGTGACAGTTTTGAGACTGAAAGAGGGAGCTGATTTGCTATTAACAAATGTATTGAGATAACCAGGACTGTCCCAGACCAACCTGGACACAGAGCCATGCTAAGTCAAGTGGTCAGGCACAGAATCCCCATTCCAATCTCAGTGAGATCATTTATCAGCTTTGTATTTAATCTCTGGACATCACTGCTTTCCCACTTTGGAAAAGGAGATAATATTCCTCTATCATAGGATTATCATAAGCATTAAACAAGATCATGTATGGAAAGCATTTAAACCCAGAGCCTGGCTCATATTAAGTGCTTAGAAAATAACACCTGTTATTTTTATCTTGCTGAGATCTTTTTGAATCTGTCCAGCTATCCCTCTCACTCTGTGTCACCTGTAAATCTGATAAGTACAGGTCCCACAGTTTAGTCTGAGTTATTGCTTCAAGTAGCCTGAATCAGTATCAAAGCCTGATGACGTGCCACTGGTATTCTCAGTCCGTGTTGATAATGAATGAAGCATTGGTACCCACCGTATTTCAGATATGCTTTAAGCCAGCTAACCCTGGGTATTAAAGGAAATTCACTTCAGTAATGATGCCCCCCACCAACAACTCAGAGGATGAACAGACTGACGAGTTTATTTCCTAATGGCTATAGTTTGGATGAGTCCCTCAAAGTTCTTGAGTTGGAAACTTAATTCCCAATGCAATGAAGTTGGGAGATTGGGCCTAAAAAAAAAAAAGTGATTAGGAAACAAGGGCCCTTTCTTCATGAATGGATTAATGTCATCACAGGGGTGAGGTGGCTATTTTAAGAGTAGATTGTTGCAAGAGCAAATTTGCAGCCAGGCATGGTGGCACATGCTTGTAATCCCAGGAACTCTGGAGGCTGAGGCAGGAGGATCACGAGTTCAAAGCCAGCCTCAGCAGATTAGCAAGGTACTTAGCAACTCAGCAAGACCCTGTCTCTAAATAAAATATAAAAAAGGGCTGGGGATGTGGCTCAGTGGTTAAGCATCCTTGGGCTCAATCCCTGGTACTGAAAAAAAAAAAAAAAGAAAAGAGCAAATTTGCCACCACTACCTTCCCCCTTGCTCTCTTGCTCTTCTATCATTGTGGGATGATGAAACACAAATGCACAGGTGCTGTGCTCTTATACTTACTGGTCTTTGAAACCATAAACCCCCAAAATTTTCTATTCATTATAAACTACCCTGCCTGTGGTATTTTGTTATAGCAGCATAAAATAGACTAAGACACTCTTGTGTTAAAGTCTAGGCCATCCCCACTTTGATGTCATCTTCTCACCATCAGTCAGGGACCCAGGCTGCAACAACTCTGCTGTCCTCAGCCTGTGGCTTCCTAAGTTGCTCTGTTTGTCACCATCCCAAAGGAAAGGGGAAAAGAGCATGGAGGAGTGAGGGTGGGAAGTTTGTGGTCGTGCCTGGAGGTGGCGTGCATTACTTCTGCTCACATGCCAGTGGAGAGAACTTAGACTCAAAGGTGCAGCTGCCTGTATGGAGGTGGGGAATGCAGCTGTCCTGCTCCTGGGGAGGAAGGGGAGATGGGATGTTCATGGGCAGCCGGCCATCTCCACCTGCCCTATCCACCTAATGTCTTATCATTCAGCTCACATTTTCTATCTCGACCTTGAGAAAATAAGGTGAGACTCCACCAAACACCTATGAAATCAAAGGCCTCCAGAATTCTGCCCTCGTGCTAGCCAAGACCCCTATCACAAAAAAGAAATCATTTCCAGGGTCTCGTAAGGAGAAGGCACACAGGCGGCCTGTGCTGTCACTATCTCTGAGAAATGCTTTCACATTTCAGGCGGTGAGATTCATTTAATCCTTCCATTAACCTGCATGGGGAAGAAACAAAAAGAAGGAAAGAACATAGTGACATTTTTAACAAATGACATGAAATGAAATTCCAGGCTTTATGGAAAAGTCAAGTAGTAAAGGAATTCTACATAAAAATTAATCTTATGGGTTGTTCTATATTCCTTTTTTTTTTCCAGTGATGGAGATCAAATCCAGTACCTCCCACATGCTAGGCAAGTGGTCTACCATTGAGCTATACCCCCAGCCCAATATGGCTCTTTCAACAGTCCTAAGCAACTAAGTATTGCACATTGTATACAGGGAATGAATAAGTAAACAGCTGTGGTTTTTGTTCTGGAAGGTGTTTCAAACTAAAAAGGTTCTTGGTTGCAAAAACTAGAAACCAACTCTAGCTACTTTAAGCAGAAAATGAATTTTTATTTAAAGAATATTAGATCAGGGTTGTGGCTCAGTAGTAGTGCGCTCGCCTGGCATGCATGAGGCACTGGGTTTGATCCTGAGCACCACATAAAAATAAAATAAAGGTATTGTGTCCATCTATTAAAAAAACATATTTTTTAAAAAAGGATATTAGATCACAAAATCTCTGGGGAGCTATTTCTCTAGGAAATATACTCCTAAAACTTTGCAGGACTAGCTGAGAGAAGACAATGCTGGTGCTCTTGTTAGCACTAACGTGCAACTTGAACCAGGGACCCCATCCATGTGGGGCGCTGGATGATCGCATCAGAGTCTCCTGAGACTGAGGGATGTGTGCTGCCTTTGCTCCCCCTAGATGTCATGGCTTTCCAGTGTAGCTTCTGGCTCCGAGTCCTGCATGGGCATGGGTGGTACCCACACATCCTGCACCCAGACACAAGGGAGGCCCGGAGAGTACATACACGCCCTTGGAAGTAGGATTCCCCCAATACAGGAAGGATGTGCAAAGGTCCTGTGTGGCCAAAAACTTGATAAATGCCCATTAAGTTGAAAGGTACATACAACAAATGTATATAATACTAAGATGGGGAGAGTGTAGGAATGAGGAGTCACGGAAACAGAGAAGATGGAGAATCAAACCTGGCTGAGCAGGTCAGCGGAGTCTCACGGCAATCTCCACTTTCCCATCCACCTGACACATTGTCATTCAGCCCACATTTTCTAGCTTGGGCTCTGGGTCTTAAAAGATGAGTAAGACATTTTTGGGGACAGATTGTGAGCAGAGGCACTGCATACAGAGGAAGAGCACAGGACAAGTGACAAGAGTGAGGAAGGCTTCCTATGTCTACTGAGAGGTCCAGCAGCAAAGGCCAGCATCTGCAGCAAGGGGCAGATGGGTTGAGCGGGGGACAGGTCAAGGTCAGATCCCAAGAAACCTTGTATGGCAGGTAGGGGGCATGGACTTTATTTTGAGAAAAAGAGGAGGAAGGTATTATTGGATGCCATTTGCAAAGGGGAATGAGATGGTCTGTGCAGTTGTAAGAAGTAAGTTGGTACAAGGTAGAGTGTGGGTTGGGCAAGAAGAAAATGAAGATGGAGGAAGAGACCAGAGGCTGGCGCAAGAGCAAAAAGTGGTGATGCACATTTGAATTAAGGCAATGGCAGCAAGGATGAGAGGAGAGTTGGGTCTGAGAAGTGCTTCCAGAGTGGGGCTGTGCAATGGGAAAAAACCGCACCTGATTAACTTCTAGATAATAGTCAATACAATGAGAGGGTACAGGGCGTGGACAGAAGGCTGGGAACTCCGAGGTAAGCATCTGAAAGCTGAATTTGAGTTTCCCAATGCCAGCGCAAAGCCAAAGGCAGGACACACCTAGGGCATGATACCTGCACGGGCATCAGTGGGAAGAGGGAGGAGATCCCGAGTCAAGCCCCATGGAGTGCATTGTCAGGTTGTAGCACCAAGAGGGCCTTGTGGGCTATTCTCTACCTGGAATCCGTTTTCATTTCTCTTTATAGTGGAGCCTGGTTCCTTTGAGGGGAATTATCTCTCACTCATTTGTTGCAGTTTTAAGGATGGTCACTCAAAGTACCCCGTATACCCCCGGCTAAGAGGTGAGCAGGGGCTGGGCACAGTGGTTCACGCCTGTAATCCAAGAGGATGGCGAGTTCCAAGCCAGCCTCAGCAACTTAGTGAAAACCTAAGCAACTTAGGGAGACCCTGTCTCAAAATAAAACAGTCTGGAGATGTGGCTCAGTAGTTGAGTGCCCTTGGGTTCAATCCCTGGTGAGAGAGAGAGAGAGAGAGAGAGAGAGAGAGAGAGAGAGAGGAGAGAAATGAGCAAGGGGCCAAAGGGCAATCAGACTGTCTTCAAGGACTTACTATTTGGAGAGGGGTGAAGCAATTCTAGAGAGAGGATTTTGGAGTTGGTTCAATCCAGCAAGATCTTCCTGAAGGGACCTCCCAGTAGCTCCTGCTCTGTGGAATCCTGAGACACTGTTACCATCTAGGGGTACCAGTTTATTGTCTCTGTTCAGCAAGGAATTGAAGAACAGGACACAGAGGTAGCAAGCAAGCAGCTCATTTATTACAAAAGTCACAGTGACAGACTTCTCTGAAGAGAAGGCGCCCAGAGCTGGCAGTCCAGTGGGGAGTTTTGGCTTGTTCTTTATATGGTCTCTGCAATTGCCTCCTTTCCTAATCTTCTCCCCTCTCCACACTCTGCTCATTGTTATTGGGGTGCTCCCTGTATCCACACGTCTGTTTTGTTTTTTCTATTGGATCCCCCACTTAGGAGTATGAGTACAGAAGTGTCTGTCTGATAGGTTCCCTGCTTGTGTCCACGGACAGTTTCATCAACCCAAGAAGTTGACCTCATTAGAAGACCCTCCCCACGCTCCTTGGTTCTGTTCCTGCTCCTGACCTCCTCTCTTGCCATCTTGCCCTGGCCACCTTCGCCCTTCTACATCTCCCTCAGCACCCTAACCCAATCCTCTGAGCCTGGTTTCCAGCCTTCCCTCCAACTCTGTGAACTCAGTGAACTCTTCAGTTGGGCCTCCTTTCTGTTTAGGGGAACCAGACTGCGGCTGGTGATCAAAGAACCCCAACTGACTCACAGAGTGATAGATACTCCTGTAAACTCTATGGAGAAATCCTTACAGACCAACCTCCCAACAGCTGCAAAGCATTTATGAAGAAGGAAAAGGACTCTCGTGCAACCAGAACAGGGCCTCTCACTCTCATCTGCGTATCACAGAGTGAGCTGGATGCTACGTGGTGGCCAGGGATATGCTTAGCTGGTTCTTTTTCTAAAGCCTTGATTTATAGTGTCTGATGATTCCTGTGGTGTAAATGCTCCTCTCATAGTGACTTTCAAACCATCAAAGGGCTAACTACCAGCTTGCAAATTTCCTAAAGATTTTTGCTTTTGCAAGTGACAAGCCAGTTCTAGCATGTCACTCGGTGTCCCTTCTATGACTCGCTTCTGGTTGGAGTCTCTCTAAACTGGGAAGCTGAAAGGCTGAATCTTTGATTCTTGTTGGAACAAAAGAGTGTTAGACAGAATTTCTCAAACTCTGTGGCAGGGAACTTGTTAAAAGGCAAATGCCCACAGACCACAATCAGGTACTCTGAATTGGGGGCAGGGGAGTGGCAGACAGGTTCCCAGAAGTCTGCACCATCACCATATCCCCTAGATAAATTCTGATGCAAGAGACGTGAGGAGCAAAGTTTGTCGTCTCTCAGACCGAGAGAGACACTGGCTTGAAAAGAGGAATGGAATAGAGAGATGGAACAGAATGGGAAATGGAGTGAGGCAAGAAGAGAGAGGAGGCCTATGGAGGGTGCACAGCCATGACTGGGATGTGAAGGCTGAAGGAGTCAAATGAGGAGGGAGGGAGCGGGAGAGAGTCAGCTGGACATCAGAATCAGAGTGTTCTGCAAACACCATGTACCAGAGGGCTTCTAATAAGATGATGATGATGATGATGATGGTGATGGTGATGGTGGTGGTGACGGTGGTGGTGGTGATAGTAATGGTAGTGATGGTGGTGGTGATGATGGTGATGGTGGTGATGGTAGTGGTAGTGATGGTAGTGGTAGTGATGGTAGTGGTGGTGGTAGTGATGGTGGTGGTGGTGGTAGTGATGGTGGTGCTAGTGATGGTGGTAGTCATGGTGGTGGTGGTGGTAGTGATGGTGGTGGTGATGATGGTGGTGCTAGTGATGGTGGTAGTGATGGTAGTGGTGGTGGTAGTGATGGTGGTGGTGGTGGTAGTAATGGTGGTGGTGGTAATGGTGATGGTGGTGATGGTAGTGGTAGTGATGGTAGTGGTGGTGGTGGTGATGGTGGTGGTGGTGGTGGAGATGATCGTGGTAGTGGTGATGGAGATGGAGGGCAGTAGGCTTTGTTAACCAGCCCTAGAGGGCTGGTAGGAAGCAGAGCCATCTGGTGCCTATTTGGTACATTGCAGAATCTATTTTACTTTGACTAGTGCTACTCAGCCAAATTTATATCTGTTTCTGGCTGCAAAACCTGCCTGGTATTGGACTAAGCCCTGAGCTCTGAGCAGGAAGAATCCCATGCCAAGGACGTGATCAGATTTTCCTGAGCCCAGGGCAAGGCTGGGTTTCTGAGCCCTCCTAGAGTGGGAGCCCTTGTTCCAGAGGCTGGGAACCCAGGAGTGTGCCAAATGAATGACTGGAGCCTCGGGGGAACGTGTGCACACACTGCCAAGCCCACTGTCTCCTCCTGCACGAAAGGGCAGCTTTGGTCCCACCCTCATGGCTTTTACATATCTCACTTGTCTATTGCTTCTTGGGGACAAGAATGGGGTCTTGTTCATCTTTCCAGTCCAGGGCCTGTCCCCTGGGAGCTACTCCATGAATGTCTGTGAGGCTAATGGAGAGATGGTGCAGGAAGGTAGTGGGAACCTACCAAGACTGGGAGACACCATCGGGCTGGCCTGGCTGAGACGACAGCAGCAGGGAGTGGCTGAAGACTAAAGTCCAAACAACCCGAAATTCACTCTTCTTGAGAAGAAAATGAATCTGCTTAAAGCGACTCAGTGACTGGGAGTAAGACACTAAAAGAGAGAGGACTGGTGCTCCTCCCAGTCTCCATCCCTCCCCCAAACAGACAACTGACTGTCAAAAGCCAGGGAGAAGAGGTACACGCTGGTATAAGAGGCTCTTGGGTCTGACAGAGCATTTGTTGTTCTCTTCCTACTCTTTGAACTTCTTCCTCCTCGCCTGTTCCAAGGCACATGGGCAGAATTTGTCTTCCCTGCGCTGGAACACAGAGCGCCACTCCACTTTGCTAGATCCCGAGTGATGCTTCAAGTTGCACGCACCTGCTTAGCTCTCCTCCATTGAAAATTCCTCATCGGAAATCCTTCCTTCCTCTCTGACCCCCTCAGACACCGCTCTTGGGTCACCAGCCCTGCTTGCCTTGCATCTGCACAGCTCTGCTCTGATAGATGAAATGCTGGATAAAACCTCGCAGTCCACGGGGCAGGGACCTTGTCTTTGTGTCTCACAAAATACCGTGTACACCTGCAGTGCTTTGTAAATAATAAATGGCCACAATAAAGAAACTGCTTCTTGGGGGTCAGAGGTTCATGTTGGCAGAAAAACAGTCTCATCTCGCCACAACCAGGGTTGGCTCAGCCTGGCACAGCTGTCGTCAAGAGCCTGAGGAGGCACTGCACAGAGATTTCCAAAGGGACATGTGACCTGAAAACTTAGGGTTCCAAACAGAATAAAAGGCATAATGCCAGGCTTTCTTGGCCAAGGGAGGTCAGAGAGCAGCCTGCTGACGTACTATGGACTTGCAAAATAAATGCACCGTGGAAAGGCAAGATGTCATTATTATTACTTCAAATTTTATTGTTCTGCTTAATTGGCCTTTACCCATTAAAACGGCACAGCCCGTTTTAGCCAAGTACATAATAATAATTTACTACTGAAAGAGAGATCGACTGGTAATAACAGCTACTCTGACTATGATAATGACTCGTCAATTCAGTGTCACAGAGAAGGGAGGCTTCTTTCCAAATGCATGAATGAGTTAAAACAGACAAAGGTGGTTTCCTTAGGGGAGCTCAGGGAAAGAAAAGGACACAGTTAACCAGGGGTCATTCGCTATGGTGACCAGTGCCCCAGATGCTGAGGACAGGTTGATTGAAACACTGGGACATCCTGCTGATCTCTCACCACAACTAAGAGGCAACAGTCGATGTTTTTTAAAGTATGCTGCTAAAATCTCCCTTCCTTATTTCCTCTTATAGAGGACTACCAGGGCAAGAAAAGTTCTACAATGATGAGTTCGTTCATCAGATATTTCAGGGCCAGAAACTTAGAACACGCTCCTAAAAGTAACAACTACCATTTATGCGGCCTCGCCAGGACCGGTGCACCATCTCATTTAATTCTTTCTACATACTCTTAGAAGTGATTTCTGTTATCCATTGCACAGAGACCTTGGCTCAGGCTCTGTGGCTCAGGGATGCAGCCAAGATCCAAACATAAGACTATTGGAATCCAGAGCCCAAGATCTTAACTTCTGCCATCTACCACCTGTACTGACATTTGGAAATGTGCCAAGGGTTGAAATAATTTACTCAGCATGAGTGACTCACAACTGACACGTCTATTCAAGAGGGGATGCTTTTCAATCATCCAACCTAAAGGAAAGGACGAAACATCATGGGTGATGCCAACCCAGGGGTCCGGGGGTCTTTGTTCACCTTTGGTTCTGGCGTGCCTGGCTGGGGTGATTGTAGCAGGGTTGCTTGTTGAAGATGTATTTCCAAGGCGGGTATTAAAAATAGCTCATGGAGCGGGGCACGGAGGCCCTGTAATCCCAGCTGCTCAGGAGGCTGAGGCAGGAGGGTCGAGAGTTGAAAGGCAGCCCCAGCAAGGGGGGCTTCACTTAGCGAGGCACTAAGCAACTCCGTAAGACCTTATCTCTAAATATGAGGTAAATAAAATACAAAAAAAAAAAAGGCTGGGGATGTGGCTCAGTGGTCAAGTGCCCCTGAGTTCAATCCCCAGTACCAAAAATATATACATAAAATAAAACAAATAGCTCATGTTCACTGAGGGTACTCTGGCTAAGGGGGAGAGGGGAGTGACTTTGAAGGAAGGGCAGGAACCAGGCACCACTGTGGCATGAAAATGCTACCACAGATAATCTGTAGGCCTGACAGTAGGCATTGATTCGATTTGCTCTTTCTAATTAGCAGAGCTGTGCAGCGATAGCTCCTTCATCCATCGGAGACTCTATTCTTTAAATCTCTTTATCTTTAAATGAAGAACATGGAGGAAAATTAGAAGGGTGGGTGCTTCGAGGTTCTTATTGTCTAGCCCTGACCATCTGCCCTAGACTTAATTTAGTCCAGATTGTGGATTCCATGAACCATGTTAATGAACAGGCTGGGAGAAGGTCTCAGTCCAAGGCTTGCTCTGGACTAAAGCTACTGCCTCGCAAACGACTCACTAATTTCTAATTAATCCTCTGATCCATCCCAGAGCTCCTTTCCCTCCCTCTTCAGGAGCAGGAATCAAGATGCCTGAGGCACTTAGGTGTCTGTTGGGACAGGAAGTGCAGCCAGGATGGCACACATGCCTTTCGTCCCGATGCACGGATGTCCCAGGACCACATGTTTGCAAAGGCTGGAGGCTGGGATGGTGGAGGGGAGGAGAGAGCGGAGGTGTGTGTATGTGGGGGCCACGGGTCATGGTGGTGATGTTGGGTTACGTACACGTGTGTTGCCATGTGTGTGGTGGTGCAATTGTGCTGCAGGTCAATTTTGTCCCATGTATGAGGCACATGGTATTATGTGTGTGCGCAGTGTGGGGTGTACAGTAAGGTAGGAATGTGGGCACAGACATAGCGGTGATGTGTGGATGTGCAGGGGTGTGTATGTGGTGTGGTACACATGTGCATGTAAATTGTGCAGATGGAGTGTTTCCTATGTGAGGTGTGTGCATGTGCAGTGGGGTCCATGGTGTGTGGTATGAACTCGTGTCTGAGGGGTCATGTGCATGGTATGACATGCTAAATGGGGGCATGTATGTGGTGTGTGTGTGTGTGTGTGTGTGTGTGTGTGTAAAATGAAGCAGAGTGAGAATAAAGACATCTCTAACAAAACAAGCAGTTTGAAAGGGAAGTTTTTCTATTTCCCAAAAATTTGCCAGAATAATCTTCCTTTCTGGCTAAAGCTTCTGTTCAGAAAGTCTGTGTGGATAAAAATGGACAAGCTGGTTCTCGAATAAAAAGAGTATTTAGGATATCTGGGAAAGAAGCATTTAAAATAAAAAGAAAAAAAAAATATATATATATACAGTACTAACAGGGCAGTGGTTTCAGTTTCCTTGGGTTGGGTGGCGAGGGGTGTTTGACGTGAAGAAGTCGCCTCCTGCCATCCCACGGAGCCTGGAACCCGCAGGCTGTGCCCCTCTTCCCAGCTGCGTCTCACCTGTGGCCACCGCTGTTCGCCAGTCGGTGGGTGTGATGAAATTTCTCTTGGTGGATATTTTTTTTTCCTTCCTCATGGAATATTAAAAAGGACTTCTGTCTACTGGAATTTGGAAGGAAACCTGCAGAAGCCACGTCGCCCTGATATGGAGGTGCCATCTAGGGGCAGGAAGGGGCTGGAGGAGCCTTGCAGAGAACTTGGGAGGGAGGAATCAGCTGCAGGATTTCGCCAGAGTCTTTAACAGAGCTTCCCAGGAGCTGGGTCTTCATGCAGAGAAATGTCACAGAAAGGGATCAAACCAGACAACTCCAGCTGCTTCAGACTGTCTCCACCGAGAGGAGGAGTGTCTTTGATTGTTTTTTCAATCCCAAACACAGAGGCATTCCCAAGACATGGGAATGAAGTGAATTTAAGATATTGACATTCCCCTTAAAACAGAACTTCAACTGCCTTAGAAAGATTTTAAGAATGTCATACACCGTCATATGCGGCTGGAATAGTGTAAATTGGCATGGCTTTTCTGGAAGGCAGTTTGGCAGTACCTAACCAAAGCCTTTTAAAAAGTCCCTGGCCTTTGGCCTAATGATTCCACTTCTAAGCATTTACTCTAAAGAACTCATCAGAGTGTAAAGATTTCTCTGTAAGGGTGTCCCTTGCAGTGTGTGTGTTATAAACGTGAAAAGTTGGTATGAACTTTAATGTCCAAAATAGGAAAGTTTTAAAATAAATGATACACCAGTCACATGATGGGCTGCTGTGTGGACATTAAGTCATATTTTTGGACCCTGCCTAGTGACATGGGAAAAGAGTCAAATACAATATGAAGTGAAAAAGTAATGTGTGTGTGTGTGTGTGTGTGTGTGTGTGTGTGTGTATATAAAATGTATTTCTAAGAAAGGGTATTGAAAGGTTATATATCAAACTGCTAAGAGCTATTTTCGTTAGGGAAAGATTATGAGATAATTTTTCTCTTAAAAAATCTTTCTGTATTTTCTATAATTTCAAATTGAGCATGAAATATTATAATAAAAACAATGTGTATCATTTGAGCCTTTGAGCCAGGTTTGGTGGCACATGCCTGTAATCCAAATGACTCAGGAGGCTGAGGCAGGAGGATCACAAATTGGAAGCCAGCCTCAGCAACTTAACGAGACTTCAGCAACTTAGTGAGATCCTGTCTCGAATTAAAAAATAAAAACAAAAAAAAATAAAAACAAGGGGTTGAGGATATAGCTCAGTTGGTAGAGTGCTTGCCTCACATGCACAAGACCCTGGGTTCAATCCCCCAGCACCACAATAAATAAATAAATAAATAAAAACAAAAGGACCACGGATATAGTTCAGCATTAAAGCAAGTGCCCCTGGGTTCATTCATTCCGAAGTATAAAATTTTTTTAAAAATCCCATCATTTCAACGACCTCCTACCTGCCGGTGTGTCTGAGACGGAACATTCATCTTCCCTTGTTGTTGGGATGACTCACCTGTGCGCCTGAGGCCAGCCTCTAACTTGTGCTGGGATTCCAATCTCCTTTTGCCTACTCAGTGACAATTCTATTGGACATCCTATCAGCACATGTTCCATCCCCGGGCTGCACAGGCCCTAGCGTATTATAAAGAACTCAGAAGACTCATGGAGAGAGAGGGTTTGGACATTTTATTACTCAAGGGCTCCTCCTCAGGGCAGCCTAGAATATACTGAAGGGCCCTGTTGCACCCACAGGATATAGGATAGGTTGCAGGCCTACTGAGCGTACAGATTTCTTCAGATATTTTACAGGTACATTCTTTTACTTTACAACCAAGGTAATTCAGCTTAGAGTTTTGACACAAGCAGCTAGCCAGTTTCCCCTCTCCATTTCCTCCATTATCATATTCTTTAAAGTCCTTCTTCTCTTCCTGCCCTCAACAACAAGTTTTCTTGGCACTGACTGGTGTTTCCATAAACCTGCTGTAATATTGGCCACATGACAAAAGCCAAATCCTCCATTGACTGACAGCCTCCTGCAGCGACACTTTCTTCTTTCTACACCTGCTTTTAGCCCCAACACTCAAGAGTCAGTCTATGTTTACTGATTACATTTCCATCTATTTCTCTTAGACCTCAATAGTCCAGTGACAGCTGGACTTCCTCAGCCCACGGAAGTTCTTCTCAAGGCCACCCTTGACTTCCATGTTACTAAGTCCAGTGATCAACCCTCAGTCCTCACTTTGCTTGGCTTCTCGCCAGCCCAGGACACAACAGACACAACCATGGCTTCTAGGAAGATTTTTCATTTGACTCCCCAAGAGCAACCCCTCTCCAGCCTCACAGGCTGCTTGCTCGGTTGCTCAGACCCCAGGGTCCCAATTCTCTGGCTTTATTTCCTCTCTAAAGAAAGACCTTTACCTTGAACTTCAGACAGATGGGTGGATAGAAAATATAAATTTATAGACATATATCAAACTTAACACAATCGAAATCACACTTCTGCTTCTCTTCCCCAAACCCAGGAGGGGGAACATGCCTGCTCAAACATCACCTTCTCAGGGAGGCTTGACTGGATCTTCCTCCATGTCCCCTTTCCCTGCCTCATTGTTCCCATGGCACTTGCCACCTGTGTCGTCTACCTTTATCAACTGATATCCTGTGAAGTTCCCCTTTCCTTTGCTGTCTAGAATGTAAGCTCCAGGAGGGCAGGACCTTAGGTCTGTTTTGCTTGTGGTGGGGTCCTCAGCTCCTAGATTCTAGTGCCTTGCATAGAATAAGCTCTCAGGAACAGTCATTGAATGAATGAATGAATGAATGAATGAACGAACAAAGGGTGATGGAAAAGGACTTAACCTACTTGGTGCTTTAAAAATAGGCTAGAAACTACAGGAACAGGAAGGAAATTGGCTGTGAGTATTTCTTTTCTTTTCCCATTAGACTCATCATGAGACTGCACAGTTGTGTTATTATTTCAAAAGCCACAGCTTTCCAGCGTTTAACAATGTGCCAAATGTTTTTGCTGTTTGTTTCCATTCCTTTTCCCCTAATGGGGAAGGGGAGGTGCTTGCTGATTTCCCCTCTCATTACCCTCAGGGACTGGTTTTCCCTTCGTCACGAGGCTTCTCTTCTTGGGTTCAGCCAATGTTCACTTGATAAAATCTTTGAGACCCTACTATGTGCTCTGTGCCTATGTGAATTATAAATGCATTGTACATCACAAACATACACCCAATGTTCATGCCACACTCCTAGCTATCTCCACTCCTAGGAATGTTTGTGACCAGCATCCCTAGTGATGTCACCTCTCTGCCAGGAGGTCTTTGATGCAGCACGCAGTGAGGTGGATAGTTTCTAGACTCTTCTGTAGAATTCTATATCCGTGTCAAAAAATTCTAGACCCTCTTCACATGAAAGTGGCTGCATATCCATTGAACAAGGCCATAAATGATGCTTACCGGACATTTGGAGTCACAAGTCCCTCGCGACAATTTGATCTGCCAGAATCCACACTGACACACTCGTGTCCCTGGGAAGAGTCAAGAGACCTGGGCCTTCCTCTTGGTTCTGCCACCTGCTGGGTGTGCCTCCCTGAGCAAGTTACTCTAACTTTCAAAGTCAATCTTGTCATCTGTAAGACGGAAACACGGAACCTGCTACATAACCTGCCACCTGTGCTAAGTTTGTGGTGTAGACCAACTGATGGACTGTGACAGGGCTGGTAGGGACTTGTGATCAGATTCGAGGCTAAACCATTAGGACACCCCTGGTGGGGGGGTGTCCTTTAATCCCTCTTTCATCAGTCTCTTTAGAAAAAATAGCTGAGGTTATATGGTGGTGGATTCTTTCCTTCTCTTTATTTTCCAACTTCATCAGGCATATGCTGAAAATAAATTTGTTATTAGGCTGAGCATCTTTAGGACGGTGACAGAGTGTCCTCAGTTTCATTGCCCCCCGAAAGTTCCTGCAATCGGCACTGGTCCCAGAACAAGAGCACACCTGCTTCAAAGACCCCCTGGGGGCTGGGGTCGAGGACGCCCTCACCTGAGGGTGAGGCCACCTTGGGGACCTGGGACTGAGCTTCTTCCGTAGGTCACCACCTAAGAGGAATTTTCCCTTTGGCTTTTCCAAGCAGACTCATTTCCTCGCTGAACATTTTTGCCAGCTGCTTTCAATCCTAATATTTTGGCAGCTAAACAGCATGCTATTCTGCAAAAGAGCTGGGAAACTGCTAATGATCCCATATTAACAGCTTTTCAGCTCTCCCATGTTCCCTTTCAGGATCTAAGGTTGATACTAGGACATGTCTCCTGCTTTTTGTCCTGGACAAGAGAAGCCACTATCTAGGGCTTCACGCTTTAGAGTCCCAGCCCCATATTTCCAACACAGAGAGACTGTGAAGGAAAACGTGGGCACCTCTGTCACTCAGGATCTGCTGCTCAACCTGGTACAGAATCGCACATCACCTTGATCACAGTTTCTTGAAAATGACACCATCCGGGTCTCAGGACATGGCTTCTCCACATCTCTTGTCTTAGGTCCTTGAAACAAAAGGAGACTCTGTCTGAAATGTCAAGAGTTGGGGTTGTGTTGCTTCCCACGCTAGAGATCGACCTTAGTTCAGAAGGTGCGTTAGCTGGGGAGGGGGAGGTGATTGATTGGCAGAAACACTGAGGTCAAAGAGGAGACAAATTAATTAACATGTCAAATCCTTCCTATCACATAGCAAGAATGCAATAGATTCTTGCATAATGCAGTGTGTGCCGCATATCCATTTTCTTGCTCATCATGTTCCCTTGTGATTCTGGAGTTACCCATAAATTAGTGCAGTATTCACAACAATTGTATACAGCAGTTAACGAATATTTTGCAATATGAAACAGTTCATATTACCTTCGTGTACGTGCGTGGGTGGGTAATCAACCCTCTACTTCAACCCTATTGATATTGTAGACTGCTTCCTTGGCATGGAGCAGATCTATGCTGACCTAGGATGTTTGGCAGCATCCCCCCCCCCTTCTCTATCTGCTAGACACCAGTATCAAGTTGTGTCAATCAAAGATGTACTCGGACTGGGCACAGTGGTGCACACTGGTAATCCCAGCTACTTAGGAGACTGGGGCAGGAGGATGGCAAATTTGAGATCAGCTTGGGCAATTTAGCAAGACCCTGTCTCAAAAATAAATAAAATGACTGACCCTCAGTACCAAAAAAATAAAATAGATGTGCTCAGACATTACCAAGTACTTCTGGGGAGCAAAATCACCTCCACTCAAGAACCACCTCTCTAGACAAAATATGCATGAGGGTGATCCTGTTTCTTTACACTGGCAACTATATGACTATTGCACACTGGGATTTGAAGAATATTTAAATAATACTGATTAAAATTGTTATATCCATTAGTTATAATTATATTTAACCTTTAATTTTAACAGATACTTATTACTATTTCAAAAGAAAAAAAATTACCGTTTTGAAAACTTAAAAAAAGACACAAGTTCTAATAGTTTACATTCAGTTTAATCTATGCTTTATGATGAAAATTTGTTGAAATTTTGGACACTGAATAAAATCAGATTTTTAAAATCCAGATCATGGGCTGGGGAATGTGGCTCAAGCGGTAGCTCGCTCGCCTGGCATGCGTGCGGCCCGGGTTCAATCCTCAGCACCACATACAAACAAAGATGTTGAGTCTGCCAAAAACTAAAAAATAAATAAATAAATATTAAAATAAATAAATAAAATCCAGATCATTATCAACAATAGAACACATATGATATGAATATGTGTGTTCTTGATTACTAACATATTTAGTGATTTTGCTGAAATGAAAACGTATGGGATGAATATGTCATAATTTATGAATGATGTATGCTTTTTTAAAAAAGTAGATTATGTATTTTAATGTCACCCATTATAATCAAAAGGAAAGAAAAATACATAAATGGTGGACATAAAGCATCCACTTTTTATATATAATGAAAATTTCATTCAGATCACATGCCCATAATACAAAGACATTTTTAGAGAAGTTTTTGAAATGCCTACTTTTCCCCATTAATCCTTTTTTCATTTACACATAATTGTGTAAACATTTTTGTGGCATACGGTACGGTATTTCAATACCGTATGCAATGTGTAATAATCTGTTTTTATACTGCTACTACCACCTGATTCTACAATTGCAATTTTATCATTTTGTTTCATATGTGAGAGAACAAACTCTAATGTTTTTTTCTTTTTCTCCATGAATTCTTTGGAAAAATAAATAAAGGTGCATTGAATATTGATAGTATCTGTGTAAAAATTGTGATGTACAGTCATTGCACTTAAAATATATAAAATCATCTGAAAAGTGATGAAAGGCCAATTTTTTCCTGCTGTATTTTAAAAAAGGAAATAGAATGACTAATATTTTCAGGAAAAATAAATGATGACTTTTTACTTTATTACTCACCCCAATATCAATGCCCATCAAACAAACACTAAGGCATACACAAGAATAAAATTCAATTCAGTCATATTTGGTATCTGGCTGAATTTCATCATATGAAAAACTGGTTTTATACACATTTTGTGCTTTATTGTTTTGTATCTGTCAGAGCAGGTGGAGATCACATATTTAACTGAACAACTTATTTGCTTGGTTTAGGATAGATGATCCTTGGGCCTCCACTGATCCTTTTGCCAGGGGTCTGACACACATGAGGTCCAGACTTGGTCGTCCCCTTGACCCAAGGCCTCAGTCCAGGACCCGAAATGGAATCCTGCCAGCTCTGGAGCTGGAGACTGGTTGAGGCTGGGGTCAAGGGAGGTTGAGGCTGGCTGCTCAGTCTTCTGTCATGGGTTGTAAAAGGGTCCCCACCCCTGAACAGCTAATTTTGAGAAAGACAGAGAGAGAGAGAGAGAAGCCTTATTAATCTCCACTTTCTATATCTCCTACTCTTTTTTCTCGTTCTTTCTCTATCCACAAGCTGTAACAAAGGAGAGAAACACCCATTTAGGAGTCATTGTATTTATTAAGTTCCATATTCACTTTTTCAGAATCTTGCTTTCTGTTGTCCTAGGCAACAATTAATTGAATTTAATTCAATAGGGATTTATTAAGCTCCTTTTACCCGGGAGGCATGCATTTGTCCTCACAGGACCCAACAATTCAGGAAAATATGGCGTCTCCCTCAAAGAGCTCACCCACCAGCAGAGGCAGGCCGGTGAGTAAGGAACTCTTACGTTGGGCTAAAGCAAAATGAAAGGGTTTTACAAAGTGCAAAGATAACAGAGGAGGAGAAATGAACTTTTTCTGGGGAAACTTTTTCTGGATGATGCTTCACCAGGGTGCTCTCTGAGCTGAGTGGAGCAGAGTATGCAAAACCCACCCCCACCCAGACCCCCAGGCAGAGAGACAGGAGGAGGACACACAGAGGAAGCAGCCCTGGTGAATGCACTATTGACAGGAAAATACAACACAACAACTAGCATCTGGCACATAGTAGGTGCTCTGTGGGCTCTTGTTTCCTTCTATTGTATCCTAACAGTGTGACCAGGCCTGGGTTTTCATGATAGAGCTTAAATTATTACTAGAGACATAATACCCTGTCCTCAAAGAACAATGGTTCCTTGAATTTTCTGTCCCTCGGCGTTGGAACTGTGCCTTTCAGCTACCTTCCATATGCACAGAGGCAGCTGTCCTCTCTGCAAGCAAAAGGGCAAGGGCAAGAAGTGAGGCTTAGGGCATGCTGGCTGCCTACCACCCCACAGTGGTATGGAGATCAGAAGACGTAGGAGCATGTGTGTTGGAGGCAGGGGGGGCAGTTGTTCCCAAAGACTCAGAAGACATCACCTGTCGCCAAGAACTCCAATCCTTGTTTGGGAGGAAAACAAACCTACGAAACAGACAAGAAGTGCCTTAGAACTTGGGAAGTTTGCATGCAAAATATCAGGACATGGAGAGACTCCCCCTAGGCTGCATGGATGCTGAGAGGGGAGTAACACGGATCCGTTGGGTTAATCTGGTAGTGTCTCCTAGAGAAGCTGCATGGGAACCAGCCAGAGAAAAGGCACAGCGTGCTGGCTCAGCAGTGCACCAGAGCAAGTGGATTAGCAGAGCAAGTGAGGACGATGACCAGATGCACCAGGTGGGGCCGACAGGCCATGCCAACAGAGAGCCACTGTGCACTGTGCCACTTCCCCAAAGGTCAAGGGGCTGGAGAGGTGAGAAATGGGGTTGGGAGAAGGCCTTCTGGGGGCTGGAAGAACCTTCTGCAGAAAGGTGGGGCTGGATACCATTTAAAGTTTACTCCAATTGTCTTGTAGACAAGAGTCCCACTCTTTTGGGTGCCTGCCCCTCAGGATATACAGATGTATAACCTCACTGACAAATCAATCTGGGTAATACATTCCCCTTGCTTTAGGGGTAGGTCTGGCCAGCCAGCACTATGGCATCCATCTTCTTGCTGTGCAGGAGATGGATGTGTCTGGATGTGAGATCTGGAACTGCTGCAGCCGTCTTGCTGCCAGCCTATGGGAGAAGCCACTGGGGAGACAGGCAGAGCAGGGGGGGTCACAGAGGAGAGGAGCCAGAGTCCTGGAGCCCTGTGCTGGCAGCCTCCTCCTCCCTGGGGAGGATAAATCCTCTTGTTACTTCCTCCATTGGGGGGCAGGTTTTCTAGCGCGTGCAGTCAAGAGCTTCATGATATCTATGTTCCTACCTATTCATGTATCTATAATTATCTAGGCCAGTAGCAATGGGAAAGTTAGAATTCTGGAAAGAAGAACCCATCAAGGAAGCTGATATAAGCAAGTAACTGCATATATTTCAGCACAATCATTGCACAAAGCCAAAGATACCATGTTGCTAGAGACGGGACCAAAAGTGGAGGTAGAGCCCAGGTCTCAGAGAGACTTTTTACTTTTTGCTGGTTTTTAGGATACTTGGGGGAGGGTTAAGTTATCCTAAATAAAGAGGCAGCAACGCACAGGACTGCTTAGTGGGGAGCAACCAGGACCATGTAGATGAGGCTCCGTGCTGCACAGAGACTCAGGGCAAGGACTTTGGGGACAGATCCACCGGGTTTGAATCGCTGTTCTAACCACCACTCATGAACTGTGTGATTTGAGTAAATCTCTCTTAGCCTCAGTTCTCTGGCAGACAAGTCACACTCCTCAGATGTGCTGTGTTTAAATGTCCCCTCCAAAACTCAGGTTGAAACTTAATTGTCAACGTAATGGTATTGGAGGTTGGGCCTCTAAGAGATGATTCAATCATGAGGGATTTTGCCTTATGAAGAGATTTGCACCATTATCATGGGAGTAGTTCAGTTATCATGGGAGTGGGCTCCTGATAAAAGGATGAGTTTGGCTGATTCTCTGTTTAATGCTATCCCATCATTTTATACAGAGGCCCTCGCCAGATGCCAGCGCCATGCTGTTGGACCTTCCAGCCTCCAGAACTGTGAGAAAAAAAAAATTTTCTTTTCTTTATAAATGGTCCAGTCTGCGACATTCTGTTATAGCGACAGAAAATGGACTAAGAGTAGCTGTGGAGTGCAAGTGGGCCCTCCCTCCGTGACCTGCCCTCTCTGGTTGTTCTTGGAATACTCACCGAACCTCTGCAAGGTGCTGGGCATTGTGCTGGGGTCAGATGCAGTGTGATAAAGGGCCATTTTTGCCATCAAGGAGAGTAAGGACTCCAGCAAAGGAGACCAACTCGTGAGACAGTAACTGGCAAGGTATTGTGCAAACTACTAAGTAGAGAGAGACCCAGGCTGTGAAGAATTTTTTTTTTCCTAAAATGCAATGAAGAAAAAGCTCAATGATTGCAGAAGCTCAGCAAGTTGGTGACTCAGTTGGCAAGGGGAGCCATTTCCTCTCTGCCTGTTCCCCCACGACTCACGGCACACCAGTTCTTTCTTTACCCTGAGACACGTCCTCAACTCATCCATGGGACCAGCTGGAGGAAGAAACCAACATCCCCAGCTTCCTCCATGGATTGCATACTGGCTCACCCATTAGAGTCACTTCTCAAGGACAGTTTCCCAGCCTGTCCCTGAGGAAGGCCTGGCATTTTTCCCAGGTCCTGTGGCCGCCTGCCCGCTTGGTAACCCTGATCACAAATTTCAGTTTGCTTTCCTATAGAGCAAACTCCCACCCAGCTAAGAGCCATACCAAGCCCCTGCCTGATCAACCTTCCTCTGAAGCAAATCCTTTCTTGGATGGGAACTGAGCCAGGATGAATTCTCCATGCTCAGCCCCAAACCATAACCTTTTGGAATGGATTCTAGAGGTGTCTTGGAAGGGTCACTATCCCAGCACTCTGCTGTCCCATGGCTCTGTTCGTCAGGCAGTGTGCAAGTCTGCTTCTCTAGCAGTCATTGACTTTCGTTCCTTATTCTGATAACTCCGGCTTCAAAACTGCCACAAGATTTAGTGACCCTTTCCAGGAATCCCAACAGTCCCCTTCCTCAGCACTCAAAGCCATTCTTCACCCTCACCTTGGAAAGCACTGGAGGATGGTATTGAACACCCCAACCGTCAAAATATTTTATGGCAGTACGATATGCATACAGAAAGGTGCACACGTCATAACGGCACCTCTGTTAAGGATCACAATAGGACTATAGAGGTCTCCAGCACCCAAGGCAGCAGTGGAACACTGGTAGCCCCCAGAAGCTCTGTTCACGCCCTTCCCCATCACCAGCCCACTCTCTCTCTCTCCCTTAAAGCTGACTTCTAACACCATAGTAGTGTCTGAACCAGAGAAGCACCAAAGGTTTGAAGCAAGAAAGAAGTGCCATCGCATTTGGTGTTGGAGAACTCTTGCAGGCTTGTAGGAGGGCAAGACTCAGGGAGGCTGTTTGGGGATCTGTTACAGAGATGCTGACAGCTGGGAACAGAAATGTGGCGGGGAGGTAGGGGAACAGCGGGTCATGAGTCCAATTTGTCCACTCTCTCAGCTGTGCTTTGCTGGGGCCTGTGAATTGATTAAATGACCTTAAAAGCCTCCTACCCCCAATCCTGAAAGTCTTTTATTCAAACCAGTCATCCGGAAAGTGAGCCTCCCACTGGTGCTTAATTCACTCAAGGAAAGATAAGAGAACCTGGTTACCAAGCTTTGAAAAGTTGCTCATAAAATTCAGCAGGAGCCTGCAATCCTCAGAGACTTCTATTTTTACCAAAAACACACACAGAGAAGTGGAGAAGTTTCAAATGAATTAGACATGAGATTGATCTTTTTATACCAAAAAAAAAAAAAAAAAAGAAAGGAACAGGGATGCTGAGTTGGAAGTCCCCCCTCCTGCCCCCAGTTTCCCTACGCTGACTCATTTTGGTGTTTTAAGTCAGGCCCGAACTCTCGCTCTGACCCATGGCATAGGCCGGTGGCCAGAGAAACCCTGTGGGTTCCCCAAGATGATGGACATAGTTTTGTTCCCAACCACCCAGACGGGGCCTGCTCCACACTGTAGGAGGAGTTGGCCAAAACGTTCCCCCAATCACAGCTGAATAAAAACGATGTACACTGTGAGTGACAACGGGTGGCTTCCCCCAGGTCAAGCTCAGACAGGGTTGGGTGAACACCCCGAGTCCCCCGCTGACGCAGCACAGCTCTGCAGGCAGCAAATGTTCCAGACCCATCTTGTTGTGTATTCTCCAAGCTGCAGGCTCCTCAGCAGTGCCTCGTCAGCTACCTCACCCCCTCATCTCTGGCTGAGGCCAATCAAGGATGCTGGGTTTCTTCTTAGGAGTTTTTCATAAGCAAGATCCATGGTTTCCAAGCAGTGTTCTGTGGAACCCCAGGGGTCCCGTGAAGGCAGTTCCTGAGCCACGGAGCAGGCAGTACTCTGAGCCCCTACACACTTCAATGAGGGAAGCTCCACTTTTAAACCAGGCTTGGGACCACCTAGCACTCCTCTCAGAAAACATTGTCAGGCAGGATGTTCTCTGTCTTCTTGGCCATAACCGTGTGACTAAAACAGTTACAGTTGCTCCTCGACTTACGATAGGGTTACCTCCCAATAAAACTGTTGTTAAGTTGAATATATCCAGAGTTGGAAATGCATTTAATAGAGTCAAGGATAAAAATCACACGGTCATCTCAATAGATGCAGAAAAAGCCCTTGATAAAATTCAATATTCTTTCATGATAAAAGCCCTGAATAAATTAGGTTTAGAAGAATCATACCTCAACAGAATAAAAGCTGTCTATGACAAAAACAAAGCCAATGTCAGACTGAATGGGGAGAACTAGAGTTCTCCCCAAGATCAGGAGCAAGACAAGGGTGTCCACTCTCACCACTCTTATTCAATATAGTACTAGAAATTCCAGCCAGAGCAAGCATGCAAGAGAGAAATAAAGGCATACAGGTAGGAGAGCAAGAAGTCAAATCATCCCTGTTTGCAGATGATATGATTCTATACATAAAAAATCCTAAGGATGCCACCAAAAGACTTTTAGGAGTCACAAACACATTCAGCAAAGTAGAAAGATATAAAAACCAATGTACAAAATTAGTAGATTTTCTATATACCAATAATGAACTTGCTGAAAAAGAAATCAGGAAAAGAATCCTATCCACAATTGCCACATACACAAAAATAAGATACCTAGGAATTGGACTGGGGTTGTGGCTCAGTGGTAGAGCACTCGCCTAGCATGTGTGAGGCACTGGGTTCAATTCTCAGCACCACATACCGATAAATAAATAAAATTTAAAAATTTGTCAACAACTAATAAAAATATTTTCTTAAAAAAAGACACCTAGGAATAAACCAGTTAAGGCTGTGAAGTACCTCTACAACAAAAATTACAGAACACTAAAGAAAGAAGTTGAAGAAGACGTAGAAGATGGACTAACACCTCACGTTCACATATTGAGAAAAATTAATATTGATCAAATGGCTATACTACCTAAAGCAATCTACAGATCTAATGCAATATCCACCAAAATCCAGTGACATTCTTCACAAAGATAGAAGAAAACTATCCTAAAATTCGCATGGAAACCACCCGTGGTGAAACATGTCTATAATCCAAATAGTTAAGGAGGCTGAGGCAGGAGGATTGCGAGTTCAAAAGCCAGCCTCAGTACTTAGCAGACCTCTAAGCAATTTAATGAGACCCTGTCTCAAAATAAGAAATAAAAATGGCTGGGGTTGTGGCTCAGTGGTCAAGAGCCCCTGGGTTCAATCCCTGGTGCAAAAAAAAAAAAAAAAAAAAAAATCACATGGAAAGCCAAACAACATGGAGTAGCCAAAGCAATCCTGTGGGGGAGGGGAGCAATTCTGGAGGCATTCATTGTAATAGTCAAGTTCAAAACATACATGAAACCATAATAAAAAAAAACAGAGTAGTATTGGCATAAAAACAAATCCATAGATCCATGCAACAGAATAGAGGAACCAGAAATAAATTCATACACCTTCAGTCAACTTGACCTTCAGTCAAGCAAAGGTGCCAAAAGCCCACGTTGGAGAAATGACTGTCTCTTGAATGAGTGATGCTGGGGAAAGTGGATATTCACATATCAAAGATTGAAACTAGAACCCTGTCTCTCACCCTGCACAAAACTCCACTCAAAATAGATCGAAGACCTTCATGTAAGATCTAAGTGAAACTACTAGAAGGAAACATAAAAGAAACACTTCAAAATACTGGGATAGGCAATGAATTCCTGTAGAGGACTCAAATAGACAATATTGACTCAAATTGACAAAAGGAATTACATCAAATTAAAATGTTTCTGTACAACACAGGGAACAATCAACAGAGTGAAGAGAAAAGCTGCAGAATGGGAGAAAATCTTTGCCAGACATCCATCTGGCAGAGTATTAGTATCAAGAATATGCAAAGAACTATGCCAGGCGAAGTGGCACATGCTTAGAATCCCAGCAGCCCCGGAGGCAGGAGGACTGCGAGTTCAAAGCCAGCCTCAGCAGAGGGGAGGCACTAAGCAACTCAGTGAGACCCTGTCACTAAATAAAATACAAAATGGGGCTGGGGATGTGGCTCAGAGGTTGTGTGTCCCTGAGTTCAATCCCCTATACCAAAAAAAAAAAAAAAAGAATATATAAATAACTCAAAAACTTAACAAAAAACAAATAATCCAGTTAATGATGGGCAAATGATGTGAATAGACATTTCACACAAAAAAAAGTACAAATAGCCAATAAATATATAAAATTTTTCTTAATATCTTTAGACATCAGGGAAATGCAAACTACACTGAGTTTTCATCTCACTGCAGTCAGAATGGCTATTGTAAATGATGATGATGATAAATAACAACAACAAATGCTGGCAAAGATGTGGAGAAAAAGGAACCCTTACCTATTGTTGGTGGGGAGGTAAATTAGTGTGGTCACTGTGGAAAACTGCACGGATCTTCCTCAGAAAACTAAAAACAAAACCTTCCAGCTATCCCACTCCTAGTTACACACCTCCAGGAAATGAAGTCCGCATCCCAAGGGGACAGCTGCATGCCCACCTTTCCTGAGGCACTGTTCACAATTGCCAAGACATGGAGTCAGCCTAGGTGGCCATCAGCAGACGGATAAGTAAAGGAAATATGGTCTACAGGTATAATGGAGTATTATTTGGGCAGAAAAAAAAAAGAATTGAAATCCTGTCATTTGCAGGAAAATAGATGGAACTAGAAGACATCATGTAAAGCAAAATAAGCCAGACTTGACAAGATAAATACCACAAGCTTGTCTCTCATATGTGAAACCTAAAAAAAAAAAAAAAAAGAAAAGAAAAGAAAAACAAGACCAAAAAGTAGAAGAGGGACTAGGAGGGGTTGGGAGGGGGCCAGGGAGGTAGAGCAGTAGGAGAAGAGAGGGGCGACATGATCAAAGCTCCATATATGCATGTGTGAAAATGCCACCATCAAATTGATTAATTTGCACAATTACTACATGATAATTATAATAACAATGAAAAATAAAATGCCCCTCACACATCTAAACTAAAAACATCACAGCTTTGCAACACAGTCCAATTTGGGTTGTTTCCCTGGAGAAAACAGGGACTGTAGAGTATTGTGTGCACATCACCACCAGCTCAGGAAGAGATCAAAACTCAGAATTGAAGTATAGTCTCTACTGAATGCCTATGGTTCTCACGTCAACATAAAGTTGAAAAATCCAAAGACAAGCTCTCATTAATTGGAGACCATCTGTAACCTGTGCATAGTTTACCAGGTAGGAGAAGATCGCCCTTTAAAAAGGTTTTTTTTTTTTTTTTCTTTAAACAGGGATGGGGATGACAAATTCAAACCTTAACGAGGTCAGACAGGTAAGTAAGGGAGCGAGGTAAGCTTCTGCAGAACCATAGGAAGCCGTGGGTATGTGACAAAATGAAGTGAGCACCCTCTCGCCCCCAGCCAACCACCTCCATGTAAAAAATGCAAGCTTAACAAGGCCAGGTCCTCTGAGGCCTCCGGAGAGGACAGATAGACCAATTGTTGATGAATCTGTGAAATTTTCAGTACTGGCAGTTCCTACAAATTTTTAAAAGACATTTGTAAGTCAAACTTACGCACAATCTAGGGACACTGACCTCTGGGTTGGGTCCACTGGTCAAGTCAGCCAGAATGTTGGAGGACAGAAAAGGCCTTCCGGCCTCGGACTTCAGGGGCTGGAAGAGGCCTAAGCTGGGGTGGTGGGGACGAGGAAGAAGGGGAAGCTGCAGCTTCCAGGGGGACAAAGACCTGAGCCGGTCACTTCAGTACTGAGGAACAAGGCTCTATGAGGACAGGACGCCAGCCTAGAGCCAGGGGCATCTGGGCCAGGTCCGACTGCCCAGTGTGGCTCTGGGTTGGAAGAGCTGCCTGCCTTGGGGCAGTCCAGGAGGCCTGGGCCAAGAGCAGTGTCAACTCAAATGCCCTAGAAAGGTAAATCTTAAAAGTGTAGACTATAGTCCCCTGTGGGTCCCTGCGACTATCTCAGGAGGCACTTAAGGTAAAACAATGTTTTGTAATAACACGATGATGTCATTCCTCCTCTGCTCTCCGTTGGTATTCACACCGATGGCCCAAGCAGCCAAGAGCGAACCGGAGTCCCTGCCTGTGACTCAGGCCCCACACTCTGTCTGGTCACTGTATTCGTCACTGCCACGTGCTCACGGCTTTGCTTAGGAATGTTCTTTATGAAGCAGTAAGAATTACTAATTTTATGCATCTTGACCCTTGAGCATGGATGTTCTAATATCCTCTCTGACAGATGCTGCTGCAGGCTGAAAAGTGGTGTTTGCCTTGAAGAGAAGCTCTCTGGGATGGCTGGAGTTTGAGCTGCCCAAACCCTTTTCTTTTTCTTTTCTTCTTCTGTCTGAATGGAACACCATTTTTCCTTAGAAAAATCACGGGTAGACCAAATGTGGTTATTCAGACTTGGGTGTCTGGCAGCCGCTTGCTTTCAAATGAACAAAGTGAGCCTGCCACATCAAAGAGATCCGCCGACAGTACTTGTTGCCAGTGACAGAATCTGAGCTTTCAAGCAAAAATTCAAAAATTTTGGAAAACTTTACATCCATTACTGTAACAGTGTCCCACTACTCTGAGACTTCTGTGATGAGGGTGGTGGTGGAAATAATGAAGACTTTTTAAAACTCTTAGAAAGAAATGTGTCGACATTTGGAAAGTCAACATAACTCGTTGAACCAATATTTCCCAAATGAGCCGTGATGTTACCAGATCACACACGAGTAAAAGATCTTACAAAAATGCTAACGAACCAATGGATCTTAACAGAGAAGGAAATGTTCATTGAGTGAACTGTTTTTGAATTTCCCATTACCACTTATTTTTAAGGAAGTGCTTCTTGTTGAGTAGGTGTGGCATCAAAGAATATCCATAGATATTCCAAAGAATATCTCTGAAAAGGCCAAATACTTTTTTATAACTACACATGTATGGAAGTGGGTTTTCTTCCTCTACTTCAACAAAAGCGATATATCCCAGCAAATTGAATGTTGTAAGCCAGACATAGAAAGAAAAATCACAAAAATGTAAAATGATGCCACTCCTTTTACTTGATGTTTTGTTTTGGAAAATAGAGTGTTTTTGTTTGTTTGTTTGTTATTTCTGAGGATTGAACCCAGGGCACCTTCCCACTAAGCTACATTCCCCAGCCCTTTTTATTTTTTATTTTGAGAAAGGCTCTCACTAAGTTGCTTAGGGCCTTGCTAAATTTCTAAGGCTGGCCTCAAGCTTGCAATCCTCCTACCGCAACCTCCCATGTGGTTGGGATTATAGGCATGCACCACCACATCTGGCAAATAAAATTATTTTAATGTATTAAATGTCAATGTATCAACATTTATTGGGTTTATCATTTTCTTAATGATAAAAATTATATTTATATAATTTTTTTAATTTTTGATTTTGATTTTGGATATAGTAAATAATCATGACCCACATAACATAACTCTTTGCGCTCCTCTACGGTTTTTCAGGATATAAAAGAAATCATGTGGATAAGAATTTTGAGAATAATTTGATCTAGAGCAAAAGTCCTTCCTATTTTGTACCACTTCTCTGAAGAGCCCAGAAAGAGATCAGCCCCTTGGAGAGAAAGAGGAAGGGGGTGACAGGAGAGGTTATGATTTGCAACTTAAAATTCACTTTCACATTGATAATATCATTTCATCTCAACCCCTCTCTGGGAGGCCAATAGTACCTGCCTTTCACATAAAAGGAACTGAGACTCTGAGAGGTGAAATACCTGGCTCTCAGGTAGACCAGGCAGGATTTGAACCCAGGTCCCCTGACTCCAATCCTGACTTCCTTTTGCTCGAGTGCACCTTACCTCTGCACCTGCGATGAGCCTTGCCCCTGCCCCTTTCTTTCTCCCCCTTCCCCTAACTTAGTGTCATGGACAATACAAGGCTTTCTTAAAAGAGGAAAGAGAATTCTTTTCCCACGTCAAACATTCTAAAACAGCCTGCGGCCCTCTCTACCTGTGATCCTTCGGTCCCCTGCTTGTGTCTGAGGGACCAACAGTGGTCACTTGATCTAGAAGAGGGGGGTGCTGTCCATGGAATGTTCTGGGTCAGTCAGCTTTTCTCTTTCAGGAATTTGAATTGAGAGACACAGAGAGTGTTTGGCCGTTTGATAGAGTCTTGGAACTGAACTCAGACTGACTTAGGGGTCCAAGTGTCTATTTTTGGAGCTCAGGAAAGATGACCAAACAGAGGAAATTAAAGAGAGAAAGAGACACAGAGGCCAAAAAGAAGTGGCCCTTGACTTTGTAGTCCCCAGAAGGTCTGGCTGCCTCCCTTTTCGTTCCCCAACACCCTGAGGTGGCCCAGGATGTGCCTACAGTTGTCCCTCCCACCCCCTGGGAGGGGGAGTCGGGCCAGCTGTCAGCTCCCTGCTGCTCCTGGGCTGCTGCTCTCAGCACCTCCAGATGGGCCGGTCAAGCTCTCTAGTTTCTGTTTCCCTCTGTGAATTGGAGCAGTGACAGGGAGCCACACAACAGGCCTTTTATTGACCCATAGTCCATTTGCTTTGGGCCTTTCAGAACCAGACCCGGCCCGCAGTGCAGCTTGGGAGGCCTGGGAGTGTCTCCTCCATCTGAGTAACTGCTGTCTGCCCCTTGCCCTCGGTCACCAGGTCACCGCGTTTCCCCTGCATTTGAAGCAATAAGCACGGTGATCAAACACACCCTCAACTCTGTGGACATTGCTTGAAATGGGATTTAGGCTCGGATGGATTTCATTTCATAGGACTTATTGGTGACAAAAGAGTTTTTCTCCAGCTCAGAACCCAAATCTCTGTTTTCTATATTTATCTGGTGCTTTAGAATCCGTCCCCCACTGTCGTGAAGCACCAAGAGCTAAGGAACTCTGGCTTTGAAACATGTTGGCAGGAAGACTAACCTGTCACGGAAAGACAGAAAGAAAAGGCCGTGTGTCCTGTGTCCTCTTACCACATGCCAGGGGGCACCCTGTCCGGTCCAAGTCCTATCCGGTCCAAGTCTTGGTCGGCTCGACTTGCTCTGTCACCTCTCTATCCCACTTCCCAGCTCATCTCCCTCTCTGGCAAACATGGACCAGGACAGCAGATGTTTGGACTCACGCCTGCCCTCTTCTTTCTAAGTACTACCATAATAATACGAAGTCCTTGCCCTAAGGTGAGCCACAACAGAGACCAGAGTGTCCTTTCAGTAAAAAAAGACACTGTCCTAGAATTGGTGCAAACTTTCTGTGGGGCAGTTTGGCAACATGTATTAAGAGTTTTAAAAGGAGGTCAGAGGATGTAGCTCAGTTTTACAGCTGCTTCTCTAACACATGTGAGGCCCTTAGAGACTTGAAAGGATTTGCTCTTTTTTTATTATTTTTATTTTTATTTTTTTTTAGTTGTTGATGATCCTTTATTTGCTTATTTATATGTGGTGCTGGGAATCGAACGCAGTACCTCACGTGTACCGGGCAAGCGCTCTACCGCTGAGCTACAACTCCAGCCCCTGGAGGGATTTGTTCTTTTTAACACAGTGATTTGTCGCTGTTGTTGGTTAAGGAATGTATCCAAAGGTAATAGTAAAGATTCTTGAAGTTGTTGATGTTAGCAGATAATCCAAAAACAACCCAAGCCAGGGGTGTGTTGGTACACACCTATAATCCCAACGACTTAAGAGGCTCAGGCAGAAGAATCACACGTTTGAGGCCAGCTTCAGCAACTTGGTGGGGGCCTAAGCAACTTAGTAAGAAACTTGTCTCAAAGTAAAAAATAAAATGGGCTAGGGATGTGGTGTTGTGTTAGAGCAGCCCTGGGTTCAATCCCCAGTACTACACCCACAAAAAAGAACAAATCTAAAAAATGTCTAACAAAGAGTTAATTTAAGATATTATCATATAATTCAATAGGTGTGGCCACTAAAAACCTACCATCAAAGACTACCTAAGGTTATGAAAAATTGCTTATGATAAATTTATAAAGTAAAAAAAATCAAACCACAACATCCAATGTATAAATATCATAATATATTATATATCCTAAAAATATGATTTTATATATCTTAACATATAATTATAGATATCCTATATATATGTTAGGATATACATAACATATGTACATATAAATAGTGCATACAACATGTACAGCTAATATACACTTTATATTTGTAATATAAATAGTATTTCATATGTGTGTGTGTGTGTACGTCTATCACTGCAAGTTAACGCAATAAAATGGTGACAGAAATGTAGATTTATGCATAAATTTCATTTTCTTCATATTCCTATACATTTTCCCCAAAATGTTCATGAATACATACCATTTTATAACTAAAGATAAATAATGTTAAAATAACGTCTAAGTAACAAAACTAAATGCTTGATTTGGGGTCTTTTGATCCCTAGGCAAGCAATGCCACCTCTCTGAGCCTTACTTCTCACGTCTGTAAAATGGTAAATGATTCCCATCTTTTTTTTTTTTTTTTGAGCTGGATGTGGGGAGTGGTTGTGAGGATCAGAATGCAATCAGATCGAGTAAAAAGCAGCGTATGCATTATGACTTCTGTCGTATTTTTCAAAATGGTCTGTCTTCAATGTCAATCAGAGCAGACACAAACCTTCCCAAAACCTTCCCAGGCCCTCCACATTCTCCAGCCCCGGCCCCTGCCTGGGTCACCTCATCTAGAGTTCTCTCTGATCAGACCTTAAATTCCAGCAAGACTAGCAGAGCCCTGCTTTGTGTGCCTCCTCGTCTTTCTTCCGCCTCATCCCAGGCATCTAAGAAGACTAGAAAGCAAGTTTTATTTAAGAAATGGACAGAGGCAGAATTTTCCAGAAAGAAGGAGGGCCCAGAGCTTGCAACCGGTGGAGCTGGGAGGTGTGATCCTGAGGTTAGCTATTAGCCACCCACCCAGTGATAACCAGCCCTCCTCTCCTCAACCCCCGTCACTCATTATCTCCACTGATTGCCAGGCCTTCCACGGCTGCCTCAGTGTGTTGAGGACTTTGACATTTCCTGTCCTCTCAGGCCAGATGGGGCTGCAGGCACACTGCTTTTTGGCAAAGAAAGATTGCAGGGAGTCAGTACAGTGAGCTTATTTTATAGAATTATTCTCTTAATCTTGTGATATCCTCATCTATTGTCCCCTTCTAGGGTTGGTCGTTGGACATTTTTTGACTTAGAGTATTTTGGTATCCAAGGTAGAACTTCCTGTCTTAATACCCACTACTGAAATTCTGGAATACCAAAAAAAAAAAAAAATGCTTCCTAGAGGCAGTTTTTCTGACTTGACTTCGGTCTCCTTGGAAGCTCAGACATTTGTCCATGTCAATTTGCTCTGCTCTAAAGAAAACGAAATTTTCTCAGTGGCAACAGTTATTGCTCAAACTAACCCTCTGAAACCATTTCTTACTCCCTCCCAGACTGACCCGGGCTCCTGGACCAGGCTCTCTGCTACTCCTCCCTTCCCACACACCAAGAACTCCCAGAGAAGCAGCAGGGCTGTCTACCCTTTGATGACAAATCCCTCATTTAAGTGATTTGAGGAACTATCTCCTGCTCTTCCAGGGCAGGTCCTGCATGTGACCACTGAGTTCATTTGGAGCTGGAGAGGTGTTGGCAAAAAAAGAGTGGTACCAACACTTCAGGTTCTCCCATCTCCCAAGGGCTCCCAGTTAGGGAGTACAAAATGGGGTTACATTCATGTTAATCCCCAATTGTAATGCCCGTGAGCAAGCCCCTCACTTTCTCAGGCAGGATCTAGTTCCTCTCCAGGGGATCCTGGTAAATTCTGGAACCACTGCAAGAGAACCTTACATTGGGCATGGGCCAGGCTTGCGGCTGCAGAAGCCGCTTGTGGCTGCCCTGAGTCATCTCTTCCTCTGGCTTCCACTCACTCAGTTAGCTGCTTGAAGAAGCCTTTCCAAGGTTACCAATCCTTTTTTTTTTTTTTTTTTTTTTTAGAAAGAGTGAGAGAGGGGAGAGAGAGAGAGAGAGAGAGAGAGAGAGAGAGAGAGAGAGAGAGAGAATTTTTAATATTTATTTTTTAGTTCTCGGCGGACACAACATCTTTGTTGGTATGTGGTGCTGAGGATCGAACCCGGGCCGCACGCATGCCAGGCAAGCGCGCTACCACTTGAGCCACATCCCCAGCCCCCAAGGTTACCAATCCTTTGCAGGGCACAGTTCTGTGCAGAGAGAGGAAAAACGACCTCTTCCCACTCCCAGGTTATACTTTGTCACCTGGGTCTCAAAGCATCCCAGGGTGTGCCAAGAATCTCACCAAATCTTGCATGAAAATAATTCCACTGGTTTCAGATCTTTATCTCTCTAGAGATGCAACCCAGACCCCAGAGGATAGGTAGAGAAGAGATCATGACATCCTTGCTATCTTCTTCTAGTGAGAAAATATAAATTCCATGCATTTAAATGGAGGGGGATGAGAACACTGGCAAAAAGTGGGTTCTAATTCAGTCAAAATTGCTCTTTGATGCCTATCAATGAAAAATGACCGGGTTAGATAAGCAGAGGCTGCCTGCTTGCTCTGTGTTGTTCTGAACTGACAGCGTGTGTTCTGCCAAGAAGACAGAGTCAGCAAAGCTCCTCCTGGATGGCGGGGAGGAAGTCAGAAAGGGTTCTTTTTACACATACCAACATTCTGCCTCTCCTGGAGAGCACCGCCTGTTTGTTCTTTTCTTTCCTTTTCCTCCCCTGAAAGCACTGTTCATTGAACACAGCTTGCCACCGGGGCAGCCCACTTCCACAGAGCTAAGCAAGAGCAGTTAGCTCCTGCTCTGAGGCCCAAGGACCACAGGGCATGATAGAATCTCTCTGCAGCTCCCGCAGCACTGGGGAAGAGTCTATTCCAGGTAACCAGTTCACATTTTCTCTTAAACTAGTACTAAATTGAAAAGAAAAAAAAAAAACATCAGTAAAAGTCTGCCATTATCTGGAGTCAGGGCTTGGCCATGGATTTAGCACAGCCACATTCCGTCCGATGGAAAGTTACTTTCAATTACAAAATAGCTGGGAAGGTTTGGGAACTTATTTTTTTTCTGTCCTTGGATAATCTGGTCCTGCTGACCTGGGGAGCAGCCTGCCAGCCGGCTGCCATCACCAACGCAGATCACAAGCACCCTGGCAAGTCAGCTCCAGTTCCTTTCCAACAGAGCTGCCATACCCGACTTGGTGAGCGATCTCTGGCTGCCATTCAGGGGGAGACAGATGGCTGAGAAATGATTTTCTGGAGTTTCCTGACCAGATTTCTCTCCCATGTATCATGAAGCAAACCATGGCTTTAAGATTCATCCCCGGAGTGGCAAGCAGCCACGGTCTCTGACTCCAATCCTGCTTGTTTGGGAAAAGTCTAAACATGATGGGATTTGGGTCAGGGCTTGCATTTTAAGCAGCCCGTTCTCATTTTCTGGGGCATAGGTGGCAGCGGGTGGGAGGCCTGCGTTTTCATAGCTGGTTTTCAATCAAAAGGAGGCAGCAGAAGCCAGTGAGATCAGGTATGAGTCTGAAAATGGCATCAGGCGTGGGACAGAACTGGCCCCTCTCACCACCTGAGATGAAGAGAAGAGCCCTCACTGGACTGCCACCCTCCCCTCCCCGAGCCATGTGACATGTGCTAGCTGGCTTACTCCTTGCAGCTCTGACCCTAGCCATTTTATGGTAATGATATATTTTCTCTCTTTGCTAAGTGCCCTCCTTGGGGTCACCTCTGCTCAGGTGGCTTCCATAACCTACCAGGAGTTAGTGATTCACAGTCAAGCAAAATCATCCTTCCAATCCCCAACACATTTGCATGATTGCCCAGAGAACCTCTTCAGCCTCACATTGAGGACCAACCTCCGTCATTCCCTATGCTTACCCCTGAGACCCTGTGCTTATCCCTGGGTCCTTTTTGCTTCACCTACCCTATCCCCCAGTTGGGAAGTGCAGCCGTCTCCCTGTGAAAGAGCACTTGGCTCTCTCCACCACTCACCACCCACTGCTACGGTTCTGGTTCAGGCCACCTCCTTACCACAACTGGGCCCTCTAAGGAGCAGCCCTCCGGTCCATTCTGGATCACAACTAGGGAGATGGCTCTCAGCTCTCTGATCCTTTGCTGCTCAGCTTGAAATGCAATAGTTCCCTAAATTGTCCTGAATCTGCTTAGGTGTTCCTTCAGGATTCAGCTCTGCTCCCCCTTCAATGTCACCTTTCCATTCCAGTCCTGGAACTCCATTCTCCATATATTTTTGACCACTTTCATTCCATAATGGGCTTTTTATTTCTTTCTCCAGACCTTTGAAAGCTGTTCCCTCTGCCTAGGCTCCTCTTACCCACTATGTGTTGGTCCCCAGTTGCTCCAGCTTTCCCTTGATTGGCTGATGCTTGATGGCTCTGATTTTGGCTGAGATGCCACTTCCTTTCAGAAAACCCCTGATGTTTTTTTCTGTGTGTTCCCTTGTCACTCTGTCCTTACCCTTAGCACAGCATCGCATGATCCCCCAAACTAGACTGTAAACTCCTGAAGGACAGAAACAATATCTTGCTCACCATTGAGTCCTTAACACCAGGCAACAGTGCATGACACACAACAGGTGTTGAGTGAGTAGATGGAGGAGGAACTGAACAAGCCACTTGCCCAAAATTGCTCAGCAAGTAGATGACAGAGTTGAGATTCAAGCCCAGTCCCGTTGGCCTCGAAGCCTGCGGTCTTTCCTTTGCACTCTGATGACACCAGTGTCATTGCATGGATTGTTTAAAGCGAGGCTGGATGACCTCTGGAGCTAATACAGTATCTTGGGAATAACTTCAGTGAACTCTTAAACGTGCTTTGAATCTGACATTTTGAAATCAATTTTGAGTATTCATCATCCATCCACTTACTATTCTAGTCTAGAAGACGGATCTCTTCCTACTCTCTGCAAATTGACTGACTTAGTCTTCAAGTTACCTCCTGTTTCCTCTCAGAGCAACACCTTAGCTACAGTGCAGTTTGCTTCCCGGTACCATCCTGTGTAATGTGCCTGAAATGCTAGAAAGAAACTGAACCATCCCTGTGCTTTCTTACAGAAGAAAATTGCTTGCATTTCTGTCCTAAGATTGTGCCAACTCATTGATGCAATGTGACCGACTAGTATGACAAAATTCAATCAGCCTGGAAATTTTAAGCAGAAGCCAAAGAAAAGCCTCTCATTCAGCAGCAATCATGATAAACACAAATCACAATATTTGCACTTACATGAGCCATGGAAAAATTGCCTGATCTACCTCTGCTTTATGTAGATGAAGGATGACATTCAGCTGAGGAGTACAAAGACTCAGAAAAAGCCCTGAAACCTTCAGAAGTGAGCTGAACTAATTTTTTCCTGCCAGATCACTGGTTCAAATGGGGCAGAGAATGAGCATAATACATCAGGATTTCCCACTGGTCCCTGTGCACCCGAGTGAGATCCTCCACTGGTAAGGGCCTTGGGGAGTGATCACATGACATTCCAAGCAATTCCCGCCATGGGCCCCTCTGAGATGGGAGCCCTTCACTTGTCTCCTAACACTTAGCTGCTCAAATGAAAGGATACTGAGAATCCCCCCCCCTTTTAGATCTGATCTAGCCAAAGGGGGGCGTTGTGGATGAAACTTTGGCCATCAGCCCATCGCTACCAAATCCGAGGAATGGCTCTGTGGGGGAGCCATTGTTATATTCTCTATTCGCTTATATATTTTTGAAATTTTCCATAAATTAAAAAAAAATTTAATGCTATATTTGAGTGTAATATGGTATAATTTTTCTGAGGAATAATGTGGTGTTATGTGTCCAAAAGTCTTTAAAATGTGCAAAATTTGTGACTCAGAAATTCTACTTCTAGGAATTTATCCTTAGGAAATAACCAGGAATGTGTGAAGAGATTTCTCTACCAGGATGTTTTCTACAGTCTTATTTATAAGGGAGAAAAAGGAAACAACACAAATGTTCAATAATGAGGACTGATTCAATTGTGGCACCTATTAAAATGGACTACTCTACAGTCATTTAAATCATCTCGGGACTGCTGATGCTGAAGAGCAACCATCATTTCACACTCTGTTGGTGGAAATAACTTGAGTGACTTCCTTGGTTGGTGAATTGGTTTTGTAGATCATTGCTTAAATGTATGATGTGATCTGCTTTGTTGTTAATAATGCAATACCCTAGAGTGAGTTACAAAAGAAAGAGGTTGATTTTGGTTCATGGTTTTGGACCAGGGTGGAGAGGCTGCATCTGGTGAGGCCCTTACTGGCAGAGTCCTGAGGCTGCCAAGGTCATCACATGACAAAAGACAGGGAGCTCAAGTGTGTGTGTCTATACGCTCTGATCTCTCTCTTCTTATAAAGCTACCAGTACTCAATCGTGGGGCACATTCTGATAACCCTATCTAATCCTAATTACCCCCATCAGCCCCATCCATAAATACCACAGTCAAATTAAATGTCCACCCTCTTCATACTTAACACTGGGGATTCAATTTCAGCTTGAATTTCAGAGGGAACAAACAATCGAAGTGTATATATGCAGTGATCCAGCAATTACATTGTTAAGAATTTTCCCCATGAACAGATAAAAATGTATATACTGAGATGACTGTAATGTTCTTTATAGTAGGAAAAAAAAGTGGAAATAATATAAATAAGTACAAGTTAAATAAATTATAGCCTGAAGGGATTATTTGTATATAATAATAACTACAGCTAACACTTTAAAAGCTTATTAAGGTGTAGGCACTGTTCTAAGTGCTTTATAATTGTTAACTGATTTAATGTACTGTTATGAAAATATCTCTATTTCAGTTAGTCATTATGGCATAACAAAATGCTCTAAAAATATGTGTCTTAAAAAAACATTTTTTTATCGTTTGGTTGACCTTCTTCCTGACTCTAGGCAGCTGCTGACGTGGGGTGGTTTCCCTTACAAGTCTGGCGGTCTGCTGGAGTAGGCTAATTTGGAACTGTTGAGGCTGGGACAATGGACTTCCATGTGGACTCTCCCAACAGGCTAGCCAGGACTTGCTCATAGAGCAGTGGTAGAATTCCAGGAGAGCACCCCAGGCCTCTGGATGCATACAGGTAGAACAGGCACACCATCACTTCCAGCATATTCTACTGGTCAAACTCAGATTCAAGGGATAGAGAAATAGTCTCCCCTTCTCTGTGGAAAGAGCTTCAAAGTCATGTTTCCAAACATATCACAATGAGGAGGGGAATAATTGGGACTATTTTTGTAATGAATCTTCTGCCTGACTAAGTGAACAACAGTGTCTAATCTGCTCCTGTTGGTCCAATAAAAGATAAAACACCAAACTCTCTCTCTCTCTCTCTCTCTCTGTCACACACACACACACACACACACACACACACACACACACGATTGTGTGGAAGATTGGAAGCTTTCTGTCAGACACACAGAATCTCTATTCACTATGGTTATCCTGGTAAAAGGAACTGGGATACGAGATGAGCGAAGGCTTTCTTCTTATTGAACACCCCTTTATGCTATTTGAATTGTTTTGCCATACAAATAAGCTAAACTTAATAACTTAAAAACTAGATTAAAAATTAAAAGGTGTTCAAAAAAGGAAATAAAAATGCATAGAAATAAGTGAGAACACAAGCTATCCATATGGGATGCAGCTAAATGATGGCTGAGAGGGGATTTGGTTTTGTTCTATTTTGTGGTTGTTGTTTGCAGTGTTGAGAATTCAACCCAGAATATCACAATGGCTGGGCAAGTGCTCTCCCACTGAGCCACATTGTTGGATATGGAAAATGACAAACCCAAAAATAACGTGGCTGAGGGAGAAAGAATGAGAGAGAAGGCAATACACCGATCCTTTCCCAATGCATTCTTTCCCAGGGACAAGACAGGCCACGGGGAGGAGATATCCATCAGGTCTGAAATGACAGTTTCTGGGAAGGGGCCAAAGCATTGACCCTACCCCAAATAAATTATTTTCCAGCTACTGACCACTGACCCCATACCTTCCATCTGGCCCAGTAAAGATAGCCCAAACTGACCTGCTCATTAATTGAGTCACCTCTCAGTATAACCCCCTTTGGCAGATCGTTCATTTTCTACCAGGAAAATGGGTCCATCAGAGGCATCACTCCGTTCCTGAATAAAAGCTGTGCTGAGCTGATCCGTGAAGTTTGCATCTGGCCCAGTCCTTCTGGGCTAACACACATCCCCAACCCTGACAGTGAAATTTTTCACACTCAATACTTACCTTAGAAAACACAAAAGGTCTCAAATCAAAATTAAAAGAGTAAACATAGGAAAACCATAATTATCTAAGAACATTTAAAATATGAAAGTATTCATAAAATATTATTAGTGAAAACACACAGGTGGCAAGGTGCATGAGCTATGACATATAAACAAGAATATTTTAAAAAGGCAGAGGGGCTGGGGCTGTGACTCCGAGGTAGTGCACTTGCCTGGCATGTGTGAGGCACTGGGTTCTATTCTTAGCTCCACATATAAATAAATAAATAAAGGTCTATCAACAGCTTACGTGTGTGTGTGTGTGTGTGTGTGTGTGTGTGTGTGTGTATGTAAAGGCTGAGATGACGCATGCCAAAATATTAATGTTGGGAAGGAGATCACAAGTAGTTTTTTATTTTCTTCTTTGTAAAATCTACATGTTCTATTTTTTCCTACAATTTACATGTATTATGATTTTATTTTTGTCAGACTATAGAAATGAAGACTCTGTAAAAAGAAGGAGCAGAATCCCAAGGACCTGGGGACCAGCCAAAGTCCTCATGTTCTTAGCTGTCTTCCTTGAGTATCAGAACACCTAAGCAGGAATTACTGTTCTTCAGGTTTGACCAGCCCTGAAAGATCTGAGTCCATGTTCAGGTTCAGCCTACAGCCATTCTCTTTCCTCCTCAAAACAGTCATATTAGAATGAGATTATTAGCCGCACTTAACAGAAAAGGAAATAGAGACCCAGCTCAGGGTGGAACTCAGTCTGCCATCCTGGATCACAGAGGGAGCCAGGAAGTCACCACTCCCTCCCTGTCATGACAACTTGAGGCAGGGCCTGTCCTTACTGCCCCGACTTCCACTCCTGGAATTTGAAGCGTCCACTGGAACTGGACACATTCTGAGGACAGAGTGAAGAACAAGATCAGCCTAGTCCTGACTCCTTGGAGCTTACCTTCCAGCAAAGGAGACAAACGTAAAGCAATATGAAGGCGAAATTCTTCATAGTAACTGTGCTCAGTGCTCAAGAGGCAAAGGACAGTGAGAGGTGGTGTGACCTGGTGGGTCAAGGACAACAGGGTGTTAGGCCAAATTCACATGAGTATCACCATCTGTGCTGGACCCAGAAAGTCCTGCATCCTGTACCTTTCCCTTTAGGTATCACATTGCAGTTGGGGAAGGAGCACAGGACTCTTGGTTTCCATCTCAGCTTTACCATTCACTAGTTCTGTGACCTGGGGCAAGGCATTTCCATCTCTGAATTTCTGTTTTCTAATCAGTAAAAAGGAAAAAGTTCAATTACCCAGTGGTTTGCAATCCTTTTTTTTTTTTTTAAGCCCAGAACCTATTAGTGGGTATTTGACCTTTACCTCCCCCAGATCTTCTTCCCTGATTGCTGGGGCAGTCCCTCATGTCCTCCTGCCCCGCTCCCCACCCCCCTAACCCCAACAACCTGCAAACCAGAGTTTGAAAACTGCTGATCTAGATGGTTTCTGAGATCCCCTTCAGATGGAAAATTAACATGCATTTGATTTAGGGCTCTCACTGACATTTTCTACCACAGGGCAGTAGGGTGGGGACATGACAAAGCCATCAACTCAGGCATTTGTTGCCCACTCCAACTCTCTTCTAAAGTCCTTTCCTAGGTCAATGAGCTGAAGAGCTAAAAAAACACCTTTCTCAGATTCTTTGCAGTTAGTGTTCTACACATGACCCAGGTCCATCAAGCCAAGATATCCACATGAGGTTTACAAGGCCAGGTAAGAAATGTCTCCCAGTCGGGGGCTGTGTGCAGGCAGCAGGAATTCTCTCTTATTGAGGGAACAATCAACATTTTCATTCTAGGCCTGCAAAAGATTGAATGAGGCCCACCTCCATTTGGGCCTCTTCTTACTCTATGTATTTGAATGTTAATCCCAACTAGAAACAACCCTACAGAAATACCTGTATATTTGGAATAAACATGGTACCAAATACCTGAGCACCCCACAGGCCAGTCAAGTTGACACATAAAGTCCCAGACAGTGATTCCCCAATTTCTTTTAGAAATGATCGAGAGAACCGAGGGGTCTCACTGGAGCTACCGACAGGGATGGGTCAATTCAGAGGCATTTCTGCAATAACTGCAATAACCCTCATGGCTAAGGACAGGCGCAGGTCATACAAAGTAGAGCCCAGACCAGTAAAGTTTGAGAATCTCAGCTTATGAGAGAAACATTCAAATTCTTTTTCATAGTCAACTCTCAGGCCAGCTTCCCTTCCCGGGTACATAATATGGACGAATGAGACATATTTTCTGTCCTCAGTGGTCTGCCGTCCTGATCAGACTTTGTAATAGCCCTTATTTATCGTGCGGTGCCTGTCCCAGACCACTTATGTTATTAACACCCATTTGTCCCTATTATGATGCATTTCTTGTCATCAGAGCACCAACCTCTTTACGTGAGTTCTGACATTCTCTAGACAATTGGTGTTGATGTCACCTGAAGATACTGACGTGTTAATAGATTTTCTCCCTCTCACTATAAACCTTGGAAATGGTGCGCCAAAGAGGCCTTTAAAAATGTTGAGACTTCCTATTTCATCAGTCTTTCCAGGATGGCTCAGTCTTATTTTTGAGCAATTTTCAGGAGCACAAACTGTCTAAGCCTCCTCAAATTAACTATTATCGCAAACAATGCATTGGCATCTATGGATATCATCGTTATATGTACCTCCTTGTTGTCAGTTAATAAAAAGAAAAAAAATATCAACTTCCACAGGAAAATTCGCCAAATTCCACAAAACCTGTTCAATCACTTGGTCAAATTAAGTAGAAAATCTTATCCCCTAACAGGAACCGTAAAGCCGGTTTCACGGATTAGATGGTTCTCTGCAGAAGAACTTTTCTCACTGGAGAATGAATCAACTGCATTGGGAATGAGGTTTTTAAAACACTGCTTGAAGCTAAAAGACATTTTTACTACATATATACAATTTTAATTCTCTTAAAATGAAACTTATAAATTTTGAAAATTCAATCCAGAAAGCCACGGCTTCCTTTTTACATATGGTGGTAAAACTACTTTTGAAGTGTTCCGTGTTTTTTAAAACAGATTTTGACGAACGTTTCAAAGGGACACTCCTGGTTTAGCAAGTGCATTAACTAATTAGTACTTAGTCACTCTTTTCTACCATGGAATCTCAACTGCTCTGGATCCTGGCCACCTCTGTATTTTTCCATTATGATGTCATTTTCTGGCAGATGTCCCCCTCACACCGTGGGACAGAAGAAAAATGGAAAATATTAAATAAGACTAATGAAATGATCTTGTCTCTGAACCTCAATCAAACTCTAGGAGCTGGCCTCCCTCATGCAGGGTTCACCCACATTCTGCCTCTCTCAGACGATGCCCCTTGCCTTGCTGACAATCCCTGTCACCCTGGGGGGAGGAACCTGGTCATCCCTGGCAGGTTGCAACATCCACATTGAAACTCTGTTCCTAGCCATACCTCGGCTCAGTCACGACCCTGAGGTGGGAGGTTTCTCTCCCTGACCCAGGTCACAGTTTCCTTCCTTCCTTCCTTCCTTCCTTCCTTCCTTCCTTCCTCCCTCCCTCCCTCCCTCCCTCCCTCTCTCTCTCTCTTTCTCTCTTTTTAACTTCATCCTGAGTAATTTCACACTCTAATTTTCTTACCATTCCCAGTATTGTTGATCTTTTATATGATTTAGATTCCCAAAGTGATGTTGAAGGTACTGATAATCATCACCTCCACATGAGGAGATATGTTTTAATCAGATTTTCATTACTGTGACCAAAAGAACTGACAAAAACAACTTAGAGGACAAAAAGTGTATTTTGGCTCACAGTTTCAGACTACATAGCCCTGGCCGAGTGAGGCAGAACCTTAGGTAGAGGGCCTGGCAGAGGAATCAGAGGGAGAGAGCTCCACTCACCCCCAGGGACCTTCTTCCTCTAGCCACACCCTACCCACCTACAGTTACTACCCAGTTAATCCATTTATGTGGATTAATCCTCAATTAGATTACACTTCTCATAATCTAATCATTTCACCTCTGAACATTCTTGCATTGTCTCATGCAGTGAGGTTCTGGGGGACACCTCCTATCCAAATCATAACACCCGTACACAGCACTAAGCACTTTCCGTGCATTAGCCGGATTGAGCTTACTGTACTCTTGCTTGCTACGGTGAAGCAAGGAACAGGAGCTTTAGAATCTGTCTGGGTTCCAATTCCAGGCCTGAGATCTTTGACAAGTTACAAAGCTTCTCTAAGCTTTGTATCCTCAACTGTGAATGGGGATAGTAATGGGGTCTATCTCCAAGTGCTACTGTGAGGATTCAGTGAAAGGTCTATGTGAATCGTGTAGCAGATTGCCCAGCCCACAGCAGGTGTTCGATACGTGGTAGCTTACTTTAAGGATTCCCATCTGCGAACCTACAGATTCCCCAGGCTCCGTGATTCCCAGGCCTAGGGCCTCGGCAGCCATCGGGCTTCTCCTTCCCACCTGCTCCATCTTTCCTCCAGTTCCCAAAACAGAGCCAAGACACCTTCATTCTCTCCCCCATTTTGGAATGGATTTCCTTCCCAGTATGAAGACAGAAGAGCCATGCTTGCTCCTCTGTTCTGCTTTATTCTCAATCTACTGCTTGACAGAGCCCCTGGGGATGATCCTGACAAGACCAAAGCTGTGGGTCCAAGTTCATGAAATGGGACCCCCTTCTGTGGTCTGAAATTAACCAAAGTCGGGTGGAATTCTTTCTCAACTAAGGTACTTCATTTCACCCAATTCCTCCTTTGTTTCTTAAGAGAGTGGAATTACTTCTTTTCATTCTGGGTTTGAAAAAAGCTGACTCATCCTGACACTCAGTCCTCTTTCCAGCCCATAAACTGCCAGGATTATGGACTATTTGAGCACCAGGCTACAAAGAGTCTGAAACTCCATGTGCCCCTCACAGACATACCATGCATTTTCAAGTGCACATGGGTGCCATCCTAATAAACACGGTGCAGGAGACTTTATGAGCGTTACTGAATATAATTTCTGTTGCCAGTGAATGCTGAAATGCACAGCCAAGATCATGCGATGCTGTTCAACATATTTGACATTAAGAGGGGGATCTTCTTATTTTAAGAAACTGGGAACACCTGTCCTGGTGGAAAGAACCCTGGAAGGGAAATCAGGGTGTTACCTGGGAATGTGATACTGCACAAATCACATCTCCTCCTTGGACTTCAGTTGGAAGTGCTGACCTCTAAAACCCAGCACTAAGATTTTATAAATCTAAAATCATCCTCTCCTCGCTACGTGAAGATGAATATTTGTAAGAATGGTTGACATTTTTGGAGGAAGGAAACGATAGAGACAGATGTACTCTATACTCACATGAAACAAATGGCAGGTCAGTTAGTTCTTCTAACTTATATGTTATTTTCTGTTACGGGTGGCTCTCCTCTCCTCTTCACTTTGTCCCTCCTTGTCACTGGCTGTTCTAAGACAGTCCCCTCCTTCATCTCCAGCATTCTATATTAAGTCTTTCAGGATTTATTAATGTTGGTATTTTCTCAGAAATTATAAGGTAGCCATCATTGCCTCTCTCATTACTTATCCATTCCACTTGCCTAGTTTTATTTTTGCTTTCCCTGCCCTCCAAGACCTCTCCGTGAACAGATTGCTTTCCATTACCACAGTCTTCACGCTCTGTTCCAAGCCAAACTGTCCTCTCTCACCCTTTTCCCATCTCATGTGCCTCAGTGGGAGTCGTAATTACAAACCCTCCAAGGGTTGCTTAAACATTTGGGCCTTTTCTGACCGCAGCTTATTTGAAAAGGATGCAATCCCTACAGTCGAATGAGGGGGTGCTATGCTCACCATCGGGAGTGCCTTTGTGGGGAGGGGGTTTTCTGGGCCTTCACATCACCTTTCTTTCTCCCCACCCCCCACCACGCCTCATCCACTCTGGCTACCTCTGCCCCACCAATCAGGATGCCTCTCTGTGTCTGGAAAGCCACTCAGAAAACCCATATGGAGAAGAAGGAGACTAGATCCTCCCCTCTCACCCTGCAGGAAAGTCAACTCAAAATGGACCAAAGGTCTAGAAATTAGACCAGAAACTATGAAACTCCCAAATCACACGTAGGGTCAACACTCTGACACACAGACACGGGTGATGACTTTCTAAATAAGGATCCCTAAAGCTCAGGAAAGAATGTCAAGGGTTAATCAATGGGATGGCATCAAATTAAAAAGTTTCTGCACAGCAAAAGAAACAATTAGGAAGGTCAAGAGAGAACCTCCAGAAAATATTTGCTAGCTACTCTTCTGACAGAAAGTTAATACCTAGAATATACAAAGAACTCAAAAAACTAAACACCATAAAAAGCCAAATAACTCAATAAATGAGGAAATAAATTAAACAGATGTTTTCAAAAGAAATCAAATGGCCAATAAATATATGGGAAAAAAATGTTCAGCATCATTAGCAATTAGGGAAATACAAATCAAAACTGAGATTTTACCTCACTCCAGTTAGATCAACAGCCATCAAGAATACAAACAATAAGGGCTAGGGTTTTGGCTCAGTGGTAGAGTGCTTGCCTCGTATGTGGAAGGCACTGGCTTCAATCCTCAGTACCACATAAAAATAAAATAAAGGTATTGTATCCATCTACAACTAAAAATATATATTAAAAAAAAACAAACAGTAAGCCTGGCACAGTGGCTCACAGCTGTAATCCCAATGCCTCAGGAGGCTGAGGCAAGAGGATCACAAGTTCAAAGTCAGCCTCAGCAACTGTGAGGTGCTAAGCAACTCAGTGAGATCCTATCTCTAAATAAAATACAAAATAGCGCTGGGGATGTGGCTCAGTGACCCTGAGTTCAATCTCTGGTACCGCCCTCCCGCCCCCACCACATAAAAGAGAATACAAACCATAATAAGTTCTGAAGAGGATGTGGAGAAAAAAAAATGAACATTTTTACACTATTGGTAGGATCAGAAATTAGTACAAATACTATGGAAAGCAGTATGAAAGTTCCTCAAAAGACTAGGCATGGAACCACCATATGACCCAGCTACACCACTCTTCAATATTTATCCTGAAGAATTAAAGTCAGCATACTACAGTTTTACATGTATATGAATGTTTATAGCAGCACAATTCACCATAGCTGAAGTATGGAACCAGCCTAGGTGTCCATTAACATATTAATGGATAAAGAAAAACGTTATACACACATACACATACACACACACACACACACACACACACACACACACACAATGGAGTTACATTCAGACATAAGGAAAAATGAAATTTCATCATTTGCAGGACAATGAATGGAACCAGAGAGAATATGTTAAGTAAAAGAAGCCAAAGTCAGAAGGTCAAGGATCATGTGTTTTCTCTCATCTGTGGATCTAGAGAGGAAAAAGGAAAAGAAAGGTGTTGTGGGTGGGGGGGAGGATGTCTCATGAAAATCAAAGGAAGACCCGTGGAGTAGAGGAAAAGGATCAGGAGGAGGGAGGAAAAGGGAACATTCTGGAATATTAGCCAAATCATATTGTTATATTGTGTGCACGTACAAACACGCAACAACAATCCTCACCTTTATGTAGAAATGTAATACACCAATTTTAAAACTACAGAAGAAAAAGAAAATCTTCTCATTTCAAGTATTTATTAAAAGCATCTGTGAGGGACCCCAGTGTCTCTCATAAAAGAAAATCCCAGAAGCTTCAAGGTTTCAGCTCAAGAAAGAGAATTTGCAGGAGACGAGTGCACGCTGCACGTTTTACCTTCTCTTTGATGAAAGCATAAAGGGAAAAGTTGTTTGTTTGTTCAAGGCTGCACAAACTTTATGATAGAGAGAAGTATCCAGAGAGAAAAAAAATCAGAAGGAAGCCCAAAGCTCTCCAAAGTGAGCTAACACCTGAAGTTCTTCTCTGTTTGGAAAGGACTCTTGCTGCCATCACCATGAGGCAATACTCCAACTCAATCATGAACCCAAACTCTTTCTCCTGGATGATTTCAGATGAGTCAAGGCAGGCTGGGATTTTCCATTAAAGGGACGTAACAAGATCTCGCCCGGGCCTCACCCAGGAAGTGACTGAGAATGCAGAAATATCAGAAATATTTTCATGCCAGAATTACAAAGTGTGTTGTCATTAATTTTATAGAGTCTGTCCCTTTCCTTACGCTATCTGAAGTGGCTTCTCACTAACCCCAAGAGAAGTCCACCTGAGCTTATCCCTTGCAGGGATGTCTTGCTTCCTGGCCTCCTGCTCACCTCTCTTCTCCCAGACCAGGCAGCCTCTAAAATTGAATAGTCTTAGCGGTATGGCCATCACTAATTCAGCAAAGGCTTCTTCCTCCTGTGCTAGCACAGTGTGACACGGCTCTTACCCTCAGATTGTGTTCACTGGTGGGGAAGCAGACCAGCAGACTAGCAATTGAGTGCTTCAATGGGGATGTGCACAGAAAGAGCTTTCTAAATCAGACTGAGAGGTCAAGAAGAACTTCTAGAATCCGTCATGCTTCAGATGAGATGTGAAAGATGAGTGTGATTAGTGGGATTTTAAAGAGAGAAGAAAGAAAAGGGCACTTGCAGGCAGCGGGCACTGCATATGCAAAAGCAAGGGCGTATAACTCGGCATTATTCTTTGGGGAACATCAACTGGCTGTGTCTGGTGAGAGCAGAGGGTGTGAGGAAGAGCCTCAGGAGAAGAGGTCAAAGGGTAGAATCAAGAAAGGAGTGTCAACTTGATCCTGAAGGGTCTGGAGGAGCCTGTGGAGAATTTTAAGCAAGGATTGACATGATCAGATTTGCAATTTAGAAACTAATTCCAGCAGCAATATTTAAAAAAAAAATAAAAAAAGAAATAGGGAGAAAAGGGCAGGATTCCCATCTGGAACCTGTGATGATCACCCAAGTGAGAAATGAAGGAGTAGCTAAGATAGTTGCTATAGAATTCCAGGATTAGCTAGATATGGGGAGGGGAGAGAGAGGGAAAGTCTCAGACACCTGCCAGCTTTAGGGTTGAAACAATCAGTTAATAGCAACAGTTAACTTAATTGAGTACTTACTATATACCATGTTGCTTTTTTTTTTTTTCTGTCAATCATTTCTTCTCAAGGCTCCACAGTGTGCCATGCACAGTTTTAGATACTGAGGAAAAAGTGGTGGAGAGGGAAAAAAAGACAAAGATCTCTACTTATAAATACAGCATGCAGGAAAACGATAATAAGGAAGAAACAAGAAGAATGTCAAGAGTGAAGGAGAGCTGGAAATTCTTAAGTAGGATCCCAGGGCTGGTCTCACAGAGGAAGTGATTTAAAAGGCAAGTGGCTCTTTGGGGGATAGGCATCTCACAGAGGTCCTGAAGTGAGGTGAACCCCGAAAGCAACCAGCAGGGCAGGTAGAGCAAGAAGGAGAATAGTAGAGAGAGATGAGGTCAGAGGTGGTGGAAGGGAGAAGGGGACAGGTCATCCAGGGTGGCACAGGCCATTGGAAGGATTTTGGCTTACACCCAAGGGAAATGGGAAGCCGTTGTCAGGTTTTGAGCAAAGTAAGAACGTGATCTGACTTGCATTTCAACAGGATGGCCCTGGCCACTGTGCTGGAAATATAGTGAAGGGGGCAAAGCTAGAAACAACAACACTGGTGCGAGGTCCCAGAGACCAGGATGATGGCAGTGCTGATAGCGGAAGTGACAAGTTCTGGATATAGCAAGAAGGTACCGACAAGAGCAGATAATGTTTTAGATGTGAATGGAAGAGAAAGGGAAGACCCCAAGAATGTTAACCAGGGAGCCGCCATTAATTCAGACAGGGAAGACCACAGAGGGGCAAGTCCAGAGGAGGGGAATAAAAAGGGCTCAGTCTTTTGGGCTGGGGGGCTGTACCAGGGAGTGAACTCAGGGGTACTCAATCACTGAGCCACATCCCCAGACCTATTTTGTATTTTATTTAGAGACAGGGTCTCACTGAGTTGCTTAGTGCCTCGCCCTTACTGAAGCTGGCTTTGAACTCCTGATCCTCCTGCCTCAGCCTCCCAAGCCGCTGGGATTATAGGGGCATGCATCACTCTGCCTGGTAAAGGGGCTCATTTTTAACATGGCCCTTTTGAGATGCCCAGTGGAGATGTAAAGAAAGCAACTGACGGCTTGAGTCTCTAACCCAGGAAAGATGTATCTGAAGTCCTGCATTTTAGCACAGAAATGTCACTTAAAGCCATGAGATTGGATGAGACGAGTCCCACCTTCATCAGGGATTTGCAGATGGAACTATAACCTGGTCTATGGTGGGGCAGGTCCCCGTGAAAATCAGCAGCCCCTTCCAACTGACCCTCTTCTGGAATGATCATTACGGGTTGTGAGGACAGGGGAGACTAACTTCCTCTGAGGGAGGAAGGTTGGCTTGAACCACAAAGAGGGCTTTGCAGAATTTAGGGTTTGAGGTCCTCAGTTTCATCAGAAATTATCCAGAGATCACCATCCCAACCTTCAGGATCCATCTTCTTTCCAATTAGTGCCCGGACTTTATTGTTGTTGTTTTGTGTTTGGGGTATTTGGGGCAGTACTGGGGATTGGCCCAGGGCCTATGGTAGGCAAGCACTTTAACACTGAGCAATAGCTCCAGCCTCATGCCCTGACTTTCACATAAAGGCACTTCAAGGTTTTGAATTTTTTTTTTCATAACAGCTTTTTAAAGATATAAGTGACAGGCCATACAATTCACAGTTCAACAATTTTTCTTACATTCACAGATGTAAATTCTCTTTGCACTATAAATCAGCCATCTTCAAGATGAGACCTTGGGTTTAGATTTCAAAAATCTTAGCCCTGCACCTACAGAAGGTAAAGTTTCCTTTCAGGGCAGTCATAGAAGCTTTCTGGATCATCACCTGGATGTGGATCTGGGAATGGAAAGCATTGAGCTCATTTTAGTTTTTACTTGAAGTGCTGGGAATTGAACCCATAGCCGCACACATGCTAGGATAGGGCTCTACCCACAGAGCTACATTCTTTTTTTCTTTAACCCAAGCTTTCCAGTTCATTTAGAAGTAACTACGATCCTTATATCTTTTATTTGCACTAAAATCGTATGTGGCAGCAACCTCTTGTCATTCAATGTCTAGGAGCTTGATTACAGGGGACTGTAGGCAGCCATTTAGGTAGTTTTGACACTTCATTCCAGTGTCTACTTGATCATTGGCAGTGTGGTACTTAATGTCATCAAATCTAGTTGGAAGGACTGGGGCTGGGGCTAGCATGTGTGAGGCACTGGGTTCGATTCTCGGCACCACATATAAATAAATGAATAAAATAAAGGTCCATCGACATCTAAAAAAAATATTTTAAAAAACTAGTTGGATTAGTGACTCAACTTGAGACTCCCCCTTAAGGTTCGATTCCTCTAGATCCACTTTTGGAACCCATAACTGAAACTTTGGGTGTTAGGATTTAGTGAGGGGGCAGAGTCATCACAAAACTTATGGAATAAGGGAATTATTATAAGAACGAGACCTTTCAAAATTGTGGAAGGAGTTAGAGAAAGACCTGGAAGCAGAATTGGTTGATGAGGGAAGGAGCTGATTAAATGTGGGAAGGCAGAAACGTCCAACTCCTGTGAAGGGGGACCTGTGGCTATCTGTGGGATGCTTTTTGGCCTTGGTGTGGCTAGCGCTTCCCTAGGACATAGTCAAGTGTTCAGTGGCGAGCCGGAGGCCAGACTTTTGGTCAGTAGGGCCAGCAGTTGTGGAGAAGAACTGGACAGGGACAGAAGGAGAGCAAGGGTCTGCTGGAAACTGCTGGGCATCTGTGCACTTGTCCTGACCAATGACATCTGACTATGACAACTTCCAGAGCAAAGCCAGCTGTTTCATTTCCACTTTCCAAATCTCATGTCAGTTCCTCTATGGCCAACTCCAATGTGGAACTCTCCAGAGAAAGGGATTCTAGGAAAGCAAATTTCCAGGTAAATTAAATGACACACGACACACGACAGCAACACCCAGGGACCGGGCTCTGGGCATTGGAACATTCAGAGGTCAAGAAGATGAAGAGGAAAAGGAAATGAGTGGAAAAAGTCAGGTACCAGAAAATTCAGAGAAAAAGCTAAGAGAGTTTGTTGTCTCCGATGCCAGTGGAGGAAAAAAAAAAAAAAGCATCTCACAAATGAAAACAATTCAGAGTGTCAGATGCTGTGTATGGGTCAAGAACATTGACTGAGAAACAATCACTGACTATAGCACCATGAAAATCATTAATGGCCTTAAAGAGAACAGTTTCAGTGGAATGAGGGCAAACCTTGATTGGAATGGGTTCAAGAGAAAATGGGAGAGATCTGGAGACAGCACATATAAACAATGAGTTTGGCTGGAAAAAAAAGAAAGAACAAAGGTAGAGGCTGAGGGGGGATGGGATTACATAAGGGTTTCTTTGGAACATAAAATAAAAATCAGCATTTTTGTATGCTGACAGGAACGATCCAGTAGTAAGAAAATCTGATGATGCTGGAGAATATGCTTGAGGGGGCCAGGATTGTGGGGTAGAAGCAGGTGTCCAAATGCTGGAGAGGCCTCAGCTGACAGCAGGGAGTGGCCATTGCCCCTTTAGGAGGGAAGAAAGAATAGATGCACAGATTCGAGGGAGGACTGGGGGATGTGGCAGTAAGAGCTTGTGGAAATTCTCTACTCCTTGAGGCAATTTCCTAGTGAGATTGAAAGCCAGGTCCTGATCAGAGTGCAAAGATGGAGTTGGGATGATTTGGAAGCTTGAGGAAAAGAAATGCTTGAAGCAATTACAGAAGGTTATATTTTTCAAAGATGTCCAAAACAGTCGCTATCTCACTCTGCATGCTCTTCTCGAGATGGGATGTTACAATCTCTCCATTAAGAGATGGGAGGGTGGGATTGTGGCTCCACGGTAGAGTGCCTACCTAGCACATGGAGGCACGGGGTTTGACCCTCAGCACCACATAAAAATAAATTAATCAAATAAAGGTATTGTGTCCAACACAATTTTTTTAAAAAAAAATTAAACAGAGAGAGAGAGAGAGAGAGAGAGAGAGAGAGAGAGAGAGAGATGGGGGTCTGTGTTCCCTCCTCTTGAACCTGGGATGTTCTATGTAACTATTTCAAACAATATGATGCAGCAGAAGTGACCCCACATGTTTTCCAAGGCTAGATGGAAAGATGATAAAGATGACTCTCTCTCTCTCCGCCCTCTCCATATGCCTTTAGAACTCTTAATCTCCATGCAAGAATTTTGGCCACCCTAAAGCTGCCATGCTAGAGAGATCACATGGAGAGAGGTAAAGAGATCTCTTTACAGATGTAAAGAAACCTAGCAGGTGCTCCAGATGCCCCTGCACTGACTCAACATACATGAGAATGAGTGACCCACAGATAACCCCAGCCCTCAGCCTTCAAGACACCTTGCGGAGCAGAGACCAATTATCGTCACCGAGCTGTGCCTCATTTGCAGATTCATGAGCAAAAGAAATATTGTTGGAGTTAAGCCACTAAGTTTGAGGATCATTTGTAATACAGCCAACATAATTGGATCAATACTTATCATTCTGGAGGACGCCATCCATTGAAGCTGTGGGTTTGGATTAATTTACCCAGGAAGTATAGTATAGATCCCAGTGACCTGGGGAACACTTTCAAATTATATATGCTAGCCACTTTTCTGTCCTAGGGCCTATCAGAATTTCAGGGTGGGATAGCGGAGCAAGAAAAATGGGGAGGTTCTCTTCAACGCTTATATTTTGAAATAATTCCATAGTAATTGATGCAGACTTCCAAGTTGAAAATCATCGGCCAAAAATCAGGAGCAAAGAAGGCTGGGGACCAAGTTCCCTGGGGACTGGCATTTGAGCATGAGGGAGAAGTGGGGGTGTTCTTGAAGAGCGCCTCTCAAACTTTCTAAACACTGGCTTTATTGAGGTATAACTTACCTGTTATAAAAATTCACCCATTGTGAGTATATAACTTAAAGATGTTTAGTAAATTTATAGAGCTATGGATCCAGCATCAAAATCTACCCCAAAGCATTCCTTTGTACCTCTTTGCAGTTAATCCCTGTTCTCACTCAAGCCATAGGCAAGCACTAATTTACTTTCTGTCTCCACATCTCTCCTTTCTGCACAGTTCACATAGATGGAAACATACAATATGCAGTATTTTGCATTTGGCTACGTTGATAAAATGTAATGTTTATGAGATTCATCCATATTGTGGCATAGTGTTCCATTGTGTGGATAAGTTATATTTTATTTATCTGCTCACCAATTGGTAAGCAATTGAATTATTTCAGGATTTTTGTCCAGCAGGATAACACTGCTACAGTCAGTTACGTACATATCTTTGTGTGGATAGACATTTTGTTTCTCTTGGGTAGAATTCAAGAAGGGTAATTTCTGGATTTTATGGTAAATTTAACTTTTTAAGAAACTGACAAGCTACTCTTCAAAAAAGCTATACCATTTTACATTCCCACCAGCACTCAAAGTTGGCCTTGTAAGGGGCTTTTGTTTGGTTGGTTGGTTTTGATTTTTTTATTTTGTTTTTGTAGGTGATGCTGGTGAGAGGACCCAGGGCCTTGCATATGAGAAGCAAGTGCTCCACTTCTGAGCTATATCCTCAACCCCTATGTATTGGTTTGATTATAGCTGTTCCAGCAGGTATGGAGTGGTATCTCATTGTGATTTAAATTTGCATTTCCCTAATGACTAATGATGCTGAGCACGCTTTATGCCCTTATTGGCTATGTATCTTCTTTAATGAAATATATATTGAAATCACTCACCTGTTTTTAAATTGGGTTGTTTATCTTATTATTGAATTCTGTTTATATATTCTGGACACAGGTACTTTACCAGATGTTATCTGCAAATATTTTCTCTCCATCTTTGGCTTTTCTTTTCATTTTCTTAATTGTGCCTTGTGAAGTGCAAAAGGTTTTAATATTGATGAATTCCAATTATCAATTCTTTCTTTTATGGATCACATTTTTTCTTTTGTTTTGTTCTTTTCGTGGTAGCTAAACTCTGCTCAACCCAAGGCCATGAAGATTTTCTCCTTCATTTTATTCTAAGAAAATGACAGTCTTAGTTTTTCACACTTAGGTCTATGATCCATTTTTAGTTAGTTTCTGTGTGTTTCTCAGAACATCAATGTACAAATTACTGGGGATCTTGTTAAATCCTGAAAACAAATGTGCATTCTGATTCAGTAACCTAGAGGGAGACCTGAGCTTCTGCATGCCTAAAATGCTCCCAGGAGATGACGATACTGTAAGGTCCCTAGGTCACACTGGGTTTTGAGGATATTAGATTAAAATGGTCAGAAATGCAAAAGGGAAACTAGAAAAGACTGAAATCACAGAACTACAGGGAGCAGAGCATTTTAAAAAGCAGGAATTGGTCAACTGAGTCAAATATCAAGGACGTGGGGCGGGGGTGCGGAGAATGAGTCTTAGGGAAAGCTGTTTCCAGGGAGTGATATTAAAATTGATATCTCAGATGGACCAAAGCCCAATAGTGGTGAATTGAGGAATAAATTAAATTAAATTGACTTTCTCACTGTAGACTTGAAGTGTCCTCTACTTTTCAAGGAAAAAGAGATGTAGGTGTTATAGTTAGGATCTGGAATGTCCCCCAAAGACTCATGTGTTGAAGGCTTAATGCCCCAAAGCAGCAATGTCAGAGGTAGGGCTTTGAGAAAGTGATTGGATCACGAGGGCTATGACCTTATCAATGGATTAATCCATGGATGGGTTTATACCTGAATGGATTGCTGGGAGGTGGAAATTGTAGGAGGCAGGACCTAGTTGAAGTGAATGGGTCCTTGGGGGTGTGCCCTTGAGGACAACATCTTGTTTCTGACTCCCTTTAATTCTTCCCCGTCCTGATCTCTCTTTTCTCTCCCACCATTAAGTGAGCAGCTGTGCCCCACCTCACCCTGTCCGCCATGATCCTCTGCCTCACCTTGGGCTCACAGATGTGGGCAGCTGACCACGAAACCTCTGAAACCATGAGCTAAAAATAACTCTTTCCTCCTCTAAGTTCTTTTCTTCAGCTATTTTATCATCATGATGAAAAACTAATTAACACAAAGTACAACCTGTAAAAATCCCAACCACCTGTTATTCAGTCCTGCACAAATCTGCATTCATAGCAATAATGGAATGGCAATTCAAACTAATTTAAAGCAATTAAAATCTTTACAGTAGGTTTTCAGTAAAATTCTAGGAGGCAAAGACCATATCGAACTTTTTGAAAATAGATTTACTTACCTCTCTCATTTAAATAGCTCCCCCAAGGGCTGGGGCTGTAGCTCAGTGGTAGAGCTCTTGCCTAGCATGTTTGAAGCACTGGGTTCGATCCTTAGCACCACATAAAATAAATTAATTAAATAAAGGCATTCTATAAAAACTTTTTTAATAAAATAAACAGATAGCTTCTCCAAAATCAGTTACCCACAAACTTCCATTCCCCCTCCAACTTCTTTTTTTTTTTTAAAGAGAGAGTGAGAGAGGAGAGAGAGAGAGAGAGAATTTTTTTAATATTTATTTTTTAGTTCTCGGCGGACACAACATCTTTGTTGGTATGTGGTGCTGAGGATCGAACCCGGGTCGCACGCATGCCAGGCGAGTGTGCTACCGCTTGAGCCACATCCCCAGCCCCCAACTTCTTATCGTTGGTGCAATTCTTCCTGTTTTCCTCCATTGCTCAGATTCTGCACAGCAAGGAAGACAAGCAAAATGCCTCTGGGAAGAAGGAAGGGAGAGAAATGGCTCAGCTGGCAACAGCCCAATTCTCCCTGGAGGGTGGATTGAGAAGTCTGTGAATAGTTCCTTGTTGATATTTTTCTTCTTGTCCTACAGTTCAGTAACCGGGGGCAGGTGTGTGGTGACAAGAATCTTTTGAGGAGAAAAAATTGAGCACCTTTATACGTTGAAGAAGAGTTGGGACCGTTGGAGCAGGACATTTTAAAATTTAATAAAGAAATCCAGCCCCTGGGATCCCAGCTCCTTGGGGGCGGGGCCTGAGTCAGAAGGATCACGAGGAGTTCAAGGGCAGACCTGGCAACTGAGCAAGACCCTGTCTCAAAATTAAAAAAAGAAAGAAAAGAAAAGAAAGAGAGAATTCTGGGACAACCAGAGTGAGGTCATTAAGGTGATGGCTGGTTGACAGCACAGGAGGATGACATCTATGGCCCAGGTTGTGGGGGAGGGGTCCATCACATCACTAAGGGGAAATTTGGAAGAAAAATCACCTCTTGCACTGAGGGAGTTAGGGAAAAGAAAGGCGAGCACACTCTGGAGTCTCTGAGCTGCCAAGGGGCCCAGAGAAGATCTTGAAAGATGGCCTCAATTTCCCCAGAGAAGTAAAAGGCAAGGAAGGTCATTGGGGAGACCCAGGAAGATGGAAGGGTGTGTTTCAAGATGGACTGGTGGCTAAGGAGATGGGAGAAAGACTAGGACACATGGAAGGATTTCCAGGCAGCACCAAGCTCTGGGGGGTTGGAAAGCAGGTATTTGTATGTGACTTTCTTGAGTCATAGTTACTGATCTGTATGTAGAAGGCTGAAGGGCTGGAGTGTTTTAGGGTGGATGGACAGAAAGACAATAGGGTTAAGAAGGTAAAGGGAACAATGAGAGTGACCAAAACAACAGGCCATGGGAAGAAGCAGCTAAGTCAAAGAAAACATGAAACTGGGCCAACTGAGCAGCTCTGGAACCAGAGTTTGCACTGGGGTCCAAAGTGTGTGTTAGGAAGCAGATGAAAGGCAGGAGCAGGGCCAGGGGAGTTATAAACACAAGGAAATGTGGATGATACCAAGCCTCGGGTCAGAGCAGTGCTAGGGGCTAGATCCTGGCCCTGGGAGTGAAGGAGAGTCAAGTGAGGGTTTTAAAGTCATGGGGAACCAAAGAAGGGCTTGGTCCTCGTAGCGACTGTCAGACGTTTGTGCTGTAGACTCCACATTAACTTAGAAGTGTGTAGTCACTTTCTGGAAGGAGCCAACACAAACCCAAGCAATGGACAAAGGGAAGGTAGGCCTCGGGCTAAGAAAACTCCCTCCCGCAGGAGGTGTGGGGCCCAGCTGATGGAGAAGGAGAACTAGGTGAGAAGGCTGTGGAACGTTTGCCTGGGCCCTGGGCTGGTCCTGAAGGAATGAATTGTCCGCCTACTGTCAACAGGCGTCCTGAAAAATACGGGATGGCAAAAGGTGAAGGGAGGAAGGGAACCAGCATTTCTCAAGGGCCTGAGAGGTGCTCTGCTCTGCTTTGAGGGCTTTATATGCAAAGGCCTTAGCTTGTGTCTCTTCAGACAACCCACTTTACAGATGAGGATCTTGAGATTGGAGAGAACAAGTGACTTGCCCAAGGACACAAGACTAAGAAGGCCGTGAGCCAGGATCCCGAGTGCCCAAGCCTTTTGCATTTTTCTTTTTTGTTTGAGGAGCAAAAATCAGATGTCTGAGTTGCTGGGAGAGGCACCAGCTCCACCTTCACACAGGGCCTTTGTGAGGTGCCTTCTCCTACATTCACTCATTGATCCTTGTCTTAGAAAGGCTTGGGGGGGGCAAAGAAATAGTCTGGCAGTTAAAAAGTAATTTCCAGAAGTCCTCAGACTCTTGACATGCATTTCTTAAGCACCACAAAGTGAACATATGGCTCTGGATGACACGTCCCAAAAGCCTTCTACCCAACCTCACCTTCTTCCCTCAGCACCATGAATCCACCTGTCCTCTCTCTCCTCCCAATTCCTGGAGAGAAGATTTAAAAATCCCTTGCATTTTTCCCCAGCACAGGACCCTGTTCATCTTCCTCCAACCTGGGAGACACGTGGGCCACGCAGCCTCCTAACAGTCAGGGGAAGCAGAGCGTCACACACAAATTGATGGGTGTCTTGAGAAGAAATGCCCTCCTTAGTTTCTAGACTAAGAAACTGAAGTCGGGAATGGGAGACCAACCCACGGTCATGCTGCAGAATTGAGGAAAATCATCATCAATTCCACCTTGAACTTCTGCATCAGTACCTTAAACTTGTGGAGCTGACACCATATAATTTACTGGTTCATTTTAGTTTGCCTTGTGTTATTCTTGTTTTGTTCTCTGGATGTTTTGCGTGCAATTGGAATAGCTTTCCTTAGCCTTGTGTTTCTGGTGTAATTATTCCACCACTGTCTCCCTTAATTACGAAGCTGTTGTCTTTCAACTCTTAGGTCCACGTGTCAGTATCATTTATTCTGAGCTTCCTCCAATCCTTTTTTTTTTTTGGAAGGAAATGGAGCACAAAAGCATAAATAAAGAAAATAGCTGTTTCATGTGTATTCCTATTGCATCCCCAACTGGATTGGGAGCACTTTGAAGACTGGTCGTGTATCTGCCTTTGTTTGCTCATGGCCCTCAACACTTACAGGGGTACCTAGAGGTGTTCCACAAACCTTGTTTCACAAATACTTGAATTGACTGAGGAGGGCAGGAGCTAGCATGTATTGGCTACTCACTCCCTGCCAGATCCTCAATATTTCAAACAATATTTCAGTTCATCCATACAAGAAACAAGGTGTTAGATAGGGAGTTAGAATAAAAAGAGAGATGAGTCTCAAAGAAAATGCTCATGGGGGCTGGGGATGTGGCTCAAGCGGTAGTGCGCTCGCCTGGCATGCGTGCTGCCCGGGTTCAATCCTCAGCACCACATACCAACAAAGATGTTGTGTCTGCCGAAAAACTAAAAAAAAATAAATAAATATTTAAAAATTCTCTCTCTCTCTCTCTCTCTCTCTCTCTCTCTCAAAAATAAAAATAAAAATAAAAGAAAATGCTCATGAGCATTGGAGCATTGAGAAGAATAAAAGTGATCAGGAAGCATTGTAATTCCTGAGCGACATGTCCTTGGCCTGGGCCCTTGTAAACTGAGGGAGATGGACAGGCGCAGGGAAAACTGGTGTAAAATCACATGGCTCCAACTTCAGTCCAGCCTCTATAACTACTGACCTGCTATAAATTTTGGAGCCCCCAACAAGGAAGGGCTGCTTCTTCTCTGGATAACCTGCATTCTCTCTTGAATGTGTATCTACTTCCTAAATAAACCTGTCTGTGCCTTTGGCGGATAGGTGCTGAAATTCTTTTCCATCACATATGCCAGGAACCCCACTGGTTCTGAATCGAGTTCTCCTTCCTCTCTGGGAACTCCTTGGACCCCTCTTTGGAGATGTTTCTTCTCCCATCTCTTTTCCCATGATATTACTATTCCTGTTTTTTTTTTATTATTTTTTGTGTGTGATAAAGAAAATGACACATCATTTATTATCAGGCGACACTAGATAATGCTAAAGAATCACTATTAATTTTGTCGGCAACATATAACAGTAGTATTGTTACATACCTTATGGCTATTAAGTCCTTACAATTTTTGAGGGAACCAATTATAGCACTTGTTGCATGAAAACATCTAGACCTTCATATTGTTCTGTTGTGGAAAAGCAAGCTTTATTTCAAAGTAAGAAAGAGAAGGGCAGTCAGGGGAAACACATTTACAAACTGGATGGGACACACAGACACTGTATCCATTTGGCCTTTAAAGGCTCAGGCAGAAATCTCAGCAATTCCTGCTGATCCTCCAGTACCTACTCAGTTTCCCTCTTCAGGCTAAAACTAAAGAGTAGTCTTGAAGATGCCCTTGATGTCTTTGTCACCGGAACACACTCCCATTTCCGGAAAGAGGACACCTGGGTCTACTTTCTGGGAGATCTGATTAATTATTAAAATAAATATTTACTTTGAGAATATAGTTAAGCTAGTAGCTTTCTTCACATTTTCACATTTTAAAAAGGACCACAGAGGTTTCACATTTTAAGCAGGTGAGTTGGTCAAGATCCTGTCTCTATTTTATAGGAGATGGATTACATTCGATTACTCCTTACAACTGAAAGATCATTCCATGGCTTTTGAAGAACTGAATGGGCTGGCATCTGCGATGGTAGCGAAATAAATGAGATGTCTATGTAACACGCGCTGGTACTGGACACACTTGTTCTGATAATCCACCACACAGCAGGTCAGCTGGTCGTTCTCCTCCAGAAGCTGCTGGATCCTCTCTTGATTGACTTCTGCCTTGCCCCTCATCCAGTCAGGTACAAAGCCCACCAACATCGCGGGGATGCCCAGGTCTGCACCCCGCCTCAGAAAAAGACGCCCACCGGGCAGCCAGACCTCCTGTTTTATTATGTTCCCAGTGTGCTCGAGGTCTTCCCAGTTTTAGCACTTGAAGTCCTGGATCCCAGGCCAATCCAAGCTGGCTGCTCACTCTACATTTCAGAGATGAGGCCACTGAGTCTCAAAGAGATTTCTTCAACTTGAGGACTTGGATTCAGACCCAAGTCTGTCTAGAGTGTGGGATTATTAAGAGGAGAGATTGGAGTAGGGAGAATAAGGAAGTAGAATTGTCCAGGGCACCTGGTAAAAGGTTCTGGCACATCCCAAACAGTGGTCCCTGGGTACAGTTGCAGTACAAAGAGAAAAGAAAGGCCTGTGGAAGAGACTAGGATGGTTCCAGAGCTGTAGCTGGCAGGCCCAGGGCAGGTTTGAGGACTAATCCAGGGGGATAGTGCCCCAACAAGCAGCCAAACTCCAGAGGAGTCTTCTCACTCCAGACGGGCCCTCCCGAACCTCTTGCTGTGCCACCCACGGTGTGTCCGCCCACTGATGGTATATGTCAAACTTGATTCAAGCTGACTGCATCCGAAGACACTCAATTTTCCATTTACAGAGTAACAAATGAGTAATTCGGACCTGATCGTTGCTCCCTGCTTACTACTCACGTGTCAAATATTTATAGAAACTCGAACAGCACTAAGTCCACAGCTGATGATAGGGAGGCCATTGGCTCCCCCTCGCCATCCTTCTTTCCTCTGGCAGAGAATCCCTCAGGCTTGAAGGAGCCCAGCTGAAGGCACACACAAAGAATGGGGCCCCGTGGTCCCAAAGTCCTGAAAGATGTGACTTCCACACTTGTCCCCAGCACAGCTTCTGACATTTCCAGACAATAGGATCATCTACTCGATGGCTTTCCTCAGGCTCAGGGATTTCCAGGGCTGACCATGTTGGGGCCTGGAGTTCAGTTGATCTCAGGTTCAGGGAGCTCTCCTCCTGGCCGTGCGTGGAGCCTGGAGCTCAAATTGCTCATGGGATATCAAGCTACTTACAGATTTAAAGGCACTTATGAAACAAGAAATATACACACCACCATGATGTTTTCTGTTGCTGGTGTGATTAAAAACCAATGTCAGGTCCTCCAAACGACCCAGGATGATAATAATACGGAGCCACACAAGGACATGCTCACCAGTCATCAATACAGCAAAATATTTCAACAAAATCACAGGGTAAACTAATTTACTATGGCCCTATGTGGAAAACACCAGAGAATTCATATTCCTACAATTGTTTGTGATCCAATATTTTTTTCCAGATTCCTTTTTTAAAACTTTCTTATCCAAACACACAAAAAAAATTTAAATGATCCAGGATATCTTATACACTCCTGAGTTTATTAGGTAAACAATCCTGTGATTCTCCATCTCAAGCTATAGCAGGTGCTGATTCTTACAGTCTACAGCTGCTTTGACAGACTTTCATAAATCAGATTTATCTGCAGTCATATAATTCTGATTACATTTATATTTCTTATTGTAAGTGAAATTAATATCAAGTGAAAGCTTACAGTTTTTAAAAGTGCTGGCTGAGCTCCCCTGATTCAGGAAGAATGAACTCTCACCTCAAATTGCTTTGATTCGTAACTCTTTCAGCAGTCAGAGCTCTAAAAGCCAATTTATGGGTCTGGATTTGAGAGTTTGCTCCTTTTAATTAGGTATATAAATTCCCCTACCTCGTTTTCCATTACAGCCATGTGTGGACCCAACCTTGCTCTCCTGAAGTACACAATTCATCATGCATTGACTAGCAGTAAATCCATCCTGGGAGAGTTATCAGGTGGCCATGATCTATCAAAGGTGCTCAGAGATCAATGTTTCGAATACTCTCTAATGTGGATAAAAGAAACTTAGCCAATCATTTTTTCACATTAGGTTAGATTTACTGTAGGCAACATGATATTATAACGAGCTGCCAATAAGATTTTTTAAACATTATAAATGATCCAGAGAGAAAAAAAAAAGATACTAAGAAAAGAAACTAAGTGTGGTGTAGAAGGTAAGAGGAGGTTGTTTGGTAATATTCCTTACCTATATAAGGTAATATTCCTTAACTCTCCAGAACACTGGAGAGTTCTATTAGCTTCTCCAGGTTTATTTCTTTGTTTTATTTCATTAAGGCCAGAAGATTAGCTTTTAAAGTTTCTGGTTTTTAGAACAATTCCTTCAAGAAGTTATGGGTTGCTAGGACCATCTAGAACTTCCACAAAATAAGTCCCTGACGAGCTGTCGGTGGAACTGGATTAACAACAGATACAGGCTGAAAGAGAATGTGCATCAGAGACAAGCTTCCTTCTGGGAAAATGAGTGGTTTTAGTGCTTACAGAAAAGGAAAAAAAAATTGCCAGAAGAATTTTACTCCCTCAAATAATCTGTATTTATCCCCAGGAGTTCTGTTGGGGAAGGAGAATTGGCCCGACCCATAAAGATGGAATTCATCCTTTCATCCTGTTAGCCAGTTTTACATCCTCTCCAAATGACCAAAGCTGTCTCAAGGTCATGAGCAGTTGATCACAAAGCAAGAAATTATTCCTTGTTTGCTTTTTTTTTTTTTTTTTTAAGAGAGAGTGAGAGAGGAGAGAGAGAGAATTTTTTTTTTAACATTTATTTTTTAGTTCTCGGTGGACACAACATCTTTGTTGGTATGTGGTGCTGAGGATCGAACCCGGGCCGCACGCATGCCAGGCGAGCACGCTACCGCTTGAGCCACATCCCCAGCCCTTGTTTTGTTTTTCAAGACCGGGGTCTCACAATGTTTCCCCGGTTGGTCTTGAACTCTTGAGCTCAAGTGATTCTCTCATCTCAGCCTCCCAAGTAGCTGGGACCACAGGTGTTTGCCTCTATGCCCAGTTTAGGAAGTGATTCTTGAGGACTGAGCCTCAGCGACTCTGAGGTCTAGAGGGAAAAGAGTCAATAGTGGTATAAAATGCAAAGGGAACATTGAATGGCCCCAAATTTTCCTTTAAACTTTCAAAGAGAACATTTCACATAACACCTGTCACTCAGATTCACAACTCAACATTGAACCCCAAAGTCTGTAAATTATTGGCCCTTCAAAGTCAAGTTCTATTGGTTTTAACTTAGAACCTGGTGGTAATTGATGCCAAGATTCTGGGCGCATGGAGAAGAACACAGCCTAGCTGTGCATGCTGGAAATCAGGGGGATATGCATGGCTCAGCACAGGCCATGAATGAATGAAAACTGTTTCAAGGGAATATGAAGGTGGAGGGCAACCATTGTTATTGAAGACCTGCTGTGCCAGGTGCATTACATGTGTACTTCCTTCTATCTCAGCATAAATGTGATTTGTTCCAAAGAAAATAGACAAAAAATGGGAAGGGGAGGTCTTTCTACAGGCCAGCAGAGGTTTTTAAAATATGACATGCAAACATAAATATGTGATTATCAACCTGTCTGCTTTGCTCATAACTGGATCTCCTGAGTTTGTACTGAGCCACACACGTAGTAGGTGTTCAATTAAAATTCTTTTGAATGATGCATGTTTCCTCCTTCAGAAAAACAAAATGACATATTATATAATTTAAAATTGTTAAATATCTTAATAAAAAAATTAAAACTGGCAATTCTAGCTGCGGACGTAACTCAGAGATAGAGCACTTGTCTGCAATATGCAAGGCCCTGGGTTCAATCTTTAGTGCCAAAGAAACAAAGAGGAAAATGGAAAATCTGAACAAGGGTTTTCAATATCCAAACCTTGGCCATCCCTTCCGAGTGGCTGAGACTGGACTGCTCGAAAACTACCTTCTTAATTTTAGAAATAGTAGTTTTAGAAATCTAGCCAAGCATAGTGGTGCAGGCCTGTCCCAGTGATTCAGAGGCTGAGGCAGGAGGATCAAGTTCAAGGGCAGCCTGGGCAACTTAGTGAGACCCATCTCAAAATAAAACATAAAAAGGGCCGAGCATGTACCTCAGTGGTAGAGCATGCCCCTGAATTCAATCCCCAGTAATGGGGGGAAAAAACAAAGGTCCTAGCTGCAGTTTAAAAATGAGAGAATGAGGGGCTGGGGTTGTGGCTCAGCAGTAGAGCACTCTCCTAGCAGGGGTGAGGCCCTGGGATTGATCCTCAGCACCACATAAAAATAAATAGATATTGTGTCCAACTACAACTAAAAAATAAATATTTTTTTAAAAATGAGAGAATGATCATAAGGAAATTGTCACAAATATATGCCTATAGGAACTTTATACAGAGGTATCCATTACAGATTATTTACACAATCAAAAAGTAGAAACCATGATGAATGATATCCATAATATATTATGTGACACCCATAAAATAGAATGTTGTTATCTTTACTGAACATCTAGAATTTTAAGAATATTTAATGACACGGAGAAATACAACATAAAATTATGTGGAAAAAGCATGATACAAAACGGTATGTGCATTGAAATTCATATACATCATGTAAATGTGAGGATGTGTTAGAAGGAACACACCAGAGTGTTAGCTGTGATTATTTTGGAGTAGTGGAATTATTAGTGATGTTTAGCTCTTCTTCATAGGTATCAGCATTTTCTATTATACAATGTAGACTATTATTTATGTATAATATAGAATATTATAGAATATAATAATATAGAATATATACAATATGCATAATGGAAAATACTGGCCAGTTTGAAGAAAAATTAAACACTAATAATTCATATATGTATACATACATGTATATGATACTTAGATAATTTTTAAAGTTTGAGATTTTTTAAAAGAGTATTTAGATAATAAATTGATGAAAACATAAAATATGAAATTGATTTTTGCCTGTGTCACCATCTGCTCTATGAAAACAGCAGGGGCTGGGGATGTGGCTCAAGCGGTAGCGCGCTCGCCTGGCATGCATGCGGCCCGGGTTCGATCCTCAGCACCACATACCAACAAAGATGTTGTGTCCGCCGAGAACTAAAAAATAAATATTTAAAAATTCTCTCTCTCTCTCTCTCTCTCTCCTCTCCTCTCTCACTCTCTCTTAAAAAAAAAAAAGAAAGAAAGAAAACAGCAGAAGAAACTTTATACCAAAGAGAAGAAATTTTACATCAACTCTTTTTTGCTAAATAACTTTTAAGGGATTCTCCCCCTAATTAGGCTCATGACCAACATAGTTAGACTCTTTGCTGATTTGATTCAATAATTTTGCCTTTGTATTTTTCCAGTTCCGCCCAGAATACAGTTGCTCTGAAACTTTGCAATCTAGAGGAAAGGCTTCAACGGTTAATAACAGTGTCCCTTATTCACTCCAAAACCACTGGGCTCCAGGAACCTTGGTGAGTCCTGGGGGACTCGTTCATACCGAGGTCTTCATATCACTCTGAAGATGGGAGCTTGAAAAGCTATTTACTTCTTCTTCCCAGGTGCTGCCACACAGTGGGGTGTGCAAGCAGAGCTTCAGGCCAAAAGGAAGGCTCTACACAGGTGACAACGAATTGAGTCAAAAAACTGCGCCTGGTCCTGCAGGCAGCTGGAGCCTGCCTGAGGGAGGTCTCCCTGGGCCATTCTGCTCAGCTCAGAGAGCCTTGGAAAGAGCCCACAGGTCCTTACTAACCTTGCAAACCTGGATGGGCAGGTTCTTTGTTGAGGGGATCCATGGAGGACGGGGGAGTGGTGTTCAATTGGAAGGAAATACCATTTTTCGACTAGACTACTATTCTAGCTTCTGGTCCAGCATGCAAAGAGTGTGAAAGTCACCACTCCATCCTAACAATAAGTAAAAAGCTGAACAAATCAAAAAATCAATAGCTCCTCTTAGATTCATCAGAGAAGTAAGGTTGCAGGCAAACCGCTAGCCCCCAAATTAGGAAGATTCGGGGAATCACAACACACCAAAGCAGCAATTCAGGAGCACAAACCCCTTCAGGAACCAGAGCCAGGGCAGGAGAAGCTGAACTGTGGTTGATAGATTGCTGGAGGCTTAGTAGGAACGAGTGAGGGAATTTAAAATTCCAGCACTTCATCACAGAGGAGTCCCCATGCTCCTGGGAGTTTTACCTGTAGGGGTTCAACTAGCTTCTCAGAGTAAATATAGAAAACGAATCTCCTGCATTTCTGGAGGGGGGAAGAGAAGTGGAAGCCACCTGAGCTAGTCCAAAGCACTCTGTTCTTAACCAGGTCTGTCCTCAGAAACTAGTTAACCAGAACCTCACCTGATGGGATTTTACCAAAACTTAACCACTTGGGGGGAAGGAAAATACCCAAATCCATCCTCCATCCTGTCACACTGAAGGTCAGGGGGACAAGAGGCAGGTGGGAGGTTCGAAGCCCAGGTCACAGGCTTACTAAAACACAGAGACCTACTCACAGGACAATAGAGTGCATTTCCTCCCCTAGCACCTTATCACCTCATTACTAAAGGTCTGTTTACATCAGTACCTTTACCCAGTACATCATGTCTAGCTATTAGGGAAAAAAAATTAGAACACATATCACAAGGCAAAAAAAAAAAAAAACAGTTTGAAAAGTGCAATAAGTCTCAGAATCAGACATGGCGAGGATGCTGGAATTATCAGAGAATTTTAAATGACTATAATTAAGATGCTAAGGCTCAGCCAGGCATGGTGGTGGCACATGCTTGTAGGAGGCTGAGGCAGGAGGATGGCGAGTACAAAGCCAGCCTCAGCAACTTAGCAGGGCCCTATGCAATTTAGTGAGACCCTGTCTCTAAATAAAACATAAAAAGGGCTGGGGATGTGGCTCAGTGGTAGAGTGCCTCTGGGTTTAATCTGAGGTACCAAAAAAAAAAAAAAAAAAAAAAAGATGCTTAGGCTCTAATGGATACGTTAGACAGACAAAAAGAAATGCTAGAGTCCAAAACACTGTAACAGAATAAAGCCTGCCTTTGATGGGCTCTTTAGTAGACCAGACACAGAAGAGCTGTGTATGTCTGAGCTTGAGGATATCTCAAGAGAAACCTTTAAAACTGAAATGCCAAAGGAATAAAGACTGAAAAGGAAAAAAAAAAAAACCAGGACAAAATCTTCAAGAGCCATTGGACAACTAGGAAGGTATAATGTGTAGATAATGGGAATATCAAACAGAGAAAGGCACAGAAGAAATGTGTGAAACAATAATGACTAAGAATTTCCCCCAAATTAATGTCAGATACCAGTTCACAGGGTACAGGGAACTCAGCAGGACAAATGGGAAAAAAAAAAAAAAAAAAAAAAAGACACCAAAGCATATTATTTTCAAACTTCAGAAAATCAAAGATAAAGAAAAAAGTTCTGAAAGAAGTCAGAGGGAAAATAAGACACACCACCCGTGGAGGACCAGAGGTAAGAATTACACCCAGGTTTTTCAGAAACCGTGCAAACAACGAGAGAGTGGAGTGAAATATTTAAAGTGTTGAGAGAGGAAAAAACACCAACTAGAATTCTGCATCCTGTGAAATTATCGTTTAAAAGTGAAACAGAAATAGACTTTCTCAGATGAACAAAATTTGAGGGAATTTGTTGCCAAAAGACTTTCCTTGCAATAAGTGTTCCATGTTCTTTGGAAGAAAGGAAAGTAATATAGGTCAGAAACTCAGATCCACAAAACAGAAAGCCAGAACATAGAGAAGGAATAAATGAAGGTAAAATAAAAGCTTTTATTTTTATTATTCTTAATTTACCTAAAAATATAAATTTGTTCGAATATTAATACAACACTGCATTCAATCATATATGCTTTATGACATATGTATATATATTACACGTATGCTTATATATAAATGAAATGAATGATCACAATAATACAAGAGATGGGAGGAAAGAGTTAGGTTATTAGAACGTATTATATTTGGTTATTAGCACGTATCCACACCACCTGGGAAGCTGTATAGTGTTATTTGAAAGTAAGCTCAGAGTAGTTGTGAATGTATGTTGCAAACTCTATGGCAATCACTTAAAATTTTTTTAATTAAAAAGTATTACTAATATGCTAAGAAAAGAGAGAAGATGGAATCTTATAAAAAGCTTAATTAAAACTCCAAAAGGCAGAAAAAGAGTGGAAGACAAAAAAATAGGGACAAAGAACAAGAGCAACTAATAGAAAACAGTAAAAAATATATCATTAATCCAACCATATCAATAATCACTTTAAACAGTAATAGTCTAAATGCACCAATCCAAAGATGAATTTTTTAGAATAGATCAAAATACAAGTTTCAATTGTATGTTTGAACAAAAAAATACTTTTTTTTTTTTTTGTAGCAGGGGTTAAACCCAGAAGCCCTTAACCCATGAGCTACATCCCCAGCTCTTTTCATTTTGAGACAGGGTCTAGCTAAGTTGATAAGGCTGGCTTTCAACTTATGATCCTCCTGCATCAGCCTCCAGAGCTGGGGATTACAGGTATGCACCCATACACCTAGCAACAAGAAACACGTTTTAAACATAAAGGCAATTATAGATTTATAGATTTAAAAGTAAAAGAATGAAGAATCCATCCTGTACCACACTAACACAAATTGAAAAAAGCAAAATAGGTTCTGTTACATTCAGTCAGAGCAGACTTCAAAGTCAAGAAAGTTATCAGGGATAAAGAAGAACATATAGGGATAAAGAGGTTGATTTCTCAAGAAGACGTAACAATAGTTATACCTAACCAGAGAGTCTCAAATTGTATAAGATAAAGACTGGTAGTAATGAAAGGAAACAGATAAATCCAACATCCTGGTTTGGAGATTGCAACATCCTTTTGTCAGAAATGAACAGATCTAACAGACAGCAAATCAGAAAAGGACATAGTAGTATTCTATAATACTATCAATCAATTAAGAATAATGGACATCTGTAGACTACTCCATTCAACAACGGCTGAATACATATTTTTCTCAAACTTACATGGAACATTCATCAAGACAGATTCCTTTCTGGCCCATAAAATACATCTTAACCAATTTTAAAAAATAGAAATCATACAGGATCTGCTCTCAAACCACAATAGGATTAAATAACAGAAAAATATATAAAGTCAATGGTTTAAGCTTCCACCTTAAGAAACAGAAAAAGAAGAGCAAAATAAGCAGAAGAAACATCAAAAATCAGAAATCAATGAGATTAGAAATCAATAAAATTGAAAGCAGAAAATCAGTACAGAAAATTTATGAAACTCAAAGCTGGCTATTTGAAAAGATCAATAAAATCAACAAGTCTCTTAGCCAGACTGAGAAAGAAAAGGAGAGGGCACAAATTACTAGTATCAGAAATGAAAGATGGAAGATCACTACAAAGTGTATGATCGTTAAAAAGATAATAAAGGAGTACTACATGCTCACAACTTTATGCTTACAAATTTTTTTGATTAATTTATTTATTTATTCTAATTAGGCATTTATGACATCAGAATGCATTTTGATTCACTGTACACAATTGCAGCACAACTTTTCATTTCTCTGGTTGTATAAGATGCAGTGTCGTACCATTTGTGCAGTCATACATGTAACTTTAGGGTAATGATGTCCATCTTATTCCACCATCTTTCTTATCCCCCTACCCTCCTTCCCCTTTGCCCAATCAAAGTTCCTTCATTTTTTCCCATGCCCCTCCCCCCATCATGGATCAGTTATCAGAGAAAATGTTTGACCTTTGATTTTTGGGGGATTGGCTTACTTAGCATAAACTCCAACTGCATCCATTTACCTGCAAATGCCATAATTTTATTCATTTTTAATGCTGAGTAATATTTCATTGTGTATATATACCACAGTTTCTTTATCCATTCATCTACTGAAGGGCATCTAGGTTGGTTTCACAGTTTAGCTATTGTGAATTGAGCTGCTATAAACATTGATGTTGGTGCTGTCACTGTAGTATGCTGATTTTAAGTCCTTTGGGTATAGACCAAGAAGTGAGATAGCTGGGTCAAATGGTGGTTCCATTCCAAGTTTTCTAAGGAATTTCCATACTGCTTTCCAGATTGGTTGCACCAAGTTTCAGTGCCACTAGCAGTGTATGAGTGTACCTTTTCTACATCCAACACTTATTAGTTGCTTGTACTCTTGATAATTGCCATTCTTACTGCTGTGAGATGAAATCTTAGAGTAATTTTGATTTGCATTTCTCTAATTGTTAGAGATGCTGAACATTTTTTCATATATTTATTGATCGATTGTATACTATCTTCTGAGAAGTATCTGTTCAGCTTCTTAGCCCATTTACTGATTGGGCTGTGTTGTTGTTGTTGTTGTTGTTGTTGTTGTTTTTTGGTGTTAGGTTTTTTTAGTTCTTTTTATATCCTGGAGATTAGTGCTCTATCTGACGTGCTTGTGGCAACAATTTACTCCCAAAATGTAGGCTCTCTCTTCACCTCATCGATTGTTTCTTTTGCTGAGAAGAAGCTTTTCTGTTTGAATTCTCCCCATTTATTGATTCTTGATATTATTTCTTGAGCTATAGAAGTCTTGTAAAAGAAGTCGGGGCCTAATCTGATGTGGTGAAGATTTGGGCCTACTTTTTCTTCTATTAGACACAGGGTCTCTGGTCTAATTCCTAGGTCCTTGGTCCACTTTGAGTTTTGTGCATGGTGAGAGATAGGGGTTTAGTTTTATTTTGTTGCATACAGATTTCCAATTTTTTCAACACCATTTGTTGAAGAAGCTATTTTTCTCCAATGTATGTTTTTAGCATCTTTGTCTAGTATTAAATGGACCAATTCTTAGAAAGATGCAATCTGCCAAAATTAACACACAAAAAAATACACAATCTGAGTATACATAACATATATAAAAGAAATTGAATCAGTAATTAATAACATTCCAAAACAGAAGACATTATACCAGATAGGTTTTACTTGTGAATCCTCCCAAACATTTTAAATAAAAAAAAAAGAAAGAAGACTTCTAAACTCATTTTATGAGGCCAGCATCACCCTAATACCCAAGCCTGACAAAGACATGATAAGAAAACTACAAACCTATAGCTCTCATGAACATAGGTGTAAAAATCCTCAACAAAATGTTAACAAATCATATCCATCAATGTATACAAAGAATTACCCAACACAACAAAGTAGGATCTATCACAGGTATGCAAGTCTGATTTAGCCATTTTTTTAAAATCAGATAATGCAGACCATCACACAGACAAGTCTAAAAGAAAAGATCACAGGATCATATTAATAGATGCAAAAATAATCTATTTAATAATATCAAACACCTATGCATAAAAAAAATAAACCAGTAAACTAGGCATAAAAGAGAACTTCCTCAACTCAATAAATAAGATCTACAAAATCCTACAGCTAACACCATACATACTTAATGATGGCAAACCATAAGCTTTCCGACAAGATCAGGAACAAGACAAGGATGTCCCTGTTACCACTTGTTTTCAACATTATACTTGAAATCCTAGCTAATGCAGAAAGACAAAAAAGAAAAAAAAAAGTATACCAATTGGGAATGAATAAATAAAACTTTTTTGTTCACATGACATAATTGTCCATGCAGAAAATTCAAAACAATCAACCCAAAAACTTCTGAAATTAAGAGTAAGTCACTTTCTAGTGTATCAGCAATGAACAAATGAAATTTGAAATTAAAAACCAATACCATTTACCTTGCATCTCCCAAAATGGAATAGTTAAGTATACATCTGATGAAATATATACAAGATCTATATAAAGAAAACTCAAAAATTCTTATGACAGAAATCAAAACACTAAATAAACGGAGAGATATTTTCATGTGGATGGATAGGAAGTATAGATAGCTGTCAGTTCTTCTCAATTTGATCTATAAATTCAGTGTAATCCCATTCAAAATCCCAACAAATTGAGCTGGGGATGGAGCTCAGCGGTAGAACACTTGCCTAGCATGCCCTGGGCCCTGGGTTCAATCCTCAGGAAAAACAACAGCAACAAAGATACAGCAAGGGGCTGGGATTGTGGCTCAGTGGTAGAGTGCTCACCTAGCATGGGAGGGACCCGGGTTCTATCCTCGGCACCATATAAAAATAAAGGCATTGTGTTGTGTGCATCTACACCAAGAAATAAATATCTTTAAAAAAATACAGCAAGTTATCTTGTACATATCAACAATCTGAGAGGCAAAAACCCACAATAGTCAGCAATGTTGAAGGACAAGAACAAAGTCAGAGAGCAGGTACTACCTGACTTTTGATTTATTGTTAAACTCCCATGATCAAGACAGTGTGCTATTGTAAAAAAAGAAAGAAATAGATTAAGGGAGTAACCAGAGAGCTGAGGAATAGACCACATAAATATAGTCAACTAACTTTTGACAAAGGCATAAAGACAATGCAATGGAACATGATAGTTGTCTCAACACATCTTACTACAAGACACCCACAGGCAAAAAAAAAAAAAAAAAAAAGATTCTGTACACAGACTTTTATACCTTTCACAAAAATCAATACAAAATGGACCTCAGGCCTAAATATAAAATGTGAAACTATGAAATTGCTAGAAAATAACATAGGACTTTTTAGTTGCAACACCAAAGGCACAATCTATGAGGGGGGGAGGGGATTGATACACTAGACAACATTAAAATTAAAATTTTCTGCAAAAGACACTGTCACAAGAATGAAAAAATAAGCCAAAGTTTGGGAGAAAGTATCTGCAAAAAAACATATTCAATAAAGAGCCATTTTCAAAAATACTTAAAAAAAAAAAAGAGTGTTCAAACTGAACAACAGAGCTGGTTGCAGTAACACACACACACCTATAATCCCAGCAAGAGACTGGGGAGGCTGAGGCAGGAGGATTTCGAGTTCAAAGCCAGCCTCAGCAATTTAGTGAAGCCCTTAGCAACTCATCGAGACCCTGTATCTAAATAAAATATTAAAAATGGCTGGGGATGTGGCTCAGTGTTTGAGAGTCCCTGAGTTTAATCCCTAATACCAAAAAAAAAAAAAAAAAAAAAAAAAAACTGAACCTAAGGAAACAACTTATTTTAAAAGTGGGTCAAAGACCTTAATAGATTCTTCACCAAAGAAGATTTACAGATGGCAGATAAGCATATGAAAGGATGCTTCATATCATTTGTAAAAAGGGAAATGTAGATGAAAATAACAGTGAGATACCACCACACACCTATTAGAATGGTCGAAATCCAGAACATCAACACCACCAAATGCTGGTGAGGGTGGGGAGCAACAGAATTATCACTCATGGCTAGTGAAGATGCAAAATGGCCCAGCCACTTTGCAAAACATTTGCTTACAAAACTGAACACATTCGACCATATGACCTAGGAGTCACACTCCTTAGCATTGACCCAAAGAAGATGAAAACCTATGTCCATGCAAAAACCTGCACACAGATGTTTACAGCAGCTTTATTCATAGCTGTAAAAACTTGGGAGAATCCAAGTCCTTAGGTGAATGCATAAATAAACTGGGCTTCTAGACAATGGAATGTTATGTAGTGCTAAAAAGAAACGATGCATGAAAAGTAGCAGGACATAAAATCAATACGCATAAAACAAATGCATTTCTATACATCAGTGATGAACCCTCTGAAAGAGAAATTAGGAAAACTACCCCATTCTCAATAGCTTCAAGAAAAAATAAAATAAAATACTTGGAAATCCATCTAACAAAAGATGTGAAAGACCCATACAATGAAAACTATAGAACACTAAGAAAGAAATTGAAGCAGATCTTAGAAGATGGAAAGATCCCCCTTGTTCTTGGAGAGGAAGAGTTAATATTGTCAAAATATTGCCATACTAACACATTATACATATTTAATGCAATTCCAATTAAAATCCCAACTGCATTCCTTGTAGAAATAGAAAAAGCAAAAAAATCATAAAATTCATCTGGAAAAATAAGAGACCCAGAATAGCCACAGCACTCTTTAGCAAAAAGAGTGAAGCAGGAGGCATCACAATACCAGACCTTAAACTATACTACAGAGTTATAATAACAAAAACCACATGGGATTGGCACCAAAATAGATGTGTAGACCAATGGTACAGAAAAGAAGACACAGAGACAAACCCATATAAATACAGTTACCTTGCACTAGTCAAAGGCACTAAGAACATACATTGGAGAAAAGATAGCCTCTTTAACAAATGGTGCTGGGAAAACTGGAAATCCATATGCAGCAAAATGAAATTATATTTTTCTCTCTCACCAGGCACAAAAATCAACTCAAAGTGTATCAGGGACCTGGGAATTAGACCAGAGACCCTGCGCCTAATAGAAGAAAAAGTAGGCCCAAATCTTCATCATGACAGATTAGGTCCTGACCTCCTGAACCAGACTCCTAAAATGAAAGAAATAAAATCAAGAATCAATAAATGGGATGGATTCAAACTAAAAGCTCAGTCTCAGCAAAGGAAATGATCAATAATGTGAAGAGAGAGCCTACAGAATGGGAAAACATCTTTACTACAGACTCTATCAGATAAAAGCATTAATCTCCAAGATATATAAAGAACTCAAAAAACTTAATGCCAAAAATAAAATAATCCAATCAACAAATGGGCTAGGAAACTGAACAGACACTTCTCAGAAGAAGATATACAATTGATCAACAAATATATGGAAAAATGTTCAACATCTCTAGCAATTAGAGAAATACAAATCAAAACTACTCTAAGATTTCATTTCAACCAATCTGGAAAGCAATATGGAGATTGCTTAGAAAACTTGGAATGGAACCACCATTTGACCCAGCTATCCCACTCCTTGGTCTATACCCAAAGGACTTAAAATCAGCATACTGCAGTGACACAGCCACATCAATGTTTATATGCAGCTCAATTCACAATAGCTAAACTGTGAAACCAACCTAGATGCCCTTCAGTAGATGAATGGATAAAGAAAATGTGGTGTATATATATACACACACAATGGAATATTTCTCAGCATTAAAAGAGAATAAAATTGTGGCATTTGCAGGTAAATGGATGGAGTTGGATTTTATGCTAAGTAAGCCAATCCCAAAAAAATCAAAGGTCAAACATTCTCTCTGATAACTGATCCATAATGGGGGGAGGGGCATGGGAAAAAATGGAGGAACTTTGATTGGGCAAAGGGAGGGTAGGAGAGGGGAGCAGGCATGAGGGTAAGAAAGATGGTGGAAGCCAGGCATAGTGGTGCCCGCCTGTAAGTCCAGCAACTCAGGAGGCTGAGGTAGGAGGATAGCAAGTTCAAAGACAGCCTCAGCAAAAGCAAGGTGCTAAGCAAGTCAGTGAGACCCTGTCTCTAAATAAAATAAAAAATGGAGCTGGGGATGTGGCTCAGTGGTTGAGTGCCCTGAGTTCAATTCCCAGGACAGAAAGAAAGAAAGAAAGAAAGAAAGAAAGAAAGAAAGAAAGAAAGAAAGAAAGAAAGAAAGAAAGAAAGATGGTGGAATGAGATGGACAGCATTATCCTATGTACATGTATGATTGATGATTGCACAAATGGTGCCAGTCTACATCATGTACAACCAGAGAAATTAAAAGTTGTGCTCCATTTGTGTATAATGAAACGAAATGCATTCTGCTGTCATGTATTACTAATTAGGAAAAATAAAATAAAATAAAATAAATGATGCATAAAAGGATGTGCAGGAACCTTAAAGACCTATTATTAAGTGGAAGAAGCCAATGTAAAATACTACATACTGCCGGGTATGGTGGTGCATGCCTATAATCCCAACGGCTTGGCCAACTAAGGCAGGAGGATGGCAAGTTCAAAGCCAGCATCAGCAACTCAGCCAGGCCCTAAACAACTCAGCAAAATGCTGTTTCTAAATAAAAAGGGCTGGGGATGTGGCTTGATGTTAAGAACTCCTGATTTTTCAGTCCCTAGTACTAGAAATCAAATTAAATTAAAATAAATAAGTAAAAGACTACATTCTGTGATTCCAGCTCAATGACCTTCAGGAAAAGGCACAACTGGAGATAGTAAAAAGATCCACAGGTGCCAGTTGTTGGGCAGAGGGGGCTTATGATTAGGTAGAGCCCAGAGGATTTTTATGGCAGCTAACCTACTCTGTATGATACTACAGTGGTGGGTGCTAGCACCGAGAGTGAACCCTAACACAGACTAGTAGCTCTGAGGGATAAAGATGGCAAAGTGTGTTCATCAGCTGTAACAAAGGTACCCCTCTGGTGGGTGGTATTGAAGATGAGGGAGGCCATGCATCTGAGAAGGCAGAAGCTTAGAGGAAATCGATGTAAATTCCTCTCGATTTTGCTGTGAACTTAAAACTACTCTTAAAAAAAAAAATAGTCTTAATGTGTGTCCAAGTTACACACACACACACACACACATACATACACATACATCTGTAATGCTTTTGCACAAATGAATATGATAATAAAATGATGGTGGTGATTATGGTGACAAGTGAGGAGGTAAAGGTAGAGTTGCAGGGCCCTGGTTCAGGCAGAGGTCTCCCCAGCTTACACATCGACCTTGCAAAAGTGATGGGACTTCTCAGCGTCCTTGTCTGCAAAGTGAAGATAACTGTACCCCTCTTGCAGGTGTGTTTTGAAGAACTGGGAAGATTGCATGTAACATAACAGGACACAACGCATGACAGTATCAGTCATTCAATCAAGACAGCTCCAAAGCCCGTCTTACCCTGCACCCCTTCATCCTCTTACAGTTACCTATGTTTATACAGCGAGGGTTTTTTTTTCTTTTTTTCTTTCTTTTAATGGCAGGTGAAACGCTGTCGGGAAGCTGGGAGGAAGTTCAAAATCAGGTGTTGTTGGAAGAGTGGTGGGAATCCTTGGGTCCCTCTCTCCAGGCCTGCGACTCGTGCAAGAGCGCCCCCTTCTGGCAGAGCGTGGCGTGACAGTAAGACCTGGGGAACTCAACCTGCTTCCCTACTTGGTTTGTTTTTCCATTTAAAAAAAAAAAAAAATGGTATTATTTAATTCAGTCTGATTTGTGCAGCATTTGCAAAAATTGCTACACTTAGTATTAACTTTATCTGTGTTACTATATTGGATGATACACGGTTTAGAGCAAGTTAAAAAAAAATGCTAATACCGTGATCTAAATGGGTCATCTCTCATGAACCTTGGGTATTAATCAGTACTTTTTTTTTTCACCCAAATTTTAAGTACAGCGAAATCCCCCTGAACCTTTATTAGCTTATCGGAATCCAGTTTGCCATCTCTCAAAACCACTGGCACCATTTCCATTTCATAGGAAAGGAGCAAGCACTTACTGAACACACTCTTTACACAAAAACATTATTCTAAATATTGGGGAGAACGCAGAAAAGTGCAGATTCTGCCCTCCAGGACTTTCTAATCTAGAAGACAAAATATACATACGTGAAATGCGTAAGTCAGCACGAGGATCTCCCTGGGTGACCCCGCGCTCCCCTTGGCAATACCTGGCGCAGTTGATAGCACCCCACAGGCATCAATCGGTGTTGAGTAGCCTGTTAACCACAGAAAATAAAGAGGAGACACTGGCTACGTATGGAAGCGCACGCCTCTAATCCCAGCCGCTCGGGAGGCTGAGGCAGGAGGATCCCGAGTTCAAGGCCAGCCTCAGCAATTCAGTGAGACCCAGTCTCTAAATAAAATACCAAAAAGGGGAATGGGGATATGGCTCCGTGGTTAAGTGCCTCTGGGTTCCATCCCTGGTATTTAAAAAAAAAAAAAAGAGGAAATACTGAATGACTAACTGTAACCCCTTATTTTTTCTCTTTGCCACCTCCTAATACATTCTCATTTATTTTCTCTATCATCAGTTTCCTCCTCTAAATGAGGGCATTCTGAGGCCGGATAGCTGATCTGCTTGATTCACTGCATAACCACAGAGCATAGGCTTGTATCTGAAACATCGTAGTCACCTGATAAATGATGAATAAAATTTCTAGTGAATGAATAAATGCGTGTTTCAGCCATAATTTGCCAATAGAGTGTGCATAATGGAGATCAAAGTTCCCAGAGTCTTGGGGAATTTCAGGGTCAGGATGAATGGACACAGGATGAAGCATCAAACATGTATCGGGGTGTTTGTTGCAGCCATGTTTATGATTATGGAAATTTGGAAACAGTTTAAAATAAGAGAAGGGCTATATTTAATCGTACATCTCTATAATGGAATCTCTAGAATCAAATACAACACACTCACTAAATATAGCAGCATCAGTCTATATTCTTTTGGAGAGAAATTATGATATATTAGACGTGATAAAATGAAATCATAAAATACAGTCCTGTTTTCAAAACAATTGTGGGTGCCTAGAGGTATATGAACCAAAAAAGTCGATAGAATTTATGCAGTGTTATCAGCAGATAAATGGTGGGATTTTCATTTTCTTCTTCAAACTTTTCATATCATCTGATTTTTGAAAATAATAATAATATGCATGCCCTGTTTTAAAATCAGAAGTAAAAAAAAAAAAGAGGGGGGGGGTGTTTTTGTTCTTGAAAAGCAGCTGTGTGGAGATTCCATCCTGCAACATGCTGGCTGCCACCTGCCTGGGTCCCAACACAGTCCTGGGTTACCACCTTCCCACATCTGCTTCCCTCCACCCTCCCCAGGGCTCCTCTGTGATGTAAATTACAGCTGACCCTAACTGATCCAGCCAGTCTGGGATCATCGATTTCAGATGGTGGTCAACTTTAATAGCCAGCCGTCACCACGAGGCTTGCGTCTCCATCGCTCTTGTTGACACACCGTCCTGCATTGCCAACTGAACTTCCATCAATGAAAGCCCTGGAAACTGCTGGCTCAGATCCCGACAGCAAGACCCTGTGCCCAACTCCCCCTTCCCAAAGATCAAATAGCACAGACGGGGCCTTTCTTGAGTTGGGAGGAGGAGATAAATTTATTCCAGGGGATAAATATGCTTTGGAAGTCACGCTAATTGGAATTGAGAAACTAAAGCATATTCCCCCTTATCTGAGGCTATGGGGGGACACTGAGTGTCCTCCAGACTTACGGTAAGAGTATCAAACAACCACTTTTTCATGGCTCTGATTTAACCACCAGCTTTTAGAACTAGAGATAGGAAACAGGTATCCTCCTTTAATTTTTTTTTTTTTTCCTGGAATCCAGGGCCTCATACATGCTAGGCAAGAGCTCTACTACTGAGCCATATCCATAGCCCGGTATTGTCCTTTAGGATATAGTTTACTGGTCCTGAGACCCAGGGTGGTGCAGGCAATAAGAAACAGGAATAACATTTGCAGTTAGGTTATCACTTTGGACAAGGTCTTAAATTCCATGAACTTCAGTTCTCTCAACTATAAAATTGTTATTAATAATTCAACATCTCTAGCAATGGGGGAGACGCAAATCAAAACTACTCTAAGATTTCATCTCACTCCAGTCACAATGGCAGCTATTAAGAATACAAACAACAATAAGTGTTGGTGAGGATGTGGGGAAAAAGGTACACTCATACACTGCTGGTGGGACTGCAAATTTGTGCAGCCAAAATGGAAAGCAGTATGGAGATTCCTTGGAAATCTGGGAATGGAACCACCATTCGACCCAGCTATCCCACCCCTTGGTTTATACACAAAGGAGTTAAAATCAGCATACTACATGGACACAGCCACATTGATGTTTATAGCAGAACAATTCACAATAGCTAAACTGTGGAACCAACCTAGATGCCCTTTTAGTGGATGAATGGATAAAGAAATGTGGCATATATACACGATGGAATATTACTCAGCATTAAAAGTGAATAAAATCATGGCATTTTTGCAGGTAAATGGATGGAGTTGGAGAATATAATGCTAAGAGAAGTTAGCCAATACAAACAAACCCAATGCTGAATGTTTTCTCTGATACAAAGAGGTTGATTCATAGTGGGCTTGGAGTGGGAGAAAAGGAGGATTAGACGAACTCTAGACAGGGCAAAGGGGTGGGAGAGAAAGGGAGGGGGCATGGGAGGGGTAAAAAAGATGGTGGAATGAGATGGACATCATTACCCTAAGTACATGTATGAAGACACAAATTGGTGTGAATATACTTTGTATACAACCAGAGATATGAAAAATTGGGCTCTATATGTGTCGTATGAATTGTAATGCATTCTGCTGTCATATATAACAAATTAGAATTTGAAAAAAATACATAAATAAAACTCAAAAAATGTTTTTAATAAATACTTCACATCATTCCAGCCAATACGGGAGACTCTATGAGATAATAAAATGTCCAACCAGTACATGGCATACAGCAGGTGTTCAATAAATGTTTAGTCTTCTAACAAGTTTTTCTATGGTCATGTAAAGAAAAAAAAAAAGGAGAGGGACAGTATAAAAAAGGAGAGAATCACTAAGTCCAGTCATTGTCCTGGGTGCTATGCTTACATCGCCTCCTCACCCTCAATATCACTGTGTAAATCCCACTGCACAGAGGAAGCCAAAGAAGCTAAGTGACTTGCCCAGTGTCACAGCAACGTGCGGTACAGCTGACATTTGAGTCCAAGTCTGTATGCTCCCAAAGCCCGTTACTAGAAACCATATTTAGGTTGTTCTAAATGAGAGCTATAGTATGAGATCCTATCACTTTCCAAGTGATAAAGTCCAATTTTACTTCAGTCATGAGGTTCTTGCCAAGTATTCAGCTGAAGGCTGAGTCTGAATATAATCCTACAGGATAGTAAGAGTAGCTCACATTTTTTTTTCAGAAACTTATAATTTATCAGACTACGCATATCATACAGTTCATGTGGAATCTTATTTCATTTCTACAAGTCCACAAAGTGGGCATTGTTATTACCCCCATTTTACAGATGTGAAAACTGACACACAATGAAATTAGTTCACATGCCCAAATAACAGAGCCTGATTTGAGTACCTTATTGCTGAACTTCCTGCCACCTCTGGAGAGACACATCTTGAGGCAAGGAGGCTGGCGGCCAGCCTCCAGGGGAATTCTCCCTTGGAACTCCCCTGAGAACTAAGTGGCACCTGTTCACGAGGTCTGGGAATGTCCGTCTGCAGACACCTGCTCTCTGTTCTCCCTTTCTGAGGCCTGGGGTGGTGATGAGAGCCCCCAATCCTGACGTGGAGGCTCACCCCTTGTGGAAGGAGTGAAGGGCCAGGTCAGTCTGGGGTCTCTGAGCCTGGGGTCAAGGCAGGCATCAGGATCAGAGGTCAGGGAAGGGATCCTGGCAGGGAAGAGGGTCAAAAGGATTTGAAGCAGACCATTAATCACATGCTTTTCAACTTTCTGTGACATGGCTCACTGATGAACACTGCGTTACATGTGGAGCAGTTACGCAAATTTTCTTGCACAAAAAGAAAAATCATTGTCGGACTAAGAAATGACACAAACAAAAATACATACAGGAGACAGAAAACCCTAAAACCATAGATTAAATTTCACAGTGTGAAGAAATATATGTAGACAACTACATTTCAGTATTTCCCATTATGGTACAGTATAAAATGGTTATTTTTTTTTTTTATAAAAGATGAATTATTTTTGCAAAGGCTCACAGCACACAGGAAGGTCTTTCAAGGAACAGCATCCGGATACTGTGGATGAAGAAATGCAGGTTGTAAGTGAATCAAATTCTTCATCTCAGGTCTGTACACATTAGCCATCGGGTCTGCCCAAATGACAGACTCAAATAACGGACCTGGTCTTAAAGGACCAGGGTTGGGGGCATGTGCCTCCATAGAGCATATTTATTCATCTATAAATTATATGCACGCACTCCCTGACTAGCTAATATCTCAAGGCCTGAGGTACACTTAGAGTGAGGTTTATCACGAAGGCAGTGGAGGAGAAGTCATTGTCCTCTTGATTATTTCCAAGTTTGCTTTCGTCAGCTTCTTGTCTGATCTGATTAGATGGCCGTGGTTTCTAACCTCATGTGACTGACAGTGAGCCTAGATTGAATTAGGGACAGTGCCGCTTTCTTTTGTCTACGTGGCTCTGCGTTATGGGTGTTATTTCTTCCTTCCTTCTTTGTAGGGTTCTTTTTAAACCACTCTTCCCTTTAGTGAGGATCCATTTAGTTCAAATTCAATAATACAGCCTGTCCTTCCTCTCGTGTCGCACAGATAAGCTACAGTACTCTGAAAGCAGATGAGCTGGCCTGCGTGCTCGTAGCCCATGTGTATGTTGTGTGTGTCTGTGTGTGTGTGTGTCCTCTGTGTCCCTCGGGAAGCCCCTTGAGGGGTTGATGTGTAACCACAGCCACACAAACCAAGGAAGCACCCGTGGGTCAATCTGTATATTCACTTTAGGCAAGAAGGAGTTCTGTTGTTATTTTTAAATCAAATATTAGCAGACATTCGATATTCCCCTCCCATTTCCCCCGTCAGTCTCCCTCCCCTGGGATAGCACAGGCTGTTTTTATAGACTTAGAAGCTCTTGGGGTCCAATTCCAAGGGTAGATTTGTGAGTCCTGATTTCCCCATTGGCTCAAGTTACCTACAAAGAGGCCTCAAAATTCCCATCATGGAACAACTTTCTTCAGAAAGACTCTAGAAGGCAGCAGAGAGGATAAAACTTTCCATCACCCTCCCTTGAGCCAGCCCAGGACAGCCTCTAACCTGAATCTGGTCATTGTTAATAAGAACAGTAGTTAGAGACTAAATGACTTTGATAGAAAAGTCCATCCCAACAGGCAAATGAGGAAATTAGCAGACCTACAGGTTTGAAGGAGAAAAAAATGGGATTTTTAAATTTTTTTTAAAAAGATACAAGTAGGGGCCCTGCTCCAACTCCATGACCTTCCATCACAAATACCACACTGGGCTTTTTGGAATACCAGAGTTTTTGGTCTCCTTCACTGTATTAGAGGTTCCCTGAGGCAGGACCAACACAGTTTTGAAATCTCTACTCCAAGCATAGTGCCAGGCAAATAGTAGGTGCTCAATAAATGTTGTTGAATGAATAAACTCTTGGGGGATCCAAAGGAGCTATTGTATTAAAGTGCTTAGTGTAGGGTAATAGCTCAATAAACACAGATTAATATTGCATAAAATAATACAATTGTTCAGTGAGCAATTTACAAAGTTATCATAAACTGCAAAACAGTATGTGAAGTTATAGTTTTGAATACCCCAGTCTACATTGCAGAAATGAATTTTCTGAGAAATGTCAAGGGTCCTGAGTCTGCCCCGGGCCCTTTCCCCTCTGCAGGTTGAGACAGTCTTTGGATCAGGGGCTTAACTCTGTACTTGGGGAATTATTGTTAATTATTGCATTTTACCCAGGTAAGATGTAAGATGAACAGTTCCCCCGCCACCCCGCTTTCCCCTTGCACCCCAATTCTAGGAAAAACTACAGAATTTTGTGTGCTTCACTCAATTCTAATGACATGTTGTTATTCTTTAGAAATAATCTAACCACCAGTTCATTATTCAGCAGCTCATACACTGAAATTCCAGAGGTCTCCACCTTTCAACAGTATATTCCAGGGCTTTCTCGAAATGTTTTACTCCTAGCAGGGTACAGTGGTGCACACCTGTAATCCCAGTGGCTCAGGAGGCTGAGGCAGAAAGGATTGTGAGTTCAAAGCCAGCCTCAGCAAAAATGAGCACTAAGCAACTCAGTGAGACCATGTCTCTAAATAAAATACAAAATAGGGCTGGGGATGTGGCTCAGTGATTGAATGCCCCTGAGTTCAATCCCCAGTACCAAAAATAAAAATGTTTTACTTATTTCTCAGAAATCCCGTTCTATGGGATTTTTAACTCTATGGAAGTTATCAAGAATACAAGCAATAGTAAGTGTTGGAGAGGATGTGAGGAAAAAGGTACAGTCATACATTGCTCATGGGTCTGATAATTGGTGCAGAGATTCCTTAGAAAACTTGGAATGGAACCACCATTTGACCCAGCTATCCCACTTCTCCACCTATACCCAAAGGACTTAAAATCAGCATACTATAGTGACATAGCCACACCAATGTTTATAGCAGCTGAATTCACAATAGCTAAACTGTGAACCAACCTAGATGCCCTTCAATAAATGCATGGATAAAGAAAATTTGGTACATATACACAATAGAATTTACTCAGCATTAAAAGAAAATAAAATTATGACATTTACAGGTAAATGGTTGGAGTTGGAGAATATTATGCTAAATGAAGTAAAACAATCCCCAAAAACCAAAGGCCAAATGTTCTCTCTGAGTGGGTGCTGATCCATAATGGGGGAAGGGGGGATGGAAAGAATAAAGGAACTATGGATTGGACAGAGAGAGGTAGGGTTATGGGGGTAGGAAAGATGGTGGAATGAGATGGACGTCTTTACCCTAGGTACATGTATGATTGCACGAATGGTATATCTCTACACCTTGTACAACCAAAGAATTGAAATGTTGTGCTCCAATTGTGTACAATGAATTGAAATGCATTCTGTTGTCATGTACAACTAAGTAGAACAAACAAAAATAATAATGATAATAAAGTTTAGTGAGCAAAATATTCACTTGAAGAATTTGTTAAAAATTTTTTTAAAAAATCCTATCTCTCACCATGCACAAAACTCAACTCAAAATGGATCAAGGAATTAGGAATAAAACCAGAGACCCTGCTTCTAATAGAAGAAAAAGTAGGCCCTAATCTTCATCATGTGGAATTAGGCCCTAACTTCCTTATAAGAATTTTTTGGTGCAAGAATTAAAATCAAGAATCAATAAATGGGATGGACTCAAACTGAAAGTTTCTTCTCAGCAAAAGAAACGATTTGTGAGGTGAATAGAGAGCCTACATCTTGGGAGCAAATCTTTACCCCTCACACATCAGATAGAGCAATAATCTCTGAGGTATATAGAGAACTCAAAAAGCTAAACACCAAAAAAAAAACAAATAACCCAATGAATAAATGGGCCAAGGACCTAAACAGACACTTCTCAGAAGATGATGGACAATCAATCAACAAATATATGGAAAAAATGTTCATCATCTCTAGCAATTAGAGAAATGCAAATCAAAACTACTCTAAGATTTCATCTCACTCCAGTCAGAATGGCAGCTATTATGAAGACAAATAACAACAAGTGTTGGCAAGGATGTGGGGACAAAGGTACACTCATACACTGCTGGTGGGACTGCAAATTGGTGCAGCCAATATGGAAAGCAGTATGGAGATTCCTTGGAAAATTGGGAATGGAACCACCATTTGACTCAGCTATCCCTCTCCTCGGTCTTCACCCAAAGGACTTCAAACAGCATACTACAGGGACCCAGCCACTTCAATGTTTATAGCAGCACAGTTCACAATAACTAAACTGTGGAGACATCCTAGATGCCCTTCAATAGATGAATGGATTAAAAAATGTGGTTTATATACACAATGGAATATTACTCAGCAATAAAAGAAAATAAAATCATGGCATTTGCAGGTAAATCGATGCAGTTGGAGTTTATGCTAAGTAAAGTTAGCCAATCCCAAAAAACCAAATACCAAATGTTTTTTTCTGATACAGGGAGGCTGATTCATAGTGGGATAGAGAATGGGAGCATGGGAGGAATAGATGAACTCTAGATAGGGCAGAGGGGTTGGAGGGGAAGGGAGGGGGCATGGGGTTATAAATAATGGTGGAATGTGATGGACATCATTATCCAAATTACATGTATGAAGACACAAATTGGTGTGAATATACCTTGTATACAACCAGAGATATGGAAAATTGTGCTCTATATGTGTAATAAGAATTGTAATGCATTCCGCTGTCATATATAAATTTAAAAATTTTTTAAAGCAAAAAATAAGGGGCTGGGGATACATCTCAGTTGGTAGAGTGCTTGCCTCACATGCACAAGACCCTGGGTTCAATCCCCAGCACCACCATTAAAAAAAAAAAAAAAAGAAAAGAAAAAACAATTGAAAAAAAAAGAAAGAAATCCCATTCCTCATACAACAGTGATGAAAATCCTGAAAGTCCCTCTCTGTCCAGTCACCTGCCCATCCATCCAATAAATATGTATTTTCTCTGTGCCTGCTGTGTACCTGGCATTATAGTGGGTGCTGAGGATGTAGTAGTAAAGAAAACAGACAAAAATTCCTCTCGGAGTTTCCTAAATGAAATAAATAAGACTGACGATGTTGAATGGTGATAAATCCTAAAGGAAAAAGTACAGTGGTCGAGGCAAGCAGGAACTTGGGGGTGAAGCAGCTACTACTTGTGTTGATGGGATGGTCAGCTGAGAAGGTGATACTAGTATAAAACCCGAAGGAGGAGAAGAACAGAGCTTGGCAGATGCTGGAGAGTTGCCAGACAGAAGGACCAAGGAAGGAGGGAGCCAGGGGTGTCACAGTCAGGGCCAGATCTGGTAAGACCTGTAGACTCTGTGTAGAGGTGGTGTGTGGGATGGGAAGCCGGTGGTGACAGAGAAATGACATGAGCTCACTTCTGCTCTCGGAGGGATGGGGCTGGACCCTGAAGGGAAGGAGAATGATTGGGAGCAGGGCACCCAGGAGGGGGACAGTACAATAACCCAGGTGAGTCATGTGTAATGGGAGAGGTGGCGAAAACTAACCAGATTCTGGATTTTTTTTTCCAAGTAGACAAAGTAAGATCTGCTTTTGAGGAGAGAAAGAAGCACCCAAATATGGAGGGCCTCAAATCAGACACCACCCCTTTACCCTCCTGGCAGAGAGTCGTGAAATATTCTGTTTCTCTCAGCTTTTGCCCCAAACCCAAACCAATTTTCTAAATTTAGCCTTTCTTTTTTATCCACTGCTCAAAGCAAGCATTTCTTGAAGAGTCAGTGTTATGTGAAGTTTCCAAATAGTTTAACAGTACATAAAATAGATGATCTGTGCTGATTCTCTGCAATGAATATCAATCTCTCAAACTCTTTGCTTCCCATAGAAATTCTATCAGCAAAATTAGAATTGCAATTTTCTTCGTCTTCGGTTGTCTGATTAAGGTTTCATTTAAGCCTTGGGCTTATGTTTTGAAAGCCTTATAAACATTTTACACACCTACTCACAGATTACCAAAGCCATTCTGAATTCAGCCTACAGTAAAATTAATTACCATGTCACGAGTCTGTCACATTTCAAGAGAAATCATAAATATTTACTTAGACCTGATTCAATGTCACTTGGAAATGAGACAATATTGGCAGCAAATTTCTTTGTATTGCAGTACATTCTTTAGTTGGAAGAATTCCATGTAAATATATCCATAAAGTTTTTAGAAGACCATTTTCAACATGCAGAGAAGATAATAAATCAACACTCATATCACTGCAAACATCCACAGGCCCATGAGACCCATCTGCTTTTCTAGTTCCCCGGGACGGTACTGTGGGGCTGGCAACCTCAGAGGCAGACGCAGACTGGAGGGAGCTGCGAGGGGGGCAAGAGATGCAGTTCTAGCAGGTGAAGCCAGCAGGGCACCACAGGCTGGGGCTGCCTCGGCCAGGACCGTAGTGCTGTCCGTACCCTGAAGTCAAGCCACAGCTTGCCATGCGGTGGGCCCAGAGGCCAGTGGCAGAGTGTCCCGAGAGCACACCAGACCACATGGATCAGATCCCAGCTCTGTCTTTTGACCTTAAACAAGGAATTGCTCTTTGCTTCGGTTTCCTCATCTGTTAAAAAGTACCAAAGTCATGGGGTTGTGGTGAGGACCCAATGGAAGGGACTTAAAAGAGGACCCAATAGGCGATAGGTACTGAATGCACACACACAAACACAGGCCCATACATATGTACACACAATCACACATTTATGTGTATATATGTACAGATATAGTGTAATAGTGTCTATATACCATGTATTTACATAGATATACCATATAACATACATTTTACATATGTGTTCTCTCTATATATATACATAATATATAGTATATATTATAAAAATTTCTCTCTTTATATGTATACACACACATACATGTGTACATGTGTGTGCTTATGCATGTGCACACACAAAGCACATTTATCCCTCCATATCTTCTGGTTCTGCTTCCTTGGATTTAACCAACACAGATCAAAAATATTTGTGTCTGGGGGGGGGGGGGCTGGGGTTGTGGCTCAGTGGTAGAGCGCTTGCCTGGCATGTGTGAGGCAGTGGGTTCGATTCTCAGCACCACATATAAACAAATAAAGGTCTATCAACAACTAAAAAGAATTTTTAAAATATTTAATATATATATCTGTGTCAACACTGAACATGTACAGACCTTTCTTCTTGTCGTGATTCCCTAAACAAAACAGTATAAAAAGTATTTACGTAGCATTTACACTATATTAGGCATTATAAGTAAAGTAATCTAGAGTATTATAAGTAATCTAGAGTTTAAAGTATTGGGGAGGATGTACCTAGGTTCTGCACAAATACTTAAACCATTTTATATAAGGGTTTTGAGCATCTGGGGGTTTTAGTGCCACCAGGGGTCTTGAAACAAATCCCCTGTGGATATCAAGGACAGATTATATAGTATGTATAATTAATTGAAGAACTGGTTTGAGTCCCCATATCTGTCACTGAGGATAATCCTGCCTCTCTCCCTCAGTTTCCTGGGGTATCAATGATCATCTTGCCTTGAGCTTCTGAGGATTGAGTAAGATCCTGTGAACGAGTTCTGCAAGGTGTGAAGAAGTGCCTGCAGGTGTGGTCTGATATCATGAGCAAGTTTGTTATTCCATGAGTCCTTTCTCACTCCTCACCTCTCCCGCATGGTAGGTCTGATCCTTTCTGGGTGGTTTGGGCTTCATGAACCTGGGTCCTTGACCTCCCACCTGGCCACTCGCAGCCCCAGCTGAGCTGGCCAGCCCCCTACCCGAGGCCTGGCGCTCCTGTCCAGAGCTGCCCCTATCAGGGCTGTCTCTCAAGGAAGCACACGTCTCGATGGGGCTGGAGCTGAAATGTGTAGGCTGAACTTGTTCACGCTGATAATTTGGGTCTTTGTGCTCTGCGCTTGGATGACTAAAGTCACAGCTAAAAGGGGCGATGAAGAGGCTGCTGGGCTGGGTGAACTGGGAGGTTACATGTGGGGGAGGCAGCTCAGGGGAGCCAAATGTGTTCCTCTCCCTGCACTTCTCTGGTTCTACTGTCTTAGGCAGAAGGAGGATTCTGTGCCATTTCCTCCCCTCCAAGACAAGAAGACAGAGCAGTTAAATGGAAAGGAAAAGATTTCAAGGCTGATGCTCACCTAAAACCTAGATCCAGAGAGCAGCGGAGCCCCAGCTGCTCTCTTCTGTCTGTTTCCTAAGTCAAAGGGAGAACTCACCAACGATTTCTTTTGTCTGGACTTCTCCACCCCAACCCAGATACCAGATATCAGCTTCATTGACTTATCATTTACATATCATACCATTCTCCATTAACAGGGCCCACTGGACTGACAGTTGTTTATACAGTGGTAGAACCCTCTCCAGTCCAGTTGTACAACAGTTCCGTTACTCCAAGTAGAATCCTGGTGACCACATGGGTTCATCTTCACTCCACCCACAGTCCCAGGCAAACACTGATCTGCTTTCTATCTCCCTAGATTCATCTTTTCCTAGAAATTTCATATAAACAAAACCATAGACCACACAGTCTTTCGTGTCTGGTTCCTTTCACTCGGCATAGTGTTTTTGAGATTCATACATGTTTTTGCTGTCGGCAGTAGTTCTTCTTTATTGTTAAATACTATTCCATGGCATGAATATACCACCTTTTGTTTATCCAGTCACCGGCTGATGAACATTTGAATTGTTTGGGGGCCTCTTTTTAAAAGTTCCAAGGAAAGATCCATTTCTTTGAAGATTTTCCTTGTCCATCTTTATCAGAAATACTCCTTTGTGATAAGAGCCAGGACTCTTGAAATACAGTCTGCAGAGCCATTGCGAAAACATGGTCTTTCCCAACGAAACAGCAAACTGTCTGCTAGAATGCTATTCCCACAATCCAAGATGGCATACTAGAGGGAGGCTGCATTCCTTGTAGCTCCTGACTCGGGATTCAAGCAGAGGAAATACTGTTTCTCTGTGAGGCATACATTGCCCACTGATCCCCTGCTGTTTACCCCCCATTTGTCTGCTATGATCACCTGCCATCTGCCAGCATCTCACCCGCCTTTTGAGCACAGATTGCTGGCTGACCTCTACCTATCATCCACCATTTGCCCACTTGTCCGCCTCTTGCCTGCCCATCGCCTACCTTTCACTGCCCACCGACTGATGTCCACTTACCAATCACTTGTCCTTAGCCTGCAGACCGCCAGCAGACCACCAGCGGATCACCCACTGCCCACAGCCTTCTGCTGGCTGTAAGTCCATTGTCACAGTATCCTCAGGTTGGTCACACACGGCCACTGCCATCTTGGGACACCAGCCAGGGCATGCAGGTTTGCCACCACTGCCACTGCCATTTCCGGTTGCAGCCACCTCAGTCTAAGGACTCCGTCCAACTCCTGGAGATATATTGTCGGGGTACCTGCAGGTCTGGTTGTACCTGAGGTCTTCCTGCTGGGTGTCCTAGTGGCCGCCATGTGGCTGCCTCTTGCAGGGTCGCTCCTTTGTGTGAGCGCATCCCCGACTCTCTGCAAGTAGAAATGGCATTGAGATACAGCAAGGTAGAGCCTGGGGAAGCTGCAGCCAGGTCCGTCAGGTTGCAGCTGGGTTTGCATGGGCCAGTCTGGGTCTGGCAAGCCTTCGGAGTGGGGTTGAGGGGGTCAGGTTGGAGAAAGTGGAGAAAACCAGGCTCTCTCCAGTTCAGTGAGTCCCAAAGTGTGCAGGACGGAAGGGGCTGGCTACAACAGGTGGGAAGACTGGAAGAGGGTGTGAGGGCCATCTTGCTATCGGCTCATCTACCCAACTGCTCCTGCACCCACTGGACTGGAGCTACCATCAAACTTCAGACAACCCCATCTATCAGCAGAGAAGGGAGGCTGAGAAAATTTTTGAAAGCCAACAGAAGCAATCATTCAATTAATTTTCCATTTAGACTTTCCTTTCTCTCTCTCTCTCTCTCTCTCTCTCACACACACACACACACACACACATCTCTACCATCATTGAATCAAAATATTTTTCATGCATCAATTTATTGAGGAATGTGATGCCTGAATAGTCTATTACAGTTTTGTTGTGTATTCTTATATTTTCACCTTTTTAAAATCTGTATATATTTTTTTTATCTCACCTGTCTCCTTGGATTCTCTTTCTCACTTCTCATACTAACAACCAACCTCTATTTATTCCTTCCTCCCTCTTACTATAAATTTTTACCTCTATCTTCTCTCCTTCCTGCTTATAAACATCACATCTTACACTATTTCTGTTTCTTCATTGTCCATCATTTCAAATGATGAACCCTTTCAGCAAACTTACTATTTATATTGTAGACAATAATTGAACATCATTTCTGTTTATTGCAACAAAACTATAGATGTCTTAATAGGAGTTATTGGTTTAAAGGTATCTTTTGTTTGCACTGGGTGTTGTTAATATTGGTCTTCCCTTAAAGGTGAGGCACTGGAAGACTTCAGGGTAGAAACTGTGCTGCCTCAGATCCATACCATCAGATGGGAAGACACAATCAACAGGAAAAAACAAGGGAACAAAGTGCCTCAAACAAACCAACATGTTCCAACAACACAGTAAAAGAAATGTCAGAGAAGGTGTTCAGAAAGTACATAGTTAGTCCAATCTTCTAGATAAATGATAGTATAGGAGAGAAAATACAGGAAGTGAAAGATCACTTCAGTAAAGAAGAACCAAGGGGTTGGGGTTATGGCTCGGCAGCAGAGCGCTTGCCAAGCATGTGCGAGGTGCTGGGTTTGGTCCTCAGCACCACATAAAAATAAATGAATAAAATAAAGATATTGTGTCCACTACAACTAAAATATATATATATTTTTAAAAAGGGAATCAAGCAGAAATCCTCGACATGAAGGAAATAATAAACCAAATTAAAAATTCAATGGAAAGTATCACCAACAGACTAGACCACTTAGAAGATAGAACCTCAGGCAATGAAGACAAAATATATACTCTTGAAAATAAAGTCAACCACACAGGGAAGATTTGTAAGAAACCATGAACAAACTTCCAAGAAATATGGAATAGCATGACCAAATTTAAGATTTATCAGAATAGACAAAGGCATGGAGATACAGTCTTTTCCAGAAAATTTACCAAATCTGAAGAAATGAAAAATTAATTACAAGAGGCTTATAGGACCCCAAGTGTACAAAATTACAGTAGACCCACTCCAAAGCACATTATAATGAGAATGATTAACATACAGAATAAGAATAGAATTTTATAGGCTGCAAGAGAAAAAAATCAAATTACATTTTAAAAAGACCCAACAATATGCTGTCTTCAAGAGACTTACTCCTAACAAAAGACATCCACAAACTGAAGGTGAAAGATAGGGGAAAAACATCTCACTCACATGGATTGTGTAAACAAGCAGGGGTTTCCATCCTCATATCAGACAAAGTAGGCTTCAAACCAAAGCAAGTCAGAAGGGATAAAGAAGGATATTTCATACCTACTTAAGGGAACCATACATCAAGAAGACATAACAATCATAAATATGTATCTACATACAACAAATTAACCCTTCTCAATTTCAAGAATCAGATAGACCACAACACACGAATACTAGGTGACATTAACACACCTCTCTCACCACTGGGCAGGTCTTCCAAATAAAAACGAAACTATAGAACTAAATAATACAATCAATGACTTAGACTTTAACGAACATACATAGAGAATTTCATCCATCATCGAGCAAATACACTTTCTTTTCAGCAGCACGTGGATCCTTCTCTAAAATAGACCAAACGTTATGCCACAAAGAACTCTCAGCAAATACAAAAAAAAAAAAAAAAAGAAATACTACCCTGCATTCTATCAGATCATAATGGAATGAAACTAGAAATCAATGATAAAATAAAAAATAGAAGCTACTCCAACACCTGGAGACAAGTATAATAGATTAGTATAATAGCATGCTATGAATGATGAATGGATAGCAGAAGAAATCAGGGAGGAAATAAAAAAAAATACTTAGAGGTAATGAGAACACTGATGCAACACATCAAAATCTCTGGAACTCTAGGAAGGCAGAGCTAAGAGGAAAGTTTATTGCATTCAGCTCTTACTGTAAAAGAATAAAAAGCCAACAAATAAATGACCTAATATTACATCTCAAAGCCCTAGAAAAAGAAGAACAAATCAACACCCAAAGCAGTAGAAGACAGGAAATAATTAAAATCAGAGCCGACATCAATGAAATGTAAACAAAAGAAGTAATTCAAAAAATTGACAAAATAAAAAGTGGGTTCTTTGAAAAAATAAGTAAAACTGATAAACCCTCAGCTACACTAATAAACAGAAAGAAAACTCAAATGACTAAAATTCATGATGAGAAAATAAGTATCATGATGAACACTACTGAAATACAGAAGATAATTAGAAACTATTTTGAAAATTTATACTCCAAGAAAATAGAAAATTTTGAAAACATTGACAAATTTCTAGAGATATATGATCTACCCAAACTGAATTAGGAGGACATACAAAATTTAAACAGATCAGTTTCAAGCAAGGAAATAGAAGATGCCATCAAAGTCTACCAATCAAAAAAAGCCCAGGAACAGACAGATTCTCAGCCAAGTTCTACAAGACATTCAAAGAAGAATTAACACCAATACTCCTCAAAGTATTCCATGAAATAGAAAAGGAAGGAACCCTTACAAACTCATTTTGTGAGGCTAATATCACCCTGATACCAAAACCAGAACAAAGACATATCAAGGAAAGAAAACTTCAGATCAATATCCCTGATGAACATAGAAGCAAAAATTCTCAATAAAATTATGGCAATTGCATACAGAAACATATTAAAAAGATAGTGCACCACCATCAAGTGGGGTTCATCCCAGGGCTGCAAGGTTGGTTCAACATACAAAAATAAACAAAAGTAATATGTCACATCAATAGATGTAAAGACAAGAATCATATGATTATCTCAATAAATGCAGAAAAAGCATTTGTCAAAATACAGCATCCATTCATGTTCAAAACACTAGAAAAACTAGGGATACATACATTGTAAAAGCTAAGCCCAAGGCCAACATCATTCTAAACAGAGAAAAATTAAAACCATTCCCTCTAAAAACTGGAACAAGACAGGGATGCCCTCTTTTACCACTTCTATTCAACATAGTCCTTGAAACTCTAACCAGAGCAATCAGAGGAAAGAAATTAAAGGAATACAAATAGGAAAAGAATCCAAACTATCAATATTTTCTAACAATATGATTCTACATTCAGAAGGTCCAAAAAATTCTACCAGAAAACTTCTAGAACTAATAAATGAATTCAGAAAAGTAGCAGTGTATAAAATCAATACCCATAAATCAAATGCATTTCTATACATAAGAGATGAAGCCACTGCAAGAGAAATTAGGAAAACTACCCCATTCACAATAGCCTCGAAAAAATAAAATACTTGGGAATCAAACTAACAAAAAAGGTGAAAGACCTCTACAATGAAAACTACAGAATACTAAAGAAAGAAATTGAAGAAGACCTTAGAAGATGAAAAGATCTTGGATAGGCAGAATTAATCTAGTCAAAATGGTCATGTTACCAAAACTGCTAAACAGATTTAATGCAAATTCTAATAAAATCCCAATGACATTCTTCATAGAACTAGAAAAAGCAGTCATGAAATTCATTTGGAAAAATAAGAGACCCAGAATAGCCAAAGCAATCCTTAGCAAGAAAAGTGAATGAGGAGACATCACAATACCAGACCTTAAACTATACTACAGAGAAATAGTATCAAAAATGGCATGGTTTTGGCTCCAAAATAAACATATAGGCCAATGGTGCAAAATAGAAGACACAGAGACAAACCCACATAAATACACTTATTTCATACTAGACAAAGGCACCAAAAACATACATTTGAGAAAAGATAGCCTATTTAACAAATGGTGCTGGAAAAACTGGAAACTCATATATAGCAAAATGAAATTAAACCTCTTTCTCTCACCATGCACAAAAGTCAACTCAAAGTGCATCAAAGACTTAGGCACTAGAACAGAGACTCTGCACCTAATAGAAAAAAAAGTAGGCCCAAATCTCCACATTGTCAGCTTAGAACATAACTTCTTTAACAAGACTCCTAAAGCACAAAAGTAAAATTAAGAATCAATAAATGGTATGGATTTAAACTAAAAAGCTTCTTCTCAGCAAAGGAAACAATCAATTATGTGAAGAAAGAGCCTACAAAATGGTAAAAAAATCGTTACCACATGCACATCAGATAGCGTACTAATCTCCAGGATATATAAAGAACTCAAAAAACTTAACAACAACAACAAAAAAAAATCAATAAATGAGCTACTTCAAGAAGAAGAAATACAATCAATCAACAAACATATGAAAAAAATGTTCAACATCTCTAGCAATGAGAGAAATGCAAGTCAAAACTTCTCTAAGCCTTCAGCTCACTCCAGTCAGAATGGCAATTATCAAGAATACAAGCAGTAATGAGTGTGGGCGAAGATGTGGGGGAAAGGCACACTCATACACTGCTGGTGGGGCTGCAAATTGGTGTAACCACTATGGAAAGCAGTAGGGAAATGCCTCAGAAAACTTGGAATGGAACCACCATTTGAGCCAGCTATCCCATTCCTCTGTTTATACCCAAACGACTCAAACATACTACAGGGACACAGCCACATCAATGTTTATAGAAGCTCAATTCACAATAGCTAAACTATGGAACCGATCTAGATGCCCTTCAACAGATGAATGGATAAAGAAACTGTGGTACACATACACAATGGAATATCACTCAGCATTAAAAAAAGAATAAAATTATGGCATTTGCAGGTAAATGGATGGTACTAGAGAATATCATGCTAAATGAAGTAAGCCAATCCCACAAAACCAAATGTTTTCTCTGATAAGCCAATGCTGGTCCATAGTGAAGGGTGGAGGGTTTAGGGAAGAATAAAGGAACTTTGGATTGTGCAGAGGGGAGTGAGGGAAGGGGTGCGGCTGTGGGGATGAGAAAGCCGGTAGAATGAGACAGACATTATTACCCTATATACATGTATGATTACACTACTGGTGTGACTTTGTACCCCGTATGGCCAGAGGAAAGAGAAGTTGAGCTCCATTTGTGAACAATGTATCAAATGCATTCTACTGTCATGTATAACAAGTTAGAACAAATTTAAATTTTTTTTTAATTCTGTACACAGGCATGCCTCCTGAGAGGCAAAACCTGATGTTAAAGAAGATAAATTATTTATTTTGTAGTACATGATGCCACGAAATAAAGCAATTTTCCAAGTTGGGCATGGTGGCACAGGCCTGTAATCCCAACTCAGGAGGCTAAAGCAGAAGGATTGCAAGTTTGAGGCTGGCCTCAACAACTTAGCAAGACCCTGTCTCAAACAAAAAAAAAAAAAAAATAGAAAAAGCAAGGACTGGGGATATAGCTCAGTTGGTAGAGTGCTAGCCTCGCATGCCCAGAAAATGCTGGGGATGTAGCTCAGTGATAAAGTACCCCTGGATTCAATCCCTAGTATCAGAAAAAGTAAACAAACACAAACGAAGGCATTTTCCAACTGGAGTAGATACACAGGGCTGATGCTCTCCTTTGAGTTTGAGTTAGAACCTGAACCGTATTTTTGCAGGTGGTAGTCCAACAATGCTGATCACAAAAGGGACCAGAACAAGAAGCCACCAAATATCCAGGCCCATCACCTCACACTAGCAGCAGGGAGCAAGCCATATTCCAATCAGGCCCCCAGGGGAGAGCAAGAGTGAGTGCCCTGTCTCCCACCCTTCCCTAGGAGTACACCCAGTGCAGAGGCCAACTGTGTCTGGATAATGAACTTTGTTCTTCACTCATTCTTAAGCTCCCCCTCCTGGCAGTGAGCTGGGGGAGAGGGTATTGCCAATAAGAGCCTAAAGTTGCCTCCACGCTGCAGTGTGGATCCCAAGGGTAGCTTGCTGGAAACCCATCACCATTCCAAGTAAAAGTACACACAGAGGACCAACCCTTGCCCCAGTCAGTCAGCAAACACGCATCGACTGCCGCCATGTATACAACAGGCACCGTGCCAGGCAGTGGGGTAGAGGAAAACCAGGGTTGCTGGCCTCCATGAGCTCACTGTCCAACAGGAGAGGCCGCTGGTAAACAGGTGAACGCAGTCCTGTGAACCAGGCTCTTCTGGGCCCCACGGAAAGCTCTGAGAACATGGTGCTGAGGACTGAAGGAGAGGGGCAGGAGCACTGGCATTTCACCTGGGCCCTAAAAATAAGAAGTCCAGGGGCGGAGGATGTAGCTCTGTTGGCAGAGTGCTTGCCTTGCATGCACAGGGCCCTGGGTTCAGTCCCCAGCACCACAAATAAATAAATAGATAAAAAGTCCAGGGGCTGGGGTTGTGGCTCAGCGGTAGAGCGCTGGCCTAGCCTGTGCGAAGCCGGGGTTCGATCCTCAGCACCACATATAAATAAATAAATGAAATAAAGGTTCGACTACAACTAAACGTTAAATATTTTAAAAAATAATAATAATAAAGAAGTCCATCAGACAACAAGTGGGAAAGGAGAGGGAAGTCGGGCATTCCGAGAGGATGGCACACTATCCAGGACAAAGCAGTCCCCAGCCAAGCCGAAACCTGGATTTCCCCTGTGACCAAACCTGCCAAGAAGCTGACTGCTGGCTGTCCCTAGGGGACCAGCCTCGGTAGCTGCTTGGCCACACGTTTGGCAGGCCCAGCCAGATGGCGACAGAATAATGGGGAGAGGGATTTGCTTTGCAGCTAACTTGACCAAGGGACTCCTGTCCCACTAAGAACGTTCTACGCAGTGCTTAAAACCTGATGTCTTGACGCTCTCCAGGGAGAGAGCCCCAAAGAGCATTGCTAGTATAACTTCCCTGTGTGGTCTGTAAAACACAGCGAGTTGGCCAGCCTGGGAGGGCAGCACTGGAGTTCCACAACCAGGTGGCTTCTCCCCCCCATCAACCTCTTCTAAGCCCCCAAGTTAGGGGTGGCGACTTGGAGGAGCTTCTAGATAAACTAGTGTCTGCAACACATGCTTTCACCGGTTTACTACCAAAAGTCTGCTGAGATGATAGCACAGCATTAATCCACCCCAAAAGACTAAGAAGGCAGGGAGAAAATTCAGCAGACAACAAATGGCTACCAGATTTTGGAAGCTGAGAAGCAGATGGACCAGGAGTCCCTGGAAACAAAGCCAGCAAGAGAGGGACAATGTCAGGAAGAAGCAAGCCTCGCCTATCTACGACAGGTCTTTAGGAAGGTTCAGGAATGGGACACACGAGCTGCCTGAAAAGGTAGACTTACCCGCTGGGCTGGGAAAAGGACAATGGTTAAAAGACCAAAAGAAATGGTTAGACCAACGCGTCCCTTCTCCTGCCTTGCCCAGGTAGTTAATTCCTCCTGGACCACCTCAGCAGAGGGCTGGAGATTTGCTCCCTGGAGAAGCTCAGGGATGAGGCTATCATCCTCCCTCCTGAAATCTACTCTGAACCCTAGTTGCTCCCCTGATCTGCTCCGGGAGGCCAGAGACCAAGTTCATATTGCTCCGGTAAACGTTCCTCAGAGAGGAGCTGGCCAGCTCCAGGGAAAATGACTATAGATGCTGACTTTGGGGCGGGGGGATCTCTAAAAAAATAGCCTGGTCCTCAACTGATCACCACTACACAGTAAAGTCCACTGGACAAAAGGCCCCTGCTATGTACACAGAGCTTTGAATCTGCATTTTAGTGCCTCAAAACACGGATGATGTCTTCATGTCCTAAAACCAGATGACCGAGGATTACCAGACATTGGAACAATATACAGAACGTGAAAGAGATCGAAATAGACCAACAGAAAAAAAGAAACTCAAAAGAAGAGACAGTAAAGGAAAAAAGGAGAAAACATTCTAAAATCTATAAATGTTATTTAGGGACTATAGTAAGATAATTACATCCACACATTTGAGAATAGAGGATTTTAAAAAAATAAACATTAACAAAAATAACAAAGCTCACTTGGAAGTTTAAAATATAATTTTTAAAAAAATTAAACTCAATAGGAAAGCAGGAAAATAAAATCGAAGAAATTTCCCAGAGAGTAGAATAAAAAGAAAAAGAAATGTAAAAGGAAAGATTCGAACAGTTAGAAAACCCAACAATAAGGTCAGCATTTGAATAACAGACATTCCAGAAAAAGCAGATAGAAGAGAAGAAATTCCCAAAGAAACAATAGGAGAAAATTCCACAAAACAGGACTAGGGTCTCCGATCTGAGAGTATATAATGAAGAGGTGGGGAAGGGGACTGAAATTGCTGTCTATCAAGGATAAAGACACCATCCTAAAAATGTCCAGGGAGGATAAAATGAAATCATATACAAATTTCCACATTTGATCAGGAATCAACATGGCAACAATCCTCTCAATAGCAACCCTGCAAGACAGAAAACAAACAAAACCTGTAAAATTCTAAAGGAAATTGTTGTTTTGTTGGGCAGTTACTTGACCACTGAGCTACATACTCCATCCCTTTTCAGTTTTGTTTTTTTTTTTAAGAGAGAGAGAATTTTTTTAATATTTATTTTTTAGTTTCCAGTGGACACAACATCTTATATTTTTTTTTATTTTTATGTGGTGCTGAGGATGGAACCCAGCGCCCCGCGCATGCCAGGCGAGCACACCACCACTTGAGCCACATCCCCAGCCCATTTAGTTTTTAATTTTGAGACAGGTCTTGCTAAGATACCCAGGCTGCACTTGAACTTGCAATCTTCTGCCTCAGCCTCCTGAGTAGCTGGGATTACAGGTGTGCTCCACCACACCCCACTCTGTGAGGGTGTTTTCTAGATAACATGAAGACTTAAGTTGAGGCTGAGGTTGTGGCTCCGTGGTAAAGTGCTCACCTAGAATGCATGAGGCACTGGGTTTGATCCTTAAACTCCAACCTCTGCCACTTACTGGCTGTGGTGTCAGACAGATTTCTCTGAGTCTGTCTCCCCATGTGTGTATTTCTGACTCTATCTCCCCATTTTACACATTAGGTCCTGGAAGGGTCTCAGGGGGGTTAAATGAACCGTCTGGAATCAGACGGGCTCACGGTCGGTGCTGCATTAAGGGGAGTTGTTTTTATGACAAAAGAAAAAAAAAAAGTGCTTTTACTTTGGTCAACCCTCCCTGGCAGGGATGGAGTGTTTCATTGATTTGGTCAGGATTATTGTTCCAATAAAATACACTGGCGGGGAAACTCATTTTCTTGGGAAAGAGTGTGTGCCCTTTTAATATTTTATCCCTGATGTGCTTGCAAATCCGCTCCTGCCTTCTAATTAAAACTCCTTGCAGCCGCGCGGCCCCGGGCCTGGGAGGGAGGTCAGCGCGCGGCCGTGGCCCCGGGCGCTGCCGCCGCCGCCGCAGCAGCGACTCCTGCCCATCACCTGCTGCGCACAAATGGAATCGTTTTCGAATGACCTGCTGCACGCCTCGGCCACTCAGGGAACTGAATGAAGAGGCGAAGAAGAGCCAGTTCTCTTTCGGGCTGCATTTCTTGGATGACAGAGTCCAGAAAATATAAGGTGGGAAGAGCAATTGCATCCAAGGGAGGCTGTCCTGCTGTCAGAACTGCCTGCGCCCCCTAGGGATCTCTCAGACGCCACTTTAAACAGTGCGGGGAGGGGGGTCTGGGGTTGTGGCTCGCCGTGCAAGGTCCTGGGTTCGATCCCCTGCACCACATAAAAAATAAATAAATGAATAAAATAAAGGTATTGTATCCAACTACAACTAAAAAATAAATATTAAAAAAAAACCGGTGGTCTTCATCTGGTAGTCAGGGTGGGCTTCAGGGAGGTCTACAAGCTCCTTAAAATTGCCTTCAAGCTTCAATGTGAATATACAGTACTCAGGAGAGTGTGTGTGCATACACTTGGGAAAAGAGTATGTGCACTTTTAATATTTTAGTTTCATTAGATATTCAGAAGAGCCTTCACCCCTCACAATGTGGAGTTTCCTTCAAGGACTGGTATCTTCTCCCCTGGGTTACCCTGTGTTACCCCAAGTGTGTAAGTGTCACACTGAGAAGTCAGCGCTTGGACTGGCAACGAGTCCTGCATAATCCAGAGTCCCCTAGAAGCACAAGGTAGAAGGTGTCAGCCTTGGTTTCTCTCTCTCTCTCTCTCTCTCTCTCTCTCTCTCTCTGTGTGTGTGTGTGTGCGCGTGTGTATGTGTGTGTGTGTGTGTGCATGCGCATGCATGCACACTGGCTGCTCGGATCATTACAGAGTGTTTGTAATGTGTGTGATGTGCATGTTTAGGTCTTTAAGCATCTGCTTCCTCTGTCTGGAGTCCCTTCTTACCCATTTTTCCCTAGAGAAAAATCTACCCACCCTTTACCATTCAACCCAACCTTCTCTTGTACTGGGAACCTTTCCTGACCTGGCCCAAACCCCATCAATTTCCCCCATGACTGATTCAGCTCCTTCTTCTTTTCTTCACAGTCCCCACAGCACCATGCACAACCTTTTATTGCAGCATTGAACATATTGGGTCTTTTCTGTCCTTTTCATTGAAAAATAAAATCTATGAGGAAAGATGTTTTTATCCTTTTTCTCTCTGAAAACAATGAGAAATCATATGCCTCCCTCACTTGAACTATTTGGAAGCACTCACAATTCTCCAAATGCAATAAGCTCTCCAGGACTCCTTGTTCTTCTCTGTACTGTTGCCCCGGGCTTAATACATGCCTGGGACATAGAATGTGCTCAATTAAAGAGGCTTGGGGTTTGCTTATTAAAAGGATAGGTTGTTTCCTGACTGCTCCAACCCCCACCTAATCAAGTATCCTTGTCATGCTTCTCAAAAATGTTCGGAACAAGACACGACTTTTCAAAAGACAGTATGTTAACTCCTGAAGTAATCTCTGTTGTTCGTGGAAGGAGACAGAAAGAGATGGAAGGATTACAGAGGCGAACCTCTCCAGCCCTCTTGTGGCAGATGAGAAAGCAAGAATGAAAACAGAATTAGGCTCTACAGGGAAATGTCCTCAAAAAAAAAAAAACAGCAAACTGAATCAGACAAGATAGATTCTGCATGTTTCTGTTTCTTGATGCCGTTGGACAAAGCAGCAGGTTTCCATCCTTGCTGCGCTCACTGTACTGGCTCTTTATTTATTGCCTTCTTCATGGTCATATTTCTCTCTGCTCAAAAAAGAGATTTGCCGGAGGCTGGCTTCTTTCCCATTAAGGTCACCAGAAAGCTGCTGAATGCTGAGAAATAGTAGCTTCAGCACAATGTCAGGGAAGATTTGGTAAAAATGAACTCTGAATTGTGCCCTTTGGTAAGGAGCAGAACTGGCCAAGATCACATCCGTGGAGGCCAGGGCCAGACTGCACCAGCCAGGGCCCACCGTGCCATCCTGAGAGACCACGTTCTCTGATCAAGCAATAGTCGGTCTCCCCAGAGCACCAGCAAGGCAGAGAGGCCTGGGAGAGTGTGAGTCCACCTCAGGGACATCCCTCTGACTGGCTCCTCAGCTACATCAGGACCCCCAGTCTTTCTGTTCACTCTCCAGAAATTACTCGAAAAACCCAAGCAATGATTCTTTAACTGATGGAGGAGCAGCAACAACAATTTACATCGTGGAGTCTAGTCTAAAATAGACTCTGCTCCTGCCTGAGCCATGTCTCTAAACCATTCTTTCTCTTTGCCTTTAAAGCCAAACCTTCTGCCTAGAGTCTGCCATCTTCAAAGGGATTCTAAGGTCCTTCTCCCTGGAAGAATCCTCTGTTCATCACAGAGGGCTTCAGCCACAGGTAGACCTCCTCTCTGGACAGGTCGTGCCTCAGGGAGGCACCCAGATAAGGAACTTATATTTAAAGGCTCAGGAGAAATCTTTCCAAATTTCCACTAAGGTGCTCAAAAGTCAAGCCAGCAACTGAAATCAACTGTGTTCTTCTCAAACACAACACATTTCTGGTTCCACATGTTACATCCAAATGCACAGATTCATGCTTCGATAAATTCAAGCCAATTCACTCCCTCCCATCTTGGAAAAGATTCTGACACACAACTCAGGAACACAACTCAGTCTGACTACTACACAGCTCATTGAAAACTTGGGAAAACAGGTCATTGACCAGGTCATCGACTTAGTCTTCTTCCCGTAGGACTGAATGAGAAGAGCTTCGTGAGCCTGAACCACTCACTCTCTGGACCCAATTTTCTTCCTCCACACCACAAAGTGTCACTCAATGATCCCCAAGGACACCTCTAACCTACTTCCATAGTAAGTGTGGCCTCTCTGGCTAGGAGAAAAAAAATATTTTCCAAAAACTTACTTCCTTCTAGGTTTTAATCAAATAATGACTTTATTGGTTTCATAACAAATAAATATTGATAAGTAAAAGAAATTTAAACAAGTAGCCAGGCATGGTGGTACATGCCTGTAATCCCAGTGGCTAAGGAGGCTGAAGCAGGAGGATCACAAACTCAAAGCCAGCCTCAGCAACTTATCAAGGCCCTAAACAACCAGACCATACCTCAAAATTAAAAAAGGGCTGGGGATGTAGCTTAGTGGCAAAGCACCCCTGTGTTCAATCCCTGGTACCAAAAAAGAAAGAAAGAAAAGAAATTTAAACAAAATAGAAGAGTACGCAAAGCAAACTGTCTTTTAAAAACATCCTAGATACCATGGTACTAGAAGTCACCAGCACTAGTATTTGCTTTTGTTTTATGATGCAGGGTCTTCCTAAGTTGCTAAGGCTGGCCCTGGAACTTTTGATCCTCCTGCCTTGGCCTTCTGAGTCGCTGGGATGACAGGCATGTGCCAACACCCAGTGCTAATATTCGTTAATCATTATTCTAGACATCTTCTTGTGAATGTGTTCATATAGCATCCATTAGATAGATAGATGGAAGAAATTTCAGAAAAAATTGGATTATGTTTTATTTTTGGTAAACACAGCAAATTTCATATTATGCTTGAATTTAATGTGAAAAAGAAAATTGAAATGAAACTGGAAAATGCTCTATTACAAGAAATATGCAGTGACAGTTGTTGTGGCAGAATAGTCACAAATTCTTTGTCCTTCCTTCAACTGAGAAGAGAGGTCTATTTCTCTGGCTGGTCTTGGGGCTGCTTTGAGTAATAGAGTATTGTGGAAATGATCCTGTTCAAGCTGTGGCCTGGCTTTTAAGAGAACTGGCAGCTCCTACTGCCTTCTTTTTGGAACGCAGCCACCACATTGTGAGGAAGCCCAGGCCATGCACATAGGTCAACAAGGGTGAGAACTGGGGTCCCGGCCAACAGCCACAGTGGAGCTCCCAGCCAACAGCCAGCCACAACTCTGCCAGCCATGTGAGTAAGCCATCTTGGGAGTGGCCTCTCTGCCCCGTCTAACAATGCCAGTTGACACCAGGCAGTTGAGAGACAAACTGTCCCTTTTCTGTGCCCTGCCCTAATTTCCAAATTGTGATCAAAAGACTACGCTTGAGGATAGTTTGTTATGCAAGAATGGATCACTGAAACAAAATCTCCCTTTACTGCTAGGGAAAAAAAAGATTAAAAAGTTTAAGAGCTAGAGTTTCTCAATTCTGTATTTCACTCTTTAAAATTAGAACGACCTCAGCTGTAAAAGTAGATAATAAATAAAAATTAGCATGCTCTTACTTTCCTATTATGCCTCTCCTTGACCTCTAAATTTCCTACATGTTATTATATTACATTGACAAGCTTACAAGTTTTTTTTTAATCTTTATATTCTGAAACAAACATTCTTTATATTCTGAAACAAAATGCAGTGTTATTTAGTCTTGGTTCCACATTTAAACGGGTGAAATGAGCTGGGGGCAGTGGTGCACACCTGTAATCCCAGCCTCTCCAGAGACTGAGGCAGGAGGATCATGAGTTCAAAGCCAGCCTCAGCAACAAGGAGGTGCTAAGCAATTCAGTGAGACCCTGTCTCTAAATAAAATACAAAAAAGGGCTGGGGATGAGGCTCAGTGGTTGAGTGCTCCTGAGTTTAATCCTGGTATCCAAAAAATAAAATTTAATTTTAATTTTAGTAAATAAATAAACAGTGAAATATGGATTTTTTTTACATCTTCTCAGTTCCTAATTTCTATTGTTTAGTTTCATCACTTGGCTAATGGCTTTTCACCTACGTTCCTCCAACTCCACAGAGTTTATGGGTGTTATATCCCCCCATTATTTGATGTTCTGGAATATCTATTGGTGGCCTTTATTCTTGGTTAGTAACAGGTGATTATAATATTCAGAAGTCACAATTTTCCTCAGAAATTTTCTTCAGTAATTACTGCTTTGTTGTCTTTAGTATTGTTACGTCATTTAAAGAAGAAGACCAGCCTGATTTGATTTTTCTTTTCTTCTTTTTTTTTTCAATTGATTTGCTTTTTCTACCTTTTATTTGTAAAAGGTATTTGTTTTTCCTTTCTCCTTGGAATTCAATGTTGTAGTCAAGATAGATTGGAGTCAAGTGTCACATGTTAGTTTCCCTGGGACAAAGTGGTCTATAGTTTTATTTATTCCTTCATTTCAGAGAAGTTTTTTCAATTATAACTTTAATACAGTTTTCAATTTCTGTTTCAAATTCCTTGGGTTTTCTTCTTCAGAGACACTAACAGTTCTTATGTGGGCTCACTTTACTTTGGTCTCCATATTGAATATGGTTTCGCTAACTGCTTTTCTTTTTCCTTTTTTATTTTTTCACCTTTGCTGTTATCTCAAGTTCCCCCTTCTGTCAGCTTCTCCCAGTTGGTACAGGGAGATAAATTAAATTATATTGACTCACATCAGGAGAAAGTCATTTCCTCTTCCCTTTTCTTCATTCTGTTTAAATCAAGAAGAAAATCTCAATTCAGTGCTAGAGTATCTTCAACATTTTTCCAAACTTATTTAATTCTCCTTTTTAATAAAGAGAGAATAGATTTTAAGGTTTAGACCTTTTGCTAGACAACATCATATACCTAGAATTAAATAATATTGATTTACTTTCACTTTGTTTTTATTCTATTTTTGACAAATTATTTTTAGTTTTAACAAAGTTTTCTCCTTCCTCCCCCCAGGTCCTGGGAATTGAAACCAGGGGTGTTCCACCATTGAACCTCACCCCTAGTTTGTTTGTTTGTTTTGTTTTATTTTGTTTTGAGACAGGGTCTGGCTAAGTTGCTGAGGCTGGCCTTGAACTTGTGATCCTCCAACCTCAGCCCCCCAAGTTTCTGGGTTGACAGGCATGCACCACCATGCCTGATGCAAAGTTTCCTTCTGAATTAGGTTGCTTAGGCTAAAGAGTGAGCTGATTTTGTGATAGTAAAAGCAAATGTGACTCCATTTCGTTTTGTGACTCCATTCTATAAAACAACCAGGCCAAGTACAAGGGTCACAACTGGGGCAAGATGTTCTTTTCATTTTGCTATAGAAACTTTTAAGATCACGGAACTACCTAATGGGGCATTGTTTCTGTAACTAGGGTAACGGGGCTCTGTGTCTATAACTGGGGTGACTGGGCTAACTGTGATTAGTTAAGCTTTCCACCGCTTGACTGCACTGTCCCACTTCTGTAACCTGGCTTGCTTGCATTGGCTAGACGCCCCCCTCAACATCCCTTTTGCAGTTTTTAGGCTTATAAGGAGCGCCCTTGCAATTGTTCGGGCTGATCAGGGGAACAGCTTTATGTTCTGGTCAGTCGCCACTGGTGTGCTTCAATAAAGGCTTGATTCGATTATACGTGAGTGGTCTGGAAGTCAGTTTATGAAACCCTGGGACGAAGCTTTAACTATAACAATTTAAAGAAAATATTAAGTATATGCCAGGCACAATGGTGTACACTTATAAACCCAGAAATTCAGGAGGCTGAGTCAGGAGGCCTCTGCAACTTAGCAAGGCTAAGGCAACTTAACAAGACCCTGTCTCAAAATGAAATCAAAAGGACTGAGGTCCACCATGCGGCCTGCGCAATGGTTTCATTAATGAGGTTCTAGGCATAAAGTTAGTTAGAAGAGATCGAAATAAAACACACAGACTCAGTTATCTTATTTCTATTGCTAGGTCCGAGACGGCTCACCTCTCTGGTTCCCACCTCTAACCGCCCAGCAGGGCAGCAAGGATTACTCAGGGCTAGCAGGAGAGAGAGAGAGTGAACATGCCTGGGGGTAGCCTTTTATTGGGGAACAAGAAATTCAGGGGAGAATTCCATCCAATGAAGGTTGAGGGGGGACTGCACTCCAAGGTCAGGGTCAGTGATTGGGTCCCCAGGATCAGTGGTCAGGCACACCCCCACACGGATGGGCTCTCTCATCAGGAAAGGGCCTCAGACCCTTAACGGGAGCCACCCAATCACGTGTCAGAATGGCTTCCCACACTGAGGATATGGCTCAGTGGAAAGGCACCCCTGGGTTCAATCTCTAGTATCAAAAGAATGATGGAAAGAAGGAAGGAAGGGAGGGAGGGAGGGAGGAAGGAAGGAAGGACTGGCTGTGAGAGGTTGGATCCTGGAGTCCTTCATTTCTGCCCCTGGCGGGAAGGGTCACGTGGCTGAACTTGTTGGCAGGACCCCTCCTCTGAGTTCTCCCAGCTCACTCCCTCTGACCACTTTTGTCCAGCCTGAAAGGGGAACTGGACCGACATGAGAATTACCAAATGAAGAAACTGGGTCAATGGCAGTGAGAGCCAAAGTCAAGTCTTTGATTCGGGGTGGCTCTAGTAGGGGGAGGTGTCCAGTTCCTCGGTGTGACCCATTTACATATCTGCCGTATACAGCCACCACCTGGCGACCACTGCCCTCTGAGTCAGTGGATGCAACTCCTGTCTCCCCCCCACCCCCGCCGTCCTCCACACCCCACATGCACTGTGCAGATATGCCACAGTGTAGCTGCACCTGTCCGTCACAGTGTGACTGTGGAACTTGTGTCTGCTTGCTGCAAAGCCACCAATTAGGACTGGTCATGGGAAACCTGGTTGGGCCATGCCCTGGACCCAGGTCCCTCACTGTTTCTCTGTTTCTTTCTCCCCACCTGCTGGTTGAGCTGCAGGTCCCTCATGGCTCCCCTCTTCCTTTTGACCCTATGAGGTGTGCCCTCTGCTCCCCAGGATCTGTGAACACCACACTGCTTCTGCTTCTTCATGTGTTTGGTGGATTGCCACCTCTGGGTCTCGACCAACAGACACACCCGAACCTCACTTCTTTCCTGGTCAGGGCTCTCCCCAAGTAGGGCAATAGCCACAAGAGCAGTGCCAGTATAAACAAGTCTCTGTGAGAGGGACAGCTGGTCACAGGTGGCTCCAGTCGGCATTAGGCTGGCCACTGGAATAAAGACACATCCTGTGAAAGGCACATTGTAAATATCCATGACCAAGTCCCCTAGAGCCCTATCAGGACAGGGCTAGGGTTTGTAGCCACTCTCCTGAGAAAAGCCACAAGACCAAATTAGAAAAAAAAATAAAATAAAGAGCCAGGTGCAGTGGCACACACCTGTATTCCCAGCAACTCAGGAGGCTGAGGCAGGAGGATTACAAATTCAGAGCCAGCCTCAGCAACTTAGAGAGGTGACAAGCCACTCAGTGAGACCCATTCTGTGAATAAAATTCAAAAAGGGGCAGGGATGTGGCTCAGAGGTTAAGTACCCTGAGTTCAATTCCCAGTATCAAAAAAAGAAAGAAAACATTAGCTCTTAAAGTTCTGTGAGCACTTGTTCTCTCTCACATACTCACAATCACACCTCACACACTTCACACAACATGCTCGTGTTCTTACACATATACACAAATGTACGCACATATACGCCCTGATCCACATACACATGGATACACACATGGAATTCACACCCACATTCACATACAAGTGAGCACACATCTTCATACATTGCTACACACATTCTCCCAGATGTGCATGCACTCACACATGCGCACGTAGCCCCCCCCACGCATGCACACGTCCACACACATGCACACGCCCACACACATGCACACCCTCTCCATCTCATAGGCACATTTCTGTTCAACTCTTCTCCCCCATTGAAAGAAAAAAAAATTACTCCTGCATTTAGGCATCAGGAAATGGCATCTCCACAGGCACAGAAGAACTCTGAAAGGTTATCTTATTTGCTCTCAAAGTGGCCTGGAAATTTGCCAACTAAATTAAAATGCAAGGGCAGCCAACTCCAGGGGTCAAACAAAACGAGTCAGGGTGAGAACAGGAGAGGTACTGGTGGCATTCATCTTTCCTCCCAAATGACTACATTTACAGTTTCCTAAAAAATATTGGAATCGTTACGAAACTGAAACCCAAATTCTCTGTTTGAGTTTTAGAAATCTCAAATATGATCTTTATCTCAGGTGGTAAAAGCTGAGTTCATTAAAAAATACGTGTGAACCTAATTAGGTGACTGAGCTAAGTACACATTCTGAGTTGGAGGACCGGGTGAGCGAGCAGGCAGGTGGAGCTGGGAGCTTAATCTCCCTTCGATCTGCTGCTGCGGCTGGTGATTTATTTTAGAAAGCTGCATCTTTAATTAAGTATGAAGAGCATCTGATTTATCACGTGTACCTAACATGCTATCACCAAAGTACCACTGTGCTCCAAGAGCCCTAAAGTTCCTGCAAACTAAATCAGCAATAAGCTTGTGTCACTGGGCAAACACAATAGACATCGCCTCCTGACTTTGTAATGTCTTCCGCTCCATGTAGCTGCTGTTTATAGCAGCGCCTGTTCAACAGTGCACCCTGGGAATCTCAGGAAGGATGCTGCTAAAGCTGGTATCGGTGCATCAGTCCCGGCTGAGCTCAGCCCACGTTGCTGTTGCAGAACGGGTGGGCTGATAACCTGGTGGGTGTCTGTTGACATCAGCAGATAGGCCTGGGGGGAGGAGTTGAGGGGGTCTGAGCTAGTACTGAGCAGAAAAGAGGATGGGAAAGGGCAATTTTTGTCCCCACCACAATACTTCACGTCGGCTGGTTCCTGCCAACTGCAGAGAGGGGTTAGGATGGAAAGCTAATAAGCAACTCTAACCAAAGTCCAGCTGGGATTGGGGGCACAACTATGATGGAGGCAACCAACCAAAACCAAGAGAAGGGCAGTTGTTGTCCCTATCTTGGTGCCAAAACATAGCAGCCAGATCCACCCGGGTCAATAAAGCCACAGAGAGCAGCTGTGACAATGGTAGTCCCAGCACAGTGGCAAGAACGAGGTTCACCCGTGTGAGCAGTGGAGGCTTCTGTGTCACGGCCCTCCACAAAGACAAACAGCCAAGGAACTTGAGGAGACTCATCCTGAGTACCCTGAGTCTCCAAAGGTGCACAGAAATACCTGGGGAAGACTGAATCGTTGATAGGTTGAAATTCCACCTTCCAGAGAGGTTCAACGTCAGCGTCAATGTGACCTCTTTTGTTCTATCAGGCTAGTGAACTCTGAGACATCCAACACACCCTCCACAATCAGACGGTTAATTATCTTTATTCTCCCAAATCCCTGCAGGCCCAGACTGGCAGGCTGCCTCTGGGGAACTGAACTAGTCTACATAGTCCCAGCTTCCTTCCAGGCAGATGTCACGTGACCAACCCTTGGCAAATGGAATGTTCGCAGAAAAAAAACACACCACTTCTGGGCCTGGCTTACAATAATCTCCCACTTTTTACAACCTGTCTTTTGCACTCCACAACTGAATGGAGAGGACTCCATAGACCTAGAGGAAGGGAGAGCCACAAGATGGAAGCCACCTAGCCCCTCAACTTTCCACATGGAGAACACCAGCAGAAAACTCTCATTTTACTTAGCCACTGAGATTTTGGGGATTGTTTATTATAAAAGCCGATGTCACTTACCTGTTATACCAGAAAGTGGTTATTATACCCAATCTGCAAATGCAAAAATTGAAACTCAGAGGGTTTCATTCAGTGGTTTTTCGACCATGAGTGATTTTTGTCCACCAAAGGACATTTGGTAACATTTGGAGGCATTTTGAGTTGTCACAGCTGGGTAGGGAGAGGGGCTGCTACAGATACCCAGTGTGTAGAGGTCAGAGGTGCAGCTGACATCCTGCATGCACAGGACATTCCCCCGGAACAAAGAATCGTCCAGCCAATGCTGACCGTGCTGAGATGGAGAAGACATAAGGGGTTAAGAGATTTGTCTGACAAGATCCAGCAAATGGCTCATAACCACAGTCCTGTCTTTGTATCAGTTTCTGCCTTTACCTGGATCTTGTGGGTGAGGTGCCACATTATGGTGCCCCTATTCCCATGTTATTTCCTCGCACAACTCTGAGGGAAATTCCCTCTAGGGTCAAAAGAAACTAGTTAAGGAATAATAAGTGCACATATATACATATTTTAATAAGCTTTATGGAACACTAATGCTGCTATTTCCTCTCAATGATATAATTAGAAAATAAAAAGTGTTTCCTACCTTCCGTCTTCCCCAGGAAGTCATGATCAGTGATTTCCTTCATACTCTTCCATATTTGTTTCTATGAACATGCTAACAGTTATGTCTTTAATTAAGATATGCCTATTGTATTAGTCAGTATTCTATTATATAACAAAACATCTGAGATAATTAACTTATAAGAAAAAAATTCATTTTGGCTCACAGATTGGGAGGTTCCAGTTCAAGACGGGAAAAACACATTGTTTTAGGCCTCTGGTGGGAGTGCTGGATGGCAGTTGGCAGGAAGCACACCAGGAAGCAAACTGTACAGGAAGCAAAAAGAGAAAAGAAAGAGGAAGACACGAGGGTCCCATAATCCCCTTCAAGAGAACACCCCAATGACCTAGGGACCACCCACAAGACCCCACCTCTCAACAGCCCACAGCTTCATGTGAGCTGGTTCCTGCCAACTGCAGAGAGGGGTTAGGATGGAAAGCTAAGGAACAATTCTAACCAAAGTCCAGCTGGGATTTGGGGCCTCCTAATAGCACCACCCCAAGGACCAAGCCTGACATAGACCTTCGGAGACAGTCAACATGCAAACTTTTACACACACATGTTCATGAGTGTGTGTGTGTGTGTGTGTGTGTGTGAGAGAGAGAGAGAGAGAGAGAGAGAGAGACTGATAAATAAAATTCGTATTCTCCTTTTCTTGAAAACCACTTAGAATCCATTTCCCAGCCTGTCTTGCAATTGGATGTGGTCATGTGATCACTTCTAGCCAGAACATGAGTAAAAGGGATGGGCTTTTCTTGCAGGCCTGACCATGAGATCCTCCCAGACATGCTGCTTCAAGTTCTTTTCTCCTTCTAGCTGGTTGGGGTAGAGGTGGCCGCATGTTGAAGATGACAGAGTTTCTTTCAGCTGAGCTCTGCATGACAATTTGGAGGAGAATTACCCCAAGAACCAGTGCACCTGTGCTGGACTGTTGTTATATGAACCAGAAATACACTCCTACTATGTGCATTTGGGGGCCTGCTTGTTATAGAAGCTAGCAGTATTACTCTGCAACTTCCTTCTTTCACTTAAAAAATATACCTGGAATATTTGCTCAGTAGTATATACACTGTATGTCTTATAAAGAAACCCTACAATTGAACTTTTCTGATTTCCCAGCCCCACAATTTAACTTTTCCAAAATTTGGAGATTCTTATTTGAGAGGTAAAGTTGCCCAAAAGTTTCCATTAAGTGATTGGGGCATCTCAAAATTATATATATGACAAATATTAATTTTTAGGGATTTTTAGGGATTCAAAAAATTACACAAACTCTTTGTTGCTGTTAAAAATGAAAATAGTACCATTGGATTCTAAAGGAAAACTCTCCAGTATAGAAAAAAAAAAAAAACACATTCAAACAGGATAGCTCTTCACTTGAAGTTCTGGTTAAATTGTTTTGCCAAGGAAGGAGTAGGATACCCACAATTAGAAGTGTAGGAACAGGGCTGGGGATACAGCTCAGTTGGTAGAGTGCTTGCCTTGCATGCACAAGACCTTGGGTTCAATCCCCAGCACTGCAAAAAAAAAAAAAAAAAAAAGGAATAAGTTGGTATCTACAGGCCAATCATACCCAGGCTTAATCTAGTGAACTATTCAGAATATATTCAACAACTGAAGCCAGGTGTGATGGCACATGCCTGTAATCCCAGCCGCTGGGGGAGGCTGAGGCAGGAGGATTGCAAATTCAAAGACAGCCTCGTGCTTCAGCTTTAGTCTTAGGCAACTTAGAAAGATCTTGTCTCAAAATTAAAAAATGAAAAGGGTTAGGGATGTTTGATTTAAAGAGAAATAGAATGATGAACCTAGATTCAAGGTCAAAAATATCATCTTTCTCCTTACAGTCTTTGGAGATATTATACTTAAGAAAGTCTTTTTCTGCTGGATGAGCTCCACAGAGCATTAATATGAAAAAAATAAGCAAAGCACACTGAGGTAAAACTCAACATTAAAATTAATTTTCCTCATAAAATGTGTTTGCCGGTTTTTTTTCCTCCAAAGCAACGAGGGGCCCTGTGACCCTCATACAAATCTGTTTTGCCTCTTTGTCTGGTTTCTGAGGTCCCTGGGCTCCCTAAATTATTCTCTCTGAAATATGCTCTCTTTGGCAGAGGAGAATTTTTTTTTCCTCATAGGAAGAATTGGTTGTTTAAAAATACCTTTTTCAGAGCACAGAATAAAATATTCATCAAATACTGTCTCCCAATCTCCCCACATCTATTTAGGAAAACTTACCATCAAGAGTCTTAGAGTGACAACAGAAGTTCCCAGGTGAGAGCCCAAGGAACTGATTTCCATATGACTTTCATATTCCCTGTCCAGCTTTTAAACATTCCACAGATCACTGTGTTTGTACAGAAAATGACTTCTCAAGTTTTCTTCCTTCTCAATGACGAGCTATGCCACACACACACACACACACACACACACACACACACACACTATTTGAGAACAGGTGGAGAGGGCAGTTTAGAAGATCACTTATGATATCTGATCAAGTAAGATTCAGATTTCTACCTAGTGTTGTTTCTGGAAAATGAAGGAGATAACAGGTTCTTTAAAAGAAGAAGACATGATTTGTAAAGCTGACTGAGTCAACATCAACCAAGTGAGTTCCAGCCAGCGACTCGCTATTGATAGACATATTTTATACCCTGGAATCATGTGGTTTCTCTGCTAGTGAGGAATGAAAGCCATTTGGTTTTCTGTCCAAGTAATAACAAGTCTTGTTCAAAGAAATGAGTTTTATTTACGGCTTTGAAGTTCTTTTATTTTTATTTTTATTTATTTATTTTTGGTGGTGGGGTTGCTGAGGATTGAACCCAGGGACTTATGCAAGCTAGGCAAGCACTCTACCAACTGAGTTATACTCCCAGACTCTAAATCTTTGAGATTGTTGGGTTTTTTCCCCTCTCTTGGTAGGAAAATATATAATCAGCATTGAAAGTCTTGTTTCTTTACTAGAAAAAGGAGAAAACTCATTCTCTCAGCGTCCTCTGTGGAACTGGTACACCAAAGTCTGACTTGCTGTTTAAATGTTTTTATTTCATTTATTTAGCAAATATTTCTATGGAGTGTCTACATTGTGCTAACTGTCTACAATTGCAAGAAATTGACATGAATGAACTCTATTAATCTTTGGGTAGAAGATTCTCCTACTAATTCCTTCTTTTCTTACAACTTTAAGGTAACGATGGTTTATTGCTTCGGATAGGAGTAGTATTTCAATTTAAGTCTTTTTGTCCTTAAGGACCATCCCAAGCAGAGAGAAATGAAGGAAAATAACGTTAACCTTTAAAATATGATTTTTGAATCAGTATCAGTAGAGTTATAACAGTCAGAAACCTGTTCAAAAAAAGTAAATATTTAACTTTGATGGAGCATGTAGTTAGAGGAATTTATATAAAAACAGGCTAGTTTTCAATCATATAAGCGAACTACCTTGTATTTATTGTCTCAAAAAATTAGAAACTCGGGCTGGGGATGTAGTTCAAAGGCAGAGCACTTGCCTAGCATGTGTGAGACCTTGAATTCAATCCCCAGTACTACCAAAAAAAAAAAAAAATAGAAACTCTTAGACTGGGGCTGTAGCTATGGCACTGGGTTCGATCCTCAGCACCACGTAAAAATAAATAAAGATAATGTGTGTTTATCTACAGCTAAAAAATATAAATTAAAAAATTTAGAAACTCTTGTCACAAATATACCATAAAATACAATGCTAGAGATTATGTGCTGGTGTAGAGTGTAGTTAATACAGTTTCACAATGCTTATTTAAACATTTAGAGAAAATATAACAGCGTAAAATAAGACTGTCTCACATGATAGAAGACCAGGGTTCTAATCTGATCATTCAGTTCTTATATGTATCTGAGGTTGTGTCCTTTGAATACACAACACCTCCTCTCATGAAAGTTGGGGCTTGGTCAAATGAATCCCTGAAGTCCCTTCAGTGTGTTCCAGCATCTTTTTTTTTTTGGGGGGGGGGGGAGAGGAGAGGGGGCGTGGGTGTCAGGGATTGAACTCAGGGGCACTCAACCACTGAGCCACATCCCCAGCCCTACGTTTTGTATTTTATTTAAGGACAGGATCTCACTGAGTTGCTTAGCACCTCGCCGTTACTGAGGCTGGCTTTGAACTTTCAATCCTCCTGCCTCAGCCTCCCAAGCTGCTGGATTACAGGTATGTGCCACCGCAGCTCCAGCATCTTATCATTTATCTGGTGCATCCATGTACCCTCACCTAGCACAGCGTTCCCCAGATTTATGGACCACCAGACTTACACAAAGATATGGCTTTCCAAGCGGCAATCTGTTTTAGAAAATCTGGGCCCTTTTGGAGATGCACCATGGAGAAGACTCCAAAAAGCCCGCAGTGGGTGAAACTGGGTAGTTGTTTAGCTTCCCATAGTTGCTGGGAACACTGTGGGTACCACCACTTCACCTGACATAAACTCGGAACAACAACAACAAAAATTTTTTAAGTGAGGGCTGGGGTTGTACCTCAGTGGTAGAGTGTCGCGAGCCAGCCATGGGCTTTGTGTGTGAGCTGTGAGCGTTTGAGCACAGGAGGGGACTGGACTGACGTTGCTGCTCTGACTGGGCTGTGCCACCTATGTGTCCTTTTCCCTCCCTCTGCCTTTGATCCCACACAGCACCTGAGATGGGTGTGGCTTTCCAAGATGTCAGTCAAATCTGCTGACCCTGCAAAACAGCACCATCACCAAGCAACCCCCTGAAGCCCAAGCCCTTGCCTTATTTGGGTTGAACTTTCTCGAATGTCTTTCCTGCCAATAAATAGGATGGTCTCGGGCATGCTCTCTCTCTCTCTCTCTTTTGCCTGCCTCTCTTGCCTCCCCATGGGAGCTGGGGCAAAGGAGCCATCAATGAACCCCAAGAAAAAGGTACTTTCTGTGTGTGATTATTTAGTGCCAGCCCAATTCACCTGGAGTGACCCTGACTGACTTAAGTTTGTCACGGCAGTAGACAGATTGCCTAGCATACAGAAGGGCCGGGGCTGGGAGTGCAGCTAATCCTAAACCTGCATCTACGAATATAAAATATCTTCTTTCAACCATACTTGATTAAAACAAATTTGAGTCTGGCCTCAAATTTGTCAAAACTAACCTTGAACTTGGGATCCTCCTACCTCCGTCTCCCAAGTCACTAGGATTACAAACCTGAGTGACCTCACCGGCCCCAGAGTTTAGAGGCTGCCTGTTTGTATGGCACCTGACCCTGGGGAATTTGGGGTAGGGGATAGCATCCAGAGAGGGAGAGTCCCATGAGAGCCCCAGTAAAGGAGGTGGTTTGGGATCTGGGATCTACAGCAGCTGGTTTGCATATGAAAGGTCTGTCCTCAGAATGTGAAGTCTTGCCTGTGGGAGCTAGCCAGCCCTAGGAGGGACAGTCTCTCTGGGGTCAACAAGGCTTTAAATCTCAAAATTTATCAGAATAAAAAGATATGTTTAATATGATCCGTAATTTCAGAACTCAGAGCCTTCCTCCCAATCCAAACCCATTCTCCAGTATTTGATATAGATCCTCGGAAATGTAAATATATATCCCTGGAAATGTGAATATGCTTACAGAATATTCAGTGAGTTTTATGTATGTATGTGATTTTGATTCGCATAGTAGTATTTATGTGAATCTAAATCACATACATAAATTAAAAGAAGGAACGTGCTCGTTCTTCTTTTCAATACTGTTTGAAGAGCCCCCTCCGTTGTGCTGCAGTCTAACCCACTCGGGTGGCATGTAGCATCTCGCTGCAGTGTAATACTTCTTAGGATGCATTTGATTTATCCGTTCCTTAAAGGCAGACTCTTGGTTGCTTCCAACTCCTCATCAGGAACAGTGCTTTAATATTCTTTTCCACAAGAATTTCTCTGGATTGGAACTACTGTGGCAGAGGGCAGAGGCACCCTTAATGGCACCACATCTGCCACCCTTTGGTCTTCAAAAGGGCCCTGCCAATTTATACCCAAGCCAGCCATGCCTGAGGATCTTCTTTTCTCCAAGTGCACTGGCATGACTGAGTTTCGTGTTATTATACAGCATGCATGTGGCTCTGACTCTAAATCATTGTACCCGACATAAGCAGTGCAAGATCAGCTGCCCTGCTTTGAGTTCTCCTCTTTGATTATCTCAAATTACCCTCAGTGCCAAGAGTCTAAATTGGGAAAGCAGCAAACTCAACTTGATGTGGCTTCAAGCTCAACTTCACTGGCTCTAAGAGGCACAACGTGGTCTCAGGGCTCTGATTCCTTGATCCATAAACTCCAACTGTGGCTTGAGAATCCCGAGAATGGGAATATGGGTTTCACCTATAGAGAGAGCATTTATTAATAAAGGAATCTTATTCTAAAGATAATATAGTATTTCCTTGATTAAGCAGGAGAAATGACTCAGCAAAAAGAATAAGAATGCACTATAAACGACTGGTTCATGGAAGAGCCTGACTTTAGGAATCATATCTACTCAGGAAACCAAGAAGGAACTGAAGTAGTTTGAAAACAGGACTCATTCTTACACTAGGACATGAACAGTAGAAAAAAAAAATCAATAAATAAAGATTAATCAGTCTGCAGGAAGGGACATATCTCCTTTGAAGGAAAAGTTGAGAGAGGATATGGACTGGTTTAGAAAGAGGGTGATGGGAAGGGGAGAGGTTTTGCATCTTACTAGACCCGAAAGAGTGACCTGGGCCCAGTGAAATCTGACAGAAAAGGCAAGACAAGATTGAAAGAGGACTGGAGTCTTCCCAGAAGTAGCTGTGGTGCAGGGTACTCCGGAAAGATGCCCAAGGAACCTGCAGATGAGAGCTCTGTAGGAAACAACCCACCAGACTGGAGCCTCTGGGCCACAGAGCTAAGGAAATGTGCATCAATAAATTAGTGTGAAGTCCTGAGTTCCAGGGGCTGCAGCCATCATGGGGGTGAGGTGGCTTTGGTCCTGAGAGAGTGTATGTAATAATTTATGGAATTCCTTCTTATGGGACTTTACAGGAAGGTGCAGCAGAGATGAGACTAAGTAGAGGAGAGTGGAACAGGCCAATAATGGGCTGAGATGAGGCTTGCCTGGGACGCTAGACTGATGAGCGACATCACCTGACCAGGCAAAGTTGACATAAGAAATTGAGGGTGGTGATGATTTGTGTAAAATAAGTGCCTTGGGCACAGTCAGACCTCATTGATTTCTTGTCTTTCTCTCTGGGAGACCTCAAAAGCAAAATTAAGAGGGGAAAAATTTTTTTAATTAAAGAAAAAATCAAGAGGAATAAAAGGAAAACATTTAAGTTCAGCCCTCAGTGCGAAGCCTCCACAGTTAGAGAAAGAAAGGGTTGAAACTGTTAGAAACTCACTGAGCTTTCCTGAAAGGAGCAGGAGAAAGGGTAGCAGCCAGGAAAGTCGCGCAGGTCTGCAATCTCAGCTACTCAGGAGGCTGAGACAGGAGGATGGCAAGTTCAAGCCCAGCCTGGGCAATTTAATGAGATCCTGTCTCAACATAAAAAATAAAAAGGGCTGAGGATGCAGTTCAGTGCTAGAGCACTCCCTAGTTCAATCCCTAGTACTAAAGGAAAGGAAAGAAATCCCTCACACATTGCACCTCTCAAAAAAAAAAAAAAAAAAAAAAATATATATATATATATATATATACATACACACACAAAGTACAAAAAAAAAAAAAAATGTTGCAACCAGAAGCTGGGGAAAGAGTTCTTCAAGACTAGGCACTTCCCCTGCCAGCCCAAGCAGCTGAGGGCCTGCACGCCATGGAGGGCTGTGGAGCTCAAGCTCACTCTCTGCGCCAGGCTGGGCCAGGCTTAGTGGTTGAGGGTCCTTAATGATCCTGAGGCATTGCCTTTAGACAGGAAGAAGCATTTGGAAAAATTCAACACCTATACATGATTTTTTTTTTTTTTTTGGTACCAGGTGCTTAACCACTGAGCTGTATCCCCAGACCACTTACCGTATATATGAATGACAGCATCTCACAAAGTGGCTGAGGCTGGCCTCAAACTTGAGATGCTCCTGCCTCAGCCTCCTAGGTTGCTGGGAATACAGGCGTGTGCCACCATGCCTGGCCCTATATATGATTTAAAAAAAAAAAAAAAAAAAAAAACACAGCAAAAGTAGGAATGGAAGAAAACGTCTTTAACCTGGTGAAGAGTGTCTATGGTTAACATCTTTCTTGATGAAGGAAAACAAAGTGTTTGCTCTCAAATAACAGGAATAAGACAAAGAATTCCATTCTCATCTCTTCTACTCAACACTAAATTCTAGAATTCCACACCAGGATATTAAAGAAAAACAATAGAATATACAAGAGACAGGGGGAAAGATTATCTTTATTCACAGATGACGTGTTTATGGAAAGGGGAAATCCTAAGGAATCTACAAACAAACAAAAGACAAAAAGAAAAAGTTCCCAGAATAAATGAATTTAGCAATGTCACAGAATATGATATACATTTATTTATTTATATGTTTGTTTATTTTGTGTACTGGTGATTGAACCCATGGGTGCTCTACCTCTGAACTGCATCCCCAGTCCTTTGAGACAGAGTCCGGCTTAGGTGCTGAGGCCGACCTCTAACTTACGACCCTCCTGCAAAGCTGGGATTGCAGATGTGCGCCATCACACCCAGCTGAGAAACACATGTAATGGTATCTCTATAAATAACAAACTAGACATCGGAATTTAAGAATACTATTTACAATAACTTCAACAGTATGAGATTCCAAGAGATAATTTTAACAAATTCCTGTAAGTGAAAACCTGGGTAGTGAAAATTACAAAACATATCCGAGAGAAATTTATAAAGTTCTAAATAAATGGAGAGAAATATCATGTCCATGAATTGAAAATTCAGTATTGTTAAGATGTCACATCTTCCCAATTGATCTATAGATTCAAAGAAATCTGAATTTTTTAAAAAAGCCTTTTTTTCGCTCTTAAAACTTTCAGAGAGAAATAAATAGATTCACACAAATCATCATGGATGAGGGGCTGGGGTTATGGCTCAGCAGTAGAGCGCTTGCCTCACATGGTGCAAGGACCTGGGTTTGAACCTCAGCACCACATAAAAATAAATAAATAGATAAAATAAAGTTAAAAAAAATAAAATAAATAAAATAAAAAGTTTTTTTTAATGGAAGTTGACAAGTTGAAGAGCTGGAATTATAGTTGAGTGGTAGAGTGTTTGACTAGCATGCACAAGGCCTGAGTTTGATCCCCAGCACAGGAAAACACAAGTCAATTCTAAAATTTACAGACAAATACAAAAGACCTATCACAGCAAAAGAAGTATTTTAGAGTAGACCAAAGTTAAATGACGTGCACCACCTGATTTGAAGATTCCCAGCAATCCATCAGGACAATGCACTATTGTCATGAGGGTAGCCCTAGAGAATGATGGAACCCAGCAAAATCTAGAAATAGAATTTTGACCAAGTTGGTAAAGTCTTCCAATAGGAGAAAGGACATTCTTTTCAACAAATAGTGCTGGAAATAATGTATATACACAGGGCGGGGGAGGGGAGGGATTAACCTTGACTCATCACACCACACACACACACACACACACACACACACACACACACACATACACACAAATAGTTTGAAATGCATCACAGACCTAAATGTGAAAATTTAAACATGAAGTATCCTCAGGCAACCACAGGAGAAAAATCTTAAAAATCCTGAGATAGCAACCAGTCGCCGTGGTACACACCTACAGATCAGGAGGCTGAGGCAGGAAAATTGCAAGTTCAAAGCTGGCCTCAGCAAGAGTGAGGCGCTTAGCAACTCAGTGAGATCCTGTCTCTAATAAAATACAAAATGGGGCTGGGGATGTGGCCTGAGTTCAATCCCCTGTACCATCAAAAAAAAAAAAAAAAACCTTGAAGTGGGCAAAGATTTGTCAGGACAATGAAATCACTCGCTGTAAAAAATAAGTGATAAGTGAGACTTGTTCAAATTTAAAACTTTCCTTCTTTAAAAGGCACCATCAAGAAAATAAAAAAGACAAGCACTCTCTTGGGAGAAAGATGCCAAAGGCTGAATTTACGAAGGCCACAAACTCAGGTTCCTTTCTCATCTAGTGCAGAAGTTCCTGGCTTGGTCCTCCCTCACTTTAATCCATTTGGGTTTTACTGAAGGTTTCACCATCTCTCTGCAAAGGTACGGTGGCTTCCACAGTCGCAGTCTGACTCTTTCCCCCTCTCCAAACCTGGCTTTTTCACAACTGGGCCATGGAGCCAAATGAGGACGGCCCCTGAGCTCACGTGGCTTGTCTCAGAATCCAAGAAGCAGAGCCCTGGACCTAAGGATGGTCTAGGAGCATGTTCACTTTTGTGCTTCTTTTTTCTTATTAAGTACATTCATGACTTTAAAAACCAGAAATGCGAATTAATCATCCAGAACTTACTGGTTGCAAGTGACAGAAACCCAGTTCAAACAGTGAATGAAAAGATTGTCGGGCCTCCTAGACAGCACATCCCCCTCACAATGACCTCAAGAACAGCTGGATCTGAGGCTCCCGAGACAGGCCCAGGTCCGCCCCATCGCCCTCCCTTCTCCTATCACAGGTGAGTTACATTTTTACCTGCCTCAATTGCTATACCCAGACAGCCAGAGAGGACGGTCCCATCCTTTCACTACATAACACGGGGTCAAAAGCGAGTGCCTTTCATAACATTCACATATCAGGCCAAGAAAGATGAAAGATGGATCCTACTTCTGAGTTCACCCCTTTCGCTGCCAGGAGTATGAAGAAATGCCAGTGAGCAACAGGGTCTCCCACATAGTAACTGAATAGCATACCAAGCCCTGGGGACCCTCCTTGGGGCCCTGAACCACGTTTCCCTTCCACTCCCTGCCGAGTGCTCAGGGCACTCCCACAACCCCAACCAGGCTTCACATTGTCTTGGATTCTCTCCTCTTTCCCTGCCAACACCTTGCCAGGATGCAAGGCTAGCTGAGGTCCCTGCCCTCGGGCCCCGGGACTAGAGGGCCCTTCTATACCTGAGGGAACTTCTGCCTCAGAGGCCCTTCCCAGGGACCTGGGAGCACAGAACCCCCAGGAACACCAGAGTGGAGCCGAGTTCTACAAAGGAAACCCGCACTTGCCACACATTCCTCCAAGAACTTCAAAGTACACCCACTTTCCTCTAGGTTTACACTTACAGGGTTGCCCCCCACCCATTCCCCGGAGCCCAAATCCATGGGTCCCTCTACCTCACAGTTATGTGAACTTGAACACTTAAAATTACTTTCTTTTTTTTAATATTTTTTGGTTGTAGATGGACACAATATCTTTATTTATTTTTATGTGGTGCTGAGGATTGAACCCAGTGCCTCACACATGCAAGGCATGTACCCTATCACTGAGCCACAACCTCAGCCCCTAAAATTACTTTCTCTAAGGTATCATTACTCCGGCTTCCAAAGTTACTCTCAAGAGTCAGAAAACTAATTACTGCAAATGTTCCTCATTAGCTATTGTGAAAAGGAGGGGAGGGTTGGTCATTTCAGTCAAACAGAACAGGAATTGGGGACATTCCAATCATCCCGGGTAATTTATATCGTATATTTATAAACTTGTCTTATCTATAATTAGATTTTGTTCAGAAATAGCAATGAAGTTCCCTAGTTCTTCAATTAGTAAGTACTTTCAACCTCCCTGGGCATTAAAATATCAAAAAGCTGTTTGAAATGCAGCTCTGAGCTATAACGCGTTTATCCCAGAATGTTCTGCTATTTTGCATTTCTGTCTTTTGTTGTGTCGATAATAATGAAGATGAAATCTTAGTGCCAACTACTTTGGGCATGAAACTCAACCTTTCCTCTCTCTTTTCTATTAAGCCTGGAAGTGTTAAAATAAGTCTGCAGTCAACCTTTTCTGCCTATCTCAACATACAGAAAATGCAAACACACCCATAAATATGTCCACAGTTAGATACCATTTATATAAAAGACAAATTTGAGGATCACTTTTTGAACCTTAGCAAAAGGAATTCTTATCAGAGAATTCCTTAAAATAACATTAAAGGCTATGTCAAATCAAAAATGTCGATCATACCTCATCCATATGTGCAATTATTAAGTGTGACTCACAAATAAAGCCAAAAATTTTTAAAGAAAAAAGAAATGCTGCATTGCTTTTGTATGAAAGTGACAAAATTCAATTTATAGGCAGCATCTGAGGGACACCTCTGTGTGTAAAGACAGACAGATCTGACAATCACTCCTATACATGGCTTCATAATTTTTGCAGTAAGGGACAGTATGATTTCTAGGAAGAGTCCACTGAGAGGGCCATCTGAGCCCCAGTCTTCCTTCCAGTTCCGTGATGAATCCATACGTTTGCTGATTACCCTTCAGGTCTTGGATCCAATTTAATATTTGGTGGGTAGCAGTTGTAGGGGAAATGTGGCACAGCAGATTGGAAATTTATGAACCTCCTGGAAAAGCTATTTGCTAAGCTTGTGTCAAACATGCCTGAGTAGGCTGTGGCAGCTGCAAAGTCGCATCACCCGCAGTGCAGATGGTGCGCCTGTCCCATGGCCAAGGGTTGGCTGGATCCCCCACATCCCACAGCCCTCTGCCAAGGGGCTGGCCCTTCTTGTAGGGCACCTGCACCCCACTCCAGTCAGTACCACCACCACCGAGGGCTGGGGCACTGACACATGCCTGGTGGCAGAGAAGGGTACAGAGGATAGGGCTCATTGTGCCCCTGCACTCACCACAATTCACCACGGCACAGGCTTTGAAGGAGCATGCTCCCCCTCCAGCACCTACAATGCTTAGAAAGCTCCTAGGCACTACCCGAAATAGACATTTCCCTCCAGCAATGCAAATTCGTCCCCTTCACACTCAAAAGCTATCAACTGTCTAATTTGGCATCGCTGGACCCTGTTAGTCTAGATCTGTCTGCCTTCCTAAGCCTGTGCAGAACTTCATCTTCCAACAAGCCTCTCGGGGCCCTCCACAGAGTCCGGATTATTCCCTAACATTGTGGCTTGTCAATGTTTACAGACTCTTAAACTGTTCCATCCATCCATCACTCACTCACATATTCATTCTGTAAATATTTATTGAGCATCTACGACGTGCCAGGTGGTGGTGGAGACGCAATTGTGAGAAAGTTCTGTCTCAGTAAATAAGATAAATAAGCTCTTGCATTTAAGACTTTTCAATAAATAGGCAGATAAGGGGAAATCAAGATGTTGCAGGGGCACAGAGATCCAAGCCGACATGCAAGTCAGAGAGGGTTCATGGGAAAACTGATGTCTACACCCACAACCTGAAAGGTGAAGAGGCATTGAGTCCAGAGTAGTGTAGCAAGAGGGGTGGGAGTAGATGGTGGCCCGTGCAGAGAGGCCACAGGCTCCAAGGCCCATATCCCAGAGAGCTGGAAATGAGTGCCAGAGCGGAAGTGGAAACCTATCCACTTGTGCTTCTTTTCCTTTTGTTTTGTGCATGCTTTTAAGTTTACATCTGTGCTCTTTCTCATAGATTATTGCTTTATCCTCCATGTAACACCCAATCCTTAACACAGAGCTTCCTGATAGCCCCTGGCGATGTTCCATAAAGCGCTATTGAATAGATGGCAGCTATTTGCAAAGCCATTAAGGCAGGGAGAGCTTCCTATAGCTCCCCAGGTGATGTCAGGTCACAGGTCAGCAAAGGACTTAACAGGGTCACCAGCTGAGGAAAGGACTAAGTGCTTAAAGAGGGATATTCCAAGACGGTCCACATCCCTTTTTTCTTGAAAAACTACACCCTGGAGAATTAAATGACGTGCCCATCTCCCCTGACTGTTTTTAGGAAATAGCAATAATAATTCACACTCGTGGGCAATGGAGAAGAGAGAGAGAGCAAAGGAGATTTGCAGCATTTTGTAATCCACTGATGGGCACATCTCAGACTCAGTTTTCTGGGTTGCCGGGCAGGATTCAACACCCAGAACCACTTGGTGCTGCTCAAAGCACCCTTCCCTCATGGCTCCTGAATGCAAGGCTCCTCCTCTTGCTACTCCTTTTCGGTCTCCTTCCAATGCAGGGAGGTCGCCAGGCCCCTTCCAAGTCCCTTCCTCATCTCGGTGCTCTCTTTCTTGCCAATTTCTTCACCCCATCTCTCCAGTGGCCAACGCTTGGCTGGTTTCTATCAAATGTACAGCTCCTGCGGAAGTGGACTCCGGGAGTCCACTGTCTTTTGGGGGCTGCTTAGGATTCAAACTATTTCCCATTCACGGAGAATTTCCCTCCTTATCAGTCTCCTTAGGAAGCAGAGCTCTGGTCCACCATAGGAGCTGGGGATATCAGGTCCCAAGAGCTTCCCGGGCTTACTGAGCAGCTAGGACAAGATGAGTGGCCCAAGTCAGCCAGGCAAGGTTGCTTCAGAGTCTCAGTCTACATCTTTGCAGGTGACAAAGGTGAGGATGACAGCTGGGACCGCAGAGTGTCAACGGTGCATGCAGCCACATCTGGTGACCAACAGCAGCTGCAGAGGCAGTAGAGACGGCTTGCACCTGACCGCTTCCAGGGTGTAGTGGGCTCTGGTTCTGAACACACGGCCTTCTTTTGATCTTTCTGCTTATTTCACACGGCTGGCTCTGCCGGCCTCCTGGTGATCCTGCAAACTAACTACCCAGGCTCCATCCAGTAAATCCCTCTGCTGCTTCAATAAGCCAGAATGGATTTCTATTCTGGTGCTGGTATTCAGAGGAAAATTTCCAACTGACTGTTCTGCTCCCTTTTGATCAGGGGCTAAGGGTTCCCCTTCACACTGGGTCACCCTAAATCATCAGATTTCAAGGCGTGGTCCCCAGGCACCCAGTGGGTGGGTGGATGGGTGGGTGGGGTGCTTTCAGATCTTCAAAGTTAAAACAATTTTTCTAAAATTACTGAGATGTGTTGGGCATGGTAGCAACATGCCAGTGATCCCAACGGCTGAGGAGGCTGAGACAGGAGAACCACAAGTTCAAAGGCAGTCTCAGCAACTTAGTGAGGCCCTAAACAACTTGGTGAGACGCTGTCTCTAAATAAAATATAAAGAGGGCTGGGGATGTGGCTCAGTGGTTAAGTACCCCCAGTTTTAATCCCTAGTACCAAAAAAAATAAAATAAAATAAAATTAGTGAGATATTATGTTTCTCATTGAGGACACAAAGATGAGTAAACGTTTCACTGAGGATGCAAATAGTGGCTAAAGGAGCTGTGCCTCGGCATGAACCAGACTGTCCCTCACCACCACACCCTGCAGAAAAACACAGCCAGTTTCATGAAGAACATCCTTTTGGAAAACGGGACATGATGGCGTGCCCACCGCTACTGGGAGGCTTGATTGAGCCCAGGAGTTTAAGAGTTTAAGACCAGTCTGGGCAACAAAGTGAGACTCCATCTCAAAAATAAATAAATAAAAATAAAGAATGTAAACAAATCCAGAGACCAAAAAGTGTGAGGGCCGCGGCCTTACATTCTGTCCAAGTCCCCTACCATCTGTCCACAGGACCTACACCATCCATTACTGCAAGTTGAGTGTGGTCCACTGGATGCGGGGAGGGTCTATACTGTAGGCAGCTCTGTTTTCACTCTGATTCTGTCAGGATAAGAGCCTTCCCTTCTTACAACCACCCTCGCTCCCTCCATCCAAGTTGCGCGCTCTTCCTCCAACACTGGTCTTGGCTAGTTTTGGGAAGCAGAAGACTGACTCCCTCATAAGGCCTCACCAGGCACTTCTGTCTGGCCCGTGGCCTTGCAGCCTCTTTGAGTTTTTATTTCTACTGGGGTGGTCTAGAGGAAGAGCAGCCGCTCCTGAAGGACCCAAAAGCAAAGGAATCGGAAAATGCACAGAAAATAAATTAAGATTTCACATAATACTTAGCTACCTTTGCAACTCAGAGCCCTGTCTGTGCAAGATGATTTTTCTCAGATTTCATATTGCAATTAATCTTTTTTTTTAATTTTTTAGTTTAGTAGGACACTTTATTTATTTTTATGTGGTGCTAAGGATCGAACCCAAGGCCTCACATGTGCTAGGCAAGCGCTCTACCACTGAGCCACAACCCCAGCCCTGCAATTAATCTCTAACAAGGAGGTCCCTTGGCCCTGACCAGTTGTCCTCTCCCAGTGTAACCTCTTCTACCTGGAGTACTCCCCTCACGCACTGCTTGGCTATCTCCCGCTTTTAACTCAAGTCCGACTAAGCTTAAATGCAGCTATCCCAAAGAGGCCTCCCCTAATATTCCAATCTAAACTGGGTCACTCCCCTCTGTCCCTTCCCTTCACAACATTTATCATCATTTTAACCTGATATTTTTCTGTGTTTTCTTGTTCATTATTTGATTCTCTCAGTAAACTATGGCCACCAGGAGGGTAGGAACCATGTCTGTTCTGTTCAGCACTTATATCCAAAATTAAGGGCTCAATATTAATGTGTTACATAAATTAAGGAGGCTAGGACTACAACTATTATTCTCTGTAGACCTTTGTTTTCAATGTAAGCATTTAAAGCTATAAATTTCCCTCTACTTACTGCTTTGGCTGCACCTCACAAAATCTGGTACATTGTATCTTCATCATCATTTCAGTTTCCATATTTTCTAACTTTATTCTTTAGTGATATAGAGATTATTTAGAAGCACATGGTTTAATTTCACCATCTTAGGTTTTCCTAGGTTTTGTATTATTGTTGATTTCTCATATTAATTACCCACTGGCCAGAGAACATACTGTATATGAATTCAAACCTCTGACCATTATTGAGACATGTTTTATGGCCCAGCATGAAGTCCGTCTGGTGGGACTATATCATGCACAATGTGGACTCTGAAGCCATAAGGCATAGTGTTCTATAGTATCAGTTACGTCAAGGTTAATGATTGTTTAAATCTAATTGTTGTTTACATCCAATTACACATGCTCTAATGTGTTTGTGAATTTTAAAAAATAATTTTTAGTCGTAGATGGACACAATGTCTTTATTTTATTTATTTTTATATGGTGCTGAGGATCAAACCCAGTACCTCACACCTACTAGATGAGCACTCTACCATTGAGCCACAACCCCAGCCCTGTGTTTGTGAATTTTAATGTCATCTAATTGTTTCTGTCTAGTTTTTCTATCAGTTGCTGACACAGGGGTTTTATGCTTTGTACTGCTTGAAGCTCTGTTCTTAGGTACATACACATTTACATTTGTAATGTCTTCCCAGTGACATTATGAAATGTCTCTCCTTTATCTCTGATTATACTTTTGTCTCAAAGCTTGTTTCATCTATATATTCCTCTCTTAAACTGAAATAAAATAGCATCATATAAACTCCAACTTTTCTACATTTCTCCTCCATGTTTTTATCGCTCTCTTATTTTCCAATCTCAGTGTTAAGCTGAAACAAATTAGAAAAACGGCACAGCCAGGTGCAGTGGTGCACACCTGTAATCCCAGCAGCTTGGAGGCTGAGGCAGGAGGATCATAAGTTCAAAGCCAGCCTCAGCAACGGGGAGACGCTAAGCAACTCAGTGAGACCCTGTCTCTAAAAAAAAAATACAAAATAGGGCTGGGGATGTGGCTCAGTGGTCGAGTGCCCCTGAGTTCAATCCCTGGTACCCCCCACCTTAAAAAAAAAAGAAAAGAAAAGAAAAATGGCATAAATGAAAAAGATTATTTCTTCAAATGCAGAAAGGATGGATGCAACCAAGCAACAGATTCATCTCCCATTTTCCTCTCTGATGCAACAATCAATCACCAAGGAGGTGAGCGGCACAGCCTCTCTGCTCCCCAGCTTCACTTTGAAAATTTCGGCTCTGGGATCAGGAAAAGCAGCTCTATCCCTTTCTAACATTGTTATGCTTTTGCCTTTATTAAACTTGGGACTTTCAATAATGCATGAAAAAGAAAACCATTTCATGGCTAATAAAGCAGGATTAGAAGACAAACTTTTTGACTAGATCATCTAACCGTGAACACAGTTGATGCAACTCTCACAAGCATTTCAGTCTAGGACAGATTCGGGGAGAATTTCATGGCACTCCGAGGAAATCAGAGACAAGATGAACTGTGATTTTTCTTCTGTTTGAACTTTTTGGAACATCTTCTATTCCTGTTGTGGGAAACAGCTGGTAATATAGATCTTTAGATTGAAACACTGAAGATTCACAGGGGTTCCCCTAAACATTCCTGTCAATAAAAAGTTTTGGAGTTTTTTCTCCCACTAAATTTCTATGGTTTTCTGGGAAAATCTACTGCTGGTTTCAGACTGTTTTCAGTCTTCTTGGAACTCTCCAATACCCACACTGGATGTCTAAGTTCATTAAAAATAAAATCAAAACTGATTCCCATGAGCTTTAAGTATCATATCCTATTATTCCCATGGCATGAGCTTTAAGTATCATATCCTATTATTACAGGTGCCTGAATGAATGTGTGTAGCAGTTACCTGGTTGATGGGATAAGGGAGGACTTTAAAAGCCGTAACACAGTAGCCCGTGTGGTGGTATACGACTCTAATCCCAGAGACTCCAGAGGCTGAGGTAGGAGGATTGCAAGTTTGAGGCCAGCCTCAGCAACTTAGACCCTCAGCAACTTAGCAAGACCCTGTCTCAAAATAAAAAATAAAAAGAACTTGGGATGTCACTCAGTGATAGAGTACCCCTGGATTCAATCCCCAGGACCAAAAAAAAATGTCCTAACACAGTAACAGACTGTCCCCCTAATTGTTACAGCTCACCTGCCACCACTACATGGGTGACATTAAAATTCCAAACATGGGGCTGGGGTTGTGGCTCAGTCTAGTCGGTGCTCCTCTAGTAGGTGTGAGGCCCTGTGTTTGATCCTCAGCACCACATAAAAATAAATAAATAAAATAAAGGCATTGTGTCCATCTACAACTAAAAAATATTTTCAAAAATTCACAAACACATTAAAACATGTCTGTTTAGGGCTGGGATATATAGCTTAGTTAGTAGAGAGCATGTCTCACATGCACAAGACCCTGGGTTCAATCCCCAGCACAGAAAAAAAAAAAAAAAAAATATATATATATATATATATATATATATATATATATATATATATTTATCTGATCATTTAGTGGCACTAAGTACTAAGTTTTGGTACTCATCACATGGTAAAAGATTTTTTCCTTTGGTCCTTTGCTCTTTTTTCTAAGTAGTGCTAATGGCTTTCATTTTCACTCCCAAATGGATGGTGCCCAATATACATTTCCAGCTCTGACCCAACGCATTTCCAATCTCTGGCTTCCAGATAGCCATTCCCACTAGTTGATGATGAGCTGAAAATCAACTGCAATGGTTAATCTACTGTGTCAACTTGACTGGACAGAGATATTCAGATCCTGCAAAGCATTATCTTTCCATGTGTCTGTGAGGGTGTTTCCTAAAGTGATCAGCATCTGCATCAGCAGACTTAGTAAAGTCGGTCCCTCTTACCAAATATGAGTAGGTACCATCCCATCCGTTGGGGACCAAACAGAATAAAAGAGTAGGGGAGGGGTGGATTTCTTTTCCCCCCTTCACTTTCTCTGTCTTTTCTGGAGGTGGGACACCCATCTTCTCCAGGCCTTGGCTCTCCTAGCTCTCAGGCCTCCTGACTTTGGAATTCACCCCAGTGGTCTTCCTGTTCTCAAACCATCAGCCTTGGGGCTGAATTCCACCACTAGTTTTCCTGGCTCCAGCTTAAAGATGACATTCTCGCGACACTTTGACCTCTGTAATCTCATGGACCAATTACCATAATGAATTTCCATCCGTATCTCCTGTGGGTTCTGTTTCTCTAGAGAACCCTTTCAACTTCCAAATCAAAATTCATGATCACACCTTCATGCCAACAATCTCTGGTTTATTCAGGGAGTTATCGTTCTCCAGCCTCCGGGGGAATGCTCTCTTCCTCGCTGAGGAAGAGATGGAATTCTATTCCTTTCTTGGAAGGTCTACTGGCCCCCCAAATAAAAAGATAGATAGGTGGTCTTGGGGACAGGTGGTCAGTGGACAAGACAGAAGTCATGGGTGTGAGGAAGTTCAGTCGGATAAATATTTACTAAACTCCTCTGTTCCAAGAAAATCTGGTGTGAAATAACTGACAGAAAGGTGCCCTCGGGCTGGAGGAAGAAGCAGACGGACCCGAGAATGCACAGAGTATGGTTTATTGAGGGAGTACTGACCGGTGCATGGTCCAGGACAGCAGCAAGAGAGTGGCTCCATGTGACCTGGGTCAGAGAGGGGACTTCTGTAGGGGTCAGAATGAAAGTCACTTCCCTACCAGCCTGAACGCACCTGAGTCTCCCATGTTAATGTCAAAGGTGTCAGGGACCTTCCCGATGGATGAACACCTCTGGTTGCAGAGGGCAGGGTGGATGTGAGGGGGACAGGGCTGGAGGAAGGGAAGCCGATGGCAATAGGTTGAAGCCTTTACTGTCCTGAAGGGGCATTATGTCCATCCACGGCTTTTCTTTTTTTTTTTTTTAATTTGTTCTTTTTTGGTACATGTGACAGTAGACTGTATTTTGCCATATTAAATATACATGGAGTATAACTTCCCATTCTTGTGGTTGTACATGATGTGGAGTCTCATTGGCGGTGGACTCATACATGAGCATAGGAAAGTTATGTCGATTCATTCTACTGTCTTTCCCTTTCCCATCCCTCCTCCCTTCCCTTTATTCCCTTTTGTCTAATACAATGAATAACCTTCTATTCTTCCCTTCCCCCTTCCTTATGGTGTGTCAGCATCCATGCATCAGAGAGAACATTCGGCCTTTGGGTTTTGGGGACTGGCTTATTTCACTTAGCATGATCGTCTCCAGTTCCATCCATTTACCAACAAATGCCATCATTCCATTCTTTTTTATGACTAAGTAATATTCCATCACCTAGCCCTTTTGATGGCCTCGTGGTAGATGCAGGACACTTACCACATGTTGACTTTGGGCCACTCTGAGAAGAACGTGCCTCTGGCAGCCAACAGTCCTAGAGGATGACAAACAAATGGAACCGATCTAAACTCCACCTGCATTTTGAACTTGAAGCAAAGCCAGGGAAGCCCATCCGAGGTCACTGACCCTCAGCCAACTTGGAGCCTCCCAAGTGAGAAAGAAATGGTGGTGGTAAGACTCTGAGTTTTGGGTGGTCTGCTACAGGAATGATTGCTTCACTAGCTGATCAATATTCCAGTTAAGAATGTATTGAAATAACTCAACGAGAAGATGGCCAAGGCTTGAAGTAAGGACAGAGGCAATCAAGACAAGGAGATGTAAAATTGTGAGATATCCAAGAGACAGAATATATAAAAGCTGAGCTAATGGTTTTAGATGCGAAATAAGTCAAGGAAGTCCTGTGGGATTCTAGCTGGAATGACAGCGTGGATAGAGAGAGATGTCCCCACATGAGTTGAGGGATGTCAAAGGAAAAGTGTATTTGATGGAGAAGAGGATGACTTGGGTTTAGAGGTGGGAACTTGAGCAGCCAGTGGGATGTTCAAGTGGAGAGGACTGGGAGGCTATTAGAGGTAAGGAACTTGGTTTGATTTGGTTCGGGTCTTGCTGCCGAGCATCGGAACTCACCTTCGATGTTGGAGAATCTGCTACCTTCTGAGTTTGGTAGGAGGCAACGCCTGATTCTGCAGAAGTCCAACAAGAGGCCAGACACCTATAATACCTGAGGCCATGGGTCACTCAACCCAAGTGCAACCCATCAGCGAATTCTACTTAACACTTTGTTCCTCCAGCGAAACAAAAGAGCAGAGAACAGCCGATGGCTGTTAGAGTTAGAGGGCTCCAGTGGTAACATCCGGGTCCTGTGTTGGTGGGCACAGGAGGGTCAGCATCCCACAGTGATGGTGTCTATACCCTGCAGCCCTCACTCCACCCTACTCTGGCTCCTACACATTTTCTAAGCCTGGCTCTCCAGCCTCCTGTGGACTCTGCTATACAGTATCCCTCGTAAATCAATTCCTTTTCCCATTAAGGCAACCAAAGCTGGTTTCTGTTGTCTGAACTCAAGGACCCTGACTAGTAAAGAATTCAACAAGACAGAGGCACAAGGAAATTAGAGGGTCGACTGGAGGATTGGTTGTCAGAGTACAGGGCAGTAAAATCCAGTTAATGTTCAGGGGATCTAGCAGCTCCTGACTCTCAGAGGTAGATTGCTAGAATTAAATTATCACTTATTGTCACCTGGAATGAAGAACTCATTAAGGCAAAACTTGGAGGACCATATTGCTACTTGCATAGAACAAAATGAAGAGCATGAATCACAGGGAGTGTTGGAAATGTGGCTTCTCCTAAGAGGACTGGACAGTTTTAAAAACAGAAATGACAAACCTAAATCTCTCCATTTACAACCTGAAGACTTTCCAATCCTGTGATAACACAATATCTTATTTACAGTCTTTTAAAGACTAAGTTAGCTGAAAACCAAGCACAGAGTTGTACTGCCAAATTTCAACATCTGCTGAATTGACCAATTCCCTTAGGTGTGTATGTGACAGGATATTGTTCACGAAAGACTGGGACTCCAAATTCCTAATAAGGACATTTGGGAAGATCTGGAACATTGAACCCCTGATGAATGTCCCTTACTAACCAAAACATTTACCAATCCTTTGTCTGCCGAGACCAGTCCTGACTAGCTTGAAGATACCATAACTCTCCACTCACATTTCTTTGCAGAAGGAAAACCGTTCTACTCCTGCCTCTTTCCTCCGCTCCATGTCTCTTGCTTATAGAATTCATGCAGAAAATCACATCCCAGCCAGTCAGGTGTGGTGGTACACACCTATAATCCCAGGGGTTTCGGAGGCAGAGGCAGAAGGATCTTGGGTTCAAAGCCAGCCTCAGCAACTTGGCGATGCCCTAAGCCAACTCCAACTCAGCAAGATCCCGTCTCTAAATAAAAATAAAAGACGGGAGGAGAGCGTGGTTGAGGGTGTGGCTCAGTGATTAAGCACAAAGCAGTTAAGATTGAACCTGGGTTCAATCCCTGATTTAAAAAAAAAAAAATCAGATCCTGGCATAACCCAGAAGCAAGGGTGGTAATGACTTAAAATGTTAAATCCCCATGGAAAGAATTACAGATGCAGAACCTTTCTTAGAAAACATTCTTGGGACCACGCCTCTGGACCAGAAGAGAAGCAGCCTGGGGGCGAAGGAAAAGCTCTGGAGCTGGGGTGACCCTTCAGAGCTCTTCTGAGTTGGGACCAAGGTGATGGGCTTGGGCCACAGTCATGGGATGTGGCTGCTCCAGGTCGGGTGTGACCCTGGGCGAGGTAATTCTCACAGTGGGCTGCTGGCTGGGACCCCACTCCCAGCAGCTGGGTCCTTCATGTCTAAGAGGGGATACGGTGGCAGATCAGTGTCTATCCTGGTGCATCAGCCAGAATTTAATCAGGTATACACTTGCCAGAGATCAGGAGTCAGTGTGCTCTCTAGCCACTCAGTAATCCTAATGGCTATGTCGACTGTTGGTTTGGAAACAGGAACTGTATCAGTCAGCTTTCCCTTACTGTGACAAACACCTGAGATAATCAGCTTTTAAAAATAAAAGACTTATTTCGGCTCACAGTTTTTGGAGTTTCAGCCCATGATTGACGGGTCATGCTGCTTTCGGGTCTGTGACAAGGCAGCACATCATGGTGGCAGCGCATGGCAAAACCAGTCACCTTGTGACCAGAATGCAAAGAAGAGAAGAGACTGGCATCCCACCGTCTCCTTTGAGAGCACCCCCCAAAGACCCAAACCCTCGCACTGGACTCCACTCTTAGAGGTCACACCAACCTCCAGTAGCACCAAGCCAAGGACCAAGCCCTCAACACAGGGGCCTTCGGGAAGGTTTTAGATCCAGATCACGGCAATGGACTGGACTCTGGCACAGGCAAAGTGAAATTTCATGGAATAATGAGGGAAAGAAATTTTAAAACTTAGGGAGATTCGAATTGCCAAAGGAGGTTCATCACGTGGGACCTGCCCATACATCTGTGGATTCTGTCCTCAGGAAGCTCAGAGGAGGCCGAGACAGAACACACCCCCTTCTCTGAGAATCAGTCCTGGGATGGGTTTCCATAGACCAATAATGCCATCAGATAGACCTGAAATGGGATTCCTGACTTTAATGGGGAAGGAAAGATACCAGACCAGAAAAAGCAGATTTTTTTTAATTTGTTATTTCTTTTTTTTTTAATGATTTTATTTTTTTTAAATACATGACAGTGGAATGCATTACAGTTCTTATCACATAGATAGAGCACGATTTTTCATATCTTTGTATATAAAGTATGTTCACACCAATTCATGTCTTTATACATGTACTTTGTGGGGTTTTTTTTTTGCATTACAATTTTTATTACATATATATACCACAATTTTCATATCTCTGTTTGTATATAAAGTATGTTGACATGCAATTCATGTCTTCATACATGCACTTTGGATAATGATGTCCATCACATTCCACCATCCTTGCTAATCCCCTGCCCCCTCCCTATCCCTCCTACCCCTCTTCCCTTTCTAGAATTCTTCTATTCCTCCCATGCTCCCCCTCCCTATCCCACTGTGAGTCACCCCCCCTTATATCAGAGAAAACATTGGGCATTTGTTTTTTGGGGGATTGGCTAACTTTACTTAGCATTATCTTCTCCAACGCCATCCATTTACCTGCAAATGCCATGATTTTATTCTTTTATTGCTGAGTAAAATTCCATTTTTTTTTATCCATTCATCCACTGAAGGGCATCTGGAACCACATTTGACCCAGCTATCCCTGTCCTCGGACTATACCCAAAGGACTTAAAAACAGCATACTGCAGGGACACAACCACATCAATGTTTATAGCATCATAATTCACAATAGCTAAACTGTGAAAAAGCAGATTTTAGGCGCATAACTGCCAAAGACAAGACAATCATGGCAGTTACAATAGGGAGGAAGGCTGACATGGTAATCGAATGGTCTTACCTTACTTCGCTGGTGCTGGTTGACTCTGAAGTCTGGGGTGGACACTGAAGTTCTCCTCCAACATCCACTCTCCTGTTCTCACCAACCAACACTTACCTCCCCAGGCTCCTTCTAGTTATGTGTGGTCATATGACTGGCTTCTGGCCAATGAGATAGAAGGGACGTGGGCCGTCTCCATGTGTTCATACTGCTATAACAAAATACCTGAAACAGGGTAATTGATAAAGAACAGAAACCTATTTCTTCCAGTTCTTGGGGCTGGAAAGTCTAAGATCAAGGTGCTGGCAGATGTGCAGTCCCCTGCGGGCCACCCTCCTAGCCTTAGACTGCCTACCTTTCTACCATTACAGGAGGGATGGTTTGCATCTGTTTAAGTCATTGGTATTTTGGAGCTTCTCTTAGGCCATGCAAAACCTATATTCTAAGTTGTCTAGAAGTTGGTACCTAAAAGTGTGGCGTTGAGTTAGCAGGTGTGAGGAAAGAGTCGTTGCCAACTGGGAAACCAGCAACACTTGTTATACTATGATATAATCCGAATGGCAGCATTTTTCAGTGCCTTTGCCTCTTTTAGAATTATCCCAGTGACAAAGGTGGTCAACCTGCAGGACCGGAGAGCAACTCTGCAGAGGACGTTACTTTCTCTGCCTGCAGCCTGTAATCTAAGTGGCCTGCGAGGCCAAGAATACGGGGCTTTATGTGGGTCAAAAAAGCTTAGGTAACGGTGTCTGGTCACTAAACCCAGGGTGTTAAAGTTAGGAGGCAGCCTCATAGCAGGATAGAAGTCCACGGCTGTGGCACTAACCCTTCCTCAAGCCTCTTCAAGACAAAGACCCACCTGCATCGGGTGAGGCGGTGGACGCCTGTAAGCCCAGCTACTCTGGAGGCTGAGGCAGGATTGCAAGTTCAAGGCCTGTCTCAGCAACTCAGAGAGGCCCTAAGCAACTTAGCAAGACCCAGTCCCAAAATAAAATATAAAAAGGATTTGGGATGTGGCTCAGTGGTTAAGTACCTCTGGGTTCAATCCCCAGTACAAAAAAAAACAAACCAACCTGGGGGCCAAGAAGGGACCAGGACAGGTGACTCCCACGATGAGCCTGTGGCAGCAGACAGTCTCAAGATGCCCTTTATTAAAGGGGGGGATGGGCTGAGGAGGACTTGGGCACAAAAGTTCAGAAAGCTGCAAGCCACAGCCTTCAGGCTTAAAAATCTGTTTAGGCAAGACCTCGGGCCATTGTTACTGACTCCAAAACCAACCGGAAGTCCTAAAAACATCTTGTGACTGATGAACCTTCAAGTCTGTACCACCCGAGCTCTTTACCAAAGAAGGAGTCAGGAAGTGGGTCCCATCCACACCCCTAACCCCACTTCCCATGTTGGCAGAATCTGCTGCTGGGTGAATCCTGGAGGGGAAGACCCAATGTCTGCGCTCCCCTCACCCTGGCAGCCAGAGAGTGGGTGGGTGGCCTTAGGGTGGCCCACCCCTGGGCAAGAGACCTAAGCAGGGCAGTTAGGGTTCTCAGGCAACCCTGGTGCAGCCATTGGTACCAATACTGTGGGGCAATAGGTTCCCACCACAAGGCCCCAGTGACTATAGTGGGGCGAAGTGGGGGGAATCCAGCCACTGTTTCCACTTTACTCCTGCCCCTTTTCTATGCTTAGTCTCCTCGGCTTGCTGTTTTGCTTTTTTTTTTGGTAGTGGGGAGTTGAACCCAGAGGTGCTTTACCACTGAGCCACATTCCCCAGCCCTTTTTATTTTTTTATTTTAAGTCAGGGACTCATTAAGTTGTTTAGCAACTTCACTTCGTTGCTGAGGGGAGAGCCTCCAATTTCACTCCTGGTGCCTCGACCTACCGAGTCACTGGAATGACAGGCCTGCACCCCTGTGCCTGGAGCAGGTGCGTCTTCAGTCCTGGGGAGGCTGGAGAAAGGGTCGGTGCCACAGCCTTGGGCTTCTTTCCTGGGCTGTCTCCTGACGTTGACTAAACCCTGGGTTTTAGAATCCCTGGGATTACAGGCAGGCACCCCCCGCGCCTGGCAACGGGCACACCTTCTTGTCAATTCTTGAGGAACCTCATATTGTTCCAATAGATCCTTTTGCCACTCAAGTTACTCAGTCTTTGGTGGCTGCTGCTGCCACTGCTGTTTGAAGCAAAGAAGCACGATGGCTACAGTTAAAGATGAGTATCTTCTAGTGGTCAGCACAGACGTAGCAGTGAAACCTACAGGGTTTAAAACTGCTCACAGGTAGAGAGAGAAGGAAGCTGGAGGGACAGAGCCTTGTAGGGAGAGGCAGGGGCCTATACTAGGGAAATACTGGGGTGTGGCTCATTGGTAGAGCATGTGCTGAGTATGTATGAAGTCCGAACTCCATCCCCAGCACCAAAAAAAAAAAAAAAAAATGGGGGTGGGGAGAGCAGTCATATAGAGAATAGAACTCGTGGGAAGTTTAGAGATCAATGAAATCAATTGCAAAGAGACTGAGTCCTAAGCTCATTATTTTGGAGTTGTTCTACATGTAAATAAGGCATGAAGTGGGTCCGTAGTATGAACAGATGTCACCAGGGGCTGTAAGTCAGTACAAGGGTTGCCAGCGCCTTACATCATAGGAGATAGGAGCTCTGACGGGTTCTCACTGAGCAAGCATTTTTCAGTGAATCCTTTTAATCCTATTTGATTTCCTAATCCATTTTGCTACGCAGTTAAACAGTTTCCTTTTTTTTTTTTTTCTACTTTCCATCTTTGTATTCTTGAAATTATTTTCACTGGCAATCATTCTTTTCCATTGAAGTTCTACGTCCTAAAGATGATTCATCACCTGCTTCGGGTCTGTATATATTCTGCCCATTATAGCATCTGCAACTGGGAATTTTCTTTCACGACTGTTTTCACAGTCAAAATTTTTTAAATTCGGTGAAGTAGATTTATCCCTCTGTTAGATTTTAGTCAGGGACAAATTTTATCAACCGTAGCCTCCCTCACTCTCAGTTTCATTTAGTGGGATTTGGAATGAATTGGAGAGCCCCTGAGGACTTGTATCTATTTGTGATTATATCTTGGTGAATCCATGATAAAACTGTGAAGTAGAGACCATGTGAGGAGAAGCAGAGGCAGGAGAAATATAGGGGGGGAAAAACACTGTCCAGGATCAGATTCCTGATTCTGACCCCCTAGAAAGATGTTCAAGAAGGGCAACCCTTTGCCTGTGCAGGGGCGCATGCCTGTAATCCCAGCGGCTGGGGAGGCTGAGACAGGAGGATCCAGAGTTCAAAGTCAGCCTCAGCGAGGAGCTACACAATTCAGTGAAACCCTATCACAAAATAAAGTGCAAAATAGGGATGGGGGTGTGGCTCAGTGGTTGAGTGCCCCTGAGTTCAGTCCCCGGTACCAAAAAAGAAGAAGGACAATTCTTCCCTCCAGCAAACACAGGTGCAGAAGGACCCAGTGAGCAAGTCAAGGGAAAGTCTTCTTTGAGTTCCTGGAGGCTCACTGGGTCAGAGAGAGCCAAGTTTGCCAGTGACAGCCCTTGCCCTAGAGACCCTCCCAGAGCCACACCCAAGTGGGGTCAGCCTGCAATGGGGAGCGCCACTCTTCTCCAGAGAGACCATTACCTGCCCTGTGGGAGGGCCATGCACCTCATATGTGTATGAGGGTCTCCTCATACCTCCACCTCCCCTCAGTGCCCAGGGCCCACTCTGGACATCAGTGAGCCACGCAAGAGGGGGAGCTTTGCTGGGAATGGAGCCAAGTCGGACAGATTTCAGACCAGGAGGACACTGGGACGTCGGGACTGTCTTGCCCTTCCCTCCTTCTCCACCTCTTTCTTCCGAATTCCTTCTCAAGGCATTGATGAACTTGAAGTGTGAAAGAGCAAGAGATGGGAATTGTTTAGCCAATGCTTTTCATCCTACTGGGAACCAAAAGCAAATGGTGCTTTGTCAATTAGGGATTAGTGCCTGTTTCAGATGATCCGACTAAACCAGTAAGATCTTGTGTTATAAAACCTCCAGCCTCACTCCAAATGCCTAACAGACAGAAAACTCATGGCCTTCTCTAAAGTCTATCCAAGGGACTAGCAGCCCATCTCTGGGCTCCACCGGTTCGTGCCATCTGCAGCGCCCCTAGCGGCCTCCCAGCCATCGGGCCCTGCAATGCTGCGGTGTTCCACTAGGCAGTGACCACCAGAGGGCGGCCGTGCTCCTCCGAAGAGAGCCGCCGACGCCGGTCTGCAAGGATGAATTTTAATAAGGCTGTGGAAGGCGGAGACCACCATGTCCACAGCCACGGTGCTTCACGATCATAAATTCACCAGAACAGGCAGCCCCGGGGTTTTTTACATCGAATTCACTTTACATCCTCTGAAGCACTCCCTGTCTAGTAATAATAACAACAACAACAAACAATAACAATATGTATTTGTAATGGCCTTTTGCTCTAAGCATTTTCTGACCCATAACCTTGTCTTGGGCCAGAAAACCTTTAGGGTTTTCAATAGCCTAAACTATTGCCTCTCTCTCAGATATTTGCAAAAATTTTATTAATATTATTTTGTATTTCATAGTCTGGTCTAGGCTTTTAAAGATTTATCAAAAATATCTCATTTAATTTAAACCTTCAAAAAAAAAAAAAAGGCAGGTGTGTTGGTGCACCTGTAATCCCAGCTATTCAGAAGGCAGGAAGATTGCAAATGGGAGGCTAGCCTGAGCAATTTCGTGAGACACTGTTTCAAAATGAATTTTTTTAAAAAAGCTGGAAATGTGTGCAGTACAGTGATTGAGTCCCTGGGTTCAATTTCCAGTACACAAAACCAAAAAAAAAAAAAAAACTCAAACAAATATTTTGTTTCCCTCTTCTAGGGTAAATAAAAAGATTCGGAGATATCATGAATACTGTTTTTTTTTTTGTTTTGTTTTGTTCTTTGGGTTTTTATGTTTTTGTTTTTTGGTAGCAGGGATTGAACTCAGGGGTGCTTAAACACTGAACCACATCCCCAGCCCTTTTTAGTTTTTATTTAGAAGACAGGGGTTCTCACTGAGTTGCTAAGGGCCTCACTAAATTGCTGCAGCTGGCTTTGAACTTGCAATCCTCCTGCCTCAGATTCCAGAGCCACTAGTATTACAGGTTGCACATCTGCGCGCCCAGCAGGAGTACTGTTTTTGCAAAAGTGCACAAAGCTAGTAAACAGCCCTTGAATTTGGGCTCTCCAACTCCCATCCCCCAGCTCCATCTCCCCAAATTCTTTGCTGCCCTACTGTGCAGGTCTGTAATCCCAGTGACTCAGGAGGCCTGAGGCCAGAGAATCTCAAATTCTAGACCAGCCTCAGCAACTTAAAGAGCCCCTGCGTTTAGTCTGCCATACTGGAGGGTTTATGATGGTCTGGTTATTCTTGGGATCTTTAGGCTGACTTGATGCCAATGTCTCAGCTTGGCACTGAATCACGAGCCACCACACACTTGTAGATTCAAACAGCAATTCTTTATTCCCGAACTCACACCGGCCTCTACACAAACACGTTCTGGGGAAATCCCAGTTCTGCCGCCCCATTCACCTACTCCACGAGGCTTTTTTTCCAAATCCCATTTGAATCTCACGAGAACTCAACGGGAACAAGCAGCAGGAACACCCTATTCCCAGCAGCAATAATCTTCAACATCCAACTTCCCTAAAAACCCATATTGTCTTAAACCGGGAACACCCTAAACCCAAGGACCAGGATACTTCCTCAAACCTGCAGGATACACCTTAAACCTGGATCCACCCTTGATCACCTTGAGCAGGGTCACCTTACATGCAATGTCAACAGCGAAATTCCAAGGCAAGTCCATTTAACATGGGGTACGCTGGCAAGGAAATTTCGATGCGTCATTCCTACTTGGCAATGGCCCTCAGCAACTTGAGCTCATCATGATGACCAGACAATGTTGGAAAGTCCCCAAAGTTACAGGTTTCTCCGACTGTCATCTCTCTTTTTCCTTAATTTGTTTGTTGGTGGGCTAATAAACAGGACACAACATTGATTTACAGATTTTCCAGAAATTTTAAGAGTGACAGGCCAGAACTTCTGACTGGAGTTTATTTCCTCTTTCTGCCTAACAGAAGTTTCCTTATGTCTCCTTCCTAGCTATTTTTTATTCCTTCTATCCTCTCCCACTTTCATGCTTGCCCGCATTACCTTTTCTGTTTGGTTTTTGGGGTAAGTGGCCCAACATGATCTGTTGGATCCTGTGGAGAGCGGGCTGTGCCCTGCTCTGAGTTATTCTGCCATGTATAGAACAGAGGGGTTTGGGGTCTTGGGGAGTTTTGGTACTGGGGACCGAACCCAGGGATGCATTGCCACTGAGCCACATCCCCATCTCTTTTTATATTTTATTTAGAGACAGGGTCTAGCCAAGTTGCTTAGGGCCTCACTAAGTGGCTGATGCTGGTTTTGAACCCGTGATCCTCCTGTCTCAGCCTCCTGAGCCACTAGAATTACAGGCATGGGCCACCACATGCCTGGCTTCAGAACATAGTTTTCAGGTTGTGCTTACACCTTTGTTACTCCACTCATAAAGCAGTAGTTTGCCATAAGCAACTCCATTTTGAGTTTAAGTGCTGAGTTGGAATGACTCACCACCTTGTTTGTATCAGTAAACAACCACCATCTGCCTAGCGCAACCATAAGGCACAAACTGATAAATTATCTGTGCTAATAAAAATGACCACCTGTGGACTTACTGAATTAATCAGAAGCACATGAAGGCATGGCATATCAAACTCATATTGGAAAAACCAGATCCATGAGCTTCTTGAACACACTAGACCACCAAATGAAGCAATCCCTCACTTAAGGACGATAAAAAGAGGAGCACCCTGAGACTGGACACAGTGGTACGCTGTCCCCAGCACCTGGTCATGAGTCTTGCCAAGAAAAATCACCTTAGCAGGGTGTGGTTTCTCCTGCCCCTGATGACTACACATGGCCCACTCCAATCTGACATCTCAAACTGCCACTTTTGGAAATTGCCGGACCTTAGCCCAGAATGCTTATTCTAGGTTTTGTCAGCTCTGCACCTAAACAAGTTCTTTGGCAGGTTCATAATCTTATCTGACCACCCACAGTGACGCTTGGCATTCCTATCTGCTCTCTGCCTGTGCTCTGAGTTCAGTCTCCTGAACCTTCTGTCACCGATATATACAAGTGTGTGCAGTGAGATACGTGTTAAGACTGGAACAAAAGAACTTGTGTTTGCCTGGCTTGTGACCACCAGGTGACCCACAAGTATTCAGTGAACAAGTGCCTCTGATGAAAAATGGTGTCGCTTTATGATCTTATTATTATTCAATCAATTCTGACATTGTGGAAAGACAAAAACACGTTGGGTCGATGTTAATGACATAGCTCACTCATGACAGATCCCCCGAGTCAGGCCTAGGACTCCTATAACAAAAGCACAATTTGTACAAGGGGTAACAGGGGGAGCCCTGCTATGGACAGAACACCGAGTTTCCGGGCTGAACCAGCTCTGAGCTCGGGCCCATCCCCTCCACAGCCAGGCCTCCAAGTCCTTCTCAGGAAATTGTTTTTCCCAAGCCCTCGACAATGGCGTGGCCTGGAGATTAGGTAGAGATGGAATATCTGAATGATCCGAGTGGCAGTAGGAAATCCCAACCCAGCAGGAGCCCCAAGCATCCCCTCCGCCTCTGCTCAAGCCTGAGTTCCGGTGAATACATCTACCCGCTGCCCCCAGCTCCACCATCTGCATTTTATTTCTTTAACCTCCCCCCCAATGGTCCTCCAGGAAGCTCCTGGCCTCCTTTGTTTTTCTTGTCCCCCAGATGTCACACCTAAGGGTTTTGAAACACAATAAGGGAACCCATTGTAATTATCAGATTAATTACAAAAAAAAAATGGTCTTTTTAATAAAGAAATAGAAAAAAAATTCTATGGTGTTTCCAAGAATCTGGAACAGACTCCTAATTAAATAATATGTCTTCCAAGATATAATGCATTTGTATTTTATGGGTGCATATAGTTAGGATTCAAAGGCAAGTGTTTTTTTTTTCTTTGTTCTTTTAGTTTTATTTATTTATTTATTTTTGACAGGAGTAACAATAATGCTTTAAATTTAATTTTACTTTTTCCGTATCTTTCTTGGTGCATTATAATAATACACGATGGTGGGAATCGTTGCATATTTGTGTACATACACCATATGACAATGTAATTTGGACAATATAGTTCCCCAGTATCAAGGGGTTTTCTAAAGAAAAGCTCGTGTATTTATTTTTCCTACCAGGTGTAATTGCACTTACCTGCTGCATTTCCCATAGTGAAACAGGAGTTTTTGAGATGAGACTAGATTCCCCGCTTTACCTATTGCCTTCTGGGTTCTCACATCTCACAAATTTTGAAGAATAAAACCCAAGGATAATCATGGAAAGGAAGAGTCAATGTAGTCAGATTTATTGAAGCAAGAAGAGGTAGAACTGCTGACATGTGGGAGGGGGCTTGATAGCAGGAAAAAAAACATTTGGAGTGTCAGATCAGGAGTTTATACACGGTTCTGGTAGAGCCTGGTGCAAAATTTATGTAAGATAGGCATTGAAAAAGTCTGAAGGCCATCGCCTTCCCAAAACCTCCATCCATTCACCCCCACCTCCCTTCCTGTAACCTCCACCTGGGGATGAACCCACTTTCTGTTTTCCACCTCTAGGACAAAGGAGTTGACAGGAGGTGCTCCCAAGGGAGAGCCTCATCGTCTTTTACATTTGAAATAGGCCTGGCAGGTGTTCCTTAAGGTCATTAAGGTTAGCCTCCAGGTGTGTTTCCTGGTTTGAATAAGACTGGCCACTGGTATTCCTATTCACTAATACCTTTCACCCCAATCTATCCCAAATGTTTTCCATCACTGCTTCTAGAGTTGTTTGGTCAAAGTTGTTGAGATTCCCTGTGTCCTATAGAGGCGGTTCCTCTGCCCCCTTCCCAGAAGGTGACTTGGGGAGGAGGTTTGGCTCCTGAGGGCTGGTGGCTGGGCAGTGGCAGAGACCACGTTGGCCATGGAGGAGGCCAGTCAGCCAGTCCTCCGGCTGTCGAGGTCCTGGGTAAGGCTCCCAGAGGCTCCTGATGGAAAAATTCTGGTGCCCACTGACTGCCCTGAAGGGGAGGATCATCTCCTGAGCTGGTTCAGAAAGTCTGAGCACAGGAAACCTGGCCCCACCGGGCTTGTAGGGCAGTCATTCTTGAGGTCTGGAACTGCAGGAACAGACCTTGCTCCCGATACCTCCTGAGAATGGAAAACCGAGAAGCTGCCCCTGAGCGAGGCAGGACACGAAGGAAACAGACTATGACCTATCTCTGACCTGCACAACGGAGCTATCTATATGTACATACGGATAGAGATACCTCCTGCCTTCTGTCCCACTGTACCCCCCCTCTCCTACAAAAGCTGTTTGTGTGGAGCACATCTAGTGCCTGCCTGTAGACCCAGTTATTCTGGAGGCTAAGGCAAGAGGAAGAGGATTGCAAGTTCAAGACCAGTCTGGGCAACTTACTGAGATCTTGTCTCAAAATTAAAAATATAAATTATAAATAAATTATAAATAAATACAGCTGAGAATGGGGGTTGGGGTTGTAGCTCAGTGGCCGAGCGCTTGCCTAGCATGTATGAGGCACAGGGTTTGATCCCCAGTGCCACATAAAATAAAGGTATTTTGTCATCTACAACTAAAAATATATATATTTAAAAAAAAAAAAACACAGCTAAGAATGTAGCTGATTAGTAGAGCATCCCCAGGATTCAAACCCTAATGCCACCCCCACCTCCAAAAAAAAAAAAAAAAAAACAGAAAGAATAAAATTAAATCTGTCTATGGCCCAGAGTACCCCAAAGATGAAGACTGGAGATAGTGTTTCCTACTTTTCAAGCCTGGCTTTGACTAAACCTATTTTCCTTCATCGACCTCAGTCTCCCAAATTTCAGTGAAGCCAAGTGATAGAAAATTCTATCCCCACTGTCACTCTCAGCCCCAGCCCATTCCTCTGGCAGCAGCTGTTATGCTCCAATTCGGGACCCCCAAAGACCACCAGAGACCAAGATCGATGTAAGCAGCAAAGAGGTGTTTATTGCGAGCTAGCTTGGTCCTCCGCGTGCACGCACACACACACACAGCAACTGGTGACGCTGAGAGGCCCTGAGCCCAGGGTTTGCAGCAGTTTTATACACTCTTTGGAGAGGGCAGGGACTTCACATACATCATGGCATTTCTTAGCAAATCATCACACACCGAGGGAAAATCAAATAACAACTCTAAAACATGATTAGCACATTCACTGGCGGGAACAAGTTGGGTAGGGGTGATTGGTTACTACAAGAGGGGGATTTGCCTCAGTCCAGCTGCAGCAAAATAACCCGGGGTGACGAGCAACCTGTGTAGATTGATACAGCAGGAATGGGAGCCGTTTATTGTAGGACAGGAGGGGTATATACATTCCACACAGCTTATCTTATAATCAGCATAAACTAGATACAGCAGTCAACCAATAAGGAATCTCCACACTTGATGGCTCGTTGGCGTTACTTCACAAACCACTCCCTCTGCAAAATGCCAGGCGCCATCTTGACTTGTTTACAGACCCTAACAGGGATTCATTTGAACTGATTGGTTTAAGTCAAGAGGGGTGTTCATGCTGAACTACATCCACCATAAACTACTGGGAGGGTCATCTGGCATCCCAGGTATTTCCCTGTCTCATGCTGATTGGTGGCTGCTAGGGGGTTGCTATGGGTCCCCACCTAGCCTGACTGAGTCAGGGACACCTGGCACAGCAGATCTCTCCTGGTATTTGTAGATAAACCACTTAGCAGGGTGGGAATGTGCCTAGGAGTGCTCTGTGGGTCTTTCCAAGGACAAAGGTGATGTCCCTTCCTTGGACAGGCTTTGCTCTGAGATAGAGGCTGGGTTTTCACAGACAGATGCTGACCTACTGCAAAGAACCTCCAACTTCATACCACCCTCCCCCCGGGGGTCTTCCTCCAGGAAGTTATCAAGGGAAAGCAGAGCCCTCCAGCTCTCAGGACTAGTGGCCCCAGGCCTTGTGCAGCCTCAGGCACCCTCCCCCACCTCTGCAGGGCTCTGCACATTAGAGCCCCCGTGCCACCCTGCCCTTTCCTGGGAACCCAGCAGGACTGACCGAAAGGTCACGTCTGAGATCACACCCAACGACGTTTACATTCTGCTATTGACTTTTCTCACTTCAGGACTTTCCTAGGAGCTGTGTCAGACCTGGTGATCTTGGACTTCTGAAATGGCCCGTTCTGAGGTTACCCAGCCAGGGGCCCCTGGCTCTAGGCCTGGAGCTTATTCAGTTCAGGAAGCTAGAGAAACCCAGGGAAGCTCCCATTTCCTGGATCAGGCCCACCCCCAAGGGTCCCTGAGCCTCCTCCTGGGGCAGGCCGGCTGGGCCTGAGATTCTGTCTCAAAATAAAAAGAGTTAGGGATTTAGCTCAGTGGTAAGATGCCCCAGGTTCAGTGGGTTCAATCCTAGCTCGGGGAGCAAGGGTGGAGAGTTTATGTGTAGAGTAATGGATGGCCACAACCCCAGGGTAGGTGAGACCCACACAGTGCAACAAAGTGCCCATCCACATACAAAACACACACTGTTTCCCCTAAACCCCTAGTTATTATGATATGCCGAAGTCTGGCTGGGCACAAAATCAAGAGCCACTCACATCTTTGTAGATTCAAACAGCAATTCTTTATTCCCGAACTCACACCGGCCCTGTACAAACACGTTCTGGGGAAATCCAAGTTCTCCCGCACGATTCACGTCCCAAATACTTTCTGAATTCCACGAGAACTCAACGGGAACTCAGGCAGCAGGATACGCCCTATTCCCAGCAGCAATAACCTTAAACCTGGAACTTCCCTAAACCCAGATTGTCTTAAACCAGGAACGCCTTAAACCCAAATTATCCTAAACCAGGATACTTCCTAAAACCTGCAGGATACACCCTAAACCTGGATCCACCCTCGTCCTTGAGCAGGGTCACCTTTCTCAAACACACATGCAATGTCACAGCAAATTTCCAAGGCAAGTCCATTTAACATGGGGTACGCTGGCAAGGAAATTTCGATGTGTCATTCCTACTTGGCAATGGCCCTCAGCAATGATATATGCTTTATTTTAAAAGAAGCAGGTCAGCATCTGAAAAACCAGCCTCTACCTCAGAGCAAAGCCTGTCCAAGGAAGGGACATCACCTTTGTCCTTGGAAAGACCCACAGAGCACTCCTAGGCACATTCCCACCCTGCTGAGTGGTTTATCTACAAATACCAGGAGAGATCTGCTGTGCCAGGTGTCCCTGACTCAGTCAGGCTAGGTGGGGACCCATAGCAACCCCCTAGCAGCCACCAATCAGCATGAGACAGGAAGTACCTGGGATGCCAGATGACCCTCCCAGTAGTTTATGGTGATTGATAACGTGTTGGGAAACCATGTAGTTCAGCATGAACACCCCTCCTCCTCTTGGCTTAAACCAATCAGTTCAAATGAATCCCCCTCTTGTAGTAACCAATCACCTCTACCCAACTTGTTCCCGCCAGTGAATGTGCTAATCATGTTTTAGAGTTGTTATTTGATTTTCCCTCGGTGTGTGATGATTTGCTAAAAGAGGCTATGATGTATGTGAAGTCCCTGCCCTCTCCAAAGAATGTATAAAACTGCTGCAAACCCTAGGCTCAGGGCCTCTCAGCGTCACCAGTTGCTGTGTGTGTGTGTGCGTGCACGCGGAGGACCAAGCTAGCTCACAATAAACACCTCTTTGCTGTTTACATCAATCTTGGTCTCTGGTGGTCTTCTGGGGGTCCCGAATTCGAGCATAACATATGGGGGCTCGTCCGGGATCTACTTTATTTTAGTAGACAGACCTACTGAGTGTGATTTATCTGATAATGGTACTGAACATTTTCTGAGTGACTCGGATGTGTACCATTGGTTTGACTCCTTAAATCCACGCAGACCTTCCAGGCAGGTAGTGAGGAGACTGAAGCACAGAATGAATGAGTGGCTTGCCCAAGGCCAAGCTGGGGTTCAACCCCAGGCCCTCACTCTTAACCACTAGATAACTGTCAGGGACTAGAAGGAAATTCTCCTTCAAAGAATAGCCTGACAGCCCCCTGGGAGACATCCTGCAGCTACCTATCTCCCTGAAACATCCTGCAGTTATCAGGATCATCAGACATCTTGCAGCTGGCAGTTTTACGACCCACATCCAGCAATTGCTGATTAGAGAGCTTCCCCATTCCCCAGCATATAAATACCCCTGTGTGAACAATAAAAGTTTGCAGCTTGATCAGACTCCTGTCTTGCTCTCATCCTTCGTGTCTCTTGTCCCTTCATTCCTCCCCGTTCGCTGCCCACGTTGATGTGTCCTGCTGGTCGGGACAGATAACACTTCCAAGAATGGGGCGACAAAGAGAAAATATTTGATTGTCAGAATATGAGTTGTGGCTGGCACAGCAGCGCATGCCTGTAATCCCAGAGATTGAGGTAGGAGGTTGAGGTAGGAGGATAGCAAATTGGAGGCCAGCCTCAGTTAATTTAATGAGACCCTTAGTATTTGAGTGAGATTCTGTCTCAAAATAGGGATTTAGCTATTAGGGATTTAGCTCAGTGGTAAAATGCCCCAGGTTCAGTGGGTTCAATCCTAGCTCAGGGAACAAGGGTGGAGAGTTTATGTATAGAGCTAATTATGTGTCAGGGAGACAAGGGACCCAGGAAGGGGCAAGTACAGCCCATGGAGGACAGACCAATGAAGCCCCATTAGGAGCAAACAATGGAGGCCCCAGGCATCCCCCCACCCCTACCCCAGGGAACACTCACCCTTAAATTCCCCGCCAGGCCTTCTTGCTTCCTTCTGGTGTTGAACTTGGAGGGCACAGCCCTTCTCCTCCCCCTTCTGCTTCCCCTTTACCCTGGTTCTTCTTTCAGAGCCACAGACTCCCCCTGGAACCTGAGTTTCCATTTCTTCAAAACCAACCACAGTCCTCTGGGTGCCGTGGCACACGCCTGTAATCCGGGCGGCTTTGGAGACTGCGACAGGAGGATCACAAGTTCAAAGCCAGCCTCAGGAACAAGCGAGGCGCTAAACACCCCAGTGAGACCCTGTCTCTAAATAAAATACAAAAACTAGGGCTGGAGATGAGGCTCAGTGGTCAAGTGCCCCTGAGGTCAATCACCCGTACCCCCCAAAAAAACCAACACTGTCGCACTTGAGCTGCGTGGCACCAGGGCTGGCTGAGTGGGAGAAGCCTGCCCAACCTGAGCCCCCCTAAGCCCCTTCTCCCCCGGGGGTCTTTCCTTTCCCACCATCAGGTTCTCCTTCACTTTCTGCCTTACCTCCTGGCCCTTCTCCCTTCCGCCAGGTTCCCTCGTTTGTCTGGATCTGGTTTTCAGCACGATCATTACTAATCACAAAGGCATTGGCTGTTGAGTGGGGTTTTTCCCTCCCACTGTGTATTTTGCTAAGAAAACTTACATCTGGGAGATTGCTCCATACACAGATATGGAATGAATGAAAGAAGAATGTGGCCATCTAGAAAGTCAGCTTATGTATGTGTGGCCCAGGCCTGGACCTGTGCTGGGTACCTGTCTCAGGTCTGATTTTCAGGGGCACAGGAGAGGTAACACATTTCTATTAAACTGCTAAGTTGTAAGGAACTATTGTTAAGTTTGGCCTAAAGTTTTCCCTGTAAATAGCGAAGTGCAACCCAACTTGTGTAAGGAGACTGTAATCCACTCTTCTACAAATTCCCGAGTCTCAGCCAATCGCCAGCAACCTACCAGAGCTTGTTCAAATAAGGCAACAAGTGAGTTGTAACCAGTTGGGCTGCCTCTGGACCTCACTTCCTTTTTCTATAAGTCATTTCCTTTTCTCTGGCTATTCCCTATCATGTGGAAACAAGCGTTTTGTTTTGTTTTGTTTTGTTTTGTTTTGTTTTGTTTTGTGTGTGTGTGGTGCTGGTGGATTGAACCCAGGGCCTTGTTCATGCAAGGCAAGCTCTCTACCAATTGAGCTAAATCCCCAGCCTTGGAAACAAACATTTTGAACAATTTTTGGTCAGGACTGCTGCTCAGTTCTAGAATTGCAAATAAAGCCAATTATGAGCCACAAAACAAGAGTCCAGGGGTGTAGCTCAGCGGAAGAGTGTTTGCCTAGTGTGTGCAAGTCCCTGAGCTCCATCCTCAGCACCAAAAAAAAAAAAAAAAAAAAAAATCTGAAAAACTAAAAAATTTGATTTGTTGTAAGTTTGTCTTTTGACAGGATGCAGAGGGTCACAGACTAACCCAGTACCATGACATTCCAAGATCGATCAGAGTCAGAGCTGGGAGGAATGGCTCCTGGGAGGAGCCAAGTCTCCACCTTGCTCACCTACCTGTCAGGGTGAAGATCTGCTCTGTTCTCCCAACTCAGACTTACTACTGCTGCTTTTAGGCTCCTTTATTTATCTTCTTCACCTTATAGCTTTGGCCTCTCTGGTTTCTATTTCTTCAAAACTGCAGCCAGTAAGACCCCTCAAAGCCCCAACTACTGCCTAGTCTTGCCCCACAGTGCAACCCTTCAGCTAGAGTCCCTGTGCTGTTCGATTTTCTCCATGTTCCCAAAGTACATGCCTCTCTTAGACCAAACAGCCAGCCAACACCAGGGACAACCTGAGATGGACCTTACAGGCTGACCTGACGTTGAGGGAGCTACACACCAGGGGAATACGAGGCATCTCACTAAAGGCAGGAGAAGATTACTAGAGAATGTTAGAGACAACGAAGTCTGAGTGACATTCAAAGGACCAGTGTTACGCCAGGCACAGTGGCACACACCTGTAATCCCAGACGTTTGGGAGGCTGAGGCAGGAGGATTACGAATTTAAAGCCAGCCTCAGCAACTTGACAAGGTGAAAAACCAGCCTCTACTTCAGAGCAAAGCCTATCCAAAGAAGGGACATGACCTTTGTCCTTGGAAAGACCCACAGAGCACTCCTAGGCACATTCCCACCCTGCTAAGTGGTTTATCTACAAATACCAGGAGAGATCTGCTGTGCCAGGTGTTCCTGACTCAGTCAGGCTAGGTGGGGACCCATAGCAACCCCCTAGCAGCCACCAATCAGCATGAGACAGGGAAATACCCAACGTGCTGGGAAACCATGTAGTTCAGCATGAACACCCCTCTTGGCTTAAACCAATCAGTTCAAAGGAATCCCCCTCTTGTAGTAACCAATCACCCCTACCCAACTTGTTCCCGCCAGAGAATGTGCTAATCATGTTTTAGAGTTGTTATTTGATTTTCCCGTGGTGTGCGGTGTGTGATGATTTGCTAAGGGATGCTATGATGTATGTGGGCGTCCCTGCCTTCTCCAAAAATGTATAAAACTGCTGCAAACCCTGGGCTGGGGGCCTCTCAGCGTCACCAGTTGCTGTGTGTGTGCGCAGAGGACCGAGCTAGCTCGCAATACACACCTCTTTGCTGTTTACATCAATCTTGGTCTCTAGTGGTCTTTTGGGGGTCCCGAATTCGAGCATAACAAAGGCCCTTGACAAAGGAGACCCTGTCTATAAATAAAATACAAAAAAAGGGTTGGGGTTTTGGCTCAATGGTAGAGCACTCTCCTGGCATGTGTGAGGCACTGGTTTCAATTCTCAGCACCACATATAAATAATCAAAATAAAGGTCCATTGACAATTAAAAAATATATTTTTAAAAAATGGGAGTTGGGGGGACTGAGGTTGTGGCTCAGCAGTAGAGCGCTCGCCTAGCATGTGTGAGGCCCTGGGTTGGATCCTCAGCACCACATAAAGTAAAATAAAGACATCGTGTCCACCTATAACTAAAAAATAAATATTAAAAAAATTGGGGCTGGGGATATATATAGCTCAGTTGGTAGAGGGCTTGCCTAGCATGCCCAAGGCCCTGAGTTCAATCCTCAGCACCACCAAAAAAAAAAAAAAAAGGACCAGTATTTCATGAGGCTCATAGAAAATCGAACTTGAGTGTGAAAGAATCAGTGTCAGGTCTGAGCTGCAAAGTGAGCCCAAGGTCCTCCGTCTTTATAATCTTCAGTTAGGATACATTATCGAGAATGTGGGGTCCAGAAACCCCCATTTGAAGGTCTATACCTGGGCTGCAAATCAAGGCCCCTTGCCTGTGTCCAAACAAGAGGGGGGTGTTTCATTCTTACTGATGAAATTTCAAACAGTGAAATTTCTGATTCCATGACTTTAGAGAACAAAGCTCCTCAGTGAGTGGGAGAACAAAACTCACTCAAAGGAGGGACTGTGACAGTGACATACAGTGGCAGCGTGTCCTTAGGGAAAATGGTGCTTCCTGTAAACTTCACGGCTCACTTTATGTGTGTTGTGTTCCAGCACGATCCATGCCTGCCTCACACCTAAGAAGCAACCTCAGGTCTGCCTAGGCCATCTTTACAGGCAGGGTCCCAACTCCAGCTCCAGGTGTCCTGGAATTGTGCTTCTCCCAACCTGCATCCCATCCGTTGAGGTTAAGAAGGATCCACTAAGGATCTCCTTGGGGCCTCCCTTCTGCCAGGTCCATTTTACATGGAAATGGGGGAGGCCCAGCTCCAGAGCTTCCGAAAGTCCCTCTTACATTCTGCCCTGCTCAGGTTGAGAACATTACACCTTCTCCAATACGGGCTCCCTGCTTCCTTCTACCTTTCCAAGTCAAAGTCCATGTCCAAGAATATAGGGTAAGTGCAATGACAAAAAAGAAAAAAAAGAAAATCTAAAACCACAGGGTTCAAAGAAACAGAAGTTCCTTGTCTCTCAGGTAACAGTCCAGAAGTGGACGGGCGAGCCAGGGCTGGTGTGTGCACCTCAGCACGTGATCTTCAGTTTCAAATCCAAATGGTCAATGCAATCCTTGCAGCGTCCCAGCCAGCGGGCAGGAAGCCCACACTCTGTCCTTTTAATCACAGGAATAGGAACTAGGTGTCTTATTTCAGCTCACATCTTGTTGGCAGGATTGGCTCTCAGACAAGAGAGGCTGGGGAAGGTCGTAGGCTCACTGGTCACACGCCCAGAGTAGACGACTGCCTACCTCCCATCCCACCACTGAGAGACACCACCTTCCTGTTGCCTAGCCTCTTCCTCCAGCAGGTGAACTTTCCCTTTTTGTCTTGTCTTAGTCTCCAAAGGAACCAGGGATGCACCCAGACAAATGGAGAGGGTCTGCAGCTCCCAGCCAGGGGTCTTGCCCACCTGTGTCCCTGGTACTTGATTTCAGATGCCTGCCCACCTCTTCTTCCCTCCAAAGGGACCCCAGGAGCCCTGGAGCATGCTGAGGTCACTTGAGCCTCCGGGGCTTTTTCCAGTCTCCTCCAAACCGTTTGTTCTCTTCTCCTTCCCACAGGACCAGGCGGGTGTGGAGGACACTGAGGTTGTATGGGCCATCGTGCCCAGACCTCTTCCTGAGGAGATGTCCTGGCTCAGTGACAGACGGGGTGGGTAACTTTCCTCAGTGCACAGAGCAGAGTGGCAGAAGACAGGGTGGAATCCCAGGCTCTGCAAGCACAAGCCCACGCGTCCCAGCCACCACAAACCTCAGGCCTACACCACCCCAGGCAATCCCCAAGGCCGCAGCCACAGGCTGACAGGCTGAGGCCCAGGGCACAGAGTCTCTGGCCCTCAACAGATGATGGGGCCTTGATGGGACAGACACTATCCTTAACTCCTGCCAGATCTAGAGAAGTGGGAACTGATGACCAGGATGGATCACCCCCACCCACACACCCACACAAGATTGTACCCCCTCACCCGGATAGATGTTCTTAAATTGCTGTGGAGGATGTCCAGGGAAATGAATCCATGCCAGAGTAATAGTGACGAGGTGTGCCAACAGGCAGGGTGGTAGAGCAGTTAAGCACATAGACTGGAAGCCAGGTTAACTGAATTTAAATCGAAGGTTTGTTACCAGCAACTGGAGCCTTAAGCAAATTATTATTATTGTTTTGTTTTGGTTTTGGTACCAGGGATTGAACTCAGGGGCACTCAACCACTGAGCCACATCCCCAGCCCTATTTTGTATTTTATTTAGAGACAGGGTCTCACTGAGTTGGTTAGCGCTTCACTCTTGCTGAGGCTGGCTTTGAATTTCAGATCCTCCTGCCTCATCCTCCAGAGCAGCTGGGATTACAGGCGTGTTCCACTGCATCAGGCTGTAAATTTTTTAAAATTCTAATTTGTTATATATGACAGCAGAATGCATTACTATTCATATTATATAGAAAGAGTACAATTTTTCATATCTCTGGTTGTATACAAAGTAGGTAAATTATTATTTTTTTTAATATGTTTTAGTTGTAGATGGACACAATACCTTTATTTTAGTTTTTTATTGTTATCTGGTGCTGAGAATCCAACCCAGGCCTCATAAGTTCCAGGCAAGCACAACCCCAGTTCTTAAGTAAATTATTTAACCCCTTGGTAGGTCTATTCTTTTAATTTGCAAAATGGTGTTAATAACCCATTTTCAGGGCTGGGGATATAGCTCAGCTGGTAGAGAACTTGCCTCACATGTATAATGCCCTGGGTTCAATCCCCAGCACCTCAAAATAAATAAATAAATAAATAAATAAATAAATAAATAGAGAGCCCATTGCATACTTGTCAGAGAGGACTGGAAGAATTGCTCTGCTGAAAGTGCTTAAAATAATACCTTGCACAAAGTAAGTACCGAATAAACGTCGGCTATTGTCATCCTTCTAGAATGGAGGATGTCATTTTAGGGGGCTGCCCGTAGAGAACTGTCCCAGGGAGAAAAGAGCTCCCGAGATTGTGAAGTCGGGGAAACTAGATCACAATCAGTCTGACTGCAGACCCCCGAGGCACCTGGACAGTCCTACTCCACAGCAACAGGAGGGGTTGTGTGGCCCCTGCTGTTGTAAATCTTAGATTAGGGAAAAGGAGACAGATTCATTGAATAAGGATGCAAGGACATTCAACACCTCGCCATGCAGGAGGTCAGGAAAATTAGAATCAGTCGTTTCTTCTTATAACAGTGACCCCAAATCCATCCCCTAGCAGCAGCTGTACTTGGGAAGAGCCCTGGGGTGGGAGTGCCAGTAAGATCAGGAGCTTCTTGAGGTGGCAGTGGCTCTGACTCACTGTGTGGCACATAGGTGACGCCCAGCAAATGTTCACTGGATGCAGTCAAAAAAACATGTTCCAGGCTCCAGAGGCAACTAACCAGTAGAGTTATCTGGTCCATGATATCTCTCACAGGGCTCCCTTTACCTCTCTACCTCTGGGCTTCATGTGTGACATTCCAGGGAGGAATACGATTCTGTCTGTTCCCCACCTGGAGGCTTGCGAACCACCAAAAGAGATCTGTCTTGGGGGAAGACCCTCTGTTCTCACTCTCCTTGACAGTGAGGAGAACAAGGAGTTGGAGCGGCGTGCATGTAGAAAGGCAGAGTTCCGTGCTGGTTTCTTTTGACTGCTGAACAGTGGCTCCTGAGATGCCTGGCAGGAGGAATGAGTGGGGAAGGGGCTGGTTAAGGAATTGAGATAACACCTGCAGGAGGCTGGGGATATAGCTCAGTTAGTAGAGTGCTTGCCTTGCATGCACAAGGCCCTGGGTTCAATCCTCAGCATGCACACACACACGCACACACACACAATTCTGGCAGGAGAGGAGATGCAAAGAAAGTTTGGGCAACAGCTCCCCAGGGAGAAGCTGAGAGGTGGCAGGGTTTGCAGGGAACCAGAAGTGATGGGAGAGGGGTCCCAGCAGCAGCGGCAGGGTAGTCTGGGAAGAGCAGATGGGATTGGCAGATGGGAGCTGAGAGGCCAGCCCGGGCAGGCAGGTGGGCAGCCTTTCTCAAGAGGCAACTCTGCTGAGCAGCCAAAGGGAGAGGGGAACCTTCCCCCTAAGCCCTTCTCCTTCCCTAGAGCCTTTCTAGGAGACCCTGTGGGTAGGGGGAGTCTAGGACTGGGAAGTTGGGGTTACATCCCACAATTAATGATAGAATTTTAATTAGAGATCGGTAACTTAATTAGATGAGATTTCTTCTCATCTGAGTTGGGAAGGATTCATTAAGTAGCTTCTGAGCGAAGGCCCTCACTGAGATGATGAGATCTGCTCTGGCCTGGACGGGAAGCTCAGGCTAGGAGGAAAGCAGGCAGCGCTCAGTCTCCCCACAGTCACAGGAGGGAAAGCTTCCCACCACGAGAGCCAGTGTGTATGAAATGGAAGCCGGCTTGACTTATAGATCCCTACCCGCAAGCCCTTCTTCTGTCTCCTCCTCTTTATCCTAAATGACAGGACACAGATCACCCTGTCTGTCCTACAGATGGTTCCTCTGCTGCCTTAGTGCTACTGGAGGGTGGGAGCAGAAGGTGCAGGTGTTGGATGGCCAGGAAGGTGGTTAGTCACCATGTCATGGCCACAGAGAGCTTTGCTTTTCCCTGCTGGCATCACAGACCTCAACAGAGCCAATCCCTGCAAGATTCAGTGCCAACTTGGGAGGCTGAGGATCGCAAGTTCAAGGCCAGTCTGGGCAAGTTACTGAGACCCTGTCTCAAAATAAAAAATAACAAGGATTGGGGATGTAGCACAGTGGTACAGTGCCCCTGGGCAAGGCACACGTGGCCTCGTGGACAGGTGAGGCCCAGTGCTTCCATGCCCTTCACAACACCTACAACTCTTGAATCGGTGAGCAGACTAAGCTTCTTTGGGTAGGTAACTTGCTGCAGTGTGGACTAAGGTACCCCAGCACCTAGTAGCTGAATGAGGCAGGCTGGTAGGAGGGGGTGGGGGTGGGGGTGGGACTGAACATTCTTGCTTCTTGAGTCATTCAGCAAATCTAGAGACTTGTCCTGGGTGTGGGTCCCCTGCCATCTAAGAACAAATGAGTTCCTGTAGAGACTGGGTTGCAGAAAGGCTGTAGCCACTCCAGCCCACTAGGAAATCCTCCCGAGGGTGGGGAGCTTTTGTCCTAAGCTTAGTGGAATTTGGTGAGAAGAAATGAGAAGGGTGCTCCAGACTGAGGTGGAGAAGGGTGTCCTGTGGGACTGAAAGAAACAAAGCCTTGTGAGGGGAACAGGGCAAGGGATGTAGCTGGGGGGTAGGGGTGTTTGGTGTTTAGAATGTACTTTCAGGCAGGTATCTAGCATCATAGAGTGGCATGTGCTAAGTAATCCAAGATTTAGACTTCATGCTTCAGCATTCAGCCAAGGAAAAAGCTGCTAGGGGATTAGGCAAGGTTTCTTGGAGAAAAGCCTTTATCTGGATAGGAAGAAGTCAGACATGCAGATGTGGGGGGGGGGGCGGTTGTGATGTTAATTTCAGGTTTGAAATCTTTATTCTCTCCTCCCCCATTTCTAGTGGGCAGCCAGGTTTTCTAAATTCTTGTTAAAGAATTTAATTAAATTTATTTATCTTGGTCCATTTGGTACAGAGGACTTACCAGGCACGCTTTACCACTAAGCTACATCCCCAGCCCTTTTAATTTTTTTTTTTTTTATTTTGAGACATGGTCTCACTAAGTTGCTTAGGGCCTTGCTAAAATGCTGAGGCTGATCTCAAACTCTTGATTCTCCTGCCTCAGTCTCTGGAGTCACTGGGATTACAGGCATGTGCCACAGTGTCTGGTCCTAATGTGTTCTCTTTTATCAATTTTCTTCACTCATCATTTCAATTTGTCCTATACTCCTGGCAATTAAAAGTGCCTCAAAATTTTTCCCCAGTTACAATTGTTTTATTAGTAGCATCTGTTTTCATTGTCAATTTTAGTACTTTTCAAATTACTTGTTTGGACCCTGTTTAGTTCTTAAAGTGATATGTTGTAAAACAAAATTATGAATTTTTTAAAGTGGCCCAGGTATGACATTATTCAATATCCATCCTCCAGACAGAGAGAGAGAGAGAGAGAGAGAGAGAGAGAGAGAGACTGTTCATCAAGAAGCCAACACTCACAGCCCCTGAGTTAAATTCAGTGGATACACCAGAGCTGATATTTGGCCAGTACATACCACATTCACGGTGTGTGTGTGTGTGTGTGTGTGTGTGTGTGTGTGTGTTTCTCCAGCTACAAGGAAGTTTATTGCAATATAACAAAAATGCTTTTTTTAAAAAGCTTTTTTTCTTTTTTAATATTTTATTTTTTATTTGTTCTAATTAGTTATACATGAGAGTAGAATGCATTTTGACACATTGTACACACACAAATGGAGCACAACTTCATGGTTAAAATACTGAAATATTTCCATGGTAATTTCAGGAAATGTTAGCGACTAATGTAAAAATAAAAAAATATATAAAACCGATTTAATGCCAGAAAAATTCCAGACTGTCAAGCCCCTGGATGGATCACACACTGTATACCACTGTCAAGGCTTATTTAATGATCATGAGAACCGTTCTTGACTCACAACCAGCTATCATCACTCAAGGCTTTACCTAATTGCCAAGCATGATCTTTCTTTGGAAGACAATGGAGAGGAAGGTGTCACTTTTTAATTAAGCAGCCACTTGAACAGGAACAGAAACCGGTTAGCCAAGCAGTAACAGGGGTTCTCCTACTACCAAACATCAGCATACAGACTGGCTCCTGTTGCAGCCTCATGCCCAGGGACATGACTGTCATCCACGAGGGTCCTGGTACCCAGAAGAATGGAAAATGCCAAGAGGCAAGAATTTAACTTCAAAGGCAAGACTCTACTGTTTATTTAAATGTAGGCAGAAGTTTATTCAGTAGATTGAAAAAATATATATCTTCCAGAGACTCAGCAGTTAGGAAATCTCTTGTACAAATTAGCAAACAAATAGTCATGTATTGACGGACACCATGTAGTCAGGAAGATTATGCATATGGAAGTAGAAGAAGGTCAACACATCTGTGATGAAGGACTGAAGGATAAGGGATGGAGACAGGATGAAAAGATCATGAGCTTAGGGAGATCATCAAAGAACGAAAAATCTAACCCCCAACCCTTTGGTTGGGTTTTCTAATCTTGGGGAGGAAAATTGAATAGAAAAGAAGTTGGTATTTTCTTTTTTAGTTTCTTTAAAAGGAACTGTATAAAGTAAGCATTATTTCTTCTTCATACGATTGGTAGAATTAGTAGAATGGGCGTGGTAGTGTGCCTGTGGTCACATCTACTGTGGAGGATAAGGCAGGAGGATCACTTAAGCCCATGGGCTTGAGGCCAGCCTGGATAACATAGGGAGACCCATCTTTAAAAAAAAGTAAAATGAAAAAAAACCCGAAGACATTTATCCTCAGAGTTTTCTCCAGTGGATGATTAATTATGGATCTAATTTCTTAAAATTCACATCAGTTTGATTTTGACTTTTTTTTTTTTTTTTTTTTTTGGGTGGTGCTAGGGTTTGAACCCAGGGCCTTCTTCATGCAAGACAAGCATTCTCCCAACTGAGCTATGTCCCCAGCCCCAGTTTGATTTTTTTTTTTTTTTTAGGAACTTGTTAATTTCATCTAAATTTTCAAGTTTATTGGCATAAAGTTGTCCAGATCTGTTTTTATAACTCATTTAAATCTTTTAATTGTGAGCTGGGGCTGTAGCTCAGTGGCAGAGCACTTGCCTAGCATGCGTGAGGCACTGGGTTCGATCCTTAGCACCACATAAAAATAAACAAATAAAGGCATTCTGTCCATCTACAACTACAAAAAATATTTTAAAAATCTTTTTAATTGTAAAAATAAAACATATACAGAAAAATAATACAACTGTATAGTTTAGCAAATTTTTATAGGGTTGACATCCTTTGTAACTACAAATCAGATCAACAGATAAAACTCTGACAGCCATCCCAGAAAGCACACGGTATGCCACATTCCCATCAGCCCACTGCCTCCCTCTGAAAGTAACCAGCATCCTAACCTATACTCATGATTTCTTTAAGGATTTTTTTGGGTGGGGTAGGGTGGGGAGAGTTGTTTATTTGCTTGGTACTGGGGATTGAACCTAGGGTGCTTTACCACTATTATATCCCCAGTTCTAAAAATGTCACTAAAATGGTGAATTTTTCACTTCATTTTATAGTTCTATCAGTCCTTCTCTGTTTTGGATTTATGTTTTTAGGTGGTTACAGTTTATTATAGTTATATATTCCTGGCAAAATGGCTCTTTTATCATGTAGTGAATTTATTAGTATGCGTAGTATTTTTCTTTTGGGGTGGCCTTACTGAGGATTGAACCCAGGGGCACTTTATCACTGAGCCACAAGCTTAGCCTTTTTAAAAAATTTTTTATTTTGAAACAGGGTCTCGCTAAATTGCTGAGGTTGACCTTAAATTTGCACTCCTCCTGCCTCAGCCCCTAAAGTTACTGGAATTATAGATAGGTGTGCACCACCATGTCCGGTGGGTATATGGATTTTTAAATGCAGTTCTTTTTTACATTTCTATTCATTAACATTTGAACCTATTTTTATATTATTTTTACTTTCTATTCATCATGTTTAATGCACCACTACTCCTTCCTTCCTTCAGATTTTCTCATCTTCCCTTTTATGTATATTACACACTCTATTTCTATTATTTTTTTAAAGGGTTACATTTTAAGTTGTTTTTTTTTTGTTTATTTTTAATTTTCTTTAGTTGTTGATGGAACTTTATTTTTATTTATTTATATGTGGTGCTGAGGATCGAATCCAGTGCCCCACACATGCTAAGCAAGTGCTCTACCACTAAGCCACAACCCCAGCTCCTGGTAACTAACATCTTAACCAAAAAAAATTCAAGAGTCAAAATGTTTTGATTTTGAGTTCCCCTTTCCAACTTATATGCTGTTATCGTTCAGTATTTTTATTCTCTTATTGTTTCTCTCAGATTGAGATATTTCACACATTATACAATTTGCCCCCATGCAGTATAAAAATCCAATATTTTTAGTATATTTATACATATTACACGATCTTTTTCAGTTTTAGACAATTTTAATCACCTTCCCCCCAAATACATACCTTTTAGCTATCAACCCCACCAATCCATCAGTGCCCAGCTGTAAGTAAACACTAGTTTATTTTCTATCCCTATGAAGTTTCTCTTGCTGAATATTTTGTATGGATTATGAATTGAGTGTGCAGTGTATGCATGATTTACTTCTTAGATTTAGAATGTTTTCAAGGTTCATTCATATTGTTCCTTTTTTTCTGGCTAATATTCCATTCTATGGATAAAATATATTTTGTTTATACAGTAGTTTGATAGGTGTAGAAATATAATAGCTTTTGTACATTGACTTTAGATCCTGTGACTTTATTGAACTTGTTTATTAGTTTTCAAAGTTTTTAAATTCAATTCCTTAGAATTTTCTATGCATAATTGTATGCGTATGAATAGAGATAGTTTTACTTCTCCCTTTTCAATCTTAACTTCTTTTTTCCCTTGCCTAATTGCCTTGGCCAGAACTTCCAGCACAATGCTGAGTAGAAGTAGTAAAAGCAGTCATCCTTTTCTCCTGACATTGAGAAAAAGCATTCAGCTTTCACCATGATATCACAGGGTGATATTTCACCATATTTTTTGTGGGGGGGTACGGGGGGTGGTGGTAGGGGGATTGAACTCAGGGGCACTTGACCTGGGTCACATCCACAGCCCTATTTTTTGTATTTTATTTAGTGACAGGGTCTAGTGCCTCCCTTTTGATGAGGCTGACTTTGAACTTGTGATCCTCCTGTCTCAGCCTCCGTGTGCACTGCCCCTGGCTCTCAAGATGATATTTTCATGAGTTATGACATTAATGTGTGTTTTTCACAGATATTCTATCAGGTCGAGGAAGTTCCCTTTTGTACCTAGTTTGTTGAGTGGTTTTGTAATGAAAGGACATTGGATTTTTGCTAAATACTTCCTCTGTAATTATTGGAATATTATGTACTTTTTGTATTTTATTACATTAACATATTACATTTACTTTCAGATGTTTAACAATTTGACTTTACATCCCAGGCATAAATTCTGCCTGATTGCAGGGTGCAAAAGAAAAAATCTCCACCTGCCCTCCTCCAATTTCCCACTGAGCAGGGCTCTAGCCTAATTTCCTAAGTTCGGTTATATTTTACCTTCATTTCTCATTCCAAAGTATTTTCTTATTTTATTCTTTGACCCATTAATATTTAGAAGTGTTGTTTAATAATTCTACATATTTATAAGTTTCTCAATTTTTTCCTTGCCCTCAATCTCTGATTTCATTCCACTGTAATTGAAGAATGTTTTGTATTATTTCTATTCTTTTAAGTTTTCTGAGGTTTGTTTTATGGACTAACACACTCTTTCCTTTCCTGAGAAATGTTTCATTAGTGTTTGAAAACAATGTATATTCTGTTGTTTGTTGAGAGGAATAGACTATAAATGTCCATTAGATGAGTTGGTTTTTAGCATAGTACAAGTCTTCTTCTGTTCCTTATTGACTTTTGGAGTTATTCTATCCATTATTGCAAGTAGGGTATTGAAGTCTAGCCACATCCCCAGCCCTTTTTCATATTTTATTTATAGACAGAATCTTGTTGAGTTGCTTAGGGCCTCACTAATTTGCTGAGGCTAGCTTTGAACTCGAGATCCTCCTGCCTCAGCCTCCTGAGCCACTGGGATTACAGGCATGCACCACCAGTCCTAGCTTGCTGTCAGCATTTGCTTCATATATTTTGGTGTCCCATCAGAAGGTTTATTAATTTATGTTTACCTGTTTTATCCCCCTGGTAAATTAACCCTTTTATCTTATATATAAAAAAGTCCTTCCATATAATTTTGTTTTAATTTCTATTTTCTCTTTAAGTCATTCTGTCTTTCTGATGATTACTGTTTGCATGACATATCATATTCCATCCTTTAAATTTTCATTTGCTGGGGATCATACCCAGGGACTTGTGCATGCTAGGCAAGCTGAGCTACACTCCCAATTCCATCCTTTTACTTGAATCATATTTAGCTTTAAATCTAAAGTGTCTCCTTTATATACTTGTATCATGTTTTATGAATCTATAATGCCTTTTGTTTAATCCAATTATATTTAATGTGATTATTGGTATTGAAAGATTTACATATCTTCTTGGTTTTACATATTTTTATCTTTATTTCTCTATTAATGCTTCTTTTGAATTAAGTGAATATTTCCTGATTGCAGCAGTTTTATTTCTTTAATGTTTTCTCACAGAGTACGTATTCTGAGGATATTTTTAGCTAATCTGGTCTTTGCCATTTACATCTCATCAGAGTATGCTTCAAATTTACACTAAGCAAATTCCATATAGAAGCACTGCTATTATGTATTAACATGTGTTTAATTTGCTTTTTTACCCCATTAATGTCACAAATCCAAAACCTTGTTATTTTTACCAACTGTAATGTCCCTGTTCCTGTACAATTTTGCTCCAGGCCCACCTCCTTTGTTCTATTAGGAAACACACATTTATTAAAATTTTATATTTATAGGGCAAATAGTATGTATATAATTGTATTCAATTATTTTAAAATCAATCAAGAGGAAATACAGATGGTCTTTTATAAGAATTTGACTTGAAATTTAAGGGATCTATATTCATTTGTATTGGCCCATGTGGTAATTACATAAAAATCACTTGTTTCAGCAGAATCCTCCTTTAATATTTCTCGTAGACAAGTCTGCCACAAATTCTTTTTATCTGAGTGTATTTCACCTTTATTTCTGAAGGGTTTTGCTGAACAGAGAATTCTTTTTGCGGGGGGAGGGGGCAGGGTACTAGGGGTTGAACTCAGGGGCAATTGGCCATGGAGCCACATCCCCAGTCCTATTCTGTATTTTATTTAGAGACAGGGTCCCACTGAGTTGCTCAGTGCCTCCCTTTAGAAGAAGCTGTCTTTGAACTCATGATCCTCCTGCTGGACAGTTTTTTTTTCTTTCAGCATTTTGAAAGTTATCCATTACCTTCTAGCTGCATTCACTGTGCAAACAGCTGTTATCTCCATGAAAATAAGATGTTTTTCTCCTTCTACCTTTCTTCTTGTCTCTGTCACCATTTGTTGTTTTTATATCTGTTGAAGTCTTTGTGTGTATGCAACTTAGGGTTCATACAGGTTTCTGGATGTGCAAGTAATTTGGGGAGTTTGGGGCTGCTATTTGGGTATTGTTTTCCTTTCTCTCCTTCTGCTGCTTCTGCTGCCTGTGTTGGTATTGGTTGTCACTGAGTTGTTTCTGAAGAAACATTTTTCTTAAGTCTGTCCTCTTGGTCTACCATTATTTCTGCCAGTTAAAGTCTACCATTGAGTCTCTCTAGTGAATGTTATTGTTCTTTGCAACTTCAGAATTTCTATCTTCTTCTCTTAAATGTCTTTGATTTATTGTGGTACTGGGGATTGAACACAGGATCTCATATGGTAGTCCAGCGCACGATCAGCCTTATATCCCTAGCCACTATTTTTGTGTTTTGAAACAGGATCTTAAGTTGTCCTGGTTGGCCACAAGCACACAGGCATGCATCACCATTCCCAGCTGTACTACTTCTTTAATCAGTTTTCTTTAATTCTGGAAACATTTTTTTATTTGAGATGTGAGTCTCACTATGTTGCCCAGGCTGACCTTGATCTTTGGGTCTCAGTCTCCTGAGTAGCCTAGACTACAAGGTACACCAGTGTGCACAGCTTGTTCTGGAACATATTTTAATGGCAATTTTCAAGTTTTTTTCTTATAACACGACATCTAGTCACTCTGTTGCCTGCTTGTGTTTTCAGTGTATGAGCTGCATACTTGGTATGTTAGGGACTGGATATTTTAGATCATATGTTGTAGCAACAGTGGGTTCTAGTCCTTCCTTTCTCACAACCTGGGATTTGTTATTGCTTAGTGACTATCTCAATGATGAAGTCTATTCCCTCCCCTCCATCACTATTAAGCTTCTGCTGAGATCCACAGATGGTTACAGCTTTGGCCATGCCCAATTTCTTTGGAATGAAAGAAGTTTTAGGGATGTCTTATTTTCCTTGAACAAGCCCAGATGTTAAGTCACCACTGATTGCTCTATTACTTTCCACAATACTCTGGGGCACCAATTGCTCTATAAACTAATCTGACCACCTTCTGGCTTCTTTGAAGGAATTCTGAGGTCTGTGTTTTATACTCGTCTAATACCAGGAGATCTTCTATGAACTCACTCCCCAATCCTTCCCTATAGACTAAGAGGACCCACAGTTTAGACAGTACTTTCAATCTCAGCTGCTTTTTATTTTTAGTACAACCTCCAGTATTGTGCCTTTAAGTTTGAACTTCACTTCACTTCACTTTTACAAGTATATTTTTCTGGAAAAATCGAATTCGTAGTCTGACAAGGAACCTGTTGTTCTTGGCTAAAGTAGTCCGGAGTCTCCATGCTGCTAAACAAGGAAGGAAGAGGAACATATGGGATTAGATATCACACACATTTCCTACAGAATTTTAATGGGTTTTCTTTAATAGATTTTTTTTATCCAAAGGGCCATTTACAGAAGATTTACATGTCTGAAGGCCTGTTTTTTTTTTTTTTAATATTTATTTTTTTTAGTTGTAGTTGGGCACAATACCTTTTATTTATTTTTATGTGGTGCTGAGGATTGAACCCAGGGCCTTACATACATTAGACAAGCACTCTACCACTAAGCCACAACCCCAGCCCTCTGAGGGCCTTTACAGAAGCTTTACATGTTTGGTTTGTTTTTTTGAGAGAGAGAATTTTAATATTTATTTTTCATTTTTCGGTGGACACAACATCTTTGTTTGTATGTGGTGCTGAGGATCAAACCCAGGCTGCATGCATGCCAGGCGAGCGCGCTACTGCTTGAGCCACATCCCCAGCCCTGGTTTGTTTTTTAAGGGATTCTTTTTTTTTTTTTGGGGGGGGGGGTATGTGTGCTGGAGATCGAACCCAGGGCTTCCTTCGTGCGTGCAAGGCAAACACTCTACCAACTGAGCTATATCCCCAGCCCTACATGTCTGTTTTTAATAATTTTCATGTTTCCCTTGGGAGTCAATAAGCAGTACTTATTACATTGTCATGTTGAAAGTCATTCAGTTCTTTTTTTATTTTTTGGTGCTGGGGATTGAACTCAGGGGCACTCAACCCTGAGCCACAGCCTTTTTGCATTTGATTTAGAGACCAGGCCACCCTGAATTGCTTAGAGCCTCACTAAATTGCTGAGGCTGGCTTTGAATTTATAATGCTCCTGAGCCACTGGGATTTTAGGCATGTGCCACCACATTCAGCTTGTTTCCTTTTTCTTGGAGCACTCAAAAATGAGGTTGATAGTAAGGTCTCAATTTTTGTTCTAAGTATTTTAACTGGTGCATCTCAATTACACAGAACGGTGGGCTAGAATTACATTAATTTTTAAGAGCTGAGGACAAATTTAAAGGATGCCTTTTCTCTCATCTCCTCATTAAAACGGGAGAAATGATTTTCTAACCTGCCCCTTTTCATGGTGATAGAAGATATGAAAAAGAAACCAAATGTTTGTGAAGAACTCACTATGTGTCAACCATATGCTATGACTTAAATTCATCTTTATATGAATTTCATGAACCAGATATGACTATCCTCATTTTCACAACAAACCAAGTGAAACCTAGATCATAAGAGAACTGGAAAAACTAGGGTTAAAATTAAAACTTCATGGGTAGTTAAAACCCAGGGATTTCAGGCTATACAAAATCCCCCAGATTAGAAATTTGCACTTGAATGTTTTACTTGGCTATTCATGGCTGTGTAAATTCTGTTTAACCTAAGGAAAACTAAAAGCCAGAATTCCTGGAAAACCAGAGTATGCTCACTCAGTTGTTCCCTCCATGCCTCACTCATTTAATTAACAGACTCCTTGTTGCTGCTCTATTTGGAGTAGCTCTTACCAAGGCCATCTATGGTTTTGTCACAGCTAAACTCAATAGCCACTTTATTTATTTATTTGGTGCTCAGAGGCACTCCACCACTGAGCCTCATCCCCAGCTTTATTTTGTATTTTATTTAGAGACAGGGTCTCACTGAGTTGCTTAGCGCCTAGCCATTGCTGAGGGTGGCTTTGAACTCCTCTCAGTCTTCCCAGCTGCTGGGATTACATGCGTGTGCCACTGCACCTGGCAGTCACTGTATCTTTTGCCAACACTTAATATCACTAATAATTACACCACCCCTTCTTGAAACCCCTTTAGCTTATGTTCCATTATCACTCTCCTTTCTTCCCACCTAACATAGGTCTTAAAGCGCTTTCCTTTTCTACTTCTTTTGTTTCCTCTGCTCTTTCAATAATTCTCTTCTCATTATATAAATTTTGTAGAAAATATACTTTAAATTGCTTGAGTTACCAGCTATTATGTTCTTAGCTCAACTTCAGACACTTACTAAATGCCTACCATGAGGCATATTCACCAGAGAATAAAAATAGGCACAATTCCCAATAGATGGATCTTACAGCTTTCTTCAGTCCAGGGATCTCTCATAAGTGCCAGGACCATGAACACCTGCACCTTATCTTCCCTTCAGTACCTCAAACTCAACATATCCCAAAATTCAACAGTTATCTTCTCCATTCCACTGCCAGATTGCTAGTTTTAAGGCTCACATGGATTATTTATAGCCTACAAGTTTGTCTTTAGCTCCATGCTTCCCCATAACCCATTCTTCACAGTTAAAGTGGACTCCTTGTTTAGTTTAAGACCAAAACATTTTTTAAAAAAATTTTGGATTAGATCCTTCCCTGTGCATTCCAACTATTTCTGTATTAATCTCTATCACAACATTCTTTATTCTAACAGAGTCTAAATACTATAAGGCAAGGTTTATATTTTATCTTGTTGACAACTGTATCTCCAGAGCCTGGCACACATTTTTAAAATAAATTGGAATTATGAAGTCCCAACTCACAGAAGAGGGGAGGAAAAAAAAAGAAATTCATTTGAAAATGTTTTCAATTTTCTAATTTAATAGAAATAACCAAAACAATGTGGTTTTTCAAACAAGGCTTTAAACTAATCTAATACAACTTCTACAACACATTCCAGAGCATTATAACAAGAATTATTTACAGGCAGCTAATGTATTAAATAACCATGAAAAGAAAAAACTTGCTCTTATTACACACCAGCAAAAAACACAGGAACAGAACAATTAGAAACTGCAACCTTGTTTAAAAAAATTAAATATGATCATTTAGAGAATACAATACCACAGAAACAGCACTTTTTCTTTAAGAATCATATTGAAGGGTAGTTAACTATGTGCAAAAATAATAGTAATAGTAATAATAATAAAGAGGGGAGGAGACCAGTTGAAATACTGGAAGCAAGGAACTAGAGTAAGGCTGTGAATTTAACCCTTTTGTGTGTAGGTATGTCTACATAGAAAAATCACAGGCTTTCCAATTGCACAATCTTTGTTTTATAGGCTAATATACATGTTTTGCTGTTTTAAAACATAGTAAATGCCTACATTTTTCAGACCAGGAGCAGACATGCATTTCATTCTTAAGAATGAAATTTAGGCCACAATTGAATGGGAATATTGCAATGGCACTTGCAAAATCATTTTGGTGCCTTCCCACATGTGAATTTAAAATAGAATTTTCAGTTTTTAAAGATAATTGCTACAAAGGGCTAAACTTAATTTTATATATCCTGTAGTTTAATATGACAAATGTGCCCAAATTAACTAATCTTTAAGATAATTTTGTTTCTAAGATACAATAAAAATATATAAAAAACCATGTAAGCAAACATAAGAAACCAAGATGGAAGAAATGCATTTTGACCAAGTAAGACATGCTTTTGGCCAAGTAAAAGAAGCCATTATATTCAAGAGTACATGTTGAAATCTGAAATGTCTATGTAAACTGTGGCATATAAATTTTTTCCTTAAAAAAGTACCTTCAATTTTTTTTTTTACTCAAACACCTACTTTTAAAAAAATATGCAACTTTCCCCAATTTTTAAAATAAAATGCCACAATATATTGTTATTACCTCCAGCATACATTTAAATTTCTTAATTTTTTTTAAAAGATAGATTGGGTGATATGCATACAAACTTTCCTATAAAATCACCATCCAGGAGAGAATTATGACATGCTATTAGCCAACAGACTTAAAGCAGTGTTATTGCTTTATCAAGGAGAAGATAACTGGGAGGGAGAAAAAAATTAACATCCACATCTGATACATGATCCAACTATAATACACCTTCAAAATCTTGAATCACCTTCAGCAGATAATAAATATAGGTGCATAAATTAAGAGTTCATGATGCAAATTTAAAACGATTGCTTTAACTAAGGGATTTAGGATGGGCAGATTTTATAAAACTACTCAATGATCCAGTGTTGAGCAGGCAAATAAGCAGTGCTGGTTCTGACAAGAAATGAGATCTTTCTTTTATGGGGTAGGGTGGGCAGTACTGGAGAGTGAACCCAGGGGCACTTCTACCACTGAGCTACCTCCTCAGTCCAAGGAATGATATCTTTGTTTCATGTGTTATATGTGAATTGGTGTAGAGTATAAAGGCTAAGGAAGAAGGGAGCAACAGCATCTAGTCCCATTTTGGATAGTAAGAGACAATCCAAGGGCATAGTCGGAAGACTTGAATCTACTGGCTTATCAACACTAATTACTAATAATTAAACGGCAGGATACCTGCTGAGGTAATTGATAAATCTACAATTTGCACACTTTAAAGCATTATTTCTTTGGATTAACTAAAAATTTCAAAATCTTTTATGAGAAAACAAATGAGAATTTAAATGACTTTTAAAATTATCTAAAATTCCCTTATGTAAGAAATAGAAGTTAGAAAAAAACCAACTTGTTGATTCCCAAAAGAAGAAATTTCAATAGTATATCTAATGCCTTCTCATTTCAGTGATGGTTTGACGTATAGAGCATAACCTACAATCTAATCATACTTTGGAACTTTCACACACTGCACCTTATACAGCAATTCCTTAGGCCAGTGAATCAGTGGAGCCAAGTGCTAAAAAAAAAAAAAAGGGGAGGGGGTCAGCAGAACAGACTGAGAAACACTTTATTTCTCCCATCAGAGAAATGAGAACAAACTGAACTGTGGCCAAAACTTTGAAAGCTTTTAAGGAAACATTGTTAGGTAGACTTTTCTCCAAATCTAAAATACTAGCTATAATAAATAAAATACTAGAATAAATTCTTAAAAAAGAATAGAAATGTGAAGATAACAACTGCCTTCAGAAGTTCAGTATTTTTTTTAACATAAATTAATAGGAAAAACATTTAACTGAACATTAATACTTTGTAACCACCGTTATGTTAGAACTCAACAAATGAGGTTAGAAACACAATGATCGGTGTGCAAGAAAAAAAAATTTAATAAAATTTAAACTGAATATCTCCAAAAAGTGGCTTATTGACAGCTATTAATTTAATACTACTTCCTCAGCAGTAAAAATAATCTTTGTAAATAGAAATGGAGCCTACTAAATGCTGACATTTATTATTTTATATGGCTTTTTAACTGACTGACTTAACCACTCCAAAATTAAAAGAAACAAAGGTGGGGGGGATCTACCTAACATGAAAATGTTTTTATGGGAACACATTATCTTTTAGGGTTCCAATTATTAAAAGTATTTAATTAAAATTTGCTTTTACCTTCATTTGATAGAATCTACACAGGAATTGTGAAAAGTATTCATATGAAAAGCAAAAACAAAACATCAGAACTCAAATATCAGAACTTCATAAAATGAAGTTATACTTTCCAAAAAGTACCATTATATATATTTTTACTTATTAAAATCATGGATATTGTGCAAAAGGGGGAGTAGGCAGAGGTAAAAAGCATTTTTAAATTATTTTTCCACTTACAAAAAAAATAAAATAAATTCAAAAAATTTTAAAACCCTCTTCTTAGGAATTTGAAATTTGAGTGAAACAATAAAATAGTTTAGTCTATATTTTTTAAAAGCCTAATTTACAATGAAAAGAAAAAGGAGAAGCTAAAAAGAAGTCAGAGATGAAAGAAGCAATAATAAAATTAGTACTGTTTAAATATACCATTAGAAGGTCTGAATCATATTCCTGTTTACCCCCACCCCTTCCTTGTTAAGAAAGAAAAACAACCCAAAGAAATCTGTATAATAATTTCTTTAGAGCACTTTATTTGATTCAATACGCACTAAAAATATTTGCTTCTTAGACAATTATGTCAAATAATCTGAGTAATCTATGGTCTGAATTGCTTAAACTGAATTTTTAAAAAGGTGAGTGATTTGCCACAAATCTGCTGACGTCTGAAAAATATTTAATGGCAAATTCTTCTATTTTGGTCACTTTATATTCTAATGTGTCCATACAAAAGTAGGACTAAAGTTTTTTAATCCAACAAAAGAGAAGCCTGTATACAGTCTAGAACACACATTTTGAATCTGAGCATCACAGATGAAGAGAAGAAAAATGAACCAGAGCCACGTTGGTTATCTGCCTCAAGTACTATAATCAGGGTAGCAAAGGTGGGTTTACTCCAGTAACCATTCAAGTGGGGATTGGCTCATTTTTAGGATTTACTTACAGGTCTCTTCTAAGTCCTTTAAGCCCCCAAGTCCATGCAAATGTCCCACTTGGTGGACGGATGAGTAATCTAACCCCACCGGGTTTATTTCAATATTTTGATATTTCAATAATAAGCTGCTTCTGAAGAGTTTGAGAAGTCTGTTCTCTATTAAAATAAGATAGAACCTCAAAATATGAATGTGAACATTAGAAATAGACAGCATATATTACAAATCCATTCTTGATAGGAACATTAGTAAGAATACACATTAGCTTAAAAAACAGGCTCAGCAAATGTTGCTGATCTGCCAGAAGTTTTAGTTCACTATTTACAAATAAGACAAAGTGAAATACAGAAAATTTTACACATTTGGTAGTTGACAGATTACTGTTTGCCAATAGTGGTCTATCAGAAAACTGATATGAAGGAAGACTGGATAAGAGCCAGTTGTCACCTTCTCAAATTCAAATGTACAGAAAACTAGATTAATTTTGAAACCAACATTCTGCCTTTCATGGGAATAATTGTATGATCAGATGATGTGACTGGGAAGTACAACTGTGTGGAAGTGTTTTCTGGAAATGACTACTATAACTCTATATGATCCACTACTGAAAAGTTACCATACTTATTTCAGTAGACCACTGAAGTTGATTAAATGATGATCAATGGTCATGTTTCCTAGATCCTAAATATCAATAGAAAATAAAATTGTTGTTGAGTTCTTTAAACCAATTGAAAAAACTAAGGCCCAACAACATCAAAATGAGAAAAAAAATATATATTGGCATGATGATTCAATTTATACCTGGTTGATATTAAAGTGGAATCTGAGTTACACTGATTTTTCACTAGAAAACAACAAAGTATGTTAATGTATGTGTAGGGAGGAGGCTTAAAAGTTGTCTAAATAACTGCACTCTAATTAAAAAAAACAATTCATCAAGCAACATGAGCCTTACATGTTTACTTGTACACCCAGTATCCTGCACCAATCAGTACCACATGATCATAAACATTTGCAATTTCTAATAATCAGAGAATCATCCTCGTTAGTAACAAATCTTCAAGTCATTTCACTTTTACTTTTTGTTTTTACTTTAAAGTTGCAAATCGAGTTCTCTCCCCTTTTCTTGACAAGAATGTTTTCTGTCCATTATTTCAATCTAATACTGTATAAAAGCTATCAGCTTCTTCAAGGAGGTGCCCACTGTAGGCAGGATATTCCAGCAACACTTAAATAAAAGGCTTTTTTTTTTTTTTCCTTTCCTTTCTTTCTTTTTTTAAAACAACTGATTTAAGTTCATGCCATTTTATTTTATATGTACTGGTCTCTCGTCTGACTTTAGGCGTTTTCTGCGGGGCTGTATAAAGTCTTCATCAGAGTCCTCAGTTACCTCACCATCATCCTCTTCCTGCTCAAATTCTGGCAAAGGTGCGAAGGTCCTGTCTGAGTAGATCTCTGTGAGTTTATCTTCAAAGAACAATGCAACTGCTTTCCCTGCCTGAGCTACTTCTGAATCAGCCTGCAAGCAAAAGATAGGAATATTCACCTATTGGTAATGCATATTCCTTCACCAAGTTTGCATGGTCTGAAAAGCTTACCTTCAAATTAATCTCTTGTGTGTCTGCATAAACTTGAACAACTTTCATCATCTAAAAAGGACACCAGAGTCAAAAAAAAAAAAAGGGAAATTATAATCCTTTCTAAAGTTATGAGACTGCACAGGATTGGTGACGAAAGTCAGCCATACTAGGGAGAACAAATTGCTATAACCAGATTAAGTGCCTTCTAAAATTCTATAGAACAAGGAACCACTTTCTTTACAAAGTTCTGTTACTAAAGCTACTGTGAAACCTCAATAATTGCCTCATTCTAAATTAGTGAGGTTAATCTTAGCAGGAATTGGTCAGAACACATCAATCCATTCAAAAGAAAAACAACCAGATTCTATCTTTAAGGTAATATGTTAATAAAATTAAGTAGGTAAACTGGGTCTTTCTGTCAACTATAGTTCATAAAAGCACATTTATCTGAAAGCAATAAAACTAATTAAAAATAAGACAAAAAGCTTGGGACTGTATTTTTAAAATTTATATTAGTGAGATTTTAATAATTTACTCTGTGGCATATTGCTATAAAGGTGACTAGACTTTTAAACTCATAAAGATTTTGTATGTTTTTAATATTAAAATGCCATCTGGATGCCCCCAGAAACTATCAAACTATGACTTTGACTCAATGTGATTTATTTTACTAAGTCATATGGCACCCAAATTTCATCAGCAATAAAAAGATTTTAGTATTAATCTTTATAAAGATTTTACAGATTCTTATCCAATTCCATTTTCTTTTCCTATAATGAAAACTTCTACAGTAGCTTTGATTTTATCCCAAAGATAAATACAAAATGTTATGTAACACATTTCTTCTTGAGGTGTATATAACTCATTCTTATCCTCAAAAACAACAAAGTCCTAAAGTTAATAAAGGTAACATTGTTGAAATCAGTAACTCATCATTACACATTGAAAGGTATTATTCAAGATGAGTCAACAAGGATATGTTCATGATTTTAAGGTTCTACATTTCTGTGGTTAAAAATAAAATCTAAGAACATGAGTACATATATATTTTCTATAAGTATCCAAAATACAGGTTATTCATAACCATACCCTACAAAATCTACTTAACTGCGGGCTACTTTTCTGTACCCAAGGGATATTCAATAACATTCTTAATATTAATTATATACTCCAAATTATACACAGTAAACTTTCTTCTTTGGAGCTGTAAATAAAATCAATTTTTACTTTTGACGGGACTGAAGCAGGAAAAATGTGTTAATCAAAACTCCTTCAGGTAAAACAAAATCCAAAAAACAAATAAGCAAACAAAAACTAAAAAATTAATATTCTATAGGTTGGAAGCTAACATACTTCATTAAACCTTTCACAGTTCTTGAAGATCAAACGAACATCAGCCACAAAGTCATCTGGGATTTGGTAATGTTGGGAATGTTTTTTCTGAAGCTTCTTTTTCACGGTGGATAAATCCATTGGTTTCTTTATAATTTTATAGTAGTTTGGTATCTAAAATAAATAAATAAGGGCAGATAAGAATTTTCTAAAATGCCAAACTGATTTAGTTTTTTTTTTTTTAAAGAGAGAGTGAGAGAGGAGAGAGAGAGAGAGAGAAAGAGAGAGAGAGAATTTTTTTTTTTAAGATTTATTTTTTTTTAGTTCTCGGCGGACACAACATCTTTGTTGGTATGTGGTGCTGAGGATCGAACCCGGGCCGCACGCATGCAAGGCAAGCGCGCTACCGCTTGAGCCACATCCCCAGCCCCTGATTTAGTTTTAAAATGCATAGCATATTCATCACATTAATAGTGGATATATTGGAGAATAGTGAATATACTTTAAATCTTCTGCCAATTATATAATAAAAACCAAATCTTATTGCAAAATATATGCCAATCTCCACGACTACGGAATTCAAAGACAAATCTTTAATAATAAGTAGACATAGAAAGTAAGCAACCAGCAGGGGCAGCCTATACCAGTATTCTCTCTCTCTTTTAAAAGATGTTGATGGACCTTTTTAATTTTATTTATTTATTTATATGTGGTGCTAAGAATCAAACCAAGTGCCTCACACATACTAAGCAAGCATTCTACCACTGAGCCACAACCCCAGCCCTATACCAGTATTCTTTTTTGGGGGATAGGATGGGGTGGAGTGGGGGAAGGACTCTAGGATTGAACTCAGGGGCGCTTAATCTATTAGCCACACCCCCAGCCCTATTTTATATTTTATTTAGAGACAGGGTCTTACTGAGTTGCTTAGTGTCTCCCTCTTGCTGAGGCTGACTTTAAACTTGCAATCCTCCTGCCCCAGCCTACCGAGCTGCTGGGATTACAGGTGTGTGCCATCGTGCCCACCTATACCAGTATTCTTAAGGCCATATTTGGCTCATTAGCAGTTTATGACTCCTAAAGAGTTTGTTTTTTCTAAAGGAGAAAAGTTACAAAATAGACTAATGTTATGATTAGAATATGATGTCTTATAGAAGATATCCTAGAAATTATTACTTATAAGTTTTAGCTCAGCAACTCCGAAAGAAAAATTGTTATAACATAAAAGAATGTATTAACCATTTAGTATTCTTCTGACTTTGTCCATGGCCAAATATATTTCTACCCTTGTGAAATAAGTGAACAGAGAGCAACTATTTAAATACTCCATGAAAAGATTAACAGAGGGCTAGCAAATAAAATGTATGCAACATATTCTTATCCCACTTATTAGGCATTGAGAATCTCTGTCTTTATCCTTACAATAGACATCTGTAAGATAAACAAAAAGCACTGACCTGCAAAACTTCTCCAGTGTTTTTTTCCTCAATCTTGACTGTGTAAGAAGGCTCATGATGGCAGAGCCAGTGTGAAAGACTGAACTGTATATTTTTATTCAATTAATATTTACATGGTTTGTTTTTTACCCAAGGTAAAGAATAGAACTGGAATCTTAGAAATAATTTAGCCTAATAATCCCACTTTACAGTTAAAAAGGAAAGGTGTATAGTTTCACCTAATTATAGAGTTACAGAGTTGTTTGTTGCCAGAACCATGAGAACAAATTTTTTTTAACTGTAAATAATAAATACCCACTATGTTATCCGGTACTATGCTAAACACTTTATATTGATTATAATCCTTAGAATAACCTAATTAGGTAAGAAATAGTATATATGTATTAAATTACCTCACCACAACCCCATAAATTTTATGAAAGAGAGGGTTGGGGAGGAAGAAGGAAGGGGAGAGAGGAAAAGGAAAAGGGAAGGAAAGGAATTAAAAAATGAGATCAAGTGAAAAAATAAATAGTATCAGAATATACTGTGTCTTAGATAAGCTGAGGAGCTTATTGAAGAAGCCTGAGTTTCAATACAGGTCCAGACTAAGATAAGAGAGCCCACAGTCCTATTCAATGAGACATTTTTCATTAGGCAGGTAGTATTAAGTTGCACAACTCACCGAAGCAGGAACAGGCTCCTGGAATTCAATACTTAATTCATGGCAATAGAGGTAAAGCAGAAGACGTTCACATTTCTGGCCCCCAAAAAGAAAAGGAAGACATGTGAAGTATTTGTCTCACCTAATAAGACATTCTTGAGAATGAGAACAATATCACTACAAAATATTATTGGGGGAAAAAAACAAACAAACAAACCCTGAACATCAACCTCCTACAAAACAGCTATCCAAGTCAACTGAATCACATACAAAGAAAACCACCTTGCTTTCAATTTAACTGAGATTACGTTTGTCTCTACTTTAAGGAAGTGTCTATTCTAAGATTTTCTCAACTCATATTACTTATACAAATGGAAAGTGAGTCATAAAAGCAAAATGTATTGCTCTGTACAAAAACATATATTACCTGGTAATAAAAAAGTAAGTAACCGATTACTATTGTACCCAATTATAATTCTCTGAAGCAGGAAACAAACATTATCTCCTTTCTTCAAATGACTCCATTCAGATTCAAAATAAATAAAACCTGTCTGTCTTCTCAATCTAATTACAAACTCTTTCTTTTCATAGTCAGGACACTAACATACATTTTATATTTATAGTTTTCTATTTATTTCAACTTCTTTAATTTATACATTTTAAACACATACTTCCTCCTCAGATAATGGAGAAAGGATTGTGTGTGTGTGTGTGTGTGTGTGTGTGTGTGTGTGTTCGCGTGCGCCCGCGCGCGCACGCATATGTGTATCAGATTAGAAACAAACTTGATCAGAGAACTATGTGACAGATATTTTGCCTCTGGAAATAAGACTATATATTAAATCACCAAAAGTCGGAAGTGAGGACAGAGCTCTAGATTTATTTTTTAAATGATGAAAAACTGTTTTGAGGATTTTAAGCAAGGAAAGGAAGTAACAGACTTGTTTATTTATTTATTTTTTTAAAGAACACTATGCAGTGTAGAAAAATGGAGTTTAGCTACAAAGTTATAATAAAAGCCCAGATAAGAAATTATGATAGGCTGAGTACTGTGACACACATTTATAATCCCAGTGTCTTGGGAGGCTAAGGCAGGAGGATCATAAGTTTGAGGTCAACTTCAGCAACTTAGCGGGATTCTGTCTCAAAATAAAAAAATAAAAATATAAACAACTGGGACTGTAGCTCAGTGGTAAAGTGCCCTTGGATTTGATCCTCAGTACCAAAAACAAGAAAGACCAAGAAAGAGATTATGATAGATGTCTAGGGTGGCAATAGTGACGGAAGTAGGAAAAGTCATGTTTGAGTATTTTTTAATTTCTAATAGGATTTTAGTCTGAGCAAGAGGTGAGTGGTGGTGCCATTAAATAATGGAAAACACGCTGGGCGCAGTGGCGCACAACTGTAATCCCAGCAGCTCAGGAGGATGAGGCAGGAGGATGGGGAGTTCAAAGCCAGCCTTAGCAAAAACGGAGTGCTAAGCAACTCCTTGAGACCCTGTCTCTATATAAAATACAAAATAAGGGTGGGGATGTGGCTCAGTGGTTGTGTGCCGCCGAGTTCAGTCTCCAATACCCCCCATCCCCCGCCAAAAAAAAAAAAATTACAATGAAGGTCTGAGTGCAGTTTTTAATGTTATTTGCTTTTGTTTTTTGAGGTAGGGATTAGAAATCAAGATTTTTGTTGGGGATTGTGGATGTGGCTCAGTAGTAGAAGAACATTTGCCTGTATGGGTGAGGACCTGGGTTTGATGCCCAGGACTACAAGGGGGGAAAAAAAAAGATTTTCACTGGGACACGGTAAGTTTGAAGAAGTTGAATATAGAGGGCTGGGAATATAGCTCAGTTGGTAGAATGCCTGCCTAGCATGCACAGGCCCTGGGTTAAATCCCCAATACCACCAAAGGAAAAGGAAAAAAAAATAAAGTTGAATGTAAGAGTCTGAAGCACAAGGTTAGTAACAAAGATTTCAGAAGTCATAAATGATGCAATCAGATGACAACAAGATTATAAAGTAATAGGTTATGAGCCTATCTGTACATTACACAGAAAAAAATAAAGGATGTATCAACAAGTAACTACAGAATCCTCAGTAACAAATCAACTTATTTGACACTTACCCTTTGGTCCACGGGGCTTAATCCCTGTGCTGTTTTCCCCTTCTTACTGTGTTGCAAATTATCACAATCATATTCAACTTCTGGCTTCCCAATATCTCTGCAAAATGTGCATATCCAGTCCCCACTAAACAGGGAAACAGGCAATCAGTCCAAGTAATTACATCAAAGTCTGCTTTAGAGACCCTAGTTCTCTGGATGCAGGTCTCTAGTTTGTTTTCTTTAGTTTCCAATTTTGAAAACTGTGTGAAACCCTCCTACTCCCATACTATTCCAACTCATCCTTCAAGTGATTACCTTCAGGGAAAATGTAAGTGGCAACACTGCAGTAAACGGGCCTATGTAGTCATAGCACAAAAATGATAAGTATTTGCTGTATAAGACCAAAGACCAATTCTCTCAGGTCCCCATAGTACTATAACATGGACCTAGTGTAGAAGACATGGAATACCTCAGGTATCTTATACTGTTTTGGCATGCACTAAACATGCCAACAATAAATCAAGTTCATGGCCAATCAAAAGACAGAAAATACAAACACATATCTGTAGACACATACTGTGTATCTTTTTTTGTTTGTTTTTGTTTTTTTTTGGTACTGGGGATTGAACCTGGTTCAATTTTACCAGACTGAACTTAACCACTGAAGCATATCCCCAACCCTTTTCTGAGTTGTTTAGGGCCTCACTAAGTTGCTGAGGCTGGCGTTGAACTCGTGATCCTCCTGCCTCAGACTCCTCAGCCAGTGGGATTAGGTCTATACTTTGTTTTTTAAATATATATTTTTTTAAATTGTAGATGGACACAATATCTGTATTTTATGTTTTATTTTTATGTGGTACCAGGGATCAAACCCAGTACCTCACGCATGCTAGGAAAGAGCTCCACCACTGAGCCACAACCCTGAGCCCTATACTTTGTTTTTATCAGGATTTCTATCAAGCTATAAATTCCAAAATGATTCATTCACATTTCTATTCTCTTCTCTCTTTATAGATTCAGAGATATACTGATACATACATCTAGTATATATTTATCTATTTGGTACTTTTACCACTGAGCTACATCCTCAGCCCTTTTGTTTTGAGGCAGGGTCTCACTAAATTGATGAGGCTAGCCTTAAAATTTACCATCCTTCTATCTCAGCCTCCCAAGTTGCTGAGATTAAAGGCAAGCACCTCTGTTCCTGATTTAACTATTATTTAAAAAGAAATTGGGGCTGGGGTTGTGGCTCATTGGTAGAATTCTTTTAGAACTTCTAGCATGTGTGAGGCACTGGGTTCGAACCTCAGCACCACATAAAAATAAAGGTCCATTAATAATTAATACAAATTTAAGTAAAGTGTTTGCCTAACATGCACGTTAAAAGTGCTTGTCAGCAGATACAAGGCCCTGGGTGAGATAGATCCCCACAATGAGAACAATAAATAAAATTAAAAATTAAATTAAATTAGACTTTGGGAGAGGGGCTAGATAATCAAACTCAGGACTATGCATAATAGGTAAGTCCTCTACCACTGAGCTATAGCCCCAGCCCCCAAAATTAAACTTACAAGTCACCTTCAGAAGCAAACAGACTTTCTCTAGCTCACCGATTCCCTTGCTCTTCTCCATCTTAGGAGTTTTACCAAATTTGCTTACAATGAGTATAAATTGAAGTATAAATTGAAGGCCAGGAGATGACATCTACTCTTTAAGTTAATACTAAAGTTTTATAGAAATGGTATGTTTTGGTTAAGAAGGCCATTTGTAGCCAGGTGTGGTAACATTCACCAGTAATCCCAGCTACTCAGGATGCTGAGGAAGGAGATAACTCAAGTGGAGGGATGGCCTTGGCAATTTAGAGAGACACTGTTAAAATAAAAAATAAAAAGGAGTGGTAATGTAGCTCAGTGATAGAGAGTTCCTGGGTTCAATCCCAATTATTGCAAAAACAAACAAAAAAGGGCTTTTTGCCCTGAATAATTTTTTGCTACACTTTTAACTTATGACAACATAAAACAAAAATTATTTATATCACCAGTACCTTGGAAAGCTTAGAAGGGTTGGAACATGACAAGTTAGATGAAAGACCTTTGGACACTTTTCACAGCACAAGAGATCCCCTCCATTTTGGCAGACAGCACACCAGTCTTCATTTGGGTCATCATCTTTGCTGTTGCCTTCTCCTCCGATCCTTGCTGACCTGTGAATCAGGCTTCGAATTGGAGACTTTCCATTAACTAGACTGCTGAGCCCCGACTGTTTGCAGCTTTCATTCATATCTGTAGGTTCAGTTTTCACATGGTTTTCCAGGCTCGCTAATGCATCCAACTCACTTTCTAGATGCAAGTTGGTTGAAAGAGGTGGTGTCAAGCTGCTCTCAGGACTGCTCAACTGAAAGAAAACAAAGACATTCTTGGGGAAAAAAACATTTAATCCTTATTGCATGCAGTGTGTGTGTTATTTAAAAGCTACATCAATATACATACTGACATAAATTAAAATTATTTTATAAATCATATTAGTAACTTTGATTAAGGGACTCAAAAGAACTCTAAGGTTATTTATGTGATTTTTGGATACCTGTCCCTCTATTACTGGTTCACAAAGATAACAAGGAAATTAATTATACCATTAAATACATTGAGAGGTGTGCCCAGAGTTATAGAGAACTGATAACAGCACTTTTTTTCCACAACCAGAAGCATTCTATCCTATCCTTCTGCTCACCTATCATTCTATTAATATAGGAAGATTATGACATTGTAAAATCTTTCACCATTTTTTTTTGTGTCCATTTTTATGGGGTACTTTGCAAATTAAGTTTTAAAGGCAGGTGTGACACTGCTTTAAATCCAAGACTAAATCTGTTGCTCTCTAAATCTATGTATATACTATGTTGAGTATACTAATACCCTGAGATAAAAATTTCTATGTTCCATGATATGAGAGCCTGAAGAATGGGAGAAAATCTTTGTCAACTATACTTCAGATAGAGCATTAATCTCCAGGATATATAAAGAACTAAAAAACCCAAATAACCCAATCAATAAATGGACAAAGGAACTGAAGAAACACTTCACAGAGAAATATGGTCAATAAATACATAAAAAAAAATGTTCAACACAACTAGCAATTAGAGAAATTCAAATCAAAACTACATTGAGATTTCACTTTAGTTACAGTGGCAATTAAAGACTATAGGTAGCAGGGGCTGGGGATGTGGCTCAAGCAGTAGCGCGCTCGCCTGGCATGCGCGCGGCCTGGGTTTGATCCTCAGCACCACATACAAACAAAGATATTGTGTCTGCAGAAACCAAAAAATAAATATTAAAGAAATTCTCGCTCTCTCTCTCTTTTTTTTTTAAAGAGAGAGAGAATTTTTAATATTTATTTTTTAGTTATCGGCAGACACAACATCTTTGTTTGTATGTGGTGCTGAGGATTGAACCCGGGCCGCACACATGCCAGGCGAACACACTACCGCTTGAGCCACATCCCCAACCCTCGCTCTCTTAAAAAAAAAAAAAAAAAAAAAAAAAAAGACTATAGGTAGCAATAAATATTGGCAAGGATATAGGGGAAAAGGTGCACTCATACATTGCTGGTGGGACTGCAAATTGGTGCAACCACTCTGGAAAGCAGCATGGAATTGCTAAGAAAACTTGACCCAACTATTCCATTCCTGGGTTTATACCCAAAGGACTTAAAATCAGCATCCTGTAGTGATATAGTCATACAAATGTTCATAGCTCAATTCGCAACAGCTAAGCTAGGTGCCCTTCAATAGATGAAGGGATAAAGAAAATGTGGTACATATATACAACAGAATATTACTGAGTCATAAAGAAGAATGAAATTCTGGCATTTGCCAGTAAATGACTGGAACTGGAGACTAACATACTAAGCAAAACAAACCAATCCCCCCAAAGCAAAGGACAAATGTTCCCTTTGATATGTGCCTGCTGACTCACAATAGGTGGGGGATAAGGGGGGAGGGGAGGTTCACCAGATTGGAGGGGAGGGGCCAGAGAGGAGAGAGGGCACAGGAATGGGAAAGACTGTAGAATGAATCAGACACAACTTTCCTTTGTTTATATATGAATACGAGCAGTATTAACTCCACATCATGTATAGCCACAAGAATGGGAAGTTATACTCCATATTTGTACAATGTCAAAATACATTCTATTGTCATGTATAAAGACAAATTTGTATAAAGACAATGAAGTTTTAAAAAATTCACTATGTTCCAATCATGTAGAAAGTAAGATAGAAACCTGGCTAGAAAAACAAAAAATCAAAATTTTTAAATAAAGAGGGACTTGTGCTTTCTTCATTCTGAATTATAAATTTTATAAAATATTCCATCCTAGAAACTCTAGAATGGTAATTTATAAGCCAAAACGGCAATCTTCCCATCCCAAGTATTTGATCAATTAACTTCTTTCATATCAGCAATCTTTCTTTTTTTGTGGGGGGGATACCAGGGATTGAACCCAGGTGCACTTAACCACTGAGCCAAAACCTCACCCTTTTTTAAAATTTTGAGACAGGGTCTTTGATAAATTACCTAAGGCCTTGCTAAGTCACTGAGGCTGGCTTTGAACTCAAAATCCTCCCATCTCAGCTTCCCAGCCCACTGGGATTATAGGCATGTGCCATTGTGCCCAGTCCTGGCCCCATATACCAGCAATCTTAATGCTGAGCTCATAGGTCATGGACAACACATAAAGACATTTTGTTGCCTGACACTCACTTCAAATATCAAGATGATCAATACATTCAGAACAAGATAAAACTCAATTCAGCATCATGTCAAAAATACTAACCAAATACAAATTCAAAGATAATTTCAAATGAGTACTTAACACAATAAAGTCTTTTTCTGATTAATTGTAGCTGACTCTTAGACATACCCTGCTGCTCCCCTAAAACCACACAAAATAAAAAAAACTTGTTAGAAAAAGAGACACTTGTATTTATCAGGCATAAAAATTCAAAGACAAATGAATATACCTAGAACCCCTATTCAGTCTGATACACTCAGGGAATCAGTGAAGTGACCTCCTTAACCCAATGTCAGATCCTGGTAGGAGCTTACCATGCATGCACTCCTCCTGCCATCTTCAGTTTTTTCTTGTTTCACAGCTCCTGAAAAGCTACATATTTCATCTTCAGTCCCAGGTTCTTGCTTGACCTTCACTGGATCAGATTTGAAACTAAGGCCGGTCTTCTCAGCTGTTCTTCCTGATGATCCACAACTAATACAAATAAATAAATAAATAAACAAAATAAATAAAGGTCACATGTTTGTATGGTATAAATTTAAAAAGAAAGAAAGAAAAGTAACATTAAAGTTAAAGCAACACACAATCATTTCACAGAAAATAAGGACAACTTATAAAGCAGTTAAGCCTAGCTACAAATCTCTTTAAGAATGTAAAGCAAACATTCAGAAGACCCTAAAAATACACTTTATTATTTTTATAGTAAATCATTTAAGGAGTCTAGGAAAAAAAAATCAATTTTCCATGAGTCTCCCATATCTGAAATGCTTGGTTTCAGAAGTGCCTGAAATTTCAGATTTTTAGATATCTGCATATACATAATATCTGAGGGATGGGATCTAAATCTAAAAATAAAATTCATTTATGATTCTTATACACATTATTTGCATAGCCTGAGGGTAAATTTTATGCAACATTTTTAGTGCACACTGGATTATGACTATGACTAACCACATGAGGTAGAATGGGAATTTCCATTTGTGGGATTATGTTAACACTCAAAAAATTTGATTTTAGAGCATTTTGGATTTCAGATTTTCACATAGGGGTGCTCGACCTGTAGTATAAAAGGTCCATGATTGCTTCTCTTTCTACTTTCAACTAAACAATACAAATAGTGGTTCATGGGGGTGGGGATGTGGCTCTGTGGTTGCCTACTATTCACAGGTTCAATCCCCAGCACAACAAAAACAACAATAAAAAGGCTGAGGCTGTATCTCAGCAGTAAAATGCCCCTGGGGTTCTATCCCCAGTACCAAAACAAAACAAAAACAGCAGTTCAGCAAGACTCATCTAAGGAGAGATTATTTTGGCTTGTGAGAAAAGGAGACTGAAAGGTAAGAAGCAAACAACCTGGAACATCCTTATATGATTCAAAATCATCAAATGAGTGGCAAAAGGAGAGGTATAAAACTAATTACTTTTACCTAAAACACAAAAACAAAATCACTATTAAGTAAATAACTGGTAAGACTAATGTTATATAAACTTTCACTCAGTTTGTATGTTCTTTCAAAAACTAATTAAGATTGTGAGTTCAAAGCCAGCCTCAGCAAAAGCAAGGTACTAAGCAAACTCAGTGAGGCCCTATCTCTAAATAAAATACAAAATAGGGCTGGGGATATAGCTCAGTGATGGAGTGCAATCTCATGTGCACAAAAACAAACAAACAAAAAAAGAAACAAAGAAAAAACATCCCATTCATGTAATATCTTAAATAAAACTGTAGACTGTAAATTACTTCAAGTACAAAAGAATAAAAAACAGTCAATATTTATTATATTTTATCTTAAACATACACACACACATACACATTCCTATGTCTTAACTCTACCCACTGAAAAGACTTAAGAAACAATGTACAATTTAGTAGTAACATATGCCCACTAACATGACTAGGATTTCTTAGAAAAAGGGCTGATTTCAGGACAGAGGCAAGAAACATGCAAGATGAACCTGGCACATTGTTTCATAGGAAATAAGGAGGCTAGGATTATAGAAAAAGTAAGAAGCAAACCCGAAAAACCTCTGACAAGCCAACTGAATAGCTTAAGCTTCAACAAAAATAACATTTATAGTGGATTAAAACAAAAATATGGGTAAATATATGAGTTCATTAAAGGTAATAATAAAACTAGTTGCTTAGTCTTGAAGGATGCTGGGAATCAACTCATTATCATGAAAGAAAGTTAATAATAAGAATTTGTCTTGCTTTCCGAATTAAGCTGATAAATGATGACAGAGTCTATTTCTTTATAAAAATATCCTAAACTAATAAAGAAACATGAGAATCAGAATAACGTTTTTCAATGATCATTAATGGTTGCTACCATACACACACACAAATGAATATTAGGTGTCCCTGATGGACATACAGTACTAACATGAAGTGAAAGTATTCTTGTCCTCACTTCTCCCAAAGCAAACATGAAATATGATCAAACCTCATCGGAATGTCAACATACACAAAAAACATATTTAAAACATTTAAATGACAAGATGGAAAAACAGGGAAAGCTCTATAGGAGAAACTTCATCTACAACGAATAAACTGATACTGATGTAAGCATCTCAGATGATGACAACCTACAGAGCTTATCTTGAATCTGATTCAAAGAAATCTGAAATAAGATTCTGTTTTTAAAATTTTTTTTTGGCAAAAACTGAAAGCTCTGAATATTAACTGGATCTGTACTGATATTAAACAATTGGCTACCAATTTTTCTAAATGTGATAATGGTTCTATGCAAAATTTTTAAAAATTCTTATTTTTAAGGGATACTAAAATGGTCACAAGTAAAGTGACATGATATCTGAGATTTATTTCAAAATAATACAGACCAGGAAAGAATGGGCAAAGGATCAGTTATAACTTAATCAATGTTGAAACTATGTGACAAGTATATAGGGACTATATAGTCTATGTTTATTAAATACTTGAATTTTTTCATAAAATGAAAAAAGTTATTAATAGCATAATACTCACCTGCCTCGACTGCCAGTACTAGAGGTACTAGGGGGTCTCACTGGTGTGTGAGAATTGGATAAACCTAAAAAATAGTAAGTCAAACTGAGTACCAATGCATATAAGAATGTTCAGAATTCAAGGCTACTATAATCCAATTCAGAAACTCCTGGAAATAAGAGCAAAATCAGTGATGGCATGTATAACCATTGGCAGACATCAACCAGTTTCTCTTTGCAGAGCCCAGACATCGCCTTAGAATCCTCTTCAGAATACTACTCAATCAACAAAACTACTTGACAAAATATTCTACTTACATTACCCTTCATTTGTTTTAGAAGTCCTACAATAATTCTTATTATACCTTAAAAAAATTTGTGATTCAAAAAATGTTGATGATGTACCTCATGTAAAATCTACATTTATATTTGAACTCTCCTTGCAGAAATAATGAAGTGGTCTACCTCAGTAAGAAAAAAGTAGGGTTATATCAGAAAAATGTATTCCATAACCACTTCTGGATTGTTAACCTATCTAGTAGTGCTTCAATCATGTATTCCTGAGTATTCAGCTGAATAACCTTGTAGTAGGATCAAAAAACCAACCAACCAACCAACCAACCAAACAAACAAAAAAAAAAACCCTGAGATTTTGAAAGAGAGCTACACCTCATGGGTTTCCAGTGATTTTTAAAAAATTATACTTGGAAAATTCACTTGTCATTCCTCAGTTTTTAAACAAATCTTAAAATTTTAAAGTTGTGTCAAGACCAAAGAACTCTTCAATCTGTATTGTAAATATATAAGATGGTACTTAGCTGTTTGGCCAAACACTATTTAGTTATTACTGTGAAGATGTATTTGTAATTAGCATTTAAGCAATAGACTTTGAGAAAAGCAGATTATCCTTCACAATGTAGGTAGGCCTTATTTAACCTGCTGAGACTTTGAGAAGCTGTTTCTCTCCACTCCCCTAAAAGAATTTTGCCTACAGATTCTGGAATCAAGACTGTAACATAACTTCCCTGAGTCTCTAAGCAAGTCAACTTCTACCTGTACATTTTGGACTTGACAATACCCACAGTCACATCATCATGGGAGTTAATTCATTAAGGTCAATCATTCAATCTCTGTGTGTGTGTGTGTCTCTTCTGCATCCACCTATCTCGTTTCTGCTTTTCTTAAAAAAAAACTTTCTGATACAGATACTAAGAGACTTTTTTTAAGGTGTTAAAGAAAATGAGGCAATATCCCTGTTTGCTTTACCTGATGATCCTGGAGATAGAGCAGAGGGTCCTGGGGAAGGATTCATGGTGCTTGTAGGCTGTGGGGGTAGGTGACTGCCTGAGATGTATCTACTTAGTAGATTATCTAAACTACTTGAGCCAGCATCTTCCAACTAAAGGGAAAGAAGATAAAGATAAATTTGCTTTGATTAAAGCAGAGCAGAGAAGTAATCAATTTCATTACTGTCACTACTTATATTCAGTCTACTAATAAACTAATAGATTTTCTAATATCAAGCTCAACTTAATTGTTGCTTCTTTATGCGTCTCTGAGAATTCACACAGTACAAAATTTACGTGAGTTGAGACTATAATTTATATTAATCACTCAAGACAAAAACCTAATGATCCATTAAATCCTGTATGTTCTATTATGAAAAAAGTTTGGACACTTTAATGTTTTCTCAAAATTGCTACAGGACTGTACTTATCAGTCTTCTTGTCCCTAGTTTCCTTCTCTCTATTTCAATGTCCATAGCCTTGCCATACTCATTCATCCAAGTAGAAATGCAATCATGTCAAAACCCAAAAAAAGCAATAAAAAGTTATTGCAGTCCACAGAAAGCCTGGCATACAAGGCCTCTTATTATACACATGAAACAGAATCCACAGGACATCTGAAACTGTTTGTACTTAAGAGACAGTAGAATAAGAACAGAGGACCCAGCACTGTGATTTTGGTCAGGTTCCCAAAATAAATACAAGTTTCCGATCTTTAAAATATCCCATCTAGGCTGGGGATGTGGCTCAAGCGGTAGTGTGCTCGCCTGGCATGCGTGAGGCCCGGGTTCGATCCTCAGCACCACATACAAACAAAGTTGTTATGTCCGCCAAAAACTAAAAAATAAATGTTAGAATTCTCTCTCTCTCTCCTTCTAAAAAAAAAAAAAAGGTAACCTTTAAAAAAAAATTATCCCATCTACAGTGCTGAACTGTGATGACTGAATAAGAAAATATATAAGCAAGAGTAAAAAGGTATTAGTAAAGCATGAACACTACCTTAAATTTGTACCATTTCATATAAGATATGGTAAAATTGTTCTTGCTACTCTTCTTGCTTATAGGTCTGTTTGTATCTATACTTGCCGGCTTTTCTATCTCCTCTCCGAGTAGGTCAAATTTTCCAACCCCTTGCCCCCGTGCAGGGCAAATGCTCTACTACTTAAACACATTCCTGGTCTCCAGATTATTTCTTATACAACTCTATTTCTGATTCAAGACAAAAGGGAACACATGCATTTACTTCTTGCTCTTTTTTTTCCCCAAAGGGCATTGGTTTTTCACAACTACAACAAAAAAGGGAAATGATAACATCCAAGTACAGGCTCTGGCGGAAACTATACATATAAACCAAAGTAGAGTTGGGACTGAAAGCAATTTACAACATACCACAGGCACAGAAGATCCTCCTAAGTAAATAGGACAATTTTCTCAAAGTCCATAAAAAGTCTCATGACAGAGACATGAAAGACTAAAGGTGAGAGGAGGCTGTGGATTAGATGGAAGGACAATTAAAGGATAGTAATAGTTGTGTCAATTTATCCTGTGGCCATGACTATTGGCTAAGGAATCACTTGTAAGCTCATAACTATCCCTAGCTGCACCTCAAATTAACTGAAGGTTTGTGAAGAGGGAGGATGTTAAAGGTAGGCCACAGATAAACGTGGGGCTACATAGCATCCTTGAATTGCATAGAACGTATATATATAAGTGTTACATAAATAACTTCTATGATACAAAAAGGAAAAAGAATTCAATAGAAAAAATGAGCCAAGACATGACAAAAGACAAAAGATAATTCGAAGAATAAAAATAACTCATGAACATTAAGACAGCCAAACCACACTAAAGAGATGAAAATCAAATCAACAATGTCATTTTGCCTATCAGGAAAGATGGACAAGAAGAATGCTTAATTTAACCCTGTGTTGGGAAAACAGGGCAGAAATAGATACTTTCAAAATGCTGGTACAATGTTTTTGAAAATGTCAATAGCAAAATTTAAATGTGTAATCACTTTTGACCCAGAAATTATACTTGTACCAAACTATCTTACAGAAGTATTTGTATGTGTTTTCAATTACATGCTTACTGTGCCGAAATGCAATATTTTATAAATAGCACTAACGCATAAATAATATACAATAAAATAAACGTATTCAAAGAAACTGGAAAACCAAACTGAAGAACAGTGAAAAAATTCATTATATCATCACTCTCCTGCCCCCTCTCAACCTGTCTGCAATCACTGATCTACTTTTTATCAGTTTGTTAGTTAGCTTATAAAAACCCCTAGAGGTTTTTTGCTGCTGTTGTTGTTGTTTGTTTTTCTTGGTACTGGGGATTGAACTCAGGGGTACTTGACCACTGAGGCACATCCCCAGCCCAATTTTATATTTTTATTTAGAGACAGAGTCTCACTGAGTTGCTTAGCGCCTCACTTGTGCTGAGGCTGGCTTTGAACTTGCCATCCTCCTGCCTCAGCCTCCAGAGCTGCTGTGATTATAGGCATGCACAATTGTGCCCAGTTCCCCTAGGGTTTTATGTAAATGGAATTGTACAGAATGTACTTTGTTTATTGAAGGGGGACATTTAGATTGATACCAGGGTCTTATTGCAAAATAAAGCTGCCATGAATTGCTGTGTAAATCTTTACATGGCATATATTTCCTTTTCTCTTCAGCAAATACATAAGTAGAATGGATGGATCATTGTGGTACATGTATGTTTAACTTTTAGGAAACAAAGAAGCTATTTTTCTAAGTGGTTGTTCCATTTCACATTTCCACCAATGATGTATGAGGCCTCTAGTTTGTCCACTTTCTCCCCAATATTTGTTATGAGTCTTCTAAAACTGTAGTCATCTTAATAGGTGTGTCATATTATCACTCACTGGGTTTAACTTTCATTTACCTAATGACTAATCATGTTAGCATTTTTACACAAATGCTGCTTAACTTCTGATAGTGAGATACGAGAAACAAACCAAAGGTTCACCAACAGAGGGCTTAATAAAAAATGTATGTGTGTGTGTGTATATCTCCCCATCCCCCCAACAAATCAAGAAAATTGTATGAACTAATATGACAAAAGTACAAAAACATAAAACTTTCAAGAAAATATTTATACTACATACCAGGCAAGTACGTATAGTACAATCTCATTTTCTGTTACTTTTTATTTGTATATATTTTTGGAAAAATATCTGAAAGATTGTACACCAATTAGTAAAAGTGCACTTGGTTGGGTGAAAAAAAATCGGGGAGACATTCATTTTTCCTGAGAAACTTTTTTTTTTTAAAAACTACAATGTTACTTTTATAAGGTCTAGAGGTCTTTTAAAAATTGAGTACATCAAATAATAGGGCTAGAGTTGTAGCTCAGAGGTAGAGAGTGCTTGCCTACCATGCGTGATGCACTGGGTTCAATCCTCAGCACAACATAAAAAATAAATAGCTCTAATTTCAGGGGAAAAAAATAAATTACGTTCTACTCTACAAGAATAGCTCTAATGATCAGTACTAAGATAAATCAGCAAATATTCAAAGTTTGGCTTTTGTATGTATTTTATTTGCTTTGCATAATTAATGCTACCTCATCTGCTCTCTATGTAGCCTCCCAGGAGTTTCTTTTTACTATACCATTCTACAGAAGGTTAATGGGGAAAGTAGGTGACTTTAAGAGACAGATTTCTTCTCTATTTTTAATTATATTAACTACTTTGTTGGTGCTTTTGTTGTAACCACATCTAACTGCTTGTTTTTGCTCGACAGGGTGGCACATGTCTTCAATCTCAGTGACTTGGGAGGCTGAGGCAGGAGGATCAAAAGTTCAAAACCAGCCTTGGCAAAAGCAAGGTGCTAAGCTAAGCAGCTCAGTGGTTGAGTGCTCCTGGGTTCAAACCCCAGTACCTCTCAAAACAAAACAAAGAACAGGTGACTATAACAAGTATTGGTGAGTATACAGAGAAACCAAAACCTTCACACACTGTGGATGAGAATGTAAAATGATGCAACCATTGTGGAAAACAGCTTGACAGTTCCTCAATTAGTTAAAGATGCTCACAGTATGACCCCACAATTACACTCCTAGATGTTTACCTTAGAAAGCTGATAAACTATATATATAAAAACTTAGAGAAAAATTTACAGCAACATTTTCCTATTAGTCTAAGAGTAGAAACCCAAATGTCCACCAGCTGACAAAATGTAACATATCTATACAATGGAATATCATTTAATCATAAAAAGGAATTCGGTACTGACACCTGCAATAACATAGAATTGGAAAATACTCTTTCACGAAGAAAAACCAGCCAGCCACAAAAGGCCACACAGTGTATAATCCCATTCACATGAAATGCCCTGAAAAAGCAAGTATATACAAATGGAAGGCAGATTAGTGGTTTCTAGGGGCTCGAAGAGAATGTAGAGTAACAGTTCTTAGGGAACCATAAAAATATTCTGAAATACAGGTCATGGTTAAACAATAATATAACATACTAAAAAACACTGAATTATATGTTTTGAGTGAATTTCATGGTATATGAAACATAACTCAATTAAAACACCCTAATAAAACAGAACACATCTGCAATTAAAGGGAAGAGAATGGTTTATAGGAAAAGGCATGAATCTGCTCCTCCTACCCCACTCTAAAAAAATTAAAGATAGGAAGTTTCTTGTTTTGATCTTAAAGTTCTTCTGAGTAGAACAGGGTTAGGTCTAATAAAGGTTATGATGCTCAGCTTTTCAAAGATGTAGAGCATCTACACTTACTCCACCTGGTTTCTGTAGGAAGACTGAACCCTAGGAAATTAGGTTAAATGTGACACTTATAATCAGCCTTCTCCCTTTGTTAACTTTCTTATCAACTGAAACCAAGTCTTATTTCTCTTCTTGTCCTCAATACCCAAGGACTTAACCATATAATAAGTCCTTAGTAAAATGTGAATTACTCACTTAACAATATGCATGCCTCTGGTTGCCCAAAGACTCTCCATACACTTTTCTAGGCCTACAATTCCAAACTGTCTCCTTGTTATTGCTGTGGATAGTGGAGAGAGACTGGGTTTTAAATTTCAACCTTTCCATTTACTGTGTGACTCTGGGAAAATCATTAACCTGTCTTACTCACATCATAAAATAGGGATATTACATATCAAATTAGGTGAATTCAAGTATTAAACTAATATAATACCTGTGAAAGCACTTTGCTTTTAACTTAGAAGTGTGACTTTTAAATTTATATTTATATTTTTCCAATTGTCCATTCTACATGGCCCAGGCCTCCTCCACTGCCATTCCCTTAGCCAAAAAAGCTCTATTAGTATCAGAGAAGAAAATTCGCAAGTCAGTGGTTTTCAAACAATTCTGAAATAGTAAGAATATCATTTAAGACTCCTACATATACTGATAAGTACACAAAATTATTAAATGACAGCCACAGGAAGAGTGTTAAGGGCCCTGCTGTTTCAGCAGTTGCACTGCTCCTTGCTACCATGGTGACCTCTGACACCAAGTAAGTAATATAATGCAGGACATTAATTCAGTATAATCCTTAAAGGTTATACTTACATTTAAAAAGAAAATGTTTTGGCTGTCTCTCTCTCTCTCTCTGGAGATAGCCTGTATTCTCCCTTGAATGCACAGTCCTTGCTGTACACCAAAGACATCTCTCTCTGGAGATTCCCCCATGCTCCCTTGCACATGTGTTTATTTGGCTTAATAAACCCATCTATGCCTTTGAAAAATAAAAAATTTTTTAATTCAAATTAATTAGAAATTCCAGAAGGCAATGGAGATATCTGTCTTCAGAGATATGCCAGAGTTGAAAGGGACAAGAAACTTTAGAGGCCCTTCATAATCTAGCAATTATTCCTCACCATTATTTTCTTTTTACTGTATGCCTCATAGTGCCTGATATCTATAACTTCCATTCTTAGCCCAACAAGACTGCAAGAGGAGTTAACTATCCTTCCTTATCAATCTAAAAGAAGAACAACAAGGGCTGGGGTTGTGGCTCAGCGGTAGAGCACTTTCCTAGGCACATGCTGGGCCCTGGGCTCGATCCTTAGCACCGCATATAAATCAATAAAATAAAGGTATTGTGTCCAATTACAACTAAAAAAATAAACATAAGAAAAAAAAGAAGAAGAATGACAAAAGATTTGACCACATTTTCATCCTGGTTTACCTCGCTGGCTACAAACTCACAGCAGGAGTACAACATCTGATACAAAGTCTGCTTGTTGGCAGGTAGAAAAACAGGAAGAAGTAGCCTATTAGCAAGGCTGATATTAATCTGTTATTTTATTAGATAGTCTCATAACAGAGAATATTCAAATTCCTCTAACTTAAAACTACTGAGGAATGTCAGCTCTAGCAAAAGAACTTTTCAAAATTCAACTATGTATTCCTTCTGGAAATTTCAAATTGTTGGAATTTGAAAAAAATTAAAAACAAAACAACAACAACAAAAAAGAACCACTCTGGAATAAATACTCAACTCTTGAATCAGTATGAGATCAATATGCGGCTTCAAATGACTCATTCAACTCAAATACAAACCTGTATGGGTGGAATATCTGGCAATGATGGAAGGTTTTCTGGATTGGTAACTGAGGGGATAAGCTCTATTGCTGTAACAGATGGGCTGGTGGGACCTCGGTTTGCATTGGCCATAGTTGCTGTAGTAGGGCTTGTTGGGTTGATTGTGGTGTTGTGTACCGATACGACAGGAAAGGGTCCAGCATGCCCTGGGTTTGAGTGCTGTTAAGAAAGAAGACATTATTATTTGATCTGCCAGGGTATCTGAACTGTACCTTCATGGCGATTCTTTGTTTAGAAAAGATTCTGATGTGTTTGGGGCCCGTGGCTGAGCAACAACATGGCCCCTCTCAAACTTACGCAGAAGAATTCAGACTTAGCCGATTCATTTTCTACCTGTCAGCCTGGTGATATGATCCTATTTCAGGACAGACAAGAATATACTTAAGAAGGCGATCTGGAAGCCCCCAAGTTGTCACTTACCAGGCCAAGAAAGTCACCATTTTCTCCTTATACTTCCTTGATCCTTTAGACTCTTTTCTAATAAAAATAATTATGTAATGCAGCTTGACATGGCAGAAAGGACAATTAATTTATAGACTAAATATGACATTGACTCTTGGCTCTAACAGTATACAACCTGAGCCAAGTCACACAATCACAGCAATTTAGAAATAAGGATAAATGATACCTCACCTGTTTTATTGTGACATCTGTTACGAGGATGATTGAAAGTCATGTACATAAAGATGTTTGGGGAAAAGTTACTATACACATATAACCACCTGAAATATTTAAAAACTACAACTACTAACATTCAATGATTCTGTTAGGGTCAGCCCTAAAATTTAAGGAAAATGTTCTGAGAAACTTGGCTAGTCTGACTCTGTTGCTTCTGTACTCTTTGAAATGGGGATCACCTAGCTTTTCATAATATTTAAATTCAGTACTTTCAAGGAGCTAAGGGGTACATGGGATCTAAAATAGTTTTAAGAAACTTAATATCTACATCCTCAATCATCTTATTTACTAATCTTTACAAAGAAAAAAAAAGAACTTTTTGTGTAAGAATGTGTAGGGCTGGGGTTGTGGCTCAGTAGCAGAACATGTATGAGGCAATGAGTTTGATTCTCAGCACCACATAGAAATAAATAAAATAAAGGTCCATTAACAACTAAAAAATTAAAAAAAAAAAAGTGCTACACTCTACTATCTTTTCACCACTTCTTTGGCTCTTGCCCTTCTTCCACTTAATTAATAATAGTGTTGGGTGGGTAATAAGTGACTAACTCTGAAACTTAACAAATCTTTATAATATTTGATGAACAACAAAAGTGAAGACCTGATGAACCTATCACTGATTAAAACAATTTTCAAACAGTTCTGGTAGATCACTGTTCTTTTTCGGGATTGGATTGGGTGTGGGGGTGGAGGAGTGGGAGGGTATCAGAGATTAAACCCAGGGGCACTCAACCAGTGAGTAAAATCCTCAACCCTTTTATATTTTATTTAGAGACAGGGTCTCACTGAGTTGCTCAGGGCGTTGCTAAATTGCTGATGCTAGCTTTAAACTCTGATCCTCCTGCCTCAGCCTCCTGAACTGTTGGGATTACAGGAATGTACCACCACACCTAGTTAGATCACTGGTTCTGATTTATAATCTAGAAAATTTGAAGAACCAAAGAACATTTCTATAATAAAATACTTTTAATTCCTAAATACCTATTTTTTAGAACAAGCTTCCAGAGCAACTCACGAAAACATAAACCAAAACTATTAATAAAAATCAATGTTAATTTTGTTGAAAAAAAAAAGAAAAACTAATGTTGAGCTGGGTGTTGGAGCACAGGAGCAATCCTGGTGCAATTCTTCCAGAGGATTCAAGTTCAAAGCAAGTCTTGGTAACTTAGGTTATCTCAAAATGAGAAAAATTAAAGGGTTGGGGATGGAACTCAGTGGTAGAGTGCTTTTGGGTTCAATTCCCAGTACTCCCCACCCCCTCAAAAAAAAAAAAAAATCCAGTGTTTGATTCTTATTCTAACAACATGCTATAGCATACAAACATATATATATAGGGATAAAAAGACTCCATCTATCTCACAGAGATGGTTATAACCAAAGGAATTTTTTTTCTCTTTTTGTAGTCCTAGAAATTGAACCCAGTATTTTCTTTTCATTTCTTCTCTTTTTTAAAATTTTATTAGTTGTGAAGGACCTTTATTTATTTACATGTGGTGTTGAGAACCCAGTGCCTCACACATGCTAGGCAAGCACTCTACCATTGAGCCACAAGCCAGCCCTGAACCCACTATTTTCTTTTTTTTCCTTATTGTTAATAGACATTTATTTTATTTATTTATATGCGATTCTGAGAATTGAACCCAGTGCCTCACACATAGCTGGTAAGTGTGCTGCCGTTGAGCCACAGCCACAGCCATAGTCATATGAATCCACTATTTTCTAATATTCTTATAACAGATTAAAAAATATGCGGGGCATGATAGCAAATGCTTGTAATCCCAGCAGCTCAGGAGGCTAAGGCAGGAAAACTGAAAGTTTAAAGCCAGCCTTAGCAACACAGCAAGGCCCTTATCATCTCAGCAATGTCTTATTAAGTATCCCTAGGTTCTATCCCAGGAACAACAACAACAACAAAAAAATCTGTTTCAACAATTATGTAAAAGTAATTTAATGATAATTTGTATCCACAGGAAAAATTTTGAAATTTAATGTCAGCCTTACTGTCACTTAAAATTTAACAAAGCATCATGAAGTAATTGCTTTTCCTGCAAAAAATTACAAAGACTAATAAATGTCTATCAAGAAATACATTAAGCCTAAATACATTAGGGCACTGTGACACACATCTGTAATACCAGCGGCTCTGAAGGAGGAGACAGGAGGATCGAGTTCAAAGACAGCCTCAGTGAAAATAAGGCACTAAGCAACTCAGTGAGACCCTATCACTAAATATAATATAAAACAGGGCTAGGGATGTGGCTCAGGGGACAAGTGCCCCTGAGTTCAAATCCCAGTACCAAAACAAAAACAAATAAAAAAAATTAGAGTAAGATAAAATTCTGCAGTAAAATTCGAGTTCAAGGACAAAAGTATGTAAAACTTGATAACTTTTAAAAGAGCTTGCCATGATATTTGAGATTCCAATAGTCATTTAAAGAATGATAAGCCAGGTTTGGTGGTACATACCTGTAACCACTATGATTACAGGAAGACTAAATTGGAAGGATTATAAATTTGAGGCTAGCCCCAGCAATTTATCAAGACCCTGCCTCTCACAAAACAAAACAAACAAACAAACAAAAGAATGATGTCAAGGTTTCATTTTTTTTTTTAAAGAGAGAGAGAGAGAGAGAGAGAGAGAGAGAGAGAGAGAGAGAAGAGAATTTTTAACTTTTATTTTTTAGTTGTCGGCGGACACAACATCTTTGTTTGTATGTGGTGCTGAGGATTGAACCCGGGCCGCACGCATGCCAGGCGAGCGCGCTACCACTTGAGCCACATCCCCAGCCCCAAGGTTTCATTTTATAATGCCAAAATTATTATGCTAGGAAGTATGTCTTTTGCAACTATTCATAAGCTTACAATGAAAAATTGAAATGAAACCTGCCAAATGTGAGGGAGGATATATTTTTCAAAAGTCGTTCTGGAAGTACTTGGACCAAAAAGCTGAAGGATCTCAGCTTTAGAATAGAGTTTTCTCAACTTTTAGCATGCAAGCTGATCCAAGAGACTTAGTAAAAGTTTACTAAGTAATAGTTTATTTATATATTTATTTATTTTTAAAAGTTTTAACTCAGTAAAAGTTTACTAAGCACTCTCCTACTGGAAATTCTGATTCAGTGGCTCAGAATTTAACAAGGCCCCCGCATTCTAAGTCAATCTGACCAGTGATTCTGATGGCTTTTGAAACATGTTTTGAGAAACACTACTACAAATTAAAATATGAACTTTGTCATTTTGTGCACCACCGTGCCTGGCTTAATGTATTTTTTGACATTTAGTAGTCTTTTTTGCAGGAAAAGCAATTACTTTAAAATCCTATGTAAAACTTTCCTCATTTTATAATCATATCTCCTATACAAATATGATATACTATTCAGGTAAAGATCATACATTTGTCTCTAAATACATTTGGGGGATTACTGTGGATTGTTCCTAAGGCTTGTGCATGCTTCACAACTGAGTTAGATCCCCATCATACCCTTATTCTTAAGGTTAAACATATACTCTACACTCTAAACAAAATAATACTTCAGAAAAGAAAAAGTTATATATAGCTATCTGTATTACTTTTCAAAGTCCTGGTTAATATTAGGATTAAAAAGTCACATTAAAAGAGCAAAGGAACAATATCAGAAAATTGAAATTCTAGGATTGACCTTATCATTATTCTCTTGTGATTATATGTACATCAAAAGTTCTGGAGATTATTTTTCACTTTGTTAGTAAATAGGTTGGACTGTATCAGGGATCCTTAACCCAAACTGTATGTGATAGGATTAAAAGGTCAAAGCAATTCTTAAAATTGAAGACAAAATTTCATGTGTATGTGTACTTCTTTTGGGACAAGAGGACATACAGAATTAATCACATTTCCAAACATATCAAAGAACTGCTCCCACCAAATAATTAGGAAAAAAAAATATGTCTTTTTAGTTTTAAAATTGTATGATTCTTACAAATGTAACTCTAGGCATACTTGTCTTTGGAGATGTGGCTGCATCATGGAATATTGAGGGCCGCTGTGCCTGGGTATCCCTGGTATTCTGGCAGCATTCTGAGCCAGTCTCATTTGATGGGCTTGAAAAGCTCCACAGTTCATGTTGCCTCTTTGCATGGTTTGCACACTGATTAATCTTGGAGGCTATAAAAAGTAGAAATTGCAATTTATATAATATTTTTTATAAATATCTTTACATTACAATATGTTATGCTAAAAAATAATTCAGTCAGGATAGAAGGGTATAAAGCAAAATATCAAAATCATTGTTCTCAGAGAAGTATTAATAATCAAAAGTGTGTGTATCACTCCAAAATTTCTTGTCTCGTGTGTGTGTGTGTGTGTGTGTGTGTGTGTGTGTGTGTGTGTAATTAAAGCACACTAACTTATCTCACTCAGAAGTAACAGTTTTGAGTGTGAGGGGCAGAAAGATCAAGAAAGACAAAGAGATGGGACTGATATGAAAAAAAAAATGGGTAAGGAACATATCAGAGCTTAGACAATGTGGTTCTTTGTCCCACAACCATGTGAAAAACAAAAAAGATCCTGTGTGGAAGACAAGAGCCTCAGCACTTTTGGAGTAATAAGAAGTTCATTTTATTTCCCATGGTAAGTTATTTATCTATAGTTTTTCTTCTTCACACTTCCCCTGCAGTCCTATCACAACCAGAGCAAATAATCTGACCTTTGAACTCTATTCCTGCTAGTAACTTTGAATGTATGACTCATTTATATAAGATAAAGAATAGTCTTGATTTGTTCATTATGTGTATCAATAATGTAGTGATACAATACTCACCTGTTGTTGTAACATCTGAGGAGCTGCTTGTCTAGGATGCTGTTGTGTTGTTGTTGTTGTTGTTGGTACAGGAGCTGGTGGTTGCTGCATCCTCATCTGTTGCAACTGCTGATGTTTCTGAGCATATACTTGTTGTTGCATGTGCTGGAGTCGAAGCTGTGCTAAATTAATCTGTCCAGGGGTTTTACTAATGTGGTTTGTTCCTGGAGGAACTTGCCCAACTACAACATTAGGAGTATAACCAGGAGCTGGTTTACTCTCTATTACTAGATTACCTGAGGATTTAAAAAAATAAAAAGAATTTGCATATAATCAACTACTTCGCAGATTATTCACTATATTCTCTTCCTTTTCTGACAACTCTCAGCACTGCAAAGCTTCTAGTACGCGGGTATACCAGGGATGGGAGCTGGAGGAGGGGGTAGGAGAGGAGGTGGATGGGAAAGAAGATGATCAGAAACCTAACATTGTGAAACCCTCCTCCCAAACAACTTTTAAGTAATCAGAATATATAATCTGCTCTTATTCTTTGTTTATACAGGTTGTATAGAAAATTAAAGAGCTGAGTGACATGCCCATATAGACTGTCTAATTCATATTTATCTCTCTCTCTCTCTCTGATACTGGAGATTGAACCATGGTATCCTAACCACTGAACCACATCCTCAACCTGTTTTATGTTGAATCTCACTGAGTTGCTGAGGTTGGTCTTGAACTTGCAATCCTCCTGCCTCAGTCTCCTGAGTTGCTGGGATTACAAGAGTACATCACTGTGCCAAGCTTAAATATCTCTTCATGATAAGACTCAAAAGATACTAATTCCAGGGCAGGGGTTGTGGCTCAGTGGTGGAGTGCTTGCCTAGCATGCATGAGACATCCCTTACACCACATAAATATAAACAAATAAAATAAAGGTATTGTGTCCATCTACAATTAAAAATAGTTTTTTAAAAAAGATACTAAATTCCTTAAGTTTTTGAATTGCTGATATATGAAGGACAAAGTACTATATGGTTACAAAACTGTGTTCTATGGAAATATTGCACGGTTTGAACCATTTATAACATTAGAAGTGACCATTTTCCCGGATTTTCCCAGAGCTATTACTTTTTTTTTTAGTTGTTTTTTTTATTTCTATTTTTTATTAGTTGTTCAAAACATTACAAAGCTCTTGACATTTCATATCTCATACATTTGATTCAAACGGATTATGAACTCCCATTTTTACCCCATATACATATTGCAGATTCACATCAGTTACACATCCACTTGTTTACATACTGCCATACTAGTGTATGTTGTATTCTGCTGCCTTTCCTATCTTCTACTATCCCCCCTCCCCTCCCTTCCCCTCCACTCCCATCTTCTCTCTCTACCCCATCTACTGTAATTCATTTCTCTCTCTTGTTTTCTTGTCCTTTTCCCCTCACTTCCTCTTATATGTAATTTTGTATAACAATGAGGGTCTCCTTCCTTTACCATGCAATTTCCCTTCTCTCTCTCTTTCCCTCCCCCCTCTCGTCCCTGTTTAATGGTGATCTTCTTCTCATGCTCTTCCTCCCTATTCTGTTCTTAGTTGCTCTCCTTATATCAAAGAAGACATTTGGCATTTGTTTTTTAGGGATTGGCTAGCTTCACTGAGCATAATCTGCTCTAGTGCCATCCATTTCCCTGCAAATTCCATGATTTTGTCATTTTTTAGTGCAGAGTAATACTCCATTGTGTATAAATGCCACATTTTTTTTATCCATTCATCTATTGAAGGGCATCTAGGTTGGTTCCACAGTCTAGCTATTGTGAATTGTGCTGCTATGAACATTGTTGCAGCAGTATCCCTATAATATGCTCTTTTAAGGTCTTTTGGGAATAGTCCAAGAAGGGGGAATAGCTGGGTCAAATGGTGGTTCCATTTCCCAGCTTTCCAAGGAGTCTCCATACTGCTTTCCAAATTGGCCGCACCAATTTGCAGCCCCACCAGCAATGTACAAGAGTACCCTTTTCCCCACATTCTCGCCAGCACTTGTTGTTGTTTGACTTCATAATGGCTGCCAATCTTACTGGAGTGAAATGGTATCTTAGGGTGGTTTTGATTTGCATTTCTCTGACTGCTAGAGATGGTGAGCATTTTTTCATGTACTTGTTGATTGATTGTATGTCCTCCTCTGAGAAGTGTCTGTTCAGGTCCTTGGCCCATTTGTTGATTGGGTTATTTGTTATCTTATTGTTTAATTTTTTGAGTTCTTTGTATACTCTGTATATTAGGGCTCTATCTGAAGTGTGAGGAGTAAAAATTTGTTCCCAGGATGTAGGTTCCCTATTTACCTCTCTTATTGTTTCTCTTGCTGAGAAAAAAATTTTTAGTTTAAATAAGTCCCATTTGTTGATTCTTGTTGTTAACTCTTGTGCTATGGGTGTCCTATTAAGGAATCTGGAGCCCGACCCCACAATATGTAGATCGAAGCCAACTTTAATACCAATACTTTTCATGTTATTTCAGGAAATAGAAATAAGAGGGAGCTCTTCCATATTCATTCTATGAGGCCAACATCACCCAGATTCCGAAACCAGACAAAGACACTTCAAAGAAAGAAAACTACAGACCAATATCTCTAATGAACGTAGTTGCAAAAATCCTCAATAAAATTAGAGCTATTACTTTCTAGAGTTAGAAGGCAAATTTTAGCTATGTGTGATTTAGGGCAGAAGTTGTCAGGCCACATAAAAACCTGCCACACAGATTCTGATTTTGCTTGTTTTTAACAAAAATTATAGACAAATTTGTATATAATTTTTAACCCAAAGATTACTATTTTAAAAAAAATTATAGACAAATTTGAATATATAGATATTTTTTAACCCAAAGATTACCATTTTTAAACAGAAACCCATGAAAACTCTACTTTAACCATTCCCAATGTTAAGGACTTGTCTATTCTGAAAGTGTAGTTATTCGTTCGGTTAGACATTTCTAACTGATGGGCAACTTTTTATTTAAGACAGGGTCTCACTATGCTGCCCAAGTTGACCTCAAACTCCTAGTCTCTGAGAAATTCTCTGGGTAGAATTGCTATCTGCCACACCTGTAACCCTCTTTCACCCACCACCATTTTTAAATTAGAGCTGTTTTTCTCTTTCTCTGTAATTTTTCACCCATGGTCTTTAGGTCCACAGTGTGGAGTAACAAAAGCAAAGTCCATTTTTCATCTGTGTGAAAAGAGCTGCTTTTGTGTTTCAGACATTCCTCAGGACATGACTACTGGATATAGAAGCTTTTTGAAGGTCCTTCTATAGTGCATTATTTGGCATTATTTAATTACTAAGTATCTACAAAATTCTTCCAGAGAATGAATAATCATTTGCTAAGATGTCTACATAAAACAATCAATATTAACTTTAAAAGATGTAAAATGAAACACTAGAAGTGGTACACATTAAAAAACACCACTACAGGGACTGGGGTGTAATTCAGTGGTAGAACTCAAGGACCAGCATTTAATCCTCATCATCAAAACAAAACAAACAAAAACCCCCCATATTGACAAACTCTTAAGTATTAAGATGTAATGAAATAGCAACACAAACCATAAGTAGAGTTTCCAATGAATAAATATATTCCAAGTCTTTCGCATTTTAAGGTTAAAAACTTCATCTAAAACTTGCTTGACATGTTTTCTTCTCTCAATTTGGTATTTAAAAGTTATACTCATAAAACGATTTCTCACCTAAATTGACTACATTCTTTGCCCAGAAGGTAGGATCACAATGGAAACGTATTGCTCCATTAGCAGCAGGAACAGGATCACATCGTGCTTTCAAAATATGACGCAATTGAAAAGTAATCTTAGAGGGAAAAAATTCATATTAGTCTTATACATACAAGACAGAAACATAGAAAAAAGTCATCACACAGCCCAATTATGTCAAATCTCAGATGAGACAGTGTCAATATTTAAATTAGCTCTCAAATAAAATGTATATACTTCTTCTGCCATCTCTGACAATAAATTATATTAAGGTACTAGGTATCTAAAAAGAATAAATACAGTCTGATTTCATTTATATCAAATTCTAGAAGAGGAGGGCAATCAGATTAGTGTTTGCCTAGGGTCAGGGGTAGAAGGGACAAGGACACAATGAAAACTTTTTATATCTTGATGTGGGGGAGTTACACTTGCCAAAATTCAAGCTGATACTTTAAACAGTTGAAGTTAGTTAAATAATACCTTAATAAAGTTGATTAAAGAGAAATAAAGATATTTTATGTCTTACCAGTCGCTTGCTGTACAGTAGTGCTGTGCTGCTGCCACTAGCAATTGCCCAGTTAGTAAAGTTCATAACATGCTTCACCTGCCTAGAGAGGCCTGTGATGTCATTCTGCTGCTGTAGTAGCTTCATCTGTCTTTCTTTTGTAACATTCTGGAAAAAAAAACAAGAGCTTTACTGAAGAATAAAAATCATATATAAAAATCATATGTACACAACACCTATGTTTACTTTAAAAATAAGATAACTGGACAAGCTCATGCTTATTTAATGAGCCTATGATCCGTAAGAGGAAAGATCAGTAACAAAAGTGGGACTATAACTTGAGTTTACTAAGCTAAAAGAATCTATAAATAGAAATTAATGTTAGTTGATGTTGGTTTTTTTTTCTTACAGGATATAAAATGTCTGTTAAAATGGTGTCTTCCTATTAGGTTAATCCAATATACAATATGAAATTATAAGCTGACCTTTAGAAATACTTTAGAAACTTTTTTTTTTTTAATGAATCTCTTTTGTAGATAGACACAACATAATGCCTTTATTTTTATGTGGTGCTGAGAATCGAACCCGGGTCCCACCCGTACTAGGTGAGCACTCTACCACTGAGCCACAATCCCAGCCCTAGAATTGACTTTCTAAACTACCAAAAATATTTTTACTGGTGTGGCATGATGCTGAAGTTAAAATTTCTTCAGCTCAAATTAAATTAGTGAAAACTTTATATTAACTTAGTCTAAAACAAAAAGATAAATTCCAGAGCTCTAAGGGTAGAATTAGGAAAACTTTTTAAAAAGTGTTTTTTAAATTTTAATATACGTTTTTTAGTTGTAGATGGACACAATATCTTTATTTTATTTATTTATTTTTCTGTAATGCTGAGATGGAACCCAGTGCCTCACACTTGTTAGGCAAGCGCTCTACCACTGAGCCACAACACCAACTCAGGAAAACTTTTGACATGACAAATTTAAAAAGAACAAAGAGGCGCTAGGGATGTGGCTCAAGCGGTAGTGCGATCGCCTGGCACTCGAGCGGCCCGGGTTCGATCCTCAGCACCACATACAAAGATGTTGTGTCCGCCGAAAACTAAAAAATAAATATTAAAAAATAGTCTCTCTCTCTCTCACTCTCTCTTTAAAAACAAACAACAAAAAAAAGAACAAAGAAGTGAAGACTGACCAAACTAGAAAAACCAATTTCAGAAATCCCTGCAAAGGAAAAATAAACTACTTAACCCCTGCAAAGGAAAAATAAACTACTTAACAGAAACTGAAATCCCTTGAAGGAATGGGTAATATCTGATATATTCTGACATTCAGCCTTTCAAACAACCTACCTACTTATTTCTTAATCTTTTCTCCCACCAAAATTATTCAACTTAATTTATTGCATAATATTTTTGACTAAGGAAATAAGTGTCTAATTTTATAATGAAAATCAATGAATAAAAGTATCCAACTGACAAATTTGATTTACAACCTCACTAGAAATCATTACTTTTATAAAGCTTAGGAAAACCTCTCTTTTACAAAGTGTAGGAACATATTACACTAGAAATTTTAAAATTATTATCATGTTAGGAGTATATGGCATATTCATTATTAGGTATTTACATACATACACTTTATCCTTAAGAGGCATCTTTTAATTCTGAAGCCCTTGAAATGGTTTTTAAAATGTCTTCTTGGATGTATAGCTAAAATTTATTTATAATACATTAACCTGTATCAAAAATAGTTACTGCTAAATGCTCTCCATTCACACGGTCCTCTGCAGGAAGGTAAGAACCATCTGTTAGGGTTGAAAGCAACTAACCAGATGTACAACAGGAAAGAGACCCCCAATTTCAATGATATGGGCAAGAATACTTTTAATTTCACAATTGTGTTTCAATGGAAAGATGTATTTAAAAGACAGAAATTCAGAGATAATATTTTGTTCACATAATTTCTTTTATTTGCATGTAACTAATGTTTCTAATTTCTTAAGAGTTCTAAGCAGAAATTGAATGGAAAAAAATTTAAGGGCAATCTGAGATAAATGAAAGTTACTTAATCAATACATAGCTTAAATTAATATTCAATGGTGTAAAGAACATAACCCCATATTATTTGAGCCTACTTAATTAAGAGCACAAAATTTCAAACAGGAAATTTCAAGGTGAGAAGTTTCTTTTCTGAGAAATTCAATTTCTCAGAAAATTCACATTTGAAATGTTGAGACCTGTAGGCAATAAAGTCACTGATTTAAAATTAATTTGAATTTAACAAAAATAACTAGGTACACCTCTAGAAATTAACACCTACATAATCATCTAAAAATATGTAACACAAAAACCTAACACCATAAAAATATCAATATTGAAAATTTATAAATTTCAACATAAGCAGCATGTTTGGCAAAACTATGGAAATATTTTAAAATAAGGTGAAATACACAAATGGCTCAAGCAGAAGCCCAACATGCATTTAAATGAAAAAAATGTGACAGGCCTGCTTTGTCTTCACTTAAATCACATTTCAATAATTTTTTTTTTTCATTCCCAGGGAGGATATCACTAACTCTATGTATACAGCTAAAACTAATGTTATCAAATTGGGCCGCAAGTAATTATCTAGAAAAAAGGTCTCTTTCCCAATAGAAAATTTTAAAAAAATTTTTAAATTTTACTTTACTTCCATATCCCCAACCATTTAAAAAGAGTTTTCAATAAACATTAAAAACAGCTGAAGAGCAAGAGAAGCAGTTTTTGTTTTATTTTGGCTTTGAACCATACCTCTAGCTGCTGTAAGAGAGATTTTCCTTTCTTATTAATTTCATTGATAAGGGTGAAAATGGCCACTTTAATTTCCTGTTCTACTCGTTTGTTAGTCTCATTTACTTCTTTTATCCTGAATAAGAGAAATGCATCATTAGGTTATCAACTTATCCTATGTCTTTGAGTCATCAACTGTTACAGAAATTCAACTGGGCACTTAATCAAGAAATTAAAGTCAAAACTTTGTCAAAGTGTACAACTTATGTTTCAGCAGATCTACCACTTAAATTTGGTCCAAACAAGCTATGTATAGAGACAAAGAATGAATTTAATATTTAGGAAATTTAAATCAAGCTTATAAAAGGTCAGTTCATTAAGCTGGAGAAAAATCTCCTTTAATCACTAGGACATGAATGCGATATACAAACATCTAATACACCAAGGACTGCTGGCTAGTGTCAAATTTGGCCCATTAGTACTATTTAATATTAATATTTTCCTTGAATAATGTGCAAAGATGGGAACCTATTATCACCCTTTGAAAGGGCAGGCATCAAACTTGAAAGCATTTGTTTGTTTTCACTTAAAACACTTCAAATGTGGGTTCTGATATTCTCCCTCCTTCCATAACTTCCTCTCATAACAGTTTCTTAGTGTATACAGTAAAAAGAACATTAAAACATTTTCAATCTTGTTTTCTTTTTTTGGCGGGGTGGGGGGGAGGGCAGGTGCCGCTGGGGATCGAACCCAAGGCTTCTTACAATTTAAGCATGTGTTCTACCACTGAGCAACACCCCAAATATCTCCAGTCCCTAGATCCAATTTTAAAAATAGCCATTGGTTTTAGAAATAGGTATGAGCACCCATAATGGTTGTGGAAGTTTTGATAACTTACAAAATGGGACAAAAGCAATCCCATCAATATAAACAAATAAAATGCCAACATAAAACCATAATAGGCAGTCTTTACTTTTTATATTTTTTACTTCGGTACAAACTGCCTTTCATTTGGCTAAATTCATATCTGAGTAATTTTAATATACTCTAAGCAATAGTTTTATAGTTTTTTTTTCCTCCGTTGCCTGTATATCACAGCTTGTTTGGACACTTATTTGAAAATTTTATTGAATTCTGTCCTTATTAAAGTGAGTGGAATACATTTTTTAAAAATAAAGGAACTAATTACTAGGGATAAGAAATGTTAAGTCCTACACATAAAATGACTGAGCCAAAGATGAAAATCATTAAGCATGGTGAAAGCAGAAGAGTTAGCCTGAGTCTTATTGGACTTAAGCAAGAAGGAAGAAAATATGTACATTTAGAAATAACAGGCCATCTAAAAGCAGGATTTCGGGGAACATAAAGGAAGCAGTGTTAACCTGTCAGCTCCTGCCTGGCTATCCGTACTCACCTGCTGCTGCCATGCTTCCTGCAATTTGAATAAACAATGTTTCTATACAGCAAAAATAAATAAACAAATAACAGGTTGGATATGGTAGTGTACACCTGTAACCCCAGTAAGACCCTGTCTCAAAATAAAATTAAAAAGTGCTGGAGATGTAGCTCAGCTGTGAGCCTGTGCCTACCCCGGTTTTCACGTGTGTGTGTGTGTGTGTGTGTGAGAGAGAGAGAGAGAGAGAGAGACAGACAGACAGACACACACACACACACACACTGGTGGGGGCAGGGGGTGGATGTAACTTTGTGTGGAACACTTCCTTAATATGCATGAGGCAAATAAAACAAACAAAAAGAAAAGTACATTTCTCTTTCCTGTGAAAAGAACTGCTTTTATTTTTCAAACGTTGTTCAGGATGTGGCTACTAGATACATTAGCTTTTTGAAACTCCTCAAAAACAAAAAGGAGAGGAGAAGAGAGATTATTAGAATTTTTTAAAGCTTTCTGATGAAATCATTAATTTACCCAAAGCTATATAATATAAAAGATAAACATTTTGTTCTATTTCTGAATACAAATCCAGGAACATATGTAAAAAATACATACAAAGCATACATTTAAAAATTTGGGATTGCCATATGAATCAACTATCTTCCTCTGAAAGGGTCATCTATCAATAACTTCCGAGAAGACACATTTATCTTTTTCAACATAAACCACAACATATCAGCAATTTAATCTAAAACATCCTGACATTTCTTAAAGAAAAAAAAAAAACAATCAAGCATCATTCAACAATAAGCCTCTCCACCCCCAAAAAGAGAAAACCATCAATGGACAGTATGTGCATTTACATTTGTTATCTATAGGAGCCTTTCATTTTCTTTTGTTACTTAGGATAAAAAGTTGTAACATGTTTAAAGCACTATTTTCATTCATTCAACTATTTGATATTTTTGAGCATCTGTTGTGTGTGTGTGTGTGTTGTATTTTGTTTTGTTTTGCGGTACCAGGTATTGAATCCAGGAGCACTTAACCATTGGGCCACATCCCCAACCCCACCTTCACAGCCTTGCCACCGCTTTTCTTTGATATAGGGTCTCACTAAGTTACCTAGGGCCTTCCTAAATTGCTCAAACTGGCTTTGAACTTGTGAACCTCCAGCTTTAGTCTTTGGTCTCTGGGATTACAGGTATGTGCCATCATGCCCAGCTTGTTATGTGCCATTTTAATCATAACAAATTAATAAATTTTAATAGTCAGGACAAAGTTCCAATATTTGTGAGCTTATGCAATAATTATATTGTGACCCTCTTCATACTTTTAAGAATTTTCATGTTTTAATTATGCCAGCTCCAAGTGTTTGTCTTTCTAGTGTAAGAGTCCTAACTTTGTTAACCTATTTGCCCATGGAACTTATTCCTATTTTCCCCTATAAATTAATTTAATTTTTTAAGAAATGTACCAAAATAAGTGTAACTTCTTCTCTTGATAAAAATAACAGCAGCAGCTAAAATCTGGGTGCTTACAATATGCGAAAAACTATATTATATATTCATATTATAATGCTACTAATAAGATAAATACTGTTTTTAATGCTTGTTTTAGAGACGGGAGAATAAATTTGTTCACTATACTTGTTCTTGCTCCTCTATACTGTACCTCCCACACAATCTTTACTTTAAATTCTATAATTCAATTCTCTATATATTAAATTCTTTTTCCAAGTTTAAAACTTATACAGACTAATCTTTTTAATTATAAAATAGTCAAACACATATGCTAAGAGTATAAAAATTTTCTAGTCAATTAAATTTTGCTTAACAAATACTATAAACCCAAACTCAAATTACATCATTATTTTTTAAAAATTAGGTTTTCTGTATATGTTTAATAAGTAAATAAACATTTTTAAGTGGATTTACTCCTCTTTGATAATTCTTAATATGAAATTATGCTTTTAAGGCAATACACTTACCTATTCTGCACCTGAGTAGCTGCAAAATGAACATAATTCTTCTTCTCAAGAAGCTTAGCCAATAGGTTTTCAATTGCACCTTTCTGATTTTGAAAAGCTTCTTCCAAAAACTGATACCTTTAAATAAAAACAAAAACATTTAAAATATAAAATTTAAAATTGAAATCGGGATATAAAGAAGAATAACTTAAGTCAACCTTGAAACCTTACATAAATAATCAACTCCACATGCTAGTCACTTGTGTATTAATTCAAAGGCAACTTTTAAATAGAAATTCCTTTTCTTCTAATCATAGACAGCTATTATTAAAGAAAAAAAAAGACTGAAATAATGTTTTCTGTTAAAATTTTGATTGATGAATTTTATTCTTTATCTTGTCTTTATAATCATACTTGAAATAATTTTTGAATTCGAGATGCCTTGTCAAACTTTTCAAAATGATTATATCAATTAAAAATATTGGGCTGGGGTTGTAGCTTAGGAGTGCTTGCCTCACATATGTGAGGCACTGGGTTTTGATTCTCAGCACCTCAGATAAATAAAAAAAAGGCCCATCAACAACTAAAAACGTATTTTTTTAAAATATAACCAATACCAGTTTAATTTCAACTCTGTCAACTTGATTTAGTATATGTTAGAATTTTCTAGTGAAGGAAGTATAGACTTTACTGGTTAGTCATTACTAGAAAGCTAAAATAATAGTTTTCTTTCCTTTTTGTAGTTTATCTATGTGATTTCTACATGAGTAGAAAAGATTCATCTGGCTCATAGTATAGTTAATATATAGGCACAAATATGAGCTGATACCACACTGTGACAAGAGCTATAATGGTGGTGTATATTATAATCTAAAACAAGAATCTACTAACTAAATCAGCCTCAACAGCAAGGAAAACTTCACAGAGATGTCAGAACAGAAACCTCTGTTGGCACAGTTAATATATTATAAAGACATTAAGATGGTCAAAGGAATATGCAAAGGACAGAAGATAAAGCAGTAACTGATTTAAAAAAAAAATCCAGAGGCAGCTAAGCATGGTGATGCACACATCTAATTCAGTGACTTGGGAGGCTGAGGCAGGAGAATTGCAAGTTTGAGGCCAGCCTCTGCAACTTAGTGAGGCCCTAAGCAGCTCAACAAGACCCTGTCTCAAAACAAAAAATAAAAAGGGCTGCAGACTTAGCTTGATGGCAAAGTGCTCTTGGGTTCAATAAGGAAGGAAGGAACAGAGGGATGGGATGGGGGCGGGGTACAAATTAATGAAGAAAGAAAGGAAGGTACCATGGTATACCAGGTCATTTACAGTCTGCCTCTGGAAATGAAAGACCAGTTAAAACTCCAAGATAGGTGATAGACCATTCAGATGATGGAACAGAGTACTATTACTGGTTGATATAACCAAACAAGCAGGAACAAATGACTCTGTAAAAGATCAAAAGCAATGTTGATCTGGGAGGTGGCTATGGCAAGGCCCATAGTTAGAATTGAAAAATTCAATGCCTAGTTAAAGCAAAGTCAAGGAAAAGTCACAAGGAATGAGGCATCTAAGATACTGACAAAAATGTAATCATCCTTTAAGACACTGGTATCACAAAAGTAAAGGCAGGAATAGACATGCAAATAAAAAGCCTAGGAACACTTAGATGTCTTTATCTCAGGTAGATATGCGGAAATGCTATAAAATTAACATAAAGGGAAGTTTACTAGGTTAAGAATGGAGGGCAGTAAGAAAAAGTGTAGCGCAATATGCAGATCTGTGTTATAATAAATTGTTGATCAGGTTTTTATTTTGTGTGCTGATTTAAAGAAAAATTTTACTGTGGTAAAATACATATATTAAAATTTGCCAGGGGCTAAGGATGTGACTCAGTGGTAGAGAGCTTACCTGATATGAATAAGGCCCTGGTTTAACCCAGAGCACAGCCAGTTTAACTATTTATCTATTTATTAATTAACTATTTATCTTTTATTTATACAGGTACCACAGATAAAACCCAGGGGTGCTTAACTACATTCCCAATCATTTTTATTTTTTATTTTGAGACAGGGCCTCACTAAATTGCTGAGGTTGGCCTCAAACTTTGAATCCTCCTGTCTTATCCTCCCAAGTCCCTTGAATTATAGGTATGTACCACCACATCTGGGCAGTATGACTATTTTTAAGCAATCAAACTGTTTGTAAGATTGTGCATATTAAAATCTAAGATATTAATTAAACAGCCCCCATTATACATGTGGTTTTTTAATTTAGAAGACTTTTAGCAGGGCATGGTGATACATGCTTGTAAGCTCACCAGCTCAGGAGGCTAAAGCAGGAGGATCACAAGTTCAGCCTGGACAACTTAGCAAGACCCTATCTCATAATTTTAAAAAAAGGGCTGGGATGTGGGTATACATCAGTGGTTAAGGGGCTTGCCTAGCATGCTAAAGATTCTAGGTTCAATCCCCAGCACCCCAAACACATGTGCACGCATTCCACTTTAAAGCTGTCCTATTTTTGGATAGGGTACCCATGAGAATTGGTTCTTTCAATGAAGACCAGCATTTGATTTATTCCATATACAACGATTTCTTTATGGCCAATAAGAAATGTTTTACTATGCTAAATCTATACAAATAAAGTACAAGTATCAAAATTCCATGCTAATCCTTTTGACTTAAAAAACACTATTACGGGCTGGAGATGTGGCTCAAGCAGTAGCGCACTCGCCTGGCATGCGTGCGGCCCGGGTTCGATCCTCAGCACCGCATACAAACAAAGATGTTGTGTGCGCCGAAAACTAAAAAATAAATAAATATTAAAATTCTCTCTCTCTCTTAAAAAAAAAAACCACTATCACTGTGAAGAAGAAAGACCTTTTGAAGCTGAGTGTAGTGGCACATACCTATAATCCTAGTGATTCAGGAGGCTGAGGCAGAAAGATCACAAGTTCAAAGGCAGCCTCAGCAACCTAGGGAGACCCTAAGCAACTTAGTGAGAACCTGTTTTTAAATATTAAAAAAATAAAAAGGGGTTTGGGATGTGGCTTGGTGGTTAAACATCCCTTGGTTCAATTCTTGGTACCAAAAAATAAATGAAATAAAAATTTAAAAATAAAAAGGGCTGGGGATGTGGCTCAGTGACTAAGTGCCCCTGGATTCAAATACCCTGTAACCTTCACCCCCAAAAGAAAATCTTTTGAAGGAAGGCTTCATTATGTCTGCAAATAAGAAGAAATTTGGTGGAAAACTCAATTACTATTATCAAAATTCACAAAATCCTAATCCATAAATTTAACTTTGAACAAATATCATGCTTCCAAAATAAGCACTCAAGTGAACAAGAAACAAGCAAGTATGATATTTTCCTAAACATGTATACCTAAGTGAAAATATGTATACCTCCCTTTCCTTATATAGTGATTGACACTTGAGTTGAATGCAGAAGGATAAATAAATGATAGCCTTCTAGGGAGACCAACTTAGAAGAATGCAATAACTGCACTGTAAACAAACAAAAACCCTAAAAGTACAGAGTTTTAAAACCACCTGTTATTTTCAGGTTGACCTAATAGAAGGCAAAGGTAGAAGAGTGAAGAAGTACTAGAGCTAAGAAGCCTGTGCATTTTGCTGAAGATAGGTTCAGATAATAAATAAGGGTAAAACGATAAATGCTGGCGAGGATGCAGGGGAAATTATACACACATTGCTGGTGGGAATACAAATTGGTACGACCAGTCTGGAAAGCAGTACAGAGATTCCTCAGAAAACTTGGAATAGAACCAACATTTGATTAAGTTAACCTACTCCTTGGAATGTACCAAAAGGACTTAAAATCAGCTTACTATAGTGACACTGCCTCATAAATGTTTATAGCAGCTAAGCTATGGAACCAACCTAGGTGCCTTTCAAAAAATGAATGGATAAAGAAAATGAACTATAACTCAGTGATAAAGGATGGCATTTGCTGATAAACAGAAGGAACTGGAAACTATCATGCTAAGAGAAAAAAGCCAGTCCCAGAATACCAAAGACCTAATGTTCTCTCTGATCCGTGGACACAATGGGAGGCAGAAAGGGGGAGGTCGAAGTTCATTGGGTTAGACAAAGGGAAACGAAGGAGGGTGATGGAAATAGGAAAGACAGTAGAATGAATCAGACATAACTTTCCTATGTTCATACATGAATACACAACCAATGTAATGAATCAGATATAACTTTCCTATGTTCATACATGAATAAACAAGCACAAGAATGAAAAATTATACTATGTCAAATACTCTCTACTGTCAATGTATATCTAAAAAGGGCATATAAAAGCTGGGCATGGTGATGCACGCCTGTAATCCCTGCAGCTGGGGAGGCTGAGGCAGGTGGATTGCAAGTTCACAGCCAGCCTCAGCAGCATCGAGGTGCTAAGCAACTCAGTGAGACCCTGTCTCTAAATAAAATACAAAATAGGGCTGGGGATGTGTCTCAGTGGTTGTGCGCCCCTAAGTTCAATCCTCAATACCAAAAACAAACAAACAAATAAATGAAATATAAAATTTTAAAAAATACATAATGTGAATTATCAGGGATTTAAATAAAAGGTGATGATCAAATTGTGTTCACTTAAATAAATTTCAATTGTATGATCAGAACAAGAGAACACTAGAGTTTTTCAAACAGGTGAAATAAAACAAAAAGGGGAAAATATAAAGATAGTTTTGATTATAAATTATCTCCCATAGTTTATAGATTTAACCTAGCACAAATATTTTTCTAATTCATCAAAAGTCTAACTGAAATACTTTAGAAACAAGAAAAAGGAAGAATAAATGGATGAAATAAGTATAAATTTGATTAATATAAGAACATTTGAAAGTATTTTTTAATTTTAATCTTAGATTGTGAACTAACAATTATTAATGTGCTTTCTCAGACACAATGTTTTCACTAGTATTTCAAAACATCTAAGTAAAAATTATATATGCCAGGATTTAATTTAAGATGAAAATCAAAGAAAACTTCCTGAGCTTTAGGCTAAAATTATAGAAACTCAGTATACTAAATATACAACTGGTAATCTGGTTTTTAACAGAATGAATCATCATGCCCATGCTATTTTATTATTAGAACCCATTTTTAATGCAGTTTGTTGAGCTATTTTTGAAATTACAGTGCTCATGAATAAAAGATGGGAGATGGATGAATAATAAGGTGTTATCTTAAAAGGTTGAGAACCACCTCAGCTAATAAATAACTTCAAACTTTTGAATGCACACCTTGTGTTTTAGTAAATCCTGGACATTACTACCTGACTTGCCAAATAAGTACTTAGTGACTGTTAATGATTTAATTCTGAAGCATCTGGGAAAACATTTATGCTAGTTTGTATTCAAATCAAATTAGCCTGGGAAACTTGATTGGGAATTTGAACCCCAGATTTTTTATTTTTTTGTACTGGGGATTGAATTTAGGGGCAATTTAACATTGAGCCACATCTGCAGCCCTTTTTATTTTGAGACAGGATCTTACTTAAGTTGCTGAGGTTAGGATCAAACTTGTGATCTTCCAGCCTCAACCTTTTCAGTTGCTGGGATGACAAGCATATGCCACTACATCAGCTACTACAGACCTTTTTAAAATTTTTTATTTAGAAATAGGGTCATCACTTAATTGCCTAGGCTGACCTTGAACTTACAATCTTCCTGCCTCAGCCTAATGGCTGGCATACACCACCATGCCCAGCAAGGGGCATTTTTTTTTTTTAGATGTTGATGAATCTTTATTTTATTCATTTATTCATATGTGGTGCTGAGAATCGAACCAAGTACCTCGCACATGCTAGGTAAGAGCTCTACCACTGAGCCACAACCTCAGCCCAACAAGGGGCCTTTTTAAAAAATTAGCTGTGTCATTTTTCTTCAGTTATTTCACTTTTTGAAATTAAAGAATTTTTTGAAATTAAAGATGTTTCAAACATACATTCGAGTCTCAATTCTACTGAACCTATCATCCACTTTCAAACTTGATGGCAAATTTTAATCAACATATTCACCTACACCATCTCCTAGATTACTGTGAAGAAAATCTTGAACATCATTTTTCATTTAAGCACTTCTCAATCTACAGATAGCATCAGCTAGACTTTTTTGAGATTTTTTTTTTTTTTTAGAATTTGAGAATTTAATAAAATGTCATATGGATTCTCTCACTAAATCCCCCAATCCCCACTCAGTCCTGGGGATCTGACCCAGGTCTTGTGCATGTCCAGTAAGCCCTGGACAACTGAATTATATGCTTATACCATCAATACCACCAGACCTTACATCTTTAGAAAAACTTAATGATTCAGATACTATTCTTTTGCAGGGAAGAGGGTACTGGAGATTGAACGCAGGGGCACTCGACCCCTGAAACACATCCCCAGCCCTTTATTTAGAGACAGGAACTCGCTGCATTGCTTAGTGCCTCGCTTTTGCCAAGGCTAGCTTGAACTAGAGATATTCCTACCTCAACCTCCTGAACTGCTGAGATTACAGGTGTGCACCACCTCACCGAGCTCTAGATGCTATCTAATTAGTTGGGTGCTATGGACAACTCGATATTTACCTTTATAGAACTATACTAAGAATAAACTGGTCAAAACACATAAAGCACCTAAGGCTTAAAGGTATTAATAAGAGTCATAAGAGTTTAAAGCCTGATATCACTGATATCATGGATTTCGAATGGAGTGAGTAAACTAGGCAGCAGTGTCTCCAAAACCAGCAGCACTTATAGCAAGACTGACCAACTGTTGGAATTGCAGATTACAGAATTCAAAGAAGTTTATTTGTTATTGTTGTTTCCATTATTTGACAAGGATGGTGATAGAAGTGCAACAACAAAGAAACTGGGAACTAAAATGAAGTATCCTGGGCAGATTTCCACAGAAGAGGAGTACAGGACATAATTAATGATGTAGATGCTGATAATGGCATATCTGATGATATTAAACTTCTGACAATCGTGGAATAAAAATTAAAGACACAGACAGTGAAGATGAAATTAGAGAAGAATTCTGTGTGATTCAGGCTGGCAATGCCTCTAACAGTACAGCAGAGCTTCACCAGGTGATGACTAATCTTGAGAAGTTAAGGGATGAAGAACCTGATAAAATGATCAGGGAAGCAAATACTGATGATAATGGATAAGTAAACTATGAAGTAATGGCAACAAAGGAAAGACATTGTACCCAATTGTTAAATTTCTTGCAAAAAATTACTTGACTTTTGTTTGTAACTGATATAATAGGTTTCCCCCTACTGCCAAAAGTTAATTTTTTTTTTTAAAAGGCACGTACAGTAATTAGGACTTCATTCCTTCAGGTTTCTTCCCTTACTTTACTGTCATTGTACTAAAACTTTATTTTAGAAAATTACTAGTTGATAAAGTAATATTTTGTGTATGGCTTGATCTGTATATATGTAAGCCTTTTTGCACTTTTAAAGTCAGAGGAGCTGGTCAAATAAGTGAACATATGGGTTATTTTTTCTTAGTAGTTTTATTTAGGATCTGTGGGCATGTTGTAAAGTGTGGAGCTATAACTGCATGTGGACTATGAATGGTGCAAAAAATATGAACTTAAAAGTTGCACTACTTGGGGCTGGGGATGTGGCTCAAGCGGTAGCGCGCTCGCCTGGCATGCGTGCGGCCCGGGTTAGATCCTCAGCACCACATACCAACAAAGATGTTGTGTCCGCCAAGAACTAAAAAATAAATATTAAAAATAAATAAATAAATAAAATTTTAAAAAAAAAGTTGCACTACTGCAAATCAGGAGTATCATACTGGTACTTGTATGCTTTACTTTCTATACTGCTGGTCTGATACTAGAAACATTTTCTTTCTTATTTATTTATTTTTTTAAAGAAAAACATTGTGCTGTTTACAGCACAATTTTACTCAAATCAATTCCAGTTCTATATCTGTTTTCTAATTTAATAAATTACAATCTTTTACTCTCCTCCCCCATACACCACCACACATCTTTCTCTCTATCTAATCTTTTCTTCTATAAAGAATCTGTTATTAATAGTATGCAAAATGAAAACAGAAAAACTGGAGGGAATCAAAGGAAACAAAGGTGGCTCCTAACTACAATGATATAAGGTATAATTGGCATTGCAAAGAGAAGAAAAAAAAACTGGAAACAATTATAATTGTGGAACAAAATTTCCAAATTTGATGAAAACTATAAATCCATACATCTAAATTCAACATCCCCAAACATATTAAGAAAAGAACATTGGGCTGGGGATGTGGCTCAAGCGGTAGCGCGCTCTCCTGGCATGCATGCGGCCCAGGTTCAGTCCTCAGCACCACATACAAACAAAGATGTTGTGTCGGCCGAAAACTAAAAAAAATAAATAAATATTAAAAAATTCTCTCTCTCTCTTTAAAAAAAAAGAAAAGAATATTAAGATATATCATTCCAAACAACATAAAAGCAGTAATAAAAATTTTAAAATAGCTCAAGAGGGAAAAAATATATATTAGGTACATATATAGATTGTGTGTGTGTGTGTGTGTGTGTTGCTGAGGATTGAACCCAGGGCCTTGTGCATACATGGCAAGCACTCTACCAACTGAACTATATCCCTAGCCCTACAGATTTCTTGATGTAAACAATGAAAGTCACCAGAGCAGAGCAACATTTTTAAATTATGGAAAACTGCCCACCTAGAATAAGACTTATCACTTATAAGTCTTTCAAATCTAAACTTTTGCTATTAATAGATTCATTGTTTTCATTATAATTACTGTTTTATAGGTATAAATTTGAATAAGCAGAGAACCAAAAGTGCTCTGAAATCAGGATAAAGGAAATTTGCCCTGGATCTAAGACAAAACAATGGTGTTGTGGAACAGTAGAGAGGAGAACCCTAAGATGTTGCAGCAATAAAATGTCCCACATATGGAATTTCAGACAAATGCACGGCATGTGAGTGGTTCAAAACTTTTAGAAATGTAACTGTCCTAAACTGGTAGTGCCCTGAGGCAATGACAACAGGAAATTCAATCCTTTATTGAAGAAAACCCTTTAACCAAGAATTTGCTTAAGTATTTTTTTCAAAGAAAGTGAGAAGTTCCTAGTTTGAAATACTCTATATACACACACACACACACACACACACACACACACACACACTCTCTCTCTCTCTCTCTCTCTCTCTCTCTCTCTCTCTCTCTCTCGGAAACATGGCACCTTGAGTAAAAATAAAAAGAAGTAGCAGAGGAAGAAAAGATCCACTAACAGCAGCAAAATGTTAATGCATGAAAGAATGAAATACTAGAAAATATTCAGGCAACAATCTTAAAGGCCTAGTGAAAAGCAAAAAAGACATCTGAAATTTTTGTGGGGAGGGAGGCAACTCTATGAATCTGTAACATTATGTCTCAAAATTTTTAAAAAATTTAAAGGGGGAATGGTTGACAGCTTTTAAATATATTACATGCAATGGGTGGGCTTTAGTAGCAGTTCAGACAGCTCAAGAAAACATCTGTGGAGGGCATGGTGCCACACACATGTAATCCCAGCCACTTGGGAGGCTAAGGCAGGAGGACTGCAAGTTCAAAGCCAGCATCAGCAATTTAGCAAGGCCTAGGTAATTTAGCAAGACCCAGTCTTTAAAAAATAAAAAGGGGTGGGGATGTTGAGCACCCCTGGTTTCAGTCTCTGTTACAAGGAAGGAAAGGAGGGAGGGGGAGAGAACAAACCAAAACATTTCTCAACTGAGATTGTCTTGCATTTTGAACATTAAAAACTGGGAGACACAGGGGGGAAAAACACGAAAAAAAGGTTAAAAGACAATAAAGAATGCAACAGATTCAATATTTAGAGATTACTGATTGAAAAACATAATACTAGACCAGATTTTAAAAAATATTTTTGTTACTCTTTCCACTAGATTTATAGGTACTTCTGTGTTTATGATGCATCTTGCGATTTAAAGCAGTTGTTATTGGTAATGCAATGACTCTATATTTGATAGGAAGAAATAACACAATAAACAAGGTAAAACAAAGTCCCATTTTTCCTTTCCTTACATTGTAACCAAGAAGAAAACAAAAACTTTATTAGGGTGATGTGATAAAAAGGATTAGTGGCTAAAAATTCTACACTGTATGGATACACAGACAAGGGCTCCTCAAGTCATGATATTTCTACCATCTCAAAGACAGAAAACAGGCATACAGTAAAAGATCAGAGATAAATAAAAAATGTTTAGGTCAAGTTGCGCTGCTCTAAAGAAAAATGGCTAATTTATGGGATTTCAATCTTTGTAATAAATTTATCAATTAACACAATTTTCATCCAATATACCATTTAACCCTTTGGCAAATGGGTAACACTTATCTGTGGAAATACCCACTCTGAATGTTTTTTATGTTTATTTCTTAGAGTTTTTTTGTTTTTTGTTTTTAGGTTTTTTTTTTTTTTTTGAAAGAAAATTCTGTCTGGCTGTTTCTTGTTTTTTAATATATATATATTTAAAATTGTTGATAGACCTTTATTTATTTGTGTGTGGTGCTGAAAATCCAACCCAGTGCCTCATGCATGCTAGGCAAGCATGCTACCACTGAGCCACAACCCTAGCCCCTGTTTCTTCATGTTTTCTCTCCTGATATTCCTCTCTTTCAAGCTAACTCTTAGTCATATTCAAATATTCTCTATCATAAACAATCATTTTGTTCTATGGATTCCTTGGACAGTATTCTACTAGGCCCCCAAAACTATGATATTAAAATTAACACAGCTAATCCCAGTTATTCAGGAAACTGAGACTGAGAAGGATCACAAGTTCAAGGCCAGGCTAGGCAACTTAGACTCTGTCTCAAATGAAATGAAAAGGGCTCAGTATATGTGTATGTGACTAGGGATGTGACTCAGCGGTAGAGCTCTTGCCTAGTATGCATGAAGTCCTACGTTCAATTCCTCAACACAAAAACAAACAAAAAAAAGCTTAAATAAAAATAAAAAGGGCTGAGCATACAGCTCAGTGAGAAAGTACTTACCCAGCACAAGTTAGACTTTGCATTCAATCGCCAGTACTACACACACACACACACACACACACATACACACACACACACACACACACAGAGCAAACCTCTGTTTGACGCAATACCTAAATAAAGCAATTTTATATTGGAGATACTTTGATGAACTATTATGGAACCACAGAGCCACACACTCAATCTCAGTCTCACAGACTACAAAATTCTAAGATAGTCACCACCTACTATGGTATCTGGTACATGGTGAGCAAGAAAGTATCTACTGAACAAATAAGATCAATAAATACTGAATAAGCAAGTTATTTTGTCTCTGACAATAAATGTGTTTAATGAAAAAAAATGTGCTTAGATAAGAAATACTGATTTATTGCCACTATTCTAAATCTAGCTTCCTAAGAGGACTGATTATATACATATGCACACTTTTTAACCAAAAAATGTATTCAGAACTTATCTGAAAGATTTTTTAATTTTTTAGAAGAATTGAAACAATAATTTTGCTAAAGGTCCTTCTAAGGAAGTAGTTCTTCACCTTAACTAAATAAGGAAAAACATCTGAGGTGATTTACCAGTATTATTTAAATACCATAAAATGTTTTTGCTATGCAGGAATAGAACTAAGGCAATAGTTACTTTCTTTTTTAATCTCCTTAGGGAGTTCTAATATACATCTAGGACTGAATATATGCTTTAAAGCAAACACTTTAATTTAAAAACATAATGCCAATAAAAACTATTTCTTTAGGAAAACATTTTAGAGGAATTTCACTTATACAGTCCCGTAAAAGTGACCATTATTATATCTTATTCCTTAAGAAAAACATCTATTATTAGGTTTTAAGTAGCCACTTTTTCAAACCACACTGATCCTTAAAACACAAAATTGCTATAGGATATAAAAAATTTTAAGGTAGAGCAAAGGTGACTTTCACTTTCACCCATGACAGAGTAACTGGCACCAGACTAGTCCTGTCACTAAAATTGTAAAACAAGACAGAAATCTAGGAGGCAGCTATACAAAGTCACTGGACCACAGACAAAGTATGAAATCCTTTAAAGACTGCAATTTTTGCAAATTATCCTCTCTATAAAGAGATTTATCCTTTTTGTGTGTGTGTGTGTGGAGGTAGGGGGTCTAATCTAGGACCTTGCATATGCTAAGCACCCACTGTCTCAATGAGCTATTTGCAGCTCAGAATTTTATAACTCAAATACATAGCTAGTGATCCAGCAAACCACACACAGAAATTTTAGAACTTCTGAGTGGCTGGAGTGTAAGGGGCAGGGCACAGAAATAGAGATATACAGAAGGTGAGGCTGAGGCACAAAGAGGCTAGGAAAAGGAAAGATATAGAATAAATGTTAATTCCTCACAAATCCCTGGTCAAAATCTGGGTGGTTATGCACAGGATGAGATTATGCAATGCCTGCTAGATAGAATTCCAATTTATTCCCCTTCCAGGGGAAAAAGGGACTTGTGTTTCCTGGGCAACCTACTCGAAAAACCAGAAAGGTCACATTTTGATATAAAAGACCACTCCCTGACACTAACTTCTAGTCTAGGCCTGTCCTAGCCTAAAAAAAGGCTAAACCAAAACTTGACAAGATCTTCCAAGAAACAGTTTAGAAAGTGAAGTTACAAAGGCTTAAAGGAAATACCTTGGACTCTTCACAGATCTTTCCTAACAAAGTATAGAAACAAACTTATAAAAGAATAAAAGTGATCCATAATTAATTTAATTGTCTATGAGAATAACCAACAGTTCTCGGAAGATGAAAAGAATTTAAACTTTCAACAATGTGTTATACACAATGACCAAATCACAATAAAAATTGGTAGACAGGATAGTATTATACTATAGCATCTGCTTAACATGCACAAAGCTGTAGGTTAAATCCCCAGTACCATAAATAAATACATTAGTGTGTGTGTGTGTGTGTGTGTGTGTGATATATATATCAATCAAAGAAACAATAAAGAATGAGTCACAGTAAATACAAGCACACTCAACAATAACCGGACACCAAAATAGTTCACGTTTTAATAGCTGAGACTTTAAATGGGCTATTGTGTATTCAAAACTTTAAATGAACACAGGTGCTCAATGAGTACATAAGAAATCTCAACACAGAAAATAACCAAAAAAGCAGCAAATTAAAATTTTAGAGAAATACAATATCTAAAATTTTAAAATTCCTTGATGGACTTAGCAACAAATCAGAGATAACTAAAGAAAGCATTAAACAGCCAGGTGGTGCTGGCCTGTAATCCCAGCGGCTCCAGAGGCTGAGACAGGAGGATCACAAGTTCAAAGCCAGCCTCAGCAATGATGAGGCACTAAGCAAATCAGCCCTATTTTGTATTTTATTTAAAGACATGGTCTGAGTTGCTTACACTTTGCTTTTGCTGAGGCTGGCTTTGAATGACACCATGCTGCCTCAGGCTCCTGAGCTGCTGGGATTACAGATGTGTGCAACCATGCCCATCGAACATTTGTTGTTGTTTTTTAAAGAAATAATAAACTAATCAGTGGCATGTCTATATTTCAAGACACTATGGAGGACTCAGGCAGGAGGATCACTTGAGCCCAGGAATTCAAGGCTAGCCTGAGCAACACAGTAAGACCCCATCTCTTCTTTGGGGGGGGGGGGGGGAGGTGGGGGCATAGATAAAAGAAGTTCAGTGAACTGCACACAGGATTAACAGAAATACATATCTGACAAAATCACAGCCAACAGGAAGATCAAATATTTTTTGTGTGTGTTGCAGGTAAATACTGGGAGTTGAACTCAATGCACTCTATCCTTGAGCTACATACCCAGTCCCCCCTCTTTTTTTCCTTAATTTGGAGACAGGGTCTTGATAAATTGCCCACACTGGCTAGCTTGGAATTTGTGGCCCTCTTGCCTCAAGACTCCTGGATGGCTGGGATTACAAGTGTGTACCTGCTCCCAAAATAAAAGAAAATTGGCAAAGCAAACAGAGAAACGCATATAACATGGAGGAAAGAATGATATGGACATCAACACTGGCAAGGATATAAGTAACTTTTTTTAAATGTTGAAAGGAAAAATTGTCAACCCAGAATTTTAGAGGAATTTATTCTTCTAAACTAAGGATTTTCATATGAACAGAAGCTGAGTGGAGTTGCTAAACAAAAAATGCTGGAGTACAATTTTCAGGCAACAGAATATAACAGATGGAAATTTATATATTTAGGAAGGAATGAGGTGAAACAGCAATGGTAATAAGTGAGTAAGTATAAAACACTAGGCTTTTATTTTCCTTTCTTATAACTGTCTTAAAATTGTCAGCTATTTTTTTAAAAAAGCACTACAAGGTAAGTTATAATGTGTTTAAAAAAATAAAAATAGGGATTGGATAATAAATTAGTTTTATAAGACTACTGTAAGGTTACTAATAAAATCTTAAAAAGTGAGAAATGGTACAATACTTTAAGGAGTCATTAAGTTAGAGCTGCAAATCATTACCCCTAAAGCAATTACTCATAAGCATGAAGATGTAGAGCTTTAAAAGCCAACACCTGGGGATACAGCAGCTCAGGGGTACAGCGGTAGCCTAGCATGTCCAAGGCCCCGGGTTCAATCCTCAGCACCACATAAAAATAAATAAAGGTACTGAGTCCATCTACAACCAAAAAATAAATATTAAAAAAAAAAAAAAAGGCCAAGAGCAGATCGAAAAAAAAAAAAAAACTGTTGGGCTGAAATGTAACTCAGTAAGCATGTGCAAGTCCCTGCATTCTACCCAGCAACACAACAAAAACCAAATAGTACATATAAACCTAACATGTAAATTATTATGTTAAGTGTAACAGGAATTAAACATTCCAATTAAAAGATAGGGAAAGGTCCTCCAACTAAAAGATAGAGCCAGGGTTTCTAAACTATTTAAAAGCAGCTACTATGTGCTTGAATACTTGTGGAAGTCTGTTACTAAATAGAATGAGCAGGAATGATAGAAAACAAGGCCATAAAGAAAAATACATGAAAATAGTATGATTACTAGAAATGACAATATCCAGTATATCGTTATATGACTGTGACTATCGCAAAGTAAAGAACAAGAACACTAGAAAAGAGTTCAAAGAAGATAGGTGCAGTGGTGCGCGCCTGTAATCCCAGGAGCTCCAGAGGCTTAAGGATGATCAATAGGGCGCCAAGCCAGACCGGAGGAGGAGGTCTGGCCCCGCCCCGAGCGCTAGCCTAGAGGAAGCCCATCAACCCTTAAAACCCATCAAAAGGGGTATGGCTACCAGCATGGTTCTGCGGCTGATCCAGGTACCTGGTTTCCAACTCCCCCACCCTTAGCTGCGATAACTCAAAATATTTCCCACAAGCTTTTGGGGGTTGTAGCTATCAACGCAAAACAACAACTGTACAGGCACCTGGTTTCTACCTCAGAGACTAGAGCAGGGAAGATACAGGTGGAAGCTCATTTCCTTTCACACTGGCTATACCCACCACCCTGAATACAGAGGCTCAAGCTAGGAATAGACAACGCCACCTACTGGAAGCAAGGAAAACAGTGTTCTGAGAGACTTTTTTTTCTCTCTCTTTTCTTCTCTCTCTTCCACAACTATAGCATGTGAAACCAAAAACTGTGCATGAACAACCGAATTACCAAAGTAACATAATATAGAGGACTTGCATATACCCCACCTTCCCCCCCTTTTTTTTCTTTATTTCTATCTTACTTTCCTATTCCTTCTCTTATTTCTCTTTTCTTCCTTGTTATTTTTTTTTCTTTTTTTTTATTCGTATTCTCTCCATCCCACTTTCAATCTCCTAACCTTTGCTATCTATACATACGGTAACTATCTAAATTCAGATAGGAGGTTGAGTCTATACATTCTTGAGTCTATACATTCATTGAGTCTATACCAGTCTATTGGTTAGAGTTCTCCAAAGGTGCTAGGTTAGTTTAACCTCATACCCTCACTGCTTTCCCTCTAAGTATAACATCCTTCGTCTGAAATTAAGGTTTCTATGTCACCAGATATGGTACGCCTTTTATGAAACTAATGAATATATTCTTAAGTAATAATTAAAACCAATATCTATACTCTTAGAATCTAACTATAAATGTATTAATAATGAAAACTTGTGCTTAGATAATGTACTGTTGATATTGGGAACTGTTAACATTGTCTTTCTCCGCAAAAGAGGGATTTTGGAGCTATACAAGAACAATACAAATATAAGGGGAAAAAATATTAGCACAACAGTTTCACAAAGCTAGAAAGAATCATGAGCAGTATGAAAAGACAAGGAAAGAAAGGACCACAAACAATACAGGTCAATTCAACATTAGATGAGGTAATATCTGCAGCTGATGGAATGTCAGACAAAGAGTTCAGGATATAGATGCTTCAGATGATCTGGAGTCTCAAGGAAGACATTATACAGCAAATTCAGACAATGAAAAATCACTCTGACAATGAATTACATAAACAAATCCAAGAAGCAAAAGATCAACTCTATAGGGAGATAGAGGATATAAAAAACAAACAGAAATCCTGGAAATGCAGGAAACAATAAACCAAATTAAAAACTCAAATGAGAGTATTACCAGCAGAATAGAACACTTAGAAGATAGAACTTCAGACAACGAAGACCAAGTTTTTCAACTTGAAAAGAACATAGACAGCTCAGCGAGAATGTTAAGAAATCATGAGCAGAACATCCAAGAATTATGGGATAACATCAAGAAACCAAACCTAAGAGTTATTGGGATACAAGAGGGTACAGAGGTCCAAACCAAGGGTATGAGCAATCTATTCAATGAAATAATACTAGAAAACTTCCCAGGCTTAAAGAATGAAAAAGAAATCCAAATACTAGAAGCCTACAGGAAACCGAATGTACAAAATCATAAGAGATCCACACCAAGACACATAATAATGAAGATGCCCAACATACAGAATAAGGAGAGAATCTTAAAAGCCACAAGAGAGAGGAAGCAGATTACATTTAGGGGTAAACCAATCAGGATAACTGCTGATCTTTCAACACAGACTCTGAAAGCTAGAAGATCCTGGAACATCATATTTCAAACGCTGAAAGAAAAAGGGTTCCAACCAAGAATCATGTATCCAGCGAAATTAAGCTTCAGGATTGAAGATGAAATAAAAATCTTCCACGACAAACAAAAGTTAAAAGAATTTGCAGCTAGAAAACCAGCTCTTCAAAACATCCTTGGCAAAACATTACAGGAAGAGGAAATGAAAAATAACAATGAAAACCAACAGCAGGAGGTAGTACAGTAAAGGAAAAACTAAGCATAGAGGAAAAATAAATCATGTTAAGTAACAAACATAACCAAATATGGCTGAAAATACAAACCATATCTCAATAGTAACCCTAAATGTTAATGACTTAAATGCACCAATCAAAAGACATAGGCTAGTAGAATGGATTAAAAAAAAAAAAAGATCCAACAATATACTGCCTACAGGAGACTCATCTGATAGGAAAAGACATACACAGACTGAAGGTGAAAGGTTGGGAAAAATCATATCACTCATACGAACCCCGGAAGCAAGCAGGGGTGTCCATACTTGTATCAAATAAAATAGACTTCAAGCCAAAGTTAATCAAAAGGAATAAACAAGGATACTACATACTGCTCAAGGGAACTATACACCAACAAGACTTGCCGATCATTAATATATATGCCCCAAACAATGGTGCAGCTACATTCATCAAACAAATTCTTCTCAAGTTCAAGAGTCTAATAGACCACAACACAATAATCATGGGAGATTTTAACACACCTCTCTCACAACTGGACAGATCTTCCAAACAAAAGTTGAATAAACAAACCATAGAGCTCAATAATACAATTAATAATTTAGACTTAATTGATATATACAGAGTATACCACCAGACATCAAGCGGATACACCTTCTCAGCAGCACATGGATCCTTCTCAAAAATAGACCATATATTACGTCACAGGGCAAATCTTAGCAATTACAAAGGAGTTGAGATACTACCATGCATTTTATCTGATCATAATGGAATGAAATTGGAAATCAATAATAAAATGAGAAAGGAAAAATCCTACATCACATGGAGATTAAACAATATGCTACTGAATGAACAAAGGGTTACAGAAGACATCAAAGAGGAAATTAAAAAATTCTTAGAGGTAAACGAAAACTCAGACACAACATATCGAAATCTCTGGGACACTATGAAAGTAGTACTAAGAGGAAAATTCATTTCATGGAGTTCATTCCTTAAAAGAAGGAAAAGCCAACAAATAAATGACCTCACACTACACCTCGAAGCCTTAGAAAAAGAAGAACAAATCAGCAGCAAATACAGTAGAATAAAAATTAGAGCTGAAATCAATGAAATCGAAACAAAAGAAACAATCAAAAAAATTGACAAAACTAAAAGTTGGTTCTTTGAAAAAATAAATAAGACTGATAGACCACTAGCCACGCTAACAAAGAGAGAGAACCCAAATTACTAGCTTACGGGATGAAAAAGGCAACATCAGAACAGACAATTTAGAAATACAGAAGATAATTAGAAATTATTTTGAAACCCTATACTCTAATAAAATAGAAGATAGTGAAGGCATCAATAAATTCCTTAAGACATATGAACTACCCAGATTGAGTCAGGGAGATATAAACAACCTAAACAGAAAAATATCAAGTGAGGAAATAGAAGAAGCCATCAAAAGACTACCAACCAAGAAAAGCCCAGGACTGGATGGATATACAGCAGAGTTTTACAAGAACTTTAAAGAAGAACTAATTCCAATACTCCACAATCTATTTTAGGAGACAGAAAAATAGGGAGAACTTCCAAAGATGGTGCACCGTGATCAAGTAGGATTAATCCCTGGGATGCAAGGCTGGTTCAATATACGGAAATCAATAAACGTTATTCACCACATCAATAGACTTAAAGATAAGAACCATATGATCGGGCTGGGGATGTGGCTCAAGCGGTAGCACGCTCGCCTAGCGTGCGTGCGGCCCGGGTTCGATCCTCAGCACCACATACAAACGAAGATGTTGTGTCCGCCAAGAACTAAGAAAAAATAAAATAAAATATTAAAAAAAAAAAAGAAACATGATCATCTCGATAGATGCAGAAAAAGCATTCGACAAAGTACAGCATCCTTTTATGTTCAAAACATCAGAAAACTAGGGATAACAGGAACTTACCTCAACATTACAAAAGCTATATATGCTAAGCCTCAGGCTAGCATCATTCTAAATGGAGAAAAACTGAAGGCATTCCCTCGAAATACTGGCCAGAGCAATTAGACAGACGAAAAAAATTAAAGGCATTAAGATAGGAAAAGAAGAACTTAAATTATCACTATTTGCGGATGATATGATCCTATACCTAGAAGACACAAAAGGGTCTACAAAGAAACTACTAGAGCTAATAAATGAATTCAGCAAAGTGGCAGGATATAAAATCAGCACGCATAAATCAAAGGCATTCCTGTATATCAGCAACAAATCTTCTGAACCGGAAATGAGGAAAACCACCCCATTCACAATATCCTCACAAAAAATAAAATACTTGGGAATCAACTTAACAAAAGAGGTGAAAGATTTATACAATGAAACTACAGAACCCTAAAGAGAGAAATAGAAGAAGATCTTAGAAGATGGAAAAATATACCCTGTTCATGGATAGGCAGAACTAACATCATCAAAATGGCGATATTACCAAAAGTTCTCTATAGGTTCAATGCAATGCCAATCAAAATCCCAACGGCATTTCTTATAGAAATAGACAAAGTAATCATGAAATTCATATGAAAAAATAAAAGAACCAGAATAGCAAAAGCAATTCTAAGCAGGAAGTGTGAATCAGGAGGTGTAGCGATACCAGATTTCAAACTGTACTACAGAGCAATAGTAACAAAATGGTACCAAAACAGGCGGGTAGACCAATGGTATAGAATAGAGGACACAGAAACCAATCCACAAAATTACAACTATCTTATATTCGATAAAGGGGCTAAAAGCATGCAATGGAGGAAGGATAGCATCTTCAACAAATGGTGCTGGGAAAACTGGAAATCCATATGCAACAAAATGAATCTGAATCCCCTTCTCTCGCCATGCACAAAAGTTAACTCAAAATGGATCAAGGACCTTGATATCAAATCAGAGACTATGCGTCTGATAGAAGAAAAGGTTGGCTCCGATCTACATATTGTGGGGTCGGGCTCCAGATTCCTTAATAGGACACCCATAGCACAAGAGTTAATAACAAGAATCAACAAATGGGACTTACTTAAACTAAAAAGTTTTTTCTCAGCAAGAGAAACAATAAGAGAGGTAAACGGGGAGCCTACATCATGGGAACAAATTTTTACTCCTCACACTTCAGATAGAGCCCTAATATCCAGAGTATACAAAGAACTCAAACAATTAAACAATAAGATAACAAATAACCCAATCAACAAATGGGCCAAGGGGCTGGGGATGTGGCTCAAGCGGTAGCGCGCTGGCATGCGTGCGGCCTGGGTTCGATTCTCAGCACCACATACAAAAGATGTTGTGTCCGCTGAAAACTAAAAAATAAATATTAAAAAATTCTTAAAAAAAAAAAAAAACAAATGGGCCAAGGACCTGAATAGACACTTCTCAGAGGAGGACATACAATCAATCAACAAATACATGAAAAAATGCTCACCATCTCTAGCAGTCAGAGAAATGCAAATCAAAACCACCCTAAGATACCATTTCACTCCAGTAAGATTGGCAGCCATTATGAAGTCAAACAACAACAAGTGCTGGCGAGGATGTGGGGAAAAGGGTACTCTTGTACATTGCTGGTGGGGCTGCAAATTGGTGCGGCCAATTTGGAAAGCAGTATGGAGACTCCTTGGAAAGCTGGGAAATGGAACCACCATTTGACCCAGCTATTCCCCTTCTTGGACTATTCCCAAAAGACCTTAAAAGAGCATATTATAGGGATACTGCTGCAACAATGTTCATAGCAGCACAATTCACAATAGCTAGACTGTGGAACCAACCTAGATGCCCTTCAATAGATGAATGGATAAAAAAAATGTGGCATTTATACACAATGGAGACCCTCAATGATATATAAAATTACGTATAAGAGGTTGTGAGGGGAATGGGGGAAAAAAAAACAAGGAGAGAAATGAATTACAGTAGATGGAGGGGGGATGGTAGAGGATAGGAAACGTAGCAGAATACAACAGTTACCAATATGGCATTATGTAAAAATGTGGATGTGTAACCAATGTGATTCTGCAATCTTTGTTATGTTTTGAACAACCAATAAAATAAAATAAATTTAAAAAATGAAATAAAAATTACCTTTATATAATTCTTAAAAAAAAAAAAAAGATGATCAATAGCTCAAAGCCAGTCTCAGTAAAGGCCAGGTATCAAGCAACTCAGTGGGACCCTGCCTCTAAATAAAATACAAAAAATAGGGCTGGAGGTGTTGCCCAGTGGTTGCGTGTCCCTGAGTTCAATACCTGCTACCCTCCCCCCAAAAAAAAAAGAGTTCAAAGAACACAAAGACTAGGAGTTCTGAAGAACCAAATTTACCTATACTAAAATTGCAAGATATTAAGATCATAGTAGTATTCCAGAGTTTACTAGTGAGACAGAAGCAAAAATCTTCAAGAGTAAAAGGGAATGGAGTTTTTTTTGTTTTGGGTTTTGTTTTGTTTTTTTAAAATTTTAGTTGTAGATGGACACAATACCTTTATTTATTTTTTATGTGGTGCTAGGGTTTGAACCCAGTGCCTTACACATGCTATGCAAGGGCTCTACCCACTGAGCCACAACCCCAGCCCAGGAATGGAGTTTTTAGAGGACAGATAGGAGTTGTGGATGGTGGCATAAATTAAAATCTGGATATTATAATATAAATTAAAATCTGGATATTCCAAAAGAAGGAGAAAGAATGACCTACAAATAGCAAAGACCTATCTCACCTCTACAACCAGTGATACACAGGACATGAAAGAAAAAAAAAATTCACCAGTTAAAAAGGCTGCAGAGGAAGCAGTATATTATAGCAATATGCCCCAGTAAAAGATCAAAGTTGAGGATCTTTCTCTTAACAACAAACCAAGAAGGTCAGAGAACAAGTAGAAGAAGGGTCAGAATTGGGCATGTATTGAGTCTTATAGGAATTAAAGGATGACAGATGGAAAGATATCTCAGACTACAGAACTTTCTTGGTAAAAAATAAGGATAAAGGAGTTGGTACATTCAAGGCTGGTAATAATGGAGAAGCTGCAAAGGTTGGTGGTAAAGAGGATTGGAATCTGGAGCTATAATCTGTGAGATGGACAAGAAATTCTACTTCCAGTAAATCAACCCCATCTTTACCAGGTAAGGACTGAAGAATGAAAGTGATCTTACAGTGATCATCATCATCAGGAGAAAAAGACTTACTTCAAGAGACAAGTTCTCTCTTATCCCATTGTGACAATCTCTTAACGTTTCTTATGATCTAGCATATATCTCAAATTTCTGTCAACATTGTTTTTCAATTAGCCCAATCACAAATATAGTAGATATGGTTCCATTTTTACTTTCATTTATTTAGTCTAAAAATTGCAGAGCTGTTGTTTGAGGTATTCCTTTTACTTTCTTTGGTTTAATAAATTATTATGGAAGATCATATCTTCTGATCTTTCCATAAAGAGGTACATGGGAGACAAAGTTTCTGAACGTTTGAATGCTAAAAAGGTATAATACATTTTACACTCACACCAATGTACAGTTTAATTGTAGTATTCTAGGTTGAAAAATTTTTTCCCTTCACCTTTCAATTTCTGAGGTCACTATTCCAACATCTTCTAGCTCCTGATATTGCGATTTTTTTAAAAAAGAAAGAGAGAGAGAGAGAGAGAGAGAGAGAGAGAGAGAGAGAGAGAGAGAGAGAATGAATATGAGAATATTTATTTTTTAGTTTTCGGCAGACACAACATCTTTGTATGTGGTGCTGAGGACTGAACCTGGGCCACACGCATGCCAGGCCAGCGCGCTACCGCTTGAGCCACATCCCCACCCCTGCTAATTTTTTTTAAGGTCCCATTTATGATTCCTATCTCATTGGCTGGCAACATTCTAATATTCTTTGGAAACTTATGATCTTAATTTTAATCCATTGTATACTGTAATTTTTTGATAGTATACAATTCAATATAGGTCTTGATGTTGTAATTTCTAATAATTTGACATCTCCTTTGGTTCCTACATCATGCTTTTTCATCCTTCTTCTTTTTTCTCTAGTGTATCTTGGTCATTTTTCATGTGCATCCAACTGTAGTGACTAACAGTGGCTCATATAACAAGACATGAGCAAAGCACAGAAATCCCAGCGGCTCAGGAGGCTGAGGAAGAAGGATCGCAAGTTCAAAGCAAGTCTCAGCAAAAGCTAGGTGTTAAGCAATTCAGTGAAACCCTGTCTCTAAATAAAATACAAAATAGGGCTGGGGATATGGTTCAGTGGTCAAGTGCCCTGAGTTCAATCCCCAGTACTCCCCCTCCAAAAAAAAAAAAAAAAGACAGGAAATAGGTAGTTGATGTGTTAAACAGTTCAACATCAAATCTAGAACCCTTGAGAGTATTTTCACTTGCCCTCACCAGCAGATAGTAATAGTAGTATCAGATTTCCAAACATCACATCCAAATTCAAAGAAGCCAGAAAAAAGGCTGACACCAACATTTATTCCTTTTTATCAAGAACAAAACATCTGCAAAATCTCTCACTAAGCAGAATTCTGCCTGTATTTAAGTGAGCCTAAACTATGAATTTACAGTTATCCTGATACCACAAATGTTTCAAGAATAGATTTACAAAAGATAGAAACTGAAATTTGGCAGGGTAGGACAGGGATGGGGGTGGATATGGGGATTGAACTCAGGGACACTCAACCATGGAGCCACATCCCAGCCCTATTTTGTATTTTATTCAGAGGCAGGGTCTCACTGAGTTGCTTAATGCCTCGCTAAATTGCTGAGGCTGGCTGTGAACTTCCTGCCTCAGCCTTCTGAGCTACTGGGATTATAGCCACCATGCCCAGCAAAGACTGGAAATTTTTAACATATCCCACAACATAAGCCACAGTAGCTCCCCTCCAATATCATAATCCTCAAACATCCATTCATACTTAATATACTTAAAAGACTCTTCGATTCCTGTGAGAGAACAAGATTTATGTACTGGAGTAGGAAATCTGGAAAAGACCCAACTTTTAAACTAGAAATGAACCTCAAGTGTTAAATTTTAGCAACCTCTTTTTATCATTGACTTTCTCCACATGATGAAAAGTTTAGTGCCTAAGAGGGATATAGGAAGGGATTATAAAATGGGAAAGTCTCACTATTGGAAATTCAGAAACAAGTGGGTAGAGGGTGCTCCTACAGTTTAGTCAGCAAATTTATAATCTTTTCTATTTTAGCCTAGTATCTTATCCCAATGCTTCATATTCCCAAATCCAAAGCGTCTCTGATTTTATTTCTCTCTAGAGAAAGAGCTCAACTTTTACACTATTTATCATCTCAAGATCCTGAGATACTGTGCGTTTCTGAAAAATAAACTGATTTGGCTTCTTTTATATTTCCTTAGCATACCCTGAGTTCATTCAACTCTACCAGATCAATTATCAGATCTTCCACATCTATTTTTCCTAGCTTCTATATACACTTTAAAGAAATATAAAATTTTAAAACTGCATAGTTTACAACCAACATAAGTGGGCACTAAAATGCAAAACAATATCAGTTGATAAAAACAATGACAATTCAAAGCCTATATCATATATGATGATATAAATGCAAAAATCTTTAAAACATAATTACTTCAACCACAATTTGAAGGTATATTGAAGGTACCCTTAATCTCATGATGCCTAGGTCTCAAAACACCAATTCTTGGGGCTGGGAGTGTGGCTCAGAGGAAGAGTGCTTGCCTTGCATGTACAAGGCACTGGGTTTGATTCTCAGCACCACATAAATGTAAAATAAAGATATCCACCTAAAACTAAAAACTAAAAAAGAATTTCTCTGTAATCCCTATCTCCTAAGTATTGAAAAATCACAGTCAGGTTCCTATTTTCCCTAGCATTTGGTATGGCTATCTGTTTTTACTTCATCCCAACATTTGCCCATTTAAAAACTGCTCTTTTTATATTATAAACTTTAATCTTGGAAATTCTTTTTTCACCTTTATCTTGTTCATAATCATTTGCAACTGAAGATCAAACTCTGATTCTTTGAATCCAAGTTGAAGCCTTATGGAGAATTACATGTATTTTATTCAACAGTCCTCACTGGTTAGTATTTAGCAGAAGGGTGAGCTGGGGAATTGTCCAAAAGTAAAATGCTCTGACATCCTCTTCATGAAGTCTTAGAATATTAGGTTGAAAATACTGGACTTCAAGAACAAAGTTTTGAAAGAATCATTCTGAAAATAATTCTCTGATGAACCAAGCATCTTTACTGGGTTTATACATCACAAGTAATATACCCATGACCTCTATCACATTGGAGACAGCTTGGATTTGCCAATAAGAAGTGATTTTTATGAGTTTCCTCTATATTTGCACATAAAAAGGCAGACAGCCATTCTTTATTTTCCTCCCTGGCAGGGAGATTTTTTCTACTTTCCTGAATGCCTTCTGGCATTGACTTTCAAAAGAGGTCAGTCTCATCCCCATTATCATAGACAGTTTTTAATGGCACAGCATTTTCTGAAGCTGAACTTAGGACTTGTTCCATACATACTTTTTGGTTCCTGATTGTATGCCCATTTGGAAATCTAAAAAGCCAAGCAAACAGACCTTTCAAGGCTGTTCACCTAAAACATTGTATAAATCTCTGTGCAGCAGCCTAAAGCTTCACACCTCTAACAGGTCCAGCTAGGTGTTTCTATTGGTACCACATGTAGATGGCATCATCTATATCACTGTATTTTGCTCCTGTTGTCTTCTTTTCTTCTCAGCCCCTACTAATGGCATGTCTTACTTAAGTACAAAGTCTAAAATAAATTTAATTCTTTTTAATGTCAAAAAATGTTGACTTCCTGATTCCAAATTTATCCATTACAATTTTAAGAAATCATTCAGCTTCAATCCTAGAAAGTTTATTTTTAACTCCAAACTCAATGTTTCCCTTACTTACTCTTACTGAAGTTGATTTGTAACAACTAACAGGTGAAAAGAAAAGGGAAAGTATTATTCAATTTAGAAAAACATTTTAAAACACAAAAAGGAAACAGAAGGTTTAGGCATTTGTATTAGAAAGTAATACAAAGTAACGGGTTGAAAGGCATAACGGCTCATGACTGAAGGGCTAGTCTCCGGTACTAGAAAGCTGCCATTGCCAAAGTCTTGTCTGGCTATTGCTATTATAAGACACGGGAAATTAGTTTTTGGAACACCCTGTCTTTTCTCTCCCTTAACAGATAGAACTGATCCCATCAGGAATAACAGGAATATCTGCATATTTTCCCTAACTGAACAGAGGGAACAGACAAAATGAAGAGGGAAGGCACTGAGAGACGTGTGTTAACAAGAACAGAACCAGGTGGCTAAATCAATACAACACGATAATTGAGAAGAATATGAGAAAGACTAAAAGGCAATGACAAAGTAATCTTATATAGCAGAAATGCAGTGTGGCTTCTCTTCTTCTTAAATAACTTGATTTTACTTCATCGCCAGAAAAGAAAACAATGCTCATGTTGGTCTTTATTAGCAGCACTCACTGGGCAAAAGTTTATCTACCTGTATAAATGCCAAATCTCAAGGGTGCTGACATTAAAACATCTGGAGAGCTGGAACTTGGGAACAGTTGTGTAGAATCTTTAAGTGAAGGAAACCAGGTCAGTTCTGTGGCACATATGAATGAAATCCAACATTGATTCAATGTAGCAGTCTGAAAGACCAAGCCTAATGTCTGTTATGCTGCCAAGATCATATGTATATAATTTGTTAGAAACACTTTTCCATTCTGAGATCTTCTTCCTTGGGTACACTTCTTTAAAAAGTATCCTTTTTTCAATGAAATGTTTCATATTTGGAATATTATCAAGTTTCAGAATCATGTAAATTCTTAGAGACGGGTCTGAAACTTTTTTTTTCAATTTTTTTAATATTTATTTTTTAGTTTTTGGCGGACACAACATCTTTGTTTGTATGTGGTGCTGAGGATCGAATCCACGCCGCACGCATGCCAGGCGAGCGCGCTACCGCTTGAGCCACATCCCCAGCCCCGGGTCTGAAACTTTGAAAAATATTTTACCATAGTTAAAAATAAAAATAAATAAGGTATACTATTTCATTTGTTTCCTAAATTTACATTAGAATGCTAAATAACATGCTTTTTTTTTTTTTTTTTTAAGTTATCGGAGGACACAACATCTTTGTGCGTGGTGCTGAGGATCGAACCCGGGGCACACGCATGCCAGGCGGGCGCGCTACCGCTTCAGCCACATCCCCAGCCCTGCTTTTCATATTTGAAACTGTTTCCTCCTCAGTGTAGATTTTACTTAATTTGAACCAATAATCAGCTGTCTGAAGAATTCAAAATTTTCCCTAATGGTGTTTCTGATCAATTGTTTGCCATAAGTCCTTCTGCTGGTAAACTCTTCTGTAGCCCTGTGCTCTCAAACAGGCCTTCCAAGGCCTCCTCATGCTGCCCAAAGTCATTCCAGGTCTTGAGAAATTTCCTACTCTAGATTAATTTCATGGGTTTCATTCCAGATATAAATTCAGTGGTTGGGGGGAGGGGGACGGGGGATGTAACTGCCACTTTTATCCATTCCAGGTACTCTCAAGAAAAGTGTTACCAGCTGGTCCACTGGCACATGCCGGTAATCCCAGTGACTTGGAAAGCGGAGGCAGGAGAACACTGTTCAAAGCCAGCCTCAGCAACTTACCCAGGCCCTAAGCAACTCAGTGAGGCCCTTGGCTGGAGGCCCTAGGCAACTCATGGAGACCCTGACCCTAAATAAAATATTTAAAAGGAAGGGGAGGTGGCTCAGTTGTCAAGCACCAGGAGTATAATCCTGGTACCAAAAAAAAAAGAAAAGAGAAAAGAATTAACAGCTATGATGAAAACACCATGCCTGCAGAAAGCCTATAGACCCCTCGGGAGCCATCCCTGATCCAGGACACACCTGACAGGCACCAAATCCCCTCTTTCTCAAGGGTGTCATGAACCCCACACACTGTGGCAGGCAAGGGAGGACATAAGCACAGGCTTGTAGTAGGGCTGGGCTTGTGGCCCCTGTCTATGGGCACTGAGCTTTGGAAAACTAACTGAAATTTCCACTATAGTTTCTTTCCCATCCTCTCTGTCCCCCCATTAGGAATTGAACCCAGGGGCATTTTTAAAAATATTTTTTTGTTGTAGATGGACATAATACCTTTATTTCATTTATTTATTTTTATGTGGTGCTAAGGGTCAAACAGAGTGCCTCACACTTGCGAGGCAAGCGCTCTGCCACTGAGCCACAATCCCAGCCAGAACTGAGGGGCATTTTACCACTGAGTTACATCTTACTAAGTTATTTGCTAAATTACTGAGGTCTAGCTAATCTGCTGTGAGTGGTCTTGAACTTTACACTCCTCCTGCCTTAGTCTTCCAAATCGCTGAAATTAAGTGTGTGGGCTACCATACTAAGCTCTATACCTCTTTTAATCCTTTACTGTGAATAAAACTTTTATAGAGAGAGGAGGAATAACCCCATTGTTGGGTAGAAACCTTATAAGACTTTCAGGTACAAAATTTCATATAGTTTCATAGCTGCTTTCCTTTGTGAGAACAATATCCAAGGTCATGAAGTATGCCAAAAACCTCAAGAAAGTGATTTTAAAGATAAAAGAAAATTTGTAGGTCAATATGTTAGTAACAGTCAATCAAAACTACATTATTATGGAGCACTTACAATGTTAAATACTTCGTAGGTACAATTCTCAATCTTCACAACAAACTTTAAAGTTGGTAATATAGTTTCTCCATTTAAAGATACATATAACCAGTTCCAATTTTAAGTATATTAAAAGTAACTGTCTCCCATGTTGCCTGAATATGGCACTGTGTATATGTAATGGTTTAGTTTACATGTTTTTCTTATTGTAGTTTTAGTTTTACTAACCTTGTTATTATTAATAAAGTTGAACAGTTTGCCTGTTGTTTAAAAAAAATACACGTAGCCAAGTGCAGTGATGCATACCTGTAATTCTAGCTACTCTGATGACTGAGACAGGAAAATCTCAAGTTCAAGAACAGCGTAGGCAACTCAGCAAGACTCCATCTCAAATTTAAAAATAAAGAGCTGGTAGTACAGCTCAGGGGTAGAATACCCCTGGGTTCAATGCTAAATATCAGGGAAAAAAAAAAAAGATGTGCATAGACACACTGTTCACCAGGGCTGGGGTTGTGGCTCAGTGGTAGGACACCTGCCTAGCATGTGTGAGGCACTGGGGTTCGATCCTCAGCACCATATAAAAATACATAAATAAAACAATGTCCATCTACAACTAAATAAATATTTTTTTCAAAAGTTCACTATCTTTATCACTATATTATGTATCAATTTTTCAATAAGCTGAAAATGGGGAGGAAAACATAATCAAAACTAAATTACTGACTATAGAAGTCAATGATGTTTGAAAGAAGTTCAATTTGTACTCAGAGGAAAAATTCACATCTTTCTGATAAAGCAGGAATTCAACATAAAGATCTAAGAAAAGTAATATAAAATCAAACTAAGGGGAAAATGAATAAGGATAACAGAGAACTGTGAGAATTACAAAATAATAGGTAAGTCACTAAATGGCCTATAAAAGCCTCAAACTAAGATAATAAAGAATAAGGGGAAAAACTCAGCTAATTTCATAAAAGACAGAGCCACAGGTCTTCAAAAAAAAAACTTAATGTTTTCATTCAAAAAGAAATGGGAAGCATGTCTATAAACCCAGCTTACTTGAGAGGCTAATACAGGAGGACCACAAGTTCATGGCCAGCCTCAGCAATTCAGACAAACCCGTTTCAACATAAAAATAAAAAACGGCTGGGGATGTAGGTCAGCAGTAGAGTGCCCTTGGATATACCTGGGGTGGAGGGGAAGGTAAGTTGTCAGGGCATTGAGAGGACCTGACTTCACTGATAAGCATATAAGAAATTTAAAATCCAACAGGCCCTACAAAGGATGAAGTCAGATAGAGAAGGAGGGACAAAGGAAAAGAAAAAATGAAACAGAACATGTTTGTTAAGATAACAAATAGAAGTGAACTAGTTTTAAGGTCATATCAACTCTACTAACAGATAAGGAGGGTGAATCTATAAGTCTAAGAAATTACATGTGCAAAAAGCAGAGAAGTTTGGAACAGCACTGTTTTACTTGAGTACAAGTGGAAGATAGCAAACTATTTTGTGAAAGATTTAACCTTGCCCAAAGAGAGGTTTACCTTTTGCCTTTAGTTCCTGGAAGGTAATCTCTAAGCTGAAATGTCCCATCAAGTATCTTTGTTACCTGAGGATCTTGAGCCAAGCTGGATAAGTAAATGCCAATAATATGAATATAAGTACCAGATAGACCTCAAGATGGGCTGTCCTGCAAACTGAAGTTTGCCATGTGGACAGTGAACCATGTCCTTATGATGAACCTTGACAAAAATTCTGGACACCAAAACTCAAATGAGGTTCCTTGGTTGGCAATATTCTTGCACACTGTCACACATCATTGGCAGGGGGAGTTAACAATAACTATGACTACACTAAGAGAAAAAAACTGGAAGCTCCACATTTGTGACTCTACTAGACTCTGCCCATGATTGCTTCTTTTTTTCTTTCTTTTAATTTTGTTAGTTCCTGGGGATTGAACCACTAAGGCATATCCCCAGCCCTTTTTATTTTCAGACAGGGTCTTACTAAGTTGCTGAGGATTTCAACTCAACTTTGAGCAACTCCGATCATCGAAACACATCGTTTGGGAAGAGGTAGGATAAGAGGCCAGGAATTAATAAACCTTTGATTCCTATGCTGCTGGAACTGCAGCTGCAGTTACTAGAAGTAAAAGTTGACAATGAATTAAAAACCCTATACCTAAGGAGCTGACTCACCAAATAAATATATCAGCCAGTCTAAGATATCACAACCAGTCTCAGTGTCACTTCTAAAGGAAAATTTATCCTGGGGCATGGTACCTGGTAACAAGGTAATCCAAACAAGAAAAAGACAAAATCAGGAAGCTACTAAACCAAAGAGTTGGGCTGGGGATATGGCTCAAGCGGTAGCGCGCTCGCCTGGCATGCGTGCGGCCCGGGTTCGATCCTCAGCACCACATACAAAGATGTTGTGTCCGCCGATAACTAAAAAATAAATATTAAAATTCTCTCTCTTCTCTCCCTCTCTCTCTCTCTCTCACTCTCTCTTTAAAAATAAATAAATAAATAAATAAATAAATAAGCAAGCAAGCCAAAGAGTTATAGTAAGAGAAACTGTCTCATTTTGTAGATCAACAGCATCAGCTTCCTAAAGAAAAACCTTTACCAAATTGGATTATGAGAGTGATTAATACAGAGGCAGTATCTTTGGTTTTGAATGCTGTGGAATTTAATAGCATATTTGAGTTGATTTAGGTCACACAGCTCACTACTAAACACCCATTAATTGTTATACATGATCCAGATATACAGTAGTTTATTTCTTAGAAGACAGGTAGTTTTCTGGACTCAATAAAAGCCACTATTTCTGCCCTCAGAAAGGAAAAATGTCCTCCTATAAATGCTCAATGGAACTCCCCAAAATAAGCAGCTGAAACACTTCTCACACAGCCATGCCAGACTGTCACTATTGTTAAGAATAATCATCTAGGAGCTGGGAGTACTGTAATACCAACAACTTGGGAGGCTGAGGCAAAAGGGCTACAATTTCAAAGCCAGCCTCAGAAACTCATCAAGTCCCTAAGCAACTTAGTGAGATCCTGTCTAAAATAAAAAATAAAAAGGGGCTTGGAATGTGGTTCAGTAGTTAAGTGCCCCTGGGTTCAATCCCTGGTACCAAAGGGGGGATGAGGGTGGGGCGGGGGCGGGGGATGAATGGTAGTCTAGTGAGTATGCATCATAGTTGTGCAAAATCTAAGAAGTCTTATAAGATTTTAGTATCTCAGCTTCTCTTTGTGGGTCTTAGAGATCTACGGAAAATCAATGACTCCCAAGAAAGCAGGAAAAGATAAAGGGAAGGAATCAATAGATTTACCTCACATTTGGTTATGTAAAATATGATGAATAAAGCAGACATTAATGGGTTTGAAAGGAAGGTCTTAATGCACCATTAACCCGGTGGACCAACAGGAACCCCATCTAGTCCCTAATATTTAAAGAGCCTTAAGTTAGCTTTACCCAGTTTGAAGAAATTTTAAAATTTTAAGGAATTTTTTAAAAAACTGAAATGCCTAGAAGAGGCAAAGTCTTCTAACTCAACCCCTAATTGGGGAACCAAAGCAATACAAGGGTCAGGAAATACTGTCCCGATGGTGTAAAATCTATGTATAACATGTGACTCCCCCCAAACTTAACTACTAATAGTCTGCTGCTGACCAGAGGCCTTCCCAATAACATAAACAGTTGGTTAGTACATATTTTTATCATATATATATTATACACAGTGAAATATACTACAGAACATGGAGAGATCACGTTTTACTGTAATACAAAATATACTGACAAGATGAATTGCTCATATAGATTAATATCACAAGGCATTTTAAACAGATACTCCCAATACCCAATACCACAATTTAACAGGGGGTGACCACAAAATTATTGCCATAGTACAGTATGCACTACAGTTAATTTCTTGCAGTCATAATTTGATACTACATCTTTCTGTTTACATTTTTCTTAACTGAAAATGGGTTGTTATTTAAGTTTTGATAAATTTTTTTAAATATTTATTTTTTAGTTGGAGTTGGACACGATATATTTTTTATTTCTTTATTTTTATGTGGTGAGAATCATCCCCAGGGCCTCGCACATGTTAGGCAACGTTTGACTCTACCAGTTAGTCAAACACCAGCCCAAGTTTTGCTAAATTTAAAAAATTTTCATAATAGACATGTATATTTTATGGTGGTAAAATTTTTTAGAATATCCTATTACCTACATATTATGCATTAATAACATTTCTAATTTCTTTCTGTTTAACTCCCTGACAGGGAAACCCGATGCACTTTAAGTCCAAAATCTTACTGTTCTAATAATTATTAAAGTTAAGTTCTAACAAATGTTAAGGTTAGACCGGGAGGTGCTAATGCTGCTGGGATTGAAGTGATTGTTCACATTAAAATCAGAATATTTTCCCAGCTACTTGGAAGGTTGGGAGGAAAACTGGAAGCTCAAGGCCAGCCTGGTCAACTTAGCAAGACTCCATCTCAAAATAAAATTTAAAAGGATACTGCAGTGAAACTCCATAGTAAAGGGTACTTGGGTTTTAATTTCCAATAACAAAAAATAAAATAAAATTAGAATATTTTAACAAACTTTCTGTGAATATGTCACCGATATGGATATTATGTCTACTATGCTTCACCCACCTAGTATTGGAAAACAGAAGGCTTAGAGTTCACAGAAAAGCCAGTCTAATTGGACATGCTAAATGGGAACCTCTAGAACTGCTCAAGTACATAGAGGTTGTTAATTTGAAATAGCACAGGATATATGGTAGACAAAAGGAGATTATCATTTTAATAAAAAAATAGAAGGTGGTACCAATGAATTCTCTATACAATATGCCCTGCATGGCCTGTGGAAAATCGTGAATACCTCATTGAGACTCACTCACAGTTGACTATTAAGATTAGAATAAAGTAGTGTCACCACTGTATCAACAGTCCCTGATATGGTCTTAATATAAAAATAAATAACTGCCTAAGGAAGACTGGTACTCAGTGGCTGAACTTACGGAAAAAAAAAAAATTCTTCTGTCTCTATCTGAAAAAAGGGCCAGCTGGGTACACTGGCGAATGCCTGTAATCCTAGTGACTTGGGAGGCTAAGGCAGAAGGATTGTGAATTCAAAGCCAGCCTCAGCAAATTCGAGGTGCTGAGAAACTTGGTGAGACCCTGTCTCTAAATAAAATACAAAAAAGGGCTGGGGATGTGGCTCAGTGGCTGATTGCCCCTGAGTTCAATTCCCAGCAACCCAAATTTTTTAAAAAGCCAACCACTACCTACTTTCACATGGGAGGGATCCAATTCATACCTGTCATATTGCCACAAGGTTACTTCCATTCACCAGTTTAATTGTCATAACTTGATTAAGAGAGATTTAGACTAAATACAGGTCTCAAGTGTAATAACACTATATGAGTAACATTATGATAATATCAGAAACCTAAGAACAAGGTAACACAAACTTAAATGCAATGGTTATATGACCAACAGGGTTTGGTTAAAAAATCCAGAAAAGGTTCAAACTATTCAAATGGTTGTAATTTTTAAAAATAACCTAGATCATGACACTCCACAAATCAAGAAAATCTGCTGTTATCACCTACCTTAGAACTAAGCTTAGTGTTTGTTGATATTTTTGAATTTTAAAGGACATACACTCCAAATACGGGAATATCACTGTCTACTGTGATTAAATACCCAAAAGTACAGCTTGTTGCCATTGCCTAGCATACTGCATATTGCTAGTCTGGGAAAAGATCAAAATTCCAAGTATAATTTCTACTGAACACATATTACCTTTGTGATATTTTAAGTCAAACCATCTTTAGAACCATCTATATACAGTATTATTTAGAAAACAACAAAAACACAACCTGCAGTACATTTTTAGTACATTGTAAGCCACAACTAAATGTTGACCTTCCTCATGTCTGGAATAATCTTCATAATTTCCAGGACAAAGGAAGAGGGAGAGAAGAACTTATGTGGGGTACATAGGGGGAAAAAAATGGTTGAAGTTATGTGCTGGGAAAATCAGGGATTTTTTTACTATTATACTTTTATGTATGTCTGAAATTTCCCACAATAAAGACACAAAAAATAAAAAGTATAAAACCAAACAAAACTAAAAGGGGGAATAAAACATCCATATTTGAATGAGGCCTGAACAGGTCATATCCAAATTATAGAAAGCAGTCTCTTCTCTCAATACTTTTGGGCCACTATGATCCACATTCAAATGTGATTTTAGAAGTGACAGCAAAATATACTTATGCCAACTAGAGTTTAACAAGACTATAAGTGCCATCTACAGGCAACCATGAGAATTCTAAAAGAGAAAACTTCTGGATATTATGATACAATATATACCATCTGAGAAAATATTACCTACTTTTGGGCATTTGTTGAGAATGTATGACTGGGCTGTGGGATACACCTATAATCCTAGCTACTTGGCAGGCTCAGACTAGATTGCAAGTTAAAGGCTATCGTGGGCAACTAAGTCCCTGTCTCAAATTTTTAAAAAAGGTTGAGGGATGTAGCTCAGTGGTAGAGCATATTCAAGGCCCTGGGTTTAATCTCCAGTACAGGGAGAGGGTGAAAGATGACTTTAGGATATAAAATAATCCTCAAGCCTGAAATACCCATGTCTTCGATGATGTAAAACAACACTCTATTAAGGAAGGCAGTGTCAGAACAGTTCCCTGTAAAATGGAAATAGTTTACACAGGAACACACAACTAAGAGAATGCAAATAGGTACTCTTCACATTTACAAATAGGTATCCTCTTCTCATCCTCCCCCTAAGGCTAGCTTGTGAACCAACTAAGGATCTACTATACACTAATAAACAGCTCTCTATTAATCAACAGTTACATCATTTATGGACAGCAGTTCCAAGGTAAATAGACAACATCCTTAAAAAGCTTCCACCCTTGGGCTTGGGTTTTGGCAGGTGTAGGGCCTCTCACATGTGAGGTACTGGGTTCAATCCTCAACACCACATAAAAAATAAATAAACAAAAAACCACCACTCTTGCTAAAGAAGGTAAAAACTAATCAGTTCAAAAGGCATGTTATTTCCCCTTAAATGTGGGTTTTCAGTGAATGTCAACAGAGAATATGGTCTTATTATATATAATTGTAATGTACAAATGAAAATAAAGAAAGGAGAAGTAGTAGTAAAGAGGAGGAGGAGGAAAAGGAGAAGAAGAGGAGGAAATAGAATGATGGTGGTAGTAGAGAAGGTGTTTGCAAACAGATGATAAAGATGCTGGTAGCAGGGAGGGGTGAGGCTAAGGTCAGCCTAGGCAACACAGCAAAGCCCAATATTAAAAAAAATACTTAAAGGAGAAAGATGCTAGTTAAATTAATAATGTATGCTATGCTGAAAACTTGGAACTCTGACTGTGAGAGGAACGCTGCAGTGCTTTGTTGTTGCTGCTTTTTGGGGACACGTTCAGCACAATAATCCTGAGAGCAATACTGACAGAATGAATTTGACACGGCAAACCTCAAACCAGAGAGACCAGTTATAAATCTGTTGATAGTAATAAGAACCTGAGCTATTTAAGTCAAATGACATGAGTTCTGTCAATAATATATCCAAGAAAAATGACAGAAATACACACAAAAAGAAAAGTATGATTTTATGATACAACACATAGTCATACAACCCTTAATAACGGGACAGGTTCTGAGAACTGTGTCATTAGAGACAATTTCTTCACTGTGAACATCAGAGAGCATACTTGCAAAAACTTATATGGCAAAGATAATCTTAAGGAACCAAGATGTATCTCTGTGTATGTATATACAAACATATATATACATATGTATACACACACACACAATATAAAAAAATTGTAGGGGCTGGGGATGTGGCTCAAGCGGTAGCGCGCTCGCGTGCACCCCAGGTTCAATCCTCAGCACCACATACAAACAAAGATGTTGTGTCCGCCAAAAACTGAAAAATAAATATTAAAGAATTCATTCTCTCTCTCTCTCTCTCTCTCTTTAAAAAAAAATGTAGTACCTCCTTGACTATGTTTGGAACATAACTAGCAAATGATCTAGCAAACCCAAGTCACCAGTTTACAAATAATTGTTGTCTTCACTTTCTGCACAGTTTCCACAAACCCTGGAATCTCTGAAGTGGTAAGAGTTTTTAATATGCTGATTTTTTTAATGACTGATTGCTTGGGGTCCAGGATAGCCAAGGAAACCAACAAGAAACCAGCCAGATGATTAGAGGGTTAGACCTTCTAGTCTTATCCTCTAAGCTTAAAGGAAGAAAAGAGGGTCTGAAGGTTGAGTTGATTAAGTTTTTAGGTAGCTTCACTGTCCATAACACAGTGAAGCTACCTAAAAACTTAAGACAGGACTTTGAAAACTTCCAGGTTGCTGAATGTGTAGGCAGTAACAAGCCTAGAACAGAAAGAGACTGGAAGCTCTTCCCTATGTAACTCATTATTGGGGTGTTCATGTGTATTATTTAAAATATCCTTTATAATAAATCAGCAGTAGTAGGTTAAGGATGTCCCTGGGTTCTGCAAGTCACTCTAGCAAATGATCTAGCAAACCCAAGTCATCAGTTTACAAATGGCATCTGAAGTGGGTAGTCTGTGGGACTAGACCCTTAACCAGTGGGATCTGATTCTTAATTCCAGACAGACTCCTAATTCCAGCTGGTATCAGAGAACTGGTCAATGTGAAAGAAAAAATCCACACAAATGGTTGGGGTCCTGAATTAAGCATAAAAGGAGAAAAAGGTTACTTTTTCCTATATTCAGGTAGACACATCAATACATTATTACTCATATCTAAGTCCGAATTAAGAAATTTAGTGAAGGAAAGGGAAGGATCAGAGTAAACTTTGAGATGGATGTAGTTGAAGCTACTCTTTCTTTTCCTTTCTAATTCCCCTTGGGTTTAAGCCATGCCCAACAAAGCTATTTTTCATGGGAAAAAGTATAACATCTTCCTTTTCTTCTTGCCCGTCACTATCAATTTAGAACACTATATAAGAAACCCGGAGAAGAGGCCCACCTGCCGCACGGTAGCCCAAAGACCCAGAGGAGAGGTACATATAAGCTTGAGGCTGCCACCACCACAAAACTGGGTATCACTGCTTTTATCAAGGGACAACAATAAGGACCTGATAAGACATCATCAAGGTCCCTGTGTGCTGGCTGCACCAAAGGTATCACTACTAGGGGAGCTAACAGTTATCCTGTTGCTGAGGTAACAGGGAGTCTTGCATGGGATTGCCTATCTCTTGTTTCTCCTACTAACAGCCAACTTCTTATGATTATCCCTCTTACTTGTCATATAATCTAATACCTCCATATTCTCACATCCTACTTCATAAACATCTCAGCCAATCCCCCAAACCCCCCCTTCTACAATTAGAAACTGTAAACCATTATACAAACCTATTGACTATAAGGTAGAAGATATCCAAGCTCATCATTTCTGATTAGCAACAAAACTGTATATGTAAAAATAGAAGCTAACTGATATATGCCTACACTTGGGTACATTGAGTGCTGTAATATTGATCTATCCATTAAAAGTGAGGTATTGGTAACCTATAGGGACACTAAAAGACAATAGGGCAGAAGCTAAAATATCTCAGATCTACACTGCAAGACAGGAAGACTCATAGACATCATGAAAAAACAAGGGAGGAAAGTGCCCCAAACAAACCAATATACCACAACAAGAGAATCCATAGATGGTGAAATGTCAGAGGAGAGGAGTTCAGGATATTCATAACTAAAATGATTTGGGAATTAAAAAAACAACCTAAGTGAGTAGATACAGGCAAAAATTGATCACTCCAACAAAGAGATGAGAGAGCAAATACAACTTGCAAGAGATTACTTCAAGAAAGAGATAAAGATACTGGGGAAAAAAATAGTAATACTTGAAATGAAAGAAACAATAAGCCAATTAAAAAACTCAATACTTAGCATCACCAACAGACTAGATCACTTGGAAGTCAGGACCTCAGACAATGAAGACAAAATATACAATCTTGAAAATAAAGTTGACCTCACAGTGAAGATAGTAAGAAACCATGAACAGAATATCCAAGAATTATGGGATACCATCAAAAGACCAAACTTAAGATTTACTGGGATAGAGGAAGGTTCTGAGATTTAAACCAAAGGAATGCACAATCTCTTCAAAGAAATAATAGCAGAAAATTTCCCAAGCATGAAGGATGAACTGGAAAATTAAATACAAGAGGCCTAAACAACATCAAATGTACAAAATTACAACAGATCTACACCAAGACACATTAAAATGAAATGCCTAGCATCCAGAATAAGAAAAGACCAATTTGGATCTCAGCAGATTTTTCAACACAGACTCTCAAAGCTAAGAGATCCTGCAACAACATATACTAAGCTCTAAAAGATAATGATGCCAACCAAGAATCTTATATCCAGCAAAATTAAGCTTCGCACTTGACAATAAAATAAAAACCTTCCATGATAAACAAAAGCTAAAAGAATTTATAACAAGAAAGCCTGCACTACAGAACATTCTTGGCAAAATATCCCAAGAGGAGGAAATAAAAAACAACAATGAAAATCTGCAACGGGAATAACTACAAAAGGAAAAGCCAACCAAAAGAGAAAAGGTCAAGCTAAATATCAAAAACAAACAAAAATAACCTGTAACACAATTCATGTCTCTTTCAACTTTTTAATAAATTTTACACAAAAAAATTTAACAACATCATCTAATTTTTCAGATTTTTGTTTATTTCATATTTTTAGTTTTCCATTTCTCTTCACAAAGTTATACATATGTTCTTTAAAAGTTTTAGGATTTTATGTTATATTTCAATATATAATTAATATGGTATGTGTATCTACATTGCCTATGATAGGAGATGAGGTATATTTTACTCTCTTATAATTTAAAATCCATTATTCAAGATTCAAGGATGAAAAAAAATCAATCAGAGTAAAAAAATTTGTAGGAGAAGGTGACCTAACTGAAGTTGTTCCCACCAAAAGCATGTAGAAACCAACTCATAGTATAAAACACCTCGCTCTACTCTTGAATATTCTAAGTTCATCTCTTTGGTGTCCCTTTCTGATGGAACTCAACAAGAAACCACATAACAAGGGGACTTATCAGGCAGCCTACAGCATATGTCTCACCAAAAGGTAAAAGATGGAGAAAAGAGCCAATGACAGCCACTGGTTACATGAGGCCAATGAATATTTAAAATATGTGTATGTATAGTGTGCTATGTGTTAAATAGATATTAGATTCCAAAGAATTACTAATACAAAGAAAATGAACATAAAATATCTTACTAACAATTATATTTTTTTTACAAATTATGTTGGCAATCCATTGGGTTAAATGGAAATATTAAAATTAATTTCTCTATTTAAAAAATAAGGACAAGGTAACATATTCTGTATCTTGACAACAGTACTATATATCCATATATGCTGTCTTTTTTATACTTGTGTTATCAAAATTCATATAACTATAAAACTAAACGGAGTAAATTGCCCCACATATAAATTATAATCTCAATAAACATGACTTTAAAAAAAATCTAGTTCATGGTGTTTTAACAATATTGGACATATACTAACCACCTAATAAATAATGGTTATTATTATGATTCTTGAAAACAACCAGCCTCAAGCTGTTTCATAGTGAGGTAGGGAGGGGGAGCATGGGAGGAATAGACAAACTCTAGATAGGGCAGAGAGGTGGGAGGGGAAGGGAGGAGGCATGGGGTTAGAAATGATAGTGGAATGAGATGGATAGCATATCCAAAGTACATGTATGAAGACATGAATGGTGTGAATATACTTTGTATACAAAGAGATATGAAAAATTGTGCTCTATAAGTGTAATATGAATTGTAATGCATTCCATTGTCATATAACAAACCAGAATTTTAAAAAAAAAAAGGAATGTTAAGTGCTCAAAAAAAAAAATACCTCACTACATCTCTGAGAAAGGTAATCTAATGTCTTAATGAGACCATTTCAAAATAATCAATGATAAGATTTGTCCCTAGGGGATGAGATTATGGCTCAGTGGTAGAGCAATCGTCCAGCAGGTGCGAGGCCCTGGGTTCAATCCTCAGCACCACACATAAACAAGGGTATTGTGTGCAACTACAACTAAATAAATAAATAGACAGATAGGATTTGTCCCTAAAGGTGAAGGCATCCATAAGATTAGTCACTTCAAGTAAAATATTAGCCACATTCCAGGTAAAATAAGACATTTCTGAACAGAACAAACTAAGGCTAATACAGGATTAGTAAGTATTCTTTTAGAGTAGTGAAAGTTGCCATTAAAAAAAGAACAAAAAGCATTTCCTTTTACAATCAAATTTGAGATATTCTATCTACTATACTTTATATACCATATGGGGGGAAATGAGCACAGAGATTAAGAGTTTTGAAACCTGAATGTGAGTGCTTAAATCCTGATTCTAACACTTGCTATGGGACCCTATACAGACCACTAAAGCTTTCTGTGGGGAGATGGTCTCCCTTTAAAACAGTCATAATGCCAGTACTTATAATTCATGAATAGCTGCTGTGAATTAAAGGAGCATTGAACATTCAGAAAAGTGCCTGGCACAAACTGGGCGTGGTGTCGAATGTCTATAACAATCTCAGTGACTCAAGAGGCTGAGGCAGGAGGATCTCAAGTTTAAGGCCAGCCTCAACACCTTAGTGTGACCCTGTCTCAAAATAAAAAAAATAAAAAAGACTTGGAGGGGGGGGGTGTGCCTGACACAAAGTAAAGGTGCAATAATTATTAGCAATTAGGACTATCAGATCCAATTAACATGAATTAATTCATTAAAGAAATCATACAGTTGCACACACCTACAATCCCAGCTACTCAAGAGGCTGCCTCAGGAGAATTGCAAATTCAAGGCCAGCCTACACAGGCAACACAGTGAGGCCTGGGGACAGATACATATACATACACACACACACACACACACACACACACACAAAGTATGGTTAAACTAATTTCTCCTAACCTTTCTTGACAATAGATTCAGAAAACTTATTTCCATCCATTAGAAATATTGTTCTTTGAAACAATCGTTTTTTAAAATAGTTTTTTAACTAAACATAATAAAAACATGTTCAAAAATTCTAGACTATGGATAGACTAAATAATCTTTTTTACGTGTAATACACAGGTGCCATGGAAGGTGGGAAAATTTATAAGAATTTTCTTATATGCCTGACTTAAGACTTTCAGTACAGTTTCAAACAGTTCAGATGAAAGGGACTTATGATGAGTGAATAAATATTACTAATTCTCAAGACAAAATATGGTTAAAATACAAAGTTATGTATTAGAAGAATAACTAAGCTTAGTGCTTATATTTATTTAGCTGTTTATAAATCCCTAAGTTTCCTGCAAATAACACATCTAATTTGAAATCTATATTTATGCTTTGATGTTAGATATCAATTAGCTGTATTTATGAGAATGTCAATTAACCATCCATGAGGACATTGCTTTACAGATTATAATCCATAATCTAAGTACATTACAGTTGGAAATAGCTTATTTGAACCACAGGAACGACAAATAAATAATATAATTCCATTCTTGCAAACCCAACCCTACATAATGATACATTTTGACAAATATTCATAAGACAGTCAATTAGACATGAACATGAAAACAAATAATTCATCAATCAACACACACTACTTTAAGAAATAAAACACACAAAAGTTAGATTTAAAATGCTAAGGGACAAAATTGGGGGTCAATATTTGCTTTAAGAAGAATAAGTAATTTTTAAGCACTCAATAATTGAGTATGACTTCTGTACCTATGTTCTTTGTGTTCCAATAGTTGACAGTCTCTACATGTCAATCTATCGCATGTTTCACAGAAGAGTTTCAATTGTTCTTGTTTGTGTACAGGGCAGAAAACAGGGCGCTGACCAGATGCTCCAACAGACTCTGTAGAAAAATTTAAAAAAAAAATAGTTTTTTAACTAAACATAATAAAAATTTTGACTAATTTTCTAAATTCTTATTGATGCTAGTATCCAAAACTTATCAAAAAGTAGAAAAGGGCTGGGGATGTGGCTCAAGCGGTAGCGCGCTCGCCTGGCATGCGTGCGGCCCGGGTTCGATCCTCAGCACCACATACCAACAACGATGTTGTGTCCGCCGAGAACTAAAAAAATAAACATTAAAAATTCTCTCTCTCTCTCTCTCTCTCTCTCTCTCTCTCTCTCTCTCTCTCTCTCTCTCCTCTCTCACTCTCTCTAAAAAAAAAAAAAAAAAGTAGAAAAATTGTATAGAATCAAAAGAAAAAGGTTAAAAACACATGTATCTTACCTGAAACATCTTCTTTTTTCCTGATCAAGTGATCTTTAGTGAATTTTACTCTTTGATGTGCTTCGATACATGTCTTACATAGCCACTCTCCACATTCTACACAAAAGCCAACGGCACTTGCATTGTCTTCACAACTAGTACATACCTGAAAGAATATTGATCTATATTAAATTTACCAAATAGAGATCTGCAAAATAAAATAGGGAAAACTTTCTAACTGGGTCTCAAATACACTAGTTAATTCACTATACAAAGAATAAAATTATTCTGTTATCTATTTATCTTCAACAAAATCCTTTTCCTTATATATCAAACATTTAAGTAATAAAAAAATCTAAGGCTTAGAACACAAAGTCTATGCAAAACTTGACTTTTAAAGTTTTATTTAATGTTTGAGAGTAGAGAGCCATCCTTTATTTTCAATTTGAAACAGACCTATCTATAGCAGTACTATCCTAAACTACTTAACTATCCAAACACATTTTTCTTATAATTTACATTTTCATATCAAGACATTACTAAAAGAAAACTTGAGAAGCATACCTGTTCTGATTTCTCATCGGAACTGCTAGGAGCTTCTGATGTGTCCTTCACAAAATAGTTATCCACAAGGTCTATCTGTCTGCATTCTTGGCGGCATACTGGGCACCGTATTACACCAACTACAACACAAAATGGCAACATTAAATAATATTCTTCAAAAGAAATAAAAGGAAATTGTGAATGATCAAAACCATTCATTTATCACACACAAGATCAAAGTAATGAGCAACAAGAGAACTATGTAATATAACCCAGAGTTATTTCAGGTGCGGGGGATACCCTAGAGGAAAAAGAAAACAAGTGTTAATATGCCCTCAAAACAGTGTTTTGTTTTGTTTTGTTTTGTTTTCATTATTGTAAGATGCAGTTGGCAGAATGGCCCCAAAAGAAATCCTTATCTCTGAAACCTATAAATGTTACTTTACCTGGCAAAAGGAACTTTGCAGATGAGACTAGATTAAGGCCCTTGAGATTAGAAATATTTCTGGAATGCCCAAAAGGCCCTAAATGTAATGAATTGATTCTATAAGAGGGAGGTACATGCAGATTAGACTACAGAAAAGCAGAAAGCAGTTGGTAATGGAAACAGAGATTAAAGTGTTGTACTTTGAAGATGAAGGAAAGATGGACCACTAGAAGCTGGAACAGACAAAGAAATAGATTTTCTCCTACCAGAACCTGTGGAAGGAATCAATCCTGCCAAAACTTTGGCTTTAGGCAAACCTAAAACTGATTTCAAACTTTCAGCCTCCAGAACTATAAGTAAGATATGTGTTGTTCTAAGACATCAAGTTTATGGTTATTTTGTTTACAGCAGCTATAGAAAACTAAAATACAATCTTATAACCTCAAATTATGACTTGGTTTAGAGATACTTTAATTTATGCTACTGTGGGAAGTTCATTTATACTACCAAAACTGCTGAGGTAACATAACATTTTTTAGGGCTGGGGATGTGGCTCAAGCGGTAGCAAGCTCGCCTGGCATGCGTGCGACCCGGGTTCGATCCTCAGCACCACATACCAACAAAGATGTTGTGTCCACCGAGAACTAAAAAATAAATATTGAAAATTCTCTCTCTCTCTCTGTCTCTCTCTCTCCTCTCTCACTCTCTTTAAAAAAAAAAAAATAACATTTTTTAAAGTTTAAAGAACTTTAAAAAAAACACCAAAGTCAATACAATAAAATTGAAGATAAGAATGAAAATGACATAGTCCTTGCCTTTACGAAAGAGCTAAAGAGGGCTGGCATTGTGGCTCAGTGGTACAGTGCTTGCCTAGCATGTGTGAGGCACTGGGTTCTAGTCTCAACACCACATATAAATACATAAATAAAATAAAGATCTATCAACAACTAAAATTTTTAATTAATTAATTACAGATATTGTGTGCATCTACAACTATAAAAAATTTTTAAGAAAAATAAATAGAATGATTATAAAGGAAATAAGTATAATTAACTGCAGGGGCAAAGATATGGGAGCAACTATTTTTATTTGTGGGTGGGAGGTTTTACTGGAGATTGAACCCAGGGGCATTCTACCACTGAACTATATCCCTAGCCCTTTTTATTTTGAGACAGGGTCTTACTAAATAACCCAGGTGGCCTGGAACTTGGAATCCTACTGTCTCAGCCACCTGAATAGGTGGGATTACAGGCCTAAACCACCACACCCAGCTGTAACTAACTCTTAGAAGGTAGCTTTTTGCTGAAGAGATTATGCTCACCTGGAGTCTTAAAGAATAAACATGAATTTATAGTGTGCAAGAAAGTATTTGCTTGGCAAGCCTGAGTAGTCAAATTTTGCACATTCTTAAGGCCTGTCTCAGAACTGGAGATAACCTTTGAACCAATGGGATGGGCTGCCTAAATAAGAGTTTTTATTTTTTTATTATTTTTGTTGTAGTTAGACACAATACCTTTATCTTAATGCAGTGCTGAGAATTGAACCCAGGGCCTCTCATGCTCTAGGCAAGAGCTCTACCTCTGAGCCACAACTCCAGCCCAGTAAGAGTGTTTTTAGCGTGTTGGAGGTTACAGGCAACCAAGTACTTTCAGACAGACGGTTTAATGCCAATAGTATGACTTAGGGAGAATGCCTGTTTTAGTATACCAGAGGACTACTGTATTCATATTGACTTCTGAGGGGATTGGCATCCATAGTTGCTGCTGTCAGCTATACAGAGGCTGCATCCCTTAAAGATTGATCCCCTGATAAAAACACTCAATCCCAAGGCTCAGGTGAGATTCCCTGCTTGGCAATATGCTGTGTACTGTCCCACATTTTTTCCTAGGATAGTTAAGTACCTCACAGTTTAATACACTAGAAGGGAACATCTGAAAGTTTGCATCTTCTTTCTCTAGACACCTTTTGTCTTTGCCAATTTCAATATGTAACCTTTCACTATGACAAAACAGGAGTCTAGCAGTTTTTCTGAGTCCTGAGAATCCTTCTATTAGATTATCATTTTCCAAGTTGACAGGACAACCCAACTCAACTAAGAATGGAAAAACAGATGCAAAAAGGATAGTATACATAAAGTTCACTAAAGATAAGGGGCTATAAAAGATAGCATAATATATGTATATATACACACATATAATTGCATATAAAAATATTTTAAAAGTTAATGTAGGGGGCTGGGGTTGTGGCTTGGTGGTAGAGTACTCGCCTAGCACATGTGAGGCACTGGGTTCAATTCTCAGCACCAAATAAATAAATGAATAAATGTGTTGTGTTCATATACAACTATTTTATTAAAAAGTTAATGTAAACCTTGCAACACCAAACTAAAGGAATATTTTTGTTAAAGAACACAAAATATGGAGCAACAGTCTATGCTCACAGTAAGACAGACTCAAATTGGGATTGGGTATGTTGCTCAATGGTAGAATGTCTGCTTAGCATTCACAAGCCCTGGATTCAATCCTCAGCATCCAAAAAAAACAAAAACAAAAAAAGATACTGGGCACATTGGTGCACACCTGTAATGCCAGCAACTCAGGTGGTTTAGGCAGGAAGATCACAAGTTAAGAGTCCAGCCTCAGCAAGTTCAAGGCCAGCATGGTCAATTTAGCAAAAACCTGTCTCAAACTAAAGAACAGGGTTTGTGATATGGCTCAGTAGTAAAGTACCCCTGGGTTCAAATCCTAATACAGGGGTAGGGGGAATGTCAATATGATCAAAGTTCTCATTATTCCTGTGTAAATGGATGATTCAATGTTATCCCAGTTATTCTATTTCTTTTGAAGCTCAACAAGCTCTCAGGTTCTCTGAAATTTTCAATTTAATCTAGCAGGCTGACAACACAAATTCACCTTTTTCTCATTCGAAATCCCCATTAAAATATTAAGAAATTTAGAAGATTAACACACTAACCCTGGAAAAAAACTTGAAGGTGGACAAAGGGGCAAGGCACACAAATCAACAAGTAGCAATTTTAAGAGAATTTAAATGGAAAAGGATAACTGAATAGTGAAGAAGAAACCCCTCCAAGTGTACATCAGAAACACAAGGATACACCTAAGAAAGACTCGTTTGCTGAAAAGTTTTTCAGAGAAGCTTGGAATTCAGAAACATGAGATTAAGGAAGTCCCAGTGAGACATAAGGTAATAAATGCAAGTCTAAAGACATCAGCAAACCCCACTAATTAATCTATAAGAACAAATTGCACAGCAACCAGTATGACTGATCCCCAAGACAGTTGAAATTTGCTTAGGGATCATTTTGTTATATGCTTCTTTAATTATCAACAAATCTTAAAATTATATAAATGTCTGCATTTAAAATAAGAGCTATTTTACACTTTTCAAGTGAATTCGTGAATGAGTAATGACTGTATAGAAAATGAGCGTGCTCCTGGCTTAATCATTCAGTGCTAATTGCCGTGGTGAGTTCTGATCATTATACAAAACTGACATTCAAGCTTCAAAGCCAAACCTAGTGGCCAAAATATCCCTTAAGCTGATTTCATCATTTCAAAGACTAAGTTCTGAGAGACCCACTTGTGCTTTCTAAATTGGTGTCTTTTAAATGCCAATTTGCTAAAAAGTTTCATTTGGGGATGAGGGGAGAGATGCGCCTCTTTTAAAAGGCAAAAACAGAATTGGACTCAGTGGTAGCACGCTTGACTGACATGCCCAAAGAGTTGGGTTTAATCCCCAGCGCTATAAAAAATGAGAGGCCAAAATATATTATTAGTCTACAAAGTAATTTGTCTTCACAGTGTTAAGTGGAATTACTTTCAGTAAATCAACTGGTATACTTAAATGACTGCAGTATAACTGAAAGGTGGAATGACACCCTCTCAAACATATAAAATGGCTAAAATTAATAAATTTTAAAAGTGGACTGGGGTTGTGGCACAGCGGTAGAGCACTCGCCTAGCACCACATTAAAAAAAATAAACAAAATAAAGGTATTCTGTCCAACTACAAATATATATATTTTAGTGCATTTTTTCAAAATAAATACACAATTAAGTCTGGAAGCAAGAAGAAATTTTGAAGTGCCAAAACAGGAAACTCAAAGCCCAAGCAATGCAGCACTGATTCAAGTAGGCCACACAGGATCATTCCGTACAACTGCTGAGAACAAAGCAACAAAGTTTAAAAGTTGAAATAACTTCCTTTTATAAAGCTATGGAGTAGGATTTAGGTGTCCTACAGATTAAAATCCTCACCAGACTTAAGAGTTAACCACAATAAGTCAGGTGACAAACAAAAAGTTCAATGGCTTATTTTCAAAATACAGTTATTTAGCCTTAATTGGGATGTAAGATCCAAATGTAGGAATTTTAGCTAGCCAGGTACAGTAGCATGCCCTTCTAAGCAGAAGTAGTTCACCTTGCCAGGCTATTTCCGAGCATGTGTTTGATTCCTTGGTGTTTCTAACAATTTTGTAAAACTCCTGGTATTTCTAACAATTTTGAATTTCTAACAATTGTTTATTTAGAAATTTAGAAATTGATATTTAGAAATTGTTAACTTCTAACAATTTTGAAAAATTCCTGGTATTTCTAACAATTTTTGAAGAATTCCTGGTATTTCTAACAATTTTGGTGCCCAACATGGGGCTCCATAAGTCAACTAGGGGGTTGTGAGGACTCCCTCCTTACAGGAGACACAACCCAACTGCCTTGACATAGTGGCTTCAGAGTGGAGAAGGAAACTGTAATCCCTGAGGCCAAAAAATGAACCCAAAAAAGCATCACAGTGACAAGGTAACTCCGTGCATAGACCAAGGTAGGTAAAATCTATTCTCAAGAAAGATACTTCCTTGGTGTTCAGGATATACCAGAGGCTGTTTGAGTGTTACTAAGACATGAGTGCAAGAAACCCCTATGAAGGGAGGAATTGAGACTATATTCAGAAACATGAAACCATACCTAGGAAAGGGGAATGGGGAATGTGCAAGAAATCCCCAGTAAGAAGGATTGAGCACACAGAGTACCTGGAGTATACAAGAAACCTCCAATAAGGTGTAGGGATTGAGGACATGGGGAAAACTTAATTACAGTAACAGTAACAGGAACAAGAAAGGAAAGAAGGGGAAAGGGGAAAGGGGAAAGGGGAAAGGGGAAAGGGGAAAGGGGAAAGGGGAAAGGGGAAAGGGGAAAGGGGAAAGGGGAAAGGGGAAAGGGGAAAGGGGAAAGGGGAAAGGAAAGGAAAGGAAAGGAAAGGAAAGGAAAGGAAAGGAAAGGAAAGGAAAGGAAAGGAAAGGAAAGGAAAAAGGGAAAAGGGGAAAGGGGAAAGGGAAAAAGGAAAAGGGAAAAAGGAAAAGGAAAAGGAAAAGGAAAAGGGAAGGAAAGGAAAAAGGAAAAGGAAGGGAAGGGAAGGGAAGGGAAGGGAAGGGAAGGGAAGGGAAGGAAAGGAAAGGAAAGGAAAGGAAAGGGGAAAAAGGAAAAAGGAAAAAGGGAAGGAAAGGAAAGGAAAGGAAAGGAAAAAGGAAAAGGAAGGAAAAGGGGAAGGAAAAGGGGAAGGAAAGGAAAGGAAAGGAAATAGGGAATAGGGAATAAAAATTCTAGGTTTAGGGACAGAGAAGGACAATGAAAAGATCCAATATGTAAAAGTCTTCTTTTCCTCTGAAGAGTCCTAAGAATGGAAAATAAACAGTGGTGATGATGGAAGTAAATCTGCCCACATTGAGGATGAGTGGCCACCCGAACCTTTGATTTCGGTGCCCACCATAACTGACAGACACTATTCCTATAAACTGCACAAGTCCCTTTCATGTCTGGGTCATACTGTAAAAATCTGTGACAGGCTCTATTTTAATTTCTAAAGGGTTAAATATAATAGTTCTTTTACCTACCTATAAGGATTTAAGTTACCAAATCTTTGTTTCCTGTCTGTTTTATGTATAATTGTGCACACTTGTGTATTGTATCATGTCTATATACATTCTTCAGTCTATATCATGGTACATGATATCAAAATTTGCATATAGATATTTATATAGATAAATATCATGATTTAATGAATGGATCCAAATGCCCTTCTGTTCACGGGACTTATAGAGTCTAAATCCAAAATTCTAAAAGCTAAATGCTCCAAAACTCAAAACTTTCTGATAACCAAAATAAGATCATAAGTGGAAAATTCCATTCATAACCTCATGTGCCAGTCAACAGTCAAACAGAGGTACACTAAAAATATAGTATAAAATTACCTCTAGGCTTACTGTTTATTATACAACCGTGGGGGGGGGGGGGTGGAGCTTGGGAGAGTAAAGCAGGAGAATCTCAATTTTAAGACCCTGTCTCAAAATTAAAAGGCATGGGAACATAGCTCAGTGGTAGTGTTCTTGCCCAGTATGCATAAAACACTAAGTTCAACCCCTAGTACTAAGAGATGGGGGGGGGGGGTTGAGCTGGAGATGAAGATGTAATTCAGTAGTACAGCATTTGCCTAACAAAGTTATGGGTTCAATCCCCAGCACCTCCAAAAGAAAAACAAGAAGAAAACTACAATAAAGCAATTCCTTAACACAATATCTGAGGGCCTGGAAATTGGGTCATATAAAATAGTCAAGTTGTTGGAAAGTGAATATAGTCTGTGGAAGCCTTACTAAGTAGCCAATAACAAATTTCAAAGATTAAGACAACAACTAGGTGCCACGTTGAAGCTACAGCTTTGAGAACAGTACTTTAAGAATAACTGTTCTAAAGCACAGTCGAAGAATTCCACGAATCGCCAGGTGCAATGGTGCATACCTATAATCCCAGCAATTTGGAAGGCTGAGACAGATAATCACAAGCTCAAGGGCAACCTCAGCAATTTAGCAAGACCCTGCCCCAAAACAAAAAAAGGAGGCTGGGATATAGCTGGTTGGTAGAGTGCTTGCCTCACATGCACAAGGCCCTGGGTTCAATCCCTAGCACAAAAAAAAAAAAAAAAAAAAAAAATTTAAAATTAAAAATAACTTTGAAAAAAAATTAAAAATAAAAAGGACTGGGGATGTAGTTCAGTTGTAAAGTGCCCATGGGTTCAACCCCAAGTACAAACAAAAAAAAAGAATTCTTGGGGCTGGGGATGTGGCTCAAGCGGTAGCTCGCTCGCCTGGCATGCGTGCGGCCCGGGTTCGATCCTCAGCACCACATACCAACAAAGATGTTGTGTCCGCCGAGAACTAAGAAATAAATATTAAAAATTCTCTCTCTCTCTCTCCTCTCTCACTCTCTCTTAAAAAAAAAAAAAAAGAATTCCAAGAAATCTCTGCTGGTTGGTACAAATTTTTTCAGCCTGATTCACAAAAATTGACTTATAAAAACTACTGCAGGGACTGAGATTGTAGCTCAGCTGTAGAGCACTCACCTAGGCCCTGGGTTCAATCCTCATCACCACATAAAAATAAATAAATAAAATAAAGGTATGTGTCCAACTACAACTAAAAAATATCCAAAAAAAAAAAAAAAAAAAAAAAAACTACTGCAGACATGTGAACTTTACTTTCCGTTGCCTATGCTCCTTGCCTAATGTTTTCCAGCTCAACCTTGCTATATCCTGCACTTCTGTCCTCACTCCACTCAAGAATTCTAGTTTCCATTTGAGAATGAAGGCTTTGCTGAAGATAGGAGCCAATCATGGTCAAATTACATTTACATTACTATAAGATTTTACTATAAAATTAATATGTATTAGTTCATTTAGACCTGTTAAAGTAGGTTCAGTGACTCTCGGTGACTCTCCACACTGATAAGGAGAAAGAGGTTCAGTGAGACCAGGAAACTTTCTCCAGGACATATGGTGATATAAATGGTGGAGGGGGCCCGGCAGGGCAGGCAACATCTGAAACCAAGATGTGAGGGACTACAACATGAGTCCTTTTCTTAATTTTTTTTTTTTTTTTTTAGTTATACATAACATTAGGATTCGTTTTGACATAATTATAAAAGCATGGAATACAATTTGCTCTAATTCAGTCACAAGTACTTCCCCATTCTCTCCCCTCTTCTCTACTGACTTTTCTCCTATTTATTTAAAAGGTTTTTTTTAAAATTAGTGTCTTGTGGATATTCACATATGTACATAGGAAAGTTAGGTCAGATTCATTCCACTGTTCTTCCCTTATTCCATCCCTCCACCTTCTACCTCAACCCTTTCCTCTGCTCCACTGATTTTTCTTCTATTTTAATGGAATTCTCCTACCCCGCTTGATTTTGGACTAGCTTCCACATATCAGAGAAAAGATTTAGTCTTTGACTTTCTGGATCTGGCTTATTTCACTTAGCATGACAGTCTTCAGTGGCATCTGTTTACCAACAAATGCCATAATTTCATTCTTCTTTATGGCTGAATAATACTCCATTGCATATATAAACCACATTTTCTTCATTACAAAATGAGCTCTTAAAAACTATGGTAACCTACCTTTCTAATTAAAAAGTTGGTCTATTGTCTATTAATAACAAAATAAGATTAAACTAAAACTCCATAGTAATATAGATGATTATAATTAGAGATGAGGAAAAATCAACTGGCACAATAAATGACTGCATGATGATGGGAGTAGTATTAGTTACAGTAAGAAAGAAATTCAAAATTGTAGATGATTCTCAAGCTTCTGGTGTGGGTCATCCATGAAAAATTACACAATTACTCAATGAAAAAAATGTATTTTCACCAAAATGTAATGAGTAGGCTTTAAGTACATCCTACTTAACTAGCACAGTTGTGAATCTGAGGAGTCTGTATAAAACCCACCAGTACATAATTCAAATTTGATAAGGAGTTATGATTAATAAGGAAAAACCATGTCAAGGACAATACCTCAGACTGAGATGTAGCTAGCTACAGAGCCTAACGCGCACAAAGTTCTGGGTTTAATCCTGAACATCACCCAAAGAAATTTAAAAAGACAGTACCAATATTTATTAGTCTATCAGAAGAAAAGGAAGTTTCAGATTTAGAAGATGGCTTTCAGACACTGTCAACTGCAAATTCCATGATGTTAACATCAAAATAAAGAACACAAACATATATGTATAACTGAAACAAGAATCAAACTACTTTTCCATTTATGGTCAACTTGTCATCACTCTTATTGATTTACTTTTAGAATTGCATACTTTTTTTTTTTTTTTTTTGCGCTTTCTGTTTTTTGTTACCTGGAATTGAACCCAGGGGCACTTAACCGCTGAACCACATCCTCGGTCCTTTTTGTATTTTATTTAGAAGCAGGGTCTAGCTGAGTTCCTTAGGGACTCACTGGGTTGCTGAGGCTGGTTTTGAACCTGCTATCCTCCTGTCTCTGACCAGGATTACAGGCATGCGCCACCACACCAGCACACACTATGTTTAAATGTTAGCAGACTCTTGGCCTTGAACCTAACAATCTTTTTATTTAGTCACCCCTAGCCTCTCTTGCTGATACCCTCCAGCAGCCACTTCAATCAACCTTCAATCAACAACTCTCTCCTTTCTCTTAGAAAATAATTATGAATGAAAAAGATACATTTTCAGGTGGAAAAAGAAGTTGAGGGGATTTATCACTTATGGCCCCTACTTAAGTAGGAGGCTAGTACAAGTAATGAGAAACTCCTTGTGGGTTGAGTTTTTTTGAAAGTCTGAATTAAATAACCCAGGGAATGGAAAGCTGGAGAGAATAAGATTGTCAAGAGGTGCCAACAGCCCTGAATTTGAGAGGTATAATCATCCTTAAGCAAATTCTTCTCTCCACCATATACTATGTCCATTCATCTCTATTTCCATCCTATGTGTACCCAACAATAGGCAACAATAGGCAGCTAAGAAGAAATATGTATTAACTAAGGGGCATGAAGGCAAAAAAAGAAAAAAACTAGATTCTGAAACAACAGGTCCATTGATCTTTTAGAGATTTTATAGCAAAGGAGGTAACAGCAGACAGCTGTTAGCATGAGGAGCTGGAGATGTAAAATGTTCGTTGCCCTGTGATAAGAGCTGATAATAAAGAGAAGCAAAGAGAATGACTGCAAATTAAAACCTAGCATGTGTAATTCAGCAAGATTCTGTCTCAAAATAAAAAGGGTTGAGGATACAACTCAGTAGTTGAGCTCTTGCTAAAATGACTGAGGCTCTGGGGTTCAATCCCCAGTATGTCAAAAGGTGTGTGGGGGGGGGGGGTGACTTTTATATTTTTAAGGGAAAAGAGAAAAATCTATAAACATTATATGCAGTCCACAAAGCCTAAAATATTTACTATCTGGTCCTATACAAAGAGTTTACTGAATGTTGCATAAAATTGATTTTTCACTAAACCGAACAGAAATAATTCTTCATAATGATATATGTTCACAGAAGGCAAGGCTTTGGTCTGCATGTGCGCATGTGTGCTTTAAACTTACATACAACTAGATTTTCTTTTCTCTTGTGCCAGAAGGAGGCAGAGAATTATAATGGCCCAGTGGAGACTCAGCTCATAACCACGAAGACCCAAATTCCATGGCTGCCTAGATCCAGTAAACTGCTTATTTACTGTTTTCTTTAGGAGGTCATTTGAATTCTGCACTAACAGACTTATCAGTTATGAAAGGATTATGAAAGGTCATCTTCTCTAACTCCAGCTGTACTAGCTGAGCAGGGAACAGTAGAGGCACTGCAACTCTTTGGAAAAGACATTAAATTTCAAAAAGTATCAGTACAGAGCAGATGAAACAAAATGTATCATGTCTGCCCTGGTCTAATGGTTCACCAATGACCACTAACCACATAATCATGGCCAAACTTGACCCTGTAAAAGAAGCCATACTCACGAATAGGCAAAGAACAAGTATATCCCATTTAAGGAGGTTCCATAACTTGAGGGCAACCAAGCTGAACAATCAGAAAATGGGACCTGTTGTCTCATATTCTCTCCTACTAAGGCAAAACTAATTGAGGAGGCAGCAGAGGAAGAGGTGGCTGTGGCAGAGGCTACAGCAATGAAGCAGAGGTGAATATTGAGTTAAAAAAAAAAAAAAACAAGAGAGAGAATGGGATCCTAATTAGAATAAGTTATACTCCTTGTAAGTATAATATGTCAAAATACACCTCTACTGTCATGTATATATAGAAAGATCAAATTTTTTAAAAAGGACTCAGAACTCTTATAAAAATGCAATTATAAATAAACATAATTTCTATAGTATAAAAATTAAAAGACCTGGAAAAAGGAATGACAACTCTTTAGAAGAAAATTAGTAGCCAGGAAAATCAAATTTTAAGATGTAACCATTGAAGACTCTAAAGCACAGGGAACAAAAATTGACAAATGATATTATATCAAACAAAGAAGCTTCTGCACTAAGAACAGAGCAGAGAGGAAGAACATGAGAAGATTACCATTAAACAGGGATGAGAGGTGGGAGGGAAAGGGAGAGAGAAGGGAAATTGCATGGAAATGGAAGGAGACCCTCATTGTTATACAAAATTACATATAAGAGGAAGTGAGGGGAAAGGGAAAAAAAACAAGAGAGAGAAATGAATTACAGTAGATGGGGTAGAGAGAGAAGATGGGAAGGGAGGGGGGGAGGGGAGGGGGGATAGTAGAGGATAGGAAGGGCAGCAGAATACAACAGACACAAGTATGGCAGTATGTAAAAACGTGGATGTGTAACCGATATGATTCTGCAATCTGTATATGGGGTAAAAATGGGAGTTCATAATCCACTTGAATCAAATACATGAAATATGATATGTCAAGAGCTTTGTAATGTTTTGAACAACTAATAATTAAAAAATAAATTAAAAAAAAAGAAGCTTCTGCACAGCAAAGTAAACAAAAGGGTGAACAGTCCTCATAGTGAATAAAGTATTTGCAAACCAACAATCTGACAAGGAAGTAATATTTAGAATAAATGAGGAACTCAAAAGTTAAGAATAACAACAACAACAACAACAACAATCATCCAATTTTAAAAGGGGCAAATAAGGGCTGAGGATGCAGCTTTGTGGTACAATGCTCTTCCAGCATGAACAAGGCCCCAAATTATCTAAAGGAAATTAGCATATGAAATAAGGTTCGATATATCAACCAACCAGGAAATACAAATCAAAGCCACAATGAGTTACCTCACTCCAGTTGAGAATGGCAATTATCAAAAATACAAAAAATAACAATGCTTGTAAGGTAAAACAGAAAGGGGAACACTTTCATACACATGAGTGGGAATGTAGATTAGTATAGTCATTATAGAAAACAGAATGGAGGTTCCTCAAAAGCCACAAATAACTACCTTACCATCTACTTATCCAATTCTGGAAATATCCCACTAAGGAAATGAAATCATTAGTAAAAGAGATACCTGTACTCCCATATTTATTGTGGCACTATTCACAATACCCAACATACAGGATCAAAATGTCCCTCAAGGACCTGGGTTGTGGCTCAGTGGTAGAGTGCTTGCCTCGCATGTATGAGGCCCTAGGTTCGATCCTCAGCACCACATACAAATAAACAAGTAAAAAAATCCACTGGTAGCCCCCCCCCAAGAAAGCCCCTCAATAGATGAATGGGTAAAATTGTAGCGACATGGATGAAACTGGGGGATCTATGTCAAGTGAAATAAGAAATAAGGCAGGCACTCATTTGTGAAAGCTGCAAAAATCATTCTCTTCTTAGAAAAGAATGGAATAGTGATCACTACAAACTAGAAAGGGAAGAGGGCAGAACCAATAATGGAGACTGAAATACACTTAGTAGGAGAAATGAGTTCTGGTGTTCTACAGCACATTAGAATGAGCATAGTCTACAACAATATATAATATCAAAATACCAAGAAGAAATTGAAAGTTCCCAGTAAACAGAAATGATAAATCTTTTGAGGAAATGGAAATGCTAATTACCCTGTTTTGATCATTACACACTGTACAAAATATACCAAATTATAGTACTGTACCCCACAAATATGAACAAGGGTAATGCATCAACTAAAAACATATGTAAGTCAGTGGTAAAGTGCTTGCCTGGCATGGGCTCTGGGTTCAATCCCCAGACACACCACACAGACAAACACACACATAAAACTGGCCAAAAAGGATCTCACCCCAAAGCTGAATCAATAAATGAAAATTTTTAACTTAGAAAAAGAATCTGCTTTACTATGTCCACAAAACTATAATGATGCACCTTCGCCATAGTATTATGGTTTGAATATGAGGTATTCCCCCAAAGCTCCTATGTTAATGCAGGAACATTTAGGTGAAGTAATTAAATTACTAGAGCTGTGATCTAATCAGTGGATTGACCCATTTGCTGGGTTAATAATTTTGAATGGACTAACTGGGTAGTAACTGCAGGCAGGTGGGGCTTTCCTGGAGAAAGTAGGTCACTGGGGCATGTCTTTGGAGTCTATATTTTGTACCTGTTGTCTCATATTCTCTCTGCTTTCTGGCTACCATGAGGTAAGCAGCATTCCTTCTCCATGCCCTTCTGTTAGTCAGCAAAGAAAATCTGACTAACAAGGGAAAAATTCTAAAAATTGAAGATTTTACTACATGGGTACTATGGCACACACTTGTGGTTTTAGTACTCAGGAAGCTACAAGCTAAAGGAAGAATCATTAGAGACCACCAGTTCAAGATTAGTCTAGGTAACAAAGTGAGACCCTTTCTCCAAAACAAGATTTTTCTGACTGCATACATATGGACATAATTCAATAACTCTTTTTTTTCTTTTTTTCTTTCTTTCTTTTTTGGGTACCAGGGATTGAACTCAGGGGACCTCAACCACTGAGCCACATCGTCAGCTCTATTTTGTATTTTATTTAAAGACAGGGTCTCACTAAGTTGCTTAGTGCCTTCCCGTTGCTGAGGCTGACTTTGAACTTTCGATCCTCCTATCTCAGTCTCCCCAGCCACTGTGCCCAACAATTCAATAACTTAAAAAAAAAATGATGAGCTAAGAAACTGAACAGATACTTCAAAGAAAAACAATTGATCAACAAACATAAAAAAATGTTCATCATCTCTAGCAATCAGAGAAATGCAAATCAAAACTAAGATTTTATCTCACTCCTGTCAGAATGGCAATCATCAAGAATACAAACAGGGGCTGGGGATGTGGCTCAAGCAGTAGCGCGCTCGCCTGGCATGCGTGCGGCCCGGGTTCGATCCTCAGCACCACATACAAACAAAGATGTTGTGTCCGCCGAAAACTAGAAAATAAATATTGAAAAAATTCTCTCTCTCTCTAACTCTCTCTTTAAAAAAAAAAAAAAAGAATACACACAGGGGCTGGGGTTGTGACTCGGTGGTAGAGTGCTCGCCTAGCATGCATGAGGCACTGGGTTCAATCCTTAGCACCATACAGAAATAAAATAAAGATACTGTATCTACCTAAAACTAAAAAATAAATATTAAAAAAATACAAGCAAAAGTAAGTGTTGGTGAAGATGTGGAGAAAAAGTTACACTCATACATTGCTGGTGGGACTGCAAATTGGTGAAACCACTATGGAAAGCAGCATGGAGATTCCTCAGAAAACTCTGAATGGAACCACCATTTGACCCAGCTATCCCACTTCTGTTTATACCCAAAGGACTTAAAAAAATCAACATATAACAGTGACACAGCCACATCAATGTTTACATTGATGCAGCTCAATTCACAAAAGCTAAACTATGGAACCAACCTAGCTAGATGGCTTTCAAAAAATGAGTGGAAAAATATACACAATAGAATATTATTCAGCTTTAAAGAAGAAAGAAATTATGGATTTGCAGGCAAATGGACAGAACTAGAGAATATCATGCTAAGAGAAATAAGCCAATAACACAAAACCAAAGGCCAAATGTTTTCTCTGATAAGCGGACTGCTGATCCATAGTGGGGCAGGGGATAGGGAAAAATGAAGGAACTTTGGTTTTAGAGGGGGGAGTGAAGAGAGGGGTGGGGCTGTGGGGATGAGAAGGATAATAGAATAAGAAGACATAATTACCCTATCTATACCCTATCTATATACATGTATGATTACACTACTGTTGTATTTCTGCACCATGTACAGCCAGAGGAAAGAGAAGTTGTGCTCCATTTGTGTACAATATGTCAAAATGCATTCTACTATCATGTATAACTAATTAGAACAAATTAAAAAAAAAAATAAGATGACCTGCTGGGTTGAGATATATCTCATAAGTCCAGTGCCTGCCCACCACTACCACAATAACAACAACAACAAAAAAAGTACCTTCACTGAAAAGAAAACTGTCAACTCAATGAAGTAAAATAATTGACAATTAGGAAAAAAATATTATGGTTCAAACATGAAATATTTTCTTTTAAATTTTAAGGACTACCAAAACAGAAAACATTTTCTAACATGGTATACATTATCTTATTTCACAATAAAATAGTTCAAAACAGCCAGACACCATGGTGCATGCCTGTAATCCCGGCTTCTTAGGAGGCTGAGACACAAGGATGGCAAATTCGAGGCCAGCCTGGGTAATTTAGTGAGGCCCTGTCTCAAAACAAAAAAATACAGGACTAGGGATATAGCTCAGTAGTAGAGCAACCCTAAGCTCAATCCCCAACATGTGGGGTAGAGAGGGGGAAGTAGTTCAAAACAAATGATATAAGAAGATATTTGGCCTCTGTCATTCTAATAAAAATTAATTAGAGTCTGGGCATAGTGGCACACACACAATCTCAGCTACTCAGAAGGCTGAGGCTGGAGGATTGTGAGTTAACATAGCTAGACCCTATGTCATAAAAGTTCTGGGGATATAATGTAGCTTAGTAGCAGAGAATTTGCCTAGCAAGCTGTACACAAAAATAACAAAAATTTTTATAATGATAAAAATATCAATTATGTGGAAGATATGATTAAAACCATATGTGCACCTAATAATTCACCTTCAAACCTATATAAGGAAAAATCTGGTGAAATAAAGGGGAAACAGAAAAACAAAATAGAATGGAGATAAATAAAATAAAACAGAAAAGCAGAGACTCATCACCTGCAGGAAAATTAAATGGTCTAATAAATGTGTACATATAATCTTGTTTTATTGCACTCACAGTGAATTAAAGGTTAGTGGCAACCCTGTATCAAGAAAGTCTATCAATGCCATCTTTCCAACACATGTACTTAACTTCATGTCTGTCACATTTTCCTAAATTTTCACAGTATGTCAACTTTTTCATTAGTATTACATCTTTTATGATTACCTGTGACCAGTGATTTTTAAATATCACTATTATAATTGCTTTGGGGGCACCACAAACCACACTCATAAGATGGTGACTTTAATCAATTTTGTGTGATCTGATCATTGCAGCCCCAGTCTTGCTTTTTCCTTGAGCGTCCTTATTCCTTGAGACACAATAATATTGAAATTAGAGCAAATAAAAATCCTACAATGGCCTTGAAGTGTTCAAATGAAATGAAGAGTTACCCTTTAAGTCCCACTTAACAGATCAAGCCTATGAAGGCATTTTGAAAGCTGAGATAGATCAAAAGCTGGGGCTTCTTGTGCCAAACAGTTAGCCAAGTTGTGGAGACATATGAAAAGTTCATGAAGGAAATGAAAGTGCTACTCCAGTGAACACCCAAATGATAGGAAAGCAAAACAGCCTTGTTTTATCACTGATACAGAGGAAGGTTTAGCAATCTGCATAGAAGATCAAACGAGACACAACATTCTCTTAAATCAGGCCTAATCCAGAGCAAAGCCCTAAATCTCTTCAATTTTATGAGGGCTGAGAGAGGTGATGAAACTGCAAAAGAAAAGTTGAAAATAGAACAGATTGGTTAATGAGACTTAAGAAGCTGTCTCTGTAACATAAAAGTAAAAGGTGAAACAGCACCAAGTGCTGATTCAGAATTTACAGTAAGTTATCCAGAAGATCTGGCTATGATAATTGATGAAAGTGGATATGCTAAACAAAAGATTTTCAATTTAGGCACAATTCTACAGAAAGACACTATTTAGGACTTTCATAGCTAGAGGAAAATCAATAGAACAGGCTGACTCTCTTATTATGGGCTAATGGCACCGGTAAGTTTAAAGTGAAGCCAATCCTCACTTACCACTGCAAAAATCCTAGGGCATTTAAAACTCATATTAAATCTACACTACCTGTACTCTAAACTGAACAACAAAATCTGGATAACAAGAACATCTCTTTACAACATGATTTACTAAATAATAAATCCACTGTTGAAACTATTGAGTGGGGCTGGGGATGTGGCTCAAGCGGTAGCGTGCTCGCCTGGCATGCGTGTGGCCCGGGTTCGATCCTCAGCACCACATACAAACAAAGATGTTGTGTCTGCCAAGAACTAAAAACTAAATATTAAAAAATTCTCTCTCTCTCTCTCTCTCTCTCTCACTCACTCTCTCTTTAAGAAAGAAAGAAAGAAAGAAACAAACAAACAAACAAACAAAGAAACAAAGAAAGAAAGAAACAAAGAAAGAAAATAACTACTGAGTAAAAAAGATTCTTCTCAAGTATTACTGCTCAATGACAAAGTGCCTGATTACTTAACACCTCCAATGGAGATATGAGATTAAGGTTAGTTTCATGCGTACTAATACAACATCCATTCTGCAGTTCATGGATAAAGAAGTAACTTTTACTTTAAAGTTTTGCTATTTTTTTAAAGAGGATATTTTGTAAGGTTATAGCTTCCATAGGTAATAATTCCTTTGAACTAATAGGGCAACGTATATCAAAACCTTTCTGGGGGAGCTGGGGTTGTGGCTCAGTGGTTGAGTGCTTGCCCAGCATGTGCAAGACCCTGGGTTCGATCCTCAGCACCACATAAAAATAAATAAAATAAAGGTATTGTGTCCATCTACAACTAAAAAAATAAAAAAAGAAACATTAAAAAAAAAAAAACCACCTCTGGAAAGGACTCATCATTCTGATGCCACTAAGAACATCTGTGATTCATGTGGGGAGGTCAAAATAAAATTTTGGAAGTTTGGAAGGCGATAATGCATGCCTGTGATCCCAGCAGCTTGGGAGGCTGAGATAGGAGGATCATGAGTTCAAAGCCGACATCAGCAAGGTGCTAAGCAAATCAGTGAGACCTTGCCTCTAAATAAAACACAAAATAGGGCTGGGGATGTGGCTCAGTGGTCAAGTACTGGAGTTCAATGCCTAGTATCAAAAAAAAAAAAAAGAGTTTGGAAAAAGTTGTTTCTGACACTCGTGGATGTCTTTGGTTCGGGACTTCAGCAGAAAATGTAACATTAGATGTGGTAGACATACCAAGAAAAGTAGAATTAGAAGTGGAATCTGAAAATGTACCTCAAATGCTTATATTCTTGATAAAACCTGAATGGATGAGGAATTGCTTCTCATGGGTGAACAAAGAAAGTGGTTTCTTGAGCTGGACACAGTGGCACACAAAGTAATCCCAGCATCTCGGGAGGCTGAGGTAAGAAGATCACAAGTTCAAAGCCAGCCTCACCAAATTAGTGAGACCCTGTCTCAAAATAAAAAAATAAAAAGGGCTGGGAATATAGCTCAGCAGTTAAGCACCCCTGGGTTCAAGCCCCAGTACCAAAAGAAAAAGAAAAAAGGAAAATCAGTTTCTTGAGATAGAACATAGCCCTCATGAAGATGCTATGAATATTATTGGAATGACAACAAAGGATTTTGAATATTATTCAACTTAATAAAGTAGCAACAAGGATTGAGAGGACTAACTACTTTTTTGTTTTTTTAAGATGGTATCTTGTCAAGTGTGGTGGCACATGCCTATATGAGGCAGGAGGATCACAAATTCAAGGCCACAACAGGCAACACAGCATACTCAAAAAAGGGGACTAGAGATATAGCTCAGTGGTAAAGAACCCCTGGATCCAGTCCCAAGAACCACAAAAAGATGGCGTATCACTATGTTGCCCGTGCTGTTCTCAAATTCATGGGCTCAAATAATCCTCCTGACTCCAATTTATTAATTATTTTTACAGTGCAGGGGACTGAACCCATGGCCTCCCACATGCTAGGTAAAACTCTATAACTGAGCTACACTTCTAGCCCCTGACTCTGATTTTAAAAGAAGTTGCATTGTGGGTAAAATGCTATCAAAAAATACCACATTATCAAGAAATTTTTCATGAAAAAAAGTCAAATGAAGTGACAAACTTCATTGTATAAGAAAATACTACAGTCACTCAATTCACCAATTCAGCAATCGCCACCAGAAGACTCGGCAAGCATCAACATTGAGGAAAAAGACTCTACCAGGAAAGAGATTACAATTTGTTGAAGTTTCAAATAGTCATTTGTACTTTTACTAACAATAAATGGTATGTAGGGGGAGGGGTGTCCATGAGTATTTTGTTTTTGTCTTTTGGGGTGGTGCTGAGGATTGAACCCAAGGCTTCATACATGCGAAGCAAGTGTTCTACCACTCAATTACATTCTCAACCTAATAAAGTATCATTTAATAAAGCATACACTGTGGGGTTTTTTGTTGTTTTTCATTTTTTAGGCATAATACTATCACAAACTTAGAAGACTACAGTATAATGTAAACTTATTTGCACTGGGAAACAACAACAAAAAAAAAAACTGTCTGACCCAGTTTATTGCAACATTTGCTTCACCACAGTGGTCCAGAATAAAACTAACACTCTCTGAGGTACGCCTGCAATGAAGTATTAAATAAGATGAAAAAGGATCAGAAAAATATTTTAAGAACTAATGGCCAGTTTTCCCAAACAATAAAAACTATAACCCAAGAATGTAAGAATCTCAATAATCCCTGAAGATAACATCTCTACGTAAAAGCATGCAAAAGCACATCATAATCAAATTGCTAAAAAAACAGTAACAAAATGTCTTAAAAGCAGAAGGAAAAAATAGATATGTGACATACTTAAACATAAAGAAAAGTAACAGCAGAACTTTCATAAGAAACTATAAGAGCCAGAAGTTAATGCAATGACATCTTTTTAAAAGTAAAGCATCTGGGTACTTTGATGCATGTCCATAATCCCAACTACTCAGGAGGTTTAGGCAGAAGGATCACAAGTTTAAGGCCAGTCTGTGCAAGTTAGTGAGACTCTAACTCAAAAAACAAAAAGGGTTAATAATGCACCTCAGTGGTGAACTACCCCTAGATTCAATCTCCTATACCCTGCCCTCGGACCCAAAAAAGAAACAGTGAAAGCAGACAGACACAGGAAAAAATATCAACTAAAAGTAAAAATGAGTGAAAATTAAATAAAAAGAGATTGCAAGTATAGAACTAATACATTAAACATAAAGAAACAATACATTTAACTATGACAAAGAAAAAATATGAAAATAGTTACCTAGAAATAAACAGAAATCTAGAAATAAAATTAGCTAAATAGTAACAGGAAAATCATTTAAATGAAGGGAAGCTATGACAAAAATAAAATGACTTCTCAGTATACTTTCCAAATGAGGTAAAAAAGAAAATGCAACAGGTATGGATAACTTAAAAGAGTTATTTATATATTCCTAGAATAGAAAACATACATTCTTTGGTATGTCTGTGAACATTTAGCAAAATGTGTCCTTGTCTTTAGCTACCAAAAACAAGCAAGAAAAACTTCTCCCAGGGGCTGGGGTTGTGGCTCAGTGGTAGAGTGCTCACCTAGCATGCATGAGGCCCTGGGTTTGATCCTCAGCATCACATAAAAATAAAAATAAAAATATTGTGTCCACCTAAAAATAAAAAAATATTTAAAAAAAGAAAAACTTCTCTCAATTCAAAGGGTACCAAATTTTATAGTGCACGTATTGGTTATATATATATAAACAATTTAAGTTTTACAAAATAAAAAAAAAGTTTATTACATATTGTTATGGTTTAGATGTGAGGTGTCCCCCAAAAGCTTATGTGTGACAATACAAGAAGGTTTAGAGACCAAATGATGGGGTTAAGAGAACCTTAACCCATTCAGCCCAGTGGCACACACCTGTAATCCCAACGGTTCAGGAGGCTGAGACAGGAAAATCCAGAATGGAGAATTCAAAGCCAGCCTCAGCTATGGTGAGGCACTAAGCAACTGAGTGAGACCCTGTCTATAAATAAAACTCAAAATAGGGCAGGGGGTGTCCAATCCCTGGTACCCACTAAAAAAAGCAGAGAGAACTTTAACCAAATCAGTGGATTAATGCCCTAATAGGGATTAAGTGAGTGGAAACTGTAGGCAAGTAGTACATGGCTGGAGGTAGGTTCCTAGGGGCATGCCTTTGGGGTTTATATTTTGTTCTTTTTGAACAGAGATATCTCTCTCTCTCTCCTCCCTCCCTCTCCCTCCCTCCCTCCCTCCCTCCCCCCCCCTCTCTCTCTCTGTCATTCCTGATCATCATGTCCTAAGCTACTTTCCTCCACCATACACTTCCACCATTATGTCCTGCCTCACCTCAGCCATATATGAACTGAGACTTCTGAAACTGTGAGCCCCAACATAAAATTTTCCTCCTCTAATTGTTCTTGTCAGATCTTTTGGTCCCAGCAGTGAAAAAATTAGATTAAAACATAACAAAAGAAAAATCAATTTTAATTTGGAAATCCAAATTAAAATAACAACCTATCTTGAAAAAAATGGAGCAAAAACAGCTGGGCATGGTGGCACTTGCCTATAGTTCCAATAGGAGGATAACAAAGTTTGAGGCCAGTCTGGGCACCTTAGCAAAATCCTGTCTCAAATAAAATTAAACCGGGTGCAGGGGCACACACCTGTAATCCCAGCGGCTGAGACAGGATGATAGAAAGTTCAAAGCCAGCCTCAGCAAAAGCAAGGTACTAAGCAACTCAGTGAGATAATTTTACCAAACTGAAGTTTCTTTAGTTACTCCAAGTAGTAAAACGTCAATACAAACTAAAAGTTACAAATGAAAGTTATAATTATATCTAAACCAATCACTAAGAAACTATTCAAAACACTAGATTAAAAACTAAAGATGGACTCTTAAAAAAAAAGTTTAGATAATTCACATAAAGAAAACAGAAATAGAAATAAAGGCATCCTTAAGCTATAACACAATTATAACTTTAAATATACCTACATACCTTAAATATCTCTAAATACACAAATTAAAAGACTGACACAGTGGAAAAAATAAAAACATGCCCCCAAATCTTCTATCTACAAGAAATTCATTTCAAACATGAAATCAGTTCACTGAAAGTAAAAGGATGGAAAAAGACATATCATGACCATTAATCCCACTCCCCCACCAACTCCCTTTTGAAACAGTCTTACTATGCTGCTCAGACCAGGTTTCAACTCCTGGGCTCAAGCAATCTTCGTGCCTCAACCTACTGAGTAGTTGGGACTACAGTCATGTACCACAAAACCCAGGGCTTGTTATTTTTTAAAAAGGACAAATTCTGGAAAGGTAGTAGCAGCAGTTCTGCATACCCTTCCCTAAGAAGATGATAAAAACTGATTAAAAATATTTTTTAAAAAAACTATAACAAATGGGCTGGGGATGTGGCTCAAGCAGTAACGGGCTGGGGATGTGGCTCAAGCAGTAACGTGCTCGCCTGGCATGTGCAGGGTGCTGGGTTCGATACTCAGCAACACATAAAATAAAAATAAAGATAAAAAAAATAACAACTATTTAAAATATGTAGAAATTGACCTAAGGACACACAGCAAATTGTGAACTATTTAGTCAGGGAAAAACTACTAAATCTTGGTAAACACAAGTAAGGTCTATGGCACTTGAGCTAAGACCCACGCTTTCTCCCTCCCCATCAACTCAACACAGTGACAGCAACTCCAGTCAAAAAGATTTCCCCCACCAGCTTCAAGTCAAGGGCTAAGGCACCTTCTCCAAGGAGATATGGGCTACAGACATTTCTTATCCCACCTAGCTCTGGACTGCAAATGCTAAATTCAAAAGCAGTGTGTACCCAGAAATCACAAGCTCCCTTCTTCTAACCAATACCAATTCCTAGAGCAAAGATAGCCAAAACATGTTGGAACAGCTCACCTGGATCCATGCCAGGAGAGGCAAGTCAATGAGACCAAATACTACTGAACCCAACAAACTGCTCATGTCACCCCCAAAAAGTAGATCATTGTTTCTCCAGCAACAACTTTGAAGCAGAGGCTCAAAGACTTAATTTTCCAGGAGAAAATGAGGACTATAAGAATAAAGAACTACTTGAAACTAATGTCTGAAATATGATATGTCAAGAGCCGTGTAAGGTTTTGAACAACCAATAAAAAAAAAAAAAAGAATAAAGAACTGGAACAGAATGATGGATAAATTCAACCCTAAGGGCACTCTTAAAAACAGGAAATTTGGGTGGCAAATAATTAAAAGGAAGATGATAGCTCCATAAGAATAGCAAGCTAAACAACGGGGCAAACTACTTTACAAGAGAGAACCAAAAAGATTTCTAAAGAGTTCTGCTAGGGTCAGAAGAAACCTAAAACTAACCTCAAAACCTATGGGGGGTGGAGGAAGGATCAATCACAACAGTCTGTGGAAAAACTTCTGTCCCAATGAACTGTTAAAAACAGAGTAATCAAAACAATTAATAGAGCCTAACAGCTAGGTATGATACCAACAGGGAGAGAGTTTAATACAGATAAGAGAAACAGTCAAGGAGAACCCTGACAAAAACCATTATATCTCGGGTAATTATATCATTTTTCATTATAGCTCATGCTCAAGACAATGCCCCCTGTGGAGACATGAGACTTCCACACTGTAGTGGACAACAGCTTCACAGGTATATGGGGGGAGGATGAAGCAATAAATATGAAATAATCAATAATGGGAACCATTTCTATGGGAAATAATGAAAATATTCTAAAACTGACTGTGGCAATAGTGCACAATTCGGTGAACATACAACTACCAAAACATACTGTCTGAAATATGGTTTGTGAATTATGTCAATTAAGAGGGGGAATGGGGTGAGTTGGTTGTAGTTCTGGAACTCAAACTCAGGGCTTTGCGGATGCTATGCAGGCACTATAACACAGAGCTACTACATACCTGCCTTCCAACTGTTTTTTTGTAGGTGGTTTTTTTGGTAGGTTTTTGTTTGTTTGATACTGGGAATTAGAACCCAAGGGCGCTTTACAACTGATCTATATCCCCAGTGTGCCTATCTACCTAGACAGGGTCTCACTATGCCACCAAGGCTGGCCTCAAACTTGCAACACACCCGACTCTGATTCCCAAAAGTTTTTTCAGCTGCTTGCTTGCTTGTTTTGTTTTTGCAGTGCTAGAGATCAAACCCAGAGTCCTATGCGTAGGACTATATATACCCACAGTTCTAAGCATTTTTTTCTTTTTAAAAGTGGCTGGGGTTGTGGCTCAGTGGTGGAGCACTCACCTAGCACATGCATGGCCCTGGGTTCGATCCTCAGCACCACATAAATATAAATAAAGAAAATAAAGATATTGTGTCCAACTACAATCAAAAAACAAATATTTTTAAAAAGTGGTTATATTAGGGCTGGGGTAGAGTGGTAGAGTGCTTGTCTAGCATGTGTGAGGCACTGGGTTGGATCCCCGGCACCACATATAAATAAGCGAATAAAACAAACATCCATCAACAACTAAAAAACATATTTTAAGAAAAAAGAAGTGGCTATATTAATATCAGATTAAATAGGCTTCAAAGTAGTATTTCCATTTACATAAAAAAATGACTTTAGGAGCTGGAGGTATAGTTCAGTGGGAGAGTGCTCGCCTAATATGCACAAGGCCCTGGATTTTATCTCTAGTACACATACCCTCCCCAAGAAAAAGACTTTATTTGCTCTGACATTGGGTCAATTCTCATTATTCAGAGTAGTTAGGTAGTATAAAGTTGATGCAAACAATAAATTAGTAAATTCTAAATAATGCTCCTGGGGAAATATAGGATTAGGTTTCTACAAGCCTCTGGTCACAATATTTTCATTCATCAATATTGCTAGTTCATTAACGTGGAATTCACAGCCTAAGTACTGGAACTTAAAGCCTGAATGAAACTTCTCTAAGTTATTTTCCCCATAAAAGCACACATTTGGTGCTTTTAAGGACACAAGAGGGCATTTAGGGCATTTAGGTGTTTCAGTTGGGGGTCATTTTAAATAGTGAAATCACCAACAAAAGGCACTAAAGAGGATACTTGTTTACAATGAAAGAGTTGAAAACAGGCAGAGCAGTGCCTTGTTCAATCTCAGCTGGAAATACAGGCACTGCCAGGCAAGTCAAATTTTTTGCCACTCTGCCCAAGTTTATGAATGACTCTAAAAGTAAAGCAATTATTTATACTACGGTTACAAATGAATTTTATTCAGTGATTTCTACAATAAAGAATTCACAAACAGTCAAAACTGATTTTTAAATATATGATAAAAAATATCTCAAATACATGATTTTAAAATCACTTTTTAGAGCATTTCTTAGTGTTATAATATATATAAAACAATATTTGCCTTTTTAAGATGGGATCTTGCTAAGTCATTTATGTTAGCCTCGAACTCCTGGACTCAAAGCAATCCTCCTGCCTCAGCCTCTAACTGAGCCTCTGCCACCAAATCCAGGTGGTAATGATTAGATGCTTGCAAAACATTGTGGCTCTTTTAAGGCCACATAGTCGTATACATAAAAATTAAAATGGCTATGTGGGCTTAAAAGAGCCACAATGTTTTGCAAGCATCTAATCATTACCACCTTTTCCAAAACTTTTCATCATCCCAAACAGAAATGCAACAATTCAACATTCCTTCCAACCTCCTGGCACTGTAATCTAAAATCAACTTTCCATCTCTATGAATGTGCCTATTGTGAATGTTTCATTATCAGTGTAGACACTAAAATATTTGCCCACTTGTGTCTGGCTTAATTTACTTATATTTCCAAGGTTCATTCATGCTGCAACATGTTTCAGAATTTCATTTCATTTTATAGGCAAATAATATTCCATTTTAGGTACATAACATTATTTTATCACTTCATCTGCTGATGGACACTTAGGCTATATACACCTTTCGGTTAGTAAGTAATGCTGCAATTAACACTGATTGGTATCACTGAATCAATGTTTTCAACTTTTGGATATGAAAGAATATAGGAATGGAATTAATAAGCTACATATTAGTACTACATTTAACTTTCTGAAGAATCACTATTCCTACCAGCAATATACAAAAGTTCTAATTTCCCTGCATCCTTTCCAACATTTGCCACTTTTTTAAATTAATTATTTATTTACAAACATTTATTTCCACAAATATGAAACACTTTGTGAATTTGCATGTCATCCCTGTGGAGGGGCCATGCTAATTTTCTCTGTATCATTCCAATTTTAGTGTATTTGCTGCCTAAGCAAGCACTACCAGTTTTGTTTTGTTACTGAGAATTGAACTCAGAGAGCCCTCAACTACTGAGCCACATCCCCAGTCCTTTTTTGTATTTATTTAGAGACAGGGTCTCACTGAATTGCCTTTGAACTCATGATCCTCCTGCCTTAGCCATCACACTGGGTGCCAGTTTTATCCTACTTGGCATAAAATGGTATCTGTCTTCCTTTCCCCATCCTTCCCTCCTTCTTTTCCTCCCTTTCTTCTCCTTCCACCCCTCCCTTTTTACTTTCCCCTCCAGTGCTGAAAATCAAACCCAGGGCTCTGCACTCTATCACTGAGCTATATTCCCACCCAGGGCTACATTTCTCTTCATGACAAAGAATCTTGGGCATCTTTTCATGAGCTTTTTTGGGGAGTGGGGGTACTGAGTATTGAACTCAGGGGCAGTCGACTACTGAGCAACATCCCCAGTCCTATTTTGTATTTTATTTAGAGGCAGGATCTCATTGAGTTGCTTAGCACCTCGCCTTTGCTAAGGCTGACTCTGGAACTCCTCCTGCCTCAGCCTCCCAAGCTACTGGGATTACAGGCCTACGCCACCATGCCGCCTTCATGTGCTCTTTTTTGGTCATGTATATATCTTCTTTACAGAACTGTCTATTCAGATATTTGGCCAACTTTTTAATTTGGTTATCTGTCTTTATTATTAGTTTGTTAAAGAGTTTTTTAAACATTCTGGATACTACATCCTTATCCGATATAGGACTTACAAATATTTCCTCACACTTCATAGGTTATCTTTTTACTTTAAAGTTTTTTTTTATGAAATTCAATTTATCTATTTTTTTCCTTTTGTTACTCATATTTAAGAATGCATCTCCAATCTCAAGTTCATGAAGATATACTATTTTTTTCTGAGTTTTGATTTCAGTTTTTATTTTTAGGTTGTTGATCCATCGTTTTCGGGGGGGGGGGGGAGCTACTAGGAATTCAACTAAAGGGTACTCAACCACTGAACCACAGTCCCAACCCTATTTTGTATTTTATTTTTAGAGATAGGGTCTCACAGACTTGCTTAGCACTTCGCCATTGCTGAGGCTGGCTTTGAACTCATCCTCAAGAGCCATTGGGATTACAGGGGTGCACACCACCACTGGCTTATTGATCCATCTTAAATTAATTTTTGCATATGCATGGGAAAGGCCCAACTTCATTGTTTTGTACTTGAATATTCAATTGTTCCAACACCATTTCTTTGAAGAGACTATTCTTTCCAACAATGAATGGATTTAACATCCTTGTAGAAAATCATTTAGATATACTAAAAGACAAAATGAACTATTAACACATGCTACCTATTGGGGAGACAGGAACTAGATGAGAACAAGGAGTGGGAAGGAGGATTTTCACTATGTAATTTTGTGGACTTAATTAATTTTTGAGCCAATATAAAAGTACTACTTACTCAAAAGCTAAAATAAATGTAAAATTCTAAAATATAATTACTAGGCAAGGCCAGGTGTCATTGGGCACACTTGTAATCCGAGCTATTCGGGAGGCTATAGGTAGAAAGATTTGTCTAAGTTCATGGCCAGCCTTGGCAACTTTGCAAGACTCTGTCTCAAAATAAAAAGAGGCAGGGGCACAGTTCAGTGGCAAAGCCCACCTGGGCTCAATCCCCAGTACCAGCAGAGGGAAGGGGGACAATTACTGGTGTGTGTGTGTGTGTGTGTGTGTGTGTGTATCTGACAACATATCTGACAAGGGATTCATGCTTGGAATATGAAAAGAATCCTACACACACCCAGTGGAAGGGGAAAAAATTTAAAAGGGCAGACAATCCATTAAGAAAAAATATAAACCAGGCGCAGTGGCACACACTTATAATCCCTATGGCTCAGGAGGCTAAGGCAGGAGAATTACGAGTTCAAAGCCAGCCTCACCGATGGCAAGTGAGACCCTGTCTCTAAATAAAATACCAAAAAAGGGCTGGAGATATGACTCAGTAGTTAAGTTCCCCTGAATTCAATCCCCGGTCCCCAAGAAAAGAAAAAGAAAAAAATGTAGGCGCCCAGAGCTGGTGGTAGAGCACAAGCTCAATGGTAGAATATTTGCCAGGCAAGAGTGAGGGCTGGGTTTGATATCCAGCACCACCACCCCCAAAAAAAAGGGGGAGGGGGAGGAAAAGGCCATAAATACACAGAAAGATGCTGAACTTTACCAGTTGTCAGGAAAACACAAATTAAACTACTCCCACAAAAATGGTTAGACACAGAATCAGTAAAATTCTGAGGGTACCTGTAACACAGGATAGAAAAACTTATGAATTTACTTTGAGACCTAAGCATCACTTATTTATACAGCATTATAATCAACTTTCCAAAATGTTTCTCCAACTAGATACAAAAAGCAATACTGACCAGTACAGTGATGCTTACTAATGAACATATTATGCTATAGCTTACTGAATGGAAACACTCTAAAGAAAAAAGTTTACTTAAGTACTTAAGCTTTTAAAATTAAGAAGTCAAAAAAAAAAAAAGAAAATTAAGAAGTCGAATTATAATTAATTATATCCAATACAAATAAAGAGACTAATAATAAGATTCTACTAAGTTAGAACAAAGGCAGAAAACTAGCAGCCTACCTGGTATTATTTGGCCAAAACAGAGTACTTTTTAAATTCAAATTTTAATTCAAATCAACTGATTTTTTTTTTTTTAAGTTCAGTTTTAGGCTAGTTAACCTCCACTACACCTTACGTCTTACAATGGTTTCTAAAGGTATCTGAGACTTATCCTACTATCTCCACATGGAAGAACTACGTTTAGGTATGATTTCCCCACTCTGCTTCAAGAGAAACAGAGACAAAAAGAGAGACAGGGAAAGGGAAAGGAAAGAGGGTTGATGCAGTGGCACACACTGGTAATCTAGGGAGGCTGAGGCAGGAAGATCACAAGTTCTAGGATAGTCTGGGTAACTTGATGAGACCCAGTCTCAAAACAAAAAATAAAAAAGAGCTAGGGTTGTAGCTCAGTGGTAGAGCACTTGCATGCCCGAGACCCTGGGTTCAATCCCTATATTACTAAATAAAAGAAAAACACAATGACATACACATTTAGTTCCAATTACTCAGGAGTCTATGGCAGGAGGATCACTTCAAGATTAACCTGGACAGTAGAACAAGACCTCTTAGAAGGGAAAGAAATTATTGAAGATTTGGGGTATAACTCACTGGCAGAGCATATGCTAAGCAGGTTCAAGGCCCTGGGTTTAATCCCCAGCACCAAAAGAAAAAGAGGATAATATTACCCCTTTGAGAGAATTTTTTAAAATATTTTATTTATTTATTTTTAGGTGTAGATGGATACAACACAATGCCTTTATTTTTTATGTGGTGCTGAGAATCGAATCCAGGTCCCGTTCGTGCTAGGCGAGCGCTTTACCGCTGAGCCACAATCTCAGCCCCGAGAAATTTTTATGAGCAAATAAAGAAACATGAAAGGGTTAGGGCTGTACCTCAGTGGTAGAATGTTTGCCTCACACGCGTGAGGCACTGGGTTTGATCCTCAGCACCACATAAAAATAAAGATGCTGTGTTCATCTACAACTAAAAAAAAATTTTTTAAAGTAACAAGAAAAAGCTTTACCTTGAAACTGATGTTATTTTATAAAAAAGAAGTTGTTGAATTAGTCAAATAATTCAACAACAATCCACATAATTCTTTCCACACTATCCACGCTAATTCTTGTAATTCAAACAACCTATCTTGAAAGTATGCAACATAAAATGAAGAAGGAAAACAGAAAAAAGGAAAATTGAATAGTTTAGAAGTAATTATAGCCAAAAGCATACAATCATCTAAGAAAAGGTGATCATCACCTCTAAATCAACAATAAGAGGAGAAGCAGCGAAATTCAGCCATAACTAATCAGAATCTTCTACTGAACAATATTTCAATGAACACTTGATTAGTTTACTGTTACAGTATGTCTTATGCTATTTAATACTCTGAGTATTAGCTCTTCAGTAAGGTTTAAGGAGTTCAAGGTTCATTACATATACCTCTTTAATATTTCTCAAACACATAAAGGTAAGACTCAACACAAAGCAGGAAAAAAAAATTTTTTTAAGGTGGCTTAAATGTCAGTCTTTACCCCAGTGTTATTTGCTGTTTCTGTGGTGCTGGGGATTGAACCCAAGTCCCTGTACAGGTTAAGCAAGCACTCTACAGATTAACTACATCCAGAACAAAGCAGAAAATTTAATATAATGAAGGAGAGCTGAAATTCATTGCTTAAAATGATTATTTCCAATTTTTCAGAAGTACTCAACCCTTATATTTTCTCTATTGAAGATGAAAAACCGATAGGTTATCATTTCAGTGACAATTTTTGTGTAAGTACTTAGAACATGAGATTTACTTTTTAAGCCAGTCCCAGTAATGGAAAAAAAAAAAAGTTATATAATTTGGATATTGGCGTTCTGTTAGTAAACCACATAGTAATTCATACTTTTTATTCTGCAGTCATTTGTAATATTAGAAGTAGAAATTTAGAAATTTTTACTCTTACAAATCCTGGACAATAAGGTAGGCTATATACATCACACTTCTTGAAATCTGACTCATGACCACTGTCTAATCCTTGCAACTCAATTCAAGTGTGGGATATGGCATCAGAAGTCACAGTAAATATTTTAGGCTTTGTGGGCCAACAGATAATATTAAAAGATATTATGTAAGTACTTAAATAAGAAAAAAAAATTATCAACAAAATTCAAAATATATTAATCTAGTAAAAATTTTTTTGGGGGGAGCAGGGTACCAAGGATTGAACTCAGGGGTGAGCAACCACTGAGCCACATCCCCAGCCCTATGTTTTATTTTATTTAGAAACAGTGTTTCACTGACTTGCTTAGCACCTCGCTTTTGCTGAGGCTAGCTCTAAACTCCCAATCCTCCTGCCTCAACCTCTTGAGCCTCTGGGATTACAGGCATGTTCCACCGCACGTGGCATAAAATATCTGTAATAAATCAACTAATAAGAATGAAATTCTTTTTGGAAAATAACATTTTGCTGTTTAACTGAGGAGGATTTATAGGTTTTTGTTGTTGCTTTTGTTTTATTTTTATTTTGACATGGAGGCCTTGCTATGCTGTCTACACTGGTCTGGAACTTATGATCTCAAATGATCCTCCTGGCTCAGCCTCCTGAGTAGCTGGACTGTAGGTCCTCACCTAGCCCTGAGGATGATTTAAATTAACTCACCACAGGTAAAGGGCTTTCTCTGCTTGGCTAATGAAGGCGTCACTCAGAAATTTACCTTGGTCTTAGCCTCATTTTCACTTTTATCTTTAAAAAGTTCCGCTGTGATTAAATATTCATTTTAAACTTTACTTATGTTGCTCTCCTGTGAGTTGGGAATATGACTAGCGCTTAGTCTGGTTCTATGTATGCTGCATGCTGTATCTTTTAACATAACTATAAATCAAAGTATAAAAACACTATGCTTGGCCAACACCATGAAAATAATTCACTGTGCCTTTAGAGCAAAATATATGAAATCCACTCTCCTCTTTTGTTTGAAATGATAGTATGCAATGGTATTTTTATTAATGTTGTTTAAATAGACTACAAGACTGGGGAACTAGCTCAGTGGTACAACACTTGCCTAGCATGCAGAAGTCCCTGGTTGATTCCCAGCACTGAGGGAAAAAAGAAGGGGGCAGGTAGAGAAGAAAAAAATAGTGAGAATAGTAAAATATCTAGGGACATTAAACTTAATTATTATCCCCAGAGAAAGAAGATATTAAATCCACGGTGGGGGGGTGGGGAGTATTCTATGAAACTAAACCAAATAAAGCTCATAGAAATATGAAATGTAAATGATTTTTTAAATCCAACAAAAAAATCTTTTGGAGCCAGGCACACTAGCACATGCCTGTAATCGTAGCTGAGGCTGAGGCAGGAGTATGGAGAGTTCAAGAGGCTGAGGCAGGAGTGTGGAGAGTTCAAAGCTAGCCTCAGCAAAAGCAAGGTACTAAGCAAATCTGCAAGACCCTGTCTCTAAATAAAATACAAAATAGGGCTGGGGATGTGGCTCAGTAGTCTCATGTCCCTGAGTTCAATCCCTGGTACCAAAAAAAGGATTTTTCAGAATGTCGGTTGAGCCAGGCATGGCGAACAAGATATATGTGAAGTGCATATTAAATAGCTATAGAGCAACATGGGGGTAGGGGGAGTCTAGCAACTTGGGAGCCTAAGGCAGGATCAAGTTCAAGGCCAACCTGGGCTACTTGGTAAGATTCTGTCTCAAAAGAATCCAGGCACAGTGGTGTGTGCCTATGATCCCAGCAACTTAGGATGCCAAGGGAAAAGAATCCAAGTTCAAAGCCAGTCACAGCAACCAAGGGGGCTCCTGTCTTGAAATAAAAAATAAAAAGGGCTGAGGATATAGCTCAGTAGTAGAGTGCCCCTGGGTTTTATCCCCAGTACCACAAATAAAAAGCAAGGCATGAAGGGTGGGATGGACTGATTAAAAGTTTTTAAAACACTCAAACATGAAAAGTCAGCTCTCTATAAAGTAAAAATCAAGTGTATCAGTTATCTATTGTGTAACAAATTATTTGAAAACAGTGGCTAAATCAAGTGTATCAATTATCCATTGTGTAACAAATTATTCCAAAACTCAGTGGCTTATAACAATAATTATTTCTAAAAGTTTCCTTTAAATAGGTATTTGCAGGGCCATGGCTAGCAGCTCTGACTCAGTACCTCTGATAAGGCTGCATCAGACATGAGCCAGGGCTACTCATTCATATGGCTGTTGGTGCTGGGTATTGGCAGAAAACCCCAGTTCTGGCACTTTTAAAGGACTACTATAGTATTCTCACAAATGGCAACTTTTTTGCCCAAGAACAAGGGATCCAAAGAGCAGGGAAATAGCTATATTCTTTTAATGACCAAGCCTGAGAAGTCACTGTTGATTCTGTTATACTCTCTTGGTCACAGAGACCAGCCCTGAGAAACTGTGTGTAGAAATCATAGAAGCAAGTAAATAACCAGGAGACAGGAATATGGGGCCACCTTGGAGGCTGACTATCACACCAAGCTATAAGCTCAGAAAAAAATCTTCAACTTCCATAACCAACAAAAAAAATTATATGAACTCTATAAAGAATGTTTATAAAACAAATAAAAATGTAATTTAAAGAAAAATAAAAACACATGGACAAATAATTGATAGATGAAACATAAATTATACATTATAAGCATTCAAAAAGTATTGCTGGGGCTGGAGATATAACTCAGCAGGAAAGCACTTGCCTAACACGCATGAGCCCTACATTTGATCCCTACCACCATATATACACCCATACTCACAAAGTACTGCTCATTATTACTATATAGTGCATATCATTTATATTACTAGAACACAAGCTTCACATATTTTTCTGAAAATGGTGTATCTGACTGGGCACAGTAGCACACGCCTGTAATCCCAGCAGCTCAGGAAGCTGAGACAAGAGAATCTCAAGTTCAAAGCTAGCCTTAGCAATGGCGAGGCACTAAGCAACTGAGTGAGACCCTGTCTCTAAATAATATACAAAATAGAGCTGGGGGTGTGGCTCAGTGGTTGAGTTCAATCCCCAGGACCAAAAAAATTTGTATCTGCATTCATTCATTCTTACTTTTTTCTCACTTCCCCTTGGATCCAAAGACTAGGAATAGAGAAGCAGTTATCTACCTCCTTGATCCCAGCCTCTGAACTTGGCCTCAGCAAAGTACAGTGAGGGAACTTTAAGTCATAAATATGGGGGAGGAGGATGAATCGGATCTACAGTAAGCTATTTATGAAAGCCAAGCTTCAGTTACTAAATACTTACTTCATTTTTACTCTATTGGGGGTAGGCTCTATATTGAACTGTGATGGGTACCAAAATTAAAGACAATAAATGTATAAATTTGCCACCTCCTACTGTTCTATAATTTAATATTCTTCCTTCTGGCGTGATGAATCTAAATTATCACTTTCTTATTGTCCTTTAAGGGAGCAGGTCTCAAAACATTTTAGTCTCAGGATCCCCTTTTTACTAATTTCACTGAGCCACATCCCCACGCCTACTTTGTATTTTATTTAGAGACAGGGTCTCACCGAGTTGCATAGTGCCTCACGGTTGCTGAGGCTGGCTTTGAACTCTCCATCCTCCTGTCTCTGCCTCCCGAGCTGCTGGCATTACAGGCATGCACCACTGCACCCAGCATAATTACATTCTTAATTACTGAGAACTCAGAGCTTTTGCTTAGGTGATTATAGCCATCAATATGTAAAGCATCAGAAACTAAAGCAGAAATTTTAATATTAATTTATTTTAAAATGAGTTATTACTGGGCATAATGATGCACATCTATAATCCCAGCTACTCAAATGACATGTCCTGAGCATCCCAAAGCTCAAGGCCAGCCCTCGCAACTTAGCAAGACCCTGTCTCAATATAAAATAACAAGGGCTGGGGGTATAGCTCTGTGGTTGAGGGCTTGCTTACCATGTACAAGGCCTTGGGTTCAACCTCCATTACTACACATAAATAGAATAATAATCATTAGCAGCAGCAACTCTTTACACGTTTATTATGGTTTGGATATGAGGTGTCCCCAAAAGCTCCTGTTAATTCAGGAATATTCAGAGGTTAAATGATTGTACTATGAGAGATATAACATAATCAGTCCATCCTAGCCTGAATGTACTGACTGGGTGGTAACAGTCAGCAGGTAGGATGTAGCTGGAGTTGGTATATCACTCGGGGCATGCCCTGGAAGAACTCTTCCCTGTGGCCTCTTCCTCCCCTCTCTCTCTCCTGACCCTGCCATGAAGGGAGCAGTTTTCCTCCACTGGGCCCTTCCTCTGTGGTGTGATACCTCACCTTGGTCCCAGAGCAATGTAGCCAGTTGTCTATGGACTGAGACCTCTGAAACTGTGAGGCCCAAATAAACTTTTCCTCTTCTAAGTTGTTGTTCTTTTTTAAAATTTGTCCTAATTAGTTATACATGACAGTAGAATACATTTTGACACACTGTATACAAATGGTACAAACTTCTCCCTCCTCTTCCTATACATGGTGCAAAGTCACATTGATATGCAACCATACATTTATATTGTCCATCTCATTCTACTGTCCTTCCCATCCCCCCACCCTCACCCCTCCCTCAAAACTTGTCTGTTTTGACAAGTTGTTTTCTTTGAATAACATAAAGAATATAAATTTTGAAGAAAATCTAACCTCATATAGCTATGTCTACATGCTTAAGAAAAGAGAAGAATACATTTCAATAGCCTCTTCAAATAATTATGTAGTCAGATAACTGACTATGTCATTATATTTAAAAAAAAAAAAAAAAAGACTTAAAAACTATGCTTAGCCAGGCACAGTGGTACATGCCTGGAATCCCAGTGGCTCAGGAGGCGGACAGGAGGATTGCAAGTTCAAAGCCAGCCTCAGCAAATTAACAAGGCCTGCTGCCTCAGGCGAGCGCTCCTTGAGTTCCCAGTTGAGTTCTCTCGGGATTCAGAGAGTATTTGGTACGCAGAGCCCGGTGGAGGGGTTGATTTTCCCAGAACGTGCGTGTAGAGTGCTGGTGAGAGTTCCGGAAATAGGAATAAAGAGTTGCTGTTTGAATCTACAAGGTGTGGTGGCTCGATTATTTTGTGCCCAGCCAGACTTCGGGCATTTGGCTCCACAGGCCAATTGTCTCAGAACCTCTAGAACTCAACAGGAACTCCAAAGGAGTGGGCGCCTGAGGCAGCAGGATCCGCCCTAATCCCAGCAGGATCCGCCCTAATCCCAGCAGGATCCACCCTATTCCCAGCAGGATCCACCCTAAACCTGGAGCAGCCCTATTCCCATCAGGATCCACCCTAAACCCTGAGCCACCCTAATCCCTGAGCAGGGTGACCTTTCAACCCAAAATGCCATGCGTCATTCCTACTTGGCTATGGCTCTCAGCACCCACCCTCCCAAAATTTTTTTTATTGGTTCCAAGTAATTCAACTTGAAACCAATGTGGCAATAAAGATACAATGAATAGTTTAAAGCAACTATATTAACTTACCCAAAGGTGTTAGCAGTTTCATCCATTATTGCTATTTCACCATTAACATGTCAGCATAGTAAATAAGGTAAATAATGGACTACTAAAGTTATGAAATCAGTAGTAAACTTGCAGAGCTTAATAGGGACTCAGAGACACCATGATACCTACATTCTGGGGACCAAACTAAAGATCACTGCTTAGTAGGCCTGGCTGCACTTACACCTATATTCCCAGCTATTCAGGAAGCTGAACCAGATTGATCATTTGCTATTATTACCAGTTAAAGATGGCTAGAGAGGTCTGACCGTTAGCTCCCTTTGACACATCTTTTAATGACTGGTTGCTGATATGATACTATATTACCATCCAAAAATTCAAGGGATTGGGAATATACCTCAATTTACAGCCCTTCCGTACCATGCGTGAGGCCCAGATTGGATCCCTAACACTCCAACTTATTTCAGTAAAATAGGACATCAGAGAAAGCTGGGACTAAAAAGTGCCCAGATAAGTCATACAGAGGTTAGAACTGCTGTGCAGTATATGTATTCCTAGGGTAAGAAATTCCAAGGGTTCAAACAGAAGACTTCCCAAAGTGGCTCACCATAGTGTTTGATTAGCAGAAATATGAAGAAGTACTCTTCATAATAAACCCAGAGGTATTTCCTCCCCATTACCATCTCAGGCTTTTTACAATAAACTGAAGAATTCAGAAATAAAATAGTTTTTTATGTTGATTCTTCCACTCCTTCCCACAAACTATAATACTAAGCTTAAACAGATATAAAAAGTTAACAGAATTAAAAAAATAACAGAATCATAGAATTTTACAGGTAGGAACTCTGCCTCTTTGTACTACTTAAAACCCTGACAAGATGCCTGGTGCCTTTCCCAAAGATCACATAACTTCTTCTTAAGAGCAGAACCAGGGCTGGGGATGTGGCTCAAGCGGTAGCGCGCTTGCCTGGCATGTGTGCGGCCCGGGTTCGATCCTCAGCACCATATACAAACAAAGATGTTGTGTCTGCTGAAAAACTAAGAAATAAATATTCTCTCTCTCTCTCTTTAAAAAAAAAAAAAAGATTCTCTCTTCTAAAAAAAAAAAAAAAAAAAGAAAGAAAAAAGAGCAGAACCAAATGCAACTTACTCAAGTTCCTCAAAGTGTCGGAGGTATAACCTGCTCCAGAATCACATATAGTACTTAATAAAAGTGTAGATGGTATGCATGTCTGTATTCCAGCAACTCAGAAGGCTGAGGCAGAAGGATAGCAAGTTCAAGACCAGCCTCAGCAACTTAGCAAGTCCCTAAGCAACTTAGTGAGACCCTGTTTCAAAATGAAAAATAAAGAGTTGGGCATTTGGCTCACTACTTAAGTGGACCCAGGTTCAAACCTTGGTGCCAAAAAAAAAAAAAAAATTTTTTTGATAGTGTATGCCTATAATCCTGGCCACTTGATACTTTGAGGAAGGAAGATCATAAGAATCATTCTGCATCAGAATCACCTAGAGGACTTGTTAGCAAGATCCTGGGTAACTTAGCAAGTGGTTCTCAAATTCAAAGTAAAATTCAAAAAGGATAGAGATGTCAGCATGTGTAAGGCTTGTTTTCACCCCACCCCCACCCCACTAAAGAAAAAAAAGAACAGTGCTGATGCAAAGTCAATCCAACTGAATCAGAATCACCGAAGAATTTTTCAAATCAGCATTTTAATAAGCTCTCCAGGTGAGTCTTGTTCATCCAAAGTTATTTATTGATTGTACATTCTACAATATTCTTTTAGAAAAAGAGACAGGAACTAACATTTTTATTTTAGCTATGTTAAGATAAAATATGTCACAGAGTCACCTGGAAAACTACTTTAAAATGAGTAGTCAAGAAAAAAATCCTTTCTAAGGCTAGGGATATAGCTTAGGTGGTAGAGTGCTTGCCTTGCATGCACAGGCCCTGGGTTTGATCCTCACCCCACCCCACCACCAGGCAAAAGAAAGCCTTTCTAAGGACACATTTGATGTGAGAAGATCTTCGTTCAAGAACAGTGGTTCTCAAATTCAAGCGTGCATCAGAATCACCTACAGGACTTGTTAAAACAGACTGCCAGTCAGAAGGTCTGGCATGAGGCCCAAGAATTTGCATTCATAACAGATGCTGCTGCTGCTGATGAAGATGATGATGGTCTAGACACCACACTTTGAGAACTATTAACCTAGAGAGACAGTAAAACCGTGAGAATAAGTTTATCAAAAGATTTAGAAAAAAAAGATCAGTTAGGAGAGAAAGAGTAGTATACTTGTGATTGTTTGAGAACCACTTAGGAAAGATGGTGATTTGAACTACCAGCTATGGCTCTCCAGAATAGAAAAGATGAAATCACATGTTGTTTAATAATACCTTGCATTTTTAAAGCATTTCAGTTATAAGGCAATTTCAGATTCAAAATTCAACTTAGTGAATGTTAAAGAATGACATTATAGAGATAAAGAAACTATAACAGAAAAAGCATAAACTACCTCTAATCAAGTGGCAAAAATATATTCCCTACCTCTAAATTCAGTGTCCATATTAGCATTGCCTGTTCTCATTTTTCAGGAGCAAAAGGTACATGAGTTACTACCAAAAAGGTATTTTTTTATATGCTCTACCTAAAAACAAGGTAGATTCCCACATTCAATTTGTTTTAGATGTTGTTTAGAAAGCAATTACTTAAGATTTCTTGACAGTATCAACTTGCTTCCACTTACTTATTCTAGTTCAAAAACAAATGATAGAGAATTGAAGAGGGAATTTACAGATTATTCTTCCCTCTCCTGCATAAATTTCAGAGCCAACTCTATAGCCTCAGTCCCTAAATCACAAACATAATTTGCATGTTGGGTTCCCTCTAAATCTCTCACCTAATCCAGGTTTTCACAAGAACATTGAATCCCATGTGTCTTATCATGCTCATGGGGCCATAAGCAGCTATCCTCGATACATCTTCTCCATCCACTAAAACCTTATTTTTTTTTTAAATATGTTTTTAGTTGTAGATGGACACAATATATTTATTCATTTTTATGTGGTGCTGAGGACTGAACCCACTGCCTCACGCGTGCAAGGCAGGCACTCTAACACTGACCTACAGCCCAGCCCTGTTATTCTTATTAACATTCTTATTAACATTCTTCCCTGCATGTCCCAATAGTTCAAAACCATATCTGACAGAACTCATCATTATATCCTCCCTCCACCACACACACCTGCTTTTGTGCCTGTTTTTTGTTTGTTTTGGGTTTTTTGGTTTTCTTTTTTTAAGAGTGCTGAGGATTGAACCCAGGGCCTCACACATGCTAGGCAAGCACTCTACCACTGTACATCTCAAGCACCCTACATCTTCCAGTCCTATGCCTGAATTCTTTATTTACATTAACAGAGCTACCACCCACCAAACAAGAAACCTGAAATTCATCCAACATGTGTCCCCTTCACATCAATCTCAATGCCCACCTCCACTTAGTCAGTTATCAGTAATAAACTAGTTGCCATTTCATTAGTAACTACCATGTACTTAGTCACTATACATTTTTTTTACTTCATTCTCAATATCTCTATTAAGTATGTATAGTTTTGTCCCTATTTCACAAATGAGAAAACTGAGGCTAAGAATAATTAATCTATCCACACAGTAAGTAAAAAGTGGCAAAGGAGACATGCAAACTCAGTGTTTCAAAAAGTGCCTACCATTCCCCCATACAAAAATGCTACCTTGTGTAACACCTCATTTTCAGTCCTAAACTACCCATTCAAATGATAATTTCTCACCTAGATTACTTCTGAGATTCTAACTGGTCTCCCTGCTTCCAGCCTCACCTGCCTTCATTTCTCAAGTGCTTCAAGTGATCTTTCTGAATCATAAATCTGATCCTTTTAAACTATTGATTATAAAAGCCTTCAGGAAGGCCCTCTATTAAACAGAATACTCTACAGGATAAATTCCAACCCTTTAGAACAGGTCCATAATCAAAATTTAAAAGTTCTGAAATTTTAGCCAGGCGTGACAGTGCACACCCCACCAGCTCAGGAGGCTAAGGCAGGAAGATGGCAAGTTCTAAGCCAGCCTCAGCAACTTAGCTGGGGATGTGGCTCAGTTGTTAAGAATCAGTAGGTTCAATCCTCCATACCAAAATAAAGTTTTGAAATTTTAGTTTTTTCATAAGCTTGCAACAAAACCAACCTGAATCTCTGGAGGCTACTGTCTATCTCAACAACATGATATTCAACATGATATTTTAATGCAGAAATGTAAACAAGTTGATAGTAAAAAGTTAAAAACAGATCCCACTAGCATACTACATAAGAGATCTTACTAGAAAAAGGTAAATTCCAAAATACTATATTCTGAAGTCCAAAACACACCTAGACCTAAGAGTACAGAAAAGGGACTGTGGAACCCTCATCTATTCCACCCATTAATCCAATCTAACTTCCTCCAATCACACTACACATCCTTTAATTCTAGAAATATAAAAAGGGACTCTGTTGCCCTGAATATCCTCCTACCCGGTGATGTAGTCACCCTTCAAGAAGCCATCTCAAGGATTTCCTTTATTGCAAAGTTTGCACTGTGTCACCAACCATGGTACCGAATACCAGCCTCCACTATTGCACGATATATATTCGTTTTCTCTCTAGAGTGTGAATGACATTTTCGTTGGGTATTTTATTCATTCCTAGCATAATGCCCTAACTACAAGCTCATTAACGTACAATAAATGAAGCAAATGCATGCCCAACACTCCTAACTCCTATGTCCCTTCCAAGTTCATTTCTCCTTCATCCTCAAATCTTAGGATTTTCCCTAATCACGAAGGCCCTTCACAGCTATTACCACTTCCCCAGATTCTCCTTCCCAATGTCATCTTAAAATTATTTTCTAACACGAGCCTTCTTTTGGCCCCAAGCTTCCAAATGTCTTTCACCTACCTCCATTTAAGCTGTAGTTCTTTCTCCTAAGCAAGAACAGGTCCATTTCCCTCCCTGAAGAGCAATCCATCCTCACTGCCGGTATCTCCTACCCACTCTTTCAACAACCCTTCTCCAGGTACGGGCCTTTCCCCAAAAAACCCTACTCACAACGGGTCTCACAAACCCCTCTTTTCTACCGGTCAGGGTCCACACGCTGCAGAACCTGGCTCAACTAGTATCCGCACCTCAAACCTCCCTCGCAGCCAGAGTCCCTTCCCCCAGTGTCTCGCAACCGGCACCCCTCCCTTCACTCTCCCCATATCTCTGGCGGTCCAGCCGCTCTGGAACTGTCCCAGGGGCCATGTCTTTAGCGTCTTAGACTCCCCCTACCCCACCCCCGCCACAGGACCGCGCCGGTCCGCGCAGCCTCGGTCCCTAGCACCTGGTTCCCAGATCCTCCTGGGCTCTACAAATCCCCTGCGGCCCGACGTAGGGCAGGGCCTCCGACTCACCTTGCTGGATGTCGCCGTTGCTGCCCCCCGGAATGGGCACGCTGAGCTGGCGCTCGGGCTCCGGCAGGCAGCGCAGGCAGAAGGAGTGAAGACAGGGCAGCAGCTTGGGCTCCGCCTCACGCCGGCTCTGCAAGCTCTGCTGACACACCGCGCAGGTGTCCAGGAGCGAGGCTGGCGGCCCAAGCGGCGGCCCCGACGAGGGACCCGGAGCGGGAGCCGACGCTGGAGCTGGGGCCGGCGTCGATACGGCTCCCCCGGGCACTCCAGGGCCCACTGAGGCCGCTGGGGCAGAGGCAGCAGGGGCCGATCCGGAGGAGGCCGCGGCCACCCCCCCGTCGTCGGGCCCGGCCGCGCCGCCCTCCGCGCCAGCCCTGCTGCCTTCCTCCTCCTCCTCCTCCACCAGCACCGCGGCGAGAGGCGGCTCCGCCTCCTGCGCCGCGGGCCCGGCATTCCCGGCAGTTACCGGCGCGCTGCCGTTGCCCCCGCCGCCGCTCTCAGCCTCGCCGCCGCCTTTGTTTTCCGCCATGTTTTCCTCTTTGAACCCGCCGGACCGCCCCGCGCCGCCCGCCGCCCGCGTCGCCGCCGCCGCCCCCAGCCCCAGCCGCAGCCGCAGCGAGAGCGGCCGCCGAGAGCGAGCAAGCGAGCGAACCCACGAGAGCGTGCGCGCACGGGGTGCCCCCGCCCTCGCGTCGCGCGGTTAAGGGAGAGAGGACACGGCGCGCGCACGTACGCACGGACGTCCTCCGGAGGGAGGCGGGAATTCGGTGCGCGGGCGCGGGGCCGTCCTCGACTCCTCTCCGGCCTTCTGGGGCCGGTACGTTGCGTCAGCGCGACGGCCTTTTAGCTCCGAAGGAGCTTTTAAAGCTAGAGGCCACTGGCACTGGATGGCCTTTGCCTGGAGGTGGTTATGAGCTCGGACGCAGGGGTGGTGCGATGGGGAGAAGGGTGGAAGGGTCGGAGTCTGGGCCGGATTCCTTCCCGAACGAATGTCTCCCAGGCGGCACCATCCCTCGCGACGGGAGCGTCTCCGGGGAAGCTTCACCTGCGGCTCAGTCGGACGCTGAGTCCTCTTGGCTCCACTGTGGCCACCTCCTGGGTCTCTGCGGTGCTTTGACGCCTGTTCAATTGAGAGGTTGTGACCCAGGGGAGCGGTAAAGCGGGCTTTTTTTTTTATATATGGATAGATAGTGGTCACCAGAATAGCCTGAAAAGACCCACTAAGGAAGCAACTCCTTAGGCTCTTTAGGGCTTCTTAAGGTGCATCTCAAACGTTGCTACGAAGCAGTCAACTGAGGAGCTTTTTAAAGCCGAGATGCCACGGCCACACCCCAGACCTGAATCAGGAAGTGGGAGAGAGAGCTGATGGATGCTGAAAATTCACTTAAGCAGATTTTGATGTGTGACAGTGTGGGGTGTCACCGCTCTACCCAATATCATTACGTCCTGGGAGTCCCTCTTCGAGTCCCGGGATTAGTAGGGTGGCAGCGCCCTAAGAGTTGTCTTTATCTGGAAAAAGTATTGGGGGGTTTGAGGGCTGGGGTTGTGGCTCAGTAGTAGAGCGCTTGGAGGCACTGGATCCGACCCTCAGCACCTCATAAAAATAAAATAAATAAATAAATAAATAAATAAAGGTATTGAGTCTGAAGGGAAAGTGAGGAATGAGAGCCCAAGACCAAGCAGAGATACACACCAGAGTGTATTTGTGAAACCTGACAAATAAAGGCCATCTCTCCATAAGAGAGAGAGGCAAAACAGGCTTGAGCTCTGGGACTATGGGGAAGGCTCAAGAATGTATGGGTTGGGTTGGTATGAGGGAGAGACCTTGGGCGGGAAAGTGAAACTTTTTCCTTAAAATGGCGGGCTGTCACTTAAGATGGCCATCCAGATGCTAAGCAAGGACCTTATAGTGTCCATCTACAAATTTTTTAAAGAAAAATTGTTTAAGTATTTAGATGGGTTTATGTATTATAATGGCTGCTTTAGTATTAGGCTCATAAATTCTTAGTTTTTTGACAATATTCCCAAGAAACTTACCTGTATACTGATGTAAGTCTTTAAAATAAACCACATAAATGGTGACCCATGCCTGAAATACTGAGTCTGTAATCCTCAGACTCAGGAGGCTGAGGCAGGAAGATTGAAAGTTGAGAGACCAGCCTTAGCAATTTAGGGAACCCTAAGCAGCTTAAGGAGACCCTGTCTTAAAATAAAAAAATAAAACCGAGGGGCTGGAGCTATAGCTCAGTGGCAGAGCACTTGCCTAGCATGTGTGAGGCACTGGGTTCGATACTCAGCACCACATAAAAAAAAATAAAATAAATAAAGGCATGATGTCCATCTACAACTATTAAAAAATAAATTAAACAATAAAAATACGGAGGCTGTGGCTCAGTGATTAAAGGACTCTGGAGTACCAAAAAATAAACCATATGAAACTGTCCGTGGTGGCATGGGTCTGTAATCCTAGCTACTCTGGAGGTAGAAGTAGATGGATAAGTTAAAGGCCAGCCTGCCCTATGGCTAAAAAAAGAACATTTTTTTTACTCATTCAAAAACAAGTGTTGGGCTGGGGATGTGTCTCAAGTGGTAGCTCGCTTGCCTGGCATGTGTGCCTCCTGGGTTCCATCCTCAGCACCACATACAAACAAAGATGTTGTGTCCGCTGAAAACTAAAAAATAAAGAAAATTCTCTCTCAAAAAAAAAAGAAAAGAAAAACAAGTGTTAACCTTGTTTTGTGTCAGATTTAGCTGAGATTACACAGCAAAAACAAAACAAAGGAGCTCCCTGAAAAAATAAGAGTGAAAGGGATAGATGATTGAGGAATGTCTCTGTTGATTAGGTGAAGGACTCTGTGTGTTCCAAGTGTAAAGGCCTGAGGCAAACAGTGATTCTTAGCTTGTTAGAGGAACAAGCTAGGAGTCATTGTGGCTGGAATGCCTTGAGCAAGGTTTAGGGTAGAAAGGTGTAAGATAAGAGAATTATTAAGGAGACCAGGCCAAATACAGAAGTGGTCTTTAATTTTTATAAAATTTTATGTCCATTAAAGAATTTTTGGAAAAAACATTTTCTCTCCTCAAACATGTTCAGTTGACTCTACAGTTTTTCATAAGTTTAAACTAGTTGCAGTGTAATTTCTGACATTTTGTAATACTGACATTTTTAAATTAAATCTAATGGAAAAATGGACACTAAATGAGTTTAATACCCTCATCCATTTTTTTTTTTTCATTAGTAGCTATTGAACCCAAGGCCTCCCACTGACTAGGCAAGCACTCTACCATGGAAAAGAAAGCGAGGAACCAGGAGACAGGGGAGCAAGAAATAAAAGAGACCAGGCAGATGGGGCAGGCTCTGGGATTAGAGCCAGGCGGATCCTAATGCAGGTGGTTAAGGATGGGGTGGTATGAGGGAGTGGTGAGCCTTTCTCAGAAAGGCCCATGGGTAGGAAAGTGAAACTTTCTCTTAAGATGGCCATCCAGATGCTAAGCATGGACCTTACATTCTCCCCTTTTTGTTGTTATTGGGCTCCTTAAGGGACAGGGGTGTAGATCAATCTTCTATAGCTTCTTTCTCCCTGGAAGGGATGGCATCTGGACCCTTGTTAGGGGCAATGGTGATGGTCAGGAGGTGCTGGGCAATGCTGACTCTGGATGGCCCAATTTTGGTGAGGGATTAAAAGTCCTGTATAAGAAGCTGGTTTTCAGTTTGGCTAGAGATTCTTTGAATCTGGTCTTGAATAAATCTAATGACACAGGGGGCAAGCATTAGCAAAAGGCCTATGACAAGGAGAGAGGTCAGGAAAGGAAATGCCCACTGGAGAAGGGGGTTACTTAGCTGCCATCCTTCAGTTCCAATGGCAGTGGGAAGCATTGAGGCCTGAAGGAGACCGGAGATAAAAGGGGCATTAGTAATTGAGTTCTCTTGGTGGTGAGGAATCCACGCTCCTTCCAAATAGCAGAGTGGGAGAGAAGTATGTGGAAAGAGTATTTAGAGTCAGTGTAGACATTGAGGGAGCCTCCCTTTGCCAAAGTGAAGGCTCTAATGAGGGTAATGAGTTCAGCTTGCTGATTAGATGTATTATTGGGGAGAGGAGCCGCTTCCACAACAGAGGTTAGAGAGACTATAGCTTGCACTGCCCGATGAACTCCCTCCTGAAGGAAGGAGGCGCTATCTGTGAACCATGTGTATGTTGCCTTCCCATTACCCCCTTCCAAGGGGGCTTCCTGTATGTGGGAGGGATATGGGAGAAACTTCTCCAAAGTTTCAATGCATGAATGGGGAAGAGGAGAAGAGGTGGAAGAGTCCTGAGGAGCTGGGAGGAGAGTAGCAGGATTTAAAGGTGAGCACATATGGAAAGTAAGACTGGGGGGGCTGGGGATGTGGCTCAAGCGGTAGCGCGCTCGCCTGGCATGCGTGCGGCCCGGGTTCGATCCTCAGCACCACATACCAACAAAGATGTTGTGTCCGCCGAGAACTAAAAAATAAATATTAAAAAAAAAAAATTCTCTCTCTCTGTCTCTTTAAAAAAAAAAAAAAAAAAAAGAAAGTAAGACTGGGATCTTCCACCAGGAAAATGTGTAGAGATAAAAGTGGATGGCGGGGGCAGAAGACGGGGTAAGGAATGTAAGCCCTTATAAAATGGAGGGGGTTTTTGAGATGAATGTGAATGGGCTCATGGTATAAGGCCCTTCTGGGGAGAAGGAAAGTGTAGCCCCCAACTTTGTGAGAATGTCCCTTCCCATAAGGGGAATAGGGCACTGTGGAATGACCAAAAAGGAGTGGGTGAAAACTGGAGAGCCAAAGGCACAAACAAGGCTAGATATTTGCAAGGGCTGGTAAGGTTTGCCCTCTACCCCAACAATAGAGGTCATAGAATGAGTGGTAGGCCTCCTTGAGGACTGAATATGTAGCCCCAGTACCTAGGAGGAAGAGACAGCCTACCTGAAATACACAGAGTTACCCTGGATTCCCACAGAGTGATGGTAGTAGTCAGGTGATAGGGACCTTGTCAGTCCTCTGCAGCCAGTCCTAAGTGTTGGAAAGGGGAATCAGAAGGGCTGGATAGCCCGGGGCTGGTATGGGTTCAGGGACATTCAGCAGCACAGTGTCCCTTCTGATGGCATTTAGGACAAGGGCCCAGAGACTTGCAAGGCTTAGGACATGTATGAGACCAGTGAACAATCTGACCACATTTAAAACAGGGTCCTAGTGGTCCTGAGGGACCCTTCCATGGGCCAGTGGAACCAGGGATAGATGCTGAAGCCGGATGGATGGCTTGAGCAGATTACCTTCTAGTCTCTCCGGTTAAAGGCAACTCCCAGAACCTCAGCTTGGAGAGTTAGGGGCCCCTCTCAGGGCACCTTAGTTTGGCCTTAATATTGGGGAAACTCTGGGAGAAAAAGTAGGTCATTAGTAGTTGTCTCCCATCTGGAGTCTCAGGGTCCAGATCAGTATATTGTAATAAAACCTTGGTCAGGTGATCTAAAAATGCTGAGCATTTTCATTTTTATCTTGGATGACTTCCTGGAGCTTCTCATAATTGATAGTCTTATGAGGTACCTTTCTAAGTCCTGAAGTAATGAATTGGTTTCTACTAGTTACTCCTCCAGGCTAATTATAATCCCAGTTGGGGTTCCAATCAGGGCCTGCTCCAGTGCCAATCAGATGGGGAGGGGAGGTCTGATGTACCTCATCAGCATAATTTCTACCTTGCTCCCAAACTTACCTGTGCTCCTCAGGCAGGAGGGTGTTAGACAAGATCATACGGACATCATGGAAAGTCAAATCATATGATTGGGTCAGATACTGAAATTTTGGTGGGGCTTGAAGTATAGGACCCAAGCGGCTTTTCTCTCTGTGAAATATCTGACAAAGAGAAAAGCACATGAACCCAGATTACATCATCTACCCAGGCCACCTCGCATAGAGGACACAGAGATGTGGGTTGGGCAGCAGCAGCCCATGATCGTGTAGCAGGAGGAGAGAAGGGTGGAGGGGCTGAGGGGACATTTGCTGAGGTGGCCTCATCAGAAAGAGAACTGTGGTATGGTGGAGGCTCATGAGCTAGGTTGAAGAAGGAAGAGTCCTGGGTAGGATTTTTTTGTCCCTTTGGAAGCAGGCATAGGGGAGGTGAGAGCTAAGAGCACTTGTGCTAGAGAGCAAGAGTTGCAGAAAGAGGGCTTAGAACTAGAGAGGAGAAGGCCTGAATATGATATCCTTTTCATTTTCCCCAATGCTCATAATACTTGAAAAGATCTCTGATAATATTTGGATCTAAAGTGCCATTAAGCAGCCAGTTAGAGTCCAAAGGATATTAAGGGCAGATCTGGTTGCACAAACAGATAAGTTTTGGGGTTTTTAGGTCTGGGGTGAGAGAGAGAGAGACTCTAGGTTAGCCAGGAGGCAACCTAGGGGACTACGGGAGAGAATGGATGAGGAGCTGCCCATGGTGAGATATAGGAGGTGAGTTTAGAGGTGGGGCTTCCCCCAGTCTCTAGTATCACCCAGTCCAGAGGACTGGTTACACTCAGGGGTTGTCACCACCACTGGGTAAGCATTGGGGGCAGGGCCCATAGAGGCACTTGGGTACCCAGCTAGGACTACGTAGGGCAGAAGCCCGTAGAGATTAAACCAAGCCTGAGAGGTCTCACCAGGAACAATTCCCAATCCTCCCCTGTAGTTTTTCTCAAAACCCAAATAAAAGTCCCCCTATAGACCTGGTCAATAGTAGGGATCAGCCATAGCTGTGAAAGCTGTGGCTGGGAGTGCTCCCGACAACATGGTAACCCTGGGAGTGCCAGACAATCAATGGTCACTTCCCAGGACTCGTAGTTCATTTAAGTTGACTGGAGATGGGTCTTACTGAAATGTCCAGTGGTGGGTGCAGAGAGAGTGTTCAGCAGAATGGAGGGCTGGGTTCCATGATGGAATTCAGATCAGGACACTCAGAGACCCTCAAAAAGGGGAGTGGGCACACTGAGGAACCTGATCCTGGGTTTCAGCACCAATGAAAGGAAAGCAAGGAACTAGGAGACCAGCCAGTGAGAAATGAAAGAGACCAGGCAGAGATAAACATGAGAGTTTATTTGTCAGAGCTGACAAATAAAGGCCATCTCTCCAGAGACAGAGGCAATACAGGCTTGGGTTCTGACTTTTGTGGGGCAGGCTCAGGTATTAGAGCTGGGTGGGTCCTAATGCAGGTGGTTAAGGGTTGGATTTGTATGAGGGAGTGGTGAGCCTTTCTCAGAAAGGCCCTTGGGAGGGAAAATAAAAATTTATCTTAAGATGGCAGTTTTCACTTAAGATGGCCATCCAGATGCTAAGCAAGGACCTACAACCACTGATCTACATCTCCAGCCCTTTTTATTTTAATTTAAGACAGGGTCTCACTAAATTCCCCAGAATGGCCTAAGATTTTCGCTTCTCCTGCCTCAACCTGAGTTGTTGGGATTACAGGTGTGCACCAACTACCAGCTCATATCCCAGTTTTAAGACCCCTGAGTGAAGGGACTGGGATTACAGCTCAGTAGTAAAGCATTTACAAGGCCCTGGATTCTATCCACAGTACTGAAAAAAAAAAAAAAAAAAAAAGCAGAAGACCACTGAGTAAGATGTGAAACCCTGGATGAATTTTTTAGCAAAGACTCAAAGCAGAACTTGTCATCCTCCAGCCTCAGCTTCCCAAATTGCATGCACCACTGCACCCAGCTCAAAGCAGAAGCTTGAAAAAAAAAGTCAGTGTGGCTACTTTCTAGAGAAATCACCTATAAAGGGTAAAAGTGGAAGAAGAAAGACCTGTTGTATTTCAAATACAATACTAATTCAGTTAAGGAATAATGGTTGATTAGACCAGGGTAGTATCTAATAGGTGGTAAAAATATGGAATATAAATAAATTTACTTTTAAAAATAAGGTTATTGCTATGTGCAGTGGTGCACACCTTTAATCCCAGCCACCAGTAGGCTGAGGCAAGAGGATTGCAAGTTCAGGGCCAGCCTTGGCAATTTAGGCCCTAAGCACCTTAAACCCTGTCTCAATAAATGATAATAATAATAAGGTTAATGGACTTAATTTTTCAGCCAAAAGTTTTTATTAACCTTTTGATACCTGCTACTGTTTCCCTTTATTTGGGCTGGGGATATAGTTATAGTTCAGCTGGTAGGCACAAGGCCCCAGGTTCAATCTCCAGCACCAAAAAAAAAAAAAAAAAAAAAGTGTGAGGGTGTTTTTAAAAATTATATAACTTGAGCCAGGTGCAGTGGCATATCCCTATAATCCCAGTGACTCAGAAGCTTAAGGCAGAAGGATCATAAGTTCAAGACCAGACTCAGCAACTTAGTCTCAAAATAAAAAATAAAAAGTATTGGGGATGTAGCTCAGAGGTAAAGTATCCCTGGGTTCAATTCTCAATATCCCTCCAAAATTATATTACTTTAATAAGGAGGAAACAGCCCCTGAAGTGCACGGGGTGCTTTGAGAAAGCAGTGCCTAGAATTTAACTGTCATGGAATATGGGTTGACTCTAAAATATCTTTGATTTTCTCAAGTAAGATTTCTGGGGACCCAGAAATCTTACTTGAGAAAACATGAAATTCACAGAAGAGTCTGAGATGTGATGTAGAAACCTGTCTGGTAGAGAAACCAAATATCATAGAGGACCAAAATGCTAACTATGAAACCTAGTTTCCCCACCTACTGGCTTGCGATTGGGGCAGCTTACTTAACTTGCTTCATTTCTCAGTTGTGAGAGGGTGTTTCCTCAGGATTGTTTGACAAATAGTGTTTATGGAGTATGAATAATGATACCTAGTGTCTGATTAAACATCGATATGAAAGTAGACCCAGAGTTCCCTGAAGGAGACAGAACTAGTGTGGGAAACAATCCTTTTCTTATGTGCTATTGAGAGAAAACATTAAGAAGCTAAATCATGCTGTGGGCCTATCCCAGCAGTATGTATAGGGAGAGGCTATGTCCAGCCATTCCCCTTACCTAGCTCATGACCCTCTCAACATGATATTGATAGGGTCTGCTGTGGAGAAAAACCTTCGGACATATCGGATAGCCAGAAATGGAATATTTCCAGTTATTCAAGAAAACAGCACTGGAGGTGAGTAGGTACAGAAGGCAGCAGTAAGGCAGTAGCCCAGAGGGTGTCATGAGGATTTGCAAAAGGATTCGCTGGTCTGTACCTCTGTGTGTGTGTGTGTGTGTGTGTGTGTGTGAGAGAGAGAGAGAGAGAGAGAGAGAGAGAGAGATCTGTGTGATTTAACCAACCCAGGGTCACTCTACTACTGAGTCACATCCCTAGCCCAACCCTCCTCCCACTTTTTTTTTTTTTTTTTTTTTTTTGAGTCTAAGTCTTGGTAAGCTTCTGAGGCTAGCCTGGAACCTGTGATCCTCCTACCTCAGCCTCCCAAGTTGCTGGGATTATAGCATGCACCATCACCCATCACACCTGACTTGGTCTATACCTCACAAACAGAGCAACTGTGGTCAATAGCCGGTGCAGAACAGTGTCCAAGGATCAGCAGAGGGATGCTGAGCTGCAGTTGAGATTTGGGACATTTCTGTAAATATGCCAAGCTTGCACTCACCAGTGGATAAGGTCAAGGAATAGAAAGGTGACATTTTATCATTTAAACTTCACTTCTCAGCATTTCATGATGCACATTTAACTTGCTCTATTATCTGAGTAACTATAAGAACCACTAAGGCCAAGAAAAGCAGGACAGATAGCAAAGTTCTGCAGCTAGTTACTACCTATTGACTTTTCTGTGTTTCAAAGGTCTTTCAGGGACACTTTGGTAATACCAGTAATAAACACATTTTAATAGTACTTTACAATTTACAAAGTGTTTTCATACACATTACATATAGTTCTTGAAATCAGAGACATTCCAATTAGATAATACATAGATTTCATTATGTGGAGGTACTATAATATATTAGCCATAGATAATAAGATTAGATAATAAGGTGGTTTCAAATTTGTTATTAAAAACAATGATGAGGACTGGGGATATAGCTCAGTTGGCAGAGTGCTTGCTTTGCATGCATAAGGCCCTGGGGGCTGGGGTTGTGGCTCAGCGGGAGAGCACTCCCCTAGCATGTGTGAGGCTCTGGGTTTGATCCTCAGCACCACATAAAAGTAAATAAATAAAATAAAGGTATTTAGTCCAACTACAACTAAAAAAATAAATATAAATGATGATTGGGCTGGGGTTGTAGCTCAGTGGCAGAGTGCTCGCCTCGCATGTGCAAGGCACTGGGTTCAATTCTCAGCACCACATAAATATAAAATAGATATTGTGTCCACCTAACACTGAAAAATAAATTTTAAAAGATGAGAATTTTTTTTTAAAGAGAGAGTGAGAGAGAGAGAGGGGGACAGAGAGAGAGAGAGAATTTTTAACATTTATTTATTTTTTCTTAGTTCTTGGCGGACACATCTTCGTTTGTATGTGGTGCTGAGGATCGAACCCGGGTCGCACGCATGCCAGGTGAGCGCGCTACCGCTTGAGCCACACCCCAGCCCCAAAGATGAGAATTTTGATGAATGATTTTTGCATATCTATAATTATTTTTTCTGAAGAGTTCTTAAAATAGAAAGAATTGCTGATTCAGAAAGTATGCCCATTGTAGAAGTTTTTAACGTATGATATAAATTCAAAGAAATCCCTATTGGATTATTAGATGAATTGTTTTGATGTATTTTTCTATTAAATTTATTTATAATGAAATTAACATGTAACTTTTTAAAAACAGATCTTTTTATTTAAATATCTCTGTCACATTCCACTCTTGCCAGGTTTCCACTCCCATCACTCTAACAAAACTACTCACCATGATTGTGGACTACTTCTATATTTTGATATACAATGGACATATTTTACCCCTAATCTTACTTGTTTTCTCCAGGGAACTTAACATTGTTGGCCAACCTCCCTTCTGGAATTACTTATTTCCTTGGCTTTCATGACACCATCCTCTCCCAATTTTCCTCCAACCCCTTGGACTGCTCTTTCTAGTTTACAGACTGTGTCAGAGGTCCCCAGGCGCACCTTTAGGCTCAATGATTTGGTAGAGGAACTTAACGTAAGTTTGAAAACTGTTATGGTTTATTGAAGTTATCGGACACGGGTTTAAATCAGCAAAGGGAAAAGGCTTGGGGAGCAAAGACCAGAAGAAAACAAATCCGAGTTTCCAGGTGTCCCCTCCTGTTGGAGTTGCACGAACATTAATTCTCCTAGCAATGATGGGTGACAACACATGTGCAGTGTTGCCAAGTGGGGAAGCTCACCAAAGCCCTGATGTCAGAGTCACATGGGCAGGTAACGACTTCATGCTCACAAGCCTCAGGCATACAAAAAAATATACTTATTGGGATATTCCAAGTACATAGAGGTTATTTCCCAGGAGGCCTTAAACTAAGCTTTTCTTTGGATTTTTTTTTTTTAAGAGAGAGAATTTTTTAATATTTATTTTTCAGTTCTCAGCGGACACAACGTCTTTGTTTGTATGTGATGCTGAGGATCGAACCCGGGCTGCACGCATGCCAGGCAAGCACGCTACCGCTTGAGACACATCCCCAGCCCGGAATGTTCTTAATTTTAGTAATCAAGCCTAATAAGTTAACCCTTTTCTGCACGGGCTTATTAAATGCTGGGTTTTCTCAAATTCTGCCTAGATTTCCTTCTCTTCTCAATAATTTTCCCCTAAGCATCCATTCATGCCACCATCTACACAATGATAACTCTCACATTTTGTTTTGTTCTGTTTAGTTAACTTGCAAGTGGCTTTGTTGTTTTTTTCCCCTTATTTATTTATTGGTAGGTAATGGTGGGATTCATTGTTACATATTTGTATCTACACCAAATATAACAATGTAATTTGCCCAGTATCATACTCCAGTATTTCTTCTTTCCTTTTCTCTCCTTTTGGTCCTTTCCCTCTGCTGACTTCCCTTTAATTTTCATGAGATCCACCCCCACACCTTTCTTTTCCTTCTTCCTCTCTAGTTTCCACATAAGAGAGAAAACATGTCTCTCTGACCATCTGAGTTTGGCTTATTTAACTTAACCTTCTCAACTTCCAACCCTTTGCCTGCAAATGATATAATTTCATATTTTTTTTAAAGAGAGAGTGAGAGAGAGAGAGAATTTTCAATATCCATTTTTTAGTTCTCGGCGGACACAACATCTTTGTTGGTATGTGGTGCTGAGGATCGAACCCGGGCCGCGCGCATGCCAGGCAAGCGCGCTACCGCTTGAGCCACATCCCCAGCTAGTTCTTTATGGCTGAATAAAACTCTGTTGTACATACATACCACATTTTCTTTATCCATTCATCCACCGATGGACACCTAGTCTGGTTCCACAGTTTGGATATTGTGAATTGTGCTGCTATGAACATGACTCCCACGTTTGTATCTTCAGTTCAGATATATCCTTTGAGGTCCAGGCCCTTCTTGACAACAGCCTATTTAATTTTTCCACATGAATGTCAAATTCAGCATATTCAAGACTTAATCTACCATGGCGCAGTGGTGCACACCTATAATCCCCGTGGTTCAGGAGCCTGGAGCGGGAGGAGCAAAAGTTCAAAGCCAGCCTCAGCAATTTAGCAGGACTCTAAGCAACTTGGTGAGACAATGTCTCAAAACAAAATAAAAAATAAAAAAAACTCAAGAATCTTCCCCCCAAATCTCTACATTTTCCATGTTTCCTATCTCAATATTATCATGTACTGAGTTATAGTAGAAAGAGAGTTAGGGGCGGTGGTACAAAATGATCATTCCAGCTAGAGAATAGCATATGCAGGCAACAGGGAGCATGGCACAGTGAAGAAACCAAACCCAAGGCCAGTGTAGCAAGAATGTAGAAAGCCAGCGGAAACTAGGGCATGCTGTGTCTACACGGGATTACCGTGGCACATGCCTGTAACCCCAGCTGGGCACCATGGCACATAACTGTGATCCCAAAGACTGGGAAGGCTGAGACCAGAGAATCCAGAATTCAAAGCCAGCCTCAGCAACACCAGGCACTGAGCAACTCAGTGGGACCCTGTCTCTAAATAAAATACAAAATAGGTATGGGATGTGGCTCAGTGATCAAGTGCCTCTGAGTTCAATCCCTGGGACCCCTAAAAAAGAAAGAAAGATAATAGAAAGAAGAAAGGAAGGAAGGAAGGAAGGAAGGAAGGAAGGAAGGAAGGAAGGAAGGAAGGAAGGGAGGGAGGGAGGGAGGGAGGGAGGGAGGGAGGGAAGGAAGAAGAAAGAAAGAAAATAATAATGATAGTTTGGATATTCTTAAAACCTGCAGTTTCTGACTCCTCATATCCAATCTATCACACAGTGTTGTTGATTTAGCTTTCTAAATATTGGCCCAAATCCCTCTAATTGTCTCCATTTCCACTATCCTAAATTAATTCCCACCCCAAGACACTACCCCCTTAGCTCTGTGAGTTCTGACGCCCCTGCATTAAGAGTGATCTTTTCTAAAGGGAGCTGATCCTTGCTCTTCCAAACAACATTCCTGTCTTCCTATTGATCCTAGAGTGAAGAACAAAATCCTTAAGAGCTTATAAACCTATAACATCTGAGCAGGACTGGCTCACTAGACACAGCATGCCCTAGTTTCCACTGGCTTTCTACATTCTTGCTACACTGGCCTTGGGTTTGGTTTCTTCACTGTGCCATGCTCCCTGTTGCCTCAGGGCTTTCTGCATATGCTATTCTCTAGCTGGAATGATCATTTTGCACCACCTTTCCTACAAACTTTACAGATTTAATACCTCCTCCAACTTAGAGAAGTTCCCGTCTAGATCAAAACAATTTTTGTTAGATGTTCATATACATCTCTGTTTCTTCCCTTTAGACTATTTCTAAGAAGCATTATAGAATAGGAATTCAAATCAGGCCTGACTGGATTTGAATTCCAGCTGTCACCTACTGTTTGTTCGACCTTGGATGACTTAATTAATCTTTCTCTGCCTGTTTCATCACATACTCATATCAGCAAGGAAAATAGTTATATGTATTTTTACTATAGTACATATAATAAATTATTTGATGGCTAAATTGATACATGGAAAGTATCTAGATCAAGGTCTAACACAGAAGTACATAATACTGGGGCTGGGGATGTGGCTCAAGCAGTAGCGCGCTCGCCTGGCATGTGTGCGGCCCGGGTTCGATCCTCAGCACCACATACAAACAAAGATGTTGTGTCCGCCGAGAACTAAAAAAATAAATAAATATTAAAAAATTCTCTCTCTCAAAAAAAAAAGAAGTACATAATACTTTCATCATAATGTCTCTGTTTGTATTAATGCTTTCACTAGTGTTATTATCTGATTGATATTTGTCTCATTAAACTCCATGAAAGGGATGATACCTGATTTTGCTTACCGTTTTATTCAGATGGCAGATAGGTACTTATTATTACTATTCAGTGATATGCCAAAAAAAATTTTCACTAGTAACCACAGTTTTCCTGCTTCAGCAGTGCTTGGATGTAATCAAAATTTGGCCCCTAGCCCAGCGGACTGCTCAGCTTCTCACAGCCCCTCCAACAGACTCAATGACATGAATGTACTTCATGTACTAAACTTCAAAATGGTCAGGGATGGGGATATAGTTCAGTGACAGAGAACTTGCCTAGCATGTGTGAGGCCCTGGGTTTGATCCCCAGCACCATAAATTGAAATAAAATGGTATATTTATTTTGGTACCAGGGACATTATTGAAACAGTTGGTAAAAGTTGAACAGGGTCTAAGGAATTAGGTGGTAGTAATGTATCAGTGTTAATCTACTGATTTTGATAGTAGTACTATGGCTAAATAGGAAAATATCCTTGTTTGTAGGAAATACATCAACAAATTTCAAAAGTGATGGGGTATCATGTCTGCAGTTTGCTTCCAAATGGTCCAGGAAAAACGGTTTTGTGCTGTACTTGTAACTCTTTAATAGAATTGAAATTGTTTGTGAACAAATTTTAAAACTAAAAAATAGGAATTATCACTCTGTTAAAACAGATCAAAAAAAAAAAAAAAAAGAATCTTGGTTAGTTGAAGCATCAGAATTTGAGCATAGACCTTCAGGACTACAACCTTGAATACTTTCCCGTACAGCCAATGCCATGTTAATACAATAACATTTCATTATAGTATGCATTTTGGATATATAGGATATAATTTGCTAGATTGTCTTTTCTTACTTTCTAGCACCTTATTATGTAATGAATCACCATCCTCCAAAGTATCCCTAGCAAAGATAGCTATAAATTAATAATAAGATTTTTAAAAATGGGGCTGGGGTTGTGAATCAGTGGTAGAGCACTTGCCTTGCATGTGTGAGGCACTGGGTTCGATTCTCAGCATCACATATAAATAAACGAATAAAATAAAGGTCCATCAACAACTAAAAAAAAAAGGAATGGAGGGCTGGGGATGTGGCTCAAGCAGTAGCGCGCTCGCCTAGCATGCGTGGGGCCTGGGTTCGATCCTCAGCACCACATACAAACAAAGATGTTGTGTCCGCCGAAAACTAAAAAATAAATATTAAAATTCTCTCTCTATCTGTCTGTTTAAAAAAAAATGGAATGGAAATAAGAAAGCAAGTCTGGTGTACAAAAATAATTGCATTCTGAAACTAACTACAAGTGATTTTTTCAAAATTTTGTGATATTGTTGCATTTGTCACAGAGATGTATGGATTTACTAGAGGATTTATTCATGTATGGATTTACTTTATCACCTCCTTCAGTTGTAAATCTACTGTACTATGGTCAAATAGGACGTGTTGTCTGCCCATTTTAAATTACATTTATATTTTATTTGATGTTAAAACTGCTGTGTTTTTATTGTGTAAGTATACAAATTAATCACTACAAGGAATGGTCCAGGATGCTGGTTTGGGATTGGAATACAATTGCTGAGGGATTTTATGGCTAAGGTCCCCCCAAAACCATGAAAGAATTGAGATCCTGACTAATATAGAGGGGTAGGTAGCAGGTACAGTACTGGGGCAATTCTTCACCATTTAGGGGTGGAGGGAAGATGCCAAAGGTTATGAGTCAACAAACTAAAGCAGCCCAAAAGCCAAATTCAAGCTGGGATTGAAACCAGGGTCTTGTGCCCACTAGGCAAGCACTCTACCCCTGAGCAATACCCCAGTCCTTTTTGAATTTATTTTGAGACAGGTTTTCACTAAATTGCTGCTCTGGCCTTAAACTTGAGGTTCTCCTACCTCAGCCTCCTGGAGTAGCTGAGATTACAAGAGTGTACCACCACACTCAGCAAAAACATCTAAATTTTTTTTTAATTTGTTTTAATTAGTTATACATGACAGTATAACTCAGCCTCAGCCTCCAGAGTTGAGAAATAACCATGCTCAACTAAAGCTGGTCCCCCCTCCCTTTTTTTTTTTTTGTACTGGGGACTGAACCCAGGGGCACTTTATCGCTAAGTTACATCCCCATATCTTTTTATTTTTATTTTTTAAATTTTGAGATAAGTTCTCACTAATTTTCTGAGGCTGACCTCAAATTTTTGACCCTCCTACCTTTAGCCTCCCACATCCCTGGGATTATAGGCATGCACTATCATACCCAGCTGAAGCCTAGTTTTTTCTTTTTTAGTTGTAGATGGACACAATATCTTTATTTAATTTATTTATTTATGAGGTCTGAGGATCAAACCCAGTGCCTCACACATGCTAGGCAAACACTCCACCACTGAGCCACAATCCCAGATCTGAAGGCTGGTTCTTTGATTCCATCTTTCAAATCTTTTAACTAGTCGTGGTCTATGTACTAATGACGTTTATAAATAAACTTCTGTGGAGAAAAGGCTGTGCCCTGCCCTGAGTTACCCCATTTTATGAGCAGCAGTTTGCTCGAAATCTGTCCCAACCAACCTGTTTCAGGCTTTTTAATATTTTGCAGGTTCCTCTTTAGGATCTCTGTATATTAAAGGGTTTACATCAGTAGGATCCTTTAAATCTAATTTTATCTCCTCTGGGGCTGTTATTGCTATTCTCTTCTAACCTCCTGCTCTGTGGGGTACCATGGATCCCTGAAGACAAGCACCATTTTAGGGCATTTCTTTTTATTCTGTTCCTTATCTTCTTCCTAAAGCTAATTTTTTTGGTTTCCTAGTTTTCTTGCCCACTCAAATAATTTCTTGGTATAATTCTGTTGTCCACCTTACAGAGGAATAATTGTAGATGTGTGAACTGAGGTTTGTTTCCCTTATTTTTGCTACTTTATATGTTTCTTTTTGTAAACCAGTTCTCATAACTGGCTTGAGTGCAGGCTTGAGTGCCTTCCAGATCTCCAACCTACCATACCTCTCTGCACAGATCCGAGGTGTGCTCTCCTTCCAGGGCCCTAGTTGGATTTCACCACAAATGGTTTGCCTTAGGTTGGCAGAACTTGGTATGGGTGCCAAAATTTATCTATATTGCCATTTTTACCTATATTTTGAATATTTTCAATTATTTTGTCACTGTTTGATCATTGGATTCCTTCTCTAAGGAATGGAATCCTGCCAACTATGCCAGTTGTGAGTGAGCTATGATGTTAACATAAGCCAGACACGTTTATGTCTTTCCACAATGTCAGAATTTATCAAATAACAATAGATTCACAGGGACCTCAGTGTCATTCACTTGATTTTATTTTATTTTATTTTTGATACTAGGGATAGAACCCAGGGGTGCTCAACTACTGAGCCACATCCCTAGCCCTTTTTATTTTTATTTTTTTTATTTTGAGATAGGGTCTCACTAATTTGCTTAAGGCCTTGCTAAATCGATAAGGCTGACTTTTGGGGGGTGGGAGGTACCATAGATTGAACTCAGGGGCACTCGACCACTGAACCACATCCCCAGCCCTATTTTGTATTTTATTTAGAGACAGGGTCTCACTGAGTTGCTCAACGCCTTGATTTAGCTGAGGCTGGCTTTGGATTTATGATCCTCCTGCCTCAGCCTCCAAAGCAGCTAGGATTACTGAGCTGCGCCCTCTTGCCTGGCTCACAACACCCATATCATGGCATGGATTCATTCATGTGCCTCAGATTTAATTCAGTGTGTTCACAGGGATAGGTGGTAAAAAATGTTTTTGGTACAAATTATCAGTTTGTGCTTTATAGTTGTGCTGAGCATCTGGGGGTTGTCCCTTTCCATCAATTCTGTATGTATATCCAACCTCTAGTGGTTATCTATCTGCCCAGACAAGTTACCAAGTCATTCTGCCTTAGTGCTTGAACTCAAAATGGAGTTGCTCAGAGCAAAATCCTGATTATCAAATGCAATAGCTCAGAGCAGGGGACAACCTGGTCCCCATATTTCTTTCTTGTTTAAGAAAGTTTTCTGGCTGGGCATGCTGTTGCATGTCTATAATCCCAGAAAATCAGGAAGCTGAGGCAGGAGGTTTCCAGGTTTGAGATCAATTTAGGGAGACTTTGTCTCAATGTAAAAAATAAAAAGGGCTGGGGGACTGGGGATGTAGCTCAGGGGTAAAGTACGCCTAGGTTTGATACCCAGTACTTCAATAAATAAATAAATGCCAGGGGGTAGCTCAGTGGTAGAGTGCCCCTGGACCACAAAAGAAAAGAAGCAAAGACAGAAAAAAATGAACAAAGGAAGAAAGTAAGTTTAATAGCAACTTGCAACTAAATGTAGTTTTGTTACAGGTTTAGGCAGGGCATGGTGGCACAGGCCTGTAATCTCAGTGACTCCTAAGGCGGAGGCAGAAGGAACTGTAAGGGTCCGGCGAAAAGTCGGAGGAAGAGACCACCAAGAGACTGACTCATACAATTGCAGAAGGGGATTTATGGAGGATCCAATTCAGCTCGCTGAGGCTCCAGGCTCACTCAAGAAGTGAGAGCATCCCAGAGCCCAGAGTAGAGGCTAAGCAGTGCTTAAGTACACTTTTCACTTTTTGGGGAGGGCGGGGCTTTGTATACATCAGAACAAATCAGCATGAGGTGCGGGAAAATTGAACAACAACTCTCATACATGATTAGCACATTCATTGGTGGGAACAGGTGGGGGGGGGTGATTGGTCACTCCCAAGTGGGGTACACATTCAAACTGATTGGTTGGGGCCCTGTATACCTACGTGACAAGCTGCACAGGGCCCTAGGCTAAATGGCCAGTAGGGCGTTGTCTTAACTGCCTCAGGAATTTCAGGTTCTGGGTGTGGCAGAGGAATTTAACAATACCTGGTCCTTCACTTTTTAACTCAGGCCTTGCAGCTTAGAAACTTTACAATGCCCGGTCTTTTACATTTTAACTCAGGCTTTGCAGCTTAGAAACTTTACTCTTTCAGAACAAAAGGTCGAGGCCAGTCTTAGGAACTTAGACAAGACCTTGCATCAAATTAAATAAGGGCTGGGGAAAATGCCCATCAACAGATGAATGGATTAAGAAACTGTGTTCTATAGAGAGAGTGGAGTTCTACTCAGCCACTAAAAAGAATGAAATTATGGCATTTGTCAGTAAAGGAATGGAAAAGTGTTGCACACTGTAATCCGAGCAGTTTGGCAGGCTGAGGCAGAAGGATCACAAATTCAAAGCTAGCTTTAGTAACTTAGGGAGGCCCTATGCAGCTCAATGAGACCTGTTGAGGGCCACAGCTGAGTCAGCCGATTGGGGATCACGCCTGGCATTTTTGCCAGAAGGGAGTGGTTGAGAGGTGACGCCAGGGAGCCACCGAGATGATGATGGTTATGTTAAGCTGTGTATTCAATTGTATATTAGACCTTTACTGTCAGGCAATAGGGCCGCTCTTGCTGCCTCAGTGGCCCCCTACTTTGGAGTTCCCGTTGATTTCTCCCGGGGTTCCCAGAGTGAGTTCGAGTGCAGCCCGGTGGAGTGGAAGAGAGTTCCCGAGGAGTGTGCGTGGAGTGCTGGTGGAGTTCGGGCAACAAAGTTTCCTGTTTGAACATACAAGTGCTTTGTGGCGGCTCGGTGATTTGTGCCCAGCCAGACTGTGGCAGAGACCCTGTCTCTAAATATAATTTTTTTTTTTTAATTTTAACATTTATTTATTTTTTCTTAGTTCTCGTCAGACACAACATCTTTGTTGGTATGTGGTGCTGAGGATCGAACCCGGGCCGCACGCATGCCAGGCGAGGGCGCTACCACTTGAGCCACATCCCCAGCCCTCTAAATATAATATAAAAAGAGCTGATTAAATGGTTAAGCACCCCTGGATTCAATTCCTGGTACAAAAAAAAGGATGTAAATGGAAAATATATTAAATAAAATTAGCCAAACTCAGAAACTCAAAAGTTGAATGCTTTCTCTCATATGCGGAAAATAGACTAAAATAAATGAAAGGGGGAGGGAAGGATAATTTTTTACATAAAGCACCAAATACAAAATAATAAACAAGCTAAAGAAAGTCTGGTAGAGTAAAGGGAGGAGAAGGGGAGAGGAGGACAAGGACGAGGAGAGGGAGTGATCATGAACTGAAATCATGAAATCATCCACACGTGTCTGAGTTTGTCAGGAGGAATCTAGCTACTATGCATAACCATAAAGATCTTTAAAAAAATAAAATTATATATATATATATATATATATATATATATATATATATATATATATTTAGTTGTAGATGGACACGATACTTTTATTTTATTGATTTATTTTATTTTAGTGATTTATTTTTATGCTGAGGACCAAACCCAGTGCCTAATAAGTGCTAACAAGTGTTCTACCACTGAGCTACAACCTCGGCCTCATAAAAATCTTAAAGGGCCCAGGGAGGCATTGGGATACAGCTCAATAGTGAGGTGCCCCCTGAGTTCAATCCTCAGTGCTGAATCAATCAATCAATCAATCAATCAATCAAAGAACCCAGGTTGGCAGGCTCATCCCATGGAAAAACCAATGCCCAAGAGATGAGTGTCGGGGCCTGAGAAAGGCTTTATTCAGTAGCCAACGTGTGGAAAAGAAGAAGCTTTGCTCCCAAATCACCTTCTCCGACTTCTGGAATAATGAGGAAGAGGAATAGGTTAATAAAGGGGAAGAACACTCATATCCTTTCTGGGAATAGATGAAGATCTTGGGTGCACGTCTCTTCATTATGTCTTGGTTTCCAACCATGGTGGCTGCAGGTGCCTTTAGCTTTAAAGTCTGGGTCAAATTAACTCTATTTTTAAATTTTTTAAAATAAATATATATTTATTTATTTATTTTTTAGATGTAGATGGACACAACACAATGCCTTTATTTTTATGTGGTGCTGAGGATCGAACCCGGGTCCCGCCTGTGCTAGGTGAGTGCTCTACCGCTGAGCCACAATCCCAGCCCCTCTATTTTTAATTTTGGACAAAACATTTCTCAAATGTTTAATAGGTCTATGGGCAGAGTTGAGTAGAATCTGATGGACAACACAGGAGACAGACACAAAGTGAAGAGAGAGATGCCAAGCCTTTTCATCCCCTTTCAGTCAGGCACCCATCCAACTTGGGCAGGCCTACGTGAAGAGTCAGTGTTTTCAGCAAAGTGGCCTTCAGGTTCCTAAAGAGTAAACTAGGTAACCATTATCATCGTAATCCACACATCAGACATGTTATCTAGAGGGAGATTAATAATGGACCACCCGGGGTGGGGCTGTGGCTCAGTGGTAGAGAGCACTTGCCTAGTATGTGGGACACACTGTGTTCCATAAGCTCAATTTAGTTTTTGCCTTTTTTTTTTTTTTAATGGGATGCTGAGAATTGAAGTTAAAGACCTGTACATGCACACTACCACTAAGCTATGTTCTATTCCCAGCCCAGTTTTCTTTTTTTCTCTCTTTCTTTTTTATTTAGTCAGGTCTCATTAATAACATGGTAGAAAGCAGCCAAATGTGGTGATACACACCTGTAATCCCAGCTACTTGGGAGGCCTTTCCAGGAAGATCACGACTTCACTGCCAGCCTCGGAAAATTGGTGAAACCCTGTCTCAAAAATAATCTCAGGATATACCTCAGTGTTAGAGTGCTTGCCTAGTATGTGTGAGGCCCTGGGTTCAATCCCCAGTACTGAAAAACAAATAAAGGAATAACCCCCCAAATCATGCCATTCTTTTGTATATGTGTGTGGTGTGTGTGTGTGTGTGTGTGGTGTGTGTGTGTGTGTGTGTGTGTGTGTGTGTGGTGTGTGTGTGTGGTGTGTGTGTGTGTGTGTGTGTGTGTGGTGCTGGAGATTGAAACAGGGCCTTGTGTAGATGAGGCAAATATTCTACCAACTGAGCTGTGTCCCCAGCCCCCAAATCATGCTGTTTTGATTTTTTGTTTTAAAAAACTTCCAAATCCAGCCAGGCGTTGTGAAGCACACCTGTAATCCTGGCCATTTGGGAGGCTGAGGCCAGTTCCAGGCCAGCCTGGGCAATTTAGCAAGATCCTGCCTCAAAATAAGAAATGAAAAGGGCTGAGGATGTAGAGTTCAGTTAAAAAGAACCCCTGGGTTCAGGGCTGGGGTTGTGGTTCAGTGGTAGAGCACTTGCCTCATATGTGTGAGGCACTAGGTTCAATTCTCAGCACCACATATGCATAAATTAATAAAATAAAGGGTCTATCAACAACTATAAATAAATAAATAAATAAATAAATAAATAAGAACCCTTTCGGTACCCAAAAAAAAAAAAAAAAAGAAAAAGAAAAATGTTAAAGATTATGACTGTTATGGGTTTTTGTAGAGGTATGAGGGATTGAACTCAGGGGCACTCAACCACTGAGCCACATCCCCAGTCCTACTTTGTATTTTATTTAGAGACAGGGTCTCACTGAGTTGCTTAGCGCCTGCCTCACTGTTGCTGAGGCTGGCTTTGAACTCTCGATTCTCCTGCCTCAGCCTCCCAAGCCACTGGGATTACAGGTGTGCACCACCCACCCAGATCTCTGTTATGGTTTTGATCTGGAATGCCCTCCAAATGTCATGTCTTCAGAAGTGGAGCTTCTAACGATGATTGGATCATAAAGGTTCTGACTTCCTTAGTGGGTTAATTTCCATTGTATGGATTAATCCATTAATAAATGAATGGAATACTGAGATGTGGGACCTAGATAAAGGTAACAGGTCCCTGGGTGGGCCGGGGCTGGAAAAGTTCATCTTCTCCGAGGCCCTTTCCCCTCCCTCTCCCTCTCCGCCCCGCTCCTTCTCTCGGTTTCCCAACTGCCTTGAACTAAGCAGTTTCCCTCTACCGTGCCCTTCAGATACCTCAAGCTCAAAGCATGGAGCCAGCAGATTGAATACTCTAAACAAAAAACACTAAACCAAAATAAATATTTCTTCCTAAATAAAAAAATATATATTCAAATAATTATTTATTTATTTTTGTGTGGTGCTGGGGATTGAACCCAGGGCCTTGTGCATGCAAGGCAAGCACTCTACCAACTGAGCTATATCCCCAGCCCCTCTAAGTTGTTTTTGTCTGGTATTTTGGTCATAGCAATTTAAAAAAAATGGTATCTTTTTTTTTTTTAACTTGGTGATTTCATTGTGATATTAAAAGAGAGAGAGAGAAGCAGATACCATTGATGCCATATTCCAAATTCTCTTAATCCATCTGACTTCTGTTACAGCTGTCAACAGTTCCCAGTACCCTAGGAGATTCCCATTCAAGCGCCTTTGTTTCTGTCCTTCTCCAACGGAGGTCTTTTTCAGAAATCTCCAGGAATGTATAATTGCTGAGCAACACAATCAGAGAGGTGGAAGTGAAGGGACTTAATATCTGTCGGGGAGGGCGGCCACCAACTAATGGGTGTTGGTGAATAAGAATATCAATGCTCAGTCTTATTCAAATGCAGAAAACACACCTGGAGGCTAACCCGTAGACAAATTAATGAGCACTAGCAAGGCTATTTCAATGTAAAAAACCTGTGGCTCTCCTGTCGAACACCTCCGGTCAACCCCTTGGTCTCAGAGTTGGAAAACAGAAAGTAAGTGGGGCTGGGGTTGTAGCTCAGAGATAGAGCACTGACCTAGTATGTGTGAGGCCCGCAGCACCACAATAAAATAAATAAACAAAATAAAGTATTTTGTCCATCTACAATTAAAAAATATTAAATATATATATTTATATATATGTATATATATATTTATATTTATATATATACATATATATTTATATATATATATATATATATATATATATATCAGAAAGTAGGGGTGAACTCAGATGGAAGACAATAGGAAGGTAGGAAGGCTATAGCCTTGATACTATATATATATATTTTTTTCTTTTAAGTTGTCAATGGACCTTTATTTATTTTTTTATATGTGGTGCTGAGAATTGAACCCAGTGCCTCACACACACCAGGCAAGTGCCCTACCACTGAGCCACAACCCAGCCCTTGTTACTTTTTCAGTTTCTATTTAACATACATTTTGCTCCATGATCTCCCCAGAACTACATATAAACTCCTAAGCTGGCACACCAAAATGGAGTTTTTTGCTATCATGCCCCCTCCTATATGGTGGAAGTTCCATCTCTTTTCACTTAAAAAATCCTGCTCCGTTTCCTTTTCCTTGCATGACTGTCCATGGATTTTATTCTTCAAAAATTTGGGAGACAAGAACCCGGAGGAAACTGGTGACTGACGTGGGCAATCTCCTCTCAAACTCTCATCTCAAACATTGAAACTCCGGTTTCAGTGACACCAGTGGAAGGATTCTGAGGCATTTCACGTGGTTTCTCAGCAGGACCCCAGCAAAACAAAGTCCCAGTTGCCCACAACAGAACTGTTCATCTGTAGACTCTTTGTTGGCTTTTTCCTGCCATGTGCCACTCTCTGCTTCTCCATCCTTTCTGGTATCCTTTGCCATATAATCTACCTATGCTCACAGTCCTAATGATAAGGTCTGTTTGGGGGGTTCATCAAAGCTAAAGGAGTTAAAATAGAGAAAGGGGGAAAAGTAAGCACCCTTACAGACACATGCTAGCTGAAACCAGGGTGCAGTGGCACAGGTCTGTTCATGCCTGTGACTCAGAGGATTGAAAGTTCAAGGCCAGTCTCAGCAACTTAGAGAGACATGAAAAGTAAAGAGGCTGGGGTTGTAGCTCAGTGGTAGAGCACTTGCCTGGCACGAATGAGGCACTGGGTTCAATCCTCAGCACCTCGTAAAAATAAATAAAATAAAGGTATTGTGTCCATCTACAACTAAAAATTTTTTAAAAAAGTAAAAAGGGTTTAGGGATGTAGCTCAGTGGTAGAGGGCCCTTGGGTTAAATCCCTAGTATTGCAAAAGAAAAAAAAATCTATCAATCTCTATCTATCTATCTATCTATCTATCTATACTATTTAGGATGGGGGTTTACTCAGTGGTTTTACTACCCATGTTTAGCATATGTGATGTCCTGGGTTTAATCTCCAACATACAACACACACACACACACACACACACACACACATTTAAAACAAAAACCAAACGGAACAACTTATTCACAAACAAATTATTCATCATTTATTTAATTCCTTGGCGCTTTGGTTGATAGATATGTCCTCCCCACCTCACACACACACACCCTTTTTGAGTAGTTTTACTTGCTTTCCTTTGGCCTGTGAATGCATATTTCCTTGAGTGTGTTGGCAACTCTTTCTGGAAATGCCTATTGGAAAAAGATGAAAAGCCAGATCCTAGTTCTTTGTTAACCCAGAAAAGTTTAAGGAGAGAGGAGGAGAGTAGCCCTAGGGTAGATATCCCCAGGTACTACGAAACCAATTAATCATACCTCCTCCCTTTCCTTTAAGTAGCAATTCAGAGTTTGAACCTCACTATCAAACCCTCTGGGGAAGGACCACTGGGGGAAGCCCTCCCTGGATTGCCATCCACCAGCAGAGGGGATTTTTTTGGTTAAAGAGGAGGAATAATGCCCTTGGCCAGTCCACCCCCACCTCCCCATTTTTCTAACTCATCAGTCTAGCAGGGTTTGGTGCTCTGATAAAGCCACCCCTGGTATTGGACTGCAGATATTTCTATAGTCGGGGCTGGCAATGATTATCCAATGCCAGGGGGCTGGAGAGGCAAGAAGAGGAAGGAAAATGAGCTGATTTTGTCCAAATGACCCTTTCATAGCCAAGGCAATGCTCTGTGTCCCAGAGTGCAACCACCACTCCAACTCCCCAGTACACACGTACTAGTTCAAAACAACCTTATCTGCCCAGGAGTTTCTTACAGTTTGCTTGTTGTTATCTGGAAACAGGTAGTTTCTCCACATTTGCACGCAGGGGAAGGAGCCAACAGCCTATTTCACCATATTGATCAAGAGAGGTCATTAAACACATTAGAATGACACTCTAACAAAGAAGGGGAGTTGGAACTGAGGTATGGAGTTAAAACAGAATGAATGAGCCTGTAATCCCAGCTACTCAGGAAGCTGAGGCAGGAAGATTCCAAGTTTGAAGCCAGCCTGGGCAACTTAGCAAGACCCTGTCTCCAAATAAAATTTTAAAAAGAGCTGAAGAGCAAGGTCAATGGCACACACCTGTAATCCCCTGGACTCAGGAGGCTGAGAAGGAGGATCACAAGTAGAAGCAAGCCTCAGCAACTTAGCAAGACCCTATCTCAAGAAAATAATATAAAGGACTGGTTAAAAGGACTAGGGGTGGGGGCTGGGGTTGTGGCTCAGTGGTAGAGCATTTGCCTAGCATGCATGAAGCACTGCGTTCGATTCTCAGCACCACATTTAAATAAATAAAGGTCCATTGACAACTGAAATAAATAAATAAAAATAAAAGTAAAAAGGACTGGGGATGTAGCTCAATAGCTATGTGGTAAAGTACCCCTGCGTTCAGTCCCTAGTACCATTTTAAAAAAAAAGGCTGCAGTTATATCTTCATAGTAGAGTGTTTGCTCGCCTAATATGTATGAAGTGTGAAGTCCTAGATTCAACCCCCTATACCACAAGAAAAGAACGAATGAATAAATAAGTGAATTAAACAAGGAAGGGGACCTATATATGGGACAAAAAGTCAAATAACATCTAGGACTTTTGATAAGAAAGCAATTCCATGGCATATCTCATTCTACCCAGATTTCTTCAATATCCAACCTTCAATACTTTTTTTTAAAATATAATTCTTTTTTTTTTTTTTAGTTTTACGTGGACACACTATCTTTATTTTGTTTTTATGGGGTGCTGAGAATCGAACCCAGTGCCTCACGCACGCTAGGTGAGCACGCTACCACTTGAGCCACATCCCCAGCCCAACCTTCAATCCTTTCAGTTGTTTCTTTTGGTATTTGTATTTCTAAACTCTGAGCTACACTTCCAGCTTTAAACCCTTCTTTCTTTCTTAAATGTTGTTGTTGTTGTTGTTGTTATTATTATTATTATTATTTTGTGGTCCTGGGTGAAGGATATGGAGATGACAACCCCCAACACAGTGTGGTTGAGCAGAGGAAGGGAGGAAGAAGGCAAAACATTGATAACATCCATCCTTTCCCAATAGTCTTTTCCCAGTTACAGGACAATTCCTGGGAAGGAAGTACATATCACCCAGTGACAAGACAATCCCTGGAAAAGGGCAAGCATTGATCCTTTCCCAATATGTCCTTCCTCAGTGACAGTACTCTCCATTCTTGCCCAGTAAAAACAAATTGCTAATGTTTGCAAAGGTTTTCCTGAATGCCCAAGTCCTGTTGAAGTCTTCAGTGGTTGAAGTCTCCCAGTGTGTAACTTACATAAGCCCAGACCCCTCCTGTAATGGCAGCCATTTTCTCTCCAGAATGTGTGTCCATTCGATGCCTGCCTTCGCTGCTGAACAAAGGCTTTGATAGATTCATGAGGTGTGCACCTGTCTCCGTCATTTGGTGCTGACACTCGGGATTGAACTGAGGGATGCTTTAGCACTGAGACACCCTGCTGCCCAGTCCTTTATTTTTTATTTTGAGGCAGGGTCTTGCCATGTTGCTGAGTCTGGCCTCAAACTTGTGATCCTCCTACCTCAGACTCCTGAGTGTCTAGAATTAGTGCACCACCAGATCTGACTTCAAAATCCCATCAGTAACTTTGAACTTGTAATTTTGTATTATTCTTCTTTTCTTCCTTTCTCCCTTCCCTTCCTTCCTTTTTTTTCTAAGGGACAAGGTCTTGCTAAATTGACTGGATTGGCCTCAAACTCTCAATCTTCTTGCTTCAGTCTCTTGAGTAGTAGGAACTACAGGTACATGCTATTACACCAGTCTTGCATTACTTTTCTTTTTTTAAAAAAATATTTTTTTGTAGTTTAGATGAATACAATACCTTTATTTATCTTTTTGTGGTGCTGAGGATCAAACCCAGGGCCTCACAGATGCTAGGCAAGTGCTCCACCACTGAGCTTCAACCCCAGCCTTGCATTACTTTTCTTAAAGAATGTCTCCCCAGTTGTATTTTTCAGGCCCTGCAAAACCTGAATTCACCCCTGACAACTACCTACTTTAGACAACGAAGACTTACCTAACTTGTAGTCTTCCCCCACAATACTTCATCGCACATCCCTTCTCCCATCTCCCCAAATATTAAGCTTTTTAAATTTTAGCTTATTTATCATATTTTAACTAAATTATCTTGTTCTTTACTTGTAGACGCAATATTTGATCTCTCTATTAATATCGTAACATTTGTTTCATTTTGCTTTTCAGTTGGTTACTTTTTTAAAATCTAGTTTTTCTTTTTTAAAAATGTTTTTGTAGTTGTAGATGAATAGCATGCTTTTATTTTATTTTATTTTTATTTGGTACCAGGGATTGAACTCAGGGGCACTCAACCACTGAGCCACATCCCCAGCCCTATTTTGTATTTTATTAGAGACAGGGTCTCACTGAGACTGAGTTGCTTAGCGTCCTGCAATTGCTGAGGCTGGCTTTGAACTCGAGATTCTCCTCTCTCAGCCTCCCTAGCTGCTGGGATTACAGGTGTGTGCCACTGTGCCCAGATTATTTGTTTGTTTGTTTGTTTGTTTTTTATGTTTTTAATATATATTTTTTTTAGTTGTAGGTGGACACAACTTCTTTTTAATTTTTACGTGGTACTAAGGATGGAACCCAATGCCTCAAGCATGCTAGGTGAGTGCTCTGCCACTGAGCCACAACTCCAACCCTTATTTGTTTATTTTTATGTGGTGCTGAGGATTGAACTCAGTGCCTCACAAGTGCTAGGGAAGCTCTCTACCACTGAGCTACAGCCTCAGGCTCTAATCTGGCTTTATTCCCTGAATTCTCTCTGGTTTTTCTAAGTTCTCTTTTCCTTCATGGTTTGTTTTGGCCTCTCTCTCCTAGAGTGGAGATTTTCCTTAAATGGGTGGTAGTCTAGCCAGACACATGGTACACACCTGTAATCCCACCATCTCAGGAGGCTGAGGCAGGAGGATCGCCTCAGCAATTTGGCAAAGCTCTGAGCAACTAAGTGAGACCCTGTCTCAAAATAGAAAATAAAATGGCTGGGAATGTGACTCAGTGGTTAGGCGCCTCCGAGTTCAATCACCAGTACCAAAAAAAAAAAGAGTGGTAGTCTAATTATATTTAAGAATGATCCACTTATGGGCTGGGGATGTGGCCCAGTGGCAGAGTGTTTGCCAAGCATGCATGAGGCCCTGGGTTTAATCCTTAGGGATCGGGGGCTGGGAGCTGATCCAAATCCTCCAGAGGGGGAAGTTTCTAAGGGGTAGTTATGTTTTCTAAGTGGTGAGTGTCATGGGCGACCTTTTAAGATGGTTCCCAATGATCCTGACCTCCTGCTATTCACCTGCTGTTCATGCATGTGTAGTAAAGCATTAACCTTACCCAAAGAGGGGCCTGGCCCTTGCCCGCACCTCCTGAGAGGTAATCTCTAAACTCTTGGAATGTTCTGCCTGATAAGAATGTCTTTGTTTACCTGGGGGCCTTAGGCCATGCCAGATAGTCTATGCTGACAATGCGGTTTATGGTGGGGGCTTTGAACCATGCAGTATCAGTTCAAGCTCTGGAGGGGCTGGAGGGTCAGCCACCTAGACAATCAGTGATGTCTACGTGACCAAGTCACAATAAAAATTCTGGACATCAAGGCTCAGGTGAGCTTCCCTGATTGGCAGTACTCCATGAACTTTGTCACACACCATTGCTGTGAGAAATAAAACCTGTCTGCAAACTCCACTGAGAGAGGACAGGTAGGTGTTCTACACCTAAAACTCTCCTGGAACCCATCCTACGTGCCTCTTCCCTTGGGTGATTCTAGTCTGTAACATTTATTATTATTATTATTATTATTATACGTGTGTGTGTGTGTGTGTGTGTCACTAGGGTAGCTCTCTACCACTGAGCTACATACACCCCCAGCCCTTTTTATTCATTCATTTATTTATTTATTTATTTATTTAATTAATTTACTTGTTTATTTGGTATTAAGGATTGAACTCAGGGGCACTTTAACACTGAGCCACATCCTCAGCCCTTTTTATTTCTTATTTAGAGACAGGGTGTCTCTGAGTTGCTTAGGGCCTTGATAAATTGCTGAGGCTGGCTTTGAATTTGCAATCCTCCTGCCTCAGCCTCCCAACTAGCTTCGATTACACACGTGCACCCCCACACCTGGTTTAAATTTGTTGTTTAAAGCCATTGAGTTGTTGTTAGGTGATCTGGTGGACCTAGGGATGGAGTATTCACCAACGTTTTTATCTGTTAAGTCTTTTCTCCAGGGTCAATTTCTTTGTAGAAGAATTCCGAGTCTCTCAGAGAGTATATTCCTAACTGCCTAAATTCAGGGTCCAGAGTTGAAGAAGAAAACCAAACTTTCATTGATTCCCTCCATTTTTAGCCCCAAGTATGGGGTGTGCAAACACCTAAAGCCCAGCCCATATCGCCTACCTGGACAGGTCCTTGCCTGGCTACACCGAGTGGAGAAGGGGCCAGGTGGTCTAAATGCTTTCCACATTGACTTTCAGCAATTTCCCATTTTCAGCCCAGAACCTTATTCTCACCTTTTAAAGTAACTAGTACCATTCATATAAATCAATTCCAAGGGCTGGGGATATAGCTTAATTGGTAGAGTGCTTGCCTCACATGCACAAGGCCCTGGGTTCAATCCCCAGCACCACAAAAAAAAAAAAAAAAAAAAAAAAGTCAATTCCAGAAAATTCCAAAGGGTATGGATCTGTCAGAAAGACAAAACTAGGGCTTGATGTTAGTTAAGTAGTTAAGCACTTGCCCATCATAGGCGTAGCCTTGGGTTCAATCTTCAGCACAAACAAACCAAAGACAAAACTATAAAAATTTAGGTGATACCATATGCATTCATGACCTCTGGTTAAAGAAACTCTTTTTTCATTGTTTTGGGGATGCAAGCCAGGCAAGACTCTATTACTGAGGTACTGCCAACCCTTCGACAAAAGTGTCCTGGTTCCTGGTTTTCAAAAATTTTTATTATAGTCCTGGGATTGAACCCAGTACTGAGGCACTCTACCACTGAGCTACATCCCAACCCATTTTATTTATTTTTAAATTTAAAAAAAAAAGTTTTTTTGTAGTTGTAGATGGAAGAGTGCCTTTATTTTATTTGTTATGTGGTTCTAAGGGTCAAAGCCAGTGTCTCACACATGCTAGGCAAGCGCTCTACCAGGAGCCACAACCCTAGTCCTGAAACTCATTTTATTTTAATATACTTATTTTGTGGTGATGGGAATTAATCCCAGAGCCTCCAGCATGCCAGGCAAACTCACTACCACGGAGCTATGTCGGCAGCACGTTTTTTTTGTTTTTTTTTTGAGACAGGATCTTGCTAAACTGACCAGGCTAGTCTTGAACTGTGATCCTCCTGTCACTAGGATTACAGATATGCGCCACCTTACCCAGTTTATTTTTTATTTTGAGACAAGGTCTCCCTGTGTTGCCCCGGCTGGCCTCAAACTTACCACTTGCCTCCCAAGACAAATATTTCTTAATTTAATTTCAAAAAACATCAGTTGATTTGCATACATAAGATCCTGGGTTCCATCCACAAACACACACACACACAATCATCACTTGTAAAGAAAAAGAAAGATAAATTAGTCTATATTAAGTAGAACTTTTGTTCATCCAAAAACATCATCAAGATAATAGAAAGAGCCAAGTGCAGTGGTGCATGCCTGTAATACCAACTACTCAGGAGGCTGAGGATCACAAGTTAGAGACCAGCCTGGGCAAATTAGCAAGACCCTGTCTCAAAATGAAAAATAAAAAGGACTGGAGGATGTATCTCAGAAGCAGAGAACCCCTGAGTTCAATCCTCAATACTTCCCTACCCCCCGCACAAAGCTATCTCAAAAAAAAAAAAAAAAACAAACAAGAAAACAAAAGCAACCTACTAGAAAAACGAGCAAAACACCCTGAACAGACAATTCAAAAATTAGGGCATTTAAATAGGTAACAAATTCATGAAGGAGGGCTGGTGATCAGTGAAATGCAAAGGAAAACCTAAACGAGCTACAATTTCTCTATTTCATACAACGCCATTATTGGGATTTAGTAAATAGTTGTTATGCTCAGGCAACAGTGGTTTATTATCCTACAAAGAAAACGAACAAACTGCCTACATGTGCAATATAATGGATGCATCTGAAACACATTTTTAAATAAAAGAAGATGGGCAGGGAATGTAGCTCAGTGCAAAGCACTTGCCTAGCATGCACCAGGCTCTGAGTTTGATTCTCAGAGCAGTGAAAAAATAAATAAGATACAAAAGAATAAATACAGTATGATTATAATATTTCCAAAGAGTCCCCAAATAGGCAAGACTAGGAATCTATACATAGTTTGTCAAACTATAAATTTTTTAAAAAACCATATAATTATCATGAAAGTCAGAATAGTAGTTATCTGTGTTGGTGATTATGATCAGGAAGGAATGCTAGCAATGTTCCGCTTCCTGACTTGGGTAATACTTAATGAGCATGTGCTTTGCAACTATTGATTATTCTGTAATTCATATTTCATGTATTTTTCTGTGTGCCTGATGTGTTTAAAAGTGAAGAAGATCAATTCTGTATTTTGTGTTCGCTTTCAATCTCTGTCTCTACAGATGGGTGCATTTTTTTCAGTGCTGAGTATTGAACCCAAGGCCTCTCTCATACTAGGAAAGAGCTCTACCGCTGAGCTATATCCCCAGTCCCCTGTTTGTTTTTTCTCATGATTATGTTTGTAATTCTACCTTTACATAATGCCCTCCCTGAGCACTTTTTTTTTAAAACAGTATTTATTGCTTCCCTGCCATGGGCATCATGGGTGTGCATCCTCTTCCTCCTGTCTCCCCTCCCCTTTCTTGAGCCAATTTCAATTGGTAGCATTACCTGACTCAGGGCCTACCTTTATGTCATTCAATATGCTTATTCATCTCTTGCTTTTTTTGTCTCTGCTGTTGGGGACTGAACACAAGGTCTCTTGCAGGTTAAGCATGTGCTCCGTCACTGAGCTATGCCCCAACTCCACTGCCTACTTGATTTGTCACACTTAAAAGATACCTTTTGAGTCTGAGCTATTGCAGACTTACTCTGTTTTCAAGTTACCTCCCCCTTCTCTAGTTTTTTTTTTTTTTTTGGTAATTCAAGTCTTCCTACGATGACAGAGTATGTAATATTATGTCATCTTCATTCCCTTCATTTTTTTCTTCTCCCTAACTTGATTTTGGCATGCTAGTTTGAAAACTGGAATTCAAAACATTAAAATCTCCTGCCAGTCCCTTTAAAGTTTGCCCACATTTTCTTGGCTGGCTATTGTTAGTTTGCTAGTAGCTTTTTTTGTTTTTCTTTCTTTTCTTTTTTTTGTTTTTTTTTTTTTTTTTGAGTACCAGGGATTGAACTCAGGGGCACTTGACCACGGAGCCACATCCCCAGCTATATTTTGTATTTTATTTAGAGACAGGGTCTCATTGAGTTGCTTAGCTCCTCATTGTTGCTGAGGCTGGCTTTGAACTGCAAACCTCCTGCCTCAGCCTCCTCACTCCCCCGGCAGTGCTAGCAGTCTCTTCAAGAAGCATGCATGCAATTAATATTCTCTGAGTTATTGCTGGCTTAAATGTGTTTGTTTATAACCTTTATGTTTGAAAAGGCAGTTTGACTGAATAAAAAAATAATCTTTGCCCAGTGCTGTGGCACATGCCTGTAACCCCAGCAGCTCAGGAGGCAGAGGCAGGAGGATCACAAGTTCAAAGCCAGCCTCAGCAATTTAGGGAGGTGCTAAGCAACTCAGTGAGACTCTGTCTTAATAAAATACACAATAGGGCTGGGGACATGGCTCAGTGGTCAAGTGCCCCTGAGTTCAATCCTTAGTACTCCCCCAACCCCCCAAAATAATAATCTTTTCCTCAGTTTCTTTCCTTAAGTATATTGTAGATGTTATTCTTGTTTTCTGGCATTCAATTTTGCTGTTGGGAAGTCTGTGCTGATCTGAATTTCTTTCCCTTTAAGTGAGCATCCCTTTCTATCTAATTTACCAAAGTATGCTTCCTTGAAATTTGGATATTTATTTTTTGTTTGAATTTATTTACTGATAATTGGTTCTAGTAACTCTTTTGAAAGTTATTCTGCTTCTTTTGTCCTGTATAGCCACTGAAATAATAGAATAAGGGCCTTGCCAAGAACAAAGAAAGAGGCCAAAGACTTTCACACTGGCCCTCCTTTTTATTTCATTCTATTTATTTATTCAGTGCTCTGGCCTCACATGTGCATAAATGAGCACATTTGAAATGGACAATTTGGAGCCAGATGCAGTGGTGCCCACCTGTAATTCCAGCAGCTCAGGAGGCTGAGGCCAGAGGATCACCAACGCAAAGCCAGCCTTATCGAGGCCCTAAGCAATTTAAGGAGACCCTGTCTCTAAATAAAATATAAAAAGGGCTGGGGATGTGGCTCAGTGGTTGAGTGCAACTGGGTTCAATCCCCAGTACAATAATAATAATAATAATTAATAAATAAATAAATAAAAATGAAAAAATAATGAGGTGGACTGTTTGGTGAATTTTGACACATATGGTTTAAACATATATAGATTTGACGTATGTAAGAGTCGTAGATTTGGCTTCAAGACAAGGAATACTATAATCCGGTTTATAGTTTGAATGTCTATATCGTCTCCAAAATTAGTGTTGAAAGGTAATCCTCAGTGCAGCCTCACTGCGAGGTGGGCCTTCGGGAGGTGATGAAGGTAAGGAGGTCTGTGCCCTGGGAAATGAGAACGGTATCTTACAAAAAGGCTGGAACGAACTAACTAGGTCCCCTTTCTACCTTCATGGGGACAGGGCACTCAAAGCACCATCTTGGAAATTGACACTGAACCTGCTGGTGGCTTGATTTTGGATTTCCCAGCTTCCCAAACTGTGAAAAATAAATTTCTGTTATTTGTTTTTAATTTTTTTTTTTTACACGTTGATGGATCTTTATTTTCTTCATTTATTTATCTGTGATGCTGAGCATCGAACCCAGCGCCTCACACATGCCAGGCAAGTGCTCTGCCACTGAGCCACAACCCCAGCCCAAATTTCTGTTTTTTTTTTTTTTTTTTTTTTTTTTTTTATACCTTTCACTGGGATTTGTTTATAGCGGCACAAACAAGTTAAGACAATCCCCCTTGACAGCCTCATGTGACAACGAACTCTCTGAGAAGAAAAAAGAAACACCAAATTTCCTTCAAAGAAAAACTGCCGAATACACACCACAGAACGCCTAGCATCTCAGCTTCCAAATGCCACCACACCCGGCACCACCTCTGTCTTTTAATTCAATTGTTATATTTAAATCATGGAGAAGTGAAAGAATTATTGATGTAGTAGGGTTTGCAGCTACCATATCATTACCGCTTTCTATTCATTGCTTCAGTTATTTGTTCCTATTTTTTTCCACTCTTTTTTTTTTTTTTTTTACTTTTTCTGGTTTTAATTGAGTCTTTTATGTGATTCCATTTTCTCCCTTTTTTTTGTTTTTTTTGTTTTTTTTGTACTGGGGCTTGATCCCAGGAGCACTTAACACTTAGCTATATCCCCAGTCCTTTGTGTTTTTTTTTGTTTTGTTTTGTTTTGTTTTTTAAGACAGGGTCTCTCCAGTTTGCTTAGGGTCTAGTTAAGTTGTGAGGCCGGCCTCCAATTTGTGATCCTTCTGCCTCAGCCTCCTGATGATTTGCTGGGATTACAGCCCTGAGCTACTGTGCCCAGTTTCTTTCTTTTTTTTTTTTCTTTTCTTTATTTTTATTTTTAGTGTATTTATTTACTTTGTGGGGCTAGAGATTATTAGAATAGGGTTTTGCTTAAACTAGGCAAACATTGTAGTACTGAGCTACACCTCTAGCCCCTAGAATTTTGTTGGTATTGAGTCTTCTGCATTTCGTCGGTTTTGGTCTAGTTTCCCTAAACGAATACTTTTTCTCATGGAGATTTGAGCTCTCCTTGATTGTGATTCTCTGTTTCCACCTGTCTGTCCAGTTTTGGGGACAGTTATTTGCCCCGTATCTTCAATTCTCTGACAGACCTAAGAAGGTGTTGTGCCAGGGGTGGTGGTCCACGCCTGCAATCCCAGTGCCTGGGGAGCCTGAGGCAGGAGGATCGGAAGTTCCAAGCCAACCTCAGCAATTTAGCAAGGCCCTAAGCGACTTAGTGTGACCCCGTCTCAAAATAAAAAAGGACTGGGGATGTGGCTCAGTGTTTAAGCAATTCCCAGTAACAGAAAAGAAAAAAAAAATGTTAATTCTGGGTTTTTCCCCCCAGCTGTTTCCTTGTTAAAAAAGATAACTTGCGGCTCATTACACGCCATACTCTAAACCAGAAAGTGCAAAGCCATTGTTTTTAACCTTCTCTCTCTCTTTCTTTCTTTCTATTTATTTATGCTGTTGGGGATCGAGCTCCATGCTGAAGTGAGCATGCTAAACACACACCCTTTACCATGGAGCATACCTCCAACCCCTCTACAAAGACATTTTATTTATTTTTTTTAAAATATTTATTTATTTATTAGTTATTGGTGGACACAACATCTTTGTTTGTATGTGGTGCTGAGGATCGAACCCAGGCCGCACGCATGCCAGGCGAGCGCGCTACCTCTTGAGCCACATCCCCAGCCCCAACAAAGACATTTTAAAGAAACTTTTTAAGTCGAAGATGGACACAACACCTTTGTTTTATTCATTTACTTCGATGTGGTGCTCAGAATCGAACCCTGGGCCTCACACATGCTAGGCGAGGGCTCTACCACTGAGCCACAGCCCAGCCCCCAAACCCAGTTTTGATGTAAGTTGGTGCCCTCTTCCTGCACATTCTTAGAACCACCGTTTTACTGGTACTTGGGAGTGTAGCTTTGTTCCCATTAGATTTCAAAAGATTTTTCTTTATATGCCCCTAATGGTTTCTTTTAACAAAGGTTGGGACTGTGTTGGGCTGGTTCCAAGAGCTTTCTACACCAGCCCCAACACAAAGCTACTTTTCTATCCATTTTTGCACTGCTGGAGTTCCTACTTAGGGTCTTAACATCCTCTGCAGGCGCACTACCAAAGCAACATTCCCAGTTCACAAAGCTTCCTTCTTTCCTTTTATTTTTGTTTTTTATTTTTTTTTCTTTCCTTTTATTTTTGTGCATGTGTGTTTGAGATAGGGTTTCATTGTGTTGCTTAGCCTGGCCTCAAACTCTGGACTAAAAAGATCCTCCTGCCTCAGCCTCTCAAGTAGATAGGACTGCAGATGTATACCAGCATGCCTGTTTCCTTGCTATCTTTTTAAATTTGTTTTTGCAGTGCTGGGGACTGAACCTAGGACCTTGCACATGCCAGGCAGCACTTTACCATTGAGCCACATCCTAGCCCCTTGCTTTTTTATTTTTTTAGATAATTTTTTTTTAAAGAGAGAGAGATGAGAGAAAGAGAGAGAAAAAGAGAGATCGAGAGAAAGAGAGAGAGAGAGAGAGAATTTTTTTAATATTTATTTTGTAGTTTTCGGTGGACACAGCATCTTTGTTGGTATGTGGTGCTGGGGATCCAACCCGGGCCACACGCATGCCAGGCGAGCGCACTACCGCTGAGCCACATCCCCAGCCCCCCTTGCTTTTTTATATAAACACATGAAGTAAAGAATTCAAAGGGGCCAGGGCTGTGGCTCAGTGATAGAGCACTTGCCTGGCATGTGCGAGGCCCTGGGTTCCATCCTCAGCACCACATAAAAATAAATAAAATAAAGGTATTGTGTCCATCTACAACTAAAAATAAAATAAATAAATAAAAGAATTCAAGCCAGACCAGGCACAGTGCACACACCTGTGATCCCAGCTACTCAGGAGGCTAAGGCTGGAGGATCTCAAGTTCCAGGCCAGTTCAAGCAACTTAGTAAGACCCTGACTCAAAAAAAGAAAAAGGCTTAGTGGTAGAGGCTTACCTACCATGTTTGAGGTTCAATCCCCAATACTACCAAAAAAAAAAAAAAAAGAGTTTGCCCAAAGAGAAGTTCTGGCCCTTGCCTTAGGCTCTGTAAAGATTCTCCTATCAGGCATTTGGAATGTTGCGCCTGACGGGAGAATCATTGTCTGGGGGCCTGTATCTTACTGGATACTCTAACAGTGTGACTTAGGGCCCTACCAGAAAGACTGACAATGTTACTTCACCCCTGGTGGGGGCTTTGGGTGGTATCAGGTGACCTGGAGACTGAGATCAACCCATCAACAACTCCTCTTATCTATGTAATTAAGTCCCAACAAAATCTGAACACTGGGCCCTGAGTGAGCTCTCTGCCAATCCTCCCTGTATACTATCACACACCAGTGCTAAGGGGAATGTGTCCTGGTTCATGAAGAGAGGACCAGAAAAATAGAAAGGAAAACCATCAACAAAGGAAATCATCAACAGAGAAAATAGATAACTTGAGAAATGGAATGACATATTTTGAAACTAAACATCCAACAGGGATTAACTTCCAGAATATATTTAAGGAATTCGAGTAACTCAGCAGCAAAAAAAAAAAAAAAAAAAAAAAAAAAATCTGATTAAAAAATAGACAGGTGTGATCCTGAATACCTGTAATCCCAGCAACTTGGGAGGCTGAGGTAGGAGGATCGAAAGCTCGAGGCCAGCCTCAAAAATTCAATGAGGCCCTAAGCAACTGAGAGCCTGTCTCAAAATAAAAAATAAAAGGTGGGGGAAAGGGCTGGAATTGTGGCTCCAGGGGTAGAGCCTTGCCTAGCACATGCAAGGCCCTGGGCTGGACCCTCAGCACCACATAAAAATAAATAAAATAAAGGTATTGTGTCCAAATACAACTAATACACTAAATATTGAAAGAAAAAAAAAAAGCGAGGGGAAGGCTGGGGATGTGTCTCTATGGTTAAGTGTCCCTGTATTAAATCTCCAGTACCAAAAAAAAAAAAAAAAAAAAATAGGTAGATAAATAGACATTTTGAAAAAAAAAAAAAAAACATACAGGGAGCTTGGGGTATAACTCAGTGGCAGAAGGTATGGTTAGCATGCTAGAGGCCCTGGGTTCAATCCTCAGCACCAAAAAGCAAAAAGATAACTACACAAGAGCATATGATAAATGCTCAACATCACTAATCATTAGGGAAATTCGAATCAAAACCACAGTGAGATATCATCTTATCCCAGTCAGAAAAATGACTACATTAAAAAAAAAGACAAAAAGTAAATAAATGCTGGTGAGGAAGCAGAGAAAGGAGAAATCTGAATACACTGATGGTGAGGATGTAAATTAGTAGAGCTGTTATGAAAAACAGTATGGAGATTCCTCAAAATAGCTGGGTATGGCGGCTGGCACCTGTAGTCCCCACGACTTGGGAGGCTGAGGAGGGAGGATCACCTGAGCCCAGGAGTTGGAGAGCAGCTTGGGAAACATAAACAAGACTGTCTCAAAAACAGAAAAGACACACGGTGGTGCAGGCCTGTAATCCCAGCTACTTAATGATATTCTGTCTCAAAATAAATAAAAAATAAAAAGGACTGGGGATGGGACTCAGTAGTAGAACTCCTCAGCCCCACAAAACAACAACAAAGGGAAAATAAAATCCCCAAACAACCAAAAATAGAACTACCATAGGATTCCAGCTATCCCACCACTAGGTCTAAGTCCCCCAAAATTGAAATAATGTCCAAGAGACCCCTGCACTACCATGTTTACTGCAGCACTATTTATTTATTTATTTTAATATTTATTTTTTTAGTTTTTTTAGGTGGACACATATCTTTATTTTGTTTTTATGGGGTGCTGAGAATCGAACCCAGTGCCTCACGCATGCCAGGTGAGCATGCTACCACTCGAGCCACATCCCCAGCCCTGCAGCACTATTTAGAATAGCTAAGGTATGGAATCAATCAAGGCGTCCATCAGCAGATGAGTGGAAGTGTGGTCCCTACACATCACGGAATACTCTTAGCCATAGAAATGAATGAAATCCTGTTATTTATGGCAACATGGATTGAACAGGACATCCTGTTAAGTAAGCCAGGCACAGATGACAGATACTCATGTTCTCACTTGTTTGTGAAAGCTTAAGAAGTTGACCTCATGGAAGTGGAGAGTAGAGGCTAGGAAGGGGCCAGGGGAGAAGGCTTAGGGAGAGGTTAATTCATTCGAGTGTTCTCCAGCACAGTAGGTTGGCCGTAACTTACCGTTTATTGTATATTTCAAATAACTCAAAGGGAAAAGTCCAAAGCTTCCCAATACCTAGGAACAATTAGTGCTTGAAGAGGCAGAGATGCTAATCACCCTGTTTGATCATTACACACATCGTGTACAAATATTGAATTATCAAACTATACCCCACAAATATGCACAAATATTATGTGTCAATTAAAAAAAAAAAAACAACAACAGTATGCATCTGTGAAGAACATAAACCAGAGGGGGCGAAGTGTTGGGGAGCTGATATTAACCAAATTACATCGTTATGTTGTGCGCAGGTATGAATATGTAATCACAAATCCCATCCATCATCAGGGGCAGCGAGAATGAACCAACAAAAAATATGGGGAAAAAAATGTAATGTGATAATGTGGTAATAAACCCCATTACCTTTACCTGGTCGACATAATCAAACATTGATACGATAATATTTATGTAACTCTATAGCCCCGAGGGTTTCTATTACTGTTCTCATTTAACATGTTTCACTTCTCTATAATTTGCCTCACTTTCCTTCTTCCTTTGTCTTCTCCACGATGCCACTGAAAGCCCCACCAATGACAGTTAAAGGACACGCTTCAGCGACCCTCGTCCACTCCCAATTCTACCACCTCAGCAGTTCTGCTCGGGAAGCTGCTCAGGGTCGCGGTGGCGTGGTTTGAATGGATCCTCAATTCTTGCGCTGACACCAGTCTCTAACCCAGCTATGTGTCCCAGGCCTCAGGGTTCACTGGTTTAAATTTCTCCCATCGACAAGCCCAGTTAACCTGTCAAGGAGACATTAGGGACCCCAGGAAGCCAGGCTCCTCTGGCAAGAGCTGATTTAAAACACCCAGACTAAACCAGGTTTGGAGGTGCACAGCAGAAATCCCAGGGACTGAGAAGGTTGAGGCTAGGGGATCACAAATTCAAGGCAGCCTCAGCAACTTAGAGGGACCCTGTCTCAAAATAAAAAATAGAAAGGGCCGAGGGTGTCACTCGATGGTAGAGCTCCCCAGGTTCAATTTTTAGTACCATCATAAAATGAAATTTTAAAAGCAACTAAAATGCCCAGGAGAGAGTATTTTGGACCTCGTTCAATGTGTCCATTTTTCCAAACTACGGTGCCAAACCACCTGAAGTCAAGGTCTGAGGGACACCAGCATTGAGTTGGTACCTTTGTACTTTAAGCTACAATATTCTTGTGATCTTCCTCTGAAGGTGTTCTGGGCACCTAGGAATCTTGCACTCTCTCTCTGCTCGAATTTTAGAAAAACTTCTTCCAAAATAACTTCAGAATCGAGGAGCTTCCAGCCAATTTCACTTCTTTTTTTATTAAAATTTGTTAACTTAATTTTTTCATCTTCTATATAAAAACTTGAAAATCATATATCATTTATGGGTTACCATGTGATACTTTGATACCTGAATACCTTGTGCAATGTTTTAAATCAGGATAATCTGACAAACATCAATACTTTATGATGAAAAACCTTCCAACTCCTTTCTTGTAGCTTTTTGAAATGCACTGCTGTTATCTAAGGCCATCTTGCTCTGCAATAACGGAACTGTAATTCTTGCTCCAGTCTACCTATAACTTAGTACCCACGGATCAACCTGGCTCCATCTCTGCCTCCCCCCAGTTTCTCATACCAGTCTGTGTAGTTATAAAAGGGTGATGAGGTTGTAATTAATCCAAAGACACCAACAGCCCAGCACAGTGGCGCACACCTATAATCCCAGAGGCTCGGGAGCCTCAGCAACGTAGTGAGGCCTTGTCTCAAAAAGTAAAAAGGGCTGGGGATGTGACTCTGTGGTTAAGCACCCCTGGGTTAAATCCCTAGACCCAAAATTAAAATAAAAAATAAAAGGCACCAACAAAGTCAAGCAGGTAGATACACAAGAATTTTAATGACTTGAAGACAGTTGCCCGGAGCTGAGGACAGGATGCGGCAGCATACACAGGTACAGGGGACAGCTTCCCTGCCTCCGGGTTCCCCCCTGAGGACATCTGGCTTTTGCTGGATTTACCTGATTAGAGTAGATACCATCAGATCTTTCAAGAAGCTCTCTTGCCATTCTCTTAGGGTTATAAAAATTTCTGGTCCCTTCCTGCTCTAGACGTTGCAGCTATGTGCAAGTAATTGGCCATGACTCCAGCCTCTTCCTCAGTGTAATGTGAGTTAAGAAAGGAAGGTTGGTTTTTTTCAGGCATAACATCTTTCTTAAAAGCCCCAGCTTCAAGTTGACCTGAAGATTGTTTTTGCCATGGAGATAATGGAATCTGTGCAAAAAGGGCAAATAGCATCTTTTAAAAATTATTATTCTTTTGAGACAGGGTCTCGCTCTGTTGCCCAGGCTGGTCTCAAACTCTTGGGCTCAAATGACTCTCTCCCCTCATCCTCCTGAGTACTGGGGATACAGGGGCATGTCTCCATGTCCAGCCGCATCTTTTTTTTTTTTCCTTTTCTGGGTTGGAGATTGAACCTAGGGCTTTGCACATGGTAAGCAAGCATTCCACCAGTGAGCCACACACACACCCTGATCTTTTGTGTGTGTGTGATGGGGGTGAGGGGTGGGTTCCTGGGGATTGAACCCAGGGATGCTTTACCATTGAGCTACATTCCCAGAACTTTTAAATTTTCACTTTAAGACAGGGTCTTGCTAATTTGCTTAAAGCCCTGCTAAATTGCCCAGGCTGGCTTCGAACTTGTGATCCTCCTGCCTTAGCTCTTGAGTGGCTGGGATTACGGCGGGTATGCCTTCATGCATGGCATGTGCTTATTTTTCAAACAAGGGAAAACAGACACACAGAAGTAAATAAATTTGCCTGAGGTCACATACCACTCACATAACACTCAAAATTCACTTCCTGGTAGTTAGTATAACTTAACCACTGGCTTCACTATTGGCCTTTCTCTTACAAGCTTTGCATGCCAGACTAAGAAATATGTTTATTTTGTGGTACTGGGGATAAAATCCAGGGCCTCACACAAGCGAGGCAAGCACTCTACAATTGAACTACACCTGTAGCCTCAGAAGTTTCAGATTTTATTGTAGGTGTCAAAGGGTCTTATTAATTTTTCAGGAAAATAACTTAGGTAGCAACTTTGAGGGTGAATTAACAGGAAAAGAAAGATTATAAGGAGAAGGTAAGAAGCTCTTGCTATCATTAAGGGACGAGGAGGACTGAACTCATGGCAAACGGCAGTGAATACAGGGATCAGAGTTAATGTAGCATTTCCATAGTAAATGGATAGAATTTGGCCATCCGCTAGACACAAGGATTAGGGAGGAGTACATTCCCACGGAGCTGACACTTGAGATACTGTGGGACTAAAGATGAATGAATCATCCACTTTATTGGGGGTCACTGAAGGCTTTGGGGATGGATGGCTCAGATTAGCTGACCCAAGACAGAGCCGGAGGGAAGACCAGCATTCAAGCCAAGGGCAAATGAGTAGTAGCTCATAAAAGTACAGAGAAAGACCGGTACAACAGGTAGAAAGATAATTAAAACACAAACAGAAAGCAATAAATACCATAAAAGAGGTACAAACGGAGTAATGTGGGAGTTCAGAGGAAGATTACAACTTATTCTTTCTGAGTCTCTGTTAACTCATCTGTAAAATGAAATTGAAGTCCCTTTTGTTTCTAAATCTCCGAATCTATTCTAAGCCCACCATGTGCCCATTAACAGGGCAGATGCTAAGGGAAGGTTCAAGGTACAGTCTCTGCTCTAGAGGAGCTTTCCATCTACTGAGGATCAGCGTCTGTACTCCAGGACCCTGGAGAGACGGAGATAATGTATAACTAAGAGGCGAGTTTTCTGGCACAGCCTGTGGTCTGCAGATCCAGAAAAGGCAGAGAGTAGAATAATATGTTTACAGACGTCTCCTGGAGGAGGAGAATAGAGAGGGGCCAAATTAGGTAGAAGGCTAGTATGGGCAGAAATGAGGATCTGAGTTTATTTACCTGGTTGAAATTGAAAATCTTAGATGGGAATTCATGGGAAGTAAGGTTCTACTATTTTTTTTAAAGCCAAATTTATTTTATTTTTAAAAAATATTGGGGCTGGGGATGTGGCTCAAGCGGTAGCGCGCTCGCCTGGCATGCGTGCGGCCCGGGTTCGATCCTCAGCACCACATACCAACAAAGATGTTGTGTCCGCCGAAAATTGAAAAATAAATAAAAATAAAATAAAATAAAAAAATATTTATTTTTTAGGGGTAGATGGACACAACATAATGTCTTTATTTTTTATGTGGTGCTGAGGATTGAACCCGGGTCTCGCCCGTGCTAGGCAAACTCTACCGCTGAGCCACAATCCCAGCCCACGTTCTACTATTTTTTTAAAAAATTTTGTGTTACTAGTGATTGAACCCAGGGGTGTTCTATCAATAAGTTACATCCCATTACTTTTATTCTTTTTTTTTTTTTTTTTTGGTATGGGGGATTGAACCCAGGAATCCTTAACCACTGAGTTACATCCCCAGTCCTTTTTGGTTTTTATTCTTTAATTTATTTATTTTGTGGTGCTGGGGATTGAACCCAGGTCCTTCTACATGTGAGGCAAGCACTCTACCAACTGAGGTATATCCCCAGCCCCTTGCCCCTTGTTTTGTATTTTGAAACAGGGTCTTACTAAATTTCCCAGGCTGTATTTGAACTTGTGATTCTCCTGTCTCTTTGGGATTATAGGTGTGCATCACCAGTAGGGTATAAGGACTACTTTAGTAACCAACTCAAACCTATCTTCTTTTTCTTTTCTTCTGTATTGGGGATCAAACCCAGGGCCTTATCTATGCTAGGCAAGCACTCTATACTGAGCTGTATCCCAAGCCCATATCTATCTTATAAACCAGAGAATAAGGTATAGAATTGGCATAGACACAGTTGAGAGCTATTGTAGAGTCTTCTTTTTTTTAAGTTGTCCATGACCTTTATTTTACTTATTTATTTATATGTGGTGCTGAGAATCGAACTCAGTGCCTCACATATGCCAGCAAGCACTCTACCACTGAACCACACCCCAGCCCACAACTGTAGATTGTGGTATATTTATGGAACAATATATAGTTTTTTATTATGATTTTGGGGGTGATGCTGGGAATTGAACCTAGCGGCACTTAACCTTTGAGCCACATTCCTAGTGTTTTTTATTTTCTATTTTGAGATAGCATCTTGCTAAGTTGTTTAGGGCCTCACTAAGTTGCTGAGGCTGACCTTGAACTTCTGATCCTCCTGCCTCAGCCTCCCAAACTGCTGGGATTGTAAGTGTGCACCATTACACCTGGTTTATTATGTACTGGGGATTGAGTAGGGCTTCACACATGGTAAATATGACCTCTACCATGGAGCTACATCCCCAGTCAAGAATACAGTATTTTATTTTTGTGCTTAAACAAGGGTTGTTTTTTTTTTTTTTTTTAAATAGGGACAGTTATTCAATTTTTATACAAAATGACAGATACTGTCCCCAACATATTTATCAGCGTTTATTTGTATTCTCAATGGCTGCAATTCTAACTAAAGATGTTGAACACACACACACACACACACACACACACACACACACACAAGCGTGCACATTTTCCTTTGTTAAGTGTCTGTTTAGTTAATTTGTCCATTTATTGATTTATTTCTTCTTTTTTGGTGGTAAGTTTTTTTGAGTTCCAAATATGTTCTTTTTGTTGTTGTTGTTCTAATTAGTTATACATGACACTATTCTATTTTGACACATCACACATAAATGGAGTATAACTTCTCATTCTTCTGGTTGTGCTTGATGTAGAATCACACTGGTCATGTATTCACATATGCACATAGGGTAATAAGGTCTGATTGATTTTACTATCCTTCCTACCTCCTATCCCCTTCCTGAGTTCCTTGTATGTTCTTGATATTGATCCCCTGCTGGAGGAGTAGCTAGCAAAGATTTTTTTCCCATTCTTGGGCTCTGTGGTTTCCTTCACTGTGCAGAAGCTCTCCAATGCAATGCCATCCCATTTATTAGTTTTTGGTATTATTCTCTGAGCTGTAGGAGTCCTATCAAGGAAGTTGCTGTTTGAACCTATATTTTGGAATGTTGGCCCTATGTTTTCTTCTAGCAGTTGCAAAGTTTCTGATACATTTTTGTGTGTTTTTAATAGATTTAGCTATATTATTATTATTATTATTATTATTATTACTGTTGTTATTGTGCTGAATCTGGAATCCAGGACCTGGCACATGCCAAGCAAGCTCTTGACCACTGAGCTATATCCCCAGCCATGGCTATTTTTTTTTTATATAACTTTATTCTATTTAATTTTATGTGGTGCTGAGGATCGAGCCCAGGGCCTTGCAGATGTGAGGTGAGCACTCTGCTGCTGAGCCTAACCCCCACCCCCATGGCTATTTTTGATGTACAAAATGTCTACTATTTTAATGCCTTTTCCATTGCCAATTTCACACTGTAACGACTGTGGTAGGTGCTGCCCAGATCACTCACCTGAACGTCCAAAACATTTATGTCCTCAGCTTCTGGGAAGGTAGCCAGCTGGCACCTCTCAGCCAAGTCCCTCTCTGGGACTTGCCTCAGCTGAGGAGAGCCACCTTGCCCATCATCCAGCCTCAGTACTAGAAGCAGCCCACCTTCAATGATTGATTGATGGGTTTTACAGGTTGCCCACCCCAGTTCAAACTTTAAAGTGCCACTCCAGCTCCAAGGCTAGCTATAGGCTTGGCGGAGGCCTCTCTTGCAAAAGTGGCACAGTTCAACATTTCCTGGTCAATCATACTTCCTTGGTTCTCCCACAAGTATTCATTCCAACGTGCTCCCTAATAAACTTCTTTAAAAAAATCTCTATGTGTGTGTGTACACATGTACATATGTTAGAGGTCAGGTTGGGAAATTTAATGAGATCCTTTCTCAAAATAATAATACATATATAATATAAATATAATATATATATTAAATATATATACATATATATGTGTGTATATATATGCACTTTACCAACCGAGCTATATCCCCAGCCCATATATACATATATGTGTGTGTACATATATATATATCTATATATATATATAGATATAGATATACACACACATATAGATTTTTTTAAATTTTTAGTTGTAGGTAGACACAATACCTTTATTTTTATGTGGTGCTGAGGATTGAACCCAGTGCTTCATGCGAGCTAGGCAAGTGCTCTAACACTGAGCCACAAACCCAGCCTCCTAATAAACTTCTTGAATGCCAATTTCCATCTCAGAGTTTGTTTCTTGGGGAACCAAATGCAACCAAAATTTGTTGAGTCCTAGTTTTTGGTTTGAGCAATGTTCTTCAACAATTTTGACATCTGTAATTTAGGACACCAAGATCTACCTTCTTCTTCTGTTTGTTTTGTAGTACTGGGGATAAAACCCAGGGCCTTATGCATGCTAGGCAAATGTTCTACCAGTAGGTCTACCTTTTATAACACCTGTAATGTCTAAGATTACCCCTTTTTGGCAAGATGCATCATTAAATTTGTTTGAAGAAAGTAGTAGTATAGCATTCATAATGAATACCAATCAAAAGGAAATAATTCGTTGGTAGAAACTATATCTTAGCAGGATATACTCTTGGCTAATGGAGCGCATTGCTGAGTACCTTTTATAGAATCGATTGGAGACTACAGTTACTTACTCTACAGAGGTTGTTCATAGCTGGAAATTTTACTGAGTGCTGCTTGGGGTCACAAAGAAATTGTGATACCATTTGATTTTTTTTTTTTTGCATTTTCCCAAAATATCTTAATTATATATGCTTTGCATCTAGTGCCAATTTAAAAAAAAAATCACATATTGAGCTGGGGGAGTGGCTCAGCAGTAGAGTGCTCACCTAGCACATGTGAGGCCCTGGGTTCGATCCTCAACACCACATAAAAGTAAATAAAATAAAGCTATTGTGTCCAACTACAACTAAAAAATAAATATATTTTTAAAAATCACATACTATTTTTTTTTAAATCACATACCACTCTAATACTCTCACCTAAGTCCCTTACTTTTAGTTTCAAAGTTCAGAAATTAAAACTTCAAATAAAAATGGACAACAAAACATTATCATTCTGAATTTGGTGGTAGTAATGTGATCAGCAGTGTTGAAATGGGTACTTTCAAGTGTCTGTAGAATCATCAGTTTCTATGCAAAATATCTTGATAATACCATTGTCTGGTGTCTTTTCAGAGGGAAAGAAGTAGGGATTGAAAGGAGAAATAGGCCATCAGCTGGGTGTAGTGACTCATGCCTATAATCCTAGGGACTCAGGAGGCTGAGGCAGGAGGATCACAAGTTTGAAGCCAGTCTCAGCAACTTAGTGAGGCCCCAAGAAATGAGTGAGATCCTTTCTCAAAATAAAAAATAAAGTGGACTGGGGATGTGGCTCAGTAGTTAAGTGCTCCTGGGTTCAATCCTGTTACCAAAAAAAAAAAAAAAAAAAAAAAAAAAAAGAAGAAAGAAAGAAAAACCATCTATATTGCCAGTGGCCTATGTCACTTCCTTCTGCCTTATTTTTTAAAAATGTCCTTTCCTCCACAAGATGAGCAGATGCAATTGTAGAGACAAACAGCCTTCAGCCTTCACTAAAATTATCAGGTTTATAACACCGAAGAGATGGGTTTACATTGCATTCTTTATATTACATACAAATTCTATAAAGGGAAACATGTATTGAAAGTGTTGGGTCTATAATTGACATATTGCCAAAGAATAAATTATATCCTGTGCTGTAATTATGTATTCAGCAATAATGAATACTAGGAGAAAATGGCAAAGTAGTAATTATACCAATTACAATTGATTAGTTGGTATTAACATAAAAAGATGTGCTTAATATATTTTGCTGGATGACACCACAGGAAGGCTCTGAGGGATGAAGATATTTGATTCCTCTTTAAAAGTTCTTTTGTGTTTGTGTCGGGCACCGTGTACACACCTGTTTTCCTGGTTACTTGGGAAACTGAGGCAGGAGGATCACAAGTTAGAAGTCAGGTTGGGAAATTTCGTGAGATCTTTCCTCAAAGTAAAATTTTAAAAAGGGCTGGGGATGTAGCTCAATGCTTGCCCGTCATGTGCAAGGCCTAGGTTCAACCCCCCAGTACTGAAAAAAAGAAAGAAAGAAAGAAAAGAAATCCCTTTATATAATTTATTAAATTCAGTGAGTTTGGAAGGCTACCAGGAATTTGTATAATTATGCATGATAAAGTTTTATTTAATTATGCTACAGTTTTCTTTTTAAAATTATTCTTTCAGCACTAGAGATGGAAATCAGGTATACTCTACCACTGAGCTGCATTCCCAGCCATTTTTATTTTTTATTTTGAGACAGGGTCTCACTAAGTTGCTCAGGGCCTCATTAAGTTGCTGAGGCTGACCTTGAACTTGTAATCTTCATACCTCAGCCTCAGAGTTCCTGGAATTACATGCTCCATTTATGCTGTTTTCTTTGTTTTAAGCTACTGTAGTTTCTAATTTTCTAATCTATTTCCTCTAAATATTGAAATATTACCACTACATTTAAAAAATAGAACAAAGTAACCCAGATGAACTATAGTAACTAGAGGACATCAATATCCAATGTTGTTTACTTCTTGTTAAAAATTTAAACGTAATTTAATTCAAGGTAATTGGCATTCAGTATAAAGCAGAGTTCTGTTTCTCTGCAGATCTTCAAAGTGTGAATTTGATAATTTAATACAAGAAGTTGATAATCTTAGACTTTTTTTTTTTTATCTTGAGATAGCATCTCACTAAATTGCTGAGGCTGGTCTCGAACTTATGATCCTCCTGTCTTAACCTCCCAAATCACTGAGATTATAGGCGCATGCCATGGTACCCAGCTTAATCTTGGATTCTTCTGGTGAGTTGGACCCTCTTTAATACTTTTGGGGGTACCAGGGATTGAGCTCAGGGGCACTCAGCCACTGAGCCACATCCCCAGCCCTATTTTGTATTTTATTTAGAGATGGGGTCTCACTGAGTTGCTTAGCTCCTCGCAGTTGCTGAGGCTGGCTTTGAACTCTCTATCCTCCTGTCTCAACCTCTGGAGCTGCTGGGATTACAGGCATGTGCCACAGCACCCAGCTCCTCTTTATATTTTTAATAGAAAATGTAGTTCATGTGAGATTAAGTTTAAACTGAAAAAAAAATTGAATCCTCTAATATGTAAACAACAGAGTAAATTTAATTATTTCCATTTCCTCAAGTCATGAAATGGAGAGCAGATGGGTCTTATGAATTGCTGCCAAAGTCATTTAATTTTTTTCCCCCTCCGTTCTGGGGATTGAACCCAGGGCCTTCACATGTTTAGCGAGTGTTGTACCAAGGAGCTATAGCCTCGAGACCCAGTTTTATTTTGTTTTTAATTTTATTATTTTTTTTTAAATGAGTTCTTTGTTATGTTGCTGAGGCAGTCCCCAAATCCCTGGGCTCCTATGGTCTTCTCACCTCAGCCTCCCAGGTGCACCACCGAGCTGCCTATTTAAGTTTTTTAATGACCTTCTGCCCTCTATGGTCAAACAAGAATACTACAAGAAATAAGCAGTCCTCTTAAAAATTAGAGCGTAATAATGTAGATCTGGAAGGGAGACCTTCAAATGTGAAAAGTACAGGATATAAAATAAGCCAAAGAGACAGGTATGGGGTACATGTCTGTAATTCTAGCTACTTGGGAGACTGAGGCAGGAGGATCTCAAGTTGGAGGCCAGCCTCGGCAATTTAGTGAGGCCCTCCCTCCCCAATCTCCAAATGAAAAATGAAAGAACTGGAAATGTAGTCCTGAGATCAATCCCCAGCACCATAACAAAATTTTAAAAAGCCAAAGGACTTTGAAGTGTGGCTAAGTAGATGCTTTTCGGGCCAGTTTTAGTGAGTGGTTATGATTCAATCATAATTATAAGAAAAAAACCTCTCATTTATGGTCATGAACTGAATTTGGTCTAAGACTAAGCATTAGGTACATCAACAGTGTATTCCTTTGGAAGAATGTGCTTGTATGGTGTGGTAAAAGAAGGGAACACTAAGGTAAAAAGAAGCCGAGCTTTTTACTGCCTGAATTATGTCCAATTAAAGCCAATAATCAAATTATGTAACCAATTTTTTTTTGATCCATGTTAGAGTACTATGTTAATATCTCTCCTCCTATTATACTTAAAGGATTTCTTTCACTTGTTGAAATACAGTGAGACTTTTAGGGTGCCTTCCATTTCACTTCTAAGTTCTGCAAAGTGAAATTATGCATCCATGGGAACAAAATTCGATTATAATAAAATGTTGCTATCCCTTTAAAAGGTATTCCTATTTCTAATAAATTGCATATAAATTAATACCACTAGCGTATTTTTTTCTATTTTCTTCAACTGATTAGACATCCTCTTATAGTAAATTATTTTGTTTAAGCTAGTGCAAAATCAGCTTTGAGAAAATCAAAGTTTAACTGCAGGTAACTCAAAACGCTAGTGTAAGCCAGGTATAGTGGTGAGCCTGTAGTCCCAGCTACTTAGGAGGCTGAGGCAAAAGGATTCCCTAAACTTAGGGGTTCAAAATCAGCCTGGACAACATAGCAAGACCACATCTCGGGCTGGAGATGTGGCTCAGCGGTAGTGCGCTCGCCTGGCATGCGTGCGACCCGGGTTCGATCCTCAGCACCACATACCAACAAAGATGTTGTGTCCGCCGAGAACTAAAAAATAAATATTAAAATTCTCTCTCTCTCTCTCTCTCTCTCTCTCTCTCTCTCTCTCTCCCCCCCCCTCTCACTCTCTCTTTAAAAAAAAAAAAAAAAAAAAAAAAAGACCACATCTCTTTAAAAAAAAAAAAAAAGCTGGCTAAATTAGTGGATTTTGCAGTACAGTAAAATCTGCTTTTTATTTGCATGTTTGCTTTGCAGTACTGGGGATTGACTCCAGGGGCGCTGTACCACTGAGTGATATCCCCTGTCCTTTTTTTCTTTTTTAAGTTTTTTTTTTTTTTATTTTATTTTTATTTTTTTAGCTATCGGCAGACACAACATCTTTGTTTGTATGTGGTGCTGAGGATTGAACCCGGGCCACACGCATGCCAGGCGAGCGCGCTACCGCTTGAGCCACATCCCCAGCCCTTGTCTTGTTTTGAGACAGGGTCTTGCTAAATTGCTGAGGCTGGCCTCTAACTTGTTATCCTTGTGTCTCAGCCTCCGAAATCACTGAGATTACAGGTATGAATCTCCATGCTTGGTTCATTGTAATGATTTTGAAATGCCGTGCAAATTCAGTATCTAAATCTCACCAAAATGGAAATTTGCTGCTCTCGTGCATAGATAGACTATTTCATCATTTGAGTAAAACAATATAAGCACAATGTTCCACCACTATCAGCACCGTATTCCTCCTTTTTTTCTTATCTGTACTCTTTCTTCTAATGTTGACTTGGTGGTAATTTGTAGATGACATAGGTAAGTCATCACTATCCAGGCATAAAGGATTCATGGTTAGGGCTGGAGTTGTGGTTCAGTGGCAAAGTGCATGTGTGAGGCACTGGTTCGAGTCTCAGCACCGCATATAAATAAATAAAATAAAGGTCCATCAACGGCTAATAAAAATATTAAAAAAAAAAGATTCATGGTTGATAAAATGTGGAAATTAAGGGTATAACCTTTGCTTCCTAGCTCACTGGACACAACCTAGTCACATGCCATAAGTAAGTAGTTAGATAGGAAACTGGAAAATTCATTTTTAGCTGAGTGTTTATTTATGATCCCAATTAAAACTTCCATTATAGAAGGAAATAACAGCAGGCCATAGTGGAGTGGGCTTGTTATCCAGTCACTTGGGAGGCTGAAGCAGGAGGATTCAAAGTTTGAGACTCGCCTTGGCAATTTAGACCCTGTGTTAAAATAAAAGAATTTTTTAACAAGGGGTGGAGATGTAACTCAGTGGTAAAACTGAGTGCCTAGCATGCAGGAGGCCCTGGGTTCAATCTCTAGTACTGGGGGAACACAAAACAAACAAAACAAACAGAAAGAGATAACATATTAGATCATAACCAAGTAAGGTAGACATTATAGGAATAACCTTGAACCTGTGTATTTTTAAAAATAAAGTTATTAAAAACTGCAGATTTGGGCTGGAGCTTAATGGTAAAACATTTTCTTGACATGTGTGAGGGCCTGAGTTTGATCTCTAGTACTAGGGGGTGGACGGAGAGGCGTAAGACCCCAACTGCAGATCTCAACTAACTCCAGTGAATTACTTAGCCAGGTATGGTGGTGCATGCCTATAATCCCAGCAGCCCAGGAGGTGGATGCAGGAAGATAACAAGCTTGAGGCCAGCCTCAGCAATTTAGTGAGGCTCTAAGCAACTTGGTGAGACTCTGTCTCAAAATAAAAAAAGTAAAGGACTGGAATGTGGCTCAGTGAATCCAGTCCCCCTGGATTCAATCCCCAGTACCAAAAAAAAAAAAAAAAAAGGTTGGGTGGTGGAGAATTATTTAACTCATTTTTTTTTTCAACATATCATGACAACAAAATTTAGAGTTTTTGACTTTTATGGTTGTTTTCTAGGATAAACCACATAATAGACAAGTAATGATTCCAATTCTTCACCATTATAATTAGACCATAATAAATAAAACACATCTATTAAATTTTCCCTCAAACAAAACAAAAGATAGGGAATAGATGGGCAAACTGCTTACTGGGCCAACTAAGTGAAAGATCCAGGGTAGCCAGTAATGGTGGCTCACACCTGTAATCCCAGTGCCTCGGGAGGTTGAGGCAACAGGATTGTGGGTTCAAAGCCGGACTCAGCAAAAACAAGGTGCTTAGCAACTCAGTGAGACTCTGTCTCTAAATAAAATACAAAAGCGGGTTAGGGATGGGCTCAGTTGTTAAGCAACTGATGTTTAACATGTTTAACAACTCTGATGTTGCTCAAAAAAGTAAAAGAAAAGAAAAGGAAATGTCTGAACTCAGGGGCTGAACTCAGGGGCACTCGACCACTGAGTCATCCCTAGCTTTTTTGTTTGTTTGTTTGTATTTTATTTAGAGACAGAGTCTCACTGAGTTGCTTAGCACCTTGTTTTTTGCTGAGGCTGGCTTTGAACTCATTATCAAGGACATATTATCTTTATCTGCCTAACTTCTTTTCTGCCTGCTTCTAATAGAAGCACCATCTCCATCTTACTCTGGGGAAATAGAACTCCCATTCAGTCAACTACCAACTGTAGTACTCTACCTCAAAGACTTAAAATCTTCTGAACAAAAAATTTCTTAGATGTTAATGGATTTTTATGTTATTCATTTATTTACATGTGGTGCTGAGAATCGAATCCAGTGCCTCGCACATGCTAGGCAAGTACTCTACCACTGAGCCACAACTCCAGCCCAAATTTTCTGAAATTTCACAAATAATATGTTTTGGAGTTGGTCTTCTTTCATTCATTGTGTTGGGACGTTTTGAATCTGCAAATTCTTGTTCTTGAGTTCTGGAGAATTTTGAACTATTTTGTTCACAGGTAGGTATGTGATGCAGGCTTGGCCAGTCACAGCTCTCAAGCCCCTGGCCATACCTGTGAATCCAAGGATTGAACATAGAATCCAGACCAGGTCAATCAGAACCATTCTCTGGAAATATGTATACTGGTAACACTTGCCTTCCTCTAAAATTATTAACCTCTGATGGTGTAAGCCTGGAACCAGCTGTGATTTGGCTCTTATTGTATACGGAAAACCTACAAGTGGGTGGAGGCAACGAAGCCAGAAAAGGAGAAACAGAGGAAGAGGAAGATAAAAAACAGAATCCCAGAACCCCTGAATTTATTTTATCCTGCAGGCAGTCTCACCTTTGTTCTCACCTAAATAAACCAATAAATCACCTTTTTTCGTTTAAGGTAATTTAATAATTTTCTGTCTCTGCAAATAGGAATTTTTAGAAAATTTGTTCCTTTTAGTGAAAATAGAAGTTCTAACAGCAGAATTACATTCTAAGGATAGAGGGGATAAAGAGGATATAATGCAATAAATGCTTTCACTTAAAATACAAAGCAAGGAAAACAAATATAAATTTTCATACATAAATAAGTGTATGGAGTGTCCCATTAGTCCATCTTATTTATTTTTGCAGTACTGGGATTAAATGGAGGACCTTGTACGTGCTAGGCAAGTTTCTACCATTGAGCCACGCCCTAGTCCTTTTTTAAAATGCTGAGACTGGCCTTGAATTTGTGATCCTCTTGTCTCCAGCTCCAGAGTAGCTGGATTATGGGTGTGCAATACCATGCTTGACTAAAACTGTCTTTATTCTACTACCCTCATGCTTGGCAAATAATTGGCCACACATAGAACCCTAGGTTGGAAATAAATTTTCCTAAGAATTCTGAAGGCACCTCTCCATTGTCTTCTTTCTAGTTTTCAGAGTTGCTGTTGAGACTTCTGAGGACATTTTTTTCTTTCCACATTATTATTATTTTTTAAAAATTTTATTTATTTATTTTTTAGTTGACACAACACCTTTATTTCACTTCTTTATTTTTGTATGTGGTGCTGAGAATCGAACCCACGGTCTCGCACCTGCGAGGCAAGCGCTCTACAGCTGAGCCACAACCCCAGCCCTCCATATTATTTTTTATTGGTGCATTATAATTGTACATAGTGATGGAATTTGTTACATGTTCATGTATGCACACAATGTAACAATATGTTTGGCCAATATTACTCCCCAGCACTTCCCCCGCCTCCCTCCAACATTCTGATTCTGGATCCTTTATATGCAACAGGCTTCCCATTCCCTGGAAGCCTACAGAATCTTCTTTTTGTTTGGTTCTCTGAAATTTCACAAATAATATGTTTTGGAGTTGGTCTTCTTTCATTCATTGTGTTGGGACATTTTGAATCTGAAAATCCTTATTCTTGAGTTCTGAAAATTTTTAAACTCTTTGTTAATGATTTCCTCCCTTCTCTTTTCACTCTTCTCTTTTTATGTATCTCAAATTACATTTGGATATTGACATACCAGGCTGATCTTTTTTTTTTAACTATACAATTATTTTTATTTTTTTTTAGTCATACATGACAGCAGAATGTTTTTTGGCATATAATACATAATACATGGCATGTACATACATCAATCATATTGTCTATTCTATTCTGCTGTCCTTCCTATCCTCCCTACTCCTCCCCTCCCATCCTTTCTCTCTATCCAATCTAATGTGACACGCTTTTTTTTTTCTTTTTCTCATCACAACATCATATATGTCTTCTGTATAACAATGAGGTTCTCCTTCCATCTTCCATGCATCTCCTCTTCTCCCTCTTTTCCCCTCCCACCTCTCTTCCCTATTTAGTGGTAGTCTCCTTCTCATGCTCTTCCTCCCTACCCCATTTTGAGTCACCCCCCTTATACCAAAGAAGACATTCGGCATTTGTTTTTTAGGGATTGGCTAACTTCACTTAGCATAATCTGCTCTAATGCCATCCATTTGCCTGCAAATGCCATGATCTTGTTATTTTTTAGTGCTGAGTAATATTCCATAGTGTATAAATGCCACATTTTTTAAATCCATTCATCTATTGAAGGGCATCTAGGTTGGTTCCACATTCTAGCTATTGTGAATTGTGCTGCTATTATAAACATTGATGTGGCTGTGCAGGCTGATCTTATTTTCCTATGTTTTCTCTGTTTTCCATATTTGTCTTTACTTTCTGGGAGAGCTTGTTTTGAACCTTTGTTTTATTTATTTATATGTGGTGCTGAGGATCGAACCTAGTGCCTCACACATGCTAGGCAAGTGCTCTACCACTGAGCTACAGCCCCAGTCCCTCTGAGAGATTTTTTGTTTGCCATTTTATTTTTATGCTTTATTTTTTTCTTCAAGTGAGAAAAAAAAAAAGCCCATAGGTAATTAGCCAGCTGAGGCTATTTATAAAATGTGCACATTGACCTGAGTAGGGAGAGATCCTTTCTTAAAAAACAAAAACAAATACACAAACACAAGTACATATATATGCGCACACACATACACACATATTATCTGGGCTGGCTTTCAACTTCTGTTCTCAAGCAATTCTTCTGCCTCAGCCTCTTAAATAGCTGGTATTACAGGCATGTACCATCATGCCTAGCTGTCAACTTTAATTCCAACTCTTCTATTAAATTTTGGTAAGTGCCTGTAATCCCAGCTACTCAGGAGGCTGAGGCTGGAGGACCTCAAGTTTGAGACTAGTCTGACCCTGTCTCAAAATTTAAATTAAAAAAAAAAATAAATTAAAAAAAACAGGCTAGAGATATAGCTCAGTGACAGGGCATTGGTGCATGATAATTGTACATAATGAGTTCAATCCCCAGTATTAGAAAAGAAAAGAAAAAAGTTTCTTTCTCTTGCACCATCTGCTGTTTTCTCTATGGCTCCTCCTGGCCCCCACACCCCCGTTGTATTGTTTTGTTTTTTTGTCTCAGCTATCTATCTGGTAATCCTCAATCTTCTGTTAAGATTTTAAAATGGAGAACTAAAATGAAGCTTTTTTTGTGTGTGTATGTAGGTGGAATCTGTTGAGCCTCATTGCTGGGTCATTTTTGGAAGACTCTCAATTTCAACAACTCTAGACCTTTTCTCTCAGGCTAGTCAGGTTGGCCAAAGGACTCTTACAAGTTTCCATCTGAGAGCGGGCAGAGGGTGGAGGATGAAAAAAGGGATCACAATATGCCTTCACTGACATAATCCCGATTTCAATTCTGAAATGTGGCTCTCCCTAATGTACCTGTGTTAGTTTTGAGGGCTGCTGTAACAAAATACCACGAACTAGGTGTGCTAGTCAGCTTTGCATTCCTGTGACAAATACTAGAGAAAAACAACTTTATTTTTTTATTTTTATTTTTTTTTAATTTATTTTTTAGTTCTCGGCAGACACAACATCTTTGTTGGTATGTGGTGCTGAGGATCGAACCCGGGCCGCACGCATGCCAGGCGAGCGCGCTACCGCTGAGCCACATCTCCAGCCCCCGAGAAAAACAACTTTAATGAAGGAAAGATTCATTTTACTGTTTCAGAGCTTTCAGTCCATGGTCCCCTGGCTCAAGGGAGACACATCCTGGTAGAAGGGCATGGTGGAAGAAAGCTGTTCAGCTCACAGCAGCTAGGAAGCAGAGAGAGTGAGGAAGGGCCAGGGACAAGATAATCCCGCTCAGGGCTTCCCCATGACCTACTTCCTCCAACCTCCCAGTAATCCATTCAAATTAGTAATCCATCAAATGGATTAATTCATTCATTAATGAGGTTAGAGCCCACATGATCCAGTCACTTCCAAAAGACTTACCTCTGGACATTGCTGCATTGGGGACCAAGCCTTTAATTGCAAGAGCCTTTCAGGGACACTACAGATTCAAACCATAATCCTAGGTGATTTAAAACAATCAAATTCATTGTCTCACAGTTTGGTAGGCTCGGAGTCTGAAGTCAAGGTGTCTGCAGGACCACACTCTCTCTGAAGGTCATAGGAAGAATCTTCTATGCCTCTCTGCCAGGTGCTGGTGGTTGCCAACAATTCTTTTTTTTTTTTTTTAAATAAATATTTTAGTTGTAGATGGACACAATACCTCTATTTTACTTGTTTATTTTTATGTGGTGCCAGGGATCGAACCCAGTGTCTCACACATACTAGGCTAGTGCTCCACCACTGAGCCACAACCCCAGCCTGCCAACAATTCTTGGCATTCCTTGGCCTAGACTCACCACTCCCGTGTCTCCACACAGTGTTCTTTCCCTGGTGTGTGTCTTCACATTGTCTTCCCTCTGGTGTGTGCCTACCCCACCTAAGAACTTTAGGATTCATCATTGGAGAGGGAGTAGGAGGGGTATTAAAATGTGAACAAGTTAAACAAAAATAAAAAATAAATCTACAGATTCTTCCTATATAAGGTGGAGTCTAATTCATTTCCCTTTGTATATGGGCTGGACTTACCACCTTGTTTCTAAAAAATATAATGGAGAATTTAGCCATGTGCCTCCCAAGGCCAAGACATAGAAGGTGACATATCCTCTGCTGGACTCTTGACCTGTGCCTCTGAAACCCTGAGCTGTCATGTAAGTCTGACTACCCTGAAGTCACCATGCCAGAGAGAGCACGCAGTCAGAAGTGTCCCAGAATTCCCAACTGTTTCAGCCCCATTTTTATTCCCAGCTTAGGGGCAGATGAGTGGGGGATCTTTCAAGGATTCAAATCCCAAACACCACCTGATCACATTACAGGAGAAACCTTGAGTGAGTGCTGTCCACCTGAGCCCAGGCAAGCCCCGGATCTGTGAAAGATAATAACAAATCATTTACTCTTCTATACCACTAAGTTTGAAATGGCAATAACAGATGTTAGGGACAGAAGAATAGGAGAAGTGGAGAGAGAAGGGAAACGGGGCAGGTGAGGAGAAAGGCAAATGCTTTGTGTGTGTGTGCTGGGTGTCAGGGCCCCACACATATTGGGAAGTACATGTCTTTGATAAAAATTAAAAACAAATTTAAGCTTGGCATGGTAGGTAGACTGAGGTAGGAGGATCTCAAGTTTGAGGCCAGTCTGGAAAAGTTAGTGAGACCCTGTCTCAAAATGAAAAATGAAAAGGGCTGGGGATGTGGCTCAGTGGTAAAGCCTGAGTTCAATCCCCAGTACAAAAATAAATAAATAAACAAATAAATAAATTTAAAATATTTAAGACAAATTACAAAACGATCCAGTCAATGTGGTTCTTTTCATGAGGGCGGGACAGCTTCATTTGTCTTGAAGTTGACAGATAAGGGTGACCACTTCACTCTTATTTCTTCCCAATATTTTCTTTTATGGATGTTCAGATCAAAGACCCCAAACCTGGGCTTGGTTGTAGCTCAGTGTTACAGTAGTTATCTAATGTGACTGAGGCCCTGAGTTCGATCCCTGACACTGCAAAAAGAAATCGAGGGAAAAAAAAAAGATACCCACAAATGTATCTTCTGTACGAAAAACCTGGGTGTTTTATCTTGAGAATGTTAGTTTATGTTGCAAGTGAGAGAACATCCAACTTCAAAGTGACTTAAACAGAACAGGCAATTTATTGGCCACATATTGAAGATCCAATGGTCGGGCTGGCTAACCTGTTGCAGCACACCATCCAATGTCACTGGATATGGTGACACATAAATGTAATTCCAGGTACTTGGGAGGCTGAGGCAGGAGGATTGCAAGTTGAGGCCAGTCTCTGCAATTTAGTGAGACCCTGTCTCAAAAAATAAAAAGGGCTGGAGATGTACCTCAGTGGTAGAGCACCCTGGTTTCAATCCGAAGTACTGTAAAAACAAACAAACAAAAGAACAAAATTCCACAAACTGTACAATTTTGCATAGGCTTATTTTTCTAAAGGCTTGTTGGGTTCACCTGCAAATTCATTTAGTTATTATGAACAAGAGAGACATCTTGATCAATATGACAAAATTTACAAACATGATCTGTTTAAAGAAACTGAACTATTGGCTTTAGTGATATTATTTACTGGAACTTCCTGTGGAAAGCCTGAACCTAGTATACAAAAGTCTCCTAGGCTAAGAAAATATGCAGCTCTGCAAAGTTCTTATATTATGCTACACTAGACTGGAGCTTACTGGCAAAACGGTATAACAGAGTCAGGAGTACTTGAAGGAATCTTGTTCGAGAAACAGAGGGTTTTGGTAAGAGATGAGGACTACTTAAGTTCAGTCCCTCAGGAGGGGAAGAGCTGGAGGAGAAATATCTTGGGTTGAGCAGAAAGAGGGGACAATTGGACTAGATAATAATGAAATGAATTTTCCCATGGAGCAATAACATAACTTAAGAAATAAAAAGAAAAAGAAAAAGAAAGAAGAGAGAAGAAAAAGAAAATAATCAAAAGATTGCAACAACAGGTCCTTGTGGTAGGTCACTTCAGGTTAGGGTTATGATCCTAAACCAGCAACTCTCTATTCACAAGGTGGTATTCTCTCCTCCATTAAAAACTTGAGAGCTGGGGCTGGGGATGTGGCTCAAGCGGTAGCGCTCTCCCCTGGCATGGGTGCGGCCCGGGTTCGATCCTCAGCACCACATACCAACAAAGATGTTGTGTCCGCTGAAAACTAAAATGTAGATAAAATATTTAAAAAAAAAATGATTACAGCTCAGGGCTGAGAATATAGCTTAGTCAGTAGAGTGCTTATTTAAAAAAAAAAACAAAAAAAAAAAACAACTTGAGAGCTGGGTGTGGTGGTGGTCAAGCCTGTAATCCCAGTGGCTCGGGAGGCTGAGGCAGGAGGATTGCGAGTTCAAAGCCAGCCTCAGCAACAGCAAGGTGCTAAGCAACTCAGTGAGACCCTGTCTCTAAATAAAATAGAAAATAGGGTCAGGGATGTGGCTCAGTGCCTGAGTGTCCCTGAGTTAAATCCCTGATACAAAAAAAATAAAGAAATAAAAAAAATTGAGAAGCATTATTTTAATTCTATCTTATTTCCTCTTCCAAGATGAGTTTTTAATCAAGAAAGACAGGGTTCAGTTAAGGCTGAATCTGGTGGAGGAAAATAACAAGGGGACACATGGTAGAACCTGATATGATGGAAGTCTGATCTATAAAGGGAGGGACATTCTTAGATTATACTATTTTGAGAACCTGATAAAAATAATATTTTGTTAAAAAAGCACACACAGACATTTTTACACACTTCTCAAAATAGTTCACATTCAAGCCAATTAGGAATATTTAGTGTAAAAGCTTCCAGGTACAGTCCATGAGGGAAAGTTACTTCCTTCTTTAAGTAAATCCCTAAATAAGCTTAGAGGGCTGGGGATGTGGCTCAGTGGTGGATTGCTCACCTATTTGGGTGAGATGCTGGGTCTGATCACCAGCATTAAAAACAAACAAAAGAACACCTAAACAAATTCAGAAGAGTCAGAAGGAAAAATGTGGAGACAAGGATGGTTCTTTCTAGAAAGCTAGAACTTAAACAATCCTAAATTATAACCTTTCCCCGCCCCCATGGTTGAAGATTGAATCCAAAGCATTGCTAGGTAAGTGCTCTACCACTGAGCTACACCTCCAGCCCCTGTAATTTTTCCCTCTATTATATATAATAGGTAGTAAGCCTCATCTCCACCAACAATTCCAATATGCTATTAAATTTCCTCAGAATTTAGATCACTAAAATGGATTTTGGATGCTGACTCTAAATCTTTAAAGATTTTTTACTTTGTCACTATACCTCTTTGACCATTACATAAATAATTCTCTAATTTACATTTCTCTGTAATTGAACAGTTAACAGTTTAAGACCAAACCTTCAAAATGAGTCCAAAGTTTTTCCAGTTTTAGCATATCTCATATATTCATTTCCTAGTCATTTGTATTTAAAAAGGGAAATACACAAAAATATTCAATATATATTTTTGTACAAAAGATGGGCAAAACTGAACTCCTGGGTATGAACCCCACTTTATATAATGTGAGGTATTTGACAGCTCAAGAATAAAACTCCATACTAAATGTGTACAGGAAGTATGAGAATATAAGTATGCAATGCTTAAAAAAGATGACTGTAAAAAAAAATCCTAAATGGGGGTCACATTATACAAATTGCTCTGCAATTGAAACAACTTAAAAAGCACTGGCTGTTATCAATACCACAGATCAAAAAGTCCTAGATTTATTTTGTAATAATGAATGCTAAACATCTTTTTTGATTTTCTGATAGGGTGTTCATCTCTCAGTACCAGGCCTTTGTACATCGATAGCCTTTGGCTGGGCATGGTGATGCACACCAGCTACTCAGGAGGCTCAGGCAGGAGGATGACAAGTTCAAGCTCCATCAGGGTACATTAGCAAGACCCTGTCTCAAAATAAAATTTAAGGCTGGGTGTGATGGCACATGCCTGTAATCCTAGCAGTTTGGGAGGCTGAGATAGGAGGATAGTGAGTTCAAAGCCAGCCTCAGCAATTTAGCGAGGTGCTAAGCAACTCAGTGAGATCCTGTCTGCAAATAAAAATACAAAATAGGGCTGAGGATGTGGCTCATGGTCAAGTGCCCCAAGTTCAATCCCTGGTACATAAAAATAAAATTTTGAAAAGCTGGAGATATAGCTTGGTGGTAGAGTGCTTGCCTAGTATGCATGAAGTCCTGGTTTTGATTCTTAGTAAAACACACACACACACACACACACACACACACACACACACACAACTAGGTCTTTGCTATGCTGCAAATATTTTTTCTGTATTGGATAAAAAGATGTAAAAACACCAATTGATTTTGGAGATGCACTACTGGATAAAAAACCATGGCTGACATGTTTTTCTTCTTTTGAAGTGCTGGGGATTGAACCCAGGGTCTTGTGTGTGATAGGTTGAGAGCTAAAACCCCAGCCCCAGCCCCCTGACGCTTTCTAGTCATAAAATAATTGAGGGAAATTATTTAACTGGTGTCTATTGAACATCTGTATATGGGAACAACAATACCAACCTCTTGAGGTTTTTATGAGGATCAAATGATTTTCTTTCTTTCTTTTCTTTTCTTTTTTTTTTTTTGAGATGGGTCTTGTTATGCTGCCCAGGCTGAGTGAACTTATCCTGAGCCTCCTGCCTCAGCCTCCCAAGCGCTGGGACCACAGGCACATGTCACAATGCCCAGCTCAAATGATTTTTTTTTTTTTTTTGTACCAGGGATTGAATTCAGGGACACTTGATCATTGAGCCACATCCCCAGCCCTTTTTTGTATTTATTTAGAGACAGGGTCTCACTGAGTAACTTAGCGCCTTGCTAAATTGCCGGGGCTGGCTTTGAACTCATCTTCCTGCCTCAGTCTCCTGAGCTGCTGGGATTATGGACATGTGCCACTGCACTCAGGTTTGTTCGTTTTAGTTGTAGATGGGCAAATAACTTTATTTTTATGTGGTGCTGAAGATCAAACCCAAGGCCCCGCACATGCTAGGCAAGCACTCTACTGCTGAGCCACAACCGCAGCACCCTGTATTATTATTTGGGGTGGGTAATGGGGATTGAACCCAGGGGCCCTCAACCACTGAGTCAAATCTCCAGCCCCTTTTATATTTTATTTAGAGACAGGATCTGAGTCGCTTAGTGCCTCAGATCATGCTGAGGCTGGCTTTGAACTCGCAATCCTCCTGTCTCAGCCTCCAAGCCAGCTCATCTCCCTAAAAAGTTCAGAACAATGTTCAGCACATATGAAGCCTGATGTAACTGTTAGCTTTAATGACAATATCATATATGCATTCACTTATTTCTGGTCATAGTCAGCTTTTGGTGTTAGACAAGCTTTCTGTTGCTGTGGCAAATACGAGGTAAACTACCTATCAACAAGAAGAGAAAGGCTTATTTTGGCTCACAGTTTCCAAGGCTTCAGTACATGGCTGGCCCGGTTATCTTTGGACCTGTGGTGAGACACTTCATCATGACAGTGGGAGTGTGTGGTGGAAGAGGCCCAGGAAGCAAGAGAGAGGGGTCAGCTGAGGTGCCAGGATCTCCTTTAAGGGCAGACCTCCAGTGACCTCACTTTCTTACAGTAGGCTCCACCTCCTAAAGATTCTGTTACCTCTCAACAGCATCACTGGTTGGGGACCAATTTGTCAATATGTGGGCCTTTGAAGGTCCGTATTATAGAGTTCTGTACCTGGCCCCCAAAAGTTCAGGTCAATTTCACAACGCAAAAAAAGTCTCCAAAGTCTTAATTATTCCAACCTTGCTCAATAATCCAAAGTCTCCTCTGAGACTCAAAGCAAACTCTTAGCTTTGAACCTTTAAAACAAAAATCCTTTGCTTTAATTTTTTTTTTTTTAGTCAGAGAAACACAAGACCTTTATTTATTTTTATGTGGTGCTGGGGATTGAACACATGTGCTAGGTAAGTGTTCTGCCACTAAGCACAACCCCAGCTCTTAAAAAAATCCTAAAAACAAGTTACATACTCCCAAGATACAATGACATAGGGTAAACATTCCCATTCCCAAGAGAAGGAGTAAGGGCATGGACAGCATCAGACCAAGACTGAAACTTAGCAGAGCAAACATTAAGTGCTACAGCTTCGTGCCCAGCATCCAGGGCATATGGTGGTGATTTGACTACTGAAGGGCTTGGAGAGTACCACCCCTACAGCTTGCTGGCTGCAGCCACCATGGCCACTCTCTTCAGTTAGCTCTCTTGCTGCTTCTGGATTCCCTCAGCAGGCATTCCTCATTCTGGCATCTTCGGCTTCCTGGGGTATCCACTGTAGCTTCGGCTTCACTCTGTGTTCTGCAGTAGGGGCTGCTTGCAGAAACTGACCCTGCCACACACTGCCTAGCCTCCCATGCTCTCCTTTGAAATCTCAGTGGAAGCTTCCAAGACCCCATGAGTCTTGCATTCTAGATGCCTGTAAAACCAGCATCCTGTGGATTATGTCAATGACTGCTTCCAGCATGAGCTACACCAGGGCCCACTTCAACCAGGCTGCAGGGCCTTGAGGGTTCAACACAGGCAAATCCCAGGGAAACCATTCCCTAAATTGTTCTATGCACCCTGGGCTCTCCTCAAAAGAACATAAGATTATACTCTGTAACTTCTGAAAAGCCTGTGATAGGTGGAGTCTTGGAAGATTCTGAGATGCTCAAGGCATCTTTTTTATTGTTCTGGTGCAAAGAATCTGCTTTTTAAAAAACAGCCCTACCTGGCAACACCTTTAAACATGTTCCTTTTCTAAGGGGAATCGCAATTTTTGGGGGGTGGGTGTGTACCAGGGATTGAACTCAGGAGCACTTGACCACTGAGCTACCTCCCCAGCCCTATTTTATTTAGAGACAGTGTCTCCTTGAGTTGCTTAGCACCTCACTTTTGCTGAAGTTGGCTTTGAACTTGCAATCCTTCTGTCTCAGCCTCCTGAGTCACTTGGATTTTAGGCATGTGCCACCATGCCTGGTGAATCAAAAGTTTTTTTTTTTAAAATCCACTATTGTTTTATGCCACTGATTCTAACTGTAACTCTGGCTAAAAACTGCCAGAAATATCCTGAATGTTCTGCTGCCTTAAAATTTACTGTCATGTTAGTTGGTTACCTTTAAACTCAGCCTTTCACAAAGCCTCAGGCACAGACAAAATGCATTCAAATCCCTTGCAACAGTGTAAAGTGAGTGGGTGGCCTTTAGTCCCAATATTGCTTATTTCCATCTAAAACCTGAGCTTAACTTTTAGTATTCACATTTCTATCTATCAGCATTCTGATCTTCTAAGCCCTCACCAGAATCACCCATTAAGATCTGCTTACAACATTCTAAGCTTTAGGTAGTCTGCTTCTACAAACTTTTCCAAATTCCGACTGCAAACCAATTTTGAAAGCTTCTGAACTATATCATTAGTACAGTCACAGCAATGACCTCACTTCTTGGCACCAATTTTCTAGGAATTTCTCAAAGTAATCAAGCTGACAACCAAGATTAACCACATTTGGTAGTAAAAATTGAGTTTAGTACTACTCCCTCCCCCACATACTGGGGATCAGACTCCAAAGGAACTCTACCACTGTGCTACATTCCAGCCTTTTTTATTTTGAGACAGGGTCTAAGTTATCCAGGTTAGCCTTCAATTTGCAATCCTCCTGCCTTGGCCTCTTGTATAACTACTTCTTTACTGACAAAATCATACCCCTAAAAAGCTCCCAGCTTCTTGTACCAGTTGAAAGCCTTGGTTACAAACATGGTCCAAGTAGCTCAAAATCAGTTCTATGAAACAATACTATTCTAAGGCCATACTTATTTTGAAAGCCTGAAGTTTTTTCCCACAACTATAAAAGTACTACCAAGTTGAAAATCTTTATTTCATTAAGATATACAAATAGAGTTAATACAAAAGTCCACATCTTTTGTGGTTTCTAAACATTTGACCATCAGTGGTTTCCACGAGAGGCTGTTCTTCATATTTCAGAGAAAGTTCAGACGTCTGACATTCTGTGAAAGCCCAACTTTTCTTCCTTTCTACCCATCAAATTAGTCTTTTCAGAAATCTTGCCGGATGTTTTCTTTGTTTGCCTCTCCATTTTGCTGCTTAATTTGAAAGATTTCATTTTCTAGTTGCACAATAGTCCGTTCAATTTCATAATTCTTACTGACCAGGGATACCCAACTAAAAAATGAAAGAAAAGAAAATGAAAATATTACTCAATATAAGATTTCTCTTAGAAGATTTAATTTTAAATGTATGTACAATTTCATTCAGGGTTGTAACACTTAACTTTTCTTTAAAAAAAACTGAGACACAATTGTAAAAAAATAGGTGAAAGGTACAGAGAAAGTCTCTGTATTATTTATTTTTTTGCAGTACAGGGGCCAAACCCAGAGTTCTGCATATGCCAGCCAAGCACTCCACCACTGGCCAGATCCTTAGGCCTTTTTATTTTGAGACAGTGTCTCACCTCATCCAGGCTGCCTTTGAACTTCCAATCCTCCTGCTTTAACCTCCTGAGTACCTCTGTATTATTTTTTTAAATTGGCACTTTATAATAGCGAAATTCATTATGCCGTATTTGTATATGCACATAATTTGATCAATCTCATTTCCCCATCCTGCTTGCTATACTCTACTGATCTCCCTTCTATTACTACTACTACTATTGTTTTAATTAGCATGTTATATTTGTAAGTGGGATTCACTGTGGTATATTCATACATGGACATAACATATTTGGTTGATTTCATTCCTCATTTATTATTTCTTACAATTTCAAGTGAATCTATAATTATTTCAAATTAAGAAGTATAATTAATAAAAAAGTAAAAAATGGTGGAAACAATTCTAGAACTGATAAAAAATAAACTGCAGATTTAAGGAAGGCTCCCTTTCCCCTAAAAAAATCTCAAGGAGGCTATAATCTCAGCTACTTGGGAAGCTGAGGCAGGAGGATCACAAGTTTGAGGCCAGTGTGTGCAACTCAGCAAGACCTTGTCTCAAAATAAAATATAAGGTCTGGGAGTGTAGCACTTGTCTAGAATATGCAAGGGTCTGGATTTAACCCCCAGTACCACACACACACACACACACACACACACACACAAAGGGGGGGGGGCTAGTCATGGTACAGAGTGCCAGATTAGCATGTGGGAGGCCTAGGGTTTAATTCTCAATGCTGACAAAAAGTAAACAATAAAACAATTAGAATACAAGTAGGTCTTATAAAGAGCCAGAAATACTGGACTAAAAACACGACAGATACTCTAAGACCAGATCATTAGCTGTGATCCAATTCTTATCTATCTATCTATTTATTAATTATTTTTAGGTGGACATAATCTTTATTTTGTTTTTATGTGATACTGAGAATCCAACCCAGTACTTCATGCATGCTAGGCGAGTGCGCTACCATTTGAACCACATCCCCAGCCCCATGTGGTCCAATTCTTGTTTGTAACTCTTTTTTGCTTTCTACACTCAGAAAGGTGCAGATTTTGAAATAGTGAAGGGCAGATTTAGAAAACAGCATCTGACACCCGTGGAATTCCATTTGAATACTGTTTGAATCCTGATCACAGAAAGGGATAAACAGTTTGAAACATGATGGAATTATTGACACTCACTTTGACTCCATTTCTCTTAATTTAGATCCAGCTGTAAGTTGCATGTTCTTTCGCTGCCAGTTTAAGTCCTGAATATGTTTCCTGCAAAAAGTTATTTACACAACGCAACTACATTTTTACGTTAAGAGTAAAATAAACAGAAAAAGTAACAGTCAATGTGAAAATGTCTTTAATCTCTTTAAAATAGACACATACACAAATAGTCAACATGAGAATACCTTTAATGTCCTTAGAACAGATACATACACAATCATGGACTAGTTTTAGGAGTGAGCTTTCTTCTAGTTAAAATAAAAAGTACACCCAAACATGAACACATAAATTATAAATCAGAAGTCCCTCCTCCCCTGCATTTCTCCCACTTCCTAGTGAATGCTGTTGAGTTTTTGGTGGGGGCAATAGTTTAAATATGGACTGTCCCTTCCAAAATTCATGTTGAAGTTTAACCTCCACTGTGCATTATCAACAGTCAAAAGTTAATTGAACTATGGTGGTTGGGGTGGGCCTTTGCAATGTGAGAGATGATTAGGATTAGACAGTAACAGTGTGGAGCCCCAAATACTGAATACACCAGGTTTTTTAACAGTGAGAAAGGGATCTGAACACACACCTGCGCCACTTCCCCGTCTCTTGCCATGTGATGTCCTGCACCACGCTGGGACTCTGCCAGCAAGGTTATAACCAGATGTACCCCTTGACCTTGGATTTCCAGAACTGTAAGCCAAAATAAACCTCTTTTCTTTAAAACTTACCCAGTGTGAGGTATTATGCTGTTTGCAACAGGAAACAAAAAGACAGTGGGTATCCTAGATTCTTTCCTCTGTGCACACATATGCAAAGACCGGTTTTTATATAAATCAGGTTACACATGTTATTCTACAATGTTCCCCCTCTTTTAAAGTCCCTTTTCTATGCCTGCAGACTTGTAAGTTGTATGACCTGGTAGAAATGTTTTCAGATTTTAAGCCTATTTCCCTTCCTCTCAGGAAGGACAAATCCAGTGCTAGATGCTGGACAGAGTGACCAGTGTTTACTGTTATATGGCTATAGTCTTATTGCTTTCTTTTTTCTTCCACTGTCTATTAAGGGTTTGCTTAAACTTTATTCTAAAACAACAGGAAGAACAATTTACCTTAACTTCTGAAGCTCTTTCTGTGCGTGTTCAATCATATGGACTAGATTTCTAAAGAAGGAGAAAAGGAAAATCAGATTAAGGAACATTAAGACCTCATGGTACCAGCTAAACTACCTAGGTTCACACAAAGTTACATTTTCCTACTAAAAAAATAAACAATGAGATCTCTGTGCCCAATACATTAGATACTCCATTAACATTAGCTAATTTTATTCTCACAGGAATTGAGATAGGGTATGATTTATTATTCCAGTTACACATGTGAATAAAACGAGGCTTACAAGGATCAAGTAACTTGATCAAGATAATACAGGTGTTAGACATTTCAGGTTGGTTATTTTATTTTTTTCATAATAGGGACTGAGCCTAGGGGCATTTCACTGAATTAAATCCCAGCCAGCCTTTTCTGTTTTATGTTGAGACAGGGTCTCATTAAGTTGCAGAGGCTAGCCTTGAACTTGTGATCCTCCTGTCTCAGCCTCCCAAGTTGCTGGGATTATAGGTGTGCACTACCGTGCCTGGTTGGATTCCAGGTCTTTTAAATTCTACAGCTAAGCAGCTTACAGATACTTTCATTTTGAGTACTTATGTCATTTCTTAAACTGTTATATGACTTTTTTTTTTTTTTTCTTGGAGATAGGTCGACTATGCTTTCCAGGCTGGCCTTGAACTCCAGGGCTCAAATAATCCTCGTGTCTTCAGTCTCCTTGGACTATAGGCATTTAACACTCCTGGCTTGTCATAACTTCTTTTCATCAATCAAGAAGATGAAAAATATCTGATATACCTATTTTTTAATATGGAGCTTCTTGAGGATGGGAATCATGTTGTTCTCCTTGTGAAACAAGTTTTTTTTTTTTTTTTTTTTAAATATTTATTTTTTAGTTTTCGGCTGACACAACATCTTTGTTGGTATGTGGTGCTGAGGATCGAACCTGGGCCGCACGCATGCCAGGCGAGCATGCTACCACTTGAGCCACATCCCCAGCCCGAAACAAGTTTTCTTAACTGACCTGTCTCTTAAATTTCTTCATCATCCAGATCTCATTCTCAATATTCTTTTATATCTAGATTTTCATATCTACATTAATCTTGTCTTATTCAACTCTGGTTTTTACTAAAAACTGAAAAAGAAGCTGTAGTAGGAGGCTAGAGATTCAGGTATCAGTCCAAGTCAGTTCTAACTAACATAGGGGAAAAGTTCAATAGAGAGTACCATGTGATCATTATCACTGGAAGTGATTTGATGGTAGACTTCAATAACAGCTTTACTGAGACATAATTCACAAGCCACTTGAACACCTCTGGCCTGACGGTACTGTTGCTCCAGACTAATACTGTTTCCTAGTTGTGCTGTAGGGCTGGGCATTGAACTGGAGCTTCTCACATGTGTTTCCTGATTTTCTAACTCAAATTTTCTGCTGTTGCCCTGAGTCAACTTCCTACCTCTACCGACTGGTTTTCTTGCACTAAATGCAATTCTCTCATGATTTGATCTTCAAACATCCTCTCCCTGAAAGGTTATTTGTTGTCTTCTTCCTGTTCCATCCTCCTTCTTAAATTTATTTTGACAAAATATAGTATTTTTGCATAGTATTCTTCCTCTGGAAAAGCTTCTGTTGAGTTTGGAGGAGACAAAAACGAGTAATGTCCACCATAGTTACCAAGAAGAGGCACAGAGTACGATAGGCAGAATTTCAATCAGGGAAGACAGGCAGACCGGAATCAATGTTCTCTTGAATTTAATGGTTCCTCCCCTGTACCTATGTTCTTCATTTTTGGACACCCAAATTGCCGATTACTGGTTCCTTGGCCTAGAATTTGTTTCCTTAACAATATATAGAGCTTCTTGAGGACAGGAATCATGCTGTTCTCCTTGTGAAACAAGTTTTCCTAACTGATCTCTCTCTTAAATTTCTTCATCATCCAGATCCTATTCTTTCTTTTGACCCTTCCTTTCTTTTGTATATTCATAAAAGAAGCTGAAATGTTTGTCTTGTAGTTTCCCAAATTCTGGGTTTTGTCTGTTGGATCACGATTTGGCAATAGAAACTTATAATTCTGAAGATCATACAAAAGCTATCTATTGTGGTTTTATTTTATACAATTGTTTAAGGAAACAGTCTAACAGAGTTTTACATATACTCATGAGGCTCAAAGGAACCACAGAGATAATTTTTTTTTTCTTGTAGTATTGGGGATCAAACCTAGGACTGTATGCTTACGAGGCAAGCACTCTACCAGCTGAGTTATATCCCCAGCCCCTCACGGAGATAATCTAACTATTGAATTTTACAGACAAGAAAACTGAAGTCTAGAAAGAGAATAAATACTAAAGCTAAAGCTCATTACTTGGAACAGAAATGAGAGCTCAATGGGTTGTTTTGCCAGCAAAATCCTTTCTGATATTAGTTCTCTATTTATATTTGATTGTCATTATTCACAAACTCCATATTTTGAGAGTCTGTGTACCTACTTTATTTATATCCCCCAAATTACTATTTGCAATGTTTTGTAGTCATTCATGAATATCTATACACCAGTGAAAACTCTTGAGATCCTAGGTATGCACATTCCCAGTTGAGGCTAAGCAAGGAGACGCTCTGCCTTTTTATTTTTGCTCTCATAAAGAGAAGCCCAGAGGACAGAGTTTAAGTTTCAAGTTTGGCATCTATTAGCAAAGAGTCTTAAGCGTGATACTTTACACTTCTTAAGCTCATTTTCTCTCTTTTTTTTGATACTGGGGATTGAACTCAGGGGCCTCAACCACTGAGCCACATCCCCAGCCCAATTTTTGTATTTTATTTAGAGATAGGGCCTGAGTTGCTAAGTGCCTTGCCATTGCTGAGGCTGGCTTTGAACTCATGATACACCTGCCAGGTGTGCACCACTGTGCCCAGTTTGTTTTCTCTTTTTTTTAAAATTTGTTTTAATTAGTTACAATTAATTAATTAGTTTTTTATTTAAAAAATCTACTAGAATTAGTTGTTTCTAAAATAACTTATGTGAGATGTATGTGTGTATACATATACATACTTCTAGAGATATGGTATGGTATTTAATTCAGTGTTTACTGGGACTAATGAGAATCAACTAATGAGAATCCCTAACATTAAGGATTACAGTCTATCAGGTGATTTGTATACTGGCCCTCACAACCCATTTTCTTACATCATTCTACAGTAAATGTGGTAGTTAAAAGTCAGGCCTCATTAGCACTCTTAAATTTTGAGATGGGTCTCAAAGTACTGGCTTTTCATAGGGGTTAGATCTAGGACACGATCCCAAGTCAAATCTAGCTTTATTATTTTTTATCCCTTGTCTGTTACCCAGTCTCCCATACTTTTAAAAAATACTAAAACTTTGGGTAGGATGGGTGAAAAGCAGCTTACTCATTATATACTTTCCAGGCATTACATCCATGCTGAGACATTAGTTCCAGATTCTCAATTCGAACTGCCTGATGCTCTAACTGGGCCATAGAATTGTTTACACATTCTTGCCATGCGGTAATGTCATTTTTCTGACCAGAGGAAGGGGCTGGAAGTTCATATCTGAAATTAAACAACAAAATAAAATAAACCCACATATACTGCCAAGTTTTTATGCTTCTTCCCAATAAAATGCCCAATGCATTTATGCACACTATATAAAACTACAGAAGACTGAAGATGCAGACCTTACAAAAAAAGAAATCTATTAATCCTAAGACACAATCAATTTACAAATGAGATTTATCTATTTATTTTAAAAATATATCTTTATTTTATTTTATGTGGTGCTGAGGATCGAACCCAGGGCCTCGCACATGCCAGGTGAGTGCTCTACCACTGAGCCACAGTCTCAGCTCCTACAAATGAGATTTAGCACCATTGTATATAGTAACAAACAAACAAAAAAAAGTTTACATCAATGTAAATCAGTTAAGTAAACTATATCATATTCACATAAAGAACTACCATATTAGCTATTAAATGTGACTGGAAGTTCAGTTCAATCTCTCTTCATACTTGCAAGATCCTGTGCAGTAGTAGCTCAGGGGCACTGGACCACTGAGGCACATACCCAGCCCTATTTTGCATTTTATTTATTTAGATAGGGTCTCACTGAGTTGCTTAGTGCCTAGCTGTTACTGAGGCTGGCTTTGAACTTGTGATCCTTCTGCCTCAGCCTCCTGAGCTGCTGGGATTACAAGCATGAGCCACCATACCTAGCTTCTGCCTTATCACCTTTTCTTTTTAAATTTTGTGGTGCTGGGGATTGAACCCAGGGCCTTGTGCATGCAAGGCAAGCACTGTACCAACTGAGCTACCTCCCCATGCCTTATCATCTTTAAAAAGAAAAATGTTTCTGAAAAAATCTTAATATATAAAAGAAAAACCTAGGCTCCAAAAAATTTTGCTACCAGTTTTGGTAAATGATATCTGTTCTACAGAAAAAAATTGGTAAGGAACATAATACTTGTTTGCCTTTAGAGCCTACTCTGTTCTCAGTATCTTTACACTGTCAATACAGCCAGCAAATACACTCTTCATAAATTTCAACACATTATTAATGAGTTACTACAAATAACTTCTAAATTTCCATTTTAACATTCTTACCGTTTCATACTGAGCAATTCAATTGGTTGTCGGGCAGCCAGTCTTTCAAATTCATTTCTCATTATGTCAGTCTAATATATAAATCAGAGAAAAAATTATTTCCAAGTTCATACTGAAATTAATAATCAAACTGAAATTAATAATCACCAAATAATGAATTTAATCTACTCAGGTATTTATATTACCCATTATAATGGATCATTTTCCTTCTCCCAATTCTTCTTTTAGGTGCTGGGGACTGAACCCAGGGCCTAGCACATGCTGAGTACATGCTCTCCCACTAAGCTACACCCCAGCCATCCCTAAATTCTTCTCTGGATTAAATGCTTTCCAGGCTGGGCATGGTGGCACACACCTATAGTTCCAGTGACCTGGGAGGCTGAGGTAGGAAGATTTCAAGTTTGGTTTGACAGCAGCCTGGGCAACTTAAGGAGATCCTGCCTCAAATAAAAAAAATAAATAAATAAAAAGGGCTGGGGGTACAGCTCAGTGGTAGAGCACCCCTGGATTCAATCCCCAGTACTGGGGAGAAATTCTTTTTAGGATCTGAACATACACATGCTTTAATTCATACTCAGGCAGGAAAGGTGGTATATATACAGAAGCCCACAAAAGAAAGGAATAATAATTCTTCTTTTTTTTAATAATTAAAGCTTTATCATTGTACATAGTAGCTGGGTTCATCCTGACAAACTCATAATAACATGCATGGAAATTAATTTCAGTTCACGATCCCCCCTTTTTCCCTCCCATTCTTCTTCCTCTACTCTACTAGACTTCCAAAGAAAGGATTAATTTAAAAAAAATAGTGTTTCTGGGACTCTGCAAATAATTTTAATCCCAGTAATATCTCACCCCTGGACTGGGGATATAGCTCAGTAGGTACAGTGCTTGCCTCGCATGTACAAGGCCCTGGGTTCAATCCCCAGCACCACAAAACAAAAACAAAAAACCCCCAAACTCACCCCTCTCTCTCTTATTCCCATTCAATTGGTCTCAGGTGGAGCCTAGACATGATCCTACTTATTTTTGGTTCAGTACAGGGGACTGAACCCAGGGCCTTGTGCATGCTAGACAAATGCTCTACTACTCCCAGATCTTTCTTAAGTTTTGAGAGAGGGTCTTGCTAAATTGCTGAGGCTGGCCTCAAACTTGGAATCTCCTGCCTCAGCATCCCAAGTAGCTGGGATTACAGGCGTGCACCACTGAGCTCAGTTGTATTATTTTTTGGGGGGTACTGGGGATTAAACTCAGGTACACTTGACCATTGAGCCACATCCCCAGCCCTATTTTGTATTTTATTTGGAGACTGGGTCTCTCTGAGTTGCTTAGTGCTTCATGTTTGCTGAAGCTGGCTTTGAACTCACAATCCTCCTGCCTCAGCCTCCTGAGCCACTGGGATGACAGGTGTGTGCCACCATGCCTGGTCTTATTTTTCTTTTTAACATTAGTTGACTGTCAAGTGAAGCTGGGTTAAGAACTATCAACCTGAACACTTTTTGACAGTGGAGGAAGAAGGGAGAGGACTTAAGGCATAAAATATTTTGCTTTAAGATTATGAGCCCAACTCTATACTTTCTTCCTTTTTTTTAAAGAAATATATTTTTTAGTTGTAGGTGGACACAATACCTTTATTTGTTTAATGTGGTGCTAAAGATCAAACCCAGTACCTCATGCCTACTAGGTGAGCGCTCTACTACTCAGCCACAACCCCAGTCCCCAACTCTATACTTTCTATTTTGTCCTGGTTGCTATTTTCACACCTAATTCTTTGCAAAGAATGGAGGAAAAAGGAGGAAGGAGAAAATGTAATTTATTCTGCAATCTGCTTTAGCAATTTCACTATGGTAAAGATGTGCTATGGCTATGCCTCTTTTAAGTCCAACGTTCTGCTCAATATCCTAATCCCATTTCTATTCTGCATATTTTCTACCCTGAGTTTAAAGAACTGCTTAAATAAAATACTTATTTATAGTAATACTTAGGTCACTTCACACAATTTCAGTTGTCTGAGGGCTTCAACTATCCCAACAATCTCAGTAGAACAAGTTAAAGAAGGCCTTCCAGAAACCCACATTTCTTTTGACAAATTTTACATTAAGCATTTCTTGTTGGAGAAAGCTGTTTTGGGGTTTGCTGAACTATACACAACTCTTAAGAGAAAAACATACGGTTATCTTGATTTTTGCACAAAACTAGGGCTTTTTAGCTACAAGATTATACACAATGACAAAGAATAACAACTAACAATTAGCTAAGAGAGAACCTACAAAAATGCAGGCAAGTTACAAAGGAGCCCTTTTCTAACTTGCATGGCCAGTAAGCAAAAGATTTAGAAATTTAGCTCAATGCTCCAAAGACTGAGCCAGGTTCATGAAGCTAAGTTATCAAAACACAGAACAAAACAAAGCAGAAAACTCTAGGCATGTTGAACACATGGTAAGCATTCATGATATAAAACTGCCTTGGTAGCTGTTTACACATCCATTGATCATCATCTGGACCTACTGTGTGCCAGGCAATGAAGATGACAAAAAGGTTCCTGTTCAGGGAGTTGTCACATTGCAGCTTAAAATTAAGGCCTCCCTCAACCATCCAATCTAGAGTAGTCAATCAGTCACTATCACATTACTATTTTAATTTTCTGTATAGCATTTATCAAGAATCTGGTATTTTCTGATTTGTCTGTCTCAATACTCTAGAATACAAGCTCTATGAGGGTATGGGTCTTGCCTATCCTGTTCCCTAATACTCAGCCAGATATTAAAAAATAATTGTGAAATTAATTAAAGGGAGAGTAGTTTTCAAAGGCAGTTTGAAAAGCAATCAATGTCTTGGTGAATTAAGTTAGTTTTTCTAAACTTCAGTTTTACTATCTAAAAAATGGGATATAAATAGCTATCAGCCTCGAAGAGTAGTTTGGGCCTTTAGTCTAGCTATGTGAGAAGATGAATCAGGAGGAATCTGAGCCTAGGGGTTTGCAGCCAACCTGGGCAACAGAGCAAGACCCTGTTTCACTGAAAATGGTAAATAAGGAGTTATATAGTTCACAGGGCCATTCTGTAGACTAAGTGAGATAGTGAGTCCAGTATACTATTACCAAGTATAATTGAGAAAGGGTTAAATAATCATTATGCTAGTTACAAACACAGGAAGTATGTTATATTTAAGAGAGGGAGAGAAAATGATTAAACAAATTAAAGTACTACAAAGTTTGTGATTGAGGGCTGGGGTTGTGGCTCAGTGGCAGACTGCTTGCCTAGCATGTGTGAGGCCCTGGGTTTGATCCTCGGCATCACATAAAAAATAAACAAACAAGGGTATTGTGTCCAACTACAACTAAAAAATAAATATTAAAAAAAGATTGTGATTAAATGTTATTATCTAAAACTTCCAGAAATCAGAACAATAAGGAAGCAATGGTGGTATGATGGGGCATGATTGTACATGGCTACAATCACCGCTACAAGGGAGAATGAGGCAGGAGAATGGAAAGTTCAAGTCTAGACAGGTGCAGTGGTGCATGTCTGTAATCCCAGCAACTAAAGAGGTTCAGGAAGGAGGATTGAAATTTAAAGCCAGCCTCAGCAGGTTCGTGAGGAACTAAGCAACTCAAGAGAGATGCTGTTTCTAAATAAAATATCAGAAAAGGGCTAGGGATGTGGCTCAGTGGAGGGAGGGAGGGAGGGAGGAAGGAAGGAAAGCAAAGAAAAGAAAAGGAAGGAAGGAAGGCAGGCCGGCCGGCCTTGGAAGTTGCCCAGGGGTAGAGCACTTCACTACCATGCATGAGGGCTTGGGTTTGATCCTTGGTACCACCAAAACAAACAACAAGTAATAATAATAATAGACAACTTAAAGAAAGCATGGGAAAATTGCAATGATGGGCCACATATTTGAAGGTGACACCAAACGATTACAATGGAGCTGAAAAATATCTATGTCTAGTGTCATATTAATGTCATAGTGCAATACATGTGTTTTATGACACTATCAGTCAATATTTAAGAATGACAGTATACAACTGTTGAGAGCCACATCGGAAGGGGCCCCAGCAAACTTCCAGCTGCCTGCTGATGATTGGCTCACAGCGGCCCCAGCAACATCTAGCTGATTGGCTCCTCTGTGGTGATGCTCATTGGGCTGTTTCCCTGCCCTTTCAAACCACCGAGCTGCTCATTGGGGGACTTCTTTGGCTCCACCCACGCAACCCAGCCAATCGCCTGAAGAGCAGGAGGATTGTGGGAGGTGGAGAGGCTGGTGTTGGGGTGAGAGGCTTGTGGGAAGGCGGTGGTGGCAGTTGGGCTCTGAGGGTTTTTTCCTGAGGAGCTGTTTTGTTTGGCATGTGTGATTCTAAAAATAAAGTTAGTTTCTTTTGACAAGTGGCTCCTGAATTGTGCCCAGCCAGACTGCAGCCCGCACTGAAGGAACTGCGACCTTGGCGTTATCAGCACCTGGCATACAACTATGTTACTAGTTGAATGTATTTACTATGCTTTTTTTTAATGGTACTGGGGATTTAACCCAGGGCCTCCCACATGCTAGGTAAGCATTCTACTACTGAGCTACACCCCCAACTTCTTGAACTTTTTATTTTGAGACAGAGTCTTGCTCATTTATTGCCCAGGCTGGCCTTAAACTTGTTATTCTTAGCCTCTGGAATAGCTAGGACTACAGGCATGTGCCACCATGCCCAGGTATACTATGCTATTGTGTGTACTCCTATTTACTAAAGACTTTATACCCCCTTATGCCAGCAGCACCCTCATATATATATTTCCTTCTCTACTGACTGCATCACCAGGTCATCTGAAGTGACTGACCTGTGGTATCTGGGATAGGATACTTGGTGCAACACGAAACAGACCAGCAAATAACTGGTACCTTGGGTGTTTGTGTGCTTGTGTGTGGTGATGGCCACTGGACCCCCCAGCTTTGCCGTGTTCCACAAGTGCTCTATTATTAAGCCACAGCCCTAGCTCTGTACTACCCTTTTTTTTTTTTTAAAATAAAGATCTTTTTTTTTTTTTTTAATATTTATTTTTTAGTTCTCGGCGGACACAACATCTTTGTTGGTATGTGGTGCTGAGGATCGAACCTGGGCCGCACGCATGCCAGGCGAGCGCGCTACCGCTTGAACCACATCCCCAGCCCTGTACTACCCTTTGATAACACAATCCTTTCATAAATAAATGGTCACATATTTGGGGAAAATAAAACCTCTAAATATGTTGAAATGTTATCCAATAGTCCAGAAATGACATTTTACATTTTGGCTAGCTGATTAGATCCTAACTAGTATCTTGGGTGCACTTCTAGGTTAAACATTTAAGATGGTATATACTTAGACGTGGTTTGTCCACTCATTCACACACATTTGGTAAATATCTAGGCTTTGATAAAAATGTCGCCCTCCAGTGGTTCTAAAGAGCATTGGTAATTAAGCCTACATATATTAAAAACCCTAGATTACTTGCTGCACAGTGGATCTGGAGGGTAGAGGATCCCTTTGAGAATTTATCCATACAGATTTTTGCAATAGGAGCGTTCAGGAGAGTTTGTGCATTAGGAGAGTTCCTTCTCCAGTTCTCAGAGTAAGAATCTCGGACAAGGACTTGCTATCTGCTGTTTTCAGACAAACATAGCAGCTAAGAAAACAACAATTAAGCTGGAATTTAAAATTCACATTTACGTAGCTAAAGCTCTCAACCCAAAATAAAGATCCACGGGAATCCTCGTTCCTACGCGGGGCTGAAGCCTCACACTTACTTCAAATGCAGAATAATCCGGGGCTGTGAGGTAGCTCAAGTAGTTCTTGGTAGGTCGGTATCTGCGAGTTTCCTCCTCCACCAACGCTGCAGCCTAAAAAAAGCAGGGGCCAGGTTACAAGCGACAAATTATAACGCGCCTCCTTCGCCACCGGCCAGTGAGCGCTGTCAGCCACACGGGCAGCCCGCACTCACCGCTTCTCGCACGCCAGGCGCTTCATAACCTTGATCAAAATACGGAAGCGCGTCCACCACAACCTCGCCGGCCACTAGCCCGGTGCCCGCCATTCCAGAGACTTCAGGTTCTCCTCTGTTTTCTGAGTCTGCGCAGGCTCAGTCTCGTTTGATTACGCCTGCGCCCTGCGCTGATGTAATCCAGTCGCCCGCCCGACGACTTTTAGCGCATGCCCAGTTGCTAAATCTGAAGGCAAGCTAGCTCGGCAGCTAGAAATTGTAGGGTGGTGACGTTTGGGTCGGAAGTGACGTCACGCGCCGCGTCTCCGCGGAAGGACCCAATTTTCAGTCTTCGGTTTGCTGCATTTTTTTGTGTGTGAATGGCAGCAGTCTAGTGGAGAGCCTCTTCAGATTTCTGGAGGAACTGGTTGCAGGATTTGGCAGGAAATGAGAAAGTGGTTTCTCAGCTCAGCTCGATTTACTCTAACCTCCACCTTCTCCCAAGCTTTTCACTCGTGTGCTGGGATTTTCGTGCACTTTGTTGCCCACTTTTAAAAGCCCTGCCATTTTGCCTTTAGAGCACACACACACAAAAAAACAGTCATTTTGCCTTTAAGACTGGGCACAGTGCAGCACCCCTGTAATTCCAGTGACTCAGGAGGGAGGCTGAGGCAGAAGGATCAAAATTTCTACGCCAGCCTTAACAAATTAGATAGACCTGTCTCAAAAAGTAAAAAAAGCTGAGGACGTAGCTCTGTGGTAAAGGGCCCCCTGGGTTCAATCCCCAGTACCAACTGGGAAGAAAGACCTAGGGGTAATAGAAAAGCACTCATTACCTCTTAACCATTCAAGCTGCTGCCAAAGCCATATTCTTTGCTACTGGCCCCCAGACTAAGCTGCCTCCCTTTGATTAAGCAGGTAAAGGCCAAGGAAGATTCTCGGACTACATACTCTGTCCATTGTGTAACCGACCCGGTCTTGTTTGCGAAGACCTTTGTAAATGTTGGCCACGGTATTTAAGCCTGGTTAGTCTACGGTGGATTTGGATTATTTTTCTAATTTACTATTAAGTAAATGTGCTACGTGTAGATTTAAGTGAAGTAAAAACATCTTTACATCTTAAACAATTTTCTTTAAAATTCTCCGAAAGATTTGTGCATTTTTAAAAATGTTTTTATTCATTAAAAGAACATTTTATACAAATCTTGAGCAATTCTTTTACAAACGTATCCAGAATTCACAATACATTACGAAAACAAAATACAACAGACCAAGGAAAGGAACTGACTTTCAGATTGCAAGGATAACATAAGACTCATCCCTGAAGCAAAGTCTCCCTGCAGAGGGATAACCAGGATCCACCACAGTAAACCTTTCTACCCCCATGGTATAAACACCCAATTACTAATAGAAGAGATTAAATGGGGAGGAGTATGGTAAGGAGTATGGTAAGTGTAAGCTGCTTAATCAAGATTTTAGAAGACACAGGCTCAGTTCTATTCCTGGACCCACATCTGTAGGAACTATACACAGCACCAGCCTTAAATGGCATCTACTCCAGATTCATTCAAGCACACCTGAATGGGTTACAATGACAATACTGTACAAGGATTTTAAAATTATGAATAAATATTTTCTATGGCAGTTAAAACCATGAGCAAAAGTTAAAAAAAAAACACTGACATTTTCTATAATATTATCAATGAAAATTGCACCATCACTGACAAATTCCTCTTTCCAATCACTTCTACTTTTGATATTAAAGATCTGGGTGACTAAGTGGTTATGCTCAGGAAATGTTCATATTCAGAGTCAAATCTAATTAGAGTCAAAAGCCCAATGATTTAAGAGAATCGAAGAAGAGTCTTATGGTGGGGGTGTAGCCCAATGGTAGAGCCCCTGTGAGGGGCCCTGGGTTATATTCCCAGCACCACAAAAACAAACCCTCTCTTGGCCCATGTAATTTAAAATCCCTTAGCCTCAGAGCTGAAAGTTCACTCTAGTATGTTTAATGGAAAACTGTTTAAATAGCTATAATCCTACAGAGTTCAAATTTCCATCTGTAGGACTAACAAATTTCTCTGTGTTCATAAAATAAAAGTTCTAGCATCAGCTCTGAATTGCATAACTTAGGCCAAATTATTATGCCTCTTTGAATTCCAGTTTCTTCATTAGCAAAATGGAGACACAAAATCAAAAATTTAAGACTTGCATAAGATGACAGACATACATATACTACAATACATGGCAAATGGTGAACACACAAAAATGTCCTTGCAAGGACACTTCCATATTAGCTATAATTTCTCAAAATTTAATGCTGACATGTGAGGGATAAGTTATTCAAGTGCCATACATTGTGGAGGAGAAGCTGCAAAATATTTACTTTTATAAAGAACTCAATTAACAGTACTGAAAAAGTAGGGTTTCCACATAAAGTGAGGTTACCCTCGGGAAGGCATTAAACAAAAAAGCCTGGAGACAAAATGATGAGTATATTCCAGTTTGTAAGCTCCAACTTCCCATGGGTTTCAAGCTGCCATGATATTTCAGAGATGAGAATTACATGTATAAGGCTAATATTTTCCATTTCAATCAGGCCTCTCTAGTACTTAAAACTCACCCTTTCTCTCATTACACTCATCTTTGAGCTATTGGATAAATGCAATACCAACAAGCCTTTCCCTTGCCTTCACAGACTAAACACAAAACACAGAGAATGAGCCCATAAAAGGCCACAATAGAAAAGCTGGAGGCAGAGTAACGAGCATCAGTTCCAGATCACTCCCAACAGTTCTTCAGTTATTACTCAGCAGCAACAGGAGAGTCTTCTTCTTCAGAGCCTGACTTGCTCCTTAACCTTTTAAAATTTCAAGGATTTCATAGAATATTTCAATGCATCCTGCCCTTAGAAAAAATATATTTTTGGCACTTTCTGTTCTATTTAGGATGGAGACATTCAAGTAAAGATTTCATTTCTTCTGTAGAAATTTCATTTTGCTTCCTAAAAGGCAAAAAAAAAAAAAAGTGAACTCTCAATTTATTTTCACTTAAAGTAAATTATTTGAGGCAAGGGATTAATAATTCAACTATTCAAAATATCCCCAAAATTGAGCTTTCATCTCAAGTCCTATGGTTTGAACAAGCATACCCCAAGGCTGAAGTAGTAAAGGTTTGTTCCCCAGCTTGTGGCACTATTGGGAAGTGGCAGAACTTTTAAGAAGAAAGCCAGTCATGGGGGGCATGACCTTGAGGGGATATTAGGACCCTTTCCCCTTTCTGTCTCTCTTTGCTTCTTCCATGAAGTAAGTGGCTTCCTCTGCTCTGCACTCCCACCATGCCCCAGGCCCCAAAGGAGTGGAGCCAACTGACCATGGATTGGAGCCAACCTCTAAATCTATGAGTCAAAATTAACCTTTCCTTTTTTAAAGTTGATTGTTTTAGGTATTTTGTTATGATAATGAAAAGCTGCCACACCAATATCAGCTGATGTGTTTAACCATCAGAACATCCCTGTTTCTAATTGCAGAGATAGAAAAAAACTCGGACATAATCCAATTCAGTGATTTAGATTTAAAATCACCTAGCATACTCCCCAGAGATTTCATAGAACCTGAGGAAATTTCTTAGGCTCTCTGGAGATTAGTCTTTAGTGCATCTGAGAACCACTGATCTAATCTAATCCATGGTATAAAGATGAAACAACAGCCCAAGGTATTATTTGTCTATGGTCTCTCAGCTAGTTAGGTACAAGATCAAATGAGGGACATACGTTTTAAAGACCAGTATAAATATTATGCAATACAGGTTCTTCACAGTTTTAGGGTAGCCCACCAATGTTCTTATACCATACTGGATAACTATTTGAAAAATCATAAATAACTGTTTCTTTATGAAGTGCATAATCTTTTGCCTCAGAGTTCCTCTAAATCAGGTGTTTTTAATCTGAAGTCTATGGATAGGCTTGGGGGGGTCTACAAACACCCTAAAATTATATGCACAATTTATTTGCATGGGAAAAGGGCCCACAGTTTTTATAAGATTATCCAAGAGACATAGCCTAAAAAGAATTAATAATCATGGTATGGAAACTTATATCATAAAGGGACAGTTCAGCGAGCTTCATCAGAACAGGCTACTCTGATGGGGGTTCCAACCTCTGAGAGTTTTTCTCCCAAACACTTTGGAACTAGGGTCATGCTTTCTGCTCAAGTGTACTTGAGGTTACACTAATCTGATTATAAAGCCTTTGGGATGAGCTTTGCTTACTGCAGAGCATCCCCCCCTTCAGCCACATTTCTCTTATAGTAAATCATGGCAACTCACCAAGACTCCGCAAAATTCTATTCACCCCACTGGGCTCAGACTCAGGAATTGTTTCCAAGTACTGGAGCGCCCGGACCTCAAACAAACCTATAAAGAAAACTCATGCTGGTAAACCTGTTCAATGCTCTGGAAATTAGTTAAATAAAACTTTATTCTTATTACCAGTATATTATTTCAATATTACAAAATAAATAATTCTCAAACTGAACAATTCCAAGTTTGAGCCCTTATAGCTTTACATTGTTTTTGGATTATATTATTATATTCATGCTATTTAAGCCATCACCAAATAAAGAGAACTCTAGGATTAAAACTGACCTTTAACTCCACTTTTCCGAAGCTCTCGGTCCTGGATGAATCCTGCAAACATCTGAGTCTCCATGAAAAGATCAAGAAAGTGGCGTATACTTCGGGATGTGTGAGATTTACGGAATGGTTCCCTTTGGAATACACGCTCCCCACGCTCAGTAACAGTCATGTTCAAAGAATAATGTCCAACCAACTCCACAAAAAACCTGACAAATGCTTCAGACACCAGAGAATTGAGTGTCACATCTGCTGCAAAATGAAAGAAAAAAAAGAAAAGAGAAAAATCTCCTAAATGTTGAGTATCTGGGAACACGGGCTCTCGGGATGAAAGTCATACATTAAGAGGTGGAGAATACATTGAGGAATGCTCATTCTTAGCTTTCTTGCGTGGTCCATGACCAGCAAAAAGCAAATAGCTCTAATTCTGACCTTCATTTTCCTCCCACATATACTCTAATTACATCTTTTTGTTTTCTTGGGGTAGGGGGGTAGGGGATAACCGGGGATTGAACCCAGGGGTACTCAGCCACATCCCCAGCCCTATTTGTATTATTTAGAGACAGAGTCTTGGTCTCGCTGAGTTGCTTAGCACCTTGCCATTGCTGAGGCTGGCTTTGAACTCATGATCCTCCTGTCTCAGCCTCCTGAGCTGCTGGGATTACAGGCATGTGCCACCATGCCCGGCTCTTATTACATCTTGCTTTGGACATCTATGGTTTCATGGGTAACTGCTCTTTCAAAGGTTACCAGTGAGAACCAACCAAATCTAATCGACTTTTCTATTTTTACCCTTCTTTAAACTCTGTGCTTCATTCCTGCCCAGCACCATGTTTCTCTTCTCTCAACTTTATACTCTCCTGATTCCCTGATTCTTGTCTTGCCTTTAAGACCAAACATTTATTTTTCTTTACCTCTTCATCTTCTAAGTATGATCCTCAGAACACTTCTCTTCAATATTCCCTTTCTTAAAAAGCAAACTGGCACACAGAAAGAACTGGTTATTTTGGTGATACTCAGTCTTAGATCTCCAGCCTGGTTTTCAACCTCCTGCATTTTCTGGCTATCTATGGGTCATCATTGTTTGGATGTCACATTAGCACATAAATTCCATTTATCTAAAAATCACCATATCAGGTTCCTTTTGGAAATTGGCAGATTATGAATCAATTAAATAAAACACATTTAAACAAATAAAACACATCTAAAGACAAATTTACTATATTTCCCACCAAATGTTTCCCTTTCAACTTTCACCTCATATTTCACCATGATTACTCCATAAAAATAATTTACTGATGCTAACACACAATAAAGGGCAGGGCTGAGGGAAAAATAGAAGTTTATTGCATTAGACAAAGAACAATGAAGAGAAGGGAGGGTGAATAGGAATAGGAAAGACAGTAGAATGAATTGAACATAACTTTCCTGTGTTTATATATGAATACACCACCAGTGAAACTCCACATCATGTACAACTGCAAGAATGAGATCCTAATTAGAATAAGTTATACTCCATGTATGTATAATATGTCAAAATACACTCCACTGTCCTGTATATCTAAAATTAGCAAACAAAACAGTAAAAAAAAATTTGTTAAGAGCTTAAGAAACACCAGGCATTATATTAAATGCTTTTAACAAACACAATAATGAGGTAGGTATTACTATATCTCCTTCAGAGTTGAGGAAAATAAAGCTCCAATGGTCAAAGGAATTCTTCAGGGTCATGCTATCCAGGTAAGCAAAGATGCTGGACTCTCAAGTACCATGATTTTTTTTTTTTAATTGAAGATTAAACCCAGGGTACTCTACGACCCCACTGAGCCACACCCCAGCCCTTTTTATTTTGAGACAGGGTCTCAGTTGCTGAGGCTGGCCTTGAACTTGTGATCCTCCTGCCTCAACCTCCTGAGTAGCTAGGATTACAGGTATGCGTCACTGTGCCTGGCCAAATCAGGTGATTCTTTTATTTTTTTTTAGTTGTAGATGGACACAATACCCTTACTTTGTTTATTTATTTTTTTTAATGTGGTGCTGAGGATCGGACCCAGTGCCTCACACATGCAAGGCAAACGCTCTACCACTGAGCCACAACCCCAGCCCCTGATTCTTTAACTACTATAATATACAGTTGCAATCTGTAGTATACTCTGCCTCCAGATCCCAGGCTGAAATTTCATATTCATCTTAGACTCCTCACTTTTCTTCCATCTGAATAGTCCTCCCACCCCCATCTTCACAATGTCTCCTTTATCTGGGTTTCACCCTGGACTGGGAATCAGAAACCTATGTATAGTCAGTTCTATCACATCATAGCTGTAAAATAGTGGGTACCCTCACTTTATCTCTCATGGCCTGCCCCTACCTGTATAGTGACAGGGTGCTGATTAGGTGACTTCATTTGTTCTTTCTTCCTTCCTTTCTTTTTGCAATACTGGAATTTGAACCCAGGGTCTCATGCATTCTAGGCACGTGCTCTATCACTGAGATATACCCCAGTCCTTTAAATTACATTAATTAATTGATTATTGGGGGGCAGTGCTAGGAAATGAACCAAGGGCCTCCCTCACACTAGGCAAGTGCACCACCACCGAGCTGCATCTCCAGCCCCTTTTATTTTATTTTGAGACAGGACTCCCTAAGTTGCCAAGGCTGGCCACAACCTTGCTATCCTCCTGCCTTAGCATACTGAGTTGCTTGGATTACAGGCATGTGCCACCATGCCTGGCTAGGTGATTTCTAATGTCTCTTTCTGCATTACAGTTTGATTTTAATCTAGGTTTTTATTTTGTCCAACAGACTTTCTTCTTATATCTCTTCTTCTGTGGTTGAGAATCCACAGGCCATTATTGCATTTATTGTCAACGTTTTGCCCCACTTTCCCAATCCTTCTAGTGACTGCCCCATTTCTCTTCCACTTCACAACAATGTTTCTTAGGAGAGTTGTCTGTACATGTTGCTTCTGCCTTCTTATATCTAATTCCTTTTTTAAAATCTTATGTCGTTCTTTCTATAACTTTTATTCCACTCCCTTCTACTCTTTAAAAAAATCTATTAGTGTATTATAGTTAGATTTAATATTAAGGTTGATTTTTACATAATTATATAAGCATAAATCATAGTTTGTTCCAATTCAGTCCACAGTACTTTGTTTATATTTTAAGGTATCTACTTTATACATTTTTTGCATGTATGAATATTTCATAAGATCAACAGTGGAATGAACACTCAAGAACTTACCACAAAGCTTAGAAAAAAAGACATGTCTCCAAAGCTCCCTGGGTGACTCCCCTACTCTAATAGAGGATGACCATCATTTATAATTTTGTATTTGTTATTCTCTTACTTAACATGAGAATTTCATTCCACATGTATACACTTCAATAACATGCTGTTAGATTTTTTTTACGTCTTTGAACACTATATAAGACTATGTTTCTCTTCAACTTACTGTTTTATTCAATGTGTGTTTTATTTTATTTATTTATTTTTTTTAAAGAGAGAGTGAGAGAGGAGAGAGAGAGAGAGAGAGAGAGAGAGAGAGAGAGAAAGAGAGAGAGAGAGAGAGAGAATTTTTTAATATTTATTTTTTAGTTCTCGGCGGACACAACATCTTTGTTGGTATGTGGTGCTGAGGATCGAACCCGGGCCGCACGCATGCCAGGCGAGCGCGCTACCGCTGAGCCACATCTCCAGCCCCTCAATGTGTGTTTTAATATTTATTTATTTTTTCTTAGTTCTCGGCGGACACAACATCTTTGTTTTTGTATGTGGTGCTGAGGATCGAACCCGGGCCGCACGCATGCCAGGCAAGCGCGCTACCGCTTGAGCCACATCCCCAGCCCCTCAATGTGTGTTTTAAACATTCATTTTTAATATTATATTTTTCTGTCAATGTGCATTTAGATTGTTTTTAGTTTTTACTATCACATACAGTTTCACTATAAAAAATTATTGTATTTGTTTCCTAGCGATCACATGTAATAGGTTCTCTAGGGTATGTATCTAAAAACTAATTTGTTAGCTTGTGGAATATGTATACCTTTAATTTTACTTTTAACTGTATTAAGTTAGGCCAATTTGTTTTTCCAAAGTGATTGAACTAGTTTACACAATCTCTCCAATACTTGAAATTGTCAGACTTTAACATTTTTGCCACTATAGTGAGTATAAATATGGTATTGCATTGCATTTGTTTTATTTTTTGGTACTGAAGATTGAACTCAGGGACACTCTACCACTGAGCTATATCCTCAGCCATTTTATTTTTTACTTTGAGACAGGGGCTCACTAAATTTCGAAGGCCGCCCTTGAACTTGAGATATTCCTGCCTCCCAAATTGCTGGGATTACAGGCAAGTTGCTGGGATGGCAATCAAGTGCCGCCATGCCTAGGTGCACTGTGGTTTTAATTATATTTTCCTGATCTTGATGAAGCTGCACACCTTTCCACATGTTTTTGGACCTTTCATATTTCCTTCTTTTCTTCTCTCTCTCTCTTTTTTTTTTTTTTGGTGCTGGGGATTGAACTCAGGATTTCACATATGCTAAGCATGTGCTCTTCCACTGAGCCACATCCCTAAGCCATGTTTCCTCTTCTACAAATGTTAGTTGGTACATTTCCCTCATTTTAACATAGGATTGTTTATCCTTTTTTTTAATATTTATTTTTTAGTTTTCGGTGGACACAACATCTTTATTTTATTTTTATGTGGTGCTGAGGATCAAACCCAGTTCTGCGTGCATGCCAGGCGAGCGTGTTACCGCTTGAGCCACATCCCCAGCCCTGTTTATCCTTTTCTTGCAGACTTATGGGAGTTTTTTTAAAAAATAAATTCTAGACACACAATTCTTTTGTTAGACTTGTTGAAAATGTCTTCAGCTTTTTTTTTTTTAATTTCTTTTTCATGGTGTCCCTTGATGTTATTTCTGCGCCAAAACCAAACCATCTGAATTTCTATAACTTTATAATAGATTCTGATGCCTATTAGTACAAGCCCTCCAATTATGATCTTTTTCAGGAGTGTTTTAACTATTTCTGGCTTAAGAATGATTGTACTTTCATTTTACTTTTTTTTTTTTTTTTGTGGAGCTGGAGATTGAACCCAGGGCCTTGTGCATGTGAGGCAAGCACTCTACCAACTGAGCTATAGCCCCAGCCCTTCATTTTAAATTTACATATACTTCATATATGTATAACATGTTAGAATACACTCTGTCATATATATTTAAAAAGAACAAATAAAAATAAATTTAAAATAATGTCTTTTCCCTACACGTGGTTTTTTTACATGTATATGCTCCTAGTTTTTCTATAGTTGCTCCTCTAAGTTTCCTTTGCTGGATCTTCCTCTTCTTTCCAACCTCCAAATATCAGAACTCTAACATTATTGTCCACCAACCCAGGGCTCAAATCTTAAACCTCATCTGGTCCCATAGCTTTAAAATAACAATTTATTTTTTTAAAAAATATATATTTATATTTATCAATGGACCCTTATTTTATTTATTTATATGTGGTGCTGAGAAATGAACCCAGGGCCTCACATATGCTAGTCAAGCACTCTACCACTGAGCCACAACCCCAAACCCTAAAATAGCAATTTCTTTCTTTCTTTTTTTTTTGATACCAGGGATTGAACTCAGGGGCACTCAACCACTGAGTCACATCCCCAGCCCTATTTTGTATTTTACTTAGAGACAGGGTCTCACTGAGTTGTTTAGCACCTTGCTGCTGCTGAGGCTGGCTTTGAATTTGAGATCCTCCTGCCTCAGCCTCCTGAGCTGCTGGGACTACAGGTGTGCGCCACTGCCCCAGGCTAAAATAGCATTTTTTTCCTTTTTTAATTGTAGATGACACAATACCTTTTTATCTATCTATCTATCTATCTATCTATCTATCTATCTATCTATTTATTTATATGTGGTGCTGAGGCTTGAACCCAGTTCCTCATACTTTCGAGGCAAGTGCTCTACTGCTGAGCTACAGCCCAAGCCCCATAAAATAGCAATTTCTTAATGCATGTCTCTAGCCCCAATTTTTTCCCTCTGAATCCCAAATTCACATATATGTGTGTGTGTGTGTGTGTGTGTGTGTATATATATATATATATATATATATATATATATATCTACCTAACATATATAAATGCCTATGTAATATCTCTAGTTGGATATCTGCAAGGTATTAGATGTCCAAATTAATACCTAAAACTTTAAAAAAAAAACTAGGTTTTTTTATTACTCCTCTAAATCTGTTTCTTCCTTAGTATTCTCCATCAGTAAATAGCCTTAGCTTTCTCATCTGTGAAATAGGGATTACATAATGATACTTGCTTCCTAAGTGTATTAAAAGAACGAAATAAAATATATGCTAAATGCTTAGTATAATGCCTGGTACAGAGTAAGCACCCAGTAAATACTACTTGCCCATTTATTCAACAAGTACTTATTAGATGGTGAAAAGAACCAATGGGGGGAAAAAAAGAGGCAAGGAAAAGGCTAATGAGCTCTAGGAAAGTGGGTGAGAATTTTAAGCAGGATGTTCAGGAAGAACTCGAAGAGATAATGACATGAGCATGGACCTACAAGAAGAAACGGTAGGTGTCAGGTAGACCTCTGGGGGAATAGCATTCTATAAATATAACGGAGCAAGTGCAAAGGCCCTGCAGTAGGAGGAGGCCTGGCATACACAGCATTAGGAAGGAAACTAATAAGAAGGCTTTCAAGGTTCAGGGACTCTAATAGAACTTTTGTACAACCTTTAACAAGAGTGTTGAACTTTAGTATTTACTGCCTTAATTTTTAAGACTTTGGCCCATATATCTCCTACCTTGTGAAAAATTCTTCTCCTGAGCCAAGATTTCATTTCGATCTTCCAAAATCTGCATCAAGGCAGCTTGAAGTTTAGATGGTAGAATTTCATCCTCATCAGATACCTGAGGGGAAAAATATGGAATTTCGTATGAGCTTTAAGGGAGGTCTCAAACAAGCACTAGTTAAGTCCCCAAAATTCCACAAGTGATTTTGTATAATCTTAGCTGAAGAATCAGCCTGAAGTTTCTTTCCTTCTATGGTGTAGAATCTGTGATGTTCATGGTATATATATTTAAATTTTATTTTTAAAAAGCAAATAAATCTTATAAATTTTTCTGGCATGTTTCCATCAAATATCGTTCACGTACTATTCTTATTCTATATCTCTAAGATTGTCCCAGTTGAGTGCAGTAGTGCATGCCTGTAATCCCAGTGATTTGGGAGACTGAGACATCAATCACAAGTTTGAGGTCAGCCTCAGCAACTTAATGAGACCTTGTCTCAAACAACAGCAGCAACAACAACAACAACAACAAACCAAAAAGATTTAAAATAATTCTCAGATAAATGATATTTCAAATGTGATGAGCTAATTTTTTTTTGGAGGGGAGCAGTTATTAGGGATTGAACCCTGGGGCACGCTATCATTGAGCTACATCCCAAACCCTTTCTATTTTTTATTTTAACACAGGATCTAACTATGTTGCCCAGGCTGGTCTTGAACTTGTGATCCTCCTGCCTCAGCCTCCCAAACAATCAGGGTTATTGGTGTGTGCCACTACACCCAGCTGGAATTTTTATTTATATTTCTAAAACTTTACATATATGTATCCCCGCTTAGTCTACAAGACCTGAGGACTCAAACTTGTCTTAGATATCTTTATATTCAACTGCTTAACAGAGTATCTAGAAATAATCAGTGCTTAACAAAGGCTCTCTCTCTCTTTCATTTTTTGTGGTGCTGTTGAACCCAGGCCTCATGAATATTAGTCAAGCACTCCAATGCCAAGCTACATTCCCAGCCTAAAAGGTGCTTTTTAAATTTAATTAAATTAGAGCTTTCTGTCAACTCATCTGGAGTTGAAGGATGATTACTTCTTTTGAGAATGGCATTTATTATTTATTCTGTTTCCTCCTTCCTTCTTTGGGATAGATAGCTATAAACCTACGCCAAAAATTTTCAGGTCAATCTTGTCTGAGTGGCCACAATGTCAATTCAAGTGTGGGTAGGAACTAAAACTTTTGGCTGAGTCATGTTCTCTAAGTACTTTCACATATTTTCTGTCTAATTATCTACAGAGAATTCTATATCCCAAACATGTAATCACCTCCTTGTCACTCACCTCCTGTAAGAACTTGTCTGCACAGAGATCAACTATCAGCACCTATGGAATAAAGGAGTCAGGCAAGTTTAACCAGAGACACATTCACAGGCAAATACATTAGGCACTGCTAGATCAGGAGGGGTGAGAACAGTTTCAAACAGAATTGTCTTGAAGTTGTAGCCCATTTAAATTAATCCATCAAAACAACAGATTGCAAAACTATTAATAATAATGGCATGTATATTTATAGACTAAAAGAGACTTAAAAAGGGTTAAGGCAACAGATTAATAGGGTAAGAACAGTCTTTTCAATAAGTGGTACTGGCACAGGTGGTTATCCATACCAAGAGGGGGAAAAATGAAATGACCCTACCTTACATTGTATACAAAAAAGTAAAAATACCCGGTGGATTAGATGGGCACAGTGGCACACACCTGTAATCCCAGCAACTCAGAGGCCAAGGTAGGAAGATCACCAAGTTTGAGGCCAACCTCAACAATTTAGCAGGACCCTAAGCAAATTAGCAAGACCCTGTCTCAAAATGAAAACTAAAAAGGGCTGGGGATGTAGCTTAGTGGTAAAGCACTCCTGGGTTCAATCCCTGGTATGGGAACAGGGGTGAGGGATTAAAACAAAACAAAAAAGAAAACAAACAAAAAACACACATCATTTTGGAAAGTGAAAAGGCAAGCCTCAAAGATATTGGTTTCCAGAATATAAAAACGCATCAAGGCTGGGGGTGTAGCTCACTGGTGGAGTGCCACTTAGCGTGTGTGCGGCCCTGGGTTCCATCCCCAGCACCACACATACAGACACCTTACAAAGCAGTAAGAGGATAAGTAATTCAGTGGAAAGACAGACAATATGTTTTATAAAAGTTGATATTCAGATAGCCAGTAAACATATCCTGACAATAATCAAGGAATGTAAATTGAACTAAAGTGAGAAGAATATTACCCACCCACCAGATAACATTAAATTACACAAACTGATAGTGTTGACAAGGACATGGAGCAATAGGAACTCTCATACACTATTGGAGGGAGTTTAAATTGGCATATCTATTTTGGTAAACAGTTTTACTTTATTTATTGAAGCTGAAAATATGCTTACCATATTTTCAATTTCCAAGTAAATGAATTTCCAAGCATATACCCATATAACTGAATGCATGTGTGTGCCAAGGGTGATGTGTAAAAATGTCTATAGTAGGATTATTCATAATAACGTCAAGCTGAAAACAATTCAAATGCTCATCAACTATACAATGGATAAGAAAATTGTGGTCAATTCACACAATAGAATACTATACACAAACTGAATGACCCAACTAATGTTAAACTCATTAATATGAATGAATCTGATACATAAAATATTGAGCAAAAGAAGCCAGACAAAAACTATACTAGGGCTGGGGACGTGGCTCAAGCGGTGGCGCGCTCGCCTGGCATGCGTGCGGCCCGGGTTCGATCCTCAGCACCGCATACAACAAAGATGTTGTGTCTGCCGAAAACTAAAACAAAAAATATTAAAGTTTAAAAAAAAAAACTATACTATATGAATCCATTTATATCAAGATTAAAAATAAGCAAAGCTGTATTATACTGTTTAAGGATGCATGCCTATGAAAAAACCCAAGTAAATGAATACTATAAAAGTCAAGATCGTGGTGACCTTTTGTGTGGAATGGGGAAGGGATCAGAGATTAGAAGAAGGCATGCTGGAGACTTCTAGGGTGCTGACACTAACTCCATTACTATAATGTGACATTCCATTCCAATGCCATGTTATGGAAGTGTTCATTCACTCTGTGACAATTCATTGTGCTGTGTATTTTGTTTAAGGCACTTATAGATACATATATAATCAATCTTATTATATTTTAAACAATTTTTAAAGTTAACCAAGGGTAGTTTTTGTATTGGACTTAAATATGACAGCGTAATATATAATTCTACCATTCTTCAAGAGCACTTAGTTTCATTTGTCAGTGCTCTCAGATTTTTCACAGGTGCCACTTATTCCATCTTACCTCTTCAATGGGTAGATCCTGGAGCTGTGGTAAGGAGCAAGACAGGATTCCAATGAGGAATGGAGTAGGCGAGCACACAATGTCAATCATAGATGCTGGCAGGACTGGGATGTAGGTGTGCTGCCAGGTGAATGGATACAGTGTAGCAACCACAGCATGGCCACATTTCGAGAGGGTGCTAGACAGAGGAGAAAGCAAATGTTGTTACACTCAGAGCAACCCAGGGAAGGTGTTCCAGACATTATGTTCAAAGAGGCTGGTTACAACTTGGTGAATACTCATTAATTTTTGTCATTCTATTCAAAATTTTAATTTACTGAAAATATTTAATATCAACCTATTTTGTTGATATTATATATCAACATATATATTATGTTGATATTATATTATATAAATGTTCCCCAAAATTATCAAGCTAAAAATTAGTGTGCAAATAGAAAAGCAATATTAATTTTTTTTTTATTTTTGTAGTTGGTGTTTGAGAGTTGAGTCTTGCTATGTTGTTGTCAAGGCTGGCCTTGAAGTTCTGGGCTCAAGTGATCCTCCTGCCTTACTTTCTCAAATAGATGAGAACCACAGGCAAGAACCAGACTAGTAATACAAATCTTCAACGACAGTTTAAGCAAAAATTCATTTTGAAAGGAAATCTATTAACCCAAAAATGTCATTGTTATAGACTAATGTAAATGGCTATCTAGTTAGCATTTGGAATTATTCATGTCTCTACAGCATTAGGTAACTGAGAGGCTTATTTTAGATTTTTTAAAATATGCCCAAGTTTTAAAATAGAAAGAACAACAACAGCAAAAAATGAAGAAATGTAAAAAACAAAAGAACAAGCATCAAGGTAAACTAACATTTTTCATTTATTTCTTACCTTAGGCTGTTAGCAACAAATATTACCCTCCGCTCTAAGAGGAGAGAAGCACAGACCCGGATGAGATGACACACACTCAGGCACTTAAAAAGGCATTCAAAGTCCACATGTTCCAATCTTGAATCTAGTGGTCGGCAGAGTTCAATTGACTGAAATGCAAGAATTTGAATCAGGAAAGCTGATGTTGGAAAACAACCCATAACGGCAACACTAATAGATACTCTCAAGTTAAGTTCCAGAAAGAGGGTCTGCTACAAAGTGTTTGTGAAATTGTCTACACTAATCCTAAGATCCTATAGCTTTTTTTTTGCTATAAATTTCTGGTCAAAACTTTATTCCATCTGAAAATAACATGGATAATCATCATTTATAGCACTGAAATTGTCACTACAGAGGGATCTAATCTAATCTAGGATTACTTTGGGTCTTGGGTTGAGGTTCAACTATTTCAGAGCAATTGGATATTTTCCAGTGCTTTATGGGAATAAAAATATTATTTACAGTTTATGAAAAGGGGAAACTATTTCTTTAAGTTCGAGGAAACTCTCCCTATAGTACAAGGCCTGCTCTCTGGTAGCTATGAAATCTTTTCAAAATGAGCTAACTTACCCCATCTCCAGCCCCAGGGAGGTAGCTCTTAACTGTGATGGTACGTCCAGGAGCTGGGAAAGGAGCTTCCATGACACTTCGCATGAATGGATAAACAAGGGCAGGAGACATTTCTCTTCTCTTCTCTACTTCATCCAGAATCTACACATGCAATGTATGTTATTTTATTTTGAGCTCAGTTCAAAGATAAAAGAATCCTTCCTATTGTTGGAACTGCCAAACTTGGTGTACATATTTGAATTTACGATAGATAAGCTTCTGAAAGCAATAAAATTTCATTATAGCATCATATCTGTTGAGGGTTTCTTTACAATCCTAAGAAAAGTTACTAACAAATCAGATTATTTTTAGAAGATGAGTCCCTTTTCATTTCACTAAGGAAAGAGCAAAGAAGGTAACACTGAAAATGATATCCTGCAATTTGGGGTCTAGGAAAAACATGAGAGAAGAAAGGAGATGCTTCAGGCCATAGTCTTTATTTATTTATTTATTTAATTTTTATTGTTGGTTTTTCAAAACATTACATAGTTCTTGACATATCATATTTCACACTTTGATTCAAGTGGGTTATGAACTCCCATTTTTACCCCGTATACAGACTGCAGAATCACATCGGTTACACATCCACCGATTTACATATTGCCATACTAGTGACTGTTGTATTCTGCTGCCTTTCCTATCCTCTACTATCCCCCCTCCCCTCCCCTCCCCTCCCCTCCCATCTTCTCTCTCTACCCCATCTACTGTAATTCATTTCTCCCCCTTGTTTTTTTTTTTCCCTTTCCCCTCACTTCCTCTTGTATGTAATTTTGTATAACCATGAGGGTCTCCTTCCATTTCCATGCAATTTCCCTTCTCTCTCCCTTTCCCTCCCACCTCTCGTCCCTGTTTAATGTTAATCTTCTTCTCATACTCTTCCTCCCTACTCTGTTCTTAGTTACTCTCCTTATATCAAAGAAGACATTTGGCATTTGTTTTTTAGGGATTGGCTAGCTTCACTTAGCATAATCTGCTCTAATGCCATCCATTTCCCTGCAAATTCCATGATTTTGTCATTTTTAATGCAGAGTAATACCCCATTGTGTATAAATGCCACATTTTTTTTTTTATCCATTCGTCTATTGAAGGGCATCTAGGTTGGTTCCACAGTCTTGCTATTGTGAATTGTGCTGCTATGAACATCGATGTAGCAGTGTCCCTGTAGTATGCTCTTTTTAGGTTTTTAGGGAATAGACCGCAGGCCATAGTCTTTAAAAACTGAGTTTTAGCAAACCAAAATGAGAATAATACAGCTACACCCACAGCCCCTGTGGGGAACCTTTCTAAAATAATTTGTCAAAGTCTTAGTGTTTCTCAATGAAGTCATCAGCAATAAAACTTTCTTGGAGAGCAGAAAGGATATCAATTTTCAGAGAGTCCATTCTTCACTCACCTTTGAAAAAAGATTGAAGCAGCCTAGGCGACTAACCATGCAGTAGACCTCCGGGAGTCGCTTTCCTTTGCCTTCTGGCTAAAAGAAAAAGCAACAAAGACAACAAAAATCAAGCAGCACAAGTCTTTACTAATTCTGACTATTAATATTCTTTTAGTGACACGAGTCTTACTATGTCACCTAGGCTGGCCTCAAACTTCTAGGCTCAAGCAATGCTCCTGCCTCAGCCTCTCAAGCAGCTAGCCTACAGGCATGCACCACTGTGTCCAGCTTCTTTTAACATAAGTTCATACAGAGAAGGAACTAAGGGTCTTATCTTTAGTGAACACTGAAAGATAGAAAAAATGCCAAAAATGATAGCTTGATGTATTCTAAAAATGACAGCATAATTTACTCTAAGTTAAGTGTAAGCACTTATAAGAAGAAAGCCCTCAAATGGCTGGTGAGTAACTCAAAGCTCCATTGATTGGCTCCTTGTACTCCATTCCTCAAATATATCCACACTGATATTCAGCCACTATGTTAGAAGTTACTTTATTATAAACAAATAAATTTTTAAAATATCTTTATTTCTATTTATTTATTTTTATGTGGTGCTGAGGATTGAACCCAGGGCCTCATGTGTGCAAGGCAAGCACTCTACCACTGAGCTACAACCCCAGCCCAACAAATAAATTTTTAAAAAAATCCATACCCTTTCTATTCTTTCTATTCTAGAACTAACTAAACATATAAATTTTATTCATGGCTAATCTCCATCTTGCTGTTGTTATGTAAACTTGTATACAATTTCTTTTAAATACAGATCACTGAGTAGTCCTCAGACGCATATAGAGATAGTGTTTCTGAAGTCTATCTATTATTCCTTGACCAACTCACTAACACAAATCTGGTACTTACCAACAGCTTCTTACAGTAACCAAACCACCGACTTCCATCTTCACCAGTCAAGACAAAGGAAAATGTTTCACTGAAAAAATAGCCAATAGTTATTCTGAGATAAAAACAACTGCTTATGACATTCCTCATGGAACAAACAATTGAAAATTAGGGTTCAACAGCAGTCATTTGTGATATTAAAGGAAGCATTAATATTACATTTATTTCAAGTCACACTCCTCCTGAGGAATGTCCAGGCCTTGAGAATATCTTGCCTTGTACTGGAGTAAGCAAATAGGTGTAGGATATGCCATTGGTGCTGTTGTCCCTTCTAATTTTTTATTTATGCAATCTAGATATGAATCAATCCATTTTTATTTTATTAAATGTCCAATTTAGTCAAATATACAGGTAAGTGATAAAGGATTTCAATATGCCATTTCTCTCTTGCAAATTCTTCTATTTAGCTGTGAGAGGCTACATGGAACAGTAATAGAAAAAAAAAAATCCTTAATCCATACATATTAATAGGAGAGTCTGGGGCTATAGCTCAGTGGCAGAGAGCTTGCCTAGCATATGTGAGGCACTGGGTTTGATCCTTAACACCACATAAAACTAAAAAAAACACATAAATAAAATAATTATTAAAAAATTAATAGGAAAAATATCAATTCCTCATTAGAAACATGGGCAAAAGACATACACAGATAATTTACAAAAAAAAAAGGACCCAAAGATGCCTAAGAAAGAAACTCAGTAATAATCAAGAGGTCCACATTTAAATAATGAATATAGATTTACATATGGCCAAAAATAAAGATTAGAAAAGAATATGCCAAAGTATTATAATGATTATTTCTCAGTAACCAGATTGACAGTGATTTCTAATTTCTTCTTTTTATTTACTCTTCCATATTTTCCAAACATTCTGGAATAAACATCTTAACCAAGGGGGAAAAGCCAGACCAATCTGAAAGAAGGACAGCACTAGAGTACCGCAGCTTATGGCTGAAATAGAGAGCATAATCAGGCTAAACTGGCTACGAGAGCCCTGTCAAGTCTGGAGGCAGGGCAGGGCTACTTAGGTAACAGCTGAGACTATCATATAGCAGGCCACTGGCATGTGACATGGCTCACTTAAGTATTTTCAACCTAAAAAGCACTGTTAATAGTTACAGGGTTCTTTTGTGTGTTTTGGGTTTTTTTGATATGAGGTCTCACTACATTGCCCAGGCCAGTCTCAAAATCCAGGGTTCAAGCAATTCTGCCTCAGCCTCCCAAGTATCTGGGACTATAGTTGCAGTCCCATCTGGCTTAATAATTAAAATTCTGAATAAGGCAGTAATATCTATTTATAAGCAGAATTCAGAGATGATAATGGTTTATTAATTAAAAATGATAATTTCTACCAGGCACAATGCACATGCCAATCCTAGTGATGATGCAGGAGGCTGAGGCAGGAGAATAGGAAGTTCAAGGACAGTCTTGGCTGTCTAGTGAGACCCTATTTCAAATAATAATAATAATAATAATAATTGGGATGTAGCTCAGTGATAACAGCACACCTGAGTTCAACCCCAGTACCACCAAACAAACCAACAAAAACATGCACTATCCTCTTTAATTCTTCCCTTCTCAAATACACCCACACCTCACAAACTGTAGCCTCCCTCAATACAAGTTCCACAGGGGGAATGGTGTAATCTAGGCTGTGACTTTTTTATCCACTTGAAAAAGAAACAAGATGAGAACATTGTTCTTTTTTATCTTTGTTTCTAGGACTAGAGTCCCAAAGACCAAGTCTTTTTTTCATTTCCTGTGCACTCTGGGCCATTCCTTATTGTATGTAAGGTAGAACTATTTTCTTCATCAAAACCAACAAACCAAAGAGACCTTCAAACTTGTTTTCTCTTTGACCCTGAAATTCCTGTCTTCTTTTTTTTTTTTAAACTTCTTTTAAAAATATTTTTAGTTGTATAAGAACACAATACCTTTATTTTATTTATTTATTTGATGTACTGCAGAGGATCAAACCCAGTGCCTCACATGTGCTGGGCAAGCACTCTACCACTGGGCTACACACCCAGCCCCTATTTTCCTTTTCAAGTCCCATATAGGAAATGTTCTGATTCTGTTTCTTCCTTTCCTCCCACTGTATCCTTGGTCTGCCACAATGTTCACAAAGCTTTATTCCTAGTTCTTCCCATTTCTCAAATACTCTGGTTCTGTTTTGGCAGTCCCAACAAATAGAAATCAGATAAAGTAGCCCATTCACCTCTTTAGTTCTGAGGTTGGTGCCCAGTCCTTCGAATCAGGAAAACAAAATTTTGGGATAACTTTGAGCCTCTCTTCAGTGTCTTTGGATTGCTTAAAGCCATGATCACCCTGAAAAAGATAACAACATAGGTGACATTATTCTATGAAAGTAGAGACTAGAAATAAAAACTCAGCCTGGTCTCAGGAAAAGAGATGTCTGATAAGCCTGAGCAAATGTCTCAGTGTGGTTTTGTGCTTAACAAAACAGGAAGGCCAAGACCGAGAATCACGGAAGATGCACTGAGAACAGTTACTAAGAATAAAGAATCCTATTTTTACACAGAAATGGTGCTTGTGGAGATCCTATAATTTAGTGTAAAAAAGGTGGTTACAAATAGTTTCTTATCTAGAGGCAGTCTCTTAATTCAGGATTCACACACTAGTAGAAACCCAGTATTTTTATGAGTCAGAGACTCATTCTATAATATTACTAATAGCAAAAACCTAGTCATCTCAAGATATCCTCTGATCAATCATCAAGGGTGCTTTGAGAAGGCATATGAATGTTATTTAGAAAAATGATATTTTTAGAATTCATCCCATATATAATCATTTCTCTTAGCATATAATCTTTGTTACCTAATTACTGGTTTGTAACTTCCTGTAAAATTTTACCATGGAAGAATCTTGTGTAAAAGTGGCATTGCATTTTAAAAGACAGTCTAAATTTAGTTAAACAAAAGACATTTAGAAACTAGTACTACCTGTCCTCTATAAAAATAAGCACATAAGTCCAATTATCACATTACTTTTAGATTATTAATATCAAGCTCTTAAAAACAGAAAAATATCAGGGTTGGGGATGGAGTTCAGTGAGACAGCACTTGCCCAGTTTGTTCAAGACCCTGAGTTCTATTCCCAGCACCACAAAAAGGAAGGAAGGAAAGAAGGAACTAATAAAAATATAGTTGTATCATAACCTTTAATTTTTACATTGTTAAAATATGAAAATACTTTCCACAATCATTATCATCCAAGGTTTCCACAACAAAATCCAAAAGGATCAGGTCTTATAACTGGGAATGCCTACAGCACAAAGATGGTAAGTGACTTACTTAGAGATGTTCCTGAATCACTGCCAGAATTAACTGTGTCCTTATCTGGTTGAGTCTCTTAATTCAGACTTAGCTTTCCCTTTCCAATTGTAAGACTAATTGAAACCAGGAAAAATAATTAAGCTCCTCTTAGTGGCAAACTTGATATCAAGCTATCTAGATAACCTTATTTTAGCCTATATATTATAGTGCATTTTATTAAACAATGCTATGACTTTGTGCTTTCAGGCTAAGTGAAGGAATTTTATGAGAAATTAAACTTATGAGAAATTATGGATTTATTCACTGTAGGGATATTGTTGAGGCATTTAAAAAATAAGAATCCATGCAGAAAAATAGTTCTTAGATTCCAGTACAGTTGTGTTTCACTAATTTTTTTAGTGAAACACGTAACTCAGGGTTATAAATCCAAAGTCTCAAAGAGGATCAGCAGATAAATGAGAAGTGGTGCAAGTAATAAGCTGGAAAGTCAGTAAATGTCCTTTTTAAAGGGATAACTTCTTTTTTTTTTGGTACTGGGAATTGAACCCACGGTTGCTTAACCACTGAGCCACATGCCCAACCCTTTCCTACTTTTTATTTTGAGACCCTCTGCTGGGTTTCCTCCTTCACCAGCAGCAGACCATGGGGCCACCATTTTAACCAAAAGCAGTTGGACAACCCCCAGGGGTTACAGTCTCCATGCTGGGATGTGCTTGGTACTTGGATACTTGGTACTTTCCACACTTGGAAAAGGCTTGCTTCCACTGAAGTCATCCACTGAAGACATGTGGTGCTACCAGCCCAGGGCAAGGCAAGAAAAACTGCCCCCATGCTTTGCATAGAGATGCTGCAGAGGAATGCTTGCCTGAGCCCACCCTCCCCCATGCCTATGCTCAAGTCCCTGCCAGGGACAGAAGAGGGCAGCAGTCACTCTACTGGGATGTAAAGGAAGTCAGACAGGATCCAATAAACCAGGACAATCAGTAAACTCACCCCAGGAGGGCAACAGGAGGTGAGACCAAAGAACTGAAGCTTTAAGACCCTGGTACAATCTGGGAACAGTGGCACACACCAGTAATTGAGGCTACTCAGGAGGCTGAGGTAAGAGGATCACAAGTTTGAGGCCAGCCTGGGATTCTTAGTAAGAAACTATCTCAAAAAAAAAGAGCAAACAAAGAGCTGAAGATGTAACTCAGTGGTAAAGGGGCCTTGGGTTCAATCCCCAGTAACTCAAAAAAACAAACAAAAAACAAACAAAAACAAAAAAACCCAAAATATCCTTGGCACAAGTCCAACTGTCCTATCAGACTTCAATTAATAATAAACACAAATTCAAAGATAAAATTATTAAGCAATTCAAGATGGTGACTACAGAGCACTAAATCCCCCTCAGATGGCCCTCCTGATTGAAGGGCCTTATAGACTACACTTGCTCTTTACTCGGTTTCAGTCAATTCCTGCCACTTTGGAATGCAGGCTTAGTGTTGCTACTTTTTCCAGTTTACATGACAAGGCAGAAATACAGATTTCTATGTGAAATTTGATTTGGGTAGAGGCTGAGGTACATCTCTAGCCCCTGAAATTTGATTTTTTTTTTTTTTTGAGCTACTAGAGATTAAACCCAGGGTCTCTCACTTGCTAGGCAAGTGCTCTACCACTGAGCTATGCCCCCAGTCCTTTTTTTAAAAAACTTTTTAAAATATTTTAGTTTTAGGTGGACACAAATGTCTTTATTTTATTTTTATGTGGCGCTGAGAATCGAACCCAGTGCCTCACACATGCTAGGCGAGCGCACTACCACTTAAGCCACATCCCCAGCCTGCCCCCAGTCCTTTTTATTTTATTTTGAGGCAGTTTCTTGCTAAGTTTCCAAGATGGCCTCAAACTTGCCATCCTCCTACCTCAACCTCCTGAGTGGCTGGGCCACTGCATCCAACTGGAATATTTTTAAACACCTGCAACAAAAGTTGTTTGGTTTTGTTTTGTTGTTGTTATTGGGGATCAAACCCAGGGGTGCTTCACCACTGAGCTACAACCCCAGCCCTTTCTATTTTGAGACAGGGTCTCACTAAGTTGCTTAGGGCCTTGCTACGTTGTTGAGGCTGGCTTTGAACTTGTGATCTCCCACCTCAGCCTCTGAAGTCACTGGGATTACAAACATGCACCATGTGCTCAGCCACAAAAGTTATTGATATTATTTTTATAAAAATACTAAAAGAACCAGGAAGAAAGAAAGGAAAAAAAAAAAAAGGAAGGAAGGAAACACATGTGCTTGGGTTAATTTTCTCACAGGCTCAAAAGGCTCTCTGAGAGCACAGACTAAGAAAATCTTTTTCAGTTGCACTCCCATCATCTAATCCTGGCAAACAGCAGGCACAATATTTAATTAAATGAATGAATTGTTTTTTTTTTTTTAAGTAGAGTGAACCAAATAATAATTTTAATAACAGCTATCATCTATTAAGTACATTCTGTGTGTCAGGAACTGCACTAAGCACTTTACTTATATTATCTCATTAAATTCTTACTAATAATGGATAACATTATATAGAGTTCACTGCATGTCAGACACTGTTCTAAGTGCCTTATATAAATCAGCTCATTTAGACTTACTATATCTCAAAGGGGTAAATACCATTACGATTATGCCTACTTTACAAATGAAGAAACCAAGGCATGGAAAGGTTAGGAAACTGCTCAAAGGCACTTAATAGATGGCAAATACAGTGTTGGCTCAGAGTCCAAGCTATCAAGCAACACACTATTCTGCCTCTTATTAGGGATCAGAAAATTGAAGCTTTGTAACCTGCTAAAGATTACTAAATGGTGAAGCTAAAAATAAAAAATCTAACTTGGAGAATGAACTAATTCTCCCCCAATTTCCATTTGCTTATAGTTTATGCCTGGTGAAAGATGTCATCAAAGTCGATTACCAGATCCTGTAAGTATGATAAAAGCTGGTCGAGATAACAATAAACAACAACAACAAAAAAAGGAAATAAATATACATGGCACGCAGGAACCTTCCTGAATACTTCTTGGCCTCCTTGTACCTACCTTGCTAGGGAACTGCTGTATGACCTGGGGAATGTAGCTTATTCCTGATGCCTTCTTCTGTAGAGACACCACCACAAACAGTTCAAACAGCTGCTGTTCCTGCAATTCAATAAGATCCCGCTCCAAGGTCTGGTAGTGAGGATTCCTCTTGGAAGACTGCTGCAATTGTGCTAAGCGTTTGTGGCGATCTGTAATAAAATCACAGAGCAAGGGTTTTCCCCTGAGACCATCTAGTCCCAAGGTCATGACCCACACAGGACCAATCTTCACAGGTTCACTGCTGAATGCACACTGACTAAACAATATGTGCCACACACAAACACACACACACCTACACCTATTAGGATTGACACACTCAGGGAAAAAGTGCAGATCCTTACAAGTGCCCAGGGACCCCACTCCACTTCCTGCCAGCAGAGAGAATGACACTGCATATCCCAACTGATATGCTATGTATGTCCAACACACACTATGCTATCGTGCAGCAGCACACCAGAATACATGGAAAACAATAGACACCACTGCTGGGAATGCCCGGAAATCAAGGGGGAGGGGAATACCTGATGAAAGAACCAAGTCTTACAGAGCACAAGTACGAGGGATTAGTTTAATAAAATTGAAACAAGTTATTTTTCACATTGAAGAAATGTCCTTTTCCCTTCTTTCCTTGGTACATGTTACTAATAATGGATATATTTTTATATCAATAAATGGTGTTAAATTCAAGAGGAAAATAATGAAGTGGAAGAAGACATCCATATTAAAAAGCTATCCCCCAAAAGAATGAAATTTTGGAGGCATACTATTTAAATAGTACATGGCAAATAAATAGTATATACCACCCCAACTGGATAGAATCTATTTTCTATTCTCATTTATCTCTGAATTTTTAATAATTTGGGTGGTGCGTTTGCAGGAGAAAGAATCTGCACACTCCAGAAATTTGTTTCTGTGTCATTCTGAGCCACTGACCAAAGGACTTAGCCTCTAACTTGTCTTTTTGAGATATGATGCATTCTTCCCTAAAAGAAGTTACACTGTACAATCACAAAAAACCAAAGGCCCAATGTTCTCCCTGATATAGAGATGCTAACACAATATGGGGGCGGAGGGAAGAACAGAAGTTCATTGGATTAGACAAAGAGGAATAAAGGGTGGTGGTGGATGGGAACAGGAAAGAAAGTAACTTTTCTATGTTCACATATGAATACATGACCAGTGTAACTCCATATCATGTACAACTGCAAGAATGGGAAGTTATACTCCATGTATATATAATGTGTCAAAAAATACTCTATTGTCATGTACATCTAAAAAGAACAAAATAAAAATAAATTTAAAAAAGATAAAAAAAGAAGTTACACTGTAGATTAAAATACTAAAGACATTTAAAAAGTACCACTAGAAATGGCTCCTTAGAATTAATTATCCAATACATTTAGTGTTCTAGGCAAAGCTTTATGTACCCCAAAGGTTTGAGTTCAAGTTAAGGCCAATTTTAGGTCCTGTTTCTCATTAGCAATAGCACTAAATTAGTCATCCTTACACATCAAAGTTGAATCTGATGATGCTTTAAGTTTCATCTTCAGTCAGGCTTCAGAATGAAATACCTGAAGCAATTCAGGATAGTAGAAGGAGCATAAGACTATTAATCATAAGATTAGAGTATCAGACTTGGAACTACCCTGTACTCAGCTTTGATAATTTACATCTCTTATTCTTCTAAGCCCAAGTTTCAGGTAGTTAAACAGGAAGTAAAGAGCTTGCTTTGACAGTGCATTAAATGAAGACACAGAGTACCATGAAGTGCTTGGACAAACAGTGCCAGAAATGCATCATGCATTCTGTACTCTAACATAAAGTAAACAGCATAATAATTTGGAATATAAGTGCCTATGAAAATAGATAAATGTGTTCTTTCTCAATGTCAGAGGTATTAGAGTCACTTAATAAGTAAGTATACTTGAGTTACTATGAAAAAAGCAGATATTTGACACTAGGTATTTGTCTCAGCAGGTGACTCACATACTCTGTTTTGGCTGCCACGAAACTACTGTAGATATGTCTAGACATGCAGCTCTCTGCTGCTCCCCTAAGAATATTCCATCCTAAGAGCCATGTTGGTCTACTTCACTCCACTATGGGAGATTTCTAATGCTGTAAATGACCGATGGTGTACTGTTCAGTTCTCCAAATTGCAACAGGTTCTAAAAATGAAGAAATCACCTACAAAATAAAACTTCATGTGGGGAAAATCATGCTTAATCACAAAGGCAGGTGGTGCCACTCCACCCACAACCAGAATCATCACAAGAAAGGGAGCACCCCATTGACTCACTCACTCTTTGGCAGATATTCAGCATCACTTTCGTTCCCACTGGTTTCACCTGAAAAGAGAGGAAGCGATTCCATTTGTATTGTACAATAGTAGGAAGTACATGAGAATGCGAACAATATAAAACCTCCAGAAACCTGAGGACTTGAATTTTAGGAATAAGATGCTAAGCCTTTCTTTAAACCACTTAGTTATGTCACGTTAGGACAGTTGTCAAAAGAGAAACAGTAAAGCTGGGTTTAGTGGTGCCTGCCTATTATCTCAGCCACTGGGAAGGCTGAGGTGGGAAGATCACAAGTTTGAGGCTAGCCTCGGCAACTTTGAGACCCTGTCTCAAAATAAAAAATTTAACAAAGGACTGGGGATATACCTCTGTGGCAAAGTGTCTGGGTTCAAATCTCAGTATCAAAAGAGAGAAAAAGAGAGAGAGAGAGAGAGAGAGAGAGAGAGAGAGAGAGAGAGAGAGAGAGAGAGAGAAATGCAGTGGAGAATATAGTGGTTCCCCTTTATTTGCAGGGGATATGTTCCAAGACACCCCAGTGGATGGACAGTACTGAATCCTATATATATGTATTTTTTCCTGTACATACATCCTAAGAGAAATAATCTATAAATTAATCTATAAATTAGGCATAGTAAGAAATTAACAATATACTATAATAAAAATGTGAATATGGGCTGGGGATGTGGCTCAAGCGGTAGCGCGCTCGCCTGGCATGCGTGCGGCCCGGGTTCGATCCTCAGCACCACATACCAACAAAGATGTTGTGTCCGCCGAGAACTAAAAATAATAAATATTAAAAAATTCTCTCTCTCTCTCCCTCTCTCCTCTCTCACTCTATCTTTAAAAAAAATGTGAATATACTATAATAGTAATATATTATAATACATTGTAAGATGTAAGATGACACAATGTCTGTGATGAGATGAAGTGAGGAGAATGAGGTAGGCGCTGTGATGTATCATTAGGCTACTACGTAAGGATGACTTAACATAAGCACTGTGATTAAAGGACAGTTGATCTCATAACCCAGAGGCTACTGATTGACTAACAGATGGGTAGTGTACCCAGAGTAGAGGGCTGGACAAACAGATGATTCACCTTGTAGGCAGGAAGGAGAGGAACAGCTTGAGATTTCACTACCTGCTTGGAATGGTGCTCAGTTTAAAACTTGTGAATTTTTTTTTTTCCTAGAATTTTCCACTTAATATTTTCCAACCTCAGGTGGTCAGTGGTTAAGTGAAGGGAATATCTTTTTTTGTTTTTTTGGTGGTGCTGGGGTTTGAACCCCAGGCCTTCTGCATGCAAGGCAAGCACTCTACCAACTGAGCTACATCCCCAGCCCTATGAAGGGGATATCTTAAAAGGCTCAGAGAAGAAACTGCTGTGTTACATCTTCCCTTTGTTTCACTCCTCTGTTCCCCTCCTATCTCTAATTCTGGGCATTGACCACCTTTCCGATTAGTTTTGTTGTGGTACTTTTTTGGTGGTAGGGATTAAACCTAGATGTGCTTTATCACTGAGATTCATCCTCCGCTATTTTATTTTTTATTTTGAGACAGGGTTTCACTAAGTTGTTAGGGCCTTGCTAAGTTGCTGAGGCTGGCCTCAAACTTGTGATCCTCCTGCCTCAGCCTCCTGAGTTGCCGGGATTACAGGTTTTTGCTACCTCACCTGACCTTTCTGACTAGTTTTAATAAGTTTAGTTCAGAGTGGATTTTAATTTTACATTCAACTCTTTATTTGTATATTCCAAATAAAGTATCAAAGGGAGAACAATACTGAGCTGTCTAAACAAAAATCTCAATACTAATCAATTATGAATTTAGAATAACAAAAAATGTGGGAGAGTTTTGAGAAAGAGATTACCAAGTTTAAGAAGTGACAGTCTACCTCTTTTATGAAGCCTCAACAACCTCTAGCCCATACAGATTTTCCCTTTATTCTGAATTCTTACCGTCCTCGAGCTGCTTTGAACTGTTCTTATTTTTCCCAATCATATTTTATGTATCTTGAGGATAAGGAGCTATGTTGCTTTCACAATAAGTGTTAGTTGGGTTTTTTTTGTTTGTTTGTTTTGTTTTTTGTTAATTTTTAAGACAGGGTTTCCCTAAGTTGCTTAGGGCCTTGTTAAATTGCTGAGGCTGGCTTGGAATTTGAGATCCTCCTGCCTCAGCTTCCTGAGACACTGGGATTATAGGTGTAGGCCACTGAGCCCAGCTTTTGTTTTGTTTTCTGTTATTTTTTTTTCCTCTCTTGGTGCTGAGATTGAATGCAAGACTTCACACATGCTAAGCACGTGTTCTACCACTGAGCTACATCCTCAGCCAACAAGGCAGTGTTTTGTACCATAATTCAGGGCACACAGACAATTTATCAAAGGGAGGAGGGAAAAAAAGTTTAAAAGGGATGGGCATGTAGCTCAGTGATAAAGCACTTGATTAGTGTATGTGAGGTCCTGGGTTTGATCCCAAAACTTGCAAAGAGGTGGGACAGGGGGAATAAACAAAATTCTAGATTAGGTGTAAAAAGCTAAAGCAAAATAAGAAAAATGCAAAGAAAGGGAAAACCTTTAAATATATCAGGAAAAACAATGCTTAGGAATCAAAGATGAAAATATATGCAAGTTTGAGTATATACAATTGTAACATTTCTATCTAATCAAAAACCTATTAGTATACTAAAAAAAGAACAATAAACTGGAAAAATATTTATCAACATTGCAGATATAAAGCCAAGTTGTTACAAATCGAGAAGAAAAAGAATACAGGATAGGAATGGATAATTTGTAGAAGATTTATAAACAATTGATAAATAAGAAAACTGCCCAAATTTGAAATGAAGAAAGTAAATTAAAATGATAAATAAAACACAAAACTTCAAACATCTTATTAACAACAACAAAAAAAATGAAATCTTAAACAACTTAATCAGTATTGATGAAGATTATGGGAAAAGAGGCATATTCAAATGCTATTCACAAAAACAGAAGCTGTTACAATCTGTTTGTGTGACAATCTGGCAGCAGCTATAGAAATTTTAGATCCATATTTTCTTTGAACAAGTAAGTCCACTACTTACCAGGGATTGAACCAGGGGCACTTAACCACTGCTACACATTCCCAGTCCAGGAACTTATTTTAAGATATATTCTTACAAATATACAAAAATATAAGCAAAAGGATGCACGTTGCAAATAGTGTTTGAAAACACACTCATATTAAGTATTTATATTAATTAAAATGTTAGGAACAACCAAAATATATACAGGTTAAATAAATATTTTTTCTTGTTTTCATGGTACTGGATATCAAACTGAGGGTCTCACTGAGTTTATCCCCAGCCAATAAAATTATTGTATACCTATATAGGAAAATACAGTACAACTATGATGATCTCTGTAGATGCTGGAAGACCTCTGGAATATACTAATTTTTTTTTTTAAGAAAGGCATATAAAGTCAGAACACTATAAGACTATTTGTGTAGAAAAGATATTTGTATCCTTAGCACCAGGTACCTCTTAGGAACTTATAAAGCTTCTCAAAAGAAAGAAAAGAGGAAAGGAAGAAAAGGCAACATAGCTGGAAAAAGGTCTTACAAAAGATCATTTAAGTGGGTCTAATATACTGATGTCTATGGGCTTTGCTGACATCATTTCAAAACAGTGAGTGAAGGTTAAGGGGATTATGAACAGAAAGGGAAATTTATAGGGATCAAAAAGTACCAGGTTGTCACTTTTTATCTGTGACTTCAACAAACAAAATTACAATGACAGAATTGAAGAAGGACAATAAGTCATTTTGTAACACTAGAAAATTGAATGTTAAGAAATGTTTAGGTTGGAATGTATTGAGTAAACCCTAGCTTGTACTGACAGAGTTGGCATATATAATTAGCCAGTTCTATAGACATTGTTCATATGCAGACAAAAGATTAAGGAGGAAAATGAAAATTTGAGAACTGTGACCTTGGAGCCAGGAGATCCTCAGGCATGAGAAAAACTCCTCCAATCCCCTGAAGAAACTGGAGTTAGTCACAGATTCTGGGTAAATGCCCTTTTTTGTTGAGCTACACAAAGGCAAAACAACCTTTTAGGGAAGAATTATAATGTAGGGACTGCTCCTTTTTATTTTTCGGTGCTAGAATTTGGAAATTCAGGCGGTTGAATAATTTTTTTCTTCTTTTCAACAATGAGATAGTTTTTTGGGTTTTTTTTTTTTGTTTGTTTGTTTGTTTTTTAAGGATTTGACTCTTCAAATTTTTCTTAAGCTAGGTGTGGTGGCACACATTTGTAGTCCCAGTTACTTGGGAGGCTGAGATAGGAAGATGGCTTGAGCCCAGAAGTTTGAGGTCAACCTGGGCAACAAAACAAGATCCAGATCTCAAAACAAAACTTGTCTTAGAGTAAATTTACTAAACTTCTCATCCACAAGGAATAAAACACACATATAAAATAAAGGAAAATGATAATGTTTTACAAACACTTGGGTTGGCCCCTAGGATCTTGATATTTTGCATAATTTGTAATTTATAATTTCTTTCTTTTTCTATTAAACAAAAATATATATGACACAGGATTAGAAAACTAACAACACATGGGAAGGGATTCAAAATAATATCTGGCAAGAGTTTCCATTTTGTGTATCTAGTTCTGAATTAAATAAAAAACTGTTGATAATATTCTTAGAGAATAATGAAATACATGGAGAAGAGGTAGTTATTGAACTGCTAAAAATCAAGGTTTATAACAAAAATTGAGAGTAACTAAGTTTGGTAAGAGAAGAGGATCAGAGTTTGTAGAGCCATAGTTCTTGACTTAAATCTATGCTTCCTCCTCTGGCTCTGCTTCTCTGTACATTTGGATGGATCATCCCAACTCCTAGTCCTAATGTTACAAAAGAGGGTAAAGTCTGTAAATAAACTATTACCTCATCCCATAAATGGTAACTATTATTAAAAAGCAACCAAAAGTATTTCTTCTCCAGAGAGGACTCAAACATGTTTTAATAAATGCTTCTGAAAATATGAAAACTCACATTAAAAACGGTAACCAGCTGATTTTGTTGTTGTTGCTGTTGTTTTATGTTCTGGGATATTTTTTCTTAATGTGCTGGGATTGAACCTAATCATTACAGAATAAGAATAGAGTCTTCAGTTGTAACACAGAGGATTTTATCTCCAGAGAATTAGTTGTTGGAATGTAGAATAGTTTTTAAGAACAATTTTAAAATTTCTATTTTTAAATGCCTACAAAAATAATCAACATTCTCCTCTGGTATGACTTGGCTGCTATTTCTCACTTATGAATATTATAAACAAAATTACTAAATTCTACATATTTCTTGCCAGGCAACCAAGTTAAGAAACTCACATGAATTTTTCTTTATTGTGGTGCTAGGGATAAAACCCAAGACCTGTACATGCTAGGCAAATGCTCTATCACTACCTAGCCCTCATATGAGTTTTTATGAAAATTCTAATAACTCATCATAGATGTTCAAAGTTTTTTAATGAAAGCAATATAAGTGTTACTTAGGTATCTGTTGGATAAAACTACTGAATTTATGCAAAGACTACAAATTGAATACCACATACCTTCAATCTATATGTACATAATGTTTTCATTTCTCTACTTGTTCTATATTGATAAATAACTATAAATCAAAGGTCTACAAAATAATTATTTCAAATTGCCTATGAAAGTTAATCACATTGTTTTATGATTTTTTTTCATTTACTTATTCACCCAATACTTATTATTTGGTGCAGAATTAAATAAAAGGGATTTTAAAAAAAATCCTCATTCTAAAGAAGTTTATAATTAAATTGGATATAAAGGAAAGTAAATAAAAAATCATGATACACATCAAGTATTAAGTCATACAATGATTCTTCCTTCTTACATTGACAGCTATGGACAGCTGAAACAAATATAAATAATTCTTACCTTTTGAGGGAGGTACATCCTTTGCATTGTAAGGATGTAACTTTACCTTCTTCTTCCCTCTCTTAGATTCAAAAATGTCATCTATTTTCAATACAAGCTAAGGAAAAAAAAAAGATTAGAAAAACACAAGTTAAAACTAACATCTTGAGGGGTTAAGGCTCAGTGGTAGAGTGCTTGTCTGGTTTGTGAGAGGCACTGGGTTCAATCCTCAGCACCAAATAAAATCAATCAATCAATCAATAAAGGTATTGGGTTCATCTATAACTAAAAAGTATTTAAAAAACTAACCCTTGTGAGGTATACATATTAATAATTAGTGATTCTCATTTAGAGAAAGATCCATTTTATAAATAAAAACCCTCTTCATATTTTCCAAGTTTGAATCTAAAAAATGATCTTCAATTAGATGATACACTGTTCTAATACCAAGTCCATATATCAAAGTAAGGGAAAGGTTATCTCCTTTCCAGATGAGCCCAGCTCAGTCCTCTTAAGGAATATTACTTGAAATCAAACCTAGAGAGCTTCTGTCAAAGGTACTCTTTGCTACTGGGAGTACTAACATCACAATTTATTTTGGAATTGTGTCATAAAAATCGGGAGACTCTCAAATATGTGTTCGAGTAAAAACTTCCCCCCATCATTCATTAATATACATCTCAAGCAAGTCCAATTCACATGTTTTTAAACTGTTATATAACTATTTCATATGCATTAGTAAGCTTTTTTAAAGTTGTAGATGGACAGCATGTCTTTATTTATTTATTTATTTATATTAATTTATTTACTTCAATTAGGTATATATGACAGCAGAATGCACTTTGATTCACTGTACACAAGTGCAGTACAACTTTTCATTTCTCTGGTTGTATACTATATAGTGTCACACAGTATGTGCAGTCATAGATGTACCTAGGGTAATGATGTCCATCTCATTCCAACATCTTTCCTGCCCCCATGCACCCTCCACTCTCCTCCCTCCCCTTTGCCCAAAGTTCTTCCATTTTTACCATGCCCCCTCCCCACTTTATGGATCAGCATCTACTTTTCAGAGAGAACATTCGCCTTCTGGTTTTTTGGGATTGGCTTACTTTGCTTAGCATGATATTCTCCAACTCCATCCATTTATCTGCAAATGCCATAATTTTATTTTCTTTTAATGCTGAGTAATATTCAATTGTGTATAGATACCACAATTTCTTTATCATTTATTGAAGGACATTGAGGTTGCTTCCACAGTTTAGCTATTGTGAATTGAGCTGCTATAAACATTGATGTGGCTACGTTACTGTAATATGTTGATTTAAGTCCTTTGGGTATAGACTGAGGAGTGGGATACCTGGGTCAAATGATGGTTCCATTCCAAGTTTTCTAAGGAATCTCCATACTGCTTTCCAGATTGGTTGCACCAATTTGCAGTCCCACCAGCAATGTAAGAATGTGCTTTTTCCCCCACATTCTTGCCATTTTGTTGTTTGTATTCTTGATAGTTGCCATTATTTTATTTATTTTTTTTATGTGGTGCTAACTGAGTGCCTCACATGTATTAGGCCAGTGTTCCGCCACTGAGCTGCAGCCCCAACCCAAGAATTCTTTTTTTTTAAATACTTTTATTAGTTTTTGATGGACCTTTATTTATTTGTTTGTTTATATGTGGTGCTGAGAATCGAACCCAGTGCCTCACACATGCTAGGCAAGTGCTCTACCACTGAGCCACAACCCCAGCCCCTAAGAATTCTTGTGTGTGTGTGTGTGTGTGTGTGTGTGTGGCGCTAGAGATTGAACCAAGGGCCTTGTGCAAGCTAGGTATGTGGTCTATCACTAAGCTATATCACCAGCCTAATAATAACTCCTTTGCTGCTGGAAAAGGGTGTGAAAGTGTGTGTGTGTGTGTGTGTGTGTGTGTGTGTGTGTGTGTAAGAGAGAGAGAGAGGTAGAGAGATTTGGATTTAAAAAAAAAAAAAGAAGAAAAGATGATCAACAGACACTTAAACTGAGGAACTGATTAGTTTCCAAACTGGTTAGATTCTAAATGTCTAAATATTAATCCTGATTGAATATATTTAATGCCCAGAATTATAATTGTTAAGGACATTATATAATAGTCACAAAGTTGCTGGAGAAAAATGCTCTATTTTGTCTTTTGTCTTTGTTTCTCCAGCAGTTCTGGCAATTAAAAAGCAATGAATCAGACCAGTGCAAGAAAAAAACATATGAGAAACATGTGCTTCCAATGTGCAGATTATTCCCACATTTCTGGGTGAGTTGCTTCTCTTAAGATTTTTATTGTTGCCATTCTAGTAAAAAATTGCCTGTTTTTAAATAATACCATTATAAAAAAATAAGAGAAGCCAAAATAAAAAGATATCATTATAGGCTTCAGTAAAGATATATGGGAGTAAACATATTTTGGGGACATAGAGAACAAAAATTACATAATTATTAGTGTGCATGTGAAAAGTGTAATCTAAAGCATACTCAAATATTACAAAGCAAAGGAAGCTAGTGTTCTAGAAATTGAAGGTAAAGTAACAAAATTAAATTTTGGTTATGAGCTAGGGACAGGCACCTATATTTACCTTCTGGTTGGAGGAAATACTGAAGAATAATCTAAGAAATGACTAACACAAACAATATCTAACAAACAGTCCCACAAAGGCTCCCACAGCAGGGAAAGAAAGGAAGGGTGGGGAAAAGGCATATGGACTAGATCAGAGATTTTCAAACTGTAAAAGCAGTTTCCTTTCCAGGGACAGCGGGAGTCATCAGAGGGGAAATAAATGAAAACTGCTTTTCTTATGGAATGTTGTTCCTGAAGATATTCCCCAAACTGCCTGTGTGACATCCTGAAAGGATTTAATCCAAGTCAGGCCACAGGTAGAATACAAATAGTCTGTTTTGGCATGATAGTCAAGAATTCATCACCATTTTCTCTCTTCTTATTTCCCAAAAACCTCAGGAAATTCTAGTGAAGGAAGAGCTGGATCCTATCACCTATCATCAGACAGAGAATAGGCTTTGAGTACTTGAGATTAATAGTACATAAAAAGCTGAGGAATGAAATTGAAAGCAATGCAAAATCTCCTGTGGTGTCATTTAACTCTATACTACACAATTACTACCAAGATTTAGGAATCGTAACTATAGTCCCTTAGGTGTTTGTATATTTCCCCTTATGAACCATGATCTGTTGTTTCTGGGCCATGCGGGAGGCTGCTTTGTTGTTCCAGCATGATCTACCAGGGGAGAGAGCTACTGCAGGACTTCTGGCAGTTCTTTAAACTTCTGATTTTTAAAGAGGAAAGGCAGGAAACAGATCAGAAGAATTAAAGTAATTGTGGAACAGAATATTTCCCAAGGAACCAATCTGAGTCACTAAGCCAAAAAACAGCTGTGACTTTTGTTTAAAATCAGGTACAAAAATTGTGTGCTAAACGAATACATGCAGCTAATTCAGACTGGATTAAGGAAAGGAATAATATTTAAAAGATCTGATTATTTATTACTGAATATTTTCTGCATAGAATTTTGTCAATCTTGAAAATACCTTGAATGAATGAATGAATGAAGTAACACAGAGAATTTAAAAATATATTCCTGTCTACAAGTAACCTCAATTTCATTTGCCTTTTCTCCTTTAAAGGAGAAGTAAGTCGTTTCAGTCAGTGTGGTTGCTGATACTTTTCATTCCCAGGTAACCATTCATTTTTTTTCTCCTATGAATGGAAATTTTTGTCCCAAATGAATGGCATATCTTCATCATTACTCAAAAATTTGTAAATTCAGGCACAAAACTGAACTTACTTTGCATATGAGTGAGAACAACACTGAAACCAGCTTGATAGAATGTCCTTTTGTATGAGAGTCTGGTGCTTTCCTGAAACAGGCAGCTTTAACTAGAGCTAAGGCAACTGAAGAAAGCGCTCCATGTAATTTGGGTTTTCCAAATCCATAGGGAAACCCTGGTAAAAGCCACTCACTTACTTTTCTTGCATGAGCAAAAAAGTTTATAACTTGTTTATTTTCATTTATGGAAATGTCAAAGTGAAATATGAAGAATGGAAATACTGGAGTCCTCACCCTTGGAAGATTTCTCCTTTTCCTGTTAGCAACTTCTCCAGCTCGGAAAAGTTTCCATTCAGTTAAAGTGACAGGCAAAGTGGTATCCTTTGTGAGCTTTGATCGTAAATAAGCTTGGGAGCTTTTCAGTTCCATAGTCTTCCGAAGGAACTGTGGTTTGGGAGGAAGCTAAAAAAGGAGAAGATGTACTGGTAAAGATAAAGATAAAGATCATCTAGGTAATGCCTGTGTTTTTCATGCAAAAGCAAAGCTATCCCCAAAACATTTATCTTTCCTTTAAAATGAAGACAACATAATTTCTTCTGCATTAGGCAAAATGGCTCCTGGAGTTTCTAATCCGACATTTCTCCTATTCCACTGTAATCAAAAACCCAGAGAACAAAGCTCTTAGTTTTCACTAATCAAGTCATGGGTCTCAAATGCTTTCAGGCATCACACAGTTAATTTAGGTCACAGGCTGATGTGAGACTAATAGGGAGATGTAGGAACAATAGTGAGCTGAAAAGTTTGTGGCCCATCTAAAGGCACTCATATTCTTGTTGGGTTTTGCTTTTTGGGTTTTTTTTTTGTTGTTGTTGTTTGTTTGTTTTTTCCTCTAATATTAGGGATTGAACCCAGAGGTGTTCAACTCCTGAGCTATATACCTAGTTGTTGTTAATTTTTTATTTTGAGACAGGGTCTTGCTAAATTGCTGAGGCTGGCCTAAAATTTGGAATCCTCCTGCCTCAGCCACCTGAGTAGCTGGGAATATAGGTGTGCAACACCACAATGGCATTCATATTCATTTTTTTTTAGAAGTGCTAACATAATAACAACCAAACCAAGAAGGCAAAGGAAAAAAAAATAAACCTGTATACTTAAAAAAAAAAACAATACCACCATCACCAACAAAACCTGTCAGTGTCTCTTAGTTTTGACCTCAAATAAACCATTTTAACTTTTCTGTAGAAATTCTAAGTGAGAGTCTAATGTTTTCTGTGATTCTCTGGTTGTACCTTGGGTGCTCTGAAAGCACTTTTAGGGGGTGGTAGCTTCCATGCTGAAGGTGATCTCCACATGGGTAAAGGCTGCACTGGTATATCTTCATATGGGTTTTCTTTGGTGGGATCTTGAAAAATAACGAAAAAAAAATTGCTTAGAGGAACATAATTAAGTGGAAACAAAGTGACTGTAGCTAGCAAAAGAAATAAAAATAAAAGGGATACAGTCTCAAGATCAATGGCCCTTTAGTTTATAAACCCCTTGGGTGTTCAACCAATCTAAACAACTTCTCAAAATATTATACTATAAACATTACTTCTGAACTGAGCAGTCTATTACACTAGATATAAAAATCATTCAAGAATAAACAATTTATACACTAAAGGCTCCATATTACAAAGACAAACCTAGAAGGAGATATGTTTGATTATAAAAGAAAATACCATCCTACAGTTAAGGACATCACCAAATACATGCTTATTAAATTTAATTGCAAGGCTGTGGACACCTACATAAGATATCCTCATAGATATTATCCTCAGACTGCGTGTAATAAAGTGCTGAACCAGAATTTCTTCCAAGTTCTTCATGGATCTTCTGTGAGTTCCGATTTCGAAAGTGCTGAATATCCTCAAATTCAAAGGATTTCCTTAAGGAAGGAGATACATTTTATTTAAAGTCATATCTTTCAAAACTCTTATCTTCTTTAAATTGGTATGGGTAGACGGAAATTGGTAAGTAAAAGACTTGTGTGCAAAATTACAAAGGTGTTTTTATCAGAGATCTAAGAATAATAAACTAGCCTGGTGCCCTCTGCACATGAGAAAATTGGAGGATTTAACCAATCATATTCATGTTCTCTTTTAGGTTCTCTTACTAAGTTCATTCCCTAATTAAAAGTGGGGCTAAGGCCAGCATGCCCTAAATGAAGTACAAAAACATACTTGCTTTCCTACAATTCTTTTGCTTTCCTTTTTTTTCTTTTTGGTGTACTAGCAATTAAATCAAGCACTCTACCACTGAGTTCTACCTACTATCCCCCTACAGGGCCTCACACATGCTAGACAAATGCTCTACAACTGAGCTACACCCTTGGTGCTTTTTAATTTTATTGTGGGACAGGGTCTTGCTAAATTTTCCAGGCTGGCTTCTAACTATGTGATCCTCCTGTCTCAGCCTCCTGAGTAGCTGGGATTACAGGCATATGCCACCCTACAAATTCTTAAAGATACAAATTGGAAGGTTTTCTGATGCTCTTATTTCAGCAGATTGTCTTAGATATTACCTATCCTTCTACTTTGCCTTCTTATTTTCCTTTCATGTTAATCAATATTGGTACACTGAAATCAGTGACATAACCTAAGCTGGAAAATGGAAATTGGTTTAAAAGGGGGAAAAAGCTCAATAATTCTGTAAGGAAAATATTTACAAATCATTATCTATAGGCTAAATACATACCTTTTAGATCTACCTCTGATTTTTCCACCATATTTCTTTGGTTCAGGTTCCTGAGAAGAAGCCAAAGAAGATTCTGCACAAGAATTATTTTCACAGTATTTTTTGTCACAGTTTCTTTCTTTACATGGCATAACACCAGATTCAGATAAATATCTGAATGTCCTACGAGGTTTTGGCAAAGGATTTATAGAAGGTCCACATTCTTGCCCCTCAGGTTCAGAGTAAATATTTTCTAAGCTCTTGGTTATTCCATATGAACTATCCAGAACTCTGAAATTCAATTCTTTTTCTGAAGAGTCACAATGTTTTAAAGTCAAATTTAAGACTTTATCTGGGGGAATTGCTTCTATTTTTTTCCACAATATCTGTGAGGTATAGAAATTTCCTGGAGGTAATGAAGTCTCTGGATCCAAAACAAGTTCTTTCCAGTTTTCAATCTGTTTGACCCTAGAACATACCCAATTGGATTCCGATTCATTTTTAAAGCAGCGTGTGTCATCATATTCCTGATTCTCACTTTCATCCTCATTTTGATGGTGGCTTTTGGCATTTTCATTCATATCTAAACCTACATTTTGAAAGTTGGTTAGACCCAACTTTTTGCTCTGACCTTCAGGAACACAATTTTTCTTAGGAAGAATCTGTTGGTGACAATTATTATATCTCACTCCAAAGTCTTTAGGACGCCACTTGGCTGGATTAGATATACCATTAGTCCTTCCTTCCCACTGAGAAATTTTTTGTTTTATGTTTTTGCAGTGGCTTCTTGACAGTGTCTGAACAGCGGAACGAGAAAAACCAACATCCATGTTCCCAGTTGGGTGCATGACAAGTGATGAATCTTACAAAGCTTCCATTACAAATAACCATGAAATACTATATTCCTTATACTGTCAAAATCAAAGTGATTCCAATATTTTTCTTTCATGTTGCACTTGAAAACGTCTCTTTAAAAAGAACAATTTTGATCACTGATCTTCATTGAAAATGGCTACAATTCTATCTTGAATATTCCTATTAAAATGAGACAAGAATATATTAACACAGTTTTATAATTTCCTGATTTAAATCCCACTAAAACATTGCCCACCTTATCACTAAATAATTCATTTACATAACAAATGTAAAAATGTGCTTATAATTCAACTTCATGAAGGTATTCCAGATATGGTGACCTAATACTGAGAAAGCATTACTTGTGGTATTTCTCAAGTTGTCAGTTTTTATAATCAGGCATATTTAATTTCCTGAAGTTAAACAAAATGAGGTTTTATAAGAGATTACACACACACACACACACACACACACACAGGGTTGGGGTTGTAGCTCAGTGGTAGAGCGCTTGCCTCGCATGTGTGAGGCACTGGGTTCGATCCTCATAAAAATAAATGAAGATGGGGCTGGGGTTGTGGCTCAAGCGGTAGCGCGCTCGCCTGGCATGCGTGCGGCCCGGGTTCGATCCTCAGCACCACATACCAACAAAGATGTTGTGTCCGCCGAGAACTAAAAAATAAATATTAAAAATTCAAAATAAATAAATAAATAAATAAATGAAGATATAAAAAAAAGAGGTTACACAGAGGTATACAATATTATTTTACAATAAATTAATTCATTATGAACCCTCTCTTAATGAAACAAGGACAACTGGACTATTATAAAAAGGACACATATACAAAGATACATCAAGGAACAAAAAAGTTTATGTATACATCCAAAACAAGAGCCAATTAGTTTATAAACACACCAAATAATTAATTTATTTTTCCTTCTTTACGTTGATAGATAATATCAGTCAATCATATATGCTTATTTCAACTTTACTATTAGCAGCACAGGATTCCACACAGACAATACGAAAGAGAATCCAAGGTGCCATGAACTATCATTGTTTTAAAATATAATAACCTATTTTGTCACTGACTGAACTTCCCACCTCTGCCACCACACCCTTGAATGAAATCAGCAAAAATACTTACAGTCACTGTCATGTTCCTTCCTTCTATAAAGAGGTTTCACTCACTCAGGACCATAAACTGTTTCCTCAAATGTAAAACTTGGCAGAAAACTTTTCCTACCAACTGCACAAAGACCTGCTCTCAAGTTCTACTGTATGCTAGTTATATATAGCAATTGACTCAAAACTTCCTGAGGTAGGAGTCATCCTTCCTTGAGCTCTGTCTGTGTGGCCTTGATTAACAGGCAGGAAAATATCTTCACCCAGCTCTGTCGGTCCAGCTGACCAAAACTGATACAAACACAACACACACACACACTTTTATTCTTGGCACAACAGCTGCTCTTCAGGACCTCAATCAACTTTCACTTAAACCATTCCCACAGTTGGTAGGAAAACCAGCCTTGCCAGCAAATAAACTTTGGGGATGACCTATGCAAAGAAAATCATTCTCAAAAACCTTAAATTAGTCGCTGGGCTGTGGCTCAGCGGCAGAGTGCTTGCCTATCATGTGTGAGGCACTGGGTTCGATTCTCAGCACCACACATCAAAAAATAAATAAAGTTAAGGTCTATTAACAACTAAAATATATTTTTAAAAAACCCTTAAATTAAACTCATGCAGACAAGGAAAACCATAACAAACAATATGAAACCCCACAGAACTCCTAATAAAAGTAATGCATAGAATGTGAAAATCCTATCTATTAAAACTCCCAAAATCCTTTTCTTGTTTCTAATGCTTATAGGGGATTCCTAAGGATTTCAAGGTATCTTTAAGACTCATGTTTTCTTCACTATTGACCAGATAGGAGTTGTTATCTCTGGCTCCTGTAAGCCTTGAGGTTCCTATCCTTGTTAACCTTTTCTTTATTTTTCCATGGTCAACATGCTGTGTCAATAGGTCAAACTGAGGGGGGAAAAAAACATAAAAATTGTCAGGGCTATACAACATTTTTTTTTAACTTGAAAATTGCTGGTAACAAATGGCTAAATCTATGGAATTCAAACACAAGTATAAATGCTGTGTATGCACTGATAATGTTTTAGTGGCAACAGAGTAGCACAGCAGCATAAGCCACTCCTCTCATCTGCAGGTATTACAGAGAAGGCCTACTTACACTTAATGTATGTACTAACGCCTTGCAACTTTCAAAAAATGAATAAACTATTTCAAATATAAAAAAGTGTTAATGCATATTAACTACATCTATGACTGTATTTAAACATGGAAAATCTGTCTTTATAACTGATTTTATAGTTCTAATTTTTGCCAAATTAAATTTATTCCCTTTATAATACAACACACAAGTCCTCACACACAAGTTGTGATATGGTCCCACCAAAAAAAATAAAAACCACTTGTTAAATAAAAGTTGCTTCAGACCTCTCATGTTCTGAGAGGTGCTTCCTAGCACCTCTTCCCCCAGCGCTACCAGTTTTTTGTCTTGACAGCCACTATTGATAGACTTTCTACCCCTAAGTGCTGGCCTAATTTTCAAGTGCTACCTCTCTCCCAAGCTTCATCATTTGAAAACTTCCTAAATTTAGTTAACTTTTTTTTTAAAGTAAGAACATTTTTTATTTTTAATTTTTAATATTTATTTTTTAGTTCTCGGCAGACACAACGTCTTTGTTGGTATGTGGTGCTGAGGATGGAACCCGGCCGCACGCATACCAGGCTTGAGCCACATCCCCAGCCCAAGCTAACTTATTCATATGCACATGTGTCCCTGCAGATTGCTTTTTCAACCTTGCTTCAATAGTGCTAACTGAAACAGAGGTTGCAAAAATCAACACTTTTAAGAAACGTTTTGTTTCTTTTCTTAATAGCACAAAATGAGTCAAAGACTTCTCCAGACTACTAAGTCAAGCAGGACACACAAAAAAGAGCACAGGTAACTACAATGGATAATCTCCACAGAAGAGCAGGCAGAAGTCATTGAGTTCCTCAAGAGAACAGAAGAAGTATAAATAAGAAAAATCAAGTGCAACAAGTTTCTTGTTTGTTTGCATGATAGGCAAGCACTCTAAAGCTGAGCTACATCCCCAACCCAAGCATGCTTTTTAAAAGTATAATAAAACAAAATGCTTGAAGGTGATCCCCCACAGTCCTAGGGATTGAACCCAGGGGTACTCTACCACTGAGCTATATCCACAGACCTTTATATTTTTTATTTTGAGACAGGGTCTCACTAAGTTGCCCAGCAGGTCTTGAATTTGTGATCTTCCCGCCTAGCCTCCCAAATACCTGGGATTATAGGTGTACACCACCACGCCCAGGTGGTGATTCTAAATCATGTTTCTTTGTTTTTATTTTCTATTGCTCTTCTGGGTATTTATTTTCTTTTAAAAAAAATTTTTTTTTTTTTTAAAGAGAGAGTGAGAGAGGAGAGAGAGAGAGAGAGAATTTTCAATATTTATTTTTTAGTTGTCGGCGGACACAACATCTTTGTTGGTATGTGGTGCTGAGGATCGAACCCGGGCCGCATGCATGCCAGGCGAGCGCGCTACCGCTTGAGCCACATCCCCAGCTCTGGGTATTTATTTTCATCTAAGAAATACATCAAGTGTTTGCCAGTTTAAAATATAATCTATAACAACCTATCACATTTAGGATTCTGTTTTTAGTATAGTAAAAGTAACCAATCTAAATCCATTCACATAAATGAAGTTCTCTTAGAGAACATTTCACTGACTCAAGTCAAGTTTCTCCAAACATTTCAAAATATTTTATTTGATTAGACATAAGTACTTAATATAAGAATTGCGAAGAATTTGGAACATTCTCAAAGCTGATTTACAAAATGAAGGAGCAAAATGGTTAATTTCACAGTATGTAAATTTTAACCTCAAGTAAAAGAAAACTAATGAAAGGGACCAGAAAGACACTCACTTCTGGCCAAAACAGAATAACTGAACTAGAAACTAGACTAGACTTCCCCACATAAATAACTACAAAACTGGACAAATATATATAACAAATGTTTTCTTATCCTACATAACCAACATCACAGAGCTGTAGTCCCTGAAAGAAGGGAGACAAATGAGACAGACCCTAGCTTTCTCCTTGGAAAATCCACAAAGCAGGATTGAGAGGGGAACCCAAACAGTACACAGCAACCTTGCTGAATTGAGGATGAAGAGATTTGAGTTTGGAGAGACTGAAAGAGATAGAATTTTCATTTTCGAGGCAGAGTATCAGAAAGGAAGGATTAGCACAGAGAAAAAGTTCCAGAAATTTACACAGGATCCCCTGAAACCTGGGGCCAAACACTAAGGTGCTATGCATAGGGTACTACTACTTAAGACCAGACAATAAACAACAGATGGGAAAAGAACAACTACGTGGGAACCAATGCCCAGAGTTCCCACAGTTGTGGGAAATATTCAAATTTCAACAGCAGAGCAATGACCTCAAACATACAGATAACTCAGTAGAGATGCCGGGAAGTTATGACTTACCAGTAGGACTAAACCAGAAAAGCCTAATTCAGAGCTACCCTAACAAGAATTAAGCTGACTCATAAGTAAGTTCTCACAAAATCCAAACTCAATAATTTTTATATGAAGAGAGCAACATTCAGACATGCAGCAAAGTAACATTTATAAAACCAGCATTCAATCAAAATTACTAAACATGCTAAGAAAATGAGACCCAAACCAGCAGAAAAATCAGTCAACAGAAATACAATAAAAAATGAAAGACAAGAGGGAGTCAGTAGAAAAGAACTTCAAGTTGGCTGTTATAAATATATTCATAAATTTAAAAAGAAAGCACGGCATAGTGAAGAGAAAAATGGAAGTCTTTTTTTTTTTTAAAGGGTGAGTTCAGCCCTCTCTTTTTTTTAGAGAGAGAGAATTTTAATATTTATTTTTTAGTTTTTGGCAGACACAGCATCTTTGTTGGTATGTGGTGCTGAGGATTGAACCCGGGCCGCACGCATGCCAGGCGAGCGCGCTACCGCTTGAGCCACATCCCCAGCCCATGGAAGTCACTTTTAAAAGACAATAAATGAAAAATTCATTACATGGGTTGAATGATCAATTTTTTAGATATTTCAGAAGAAATGACCAGTTAAGTTGAACAAGTAACAACAGCAACTATTTAAACAAAACAAAACAAAAAAACCCTTCTGAAACACAGAAAGGCTAAAACAAAACAAAAACAAACAAACAACAAAAAAACCCAAACCTCATTGAAACAATATCCAGTGATTTACCTTACATATGACTGGAGTCCCAGAAATGAAGAGGAGGGAATAAAAACTAAATATTTTGGGGCTGGGTTGTGGTTCAGAGGTAGAGTGCTTGCCTAGCATGTGTGAGAGCACTGGGTTCAATCCTCAACACCACATAAAAATAAATTTAAAAAAATAAAGGTATTGTGTCCACCTACAACTGAAAAATAAATGTTAATTAAAAACCTAAATATTTCAAGTAATAATGTATGAAATTGTTCTAATTTGATGAAAACTCTAAACTCCTGAGATTCAAGAGACTCAACAAACCCCAAATGAGATAACCACAAAGAGAGCCACAAGGCAAATCATAAACAAAGTGCTAAAAAACAGTGATAGAAATTTTTTTAGAAGTGGCCAGAGGATACTCAGAAGTCTGAAGAAGGTAGACTGCAAGTTTCTGAGGTTAATCTGGATAAGTTAGCGAATCCCTGTCTCAAAATAAAATCATTTAAAAAAGGTTCTGGGGAGCTGGGGATGTGGCTCAAGCGGTAGTGCGCTCGCCTGGCATGCGTGCGGCCCGGGTTCGAGCCTCAGCACCACATACCAACAAAGATGTTGTGTCCGCCGAGAACTAAAAAATAAATATTAAAAAAACACTCTCTTCTCTCTCTCTCTTTAAAAAAAAAAAAAGGTTCTGGGGATATAGCTTAGTGCTTGTCTAACATGTACAAGACCCTGAGTTCATTTCCTAGCGAGCACACACACACACAATTTAAATAAACAGTAACCAGTGTAAAATATGCATAATTTCAGGGCTGGGATATAGCTCAGTTGGTAGAGTGCCTGCATCACATGCACAAGGCCCTGGGTTCAATCGCCAGCACCACACACACACATACACACCCCCACACACAAAATATACTTATACACACTCACATAATTTCCCATAAGGAAAACAAAGTAAGCCAGATAACTAAGTAAACATTTTAAGGTGCTGATGGAAAACCATTGAATCTAGAATTCTAAACATATTCTTCAAAATGAAGGTAAATTAAACACACTTTTTATAAATTTTCATCAGTTTTTTCAGTCAAACAAAAGTTGTGAGAAATTGTCAATAGCAGACCTGCACTTAGGACTGTGACAATTCACAGGTCCAAGTGCAAATTACAAGTGTGAGGCTTCTTTTAAAAAGGCAGGGAAAGTGCCTCTATTTTTTCTTTCTTTTGTTTTTCCTCCTTCTGCAACCTCTCTTTCAACTTATTGTGTATATTTTATTTGATATTTAATGTTGTAAAAAATATTATTAGCCTGAACTTTACAATTTATATATATATATACAATATATGTATATATATCACAATGCCCATTTTAAATGCAACTATCAGTGCATTTAACTTGTATGAAGAATCAGTGAAAGTAAGTAATTAACATTTGGCTTGTCCAGATGGTTGCCTCCAGTTGCCAGATAAAACAAACAAAAGCCATATTCACAGAGAGACAAAGTATCCCCAGGCATGGAGCCAGGCAAGAGAAGGTTCCCAGGCCTCAGGTTAATTATGGGGTGAGTGCAATTCTTCATATGAACATGGGAGCCCAGCCCTATGCTGGGTCTAATGGCTACTGAAGTCCCCCTTCTGCCAGCTGCCAAATCAATATGCCATTGTGCTGGCTGGGGCAGAGTCCAAGGAAGTTCAATCAGGTGTCTGTCTCCCCATCCCATGAACCTGCTGCTCCAACCTATGATGAACAAAAGCCCTCCAAGATCTGCAAACCTCTGCCCAAGTGATGCTCAGTGTCTGGATGTCTAGAAAAGGGGTGGATGAAAGGTTTGCCTCTGTAAAGCCAAAGTCCCCACCTGGTTGACCCCAGGATACACCTTGGTGCTGCCATCATGGGGCCAGACAGACACTGTCATGCCCTACCTGAGACATTAAGGGGCATGTGTGACCAACTTCAACCCTCCTACACCCAGGCTGCATGGTACAGTGACTGCAGGTTAGAGACAGAGAAGGCAAAATCAGACAAGTGCAGGTTTGCCAGGAGGCTGGAGAAGGTAGCGGATAACCCACAAAGAGGAAGTGACAGGAGGTAGAACCATGCATGAATTGAGGCTCCATGGCCCTGGTGCATGGTCTATTGCCTCAACAAATTTCACTATAAACAGAAACTCCCAGTGCCAATCCTGCATAAAAGATACTATTGTTTTCAATATTATATTCTTCTATATATAGCCTACAAGGAAATTTGAGTGCCATCATTCCATCTAAAAATAACTGAATTTAAAAAAAAAAAAGTCAATGGTTTAATTCTCTTTTAAACTGGGAGTGGTGGTACCTGCCTGTAATCCCAGTGACTTGGGAGGTTGAGGAGAAATATTGTAAGTTTGAGACCAGCCTCAGCAATTTAGTGAGGCCCTAAGAAATTTAGTAAGACCGTCTCAAAAATAAAAAGTTAAAAGGGCTAGGGATGTGGCTCAGTGGTAAAGCATCCCTGGGTTAAATCCCCAGTGCCAAAACCAAACAAACCTTACATGATTATCTTACTGAATGCAGAAAAAGGATTTGACAAAATCATATCATTTGTGATTGGGGGGGGGGGGAGAAAAACCTCTAGAGCAAATTAGAAATAGAAGAGAATTTCCACTATCTGACAAAGGATGTTTAAGAAACCACTGCTAATATATTACGTGATTTCATTTAAAAACGGGAAAGAAGACAATGACATCTTCTCTCACTATTTTTTTAAATATTTATTTCATTGTAGATGAATACACGGTATCTTTATTTATTTTTATGTGGTGCTGAGGACTGAACCCAGTGCCTCACACATATGAGGCAAGCACTTTACCACTGAGCTATGTCCTCAGCCCATTCCCTCACTATTTTTATTTAACATTATATAAGAAAATGCAATGCAATATGGTAAGGGAAATTAAGGATCAGAAAAGAAGTAAAACTTTCCTTTTTTGCAAACATGTAGAAACACCAGCAATTACAAACTACTAGACTCCATAAGAGAATTTAGCAAGTTCTCAGGTTACATAGTTAACATACAAGATTTAAATGTACTTCTACACACTAAGAATAATTAGAATACAAAATTTGAAATAACATGTAGCATAAAAACCATGAAATATTTAGGAGTAAAGATATGTACACTGAATGCTGAGAAAAAAATCAAAGAATAACTAAACAGAGAGATATTGTACATAAACGAACTAGAAGATTTCATTCTGTTAAGATATCAAATTCTGGTATGGGAATGTGGCTCAAGCGGTAACTCGCTCACCTGGCATGCGTGGGGCACTGGGTTCGATCCTCAGCACCACATAAAAATAAAGTAAAGATGTTGTGTCCACCCAAAACTGAAAAAATAAATACTAAAAAAAAAAGATATCAAATTCTCTCAAAATTGATCTATAGAGGCAACATAATCCCAGTGAAAATCACAGCAGGCTTTATTGTAAAAATCAATAAGTTGATTTTCAAATTTAAATGAAAATACAAAGGATTCTTCAAAAAGAAGAATAAAGTTAGAGGGCATATACTACCTCACTACAACACATAGAGCTACAGTAATCACAACAACCATATTTTTGCGATAGAATAGACAAATGGATCAGCAGAAGAGCACAGAGTTCAGAAACAGACCCACAGTTATACAGTCAATTAATTCCCACAAAGCTGGGGAAAGAATAATCTTTTCAATATGGCACTGGAACAAATGGATATCCATATGAAAAAAATGAAGTCCACCATTACACACACCATTTATAAAAATTAACTTAATGTAGATCATAATCCTAAATATTAAGAACTAAAACTACAGATTTTCTGGGAGAAAAAATAGGAAAAAAAATCTTTATTACTTTGAGGAAGAAAAAGACTTCTGGTATTGAGGACACACACACACAAACTGGTACCATTGATTGAACCCAGGGGCGCTTAACCAGGGAGCCACACCCCCAGCCCTTTTTATATTTTATTTTGAGACAGTGTCTCACTAAGTTGCTTAGGGCCTTGCTAATTTGATGAGGCTGGCCTTGAACTTGCAATCCTCCTACCTCAGCCTCCTGCAACACTGTGCCACCACACCCAGCTATAAAATAAAACATATCTGATCATAAAGAAAAAATAATTGATAAACTGTACTTCATCAAAATTAAAACCCATTTTGCATCTAGAGATATTGGTTTAAAAATGAAATGGAAAGTCAAAGACTGGGAGAAAATATTTTGTATATATATATATAATGTATACATATATATAGCTACTATATAACTATATATGTAGATATATATTTGACAATGACTTATCTAGGAATATATTAATATATCCAGATATATTAATATTAAATCCAGATTGTATTAATTATTATGACTGCATAAGCCAAACACCACAACTAAGCGGGATACTTTACAAAAGAATTATGAGTAGCCAATAAGCACGATAAAATACATGAAAAGATGAACACCATACTCACCAGGATGGCTAAGACAGAAAGATAATGATAAGAGTTAATGAGCAGGTGGAGAAATGAGAACCATGATTCACTGCTAACAGGAATGTCAAATTGGACAGTCACTACCATGGGGCCCAGGCTTTCAAATTTCTTTTGGGGATAATAAAACTATTTTAAGGGCTGGGGATACAGCTCATTTGGTAGAATGAATGCTTGCCTCCCATGCATAAGGCCCTGGGTTTAATCTCCAACACCACAAAAAAAAAAAAAAGGCAGAAAGAAAGAAAGAAATTATTTAAAAGTACATGGTAGTGGTGGTTAGAGAGCTCTCTGAATACAATACGCCTACAGTCAAAGCCTAATTTGCCAAAATATGAGAAGTTATAAAACAAATCAAATTGTCAAATTAAAACCTGTTCCTACCAAAGTCTAAAAGACACTTGTTAGTCTGTCGTATGCTACTTTAAAACTTTATCAATAAGAAAAAGAATGCAGAGAAGACTAGTTTTACATATCCCATTAACATTTCTTTGTGTAGCACAAAGTGATTTGACATCAGGATAAAATGTAAATATCTTCAAAGTCCACTTTGATATAGAATTCCATGACAACTTCTACATCATTAAAAAATCATCTTTTTTAAAAAAACATGCACACCATTATTAGTCATCAAAGAAATGAACATTAAAACATGAGATATCACTACACACCCACTAGAATGGCTAAAACTTAAAAGAATGGTAATACAAAGTACTGAAGCACCTGGAATTCAAACATCACTGGATGCAATATGGTACCCAACTACTTTATTTTTTTTTCATTTTTTCATTTTAATTTGTTATATACGCAGCAGAATGCATTATAATTCATAATACTCATCTAGAGCACAATTTTTCATGTCTCTGGTTGTATACAAAGTAGAGTCACACCATTCATGTCTTCATACATGTACTAAGGTAATGATGTCCATCTCATTCTACCATCTTTCCTACCACTGTGCTCTCTCCCTTCCCCTCCTGCCCTCCCCTTTCCCCCTTTGCCTGATCTAGAGTTCATCTAATCCTCCCATGCTCCCTCCCCATTATGAATCAGCTGTCTTAAATCAGAGACCAACTACTTTAGAAAATAGTTTGTCAGGGTGTTTTTTTTTTGTTTTGTTTTGTAGGACTAGGGATGAAGCCCAGGTCCTCACACATGGTAGACAAGTGCTTCTCCCATTAAGCTACTTTCCCTGACCTTTTATTATTTTTTTCTTTGATACAGGGTTTCACTAAGTTGTCCAGGTAGACCTGAACTTGTGATCCTCCTGCCTCAGCCTCCAAAGTAGCTGGGAATACAGACTTGCAATGCCACATCCACCCAGTAGTTTCTTTTAAAAGTAAACATGACTGCCATATAACACAGCAATTTCATTAATATTATATATGAAAGGAAAACATGTTCTTATAAATACCTTTACATGAATATTCATAGCTTTATTCATATTTGTAAACTAGAAATAACCCAAAGGTCATCAACAGATGTATGCATAAACAAACCATGGTATATTTATACAATGGAATATTACTCAGCAATAAAAATAAATTAATGATATATGCATGATAACATGGATATGTTTTAAAAACACGGAGAAACAAAAGAGTGCATATTTCATGATCCAGCTTATATGAAACTCTAGATGACATAAAATCATATTTAATGAAAGAAAGTTTGACCAGTTGCACAGGGCCAGCAGGTAAGAATTAACTACAAAAGAGTATGAGGAAACTTTCTAAGGTGATGAAATATAAGCTGTAGAAGTAGTAGTTATGTAAGTAAACACAATTGCCATTGAAAATGTGTTTATTTTGAGGTGTGTTCAAAAAAATCTGGGAAGTCTCTGTTCTAGAAACATTAAAGTTTACTTCAGTGCTAAGCAAGAAGGTTAGAGAATAGATAGTAAGACACCAATCCTTAAAGAAAATAATAGTCTGTTGCTAGATCCAACACCTGCACTCAAGTTGTTTGGAAACCTAAAGGTAAATTTTACATATCAACATAGAACAAATTAAGTTCTTGGAAAGTATACAAAAACATAAATTGGGTTTGGGGATGTAGCTCAATAGGACAGTGCTTGCCCAGAGCCCATGAGGCCCTGATTCAGTCTGCAGCACTACAAAAACTAAAAACAAACAAAAACCCCATAAATTATCACAATAAGCAATGCTGTTAAGAGTATAATGCATCCAGATATTGTAATAACAAATAGCCTTTGGGTTTTTATTAAAGTTTTGGTGTTTATTACTCTAATTTGTTACTTACTGATTGCTATTACTAGGTTGACAATACAAAGATTCTGAGGAGAAAATATGCTCCTTTTATGTTTGGACTCCTTACTAAAAATCTTTTTTAAGTTTTTTTTTTTTTAAGAGAGTGGGAAAGAGACAAGAAGATTCTCTGAATGTAAGAAATCTGTTCCTAGAGGAACAGAATCACTCAACTCAGCAGTTAGTGAGACCAACCACAGAAACAGGTACACTATAAAACTTAGGCAGAGACAATGGTATTGAGTTTATAAGGGAGGTATCATGATATATAGTACAGGCTTTGGAGCTAGACACCTGAATTTAAATCTTCTGGATCTCACTTAGCCATATGGCTTTGTACTCAACTTCTCCAAAGCCTTAAAATTCTCATTTATAACAATGTAATATGACTCACCAGTGGAATTATTAGGAGGATAAATGAAACAATATGTAGAGTGTTTTGTACAAAGTAAGTGGTTATTAATGGTTATGACATTATTATCAAGTTTATTTAAATATTACCCATATATAGATATCAGTACATATTCTGATTAATTTAACTTCTTGGATGTCTTTTCACTTCTATCCCCATTACGATGATGTTAGTGCTCCATAATCTGCAGAGGTGGTTAACAAAATATATTGCCAAGGGACCACAGACTTTCAAGAACTTGACCAAGTTTTTGTTGTCAAAACATTATACTATTATCAGTTTGCAGAAAAAAATCAATCCAGTGGACATAATTTCCTCAATATAGTTAGCTCTCTGCATCTGGAAATTTTGCATTTGTGGATTTAACTAAATGAAGATTGAAAATCATCTGTCCTGAACATGCATGGACTGTTTTCTTGTCATCATTTCCTAAACAACAGAGTATGACAACTATGTGCACAGCAGTTCCACTGTATTAGAAACTATAAGTAATCTACAGATGATTTAAAGCATATACAAGGATGTCTATAGGCTATATGCAAATATGATTCTACTTCATATAAGGGAGCTGAGCATCTACATATTTTGGTATCCACAAGGGGCCCTGGAACAAATCCCATGGACATGAAGAGATAAATGTATTAAGTTTTTTCTACACAAATTTATTTTAATCATTTGACACTTACTACTATTTAGGATGCAAATCAATATTAACTTACTGGTAAAACAAGCAAATGTGCAAATATTAATGAAAAAAACTGAGAAAAGAAAACTACACAGACTTTTAAATCTTTTAAAAATGTCATTGGGGGGCTGGGGATGTGGCTCAAGCGGTAGCGCGCTCGCCTGGCACCACATACCAACAAAGATGTTGTGTCCGCCAACTAAAAAATAAATATTGAAAAAATTCTCTCTCTCTCTCTCCTCTCTCACTCTCTCTTTAAAAATAAATAAATAAATAAAATAAATAAAAATGTCATTGGGGAAGGAAGGTATAGCTCAGCAGTATAGCACTTGACTAGCAGGTGTAAGATCCTGGGTTTGACCTCTAACATCACAAAAAATAAAAACAACAACAACAACAAAATTCACCTGTATTTTTATAGTGCATACACAAAATATTGTCAGAGTTACTACTTTTTAAAAGGGTTTCTGGTTTAAAAGATAAAATCAAATATGCAAATATTTCATGGTATACAAGAGATAAGATAAAGTCCAAATTCCTTAAGATGACATAAGAGTCTTTCATCTTCTGGGGCTGGGGTTGTAGCTCAGTGGTAGAGTGCTTGCCTAGCATGTGTGAGGCACTGGGTTCAATCTTCATCACCACATAAAAAAAAAAATCAATAAAATAAAGGTATTGTGTTCATCTACAATTAAAAAAAAAGTCGGGGCTGGGGCTGGAGCTCAGTGGTGAAGCACTTGCCTTGTACATGTGAGGTACTGGGTTCAATCCTCAGCACCACATAAGAATAAATAAAATAAAAGTATTGTGTCCATTTACAGCTAAAAAAAAATATTTTTAAAGTCTTTCATCTTCTGATTCCAGCTTTGACTCCTGCCATTTGCCTTGCTGACCTTCTACATATATTCCAATATTACCAAATAATTTGCAATTTCTAGCAGTCCAGAGATAGAACACTGGAATCACACAGAATTCAAATACCAGCAAATTTGATGCTTGGATATGAAACTTAGTCAAATTACTTAATTATTCTAAGCCTGATTCCTTATCTGTAGAATAATAATAATGATTATACTATAGATAATACTATGCAGCACTTACTATCAGGCAGACATAATTCCCACTTTATCAATATTAACTCATCTTATTCTTATAACAGCTCCATGAGCTAGATTCTACTAAAAACAGTTGAGGAAATGGGATTTTAAGAGACTAAGTCTTAGCATCCCAATATCTGTCATATCAGACATAGATATTTATTTTAAAAAGTGGTTTTCAGATTTAAATATGAGATATAAATACAGTATTTAAGGTAGTTTCTAGAATATAAAAACTACTGAATAAATGACAAGCAACTATTAATTTCTCTCTGAATGTACCATAAGACCAGTCGAAAGTGTTTCTGTGAAACCATCCTTAGCCCTTTCCCTTGAATCTGCATAATTCTATTATATCTGTTAGTATATTGCAATACCCTTCAAATACTCTTAAAACAAATACTTCTGTACACCTTTGCCATGATCTCAAGCCTTAAGACTCTGAAAAGAAAGGTGTGTGTGTGTGTGTGTGTGTGTGTGTGTGTGTGTGTGTGTACCATGAAAATCAAAGGGAGATCAGTAGAGGAAAGAGCCTGGGGGATAGAAGGAGTGAAGGGAGAGGGGAAGTGCTGGGAGTAATACTGGCCAAATTATATTGTTATATTGTGTGCATGTACAAATATGTGACAGCAAATCTCTCATTATGTACAACTATAATATGCACCAATAAAAAATGAGGAAAGAAGTCAGAAACTCAGGAGGCTAAGCAGGAAGATCATGAGTTCAAAGCCAGCCACTGCAACTTAGCGAGGCCCTAAGTAACTTAGTGAGATCCTGTCTCTAAATAAAATACACACACACACACACACACACACACACACACACACACGGCTAGTGATGTGGCTCAGTGGTTAAGTGCCCCTGGGTTCAATTCCCGCTACAAAAAAAAAAAAAAAAAAGTGGAAAGAGAAATAAAAGAATCTTAATGATTCTGTAGTCATTCTTACTGGGGATACTTAGAAAAAGAGAAAACTTCAAGGATGAGACTGAAAGGGGGTTAGCATAATTTGTCTGAGAAGACTGAAGTAAACCTAAACCTCAGAATGTCACTCCTGTACTAGTTATAGCAGAAGTAAATTATGTCTCAGAGAAAAAGTAAACATAATAAAATGTGTTCAAGTATGGGTGTGAAGCCGGATGTGGTGGCACATATCTGTAATCCCAGTGGTTCGGAGGCTGAGGCAGGAGGATCACAAGTTTGTGGCCAGCCTCATCAACTCAGCAAAGCCCTAAGCAACTTAATGAGACCCTGTCTCTAAATCAAAAAATATAAAAAAGGCTGGGGATGTGGCTCAGTGGCATCCCTGGGTTCAACCGCCAATACAAAAAAAAAAAAAAAAAAAGAATGTGGGAATTTCAAATGATTACATTATTTGCTTCTCTGAATTTTCTATTAAGTATATTTAAATTAAAATATTAATATATTACTTAAGTTGTAAAGCCTAAGGGCAAATTTTTAATAAAAGCTATAGGAAAAATCTTTCCAGGAAATACTTAATTGACTTTAACTAAAAATACTTTAAGGCAAATGAGAAAGGACCAAACCAATGGAGAAAAAAACAAGTGTCAAACTGGTTTCTACTTTTTGACCTTAGTCATCTTGTTGACTGTTTCTTGTATAACAAATCTTCAAAGCAAGCACATACAGGATATCAGCCTTTTATCTCACTCCTATCAGAGGAAACAGCCTTATTAAGTAAGTAAAAATGGTTCCCAAAATAGCAAAGAAAAATTTAAAAATCCTAATACTCGTAATATACAATAAAATTTCTCCAGCAGTTATTGTGTCTAATTGCAAAGCAAGAAACATGAAAGATTCTTCAAAAATAAATCTTTCACATATCTATCAATCCTGTTGTGACATGTCATGGGATTTTTTTGAATTTTTTAAAAGAAGGAATAAAAAAAGATAGTTGATATCATGCAAATTATATTTAGAAGTTGGAGGCACATGCCAAGGACTTACAATAATGCTAACTTTGTTACTATGTTACATAGTTGGCTGTTCACATTACTCACAAAACTTTCCAAGTGACCACAAACCTCCTTTGCTGCCCACTTACTTGAACAAGTACTACTGGAGGTTTTAATAGCCACAGCCATGTGACCCCCCCAGGACTTATCCCCAAAACTAACCAATGGTAATTAATACCTGGGGGCTCTACCTTTAAAATATAACTCTTGGCTGGGCATGGAGCATGCCTGTAATCCTTGCGGCTCGGGAGCTGAGGCAGGAGTATAGTGAGTTCAAAGCCACCCTCAGCAATTTAGCGAGGCTTTAAGCAACAGCGAGACCGTATCTCAACATAAAAGTTTTTAAAAAGGGCTGGGTATGTGGCTCAGTGGTTTAGTCACCCTGTATTCCATTCCCAGTTCCAAAACAAATAAAACTCTCAAGCTGAATATTTTTTTATCTTCACTGGTAATATACTAATCTAAGCTACCATCATGTCTCCTTTTCTGACTTCAATTTTACTCAATTTTCACCTTTCCTATCTATCCTGTCTAACCTAAATTTCCTTGCCAGCCGTGGTGGCGCACACCTGTAATCCCAGTGGCTTGGAAGGCTGAGGCAGGAGAATTGCGAGTTCATATACCAGCCTCAGCAATTTAGGGAGGTCCTAAGCAACTTAGACCCTATCTCAAAACAAATAATAAAAAGGGCTGAGGACTTAGCTCAATGGTAAAGTACCGTTGGGTTCAATCCCCAGGATGAAAAATAAATAAAGCGGGCTCGGTGGCTCACGCCTGTAATCCCAGCAGCTCGGAGGCTAAAACAGGAGAATCGCGAATTCAAAGCCAGCTTCAGCATAGGAGAGGCCCTAAGCACCTCGGTGAGGCCCTGTCTCTAAATAAAATATAAAATAGGGCTGGGGATGTGGCTCAGTGGTCGGGTGCCCCTGAGTTCAATCCTGGGTACCTAAAATATAAATAAATAAATACACAAACAAGTAAACAAAGAATCCTTTCCCCACATGATTTTTTAAGTCTGTCTCCATAAGACTCTTTTTATTTTTTTAAGTTGTAGATGGACACAATCTTTATTTTTATTGTCTATTTTTTTTTTTTTTTTTTTTTTTGTGGTTCGGGGGATCGAACTCAGGGCCTCATGCATGTGAGGCAAACACTCTACCACTGAGCCACAACCCCAGCCCTCCACAAGACTTTTTATTATCTGAAATTCTATGACTATATTTGTTTACTTTTTTGCCCTCTCTCCATGTCTATTTTACCTATTATATTCCCAGCACCCAGAAGAGTATGAACAGTGTAGTAATCCCTCAGTAAATACTTGTTGATCAAATTAACAACATCCTGAATTACAGGAATGTTTAAAAAGAGTTTTATGAAAACTGTGATATCTATTACTTTAAGTATCTCTAAAGTTGCCTCATTTATAGAATTGAAAAACATGTGAAATATTTTAGGTATAAAATTAATAATGCTAACATACTTATTTAAATATTTAGCATCACAATAATAAAAATGTTTTTGTATATTTACTATTTGCCAGGCATTACATGCATGACCTCATTTGAGCCTCCCAACAATACTTACAGAAGGCATCTCCATTTTCTAGAAGAGGAACTGAGGCTAAACAAGATTAGATGACTCTCAAAAGTCATATACACACTATAATCAGGAAAGTCAGAGATTTTTCTCTTCCCCCCCCCCTAGTGCTGGGGATTGAACCCAGGCCTTAAGTATACAAAGAATTCCCCAACAACACCTTAAACTTGGACTTGTTGTCAGAATATCAATTTCTATTGTTGAAGCCACCCAGCCTATAGTACTTTGTTTATGGCATCCCTAAAAACTAACACAAGGAACCACAGTAAGTAAACTACATAGAACCAGAATACATAGAGCCAGTGAAAGAACTTCACTGAGGGGCCAGGTGCAGCTCAATGGTAGAGCGCTTGCCGGGCATGCACAAGGCCCTGGGTTCAGTCTCCAGCACCAAAAGAAAATAAAAGAACTTCACGGACTGAATCAAAATACTCATTTGTCAATTCTATTCACCTTAAGCTAAGTAAGTTGCTACATGACTAGTAATTGACTAGTAAATTATATCTTCTGTAATGTTTATCAACTATAATTGGGTACCTGGTTATTTTACCGGTTTTTTGAAAACCTATCTCAAAATTAAAAAGGGCTGGGAATGTAGTTCAATGTTAAAGCATTGCTGGGTTAAATACCCAGTACCCAGTATTGGCAAGGGGCGGGGGTCGGTGTCAGTAGGTATGAATCCCCCTACCCAACTGGACACATACAGATGGCTTTATGTTGCAATAAGCTAAAAGTGAATAAACAGGTGAGGATGATGTCACTGTCAACTCCTTTTTACTGGGAAATGCCCGCTCTTCCCTTGAGATTTACTTCTTATGAGTATGACTCAGGGTGAAAGCACCAAGGTAAATCTGAATATTAAAAATTCAGTAATGCTTAATTCATTTTCAGATGCAAATTAATTTAAACAGCAATTCTAATTTTTTTTCACACCCTAATATACCATCCTGTGCACCCTTGGAAGATCACAGGTACAACATAAGATGTTCCAATACCAGATAGATTAGCCAGGCACAGTGACACACACCTGCAATTTCAGCAGCTCAGAAGGCTGAGGAAGCATTGCAAATTCAAGGCCAGTCTCAGCAATTTAGCAAGGCCCTAAGCAACTTAGTGAGAACTTGTCTCAAAAAAAAAAAACAAAAAAAAAAAAAAAAACAAGGACTGGGTACATGGTTCAGTGGTTAAGCACCCCTGGGTTCAATCCCTTGTACAAAAAAAACCCAAAAAACCAGGAGGAACAGAAGAGATGTTTGTATATTAATGATATTAAATGATAATAATTATTATTTGTTTCATCTTAAATGTGCCAGGCATTATGCTAAGCACCTACTTTCATTACTGCATGTAATTCTCTTGACAACCTTGACAGGTAGTTATTATGACCTTAAATAGTAGATAATTTTATTATACTGTGAACAAGGAAGCTGAGGCTGAACTGGGTAAGAAACAGCTTTACTTCAAGGCTGTTTACTTAACCAGTATGTATTACTTGTTCATGGGTAGACATAACAATAATATCAGCCAATATAACAGGATGTCAAATGCAACTTTTCCTGTCTTCCCTTGAGTTTTGGTAGGGTCCTCAAAGGCCAAAAATCAAAACAACAGGCATAAAATACTCCACATCTAAGAGCTGTGCAAGTGTTCAAAGTGGGGTGGCCAAAAACCGGCTTTGCTGACATCAGTTCATTACCCTTCTCAAGGCTATAAAGACAAGAATTTGTATTAGTTAATTGTAAGGATTATAAGGGACAATAGAGAGGACTTATTTAAAGAAACTAGATGGGGGTGGGGGAGGTGTTTTCTTGCCTCCTAAGGGGAAAAGGCAAGATATGTCCTGCCCACCTGAAGTCAAGGGACGACCTCAAGGAAACCAACCAGAGTGTTTAGTGGGGATCCCCAGACGTATGGGAGTTTGAGGGACACAGGGATTGGTATCACACACTCAACTCAATTAGCTCATAGCTAGGTCTTCAAAATAACTTAGGTGAAACAGTCAAATGAAAATTCTGAATAGAAGGGTAAGTTTTTCAAACTATCACAATATGGAATATTACATATAAAACTAACATGAATAAAACAAGCTTAAAATTTCATTATATTAATTCAATGATAGGAAAAAAATTTGATCTAATTATTATTTTTAAAAAACTTCCTCTAAGGTAAGTAATAATTGTCCCAAACTAAAACTTTTCACTTATACAAATTATTTCAATTTTCACCTAATATAGTTTCTAAATCACAAATTCATACTCAACTAGGTTTTTCTAAGAAAGCCACTGGAAAATAAAAGGCAGGAAAAACCCTTACTTCCTAAAAAGTGTTCAAGGTTGGGAAAGTCTTCCCAGACACTAGAAAAAAGCTTTACTCTTTTAAAAACTTCCAAAAGTCATAAAGTAATACTACTTTTATTTTTAGAAATTTTGAAATAGAGAAAATAGGAAAAAATGCCTGTCTACCACCTCTAGCATAATCACTGGTATACTTTGGTATATTTCCTCCATGTCGTTTTCATGAGCATATTTTTATATCATCATAATTATAGTATATTTATAATTATAGCCTACTTTTTTCATTTATAGGTATATACAATTTTCAAGGAGCTGAAACTATGGGCACAACAGCTCTCATAAAAACATAAGTTCATATTGAGTGTAAAATGTAACTTTCTCATTCTACAACTAAAAAATCTAGAAGATGAAATTTTCAAATCACATCCCCAAATATACATTCTTTGTGTATTTCATTGCACTTGACAGTATAAAAAGAACACTACTAAAACTGCATTCATATGGTTATTAAACACATGTTTCAGTCCGCAAAGTACCATTTAAAATACAGGGAGACTTTTGTATTCTCAGCTGCTCGGGAGGCTGAGGCAGGAGGATTTCCAGTTCAAAGCCAGCCTCAGCAATTAGTGACTCAGTGAGACCCTGTCTCTAAATAAAATACAAAAATGGGTTGGTTCCCCTGTCTGGGCACAAAATAACCCAGCCGCCACAGAGCCTTGTAGGTTCAAACAGCAACTCTTTATTCCCAAACTCTCACTGGCACTCTACACACACTTCCCAGAAATACACTCCCTTCACCGGGCTCCTCGGGACAATTCCGCCAATTCGTGAGAACTCAACGGGAACTCCAAAGTAGCGGGCATCTGAGGCAGCAGGAGCAGCCATATTTCCAGAGCAGGGTCACCTTACAACCATTCCCTCTAGCAAAATGCCAGGCGTCATTCCAACTAAACTGTGGCTCTCAACAGGTTGGTGTGGCTGGTTGAGTACCCCTGAGTTCAATCCCTGGTATCCACCCACCAAAATAAAATAAAAAATGAAAAACAACTCTTCCTCTTTCTAAACCATGCCTGATGCTAAGGAAGAAGGTAGGGAGAGCCTGTGTGGAGGAGGGTTGCCCTTATGAGCTGTCAAGGCCCAGAGAGAGGAGATGAGCTCCCCTCCACTCCCCCCACCCCCGCCCAGGAGCGGCCCAGAGTAGGGTGTGAGCGGGGAGGAAGATCTCATTAGATGCCACAGTATAGGTTATCAGAGGCAGAGCAGGGTAAGAATAGCTTCCTTCTAGGAGGCGTACCCTAACACAGAGTACTGACAATACTCTGTACCAGTCTATGATTATTAAAAAAGATAAGGTTGAGATCTGTGTGCAGATACGAAAAGGTGTGTAAAACAGAAGTGGGGGGAAAGCCAGGCATAGTGGTGCATGCCCGTAATTCTAGCATCTAGGAGGCGAAGGCAGAAGGATACCAAATTTGAGGCCATCCTGGATAACTTAATGAGACCCTGTCTCAAAAGAAAAACTAAAAAGAGCTGGGGGTATAGCTCAGGGGTAAGGCACACTTGGGTTCAATCCCAGAATCAATTAAAAAAAGAAAAGGAGGGAAAACTTTTTTCTTTAATATGATTCCCTTTTCTATAGACTTTTAAAAAAGCATATACATGCATCTATATTCTTACCCCTCCATGCACACACACTCATTGCCATAATATGATCTTGGACTTTACACACTGACTCCTATCCTCTCTCCAGTCCCTCTTCTCAAAGAAGTTGGTGTGGGCTAGTTCTCATTTTCCTCAAAGCAGAGGAAAGGAATACTTAGGAAATGGTCATCTTGTGATCATCTGGACCTTCTCAGTTATGCTATGGTCAGTTATGGTGTTTTATTATCTTCACATTGGTACTTTTTATCTTATTTTTATTAATTTTTTTCAAATGTAGGTAGTAATGGAATTAGGGTTATATTTTTATCTTTTATATCTTATTTTTACACCATATTTTTAAAATACTATTTTTCATTATCCTTATAACAATATGACTCAATGTTTTTATAAGATTGAATTTTAGAGGCCCACTTACTGATTTATGGTGAGTGGCTACATAAGAAATTGTCAACAATATGATACCAGTGAAAAGGATCTATTGTTAGGGGACCAAGTTTTCTATTTCCCATTTTATGACTTTTTATAATGGTTGAAATTTTTTACCAAGGTTATATATTTTTTCTTGTTTTTCAGTGTTATAAAATGATCTAGCTGAATGGAGAAATAATAAGACTTTAAAAATTGTATTTGTTTTTCTATAGTAAATAAACCCTAATAAATTATTTTTTATATTAATATATAATGATGCAGAAATACCACTTCTAATAACTTATTCTAAGGAAATAATCAAATTCACAAAGATATATGTACAAGAATAGATTCAGAATATTATAAAATTGAAAATAAACTTCTAAACAGGAATTTAAATATGCCATTGTAAATCCATACACTGAAATATTAGAAAGTTATAACATGCTCAAGTTCTCTTAAGTAAAAGAAGAACGTTACAAAGACTGAGTAGTATAAGGTGATTTAAAAATCTATATGGGCTCTTTGTTGAGTGGGCTCCACCAGGCCGAAGTTTAGGCAACCAGGTAAGTCCTGCAGGTTGCCATTTGAAAATCTGGATCCTAAACTTCCTCTGTATGTTCTAGATTGAGGGCTGTCCCTTATACAAGGCAGAAAGACGATGGCGGCAAAGATAATGAAAAAGTCACTGGACTTGATTAACTCTAGGCTCCTGCTGGGGTAGTACAAGGGGACTCTGCAGATGATCAGACAAGGCAAAGTGAAACTGGTCATCTTCACCAACAACTGCCCAGCTTTGAGCAAATCTGAAACAGAGTACTGTGCCATGATGGCCAAAACAGATGTCCAGCCATCACTGCAGTGACAATAATATTCAATTGAGCTCACTGTGCAAAAAGTACTAGAGTGTGCACACTGGCGTCATTGAACCAAGCGATTGTAATATCATTATAAGCATGTCAGAACAGACAGGTGAAAAATAAACCATGTGAATCTTTTCTTTAATAAAGCTTGCCAGAGTTTGTTTGACTTCTTACATCTGTACACATAAATGCATAAAATCTGTAGTTAATATAGACATATACCAAAATGCTATTATAATGCTATCTGATCTCTAGATGATAGAAGTGGAGTTTTCTTTTAGTTTATCTATATTTTTTAATTTTAAAAAACAAACTCAGATTATATTTGCATCATGCTTGCTTCAAAAAAAGATTACTTTTTAAAAGATTTATCAAATACATTCTCAATACCCACTTCATCCATAGCACACTGAGAATAAAAACAGCAATAACAGCAGTTAAGCTTTATTAAATACTATATGCTGGTCATTTCAATCATAGTATCTCAATGAACATTCATAGGACTCTTTGGAGTAGTATACCATTTAGGAGTAGGTTTGGGTACATGTAATTGAAAGTGAAAATAGCAGGTGGATTAACCAATACAGGTTCCTATATTTCTGTTATGTTATCCTCAACACATGTCTTCTATGTTCAAGACTCTTCATTATCCACACTAGCTACAGAACACCAGTTATTATACCCACATTCCTGGAAGCAGAAAGGAAAAAAGACAGCTATATTTATTCAGCCTTCCTGGAAGTCCCCTATAACACTGTGTTTATGGCTAACTGACCAAAGCTTAGTCATATAGACTAAATGGAAGCAAGGCCAGGAAGTATAATCTTTTATCCTGTAATGTGCTCAGCTAAAAAAACTGGGCTCTGTTACTTAGAAGAATGGATATCAGAGTAGCCTTCCCCACAAAGAAAGTCTCTGCCACAAACAGGTATGATCATCCTCATTTGCACAGTAGAAACAGAGGTGCAGACTCAAATGGTTGAATTTTAAAGCAATCTATGTACTTCTCACTATATATTCTGTGTCCCATTAGAAAAACATTTGCACAAAAATAAAATACAAGCCCACTCACAGCATACTCACATATATGTTTACAAGGTAGTTTATGATTAAATGAGACTACTGATAAGATGAGAAGGCACCTACTGAAGAGGCATTCCTGGCAAATTGAACACTAGTAATAAGTATTTAAGAAACATCTAAGATGTACCAAAGATAACCTAAAGCCTATAAAATTTTTAATGTAACTTAATAAAGCATATAAAGCCCACTAATCTAATACGTATAATTCAGAGACCAAGTGTACATATAAAATATCGTTTAACCATCACATAGCACCCCAAAAGGTTCTTTCATCTCCTTCCCAATCAATAAACACACCTCCAGGGGCTGGGGTTGTAGCTCAGTGGTAAAATGTCTGCCTAGCACTGGGTTTAATGCTTGGCACCACATAAAAATAAATACATAAAATAAAGGTATTGTGCCCATCTACAACTAAAAAAATTAAAAATAAATAAATAAATAAAAATAAACACAGCCCTGGAAGGAACCACCATTCTATCTTCTATCCAAGAATTATTTTTTCCTGTTCTTGAATTTCACTTAAACAAAAATAATATAGTATATATGTATGTGTACAGCTCATTTTGTATAAAATCTTTATGATTGATTCATTTTACTATGTAATAACAACTTTACTTTTTATTGCTCTATAGTATTCCATTTAATGAAAATACCAATATTTAGCCTGGCATGGTGGCACACGCCTGTCATCCTCCCAGCTTGGAGGATTTTTGAGTTCAAAGCCAGCCTCAGCAACTTAGCAAGGCCCTAAGTAACTCAGCAAGACACTGTTTCTAAATAAAATATATAAAAGGACTGGGGATGTGGCTCAGTGGTTAAACACCCCTGGTTTAATCCCCAGTACAAAAAAAAAAAAAAAAAAAGAAAGAAAGAAAGAAAGAAAAGAAAAGACAATATTTATCCCATTCTCCCATTGATATATTTGTTGATTGTTTCAACACTTTGGCTATTGTGAATAAAGCTGTTATAAACATTTAGGTTGGGTATTACCTAGGAATAGAACTGCTGGGGTACAGACTAGGTATATTTTTAACTTTAGTGGACATTGTCAAAGAGTTTTTCCAGAACAATTGTAGTAATTTACACTCTCACCAGCAATATATCAATTCTAGTTACTCCTCAGTCTTGCTACCACTTGGAATTGTTAGTCTTTTTAATATTAGCCATTCTGGTATGTAGTGGAATCTCATTGCTGTTTCTATGTAAACTTTTCAAATTCATTTATTTCATACCATAATACCATACCTGCTTTATTATTATATAATCATAATTTATTTCTTTAAATTACTTTTCCCCTCAGTATTGGGGACTAAATCCAGAGACACTCTACCACTGAGCTATGTGCCTAGCCCTTTTTCTTATTCTGAGATAGGGTATCACTAAACTGCCCAAGCTGGCCTTGAACTTGTAATACTCCAGCCTCAGCCTCCCATGTATCTGGGATTATAGGAGTGTGACGCCATGCCCAGCTTTAAAAATGACGTTTATACATCAGCATGTTCTGATGAAATTAACTTATACATCAGCATGCTCTGATGAAATTAACTGCTCATCTAGAACTGGTCAGTTCTCAGGCATTCTAGATCAAATGGTAATTTAAGTCATAAAGGTAGACAAAAGATGGGAAAAATGCCAAATATGTGTAGAACAATGGAAGCCAAAGCAAGAAGGTCTTTTAAGAAGAAAAGAGTGAGGGGCAGGGGCTGGAGGTTTAGCTCAGTGGTAAAGTACTTGCCTACCATGAGAGGGTTCAATCCCCAGAACAATAACAACAAAAAAGAGAAAAAATTATATATATATATATATATATATATATATATATGGTACAAATATAACGAAGTATACAATAAATGCAGACAAAAGGGAGAAGAAAGTTGTCTCAAGTAAGAAAGAGATGCTAGGATTCCATGGAGATCTGAGAAGGATAGCAGTTCTTGTAGAAATAGAAGAAAGGTGAGAAGATACGTGCATAATGAGGACCAAGATCAAGTCAAGTGAACTTGCTCATACCTTAGGACCTTAATCTATTAAAATAAAAATAACCATGAATTAGAGAAAAAGTTTGGCAACTTGAGGATATAATCTTTAAGATCTGCTCAACAAAAAGCTGGAGTTAATAGGAAACAAGAAAAGAATATTCAATTGAAGGTGAACAGCATGATTCATAGAATCTGGTGTCCCTGTTTTCTTTCTTTCTTTCTCTCTCTCTCCTTCCCTTTTTCTCTATTTCAGTACTGGAGATTGAGCTCAAAGGCACTCTACCACTGAGCTACATCCCAGGCATTTTTTATCTTTTAATTTGAGATAGGGTCTTGCTTAATTGCCCAGGTTCACCTTGAACTTGTGATCCTCCCTCTTCAGTCTCCCAAGTAGCTGGAATAACAGGCATATGCTACCACACCTGGCCTTGCCTATGAGATTCTTGGGCCAAAGACAGTAAAATTAGTGATTATCCTCACTGGGGAAATGCCTTGATTCTCAATGTGCATACAGAAGGTTAACAGAGCCACGTAACCCAGTGATATCAGGACAAAACTGAAGTCTGGGGCATTGGGGATAGAAGGGGGTGTTAGTGGGGAGAAACTCAATTTGAGGGAAGCAATAAGGAAGGAGGAACACATAATATTAAAAGGGCAAGAGACAGAGTGAGCAGTCACAATTTTTTTTAATTTTATTTTTTTTATTGGTTGTTCACAACATTACAAAGCTCTTGACATATCATATTTCATACATTAGATTGAAGTGGGTTATGAACTCCCAATTTTACCCCAAATGCAGATTGCAGAAATACGTCGGTTACACATTCACAATTTTACATAATGCCCAATTAGTAATTGTTGTATTCTGCTACCTTTGCTATCCCCTACTATCCCCCCTCCCCTCCCCTCCCATCTTCTCTCTCTACCCCATCTACTGTAATTCATTTCTCTCCTTGTTTATTTTCCCATTCCCCTCACAACCTCTTATATGTAATTTTGTATAGCAATGAGGGTCTCCCTTCATTTCCATGCAATTTCCCTTTTCTCTCCCTTTCCCTCCCATCTCATGTCTCTGTTTAATGTGAGCAGTCACAATTTTTGAGGAGGTGGGATGGAAAATAAAAATTTTTCTAAGGACAGTAATAGCAGAATACATTAGTATGGTTTTATACAGTGCGCGCATATGCACACACACACAAAAAAAAAAAATTCTAAGGATCTGGGTCACCTATTGAATAAAATCCTCCTCTTGAACTACAGATCAGTGTTTCATGAACCTTTTTGATCAAAATTCATGGTAAGAAATACATTTGGAACCTACAGAATGGGAGAAAATCTTTGCTAGCTATTTTCTGATAGAGGATTAATATCTAGAATATATAAAGAACTCAAAAAACTTTACACTAAAATAACCCAATGAATAAATAGGCAAAACAGACATTTCTCAAAAGAAGAAATACAAATGGCCAACAAATATATAAAAAAATGTTCAATATTATTAGTAATTAGGGAAATGCAAATCCTACACTGAAATTTCATCTTACACCAGTCAGAAGAATGGCAGTTACAAAGATACAAATAATTATAAATTTGGGCTGGGGATGTGGCTCAAGCGATAGCGTGCTTGTCTGGCATGCGTGCGGCCTGGGTTCGATCCTCAGCACCACATACAAACAAAGATGTTGTGTCCATGGTGGTATGGAACCATGATATGACCCAGCCATGCCACCGCTTGGTATTTATTCGGAAGAATTAAAGTCCTTTTACTACAGTGATACATGCATATCTATGTTAATAGCAGCACAAGTCACAATAGCCAAACTATGGAACCAGCCTAGGAGTCCATCAATGGATGAATGAATAAAGAAAATGTGGTATATATACACAATGGAGTTTTATTCAACCATAAAGAAAAATGAAATTATGTTATTTTCAGGAAAATAGATGGAACTAAAGATCATTATGTTGGGCTGGGGATGTGGCTCAGGCGGTAGCGCACTCGCCTGGCATGCGTGCGGCCCGGGTTCGATCCTCAGCACCACATACCAACGAAGATGTTGTGTCCGCCGAGAACTAAAAATAAATAAATATTAAAAAAAAAAAAAAAAAAAAAGATCATTATGTTGTCAAACTCAGAAAGGTTGTATATCTTCTTTCCTATGTGGAAGTGAGAGAGCTAAAAAGGAAAAGAAAGGTGGGGGTGGATCTCATAAAAATCAAAGGGAGATAGGTAGAGGAAGGAATCAGGGAGTGGAAGGCTGGGAGGGAGGGAGAGATGCTGAGCAGTGATACTGGCCAAATTATATTGTTATATTATGTGCATATGCAAATATGTAACAACAAATCCCATCATTATGTACAACTACAATAGACCAATAAAAAATGTGGGGGGAAGAAATATATTTGGTATCAGAACACACAAACACAAAACTGAAACAGAAGTTTCATAAAAAAAAAAAATACCCTTATCACATGACAATGTACAACATAGTTAAGATCAAATATTATTTTATCATTATTTAAATAAATTTCAAATTCTAAGATAAATAATATTAAAATAAAATAAAAGATTCAACTTCATTAAATAGTCTTTCCTGTTCATAAATTAAATTGCAGTCTGGAACACACAGGACAATGCCATATGCTTATCAGCTTCACTTAGGAGTCTGTTTTATTCTTTTCCTTTTAATTAGGTCAGGGTTGAAAATCCTAAATGGAACAATAAGCTGTTGTGGATGGTAAAAATAACAGTGCACTCTACTTAGCAATGGAAATTCTTCAGCCTTAAAACAAAAATGATAATTGGCAATGTCACATAATCGTTCTTGAGGATAAATGAAGAAAAGCTGCAAGATTAATTTTCCTTTTAGAATATACATTATTTCAATTACTGATGTGATGAGAGAGGCAAGACTAGTGGATCTTTTAGCCAAATCTTCTTGAAAATTTCAGTTTCTTTTCAGGAAAATAAAATGAAAAGACACAGAAATGAGATATAATGATATCTACACATTTTATTTTTTTTTCAAACTTTCTTTACTAAAAATGCTGTCTTGGAGATGTAGAAATAATTTTGAAAGTTATAATGGCTAGATATTGATATAGTGGCAAGTTTGTCATATCCAAACAGTAGGCTTCAACAATATAGCTTCAAAGTTAGTTAACCAGATTGTCAAAAATATTACTTAAATGTGGAAATTTTGTTAGTCAAAAACTTTAGAGTCAGGTGTGGTGGCGCACACCTGTAATCCCAGCAGCTTTGATTATCTGTTCAAAGCCAGCCTCAGCAAAAAAGCGAGGCACCAAGCAATTCAGTAAGACCCTGTCTCTAAATAAAATAAAATAGGGTTGGGGATGTGACTCAGTGGTCTAGAGCCCCTGAGTTCAATCCCTGGTATTAAAAAAAAAAAAGAAAAAGAAAGAAAAGAAAACGTTTGCCAATGAGCCTTTCAACTAGAAAAATTCTGGATTCTTACTACCTACTTAGCTCCCTCTCTCAACAGCTATTAAACTTTGATCCAAGATAGTAATAGGTATGATTAGCTCTGAATAAAATATTCAACATGTCCATGAAATTCAGAAGTTTTCTGTGTGTACTAAAGCTTTGCAATATATAAAACAAGGATTTCAAACAGCACTCTAAGCCCTTAAAACAAATGGGATGGAAAGAACCCAGCAATGACTTGCTGGGCTGTGCATTCACCTATGTCCAGACTATAGTTTTCACTGGAGAAAGTTCCAAATAGTCCAGTGGCCCTGCTGTCCTGGACATTCAGCAGAGAGCAAGAAGATGTCTATACTATCAGCTGTATTGCTTTCACCATCCACTGTACCTCTGTTCCCCTCACTGTAACTCCTTGCCGCTCCCTGGGCACTGGTAGGTGCTTTGAGGAGATAGTCATTAAAATGTAAGCATGAGCCTTGGGGAAAAAACAACAAATCTGTTATCAGCAGCTTCAAACAATGCTTAAAATATCTGCCTTAATTTTCTGATCATATTTGCTATTCTACTAACTATACTTATTTAAAAACTTTTTCTGCAGGGGCTGGGGATGTAGCTCCCTGGAATGTAGCACTTGCCAAGCATGTGCAAGGCCAGTTCCATCCCCAGCAATGAAAAACAAAAACAACTTCCCGCACCCTGGTTAATTTATGAAGATCAACAACTCACTTTTAAAATTCTGTAAATATCCCCATACACGAAGTTAAACATGTAGTTAACAAGATATAGTCAACAACACAAGAAAATCCTCCTTAATTATCTTCACCAACTAAAATCATAATGCAGTTTCTGATTTCAGTGACCCCATCAATGTAGACTGTAAAATATGCACCACACTGTAGCTGCCCCACAAGCACTGCTGAAATGTTTCATAATGGCACAGAATAAAGGTATGCCATCATTAAGAAGGATTTTTTGTTTTGCTTTCTTTTCTTTTTGCAGAGCTGGGGATCAAACCCAGGGCCTCACACATAATAGCCACGTGGTCTACTGCTGAGCTACACCCTAAGTCCAGAAGGCCAATTTTTAATTTTCGCCTGATTTATCATCAAAAATCATAAAAACAAAATTCATGCATTCTAAATGAACACTTCTCTGTACAAAAAAGATACGTTGCCATTTTTTTTTTCTGCCAGTGATATGCAACTAAATAGGATATACGGAATCTTTCTCAAGAATGGTGTTTGAAATAGGAAATTGTGGTAAACTTATTTTTTGTTTTTCTTTGAAAGTATCTAAAAGGTCTTATTTAAAAAGTTTAGGGGTTTGGTGTGTAGCTCAGTTGTAGAGTGCATGAGGTCCTGGATTTGATCTCCAATGTACCAACAGCCCCCTCCTTTTCCCACATTCCGCTTGACCTTGAACTATGTTAATATAAATTAACTTTGTAATGATAACCATGGAATTACAGTGGTGATCAAGTTAACCATTACTCTAATACTCATAATTATTTTGTTCCATATTATCTTTATAGTTTAAATAGGAACCAGAGAAAAGGTGATTTTCAGTAAATACTGTTGTGGAACAGGCTGTGTCATTTCCTCCCAGCAGGCCCCATTATTACAGTCTAAACAGACCCTTATTTAATAAGAACATCAAAAAGTACAGATAAATATTTAAATACAAAATTAAGCCTCAGATTGCTAAGTAACCAATTCAAACATATCCCACACAGCTTGGGGGTTTTATTTTTTTATTCTAATGGAGAAAAAAGAAAAGAGAGGAAGAAAAAGAGAATAGCTTTTAAGATGCAGCAAAAAATAATGCACACACATATATTCACCAAACTGCCCAAAATTTTAACTTTCATACAGGAAAAATTCATAAATATATCATTTCTAGGAATTCAAACTTCAGAGGAAATTAATAAATTCCCTCCATGTCACCTGATGTAAACATTTATTTCTGCTTTGAAAATTATGAAAAGTCAGAAAATTTAACTTTAAAAAAACGGAGCACAAATAATAATCTTTAATATAAATGCATTAATATGGTCTGAACTGGATGTTAATTTTTTTTTAAGCTGCTAACCAGGAGTCTAAGATATACATAAGGAAAAAAAAATCTTGAATTTCTTCCTTGAAAACCTTGAAACAACTAGGAGAGCTAGATGTAAAAATAAATAAATAAATAAATAATAGGTCCTTTAAATTTTTGAAGAATCATGATTTTTTTAAGTGAATTTAAAAATCCAAATATTTTGAAGAACATTCCTTAAGACAGGGTCAGGATGGCCTGCCTGTGGATTAACTCTGGATGCCTTTGTAAGGCCTCTGAGTTAAAAGTGGTTTTTATGTTTTTAAAAGGCTGGAGGAAAAAAAGTAAAAGTATAACATTTGTGATATGAATACTATATAAAATTGAGGTTTTAGTATCCGCAAAGTTTTATAAAAATGCAGACCATGCTTATTTATTTAAGTGTTGTCTTTTCAGCTGTTTGTTTTTATTTATTTTTGTTTTGTTTTGTATTGGTTTGGTTTTGGTAGTTGTGAAAGACGCTAAAATGTTTACTATCTAGTCCTTTGTAGAAAAAGTTTGCTTCCTCTACCTTGAAGACTACATGCTTATTCTAATGATACTACAATTGAGGAAAATATTCTGAAACACTGCTCCTGAAAATGCCTTCAAAATAGTAATATTCTTTTGGTCACCTCAGTGGTAGCAAACCTTCATTCACTGAAGATGAATAGGACTTCTAGAAATGGCTAAGCCATTTGGAGCCAAGACTCAGTAATTCTGGTTATCAAGATGGATAAACAGCAAACATTCATTGACAATCTAAATTTACAGGAGAAAAAGGTTTTTTAAAGCTGTCTTTCTGACTTTTAAGGGCTAATAATCAAGTGATCAGATAGAGAATTGAAAGTACAGACAATGAAAAATATTTTTGTAATAAACTAGAAGATCTACTTTCCCATGGGACTGTGAATTTGCTAAAAAATTTTTTTCCAAAGCAGGACTCCAAAGATACTTCATATAATACACTTCTGGAATAAATGAATGTATCCCTAATTAAATTTTAAAAGAATAGGAACCACATGGGTGCAAAAGTTGTTTAACTTTCAATGAGAACTCATTTCATTGCTTTATAACAAGTTTTAGGACAAAATTAGCATAAACAAATAAATAATCAATTACTTCCATTTACATAAAGCAAATCACTGATCCTTGGTACTCTTTTCTCTTCTAATTCTGTATGTTTTCTTCCTGAGTAACTTAGTCTGCTGTTCCTGCTTCAATCATACTTGTGAAAATAACTGTGAAATCTGAATCACCACTCTCAGCCTTGCTTCTAGACCTAAATATTTCCTTGACATCTCTACCTGAGTATTCCACAGACATTTCAAACCCAATATGTTCAAAACTGAAAAAAAAAAATCTTTCCTCACATTAAAATAAAACAAGATCTTTTAACCATATATTTTCTACCCCCTTCCTCTATCCATGTATTTTCTAAGCTAAGAAACAAAGTCACTTTTCTGTTTCTTCAGAGCCAATTGATTTTTAAGCCCTGCCAATTCCACATCTTCATCTCCCCTATTCTCTCTACCATTACTAGTTTCCTACTTCAGTCCCTTATCTGTTCTTATCTGAACTATTTCATTGGCAATAGTCTTATCTCCCTACCTTTTGTCTCTTTTTTTCCAACCCAGCATCCACACTATATCATCACCATGTTATCTTTTCTAATCACTTAATATATTCTTCTCTGGCTCTCCATTGTCTTTAGAATCAAGTCCAAAGTCCTTGGCATGATGCACAGGCTTTTCAATACCTGGTACCCCCTTCTTTTTATGAGTCATAATGTTTTATTTACCTCACCAGACATTATTTTATAATATATTCCCTACTTAAAAGTATTAAAAGTGCCAGGTGCAGTGTCGCAGGCCTGTAATCCCAGTGGTTCTGGAGGCTGAGGCAGGAGGATCATGAATTCAAAGCCAGCCTTAGCAAAAGCGAGGTGCTAAGCAACTCAATGAGACCCTGTCTCTAAATAAAATACAAAATAGGGCTGGAGATGTGGCTCAGTTGTCAAGTGCCTCTAAGTTCAATCCCTGGTACCCTCCACCCAAAAAAAGTATTAAAAGTGCCAATAACCCTATATTCTATAATAAAAGATTTTGCCCACCTGGACTAATCACTTCATTATTCCAAATGAGGGGAACTGAACCCCACACCTTAACTATCAATTGCAGTGATCCTAAAGTGATCAGCAACCAAGCTCAGCAATTTTCTCTTCCCTGCTTATTTCCAAGCATTGTCCCCTTTAGTCCAAGCACCTGACTTTATAGAAAACCATGTGACTCTATACACTCTGACCTTCAGTGATAACAAACCACAACACTTTCCTCAAACACACCATGTACTTTCACATTTATCCCTGGTTTTCATTCATATCTTCTGTTTCTTTCCCCAACTCAGCACACTCCTATTCATCCTTCAAATCCAAATTCAAACACAGAATCTCTTCTAGAATCTTCTAGAATCTTCCTCCCTACCACAGGTAGAATAATTTTCCCTCATCAGTGTTTCCAATTAAACTCCATCTGTACTTCCGGTATCACACTGAAATTCTAATAAACTGGACTTGTGCACATCTGGTTATAAGCTTCTATCAGACAGGGAAGCATTTTCCCTTCTTGATTCTAACATTTAACACATGGTTTGAGAACATATATATTAAACTTCTTACTAAAAAATAAACACTTGCTTATATTGCTAAAATAATGCCATAATTGTAGCTACTGAGTGAAAATTTAGAAAAAAAGAAAGAATCCAATATCACTCACCAGCCCCCACCCCCAAAAAGTTTTTACATACAAAGTATAATTATATTGTAGCTTGGACCTGCCTTTATCTATATCTTGCAATACCAGTTTGTTCCCTTCTCTCTCTCTCTCTCCTTTTTTTAAGTGTGTGTGTGTGTGTGTGTGTGTGTGTGCGCGTGTTTATTGCTGGGGATTGAACTCAGGCCTCAATTCATGCTAAGCAAGCACTCAACCACTGAGCTATGTCTCCAGCCCCCTCCTCCCTTTTGAAGAAGTTCCTCCTAGAACTCTCTTTTAACTACCCATTAGATTTCATTTGTATCTCATTCACAGTTTTGAAACTCAGCATAGTGCAGAGGTTTAAAATCAGGGTGTTTGGAGCCTGCCTGTCTGATGTGATCCCAGCTCTGCTACTTAGGCTATCTGATCCCAGGCAAGTTACTCAATCTCCTCTATATGACTCCCAAGGAGGAGATCATAATAATGGCACCCCTCATGGTGCTCTAATACATGTAAATAAGCTAATACATGCAAAGCATATAAAACACTGCCTGGCACAGTGTAGGTCCCAATAACTGTGAGTTGATGTTCTTACAATCAGCCTTTTCAGTACTTATTTTAGCCTAAAATGGCAGAGTGTAATCTCCTAGATGGAAAGAATTATATCATATGTGAATACAACATTAAGTGCTAAAACTGCACCTTGGGATAGGTGCTCAATAATGAATGTGAATATAAGGCTTCAGATCTGTAATAGCAACAAATTATAAATTCACAGTAAAACTTATTATAGAGGGCACGGTTAAAATTGGTGTATTAAAGTAGTTTCAAAACACCCAGCCAGCACATTAGTGCATGCCTGTTATACTAGTGGCTGGGAAGGCTGAGGCAAGAGGATCCCAAGATGAAAGCCAGCCTCAGCAACTCAGCAAGGGCCTAAGCAACTTAGTAAGATTCAGTTTCAAAATTAAAAATAAAAAGGGCTATGGATGTGACTCACTGATTAAGCGCCCCTGGGTTCAATCCCCAGTATATTAAAAAAAAAAAAAAAAAAAGATCCGCTGAATTTTTGAAATATGTTCAATAAAACCTCTACTCCATTGAATTTTAGACAGTGGTCTAAAATTCTTTTTATAAGACTCACTATAGATCATTTAAAAGTAATATAACTTGCAGTTTTATAAAACTTGTCTATTTTTTGAAAACTGCCTATTATTAACCAGAAAAACAATGATATTCCTTTATTATTTCTGCATTTAAAAAATCTATTGCCTTCAGCTCATGGTGGCCCACATCTGTAATCCCAGCTACTTTGGAGGAGTGTATAGTTCAGTAGCAGAGCATTTGCCTAGCATCTGCAAGGGCTGGAGTTCAATCCCCAGTGTGGTGCAAAAATAAATAAATAAAAATCTATTGCCACATTCAAAACACACACACACACACACACACACACACACACACACACACATCCAATGAAAGACCAAGAGATACAACTACTACATTTCCTGGGAAATGTAGCAGAAGCCTGGGAAATTACTCACAAACACTCCTGTAAGTATTCCCAGAAGAAGACTGCAGGTTAATAACTACTATTCCCTTTCGTATTTCCCATCTCACCCCTAAAATTCGGGACACATAGAACCATAGTAAAGAACACAAACGTCTGTAATACAGGCGCAGTGGCACACACCTATAATCTCAGCAGCTAGGGAGGCTGAGGGAGGCTGAGGCAGGAAGATGGGGAGTTCAAAGCTAGCCTCAGCACAAGTGACACACTAAGCAACTCAGTGAGATCTTGTCTCTAAATAAAATACAAAAAAAGGGCTGGGGGCTGGGGATGTGGCTCATGTGGTCCAGCGCTCCTGAGTTCAATCCCCAGTACCAAAAAAAAAAAAAGGCTGCACAAAAAATACAGCTATATATTAACTATTAACTTGATTTTAGATAACATAAATCTTCCCAAAAGCAGCCCATCAATTTACAAAAACAAATGAAAGTCTTAGTCTGAAATAATTCTCCCATTTCACTTTATCAGATATCAAACTATTTACCCTTTAAGGCAAAGAAGTAAATTATTTGATTACTACTGAACTTCATGGTGAATCAGCCACAGTAGATATGTGCAATTCTTGAAAAATAGACCACAATTAAAAATAGACCACAATTCCAACAATAACAATTTTGAGGAACAACAGCTTGAACAACTTATTTACCCTGTAAACACATTTAGCATTTTATCTAAAGCACTGTAGGTGAATCATTGGCTTTAGGGTAAAGGTTTACATAGTGCCTGCTGTATGCCAGGAACTTAGTTGCTTTATGAACTATGCATGCTCCAGGTGCGTGGTCAAACAATAATACCTGACATTTGTGGAATACTCTCACTCATCTCATGTGACCCTGAGAAAACCCATAGTTTTCCGAGTTTTACAGTTAGGGAAACGGAGGCCCAGAAAAGTTAATCTGGCGGAGGCGTGACATCTGGTTTGCAAATCGGGCTCAGACTCAAGTCTTTTGACTCATAATCTAATCATCTGCTATGTGAAGTTACTCAAATGCTCTTGAGCGTTCCAATGAGAGATTTTAAAATTAAAATCCTACTTGACGGCTTTCACTATTGTGCTTGTCAGATTCTATTAAGAACCAAAACATTTTTAAAAATTTAAAGTCCGTCGTCTTTGCGCGTCGAAGTTCAAACTCGCTGGCTAAGCCTGAAGAAAGCCGGCGTTTCCTCCCGGCTACAGGGCGCTCCCGGTCCCCAGGGACGGCCTAGCGCCACTCAGCCGTGGGGTCCCGAGCGACCGAGAGGACCGAGAGGCGAGGAATCCCCAAGCCCGGCTCCGCCGCCACAGCCCCCTCTGCGCCCGGCGTCCGCCCGACCTCCCTCTGGCGGACTCTGCCCGTCAGGCTCCCGACCCACCGCAGCCCGCGCGGGACAGCCGGGAGTGGTCGAAGCCCTGGCGGCCTCAGACTCCACCCCGGATCAAGACGCGCTTACCTGCTTGGGCCTCGAAACTGCCTCCTTCGCGGGCCTGCGACGTTCCGGGCCTCCCGCGAGGCGCGAGTCTCCGGGTGCCACTCGGATCTACTCCGCCCGGCCCCCGGCAGGCTCGCCCGGGCCCAGCCGGACCGAGAGCCCCGCCCCTCCCACCAAATCCCGCTTCCTATTGGCTCCCGTTCCCACCCTCGCGCTCGGCCCGCCCGCGGCCCCGCCCCGCACCCCCTGAGGGGATTCTCCCGCCTCGAGTTCGCGCACCAGCCAAAACCTTACCCAGCGCCTCGGTCGCCGCGACGCTAGGGCCCCAATAGGCAGGCAATCGGCGCCACCCGCGTCCGGCGGAGGCCTCCAGCCAAAGCTCCCTCACCCACGCCGTGCCTGCCGTCAGACAGGCCCCACGCGACGGACCTGAACTCTACGTGACGCTTGACTCAACTACCAGCGAGATTAAGCCCGGTTTAAGAGCGGCATCATCTCACTCAAGGAAACTATAGAAATTGTCGCCTGCCCAGTGCTCAGGAGGCTTGCAGTCTCTAGGAAAACTATAGCACCGGTTTTTTTGTTTATTTGTTTTTTGCTTTTTGTGCTTGTTGTTTGTTTCTGGCCGAACTCCAAGAGCAAATATTTCTCAGGCAATTGCCAGACAGCGCCGACTTGAAACGTAGAGAGATGCAAATGGCGCTCCGAGCACCTGAGACTTCAAGTCCCAGGTCAGGGCTGCTTTTGGTATTCACTCCCAGAGAGCAGCCGCCACGCCCTGTTGAGACACACATGCAGAAGCCTCGCCTGCAACACTCCTCTTGTTCAGGTATGTGCATGGCACTGTGCCTGCTGCAAGCGTAGCCCAGTTTCACTTAGGCTGCGAGACTTGGATGAGTGGAGCTGTTTCCCAGGCCCTCGCTCATCGCCCAGCCCCACCTCGCCCCGCCCCATTCCACCCACCCCGCCCCACCCAACCCCACCCAACCAGAGCTTCTAGAGTCTAGTGACCAAACTCTTCCCCCATTTGTTCACATAGAGGTACCAAAATAGAAGATTGCCAGAAAGAGAGGTGTTTGGTTACACTTCACAGATGACTGTCACAAGCCAACTTAGCAAAGCAATAAAGGCAGCAGATCCCAAACTGTTGTGAAGCTATGAGCTGTGGACAATAAGACAGGAATAACATTTTATAATGGGGGAAGGGAGTGACAACATTTTTTTTAAAGTCATGTCCCAGTGAGGAAAGAAATGTGAATGTTGTTTGCGATAAATTTTGAACACTGATCTTTATGAATTGCTCATCCCTTATCTAATATATTTAGAAAGCACCCAAGGTAGTCGTCCAAGATGAGATTTTGAACTTAAAATAGTATGGTTTTGAAATTTATTTTTTGAACTTTGTACTTGGGAAGATAACTGGGCAAAATGAGGCAGATTGAATTCCAGGTACCAGATGTGAAACCAAATGCGGGTTTTGTGGATGTAATAAATTAATTCACATGCATGTATTCTACTGCCCTCTTAAGGATAAGAAGAAGGTAACCCTGTAAGTCTGAGAATTGAGTGTTTAATTTAGCAGTTTGTATTATTTTGATGAGTAGGAGGCCAATTAAAATAGAACCAGGTTCTTGAAGGGACTTACAAATACTCAGTAAACAGACCTTCAACTTCAGAAACCAGGAAGAAGAGTCTTCTTAAACCAGGGCTAGTACAAACATGCCGTCAGGGTTACACCTATGCTTTTGGCTACCTGTACAGAATGTGGAAATAATGCAGGAATTTGCTTTCATTTTTTTTGCACTTGAAACATCATTGTTTTCTGAAATGTTTCACACAACTCTTTATCACATTTGTAGTCCTACACTCCATAGTTCAGTGCTGTGAACCATTTGAAGATAGAAATGAAATCTTATTATTTATAATATTAGTGTCTAAAATAGTATCTGATACTTTAGATGTTGGACCAATAATTGCTTTTTGAATAAGCTGAATGAAATATCAGCCCAGCCACCAGATGGCAACAAGGTTGTGTGTATAGAAAACATGTGTTATTCATCTGGCTAACCGGAATTCTACCTGACCTTGAGTAACATGCAGGTTTCTGAAAGGTTAAATGTATATCTTACCTTGGTAAGCTAAGAATCCTCTTGTAAGATAAATTATCCCAGAGTATAATAACTTATATAACTACTAATTTTTTATATTAGAGCATATCTGCTCTGGTTTTGTCTAAGAAAGACACTATTTACTTGAATGCTATCAAAGGACTTTTTTTAATATTTATTTTTGGGGTATAGATGGACACAACACAATACCTTTATTTTTATGTGGTGCTGAGGATCAAACCCGGACCCCACCTGTGCTAGGCAAGCACTCTACCATTGAGCCACAATCCCAGCCCCTCAAAGGACTTTTTTTTAATTGTTCTAATTAGTTATACATGATAGAAGAATTCATTTTGACACATTGTACACAAATAGAGCACAACTCTTCATTTTTCTGGCTGTACATGGTGCAAAGTCACATGGGTAGTGTACATGTACACAGGGTAGTAATGTCTGTGTCATTTCAAAGGACTTTTTAAGGGTTCTAAAAGCCTTAACCAGGCTTAACTCTATAAAAGCAAAAGTCTATATTCTCCCAATATCAAGTCGTTTGCTTGTTTTTTTTTGTTTTGTTTTGTTTTGTTGTGTAGCTTTCGTAACTGTTTTCCTGAAACTCATGAAAACTCTGGAGTAAGACAAATCTAGGTCCCCACTGCTATACCTCACTAGGTGTATCCTTGGCAGATTATTAATCTGTTGCTGTTGTTCTAATTAGTTATACATAACAGCAGAATGCATTTCAGTTCATTGTACACAGACGGAGCACAGCTTTTCATCTCTCTCTCTGGTAGTATACAATGTAGAGTTGCACCATATGTACAGTCATACATGTACCTAGGGTAGTAATGTTCTTCTCATTCCACCATCTTTCCTACCCCCATGTCGGTTATTAATTTTATTAACATTCCCCAAATGTAGATAATATCTGCCTTTTGAATTTGTGAAAAAGATTAAATGAAATAAAACCAGTGGAACATCTGATAACAGTCTTTCATATAGTAGGAACTCAATAACTGGTACTATTATTATTTAAACTCTACAACAAAAATCTCACTCATATTAGTATTGGTTTATTTATTTTATTCTGTTGATTTAAGACCCTCAGCAATTAAATTGAGCTCATAACACCAGGTTTCATAACGATAGGCCATGCGGATTTGGGCTACATTTGTCTTCCGGATATCATTTCCACTAGGGCCTTCCTCAAGGTAATTGTTGCCCAGAAACTTTGCTTTCTCCTATAAAAGAAAAGGAAGCAGATGGTTGTATCTTCCCTTTGCCACCACCTCTGTTATAAACAATAACAGAATCTCCCACAAAAATTTATTCCTTTATGTTGGCCACAGGCAAAAGAAAAAAAAAGTAAACCATTACAAGCACTCACTAGTGCTTCAATGTGTATAATCTACTAGAAATTGTGAGCAATTTTGTTTCCCTTACCCAAGGTATGGCCAGAGAGATAGAATAATCTTTTCTAGTCCCTGTTTCTATCCACAACAAATGCATATGGTTTGTGGAGGGAAAAAATTTGGGGGGGGATACAAGGGATTTAACCCAGGGTTGCTTTACCACTGAGCCACATTCTCAGCCCTTTTTATTTTTATTTATTTATTTATTTTTGAGACAGTGTCTTGCTAAGTTGCTGAGGGCTGGCCTCCTACCGCAGCCTCCCAAGTCACCACATCACCACTTCTGGCTTGGAAAATTTTTTCTACATGTGTTTCTCTAATATTTCAACATTCGAGTTACCAGACCCTTTACTCAGAAGGGTAGCCAATCAAAGACAGTTCTACCTCATGAGAAATTCCACACTGCAGAACACTGTTTCTTGCTACTTCACACATATCACAAGTACTCAGCTTGAAGACTTGTGCAGCAATGGCATATTCTTCCATCAGGGGCTCCTGCAGTTTATTTACATGAAGTAAAAGAAAATGAGAGAGAGAGAGAAGAATACATTAATAAAAGAAATAATATGCATCTTGCACAAAGAGAATAACAAAGCACCTTGATTGACTTTCAAGTTTTGGGTGGGAAATAACCATTGAGGAAAATGTTCTTGTATTGCTCAACATTCCACTTGTGTACCTTGGTGAAGTGGAATTGCATCGGGTCATCCGTAGATAGTGAGATCATTAGCCCTTTCTGGAGGAAATCTAAAAAAGGATTTTTTGCATACTCGAGAAATAGGCTGTTGTTACTTAGTGGTGACATAGCAATGGGAATCTGGGCTAAGAAAAACAAGTACTGTAACACAGGACTCTGAAAAAAAAAAGATAAAAAACAAGTTTAAGGAGAGTGAAAGAGGAATAGAAACTAGAAACTTTAAAATCTCTTATTCTACGTGGAACTTCAGCTTCCAACAGAATTATCACCTGCTCTTTAAACTCTTAGTAAAGAAGGATTCTAGTGTTTCAATGTAAGTACTATCCAACATAAATATATTTTGGATTGTACATTTTCAGAAGCATTGAGTCAAACCAAGTTGTTATTTGAACTTTAATTGCTTAAGTAAGATGGTCTTAGGCAATTAAAGCTCAAAAGACTTCGCCCTGAAACCTACTTTTCGCCAGCCACACGGAAGTTCTGACTCTCACAAGAGACATTTTAAAGCATGCTACAACAAGAAATCTGGCAAAAAGTAACTCAAGGTAAGCCAAACCACCCCTGAATTATCCCTTTTCAGTGTTGTAAACCAGAAGTCAGGAGATCTGCATTAACTCATCTCTGATGGCAACTAGGTAGGTAATCATGTGAGTCCCTTTGCTTCTCTCTATAGAATAAATCACACTCAATAATCTCAAAAATCTTTTATGCTCTCTTGAATTTGATTCCAGTACTGGAATCAAATACAGTAGGGAGAAAAAAGACACCTCTGTATTCATGATAAAAATTAATATTAAGAACAGTCTCCAACTTACCTTTTTTAAATTCAGGCCATGAGAGATATTGTCTGCTATCATGAATGCTGTCATGAGGTGGGTGATAGCTCCAGCTTCCCCACAGTGAGGACGGAACAGAAATGTATTCATGCCTCGTTCCCTATGGAAATAAAATTGCCAAAGGAGTTGTAGGTTCCAGGCAGACTGGTTTACAAGAAAATTCAGTAGAAATGCTCCGGAAGAGAGCATCCATCCAAAGGATTCAGCAAAACTGGCAATCCCAATTCAACTTCTTAATTCTTCCTAAGTACAAACTTTTTAAAAAAGAGGTAGCAAAGGATATGGAAGTCAGGAGGTAACTAATAGTTGAACTGAAACATCTTCAGTCTCAACAGGAGATGTACCAGCACCACCATCTCAACATTTCTGGTGCTTACACTTTAGGGGAAATGGTTCCAAAGAACTCCATTAGGGACTGGGACTATAACTCAGTGGTAGAGCACATACATGCTTAGCATGTGTAAGGTCCTGGGTTCAATCCCCAGCACCATACACAATCCATTATAATCCTCCTCTACTCCTTATCCAGAGACAACAGGAAAGGTAAAAATAAGGAGTTTTATAATAAATTGCACAATGATAAACAAAAATTCCTAAACTTCTAATGAAAAGGAACTGTGAAAGTTAACTGAAGTCACAAAAATGTCCCTAAATAAATAAAGAAATGGAAGAACCAGTTAAAGAAAAGAAATTCTGATTTGGGTCAATGGGACACACTGGAGTTGGAATCTGTAGAGGACCTTGGAGGGCTGATGCATGAGGACAGAGCTGTGACAGACAGGCCCTTTCTTCAGCAGTTTTATTTCCCTCCCTCCTCCCCTACCCCTTGCTCTTTCTTTCTTTTGGGGTGCTGGGGATCAAATCCAGGGCTACACTGCATGCAGGGCAAGCACTCTGCCACTGAACCACACCCCCAGCCCCAGTCCTGGCTCTCTGGTACTTACTTTCTCAGGCTGTTGAGCACCATGATGTTTGCATACATGTAATAACAATAATAAGTATAAGATGGATTATTTTCCATTGTCCACTCCTGAGGTTTAGGACTCTTGAAGGAAAACATGTGACCACTGTGTTTGGACTCGTCATCCACACTGTCGAAGCCAGTAATCTGTCAGGAAAAGTGAGCCATGCAATGGGTTCAGTCCAACTGCAGGGTCCCTGTCTTGAGATAAACTTTCAGTTCCAAAGACAAGGACCAAACGTAAAGAGATAAGCACCAAGAGTTATTCTTGGCCAGGCCGCGGGACTGGTTCATGAATAGCAGTATGAAGGCCTGAAAGGTCATGCTTACGTGCTTGAGGAAGACACTGAGGTCTGGGTGAGCCTGGGGGTTGATGGTGGCCTCAAACACCGGCAGGAAAATATTCTCCAGCATCTTTCCAAAGTGTGGGAGGAAATTCTTAGATCGGAACACATCACTGGAGGCAAGAATAAAGAGAAATTAGAAGGAAAGGAGAAGATTTTTTTAGAATTGATGGCCCCCTTATGAGAGAATCAGAGGATCAAATAACATGTACAGAAAAAAGAACTGGAATGTTCACCCCACATCCACTCCCATATATTTTTCTTGCTTACCCATAAAGAGAGGTTCAGTTTGGGATAGGCAGAGGAAGTATTTCTAAACTATGTGCCATCTCTTCTAGACCTTCTCTTCTACAAACCCCCTATGGTAAGAAAACTAAGCCTTCACAGTTACATCCAGATAGAGAATGAGCAAAGTTTCAGTTATTTATACAAGTACATGGTATACAAGTTGGTGAGCATGAAACGGTGATCAAGAATATCTCTGATCTGGGCTGGGATTGTGACTCAGTGGTAGAGCATTTGCCTATCATGTGTGAGGCACTGGGTTCGATGCTCAGCACCACATATAAATAAATGAATAAAATAAAGGTCCATCAACAACTACAAAATAAATTTTTAAAAAAGAATATCTCTGATCTGTGGTACTACACAATGTAATATTACTCAGCCACAAAGAAGAATAAAATTATGGCATTTGGAAGTGGACACTAGGATGCTAAGTGAAATAAGCCAATCCCCAAAAAACCAAAGGCCAAATGTTTTCTTTGATATGCTGATGCTGACTCACAATGGGGGGTAATGGAGTTTCCCAGGATAGAACAAGAGGAAATAGGGGGAAGGGAGGAGAGATGGGAATGGGAAAGATAGTAGAATGAACTGGACATAAATTTCCTTCATTCATGTATGAATACACAACCAGTGTAACTCCACATTACATGCAACCACAAGAATGGGAAGTTATACTCCGTGTATGTATGACATTCTACTGTCATATATAACGAAAAAGAACAAATTTTTAAAAAATTAAAAAGAATCTCTCTGATCCATGGTAACAACAGACAATAGCACTTTATATATGCCAGCCGCTGTTCTAAGAAGTGGCCAGAAATATCAGTTAATTCAATCTTCATAAAAATGTTAGGTGCCATTTTTATTCCTTTTGAGAGACAATGAAACAAAGGCACAGAGAAGTCATGTAACTTGCCCAAGTCACACAGCTAGTAAGTGGTAGAACCAGCATTCAAGCACAGCCAGTCTGGAGCCAGAGTGCGTACTCCTCATCACCATACTCTACTGCCTTGCTACCTTAATGGTATTAGATGGAAAGTGCTACCCCTGTCAAAAATCTAATTTTTTTGGCCTAAGAGACAGGATAAAACTCTTGCATTGCCACAGGGCACACAGAGCACCTGGGCTGTTGCCAGAGAACACATAAACAAGTAAGTTAGATAAAACATCAATGATACTGAACCTACTGAGAGAGAAACTATCCCTGAAGGCAGTGAGTGATGATGTGTGGCATGAAAGGGAGCCCACTTCCTCACTTCCTCCGCAGTACCAGTTTGGGACTCTTGAAGGAAAACGTGATCATGGAGAACTTGAACACGTTCACATGTGGGTGGGACAATCAGCAGACCCTGGTCACAGTTCTGAATCAAGACAGCTACATCCCAGTACAGATGAATGTGGGAAAGAATGAACTGGACACAGAGGAGACCAGGAGAAAGAAAGTATCCACTGAAATGTACACAGTTCTTCTTTTAGCTTGGTGCTTATTTAGATTCTGGTTCCAATATTGAACTTGAAATGCTCTTTCTAATTCCTGTATGTGGTCAACAGTGCTGTACCCAGAGTGGACAGAACCAAGCATGCAGGGCCCTGTACTGAGGTGCTGCTTCAACAAAGCTGATTTCTGTCTACATGGTCTGCATGTTGCTTGTTCAAGCAGGGCCCCTGAGGCAGGTCATGGGAACAGGCTATAGGCTTCCCATGGGCAGGTACATACTAGATCCTAGGGACCTGGATCATCCATGTCATGTTGGGGCAGTAGATTCGGTTGCTGACAAACCAGGAGGAGAGTTTGTTCCACTCTTCAGGGCTACGGCCATAGATGGACAGGCGGGGCTCTGCATGCTGGTACTTGGCCTCCACCAGGTCTGCACCTACCTCCTGCAAAGCCAAAACAGGAATCCAAAGCCAGAGATTCCCACCAGCCCCTCAGGGGCCTAAGCCCATGGGATCTAGGGAGAGGAGATGGTTACTAAGAAGAATGGAGGGAATGTTAAAAACAAACAAACAAACAAACATAAAAGGAAAAATATTTTGGAAAATATTTCTCAGTGAAGATCTAATGGCTCTCAGAATTCAGGAGGAGAATTCAATGAAGATAAAAGACTCATAGAACCTGACGGAGACCTGAGAGAAGAAAGTCAGACTAAAGATGATGAGATATCTGAGGTGCCCGCAAAAGAAATGCAGCTCTTCATATTTCCTCTCCCGGCAAAACACACTGCTCCCAACTCCACGTGCTCCCTAAGACACAGGCATCGTGAGGATGAGTGTGGATTCCCATCCAGCTCTTCCTGAATTTGCACCCAGAGCCTGGAAAAGCCAGGTCCTTAATCCCCAAGCCACACCCTTAACTTTAATAGAGGTCTATTAAAATTATTAGAGTGGCTGCTTCAGAAGAAATACTTGCATTCTTTTGGGTAGGGCTCGACTCCAAAAATGAGGAACCACATCTTCCCTTCCTTCTGTCCTTCTTCCCTCCCTCCTTCCTCAAGAGCCATGCCAGTTTCCATAGATCCAGTTGGTTCATCCCCTACACCCCATTGCCCCCCAAAGATCCAGTTGGTTCATCCCCTATACCCCTTCCTTCCCCCCAAAAGATTCAGTTGGTTCTTCCTCACCTTGATGATAGTGGCAAAATATTCTCCGTTAATGCAATTATCTGTCTTCAGGTAGAGGTCCCTTAGCTCGCTGGCTCCCACAGGATTGTATTTGTCATTGAATTTATCAAAACGCTGGAATGTCTGGCGCCCCTGGATCAAGAAACAGAGTAGAACCGTAAGATTATCAGCTGCCTGGACACAGAGTGCTAGGGAATAGCCAAGAGGAACAGGGAGCTGATAACAGGGGAAGGGGTTGGGCTCTGAGAATGAAATCTAGGACAAATGACAGACAGTGAGTGAACTTCAAAAATGGCTTTCTGTAAGGGTGCTAAATCAACATAATTGAGAGGACAGTGAGAAGCAGAGTCATAGGAGAAAGATACGTGGGGTTTTGAGATAGGTTCACCTACAGCGTGAACATCCAGAGAATCAACAGTCAGGTCGTATGGGTGCATTTTTAATTTAGTAAAGAGTTCCTTCAGTGTCAGAGTCTTCTCATTGGTGCTGTAGACCACTCTGTCAGCATCAATGTGGTAAGATTTCTTAATAAAACGCAGCAGATGTTTCTGGTTCATGCAGGCAGCTGCATGGATGTGGGTGTCCACCTGTGTGCATATTCAGAGAAAGAAAAACCAGCCATCAGCTTTAGTTATACTATTACTCTGTTAGAGGCTATGGTGCCTGCAAATCCCACTGTGGCAGAAGAATGGAATAAAAATTGGTGGTAGGAACTGACAGCTGGTGGAGGTGACCCAGCAATAAAGAACCCATTTTCACCCTTTCTGTGCCTGTGCAAGGATGTATAAGATTTGACTAGATGCAGTCATAGTGCTTGCTTCTCTTGTGCATGAGTACATCCAATATACTTCCACATTTGACCCACACAGAGTTCTTGGGGACCATTCTCCACCCCGGAAATACAGTTAGAAGTAATGTAGCTACCATAGCTTTCCTCCCCAAAGAAGATAGGGTTGAAATGATGAGGCTATGGCACAGTGATGATGTTTATGAGATAGATATTTTTATAAGTATGATTTTATAAGATGAAATGTTTGGGGTTTGTTTTATTTTGTTGGTATTGGGAATTGAACCCAGAGGTGATTTAATACTGAGATACATCCCCAACTCTTTTTATTTTTTTCTGTTTTGAGACAGGGTCTCAGTTCCTGAGGGTCTTGCTAGTTGCTGAGGCTGACTTAGAACTTGGCAATCCTCCTGCCTCAATTTCCCAAGTCACTGGGATTACAGGATTATAAACTAGGCCACTGTACCCAGTTTATAAAATGATGTTTTGACAGATTATTTATTTGTCCAAAATTAGACATAAAGCTGAGCTAAGATTTGGGCCTAAATTTTTGTTCAGATGTTTCCTATTCCTACTTTCTGCCAATCATTTAACTTGCCAGAACACATACTGGAAGTGTTTCTAATTGATTGATTTCCACAGTCATTAGCTCATTGGATATTCACAATTTCACAGAAGCTGTTTTGAGCAGATATATTTCCCAATTTTACAAATGAGGACACTGGAACTCAAAAACTATTATTTATTTTGGGCTGGGGATGTGGCTCAAGTGGTAGCGCGCTCGCCTAGCATGCGTGTGGCCCGGGTTCAATCCTCAGCACCACATACCAACAAAGATGTTGTGTCCGCTGAGAACTAAAAAAAATAAAAATAAAAAAAATTAAAAAAATAAAAAATAAAAATAAATATTAAAAATTCTCTCTCTCCTCTCTCTCTCTCTTTAAAAAAAAAAAAAAACTATTATTTAATTACTTCCCCCAAAGTTTTAACTCAGGAAGCAGAAGAAAAATAACTAGAAGGAAGATCTTGTAAATCCTAGAATTTTAATTCGTGAAGTTTTGTTTGTTTTTCTTATTTTTGTTTTTGATGATAAGTGTGGTGCTAAGGATCAAACCCAGGGTTTTGCCCATGTTAAGTAGAATGCTTCCCTCAAGTGTGTGAAGCCCTGAGTTTGACTCCCAGCATTACACACACACACACACACACACACACACACACACACACACTTATAATTTTTTATGCTAAGAGTTTAGTATATCTTTCTCTGGAACAAATAGTAATTTAGACATAGTCTCTCTGCTTTCACTAAAAAGCCACAAAACCTGAGAAAATTTTGATTAATTAGAAAATAGTGTTCTTGCCCTATTCAACAAATCATTGGATTAATGTTTTTGCCAGGAATTATCTCTGAGTATCTAAACTTTTTACCTTCCTGCAGTTATAAAAATCTCGGTGGGGGTTGTTTTTCAACTCCTTAAGCTCATCCATCTCATTGAGCATCTGATGGACTTGGAACTTGGAAGAGAGGAACTTCAGGCGACGGTGGGTATAGGTCTTACTGTGAAAAATAAAATCACGTAATTCTAAAACAGTCTGAACATTAAAGGAAAAGAAAACAATCACAATTTCAAAATCATCAGAACCCTTATCAACTGAAGGAAACAAATATTAGAACAAATGTTTCAGGCTTCTGTACAGTTAATCTCACTGAAAAGTACTGAGCTCCAAGTGGGGAGTTTGGCACATGCCTGTAATCCCAGCTACTTGAGAGACTGAGGCAGGAGGATCACAAGTTCAAGGCCATCCTGGAGAACTTCAGCAGACCCTGACTCAAAATGAAGTTTTAAAAAGGGCTGGGGATGTATCTCAGTGGCAGAGTATTTGCCAAGCTTGTGTAAGACCCTGGGTTCAACTCCTAGAACTACCAAGAAAAAAAAAAAAAAAGCATTGAGCTCCACTTCTTCATCAAAGTTGGACATAATCACAAGGAAGGACTTGGGAAGGCATTTTAATATCAGTGGTGACAAGTGTTGTCCAAAGTTAATGGTCCCAACTGAGCATAGGGCAGACACTTGTAATACCAGCCTCAGCAATTAAGTGAGACTCTGTCTCAAAGTAAAAAGGTCTGGGGATGTAGTTCAGGGATAAACTCAGGGAATGTAAACCCTGGTTTGATCCCCAGTAACATGAAAAAAAAAAAAGAAAAAAAAAGTTGAGAGCCCTGGCTTTGCAGTCAGCAGATTTGGGCTCAGATCCCTTTTCAACCATCTGTCTGACTTTGGATAAGTTACTTAACTCTACAAAGTTTCAGCATATAAAACTATAAAAATGCCTCATAGAGCATTTGTAAAAAATCAAAGAAATAAGGCAACCAAAGGTTTAATATAGTATTTGAACAGAGTGAGCATTTGATGAAAATGTATTCTTATTATTAATAATAGTAGCACTGGTTGTTAGTCAGGTCTCACTAAAAAACTTACACCGGTCCTTGGGCGATTAAAGCAAGCAGAAAGTTCATATCATCTAAGAAGTCGGCCAGATTTGGGTAAGGATATGGCTTGGGTTCATCCTTGCTGGCTGCTGCCTCGTTAGGATAGATGTAAACCACACCGTCTTTCATTTTGAGGTGGTAGCCCAGGTTTGCTGGAAGGTCATCTGTTCGGAAGGGGTCTTCTCCCTTCTTCGGAGGAGGGGTAAAGACTTTTTCAATAAAACAGAGTAATATATCAGCACAAGGATGAATGACCATGTAAAAGTAACCAAAATATGAAAAACTACAATATATCATTAGTTTGGCATCCCATAATTCATAAGTTATAATTATCCAACTGTATTTAATTTATCCAGTAAATAATTTTTTTTCACGTTATGTGTTCAAAGATGATTAAGTTCATAGTATAAAATGACTATAATAATAATGTTTTATCTAGTATAAGAATGATTTTTGAATTATTTATAAGTTTACATAAAGTAATTGATATACAACTTAAATTTTAATTTTTTACTGAAGTTGGTCATTATAGGCTTCCTGTTTAGAGCACTTTGTTGGGGGGGGGAGGTACCAGGGATTGAACTCAGGGGCACTTCACCACTGAGCCACATCCCCAGGACTATTTTGTATTTTATTTAGAGACAGGGTCTCACTGAGTTGCTTAATGCTTTGCTTTTGCTGAGGCTGGCTTTGAACTTGTGATCCTCCTGCTTCAGCCTCCCGAGCTGCTGGGATTACCAGCATTTTATTATGTGCCACCGCACCTGGCCTGTTAAGAGCATTTTATTATCCTGTTAAATAATTTCAAAGAGCAGGACACAGTGATATATGCCTGTAGTCCCAACTGCTTAGGAGGCTGAAGCAGGAGGATTGCTTGAGCCCAGGAGTTCAAGACCAGTCTGGGCAATACAATGAGTGAGACTCCATCTCAAATAAATAAATAAATGATAAAAGAATTGCATAAAAGCAAAGGTAAAACCACAGTTAAGAAAGAGTTTGGATGGTTACCCTTGAACCCAGGGGTACTCTACCACTGAGCTACGACCAAGCCCTTTTTTGTTGTTGTTGTTTGGTACTGGTGATTGAACTCAGGGGCACTGGACCACTGAGCCACATCCCCAATCCTATTTTGTATTTTTTATTTAGAGACAGGGTCTTACTGAGTTGCCTAGTGCCTCACTAAGTTGCTGAGGCTGGCTTTGAAATTGTAAACCTCCTGCCTCAGCCTCCCAAGCCACTGGGATTACAGGCATGCCCCGGCATTCCTAGCCCTTTAGAATTTTTATTTTGAGACAGGGTCTTGCTAAATAGCTGAAGCTGGCCTTTAATTTGTGATCCTCCTATTTCAGCCTCCTGAGTTCCTGGGATTCCAGACATGTGCTACAATGTCTGACTTAGATTGTATTTTTTATTTAATAATTTAATAATTATTTAATAATTTTTTTAGGAGCAGCTTTAGGTAAGCAGAAAAATTGAGTGGAAAGTAGTTTTCATATATCCCCAACCCTCATCCCCAACCCTCCCCCACTATTGGCATCCTGCATCAGAGATAACAAGTGTTATAATTGACAGGCCTACATTGACTTGTCATTATGATTGAAAGTCCACAGTTTTCATTAGGATTTATTCTTGGTTTGGTACACCCCATGAATTTTGACAAATGTACAATGACATGTATCAATCTTTATAGTATCATACAGAATAGTTTCCTAAAATGGTTTTAATATAAAGGGAGAAATAAAATCAATTTTTATTATAGGAATTATAATTTTAATTTTGTTTACCACCTTTTAAAGCACATATAATTTCTGCTAAAGGAACTTAGAAAAGAGGAAGTGGGTAAATGTTGCCTTCTTTCCACTGCTGACAATTTCAGCCTAAGAAGGCCCGAGATACATTCCACACTGGCACAATTTTTAAGCACTCACTCCTTTATTTTCAACAAATATGGTCATTCATGCTTGTGTAATGCTGTGCCCAAGGAAGGCATCACAAAATCTCCTCTTTGCAAGTGACGCCTAAAGTAGTCGGAGTGACAAAAATAATAAAGCCTAGCATGATTAGCCAGGAATGGTGGCACTTGCCTGTGATCCCACTGATTTAGGAGGTTGAGGCAAATTTGAGGTCAGCTTCAGCAATTTAGCAACCCCCTGGTGACTTAGCAGGACCCAGTCTCAAAATAAAAAATAAAAGGGGCTGGGGATACAGCTCAGTGGTAAAGTACCAGGTTCAATAGGGGGAGGGGGAGGGGAGGGGAGGGGGAGGGGGAGGGGGAGAGGGAGGGGGAGGGGGAGGGGGAGGGGGAGGGGAGGAGAGGAGAAGGGGAGGGGGAGGGGAGGAGAGGAGAAGGGGGAGGAGGGGAGGTGGGGGTGGGGTGGAGGAGGAAGAAGTTTGAATATTTCCTATTCAAAACTGGGAGATAAGGCTGGGATATTGGCTCAGTGGTAGAGTGCTCCCCTAGCACGGGCGGGGCCTGGGTTTGATCCTCAGCACCACATAGAAATAAATAAATTACTAAAGGCATAAAAAGTTTAAAAAAAGAAAAAAAAAACAACTGGGAGATAAGAAACACCAAAGAAGGGAAACAATATGTGGCCATATTAAATAACAATTTTATAGTTTTTATATTTAAGTATATTAGAGAAATTACACAGGCAAGACAACCATTCTAAAGGTCAGTATTGTAGAGAATGGGCAAACCAATATTATGAGTCACCAAAGTGAACAAATGTTTAACACGATTACAGAGATGAGCTCATAGAACTTGAGATCTTTGATAATATGACGATTTGAAAGGTCAAAAAAATCCAACATACTTGCCTCTCTAGAAATTTCATTTCTAGAGTATGATCCTAAAGACAGTTTCTCAAAGATATTCATTGTAGCCTTGTTGGAAATAAGTTTTTAAAAATCAGAAATATAAATGTCTGAAAGTAGAAATTGGTTAAATCAAGTATGGTACAGGTAATAACACAATAGAAATCTAAAATTATCAAAGGCTGGCTATTAAAAAAATATCTGTATTTAACTTATATAAAAGGTAGAAAGTTAAAACTGAGATACACAAATAAAATGTTACAGAAAGTCAGAACACAGAGTTCACTTCTATCCAAAGGGCAGAGGCAGGTAAGAAATGAAGTATTTGGGCTGTGTCTTGAAAGATTAGGTTGGAGCTACACACTGGGACACAGGGAACAGCCCAGCTGTCCAGGAGCAAGAAAGTCTTGAGCTACACGAAGATCAGGCAATACTTCCAACTATAACGAAGAGTGCACAGGGTAGAGTAGGACAATAAGTTTAGAGATAGGTTGAGCAGGCAAGTCCAAAAAGAAACAAGTAAAATGAAGTTAGGAGGCCAGATGGCCACAGGCCTGGAGTGCCAGGCTCAAGACTGGACTTCCTTTGAAGTTAACAGGAGCAGCTGAAGGTTTCTGTCAGGAAGAGGAAGTATTCACATCTGTGTATAGTTCTCCCCACCGGCAGTACTGGAATTGGACCCAGGGATGCTCTACCACTAAGCCTCACCCCCAGTCCTTTTTATTTTTTATTTTGAGACAGAGTTTCAAAAGTGAGGATGAACTGAAAGAATGTGAGATTAAAATGTATCGGAGTAATTTGGAAGCTACCACAATAAACAAGGAGAAATATAGATCTAAATTAGGTAAGAAAGAACAGGTTTAAAGAGATGCTGTACAAACTGAATCAAGTGATTTTGGCCATGTGGGGAGCAGGCAGAATGGAGCCAGAGAGGACTATGATATTTTTAGACTGGATTACTTGCAATCTAGGGCATAGTTTAAATGTAATATTTAGTAGTTAAATCAAAGAATATATCCTTATTCATTTTATTTATTTATTTATTTTTGGTCCATGGGATTGAACTCAGGGGTGCTTAACCACTGAGCCACATTCCCAGCCCTCTTTTATATTTTATTTAGAGTCTTGCTGAGTTGCTTGAGGCCTCTCTAAGTTGCTGAGATTGCTCCTGTCTCAGCCTCCCGAGCCACTGAGATTACAGGCATGCACTGTGCCCGGCTTCCTTTTCATTTTATAAGAAAATAAGTTACCTGGATAGAAGCTTTCATTAGCTACCCAAGCTTCACCATCAATGTTTCTCAAGTACTTGGAAGGGGTTTTCGGGAACCGCTGAAATGACTTCTGCATGTATTTCTCCCGTATACACAATGCTCGATATAGACCCTTACAGACCACTTCAAAATCTTCAACTGTTACCTGCCAAAAAAATGTCAGAGCATCAGAGTCCTGTAAAAATCTAAATGCTGGTGGAGCTTATCTCTGGCACCTCCCAGCTCACCTGTGTTTTGGAGGCCATGATGAGCCTCACCTTCCTTCCCCCTGTTTTTGAATAGATTTGGATTCTGGGTCCACTCCAGGAGCAGGTCTGGGAGTTTTTCTAACTCATCTCCACCAAAATATACCAGTCCTGTGAGTCTTTCCCTTATAGTCTTATTTTTGTTTTTTGTTTTTTTTGGGGGGCCATGCTGGGAATCAAATCCAGGGCCTTGCCATGCTAGGCAAATGCTCTACCATGAGAATGTTCTAATTTCTTTCTCAACCCCAGACCCCCTGTTTTGGTTTTTGACTTTTGCTACATCACAATGCTTATCCAACAAATATTATTAAAAGAATTCAGTCTAACATGGTATATACTTATTTCCTTCCATGGTATATACTTTTTCCTTCAGATTGACTTCTGAAGACAATCTCTCAACTGAAAGACAATGCAATTCTTTTTTTTTTTTTTTAAAGAGAGAGGGAGAGAGCGAGAGAGACTTTTTTTAATATTTATTTTTTAGTTATCGGCGGACACAACATCTTTGTTTGTATGTGGTGCTGAGGATCGAACCTGGGCCACACGCATGCCAGGCGAGCGCCCTACCGCCTGAGACACATCCCCAGCCCAAGACAATGCAATTCTAATCGTGAGAATTCCACTTGTTCAATCAGGGAAATATTTTGGGATAAATACAGTGTCTTAAGTCCCTCAGACCCTATCACTCAAGTACTGCCTTCTGCAACGACGGATGGATCAGAACATCATCCTGTAACAAGTTATTCCTGTGGATAGTTTGAAAGAGAACCTTACCTCTGGCTGAAACTAGAGAACTTCCAAAGTAAAGCTTTGTTAGAAACACTGGAAATTTCCTAACCTGGTCCATTTTCCTTCCCCACCCCTAACCCATGGCTGGGCCAGCCGTGCCCAGGCAGTATAATTGGAAATCATTGAATGATCATAATTGGAGTCCAAAGACTTTTTCTCCTGGGACAAACAAAAGCTTGTTCCCTATGGTTTGAGATATAGGAATGGATCCTAATCAGTTCAAGTATTTTTAAAGATGTGCTGAAGAATCTGGCACAGTTGCTAGGTCTGGGGGTCTGCTCCCAATGGTATTCTTGTCCCATTGCCACCGAAGAGCCCGCCAGACTGTCAGGTCCTCCAGGACTGAGCTGGTTCTTATTCACCTTTCTGTCCTCACTTACCACACAATGCCCAGCACTGAGAGGCTGCTGAATGAGGAGGAATTAAATTGAATCAATCAAAATAAATGGATAAATAAATAAATTGAATCAATTGTTTATCAGGAATTAAGGCCTCAGGTCTTTAACCCTGATTCCCCCTTTACCTCTCTGCATTCCAAGGATGAAGACTGGTGTGGGTACAGCCCACTGCCAGGGGGAGTTGTTCAGTGGCTTAGCTATATTCAGCCACCAAGTAGAACATGTCCTACAAGACTGCAAGCCAAGTTTCAGGTGCCCTCTAGCTTTCAAAGGAGGAGCAGTTACTCCCTGATATCTGTGTGCCTTGTCCTTCCTTCCATCTTTCTTTTAATCTTCCCATCTTTCTTTTTATTTCTGCTTTCATTTCTGCTAAACTCATGGGTATCAAGTTTGTCTTGTAATTTGAGAACTCTGGAGTTCTCAAACTGTTTCACATGTACTTAACACTATTAAATGTTTCACTTCAGTTCTTTAGTGTCCCAAACCCTGCCATTTGCAGATCATCTTATGTTATACAAAATAAATAAATAAATAAAAATAAACAAGAACGGTTTGCATTTCATTGCTGTGTCACTTCTTAGTATCTTAGGACTTAGCCTGTCTGGGTCAGTTACATGAGATGGGGGCTCAGGACTGGTCATTAAAGCTATATTTGGAGCACAGACCCATGGCTAAATAACAGTTTTGCCAATATGACACTTATACTGCAAGTCTGTGCAGCAGAGATTTATTAATTGACCAACTGTTCTGGATAGGACAAACAGGTCAAGTTGTTATTAACATGCACTTACTATTCCTGTTCCAAGCGTAATCTACTGCGTAAGCATTTGACATGAAACTGGAGAATTTAGTTGGTCCAAAAAAAAAAAAAAAAAAAAAAAACCAGTCCCTTAGAATGTTCTAATTTCTTTCTCATCTTTTTTTTTCTGACCTCTCCTTCATTTGTCCCTTTCTCCTGATCTGTTTCCTTTGTTGGTTTATGCTTATGCTGCCTGCTCCATTCTGGGTTTCCCTTGGGTCCATCTTTCCCCTAGAGCTCCCTGTGCCTCCCTGAGGTTCCCTTTCCTGTTTTAGGGAGTCATCAGCGAGACTTGACCATCTCTCCTTGCTGCTCTTTGGTCCTGCTGTCAAAATCTGTCCAGTGTATTCTGGGGCCCATGCACTGCCCATGTTCTCCACACAAGCACAGGACACAGAGGAGAAACCATGTGGGATGATAAAAGTATTACAGGACTAGAAAACATATCACATTAGTAAGGAAGTGCTGCCCCGAAGCAGAACAGATGAGAGGACACCTTCTTTAACAGGAAGTGGGAGAAGGTGAGAAACTAAGAGCCCAGCTGAGCGGCTTCCCAGTAGCTTTGTCTGAGTGGCAAGGACAACTCACCCCAGAGGCATAGTCACCCGTGATCTGCACTCTCTGAAAATCGGGCACGGTCTCGTAGGTTGGAGATGAAGAAATGCATTCGTCAATGTGGGACAGTTTGGTAGAAGATGTCTCACTTATTGGAATTGACAAATTAACGGTCTTCCGTCCTTGGAAACGTTTTTTCCTGGGTTCAAAAATTTAAAAATAAGAGGACTTAAAGTGAAGTCTTCATCAGGGTTTTCATTGTAATAGATGAATGTTTCATTATGCTATTTCATTTTGAGGACAAAAAATGAAAATTAGAAATTGGATTAGGTGTCAGAAATAGAATACAAGTATAGAGGGAGAAGATGTCACTGAAGACACCTGACAAGGGCTGCTTTTGGTGTTTCTCAGAACAGTGGCCCTTAGGGAACATGACACCATTCCTCCCGGGCAGTCTACTCCCAGCACAAGAGGGAGTCTAAGTGCTGCGATGAGCACAGGCTAACAGTTACTAATTGTGTCACTTTGCTCATGTTTCTTAAATTCTGTGAGCTTCCATCTCCCCTCTGAAAAAAAAAAAAGTGGTGCAGTAATAGCTACCTTAGAGAATTTCTGTGAGATTGATATACTATTTAAAAATTTTTTTTTCGTAGTTGTATATGGACAAAATGCCTTTGTTTTATTTTTATGTGGTGCTAAGGATTGAACCCAGTGCCTCACACATGCTAGGCAAATGCTCTGTCACTGAGCTACAGCCCTAGCCCCTCTGTGAGATGTATGTATATAAAATCCCTAGCACAGTACCTGGATCGATATTATTTCCTCAAATCAAATATTCTTTCCTCAAATCAACAAATACTTATTGAGTTTCTAATTTAACACAAGCCTTGTGTGAGGTTCTTTGGGTGATGCCAGAGGAGGTGGTTTGTTGTTTTTTTCCTAAAAGACGTAAGACCACAGGATAGGGCTGGTGGGATGAGGGAAGGGCTGAGCAGTGGGAATTCCAGCTAAGTGGTCAGTGTAGGTTTGAGGACTAAAGTGTGGCAGGTAGTCACAGTGAATCCTAGGGTAGTTCAAGTAAAAGAAAATAAGACTTTGTCAAGAGGGATCTCTGAAGACTACTCGGGAGAGGCAATAAATACGCATTACGAACACAGGATGGGCAGGACAGAGGGCAGGAATGGAGAGCGGCATCCCTAAGGCCAAAAAGCTGTCAGACTGGCTGGAGGCAAGGCTCAGGTCAGGAAACACAACACTTAGGTTGGCTAGGGACACAGCTAGAAGATGTAGCCTCGTGAGTTCCAGCTTATGTGGCAACTGCATATAGGCCAAGTAAATTCAGGACAGCTGTTGGCCCACTTTGGTTTGGAACAACTGCATAGGTAGCTTGAGGCTTCGACTCAGGGAGATGTGGGTGAGGGTCTGGGGCTCACTGCTTTCTTCTTTCTCTGTCATTGGTTCTCACCCTAAAATATAGTGAATGGGCTTGGGGGAGAGTTTCTAATTCTGGCAGAGTTCTTTCTCTGAGTTGAACCATCATTCAGACTGAACTGTATCTGCCCCATCAACTCCAATTCCTTGTGCTCAGGTACTAAGCAGTCCCCCCACGTCACTTACCTCCTGCCCTCTGTAGAGGTGGCCAGAGTCTCCATGTGGAATATGTGTGCTTGCATCTCTCGAAAAGAAATCGGACAAATCTCATCCACATCAAAGGGAGAGATCTCATGACGGCCTCCCTCATCTTTGACTTCAGAGGCAAACACTTTTTCAGCAAAACTACGCATCGCGTCATCGATTTCTAAAAGAGGTTTATATATATATATATATATATATATATATATATATATATATATATATGAGGGTTCAAGTCCTTTTTCTCAAAAAATCTGAGAGTTTCTGCTAGGTGCGAGGCACAAGACTGTACTGAGTGCATGGCTTCCCTGCTCCCCAACCTGGGTTGCTGAAACACAGCAGAGTTTGGGCCTCTCTCTCCATTAGTGCATCTCTCTGTGCGTGCAGCTCAGAAATCTGCTTTCAGATACATGGGTCAGATTCTCACAGCACATTTCTGGAGGGTCCTAAAGATGGGACTGTAGCTCCAACACTTAATGGAAAAATTGCCTGTTGCTGTCAGGGCTAAATTGGATTTCATAGTAACCAAGTGGCAGTTGTTCCCATGAGGCTAGTGGTTTTACAGATGGTTTTGAAGATGTGGATATGGTTGTTGGTCCTTTAGGGATTTTCCTAAGAAGAATCAATGACCCCAGCAATCACTGGGAAATCTGTTAGTCCTAAGAAATAAATGGCATCTTCTTCGTTTTGGTGCTGGGTATTAAATTGCAGGACCTCACTCATGCTAGGCAAGTGTTCTATCGTTTAGCTACATTCCCATCAGGATTTTCACCTTCTTAAGACAGAGATTGTGTTTCTCTCACATATCATATCTCATTTTTCCCCCAAATCCTAACAATTTGGTGACATGCTGCTATGTGGGAGAGGGGGGCCACCAAAATTTATTACCATATGTTCTGACTTCCCTTTCCTTGTGGCCATGACCTTCCATAATGAATGACCTTTGGAAAACCAATTTGCTTTTACATGCCTTACTTTTCCCTTTCTTAAAATCAGGGGAGAGGGTGGCTCTCAGCCTGGCAGTGGATGACTCTAAAACCTTTAGGATATAAGAGAACCAGTTTCGTCATGCAGGGTAGTGAGGATCATCAAGTATCTGCTTCACTGTTAAATTCCGCCATGTTCTCCAGATACCCAATTGTTTACATTTGACTTGTCATCACTTGTAACGCTTGTAAAAGCCTCTTGGTATTTCCAAAAAGAGCTGGTAAGGAGTCATGAGAATGGTAAGCCATTAACTATTTGAGACAATAGTAGAAGACAGAAACATTACTTATCCGATGGCAAGAGAAAGATCTCGCCAGGCCACCAATGTCTACGCAGGCCTCCAAAAGGCGACATTTCCAATTCTGACTTAAGTAAATGTAATCAATTCAAGGCTCTGCTCTGCATTTACCAACCCCTCTCCTTCCTCTGTTTCAGTTTCCTTATCTTTCAAGTGGGGACACTAATACCTACTGAACCTCCCTTGCACCGCTGTTGTGACACCAAGTAAGTTAATGAATGTGGAAATACTTTCAGGAAAATAAAGCACCTGATTAAATTGAATGATGTAATTTGGTGACATTGGTCAAACACACATTCGGTATTTAGGGTTAGCTTTGGGCTATTAAGGAAATGGCAAATGATATGACTTTGTTTAGAACGAAGCCTTCTTTAGAAACGATGGTAACTCACTCTGAGCTTCAGCACCACTGTCAGGTTAGCGAGTTTTAAAATCCTGATTTGTCACAGCACAGTTAACAGAGAAGCTCACTCTGTTGGCTGAACTGCATGCATCCCTTTGCCTCACTAAACTCAAAACACTTCCTGAAACTGAAAAGCATCTTTGGAAGCTATTAGTAGTTCTTTGGCAAGCATCATGATCCACGAAGAAACAAATGGTGCCCTAAGTAAGTATATCTGATGGCTAAGAATGCCTCACTGCCAGTTGATCCCCAGAAATAGCATCATTCTTTCCTAAGCATCACAAGTAGGCATGTGCACCTCACAGATGAGTGGCAAGCAGGAGTTAGAAGAGGCTTCATGCACCATGAAGGGCAAATGGAAACAGACCAGTCAGTTATGATGATGAGGATGAGGATGATGATGCAACCAGCTTGTCATGCAAGGTCTGTGGTGATGCTGCTAACAACCTACGGAAGGATGGTATGGAACCAATGCCCGGAGACCAGATCCAATTTGCTGATGTCTGGCTCTTCCAGAACAAGTATTCATTATCTGAGATGGCACATATCCATTTGTTTCATATCTTTTTTTATAGCAGGGATTGAACCCAGGGGCACTTCACCATTGAACTACATTTCTAGCCCTTCTTATTTTTTTATTTTGAGACAGAATATCATTAAGTTATTTAGGCCCTCACTAAATTGCTGAGGCTGGTCTTGAACCCACAATCATTCTGCCTCAGCCTCCCAAGTCGTTGCGATTATAGGTGTGCACCACATACCCGACAGTTTCAGGTCTTTAAATATTATTGTTTTTACTAAGATTATGGCTCCCTAAACCACTACAGACAGTTGAAAAGTAGAAATTCTATTCTCGAGTAGTTTACATGATGACCCAAAATTATAGGGTCGCTATTTCCTTCCACTGAGTCAACTAGTTGTTTTGACGACTTCACACAACCACAGCTGAAATTCAATCCCTAACTCAAGAGCTCTCCCATCAAAAATACTTCCGGGAGTGGTGGCAGTTGTGGGAAGGAAAGAGTGAAACTGGTATTTCAAAAGATAAGCAGATAAGATTTAATGACAACTTGAATTCAGGAAGTAAAGGAGAAATAATCCCCTCAGGTTTGTATGGATAATTACTGACTTCTTTTTGAGCATGTTGTTAGAGATAATAAGATAATAGAACCTCCAAGTAGCCATGTCTTTTTATTTTTTTGGTACTGGCGCTTAACCACTGAATCACACCCTGAGCCCTTTTTATTTTTGATTTTGCTACAGAATCTCATTAAGTTGCTTAGGCCTTCACTAAGTTGCTGAGTCTGGCCTTGACTTTGCAATCCTCCTGCCCCAGCCTCCCTAGTCTTTGAAATTTCAGGCTGGCATCACCACACCCAGACTGAGTGACAATGTCTTGACAGCTACATCTGGATTAAGAACAGACAAGAGAATAGGAAAAAAAAAAAATAGTACAATGGTGAAGCAGAAAAAATACTGGATTAGGAATAAGAAAATTGACTGTGACAGCTAGGTGGCCCTGGGCAAACCAAAAGATCACTGGGAGCCTCAGTGTTCATCATCATAAAAGGAGAATGTTAATAACAATAATATCCACTTCAGAGAGTTGCTGTCAAGATTAAACAAGAAATACTTTAAAAGCTACACAGTACCCTCCAGAAATTGGAGATCATTATTATTAACACAGGGAGTGCAAGACTCTTGAGAAAAGGAATGTCATGCTTGCTCTCCACCCACCAGATTCAGAAAAACATGCATATTTCTCAGCAGTGCCTTATCCATGTGTGGGAGATGAGGTAGTAGATCTTTCATCTGCCACATGTCATCTCACAGAGGAACCCAGAGGCAGAACTACTATCAGTCAGCAAAAGGACAAGAGTCATAGGAGATGGAGGGCAACATCCAATCTAGGTTACGATTTTATCTAAAGTGAGTTTGTATTTTAATTAATCACAAAAATTCACAAAAAAAATTTCTGCATTGGGGTTGACTCAATAGGTCCCTTTGGCTAATCTGTGCCTTTTATTTTCTTATTTATTTAATTTTTTAATTGGTTGTCTTTTATTTTAAAACATCAAATAAGTGCCCAGTGAAGTTTTCTTTGAAAAATATCAGAGTTTTTGTTTTGTTTTTGGAATCCAGAAAATCCAAGAGTTCATTTGCTACTTTTTGGGATATCTGTGGTCATTATTTATCTTTATTGACTTTTGAGGGAATCATTTAATAAACACTGCTGAAAAATAACCATGTTTATGAATTAAGAAATAGTATCACATTTTTAAATTGATACTCTGGCAAAATAGCAGGAGAAACAGTTCAAGATACTCACGTTTTCCTTCTGCTGTATGAAGTAAAATAAAACAAGATACATTATATGAACAACTGACAGAAATCATAGTAGCTATTAACCAGTACTTTGGAAAACACTGGTTGGCACAGGAACAAGGTGGTAGGAGTTATTCCAGCTCAGTCTTTTAGCCTACTTGAAGTTTGCTGCCTTAGGAAATGCTGAGAAGACGGTTATCATATAGCTCTTCATTTCCTTTTCTTCTCTCTCTCTCTCTCTTCTCTCTCTCTCTCTCTCTCTCTCTCTCTCTCTCTCTCTCTCTCTCTCTCTCTCTCTCTCTCTCTCTCTCTTGTGGTACTGGGGATGGAACCAAGGGACTTGCACATACTAGGCAAGTGCTCTGCCACTGAGCTCTTCCCCAACTCTTTTTATTTTTATTTTTAAAAAGGGTCTTGCTAAGTTTCTGAGGCACACCTGGAACTTGTGATCCTCCTGCCTCAGCCTCCTGAGTTGCTGGGATTACAGGTGTGCACCACCACGCCTGGCTTCTAATATGTCTTTAAATACTTGTGTATAATCTTAAAAAGGCTTTTCGTTTGTTTGTTTGATGGTGCTGTGGATTGAATCCAGGGTCTCATGCATTTAATGCTCTACCAAGGAGTCACATCTCCAGCCCAAAAAAGTACTTCTTGTAAAATGTGAATTAAAAAATATTCTCATATGATGCTGGTAGAAGGTAAACTAAAACAGTTCTTTTGGGAAACAATTTAGTAACACCTACCAAACAGTCATTTCTGAGAAGCAATCCAGTGAAAATTCTCATTTAACACAGAAAAAAACTTTAGGTACAATTATTGTCAGAGAACATTTATACTTACCCAAAATTATAAAGAATCTAAGAGATTAGCTAAGAAAATTAGAATATTATACAGCCATGTAAAATGGTGTTAAGGAAGAGTTTGAAATACCATAATAAAAATGGTTAAGTTATAACAGTATGCCAAAGCATTGTCCTGCCAAACAAAGGACTAGAAAAATTACATACATAATATAAAGACCACTGTGTTTTTAAAAAGGTTCTTTAATTTTGCATGGGAAATAGATTGAAAAGAAAAACACTAAAATGTTAAGAGCATATTTTTGGGGTAATGGGACTCTGGTGATATTTTTCTTGTTACTACTTTCTAATTTTTGTAAATGAGTGTTTATGACTTTCATTTATCCATATAATTTTATCTTTATTTCATATGAAACATGCATTGCTTTTATAATGAAATACTTATAACATTATTAGTTTTTAAATTACTCTGTGTATAAACCCGGAATGTGAACCATCAGAATACCCAGATTGGGATAAAATTCACGTTGTGCTCATGATTTTTAGCTAGAAATGTTGTGTAGGACCCTTCTCAGAACTGGACTGTACAGATTTTGTTTAGACTAGCAGAGTAGATATCAACTATCTCACAGTTTTCTAAGGGATCATCAAAGATGCCATTTTAGAAAATTACCCTCCTCCCCAAACTAAAAACAAACAAAGCTTGAAAACGTCTTGCCTCTTTCAAACATGTATTGTTAAAGCTATTGGGAATCTTAAATAAAGGATCATGAAAGCTGATGTGATAGTTAAAGGAAGGGTTGCAAATGAATAAAAAAAAAATGAGTTCTCCGAACATTTTTGCACACCTACCTGGAAGTTTGAACAGAGGCATTGTTGCTGGGATCCTCGGTTCTAGGATAGCACAGTAGAAAGGAAGAGATGTGGGGATGGCTGGCTGACACTTTAAAACACCCTGACACACACTTTATTATTTTGCTTTACCCCTGTAATCTGACCTTCTCTGCTAAAAGGAGAGAGATGAGCTTCAGACCTATTTATAACTTTAGGCAATTGACAGTGAAAAACAGGTGAAGCCTTCAGTCTTTATGTGGGGATTTTAGAAAAGATATCTGCAGGGGGTTTGCTTTAGAATTCACTTCCGCATCTTCCTGCAGATTGGATTTTCATCAAGTGTATTCCCCCACCCCCCGAAGCTCATTCTTTTATTTTTTGGAGTGTAGTTTTCTTAGATGATGTGACCATGGATGGTTATTTTCTATTGAAACACAATGAAGTCTTCCAGGTTTCTGAAAAGTCAAGATCCCCAGGATTTCCCATAAAGAGGACAGTTTTCTGTGGTTGGTGAATATGCCACAATGTTCATCAAGTCCTTGGAAATAACACACACAAGCATGTTCACACAACTTTTGAAAACTTAACCTAGGATAATTTCAGGTGACGATGTACAGACTTTCTTGTGTCATTATTTCCTAAACAATAGAGAATAGGGACTATTTGAATAACATTTACATCATATTAAGTATTATGAAGAATACAAAACAAGGTGATTTCTAGTGATCGAAGAGGATGCTCAGCTTTCGGTAACTGAGCACAGGAGTAGTTCTCAGAACTGTTTAGCAGCAGCTGGGTGTGGTGGCGCATGCCTGTAATCCCGCTGCTGAGAAGCATCCTCAGCAATTTATCCTGGTACCAAACAAAACAGAACTGTTTAGTAGGAGTATAGATTTCAGAGTGAAGAGAACAGTTCTGGAGTGAACCTAATTGCTTCATGTTTTTAATCCTCCAAAACACACAAACCCATCCATTTCAGGTTCTAAACCTTACCTTTTATTTTTTGGTGGTGCTAGGGATTGAACCCAGGATTCTGTGAAGGGTAGGCAGGAACTCTACCAACTGAGCTATATACCCAGACCCTCTCAAACCTTACCTCTTAATGAGATTAGCTCAGGTTGTTGTGCTGAAGGAGTTTGAGAAGGTGCATGCCAAGACACAGGGAAGAAAGGCAGAAATCAGACCATGCAAAGGATTTTTGAATTTAATCATTATAGCATTATAATTATCATCAGGGACCTACTGAAGTGCTTTAGTTTTTTGTTTCTTTGTTTTTCTTCGCCCAGTGCTGAGGATCAAACCAAGGGCCTCATGCATGCTAGACAAGTGCTCTACCCCTGTGTTACATCCCTAGCTGCCCTACTGATGTTTTTTTAAAAAAATGGAATAACAATAATAATACAGTTGGCTCTCCATATCCATGAGTTCTGCCCCCACAGCTCGACAAACCATGATGGAAAATATTTTTTAAAAATTGTCTCTGGCCAGGCATCATGCTCATCCCTGTAATCCCAGTGATTAGAAAGCTGAAATAGGAAGATCTCATATTTGGGGCCAACCTCAATAATTTAGCGAGGCCCTCAGCAACTTAGCAAGAACCCGTCTCAAAATAAAAATTAATAAAAGGCTGGGATGTAGCACAGTGGTTAAGCATTCCTGGGTTCAATCCCCAGTACCAAAAAAAAAAAAAAAATGTGTGCATACTGAACATGTACAGACTTTCTTGCCATTTCCTAAACAATATAGAATAATGACGATTTGAATAGCATTTACATCATATAAGTAATCTAGAAATTCAAGTACGGGAAGACATACCAGGGTTATATAAGAGACTTGTGCATCTTCTGTTTTGGAATCTGCAAAGGTACCCCAAACCAATCCCCTGCAGATATCAAAGGACAATTGTATTAATAATAAAAAAACCCACATTTTAGCTATACAATTTGTACCAAGCACCTTTCATTTATTATTATCATTATTAGGTACTGGGGATTGAACTCAGGGGCACTTGACCACTGAGCCATATTCCTGGCCCTATTTTGTATTTTATTTAGAGACAGGGTCTCACCGAGTTGCTTAGCGCCTCACTTTTGCTGAGGCTGGCTTTGAACTTGAAATACTCCTGCTCAGCCTCCCAAGCTGCTGGGATTACAGGTGTGAGCCAGCTTCATTTATTACTTAGTCTCACAACAATTCCATATTGGCAGATACTATCTTTGTTTTATTTTTTGCAGGGCTGGGGATTGAACCTAGGGCCTCACACCATACTAAGTGCATGGTCTCTACCACTGAGCTACATCCCAGCCCCTATTGATATTCATTTTCCCAAATGAGGTATCTGAGGCTCAAAAATATTAAGTGACTGGCCACACTCATGCAATTAATTAGCAACAGTCAGGATTTGAACCTAAATTCATTTTAAGCTAAAGCCTGTGTTTTTTACTTCTGCATGACACTGCCTATAACGTGCTCCATTTGCATCTTAGGAAGACCCCTTTGGTCATAATAAATTAGGAAGGGAGGAAGGCTAGAGGAAGGCAGACCACTTAGGATATTATTTTTAAAAGCTTTTTTTTAAATTTTTTATGGGGAATTAAACCTAGGGGCACTTTACCATTGAGCTACATCTTATTTATTTATTTATTTTTTTATTTTGAAACAGCGTCTCACTAAATTGCTGAGTGCTCACCAAATTGCTGGTGAAGTGCTTGCCTAGCATGTTTGAGGCACTGGGTTCAATTCTCAGCACCACATATAAATAAAATAAAATAAACTTTGGATTCTCCTGCCTCAGACTCCCAAATCACTGGGATTACAGGTGTGTGCCATTACACCCAGCTTATTTTGACCTTATGAAAGATGATGAAGGCTTAAACTGAGGCTATTGCTTATAGATTTGGAGTGGAAGTGATAGATGCCATATATTTTTATTTTTTTATTTTTTATTTATTTATTTATTTATTTATTTATTTATTTATTTTTTGAGAGAGAGAGAGAGAGAGAATTTTAATATTTATTTATGTTTTTAGTTATCGGCAGACACAACATCTTTGTTTGTATGTGGTGCTGAGGATCGAACCCGGGCCACACGTATGCCAGGCGAGCGCGCTACCGCTTGAGCCACATCCCCAGCCCCTGCCATATATTTTTAAATATCTTTGTTTTTTATTTTTTTATGGGGTACTGAGGATCGAACGAACCCAGCGCCTCACACGTTCAAGGCAAGTGCTCTACCTCTGAGCTACGGCCCCAGTCCCAGAAGCTATATATTTTGAAGACAGGATCACAAATGAAAAATGAGATAAGTCATGTAATGGAAAAGGAGTTTTGAGGTGAAGTCCCAAATTTCCTTGTGGGTGGTCTGTAGGAGAGTGGTGCCAGTCACTTAAGACAGAGGGACTTTATATAAGACTAAGGCAAAAACCAATGCATTTGGCTCTAATTCATCAAAGTGGAAATTTTCAGCAGACAACTATATACTGCTCTGAAGCTCTAGGATGAATCCTGCACTGGAGACAGATTTGAGAGTTATCAGCAATGATACTGGTTAAAACATTGATCATCAGTTACATCCCTTTGAGAGAATGAATGGAGAGAAAAGAATAAAGGACCACAGGTCGATTCTAAAGGATAACCAATATCTAAGTGTTGGTTATAGAAGGAAAAACCCATTTAAAGGAAAAAAAAAAGATAAAATGAAGAGGGAGGAAGGAGACAAACTGGGAAATATTGGATCATGGAGACTATCGTGGGAAAAAGTCTGAAACAGATGGTTTAAATGCCACAAAGCTTCATGAGATGACAGAAAACAATGGCTAAGCTTTGACAATAGAAAGGTTGGTGATCATTGTCATTACAAGACATGTAAAAGATTTATTGCTTGTGAAGGATAAAAGGGAAGAGAGCAAGAGTAGGCGGAGAGGACCTTCAGATAGGCTGCAATTTAGGTCTGACACTTGTGAGAGGAGAGAAGGAAGGAAGGAAAGAAGACTAAGTAAAAAGAGCTCAGGGGCTGGGGTTGTAGCTCAGTGATGGAGTGCTTGCATGTGTGAGGCACTGGGTTCAATTCTCAGCACCACATATAAATAAAATAAAGCTCCATCCACAATTAAAAAAAAAAAAAAGTGCCTCAGACTGCAGTCTGAGGTTCCCAGCGAGGCCAATGAGGAATTCTCCAGCAAAGATTGCCCATGAAAGGAGTCCTGCATAGAGCAGACTTGGTCCGACTCTAATGTCTCTCCATGTTCATCATTTGTTGTGGGGTGGGGAGGGCCAGGACTGTGCATGGGTTCAAGATCACAGATGAAGCCTTGTGTGGTGGCTCGTGCCTGTAATCCCAGTGGTTGGGGAGAATGAGGCAGGAGGATCATGAGTTCAAAGCCAACCTCAGCAACAGTGAGGCACTAAGCAACTCAGTGAGACCCTGTCTCTAAATAAAATACAAAATAGGGCTGGGGATGTGGCTCAGTGGTCGAGTGCCCCTGAGTTCAATCCCCAGTACACCACCATCACCTGACCCCCCGCCAAAAAAAAAAAAAATCACAGATCAAAATAAAGGTGAGGCAACTGGAAGCTGTCAGCCAGCTACGCTCCTCCAAACAATCTAAGGGCGTCTTCTCCCACCTTTGTGGCTACCACCATTGAAGAAATTTTGGAGATCTTATGTGAGTGGAGGTTTGATGGTTGTTAGCTAAAGAGTGGAAAGAGAATGGGAAAGTGCAAACTCTTCTTTGATAATGATGTTGTCAGAAAATGGAAGGAGAAAAAGAGAGTGATAGAGAAGTAAGATCGAGGGAGCATACTTATAGGATTTGAGGGGCAGAGATAAGTAGATAAAGGACATAGACGCATAAAGAGTGTAGAAACTAGTGGATACAGGAGGAGAAGGAGGAGGAGCAAGACCCAGGTGAAGAGAGGGGAGACCTCTTCCCTCTGAGTCTGGAGTGGAGGAGGGGAGAAGGATGCAGAAGCACCTGGGAACTTGGGGGTAGTAAATTGGAGGTGTTCAAGCCCTGTATTATTTTTTAAATTTTGGATTCATTGATTAAATATATTAATGAATATAAAGTTGTTAGCATGCAGAGATACCCAGAAAAAAAAGTTGATAGTTTTAAACAACAAGGGAAAGTACACAACAAAGTTTAAGTCCTTACTATCAAATTAAGAATGAGAAGATCTCAAGAGACTGGCCGTCTCTTTTTGTGAATTCTACCTGGGGCAGGTTGAAAAAAAGTAATCATAGTACAAAAAGTTGCCAAAACTTTATATATTCCAATACCTGTTTTTTTTTTTTTAATTCTTTTTGTTTTGGGTACTGGGGATTGAATCCAGGGGTGCTTTACTATTGCTCTCTATCTTTGGTCCTTTTTGTTTTTTATTTCAAGACAGGATCTTGGGCTGGGGTTGTGGCTCCGTGGTAGAGCACTTGCTTAGCATGGATTTGATCTTCAGAACCACATAAAGATAAATAGATAAAATAAAGGTATTGTGTTCATCTACAACTAAAATAATAAAAATTTTTTTAAAAAACGACAGGATCTTGCTAAGTTGTTGAGAGTCTTGCAAATTTGCTGAGGCTGGTCTTGAACTTATGATCCTCCTGTCTCAGCCTCCCTGGTCACTGAGATTATAGGCATGTGATACCATGCTCTGCTCTCTTAGTGTTTTTAAATGATTCAGTTTATCTAATTTTATTTTCCCATATAATTAGAAGCAAACTTGATTATTTAAAAAAAAATTTCTTAGTGTTTAGCATATAGAGAGTCACTTTTATATGTGGTTGGTGTAAGATTTTAGCTTTTCTGGAAGGAAATTTGGCAATGTATTTATCAAAAACCTTAAAGAATGTGCATATTCACTGATCTAATAATTTCACTTGTATTACCTTTATTTTATTTTATTTGTACTGGGGCACTCTACCACTGAGCTCTATCCCCAGACCTTTATTTATTTATTTATATATTTAATTTGAGACAGGTTTTCACTAAATTGCTTTTGGGCCTTGCTAGGTTGCTGAGCCTGGCCACAAACTTGCCTCAGACTCCAGAGTTGCTGGTATTATAGGCCTGAACCATGATATCTGCTATACTTTTTTTTTTTTTAATTTTAGCTTATTAGCATTTTTGGGTATGCTTTCTTTTATGGGGTCAGGGAACCAAAAAAACAATCACCCTGTATTTATTTATTTATTTTTTTTTTCTCTGTAAAGCTTCTTTTTTTTTTTTTATTTTATTTTATTTTTTTTTTATTGTTGGTCGTTCAAAACATTACATAGTTCCTCATACATCATATTTCACAGTTTGATTCAAATGAGTTATGAACTCCCAATTTTATCCCGTATACAGATTGCTATATCACATCAGTTACCCTTCCATTGATTGACATATTGCCTTTCTAGTGTCTGATGTATTCTGCTGTCTATATTATTCTCTACTATCCCCCCTCCCCTCCCCTCCCCTCCCCTTTTCTCTCTCTACCCCTTCTACTGTAAATCACTTCTTCCATTTGAATTATCTTGTCTTACCCCTCCTTTCCTCTTATATGTCATTTTGTATAACCCTGAGGATCGCCTTCCATTTCCATGCGATTCCCCTTCTCGTTTCCTTTCCCTCCCACCTCTCAACCCTGTTAATGAAAATCTTCGTCTCAAGCTCTTCGTCCCTACCCTGTCCTTGTTTCCTCCCCTTATATCAGAGGAGTCATTTGGTATTTGTTTTTTAAAGATTGACTAGCTTCACTTAGCATAATCTGCTCTAATGCCATCCATTTCCCTCCAAATTCTATGATTTTGTCATTTTTAAATGCAGAGTAATACTCCATTGTGTATAAATGCCACATTTTTTTAATCCATTCATCTATTGAAGGGCATCTAGGCTGATTCCACAATCTTGCTATCGTGAATTGTGCTGCTATGAACATCGATGTAGCAGTGTCCCTGTAGCATGCTCTTATTAGGTCTTTAGGGAATAGACCGAGAAGGGGAATAGCTGGGTCAAATGGTGGTTCCATTCCCAGCTTTCCAAGAAATCTCCATACTGCTTTCCAAATTGGCTGCACCAATTTGCAGTCCCACCAGCAATGAACAAGAGAATCACCCTGTATTTAAAGTAAACAAGATAGGGCTGGGTGTTGAGAGCCACAGCCAAAGGGGCCCCAGCAAACTTCCAGCTGCCAGCAAACTTCCAGCTGCCGGCTGATGATTGGCTCACAGCGGCCCCAGCAACATCTAGCTGATTGGCTCCTCTGCGGTGATGTTCATTGGGCTGTTTTTCCCTGCCCTTCAGACTATGGAACTGCTCATTGGGGGACTTCTTTGGCTCCGCCCACACGACCCAGCCAATTGGCCTCAAGAGCAGGAGGAGTGTGGGAGGTGGAGAGGTTGGTGTGGGAGAGAGGCTTGTGGAAGCCGGTGGTGGCAGTTGGGCTCTGAGGGTTTTTTCCTGAGGAGCTGTTTTGCTTGGCGTTTGTAGTTCTAAAAATAAAGTTAGTTTCTTTTGACAAGTGGCTCCTGAATTGTGCCCAGCCAGACTGCGGCATTTGGTGGCTCACACGGGGAGCGACTGAGGGTGAGTAAACTGCTCGCCCCTGAGGGCAGGGCAAGAGGATGGGTAGCCATTCTAAGACTCCTCTTTTGTTTTGCTTCATTTTTGTTTTAAGTTGCCTGTCCCTGGAGATGAGTGAGACGGAAGAAAAACCGCTGACATCTGAGGAAAAACTATTTGCGTCTGAGGAACAGACAGGGAGAAAGGACGGATGGACATGTCAGGAGGATAGAAAGGCTATAATGATTTTGTGTTATTCCAACTTTATTTCATTCTGTCTCGGTTTGGTTTGGTGTTATCTTGCTGGGTTGTATTATAGTAGAAATACGGGATCAGCAATTAGTAAAAAACAAACCGAAAGAGTGTTAAGTAAATTGTTAGAGCAAGGAAGCTTCCCAGTAAAATCAAGAGCAGTCAGGGCATACGTTGATATAATACAAAAATGTAGCCCATGGCTTTTTAAGGAGGAGTTGTTAGATATATCACAATGGAACCATCATGGTGAAGATTTAAAAAGAATAGAAAAGAACAACCCAGGGACTCTGCCAGTTGGCACATTGCCATTGTGGACGTTCGGATCTGGTTTGCTTAGTCCAAAGCCTTCAGTTCAGACAAAGGTAGAGGAAGGAGAAGACATATTGATTCAAGTAAAAGAGAAGGTCTCTCAAGTTAGTCAGAAAGAGGAAAAGATTCAAGTACAAGAGAAGGTCTTTCAAGCTAGTGAGACAGAGGAAGGAAGTTTAGAGCAGAAAAAGCCATCAGGGGAAAAGTTACAACAGGAGACTGCTAATAACACCTTTCTATCAGAGAGCGAAAGTCTCCAACCAACAGCACCACCTCTACAGGAGACTGCTACTAACAGCATTCTATCACCAGAGGGCATAAGTGTCCAATCTACAGCACCACCTCCATATGCTAAGAGACTCTTTTATGGGGTCAGGGAACCAAAAAAACAATCACCCTGTATTTAAAGTAAACAAGATAGGGCTGGGGATGTGGCTCAAGCAGTAGTGCGCTCGCCTGGCATGCGTGCGGCCCGGGTTGGATCCTCAGCACCACATACCAACAAAGATGTTGTGTCCGCTGAGAACTAAAAAATAAATATTAAAAATTCTCTCTCTCTCCTCTCTCACTCTCTCTTAAAAAAAAAAAAATTAAACAAGATAGATCCCAGTCCTACCATCATCTGTAGTCTTTAAGAGAAAATACCCAGAAATTCCCTTCAACAGGACAGGTCTATATCTAATCATCCATTTTCTTTAATTAAACCTGCTTTTCTTCAAGCACCAGTATGAAAGATAAACTCATCTTCTTTAATTTTATTTTTGCTTTAACTTTGTTGTTCTTCTTTGCTTATTGTTTTTGTGGTGCTGGGAATGAAGCCCAGGGCCCTGCATAACTAGGTAAGTATTCTTCTACAGAGCACTGCTTTAGCTTTTGGCCAAAGTATTATTTTCTATGTCTTTAAAAACTTGCTGGTGTGCCATATTTCAGCTACATTATGGACTAACTACATTGGCTGAGCTAATCTGGGAACCTAACCATCATTTACAACATGATTCCAGTGGAAAACAGATTCTGAGATCCAAATAATAAATTCATGAACATCTTTTCTAAATAGATTCCTTGTGTGTTCATTGTTAGAGATAACTGTATGTAACCTGAGGCTCCAGGTGAAGTAGATGACACTTTTTCAGGTACAGACTATGCACAGGTTACTACTACCTCTTTTCTGTTCAGAAAGTCCTTCTGTCTAGTCTGCTGCAGTAGGTCTTCCTTCCGCTGTGGAAGTTAGTGGGGTTCCTTCATCTTTTCTACCTGCCTTGATTCCCACAGTGACTCATGGTTCAGATAGTAACACACCAAAGGGCACTTTGGGGCTCAGTCTTACTTCTATGATTTATACCCCCAAAGTTTATGTGCTGCAAACTTGGCCCCCAATATAGTGATATTGAGAGATAGTGGAACCCTTGAGAGGTAAGGCCTAATGGGAGATATGCAGGTCATGGGGATACCATCCTGTAGGGCTTCATGCCCATCTTGAGTGAGCTCGTTAGTTCTCAAGGGACTGGATTAGTTACTTCAGGAGTGGGTTGTTTGGGGCTATGGCTCAGTGACAGAGCACTTGCCTTGTGTGTGAGGCACTGGGTTGGATCCTCAGCACCACATAAAAACAAACAAACAAAAAATAAAGGCATCCTTCCCATCTACAACTACAAAATAATAATAATAATAATAATAATAATAATAATAATAATAGAGTGAGTTGTTGGGGCTGGGGTTGGGGCTCAGTATTAAAGTGCTTGCCTAGCACGTGTGAGACACTGGGTTCCATACTTAGCACCATATAAAAATAAATAAAATAAAGGTGTTTTTTTTTTTTTTTTTTTAAGAGTGGGTTGTTATAATGAGAGTTCACCTCACATCTTTGGCCTCTTCTGCCATGTGATGCCAACCTCATGTTTAGATACATAAGGCCCTCACCAAAATGCCTGATTTTGGAGTTTTCAGACTCCAAAACTATGAGTCGAAAGAAACTTCTTTATAAATTACCCAGTAAGAGATATTTTGTTGCAGCAACAGAAAACAGACTAAGGCAGTTACCTTCAGTTAAGTTTCCAGACCAGTTTAACCCTTCATTACATTGCTTTAGCAGGAACAGTTCTGAGTTCATTACCCCTTCTGCCATCAGAAACTATGAACCTTCTTTGTCACTCTGTTAGAGGTAAAGACAATGACATTATTCCTAAGGAATGTGTGTTGGTTTGGAGCACAACAAACCAACCTAGGTAAGCATTCTACTACAGAGCTTGTTCTCAGCAAAAGAAACAATCAGTGAGGTGAATAGAGAGCCTACAGAATGGGAGCAAATTTCTACCACATGCACATCAGGTACAGCACTAATCTCTAGGGTATATAAAGAACTGAAAAAACTTAACATCAAAAACCAAACAACCCAATCAAACCTGTGTGACAGTGAGGAATTTTATGGTATTTTACTACATTTAGTCTCATTTTCCTGTCAGTAATAATTCCCATACATGTCTAAAAATAAAGAAATCAAATTTATAAGACTCATCTTTTTTCCAGAAACAAACTGACTTTATTTCCTGTCTCCTGAATGGAACTGAAATTCAGCAACTTGCTTTTAACAAAATAATCTGAACTTCAACATAAAGGACCAAGGAGGCAGGCTAGGGGGCCCATGTGATAGTACCAATGGGAGGCCCTGTTAGAATTGTTTTGTTTTATACATAATAACTCATGTAATTTTCAAAATAATCTTTCGAGGAACTACTTTACCTTCATTTTCAGTTGAAATTCAGGTACAGAGAGGTTGACTTGCCCAAGGTCACACAGCTCAGAGGTGGTGACGTTGGGATTTAAGCCATTCTGTCTCAAGTGGATGTTCTTCAAAATCGTGTTGTATTTGGTCTCACTATTGCGTGGTTGTGCAATAAGCATGACAGATCTAGAGAGTACTAGGTCCTGGGCTAGATGTAAGGATGTGACCTACTATATTCCCAGATTAATGTTGGTAGGAGTTGATTTGTGAAATCAAATGGCTTTATAATTTTACTTGTGAAATCTTCAAATTTATCTTGAATGGAAGCCTGAAACAAAAGATCGATGAAAGTAGAACTGCTCCTTTTGAGGTGAGGTGTTAAGGGAAGAACAAGGCCTCACCCAGCCAGTCTCTCTGAAGTCTCCCTCATGATGGTCCAAGAGCTTTGAGCAGCATATTTTTTGTTTTTTTTGGGGGGGGCACCAGGGGTTGAATTCAGGGGCACTCGATCACTGAGCAACATCCCCAGCCCTTTTTAATATTTTACTTATAAACAGGGTCTCACTGAGTTGCCCAGCCCCTCGCTGTTGCTGAGGCTGGCTTTGTACTCGCCATCCTCCTGCCTCAGCCTCCTGAGCTGCTGGGATTACAGATGTGCTGTTTTGTTTTTGTTTTTGTTTTTTGGTTCTGGGATGCTTTACCACAAAACCATGTCCCCAGTCTCCCCCTTACCCCTGTCCCATTTTTTACTTTGAAACTGAGTTTCGCTAAGTCGCTGAGGCTGGCCTCTGAGTTGTGGTCCTACTGCCTCAGCCTCCTAAGTCACTGGCATTACAGGTATGTGCCACTGTGCCCAGCTGAACAGCATGGTTTGAAAACGACTAGTAAATAAGTAAATAAACAAAGCAGATTCTAGAATGAGGACAGATACCTAGGTTAACTTTTAGGAAAAAAAAATACATCAATTTTTAGGGTTTCGGGATTCCTTATCAGTAAAATGGAGATCATTCCTGTTTTACGTGGTTGTGAATCAGAGGAGATGAGGGATGCAAGAGCACTTGAGATTTTGAAGCCATAGATAAACAGAAGTCTCTCTTCCTATAGAGTCTGGATTTGAAAAGTGGTAATGAGTTATGAGTCAATATTTGGTGCATCTTGGATAGTCTTAAATGTTCTCAGGAAAAATCAGGGAAGGGAGGAGAGGGCTGGGGGGGCAGTATCCAAAGCATGGTGGCTAGGTAATTTGTGTCCTTTGCCTTTGAAACAATAATGAACTTGCAATCAAGAAATTTTGCTTGGGGCTGGGGATGTGGCTCAAGAGGTAGCGAGCTCGCCTTGCTACCTTGTGCGGCCCGGGTTCGATCCTCAGCACCACATACAAACAAAGATGTTGTGTCCTCCAATAACTAATAAATAAATAAATATTAAAAAAAAAAGAAATTTTGCTTTAGAGATTTATTCCCAGTAAAGTATTAACAAGGAGCCAATATATACCCAGAGCAGCATAGGCCTAGGCATATAATAGGTGATCAATGAAAACCTACTAAATGAAAGTCTTAAAGAAAATGTACAGCCAGGCATGGTAGGTGCACACCTGTAATCCCAGCAGTTTGGGAGACTGAGGCAGGAGGATTTTTGAGTTCAAAGCCAGCCTCAGCAAAAGCAAGGCCCTAAGCAACTCATTGAGGCCCTGTCTCTAAATAAAATACAAAATAGGGTTGAGAATGTGGCTCAGTGGTAGAGTGCCCCTGAGAGTTCAATCCCCAATATCAAAAAAAAAAAAAAAAAAAGAAAGAAAGAAAGAAATTCAGGACTATCCTCAGCAACTTAGTGAGACCCTGTCTCAAAGTTAAAAAAAAAAAAAAATTAGAAGGGCTGTGTGGGAATGTAGCTCAGTAGTAAAACTCTTGGTTCAATCCCCAGAACCTAAATAAATAAATAAAGGGAGGAAGAAAGAAAGGAAAAGGAAAAGAAAAGAAAAGAAAATGATCATGCCAGGTTAGGCCCTGACTTCCTTAATAAGACTCCTATAGCTCAAGAAATAAAATCAAGAATCAATAATGGGACAGATTCAAACTAAAAAGCTTCTTCTCAGCAAAAGAAACAATCAGTGAGGTGAATAGAGAGCCTACAGAATGGGAGCAAGTTTTTACCACATGCACATCAGGTACAGCACTAAACTCTAGGATACATAAAGAACTAAAAAAACTTAATACCAAAAAACAAACAACCCAATCAATAAATGGTCTAAGAAGCTGAATAGACTCTTCTCAGAAGATATACATTAGATCAAATATATGAAAAAATGTTCAACATCTCTAGAAATTAGAGAAATGCAAATCAAAACTATCCTAAGACTTCATCTCACTCCAGTCAGAATGGCAGCTATTAGAAAGACACACTCATACATTGCTGGTGGGACTGCAAATTGGTGCAACCAATATGGAAAGAAGTCTGGAGATTCTTTAGAAAACTTGGAATGGAACCACCATTTGCCCCAGCTATCCTACTCCTCAGTCTATCCCCAAAGGACTTAAAAACAGAACATACAGGGACACTGCCACATCAATGTTTATAGCAGCACAATTCACAATAGCTAAACTGTGGAACCAACCTAGATGCCCTTCAGTAGATGAATGGACAAAGAAAATGTGATATTTATACACAATGGAATATTAATAATAATTAATAATAAACAATATTATTCAGCATTAAAAGAGAATAAAAATCATGGCATTTGCAGGTAAATGGATGGAGCTGGAGAATATAATGCTAAGTGAAATTAGCCAGTCCCCCAAAACCAAATGCTAAATGAGTTCTCTAGTTTAAGGATGCTGATTCATAATATGCTGCTGGGGGGTGGGGGTGGGGATGGGAGGAATGGAGGAACTTTAGAAAGGGGAAAGGAGAGGGAGGGAACAGATGGTGGAAGGAGATGGACTTCATTACCCCAAGTACATGTATGAAGACACGAATGGTGTGCTTTATTTTGTGTATACCAGAGACATGAAATGTTGTGCTCTATATGTGTACTATGAATTGAAATGCATTCTGCTGTCATGTATAACAAATTAGAATAAATAAGTAAAAAGAAAAAAAACCCAATGCAACAAAAACATTTTGATAGGGTTTGTGGCTACAACCAGGGGATATCAAACATGCTAGAATTGCATTTGGGGCTTTAAGATTAAATGTCAAACACCTCAAATTTTACAGGCAAAACAAGCATCAATGTATAAGATCTCTTGATTTAATTTTCAAAATGTCTTTCTTAAACTACATACTAGTGGTTTAATGAAACATTCATATCAGGCATGTTTGGCCACAGATGTAAACGTGGAGAACTGATTTATACAAAGATGTTTAAAATTATGTGCAAGGTTTCTTTCAGACTTAAATAGTATACATAATTCATGCATCTCAAGCTCCTACAATATCAATAGAACCAATTTTATCACTTCCACAGCAGCCATTCTAGAAGATTGCTTTTCCTAACCTGGATAATATTTCAGGCTCCTGCATTTAAAAGCTCTGGTAGGCAACTGCAAGTTTCCAACCTTGTCCTCCCCCATCAGACATGTGGCAGCCTCTATCTTTAGAAACATTTAATAGCACTTTAACTTCCAACATTGCAGGTGCTACCCATTTTTACTTTATATGGTTCCTATAAATTGATGACAATCAGAATTCATGCTAATTAAGAGACTGAGTGAAAATAACCCCTTCTCCCTCACCACACACCAGTAGTTAATAAATGATTTTGGTGCAAATGTGAAGTAAATCATGTGTAAGATATAGTCTCCAAAGAAGAATGATCAATTCACTAGTTTCTGAATCTGAACCATTTTAAGCTCCTATCAGCACTAGAAACAGCATTTGTTATTTCTATTTTGTGTGTTCCTATAATTCCAGTTTTATTTTATTAAGGAAAAAAAAACTCACGTTCAGGGGGATATGGTAAGGCATAACTATAATCTGTGACTTGTGAAGCAGAGGCAGGAAGATGACAAGTTAAAGGCCAGCCTGGACAACTTAGACCCTATCTCAAAACAAAAAATTTAAAAGTGCTGGAGATGTAGCTCAGTGGTGGAGCACCCGCCCAGCAATGAGCAAGTTCAATAGTACTACAAACAAACAAACGAAACCTCACCACCAAAACCAAAACAAAACAATAACAAACAAAAAACAAACTACCACATTTCATCGCCCAGTTATTTTAAAGCATTGCAAAATATTCTCAGGCAGTTTGCAAAATGATCACTAGCAAAGCCTCTTGGCCCCCTTTTCATGTATTTATGGATATCAAATAACTCATGCAACTATGTTGGCCTTTTAATGACCTTGAATATTGCTTGTCAGGAGAAATGAAAGCTAAATAGCAATGATGCATAGGAGGTCCCCTCAGGGTCCAAATAAGCTTTTTCAGGTTTTTTTCAGTGTTTTCTACTATCTAGAAAACAATATTTTGCCACTTAAATTTACTTTTCTCAAGCTGAATTCAAATATTTAATAACCCCTCTCCATATCTACTTTAAGGAAAGAGAATTATGTCCTTGGTAGAAGAAACCAAATTTCCATAATCACCATATTCCAGAATTTATGCTAACGGAAGGTTAGGTTTGAAATCATTCTATCTTCTTAGGACTGGAAAATATGAGATATCCTAACTGACCCCTCCCAATTTTGTAAATGAAGAAAGTATGAGTTGTAGTAGTAAAATTATAGTTGGAACCCAGGTTCTGTAGTTCCTAGACCAAAGCTTTTCCAACTATGCCAAGACTGCTAGATGAAGCAGTAATGCAAAGATACATTAAATATTTCAGGGCTGGAGATGTGGCTCAGCGGTAGCGCGCTCGCCTGGCATGCGTGCGGCCCGGGTTCGATCCCCAGCACCACATACCAACAAAGATGTTGTGTCTGCCGAGAACTAAAAAATAAATATTAAAAAAAAAAAATTCTCTCTCTCTCTCTCTCTCCTCTCTCACTCTCTCTTTAAAAAAAATAAATAAATATTTCAATGATAGTTTTAAAGTGCTTTATATTTCTCTGAGAATCTGACAAACAGCTATGAATCATCCCCAAGGTAATAGTTTAAAACAAGCCTTAACATATTTTATAGAGCCCCTTGTGGGATACATTCTCAGGTCCCCAGTGGATGCTTAAAAACTGCAGATAGTACTATACAAGCATTATATTTCTACCTTATGTATATTTTCCTATACATACACATCTGTGGTAATTTATTAATTAGGCACAGTAAGAGATTTAAATGAATAATCACTAACAAAACATAAGCATCACTACTCTTGTACTTTGGGACCAATAGCAGATAAAGGGTTACTTGAATTAACTACTGTGATATCTTTATAGATGATCTGATATCAGAGACAGATAATAATTGACTACAGAGCAGGTAGTATATAGAGTGTGGAAACACTGGACAAAGGAATGATTCACATTCTGGTTGGGATGGATTGGGTAGTGTGAAATTTCACTGTGTACTCAGAAGAGGGTGTCATTTAAAACTTAGGAATTGTTTCTGGAATTTTCCATTTGATATTTTAGGACTCTGGAGTAACTAAAACCACAGAAAGTGAAATAAAATGAAGAATTCAACTCTTCTAATACTGTCCAAATGTCACATCCAAAAGTCTAAAATTAATATTAGCTTTCTATAAAGACATGTCAGTAGGAAAAAAGAAATAATGACAAAGCAAAGAACTTCCAGTTTTTATTTTTTAAACATTATTTAACAAGAAAAATATTCAACCAAATTTTAAAAAATTAGGATGGATTAATTTACAATAAAATAATCAACTTAAAGTAGCCCTTTTATTTAGGGCCAAAGAGGCCAACAGTTCCCATTTAAACAGCAGAATTGCACAACTGATATTGTTACCTATATTTGATGGCACAGAAATAAAATGTCACACAAATTTCATTGGTACCCACCCTACACTCCAGAGTGGAGTTCAAATACTTGCTTGTCAGGTCAATACTCAGACTTAAAAATCAGTAATATTTTGACATATATCTACAACTAATCTGATGAGAACACTTTAAAAATAATTCTTATAGAAAAAAGAACCTTAAAATAATTTCATGGCACATTAGACTGCTTAAAGAAACAGCAAAGATGAAAAAAAAAATACAAGAAATTTTAGTCCCTTCTTTACAGAAACTACCCAAATAAAAATATTTTCCCTAATTAGTTATCCTTGCTTCTTATAATTTATTAGCAGAGATGAATTATAAGAAGTAGAATGCACCAGTTTGGGGTTCTTGGTTGTAGCTGCCAGCTTAAGAGTACATGACTGCAAATATAAAGCAAAATATGATTATGATCATGAATTCTAGATTGGGAAAAACTCAATCTCTTAAAGTTTTCCTTTATCCTTGTTTTCAAGTCATGAAAAAATTCACAGCAGTTTAAAGAATGATGAAAGACTAAACAGGGGGCCCACCAAAAAAAAAAAAAAAAGAGAGAGAGAGATTAATTTTATCTATTACATTCCTAAAGAATAACTAAGTGTACTGTATTATCAAGTTAACATTCTATAGTAAGCTCCTGGAGCAGATACAGCATTTAACAGATTCATTTACAGATTAGGTATGGTAGCTTTAGGCAGAACATCTTATTTTCACACTCTCCAATGTGCAATCTTTAAAAACAAAACAAAACCATAATGGAATATGTAATTTATGACAGCTGGCCAGGCACTTAAATTGGGGAAAGTGACCTTGAGAATTTGAGGTAAAACAATTATTTTCAGCAATTACATATTCTAAAAACTGTTTTATACTACACTAACTGAACTTTTCAGCTTTTAACTCTTAAGCATATCATTCTGTCGCGCCAAAATTCACACCGAAGTGCAACTTCTTAAGAAGCTATTAAAGAACATTTTCAAGTCTGAATTTTGGCCCCATTTCTGTACTTCTGTGCTTACAACATATCTAAGAAAACTATAGATACATACATACAAGGGCTAAGGCCACTACAGCCCAAAAGGAGTAACTATTTTTCTCCCTAATTTGACATTAAATTTAAAAAACTCTTTAGGTTCACATTGCTATCACATACACACACACATAAGAGTTCAAGTGAGGTGGTCTCAATCTAGCCTCAGGAAAATGACAGAGCAAAAGGGGCAGACACAAAGCAGCACAGAGTTTCATTTGTAGGTGACAACCCTACTGTGAATGCTCCTAGCATTAGCACTAAGGAGCACAACTCTTGAATTTATTATAATCTGGGCATAGTATATGTTTCTTCTACTGTCCTTGAACTCATTTCCGGATAATGTGGAGTCTGCTTAATAAATGAAAATTCATATTAGAAAACAAAAACCTCAGTAAATGTTCAGACATTAGAACATTAAGTGTTCATTCTGGAATTAGGCCTTTATCAAAAGTTATCCAAATCTACTTTTCCTTAGAATTCCTGGGGCTGGCTATGTAGCTCATGGTTAGCATATGTAAGGCCCTGGGTTTGATCCCCAAGCCACCAAAAAAGAAAGGAAAATTACCCAAGGCATTACCTATAAATGGAAATATCATTCCTCCGCATACTCCTAATAATTAATTATATTTCTATTCTTTCCTCAGCAATTTCAACCCAAAGGCTATTTTATGTTTTGAACAAATTCATCAGCTTTTTTTTTGTCTACTATGCAGACTAATTTATCACCATCTATTTAAAACCCCTCAGAGAATATTATAAATTAAAAACAATTTTTTGAGGCACCCTCATTCTCAAAAAATGAGAAAAAAATATTGGCTTAGTTTCCAAGTTGAAGAGGGGGGAGGTTGAAATATAAAAACTTCTAAGCTGAATCTCCTTAGAATACCAAACTTTTCTAGTCATGGTAGAGGATTCATGCTTATTAACCTCTTCTTTCCTTGCAGGGTTAACAGCAGGCATCCAACAGAACTACTGGCTGGAGTTACTGGTGCAGGGAGCAAATGTGGAATTTTTCTCTGCGTGATGCTACCTGGCTTGTTCAAGTTTAGAAACTGTGACCCCGGTCCATTAGCACCATGCTTTACTCAACTGAAATAATTAATCAAGCCCCTACTGCTGTGGGGTGAGGGGCAGAGAGTAGAGTGAGAAGGGGATTGAGGGCAGTTACATACATCACTAAGAGACTATGATATGCAGTGAAAATGTAATCTGTTAACATACTGTATTTGAGGTTTGAAAATCACTGATTATAGCTATAAAATAACATTACACCAAATTGTTATAATATTTGAATAACTGCAAATGTAGAGCTTTCTGGTATGACCCAAATATGAATATAAATGGAAGTTCATTGAACATGATATTATCAATAAGCTAAAAGAAACAAATTACATACATTTATAGGTAGTAATCTACCGAAAAAGTGGAGACAAGATAAAAATTAAGTAAAATTATCCATAATTGCTTCCAGTTTCATTTTTTCCCCAGGGAAAGCTCCAAAATAGGCTTCTGGAAAACCATCTTCACATACATAAACAATGGCATCTGCTATTGTATATCTTTTCCTTAAATGTAGATGGGTCATAGATATTCATTTTCAGGTATAATGGTTTTTGACACATCTATTCCAGTGAAGTATTATAAAGAAAGTCTACAAATCACTTCTAGGAAAAAGGCACTTTGTTGTGAAAGGTGGATTTAATTTCATGAAAGTTGAGAAGAGTAGGATCGACTCAAAAGTTAGCATTCACTTTAGTATTTATGAATACAGTGCAGATGCCAGTTTATAGACTATAGTTGATAACATTACAAATAAACCAATCTGCAACATTAATTATATTCTTGGCAAAACATTAATTCATGACATTTCTCCAAAAGCTAAAATAGGTCCAAGTTCAACAGTAAAAAAAGAAAAAAAAAAAAAAAATCACCAGCAGTTGCTACTTTAGCGCTCAAGGAACTGTTTTCAACAGAATTTCATGTCTAGTTTGGTTCTCTGTTTCAGAGCATGAATTGGCTTTCGATGAAAAACATGGGTGATGGAGGTGTGTTTGTTTCTAAGGGGAGAACCCAGGGTGGAAAACTATTAGGGAATAAAAAGAGATGCATTTCTCTGGTCAGACAACCAAGTGAGGAGGTAGTTATTCTGAGAAATTCTCAAGCAGAGACTGTTGTGTTCATCTACTGAGAGTTGGGGAAGTAGCAGGAGCTTCTCTGAGATGAAGAGAGCAACAGGGATACTTCTCCTCCAGGGAAGTCAGGACCAGGGTATCAGTGCAGCTGAAATAAAAATGGAATGTGGGTAAGTGGCACACACAGTACGAGAAAAACAAGTTTAGGAACTCATTGTGAATGAAAATACATTTCCAAACTTGTCCTACCTTGAAAGTGGCTCTTTTTTTGATGACAGAACTTTGTAAATAACTATTAAAAAAAAGAACACACACCATGTCATTTTCACTGAGTTTCTATACAGTGATTCTTCAAACTCCTGGCTTAAGAACATGGTATATGTTTCTTCTAATTTCTAATATTATCAAAAATAGAAAGCTATCTGTATAATAATTACGTGTTTTAAAAACAGGTTAAACTTCAGTCCTCTCAGAAGGGGTACCATCAGGAAAATATTTGATAGTTATAATTACACAGAAATTCTCAGTTAAATAACAACAGAGTTAGCCAGGTACTGTGGCACATGCCTGTAAATCCAGTGACTTGGGAGGCTGAGGCAGGAGGATTGTAAGTTCAAAGCCAGCCTCAGCAACTTAGTGAGTGAGGCCCTAAACAACTTAGTGAGATGCTATCAGAAGATAAAAAAATAAAATAAAGGGCTGGGGATGTAGCTCAGTGGTAAAAGCACCATTGGGTTAAATTCTTAGTAACAAAAACAAAAGAATACCAAACAATAGAATCAGTAACACTAACACTCCTCCAAACTGCCTAATGCTAAAAAATAACATTTACAATTATGTCAAAGTTATATGTCAAATCAAATCACACACTCACCTTGTTACATCACCACACATGGCAACCCCATACAACCTTGAGTTCCATCATCACTGCTGTTGAGTTTTTTCATTCGGTACTGGCGTATTTCTCTTACCAGTGTGTAAAAAGCATCTTCAACACCCTATGGAAAGAAAGAAGAAAGAAAATCTAAGGACAGCTCAACTAACACAATGCAAGTTATAAGTTTTCTCATTTATACTTCTTTAAGAGGGATGTAAATTCCAATTACTGGGCTGAGGTTGTGACTCAGCAGTATAGCACTCGCCTAGCACATGCGAGATGCTGGGTTCGATCCTCAGCACCACATAAAAATAGATAAATAAAAAGATATTGTGTCCAACCTACAACTAAAAAACATTTTAAAAAAATTCCAATTACCAATTCACAGGTGATAAAATAGGGTGATTTAGAGGACACCAAGTTTAGTACATTCACAGGCTGATATACAAATAGCATATTTTGTAAAAACAGATTCCAGCAAAGGAAAAAGGGTAACACTGAGACACACAGAAAACTACCAGATCTAATGATTCCATTCAGGAGGGCTTAAGCCCTAACACTGATTGGTGCTGATGGGAAAAGGGCTAATGTTCATAAATATTTTAAATCAAGGGTCTTCACTAGAAATATGTGTGCCTGTTAATGCAGGAATAAAAATGTCATACTAGAACATTAGGTAAATTCATTTTGGGTTTAAACTGAAAATTAACAACAAAAGGATATAATTAGAAATCTAAAACAAGGAATGTGAATCACATCTTAACAAATTCTTGCAAAGATGCTCAAAGCCCTACCATACCTGTCTGGTCTTGGCTGAGGTTTCAATGAACGGAATTCCATAACTCTTGGCCAATTCATGGGCTTGTTTTGTGTCAACTGTTCTTGTTGGCAAATCACACTTGTTTCCTACCAGCACCATAGGTACATCGTCTGAGTCTTTTACGCGCTTAATCTGCTCCCTAAAACAGGGAATATGTCATAACAACGTAAGGAAAACAAACTTTCAAGAAGGAATAGAATGGTAAGGCAAAAGAGAAATTGGCAAGTTCTATATGGCCCTATTAGCTTCTAGTATTTAATTTCACATTTTTTTGACCACTTATACAAGACCTTGTATATCAAGGAGATTGATTTAGACTTGGTGTGGTAGCCATAGGGAAGTTGTAAATCTAGTTCATATTCTAATAGAAATGGATGGCTGTTCTATGTGTGTCCTGATGTACATCCTAGTTCGGCTCATGGATTCTCCAAAGACACTGACTCTGGATTAACTGTCACTAGAAATCATACTCTAGATTAAGGTTTGAAGTATAAAAAAATAAAGCCACTAAATTTTTTTACATTCCCTGGGGAATGACAAGATTTAATGAATAGATAATCCACTTTGAAGACAGGAGGCACCCAAATCGTTTTCTCAAACAAATTTATAGTTTCAAATCTAAGATATGAATGAGAAAACACCAGACTGATTCTAATAAAGGAGTTGGGGGACTGAAGAAATCTGGGACTCCCAAAGATAGCAAGCACTCTCTTCAGTGACAATGCTAAGACCTACCACATAGCAGTTTGGAAGTTATTGCTCCAGATTCTCTCCACCAACACTGCCCAATAAAACTTTTTTGTGCTGTTGGAAATGGTCTATTTATATTGTTAAACATGGTAGTCACCAGTCATATGTAGCTATTGAGCACTTTATCTCATTTTCTAATGCAACCAAGAAGCTAATTTTCAAATTTTACTTCATTTTAATTTGAATATAAACTGCCACATTTTGCTGTGGCTACCATACTGCACCACTGCTCTAAACTCTAGCTTGGATAACAAAATCTTGTACCTAAACTGCATTCCACTGGCTGTCTGGAGAACTATTTATAGGTGTGATGGTAGTAGCTTATGTTAAGAGATATTACAGGACAACCTAAAGTACCTGGAACATGTCACTGTGTCAGGTTACTACTCTTCTTTACATTAAACCACACTCTTTCAAGATCAGAGCAATTTCTTTTTCTGGTGTCAGTATAATTTTCCTGCTTCTGAGCAACTGATTTGTTTTCAGCAGATCCTGCATCTTTTAGCTTCTCTTTTCACAACAGCTGACAAATTTGTAGTCTAACTCTTCAAGGTCACTGAGCTTCAAATACAGTTACAAAATAAGCTCATCCCTAACTCCTCTTTATTTTCGCTTTGCCTCACTTAAGCCCGTTTCATTAGTTTATCTTGCTATACAGGCATTTTTACAAGATGCTTTAAATACTCTTTTGACTAGGGCAGGGCACAGATAGAAAAATGTAAGGTAGAAGAAAATTCTAAGGAAAAAGAAAATGACTTCTAGAAATTCAATGAATATTTATTAGATGCTTGCCAAAAGTTGGGCACTTTTTAAGTGCAGTCATCCCTTGATATTCATGGGAAACTAGTTCCAGGATACACCCACAATTTATGCCAAAATTTCATGATGATCATCTCTTATATAAAATGGTATAGTATTTGCATATAATCTATGTACATCTTTCATCTATACTTAAGTCATCTCTAAACTACTGATAAAAATACAATATAAATGCTATTTAACATATTTGTTTATATTGTTTAGGAATGATAATATGACAACAAGTCTATAGATGTTCTGTACAGAAGCTATTTTTTTCCAAGGTTGGTTGAATCTGAGGATGTGGAACATTCAGATACAGAGAGCTGAGGATACTAAGAGTACTTCCAGAGAAAAGGAAAACGGGAAGTAAAGAAGGTCTAGGAAAAAAACAAAACAAAACATTGAATTCAGTTGTGGATCAGTTTGCTTCTGAGAGCAAATATCTTCACAAATTGGGGGGAAAAAGCCAGGACTCAAGGCAGACCACTTACAAAGTATTTACTATGGGCCAAGTACTCTTCTGAGTGATTTACATACTTTTTTTGTGGGGGGTGGTGGGTACTGGGGATTGAACTCAGGGGCACTTTACCACTGAGCCACATCCCCGGCCCTATTTTGTATTTTATTTAGAGACAGGGTCTCACTGAGTCACTTAGCACCTTGCTTTTGCTGAGACTGGCTTTGAACTTGCGATCCCCTGCCTCAGCCTCCCAAGCTGCTTGGATTACAGGCATTCGCCAGCCGCGGTGCCCAGTGATTTACATTCTTTTTAATTTGTTTAATCTTCACAACTTTAACAGGTAGATACCATTATCTCATTACAGATAAGAAAACAGGACACACAGATTCAGTAGTATGCCCCAAAGTCACATACTTAATAAATGATGAAGCTCGATTTCAACCTATTCAGAGTCCATATTCTTAACCATTATATTTTCTGCCTAAATATTGAGCTATGAAAAAGGAGCCCTGGATTTTTGGGCCTGGGTCTACTAACAGTGCAACTCCAAAAACCCAATAAACCACTTTCTGAATTCTTTAATTTTGTAAAATAAGAACGTTGCACTAGAAATTTTTATAATCCAATTTAGCTTTGAAATTTTATGGTTCTAGAGAGAAAGTCCATCTTTATGCTCCTTTGACTTTCTTCCATTTTTGATCTATACCCTATTTGTTTCTTCCTATCATTTTGTCTGTTTCTTCCAAAAAGACACTTCTCTGAAATTCCTTTATGATCTTTACTTGAACTGTCTCAATTATGCATTGTCAAACAGTAGCAAGTCTCATTTATATATTACCAAACACTACAGTAACAGTATACTATACAGAATTCCAGTATTTCAGTAAAAACCCCAGAATCTTAATGTCAAACGACCTAAAACCAACTCTTCCCATAATTAAAAAGCTGTATCTTCCCTAAGTAAGGTATCCTCATTCTCCCACAAAACTTCAGAAGAACACACTTAAGATCATCCTTTCAGAAAAAATAATGTTCCTAGTACCTGTAGAGGTTAATATCTGCAAATGATTTGCTATTATTGATGGCAAATACACAGAGGAAGCCTTCGCCTGTCCTCATGTATTGGTCTCTCATGGCACTGTACTCCTCTTGTCCAGCTGTATCCAGTATGTCCAATAGACAGGTTTCACCATCTATTACCACCTGTTTTCGGTAAGAATCCTGGGAGTATGGAGGGTTGGGAGGCAGGGAGAGAGGGAAATTCAATTTTTATTGAAAACCACAGGGCATGCAATGTTACTGTCAAGGATAAATAAGCCAACTATTCAAAACCATTTCTGTTTATCTGAATTGTCCCTCAAACTGTTAATATATAATCACAAATGTATTAATGTCACCTTAGGAAAAAGCTCCAAATCTTAAACAGAAAACGAGGCCAGTCTGTTTCTAGAAAAGATAGAGAAAAAAGTGTATATATATATATATATATATATATATATCTATATCTATATCTATATCTATGTATGTATATATACATATATAGTTTAGATTTATAATTTATTACATATATTTACTTATATCTATATATATGTATGATGAAATATATAATACATCTATATATGTACACAGATGTAATATATAAGTATATGTACATAGATATAATATATAAATAAGTTCAAATGACAGCTCTATTGCAGTTAGGAAAACTACAGAGATTAAGTTCATTCATACTGTATTTTACTAAACTATGAACTAGATGGTTTTACTTGAGCTGTTTATTTTGCTTTTAAGATTCTAAACATAACTAACCTAGCCCTGGATAATGAATCATTTGTGTTATAACTAAATATACAAATACCTTTTGTTGCAGGGAGATTACAATACCACAAATGTTTTTCTCATCATAACAGACTGTACCTTTGGGAAATATTCCTGAATCAAATTCCTAGCTTCCAAACAAGGTACAATTAATTTCTCAGGAAGAAAGACATATATATATATATATATATATATATATAAAAAAAATCATACAAAAAATACTTCTAGTGGGGTGTGGTAGTGCACACCTGTGATCCCAGCTACTAGGGAGGTTGAGACAGGAGGACTGCAAATTTAAGGTCAGCCTCAGCAACTTAGTGAGACCCTGTCTCAAAATGAAGGGCTGGAGTATAGCTTAGTGGTACAGCACTTGCCTAGCATGCACCAGGCTCTGGGTTCAGTCCCCATTACTGAAAAAGCAAAATGTGAAAAACTTCCAATTTGGCTTTATGGCAATATTTTGTGCTTCAATAATGTCACACTTGGAAGAACTATTCTATGGTACTGGGAACATTCTATATTGTTGTTTGAGTGGTGGTTACATGGGTGTATACAAATATAACCTGAGCTACACACACGAGATTTATGTATTTTATTTAAGTAAATTACCCCTCAATAAATAAAACTCTGGAAAACATTTCAACCAATTTTTAACAGTGAATATATCAGAATTAGTTTGCATTAAACATTCAGTAGCCAGCTGGCAGATGGGGCCACGGCAGGATCATTTAGACATTTCTAAGTTGCACAACTACAAAATTTTTCGTTTAAAGAGTCTTAAATGTCACTTATTGAAGCCAATCTGTAACATGAACTCCCAAGATAACAAAAGAATCCTGAAGTACATATTAATAAGTGATGCTTTACCATTCACAAATAATTTAAACATTTATTTGATATTTCACAATATTCTTGGGTGGTAGGCAGGACAAAGTTCATGGCATTTTAATACATGCAGAAAATTAGGTTAAGAGATTTCCTCAATATCACAAAACTAAATAACCTTTAAACGGGGCCTGCAATCCTAGGCACAGTGACTCAAAATCTCAAGTTGTTTCTACTCCAATTCAAATCTGACTTTCAATAGCCTCTCCTAGCAAAGAAATGAGAATTGAAAAATATCCAGATCTGTGAATTCTTTATCTCCATCCTGTTTCTTCTACAAAATCAATCTATTTACCTGTGGTAAGCATTTCTACTTAATCCCCGGGACCCCCTCACCCCTATCACACACACTGTGAGACAGGTCTTGCTATGTAGCCCGCCCTGGCTGAGAGCCTGTGATACTCCTGTCTCAGCCTCCCAAGTGGCTGGGGCGGGCTATCATGCCTGGCTCCATGCGTTTCTATTTAACAGAGCTGCCATATACAAAGAAACTGAATAAATTCAACACTGAGAACTGATGTAAACTAAATTTTTAAAGAAAACCTTCAGCAGCTAATAAACTCAACAAAGTTTTACTTTATTGCATCACTGAATGCAGTATCTAAAATTACTTTTTGTTCTGATTTACTTACAAAGGATAAAGGAAATGGGTAAGGGGAAAACTGATTATTAGAGCTAGGGTCACTTGGTAGACTACCACTGGGCCTCACCTCTATGGTGGGATCATATTCATCCACAAAATGGTTCTGGATTAGCTGAATTGTCAGTGCGCTTTTCCCAACACCACCTGCTCCAACCACCACCAGTTTGTACTCGGTCATTTCACACCAGCAAGAACCTGTGGGAAACCGGCAACTGAGATTAAGTGGCAAGCTAAATCTACTGTACTTCAAAGCTTCTAAAATCAACAGTAACTAAAACAAGAGTTTGAAGTGTATTAATTCCATACATGTTCCCCTCCACTTAACTTCATAAAGTGATTCAGGGACACAAAAATACTTGCAGATTAGTGTGGGCTTCGGATTTCTGGCTTCTTGCTACTCCCACCCGAGTCTAGTTTTCCACTGTGCTTGGGTTCCGCCCTTAGCTTAAGGTAAAGGAAACCCCCCCTTTCTACTGCTTGTGTACTTCTTCTCAGCCCTGGGGCGGTCTCCGGCCGCGACCCCTTCCCATCGTTTCCACAGAACGCCCCACGTAAGGCCCCAAAGGAGGAACCCCCGCCCAAGGCCTTTGTCTCCGGTTCCTTGATTCCGCTCCATACCGGGCATGAACGGGAAGCCTGTATGCTCCAAAGCCCAACGCCCTGAACGTCAGAGGCCTACCTCAAGCTCCGCTGCCCCCGCTTCAGACGGATTTAGGACGTCCACCGGGAAAAATGCTAGAGACCCCGGAACCGCCATGAACAGCCCCCACCAGGGAGCGGCACTTCCGGCCCCGCCCGCTACGCAATCAGTATGCGCCTCGGGCGCCCAAGCCCCGCCCCAGCCACGTGGGCATTCGACCCAGGAGTCACGCGGCAGGCCGCACCCAGACCCGCCCCTCCCACGCAGAACGTTTTAATAATGAAAGCGCTAGGTGCTAGTGTCTCAAAAAATCAGTAAAACTTTATTCGCTTCCATTCTTTCGCCATTAACAGAAAACTGGAGAAAGCAAAATGTTTTGTGTTTACAAAGATAAATGGCCTCTTTACCCAGAGATCAAAACCTCAAACGACAACGGGGAAGATAAAAGCGCCCTCCCCCACATCCCCTGAGCTGACCCTTGTCATCTTAGACAAAGCCTTCAGTCCACTGGCCAGGGACCCTGAATATGGCCAATTTAAGATGAGGGCCAAGAAATCAGACCAATGCATTCCCGTGATATAAAGTTGAACAGAAGCTACACCAAGGGTCAAGTGCCTGTATTCCACAGGACACAGGAACCAGGCGGCTACTTATAAAAAAAACAAGATTCATTTCAGGCACAACTTTTTTATTTTTTTTTCTCGTTTTGTTTTTAAATCAGTAAAAGAAACTGGGTCCTAGAAGCTGCAGTGATCTAAGCAGCAGCAAGTTTGTGCATTCGTCCTTTTTGTTTGTTTGTTTAAATATGTTCAAATTATCACACTGCTGGCACACTTCATTTGCACGAAATTCTGCACCATATATACTAATTGTAGTAAAGTTATTTGCCCCCCATCCCAGGAAAAAAAACTACTCTGGAAGATAATTTTCACTGAAATCTAACCAAACTTTGTTAAGTGGATTGTGACAAGATTATAAATGATATGAAAAATAACATTTTAACATTTGGCCATCAACTTAAGAAAATGGTTTGCCTATACAAATTTTTGTAATTTTTAAAAGGTAATATATCCTACCCTCATATGGTCCTCAGAATTAAAGCATAATGAACAGGAAAGAAAAAGAATGCAACTGAGTGCTAAGGCAGAACATCTTGCCAGAAGTAATGAAGGTAGAGTACATACTAAATATCAAGTGCAGAATTTCATAGGGCCAACAAGATAACAGTCTGTATTTTTCACTTACACAGGCGAAGTGGATTTTGCAATTACCAGTTGCGTTAAATGCACCAAATAAAGCTCCTAAAATTGATACTATAAGGCGCCACCTTAAGTTTTCCAGGCTGCAACTGTGCATAATTTTAAAATGGTTTCTTAAATTTATTTATTTTTTTAAACATAACACGAGGAAGGTGTTAAAACTGGTGTAATAGCTCAATAGAATAAGTATTCCAGATTTTGGGAGGGATGAAGAGGGAGATATTCAGAACCCTTCACCAGAATCCCCCCAACTTGATCATAGTGGGTTAATGATGTGCTTTATGGATGTGGTTAGTCAATGACACCAGCTTGACGAATCTTTCTTTCTGCACCAAATCCCTGTGAAAAAATAAAAATTGCCATTAATAACTTTGGTGCACCAAAATAAGTACATTCACAACTCGTGCTACTTAAGTATTATTTTTAATCACTTCAACCATTACCAATTCTTTATTAGAGGAGGAAAATCCATTTTTAAGTGCTCTTGACCATTATCCAAGCTATGTAGAAAGTATTAAGAAAAGCAAGAACTGTGCTTCTTGATTAGGGGCTAAACCAACATGTAGAGAATCCAAACTAGTTATAAGCAATACCGAAGCTTCTTGCTTCATTAAGTTCTCTAACCTATGTTGAAATAAGACTTCAAATAGTATGTTGGTCTGTCAGTTGTCCTCCCTCAAGCCTTTTGTGGAACCATACCATTGAGTTATCTGGTCCCCTTGGCTGACGAAGAACCATTAGGCGAGGAGCACTAGCATCATCCAGGGTGATGTTCTTCAAGCGATTGACCAACCGATCTGGTCGAGGAGCTGCAACGGCCTTGGGGCCCTCACTGTAAGGTGAGAACAATCAACACTTGGTAGGAAGAAAGTATTTGGAGGGGAGCGTGTTTCCTACTTAATTGCTTAAATGACTCACTTTTAATGGGGACTGTTGCCTCATCTAGAATGCTGGCAATACAAGACAGACCAGTTTGTGTGTGCATCCCCTCCCCCCATTCAAGTAGTTCCAACTATGTATGATCTGGAAGAATCATTTCAGTGATGGTCAATCCTACACTTGTTAGTTCCATAGATGCATAAAACAAACTAGTTGATGTAGAAAACCTTAGAAAAGTGAGATATGAACAAAGAGTTTTAGAGAATCCCAGTTCCTACAATGGTGAAAACATTGAGATTTAAAAGAAAAAAAAAAAGGAGAATCAGGATGAGAAAGATTTGAAAATTAGAATTTCAAGCACCATATATCCTGGAAATGTCCTGATGGAAGAAATAAGCAAATAAGCAGAATTCTTTAAGAACAAGGACTACATAAACTTTTTATATTTAACATCTACCATATATAATGCTAGCATAGCATAATACTTAATTAAGTGTTTCAACTGGCCCAGGTTTATGAATGTTAAGTCCAAGCAATGAAAACTAGAGGAAAAGAAGATAATACTACAGGTAAAAAGCATGAATACATAACCAAAAATGGCAAAAAGAACAGGGAATAAAACCAGAATGGCAAAGTTAAAAAAAAAGTGATAAAAGGATAGACAACAGAAATTATGAGAACCCTAGGTGATTACTAATCTAATTACAATAAAAAAACTCACCAGACTCGCCAAACATTACAGGCACTGCACTTGCCAGTACGTTGATTAAGAATCACTGAGAACTCCACTTCATCTCCTGCCTGTAGCTCAATGCCATCTTGAACTTCTTTCACATGGAAAAAGAGCTTCTTGCTATCTCCTACTTCGTAGTTAATGAAGCCAAACTGGGGGGGGGGGGGGGTAGGAAGGGAAAAAAAACAATCACTGCCATTCTGAAATAAATCTTTGTCTGAAACAAAGGTTGCCTTGTTTCTTTATATATTATTATCAACTAATTTTTTGAATTAGTAAAATCACTAGGGAGTCCCTTACTTAAACCTATAACTCATTTTGATCCCTTCTAGATTTAATCAGTTAGATTTATGGATATTAGCCACGAAAACTGTTATATTCACTGTACTGATGTTGAAAAATGTTTCCTCCAAGAATTCTAAGGGATGAACCAAAGATCTCAGTAATAGGACTAGTTTTGTTTCTCCTAAGCTTATTTATTTTTTGGTACTGGGGATTGAATCCACAGGTGCTTAACTGCTGAGCCACATTCAGAGCCCTTTTAATTTTTTGAGATAGGTTTAAGTTGCTTAGGGCCTAGTAAGGCCCTAAATTACTGAGGCTGGCCTCAAACTTGTGATCCTCCTGCCTCATCTTCACAAGGTGCCAGGATTATAGGTGTGTATCACCACACCCAACTCCCCTAAGCTTATTTCACAAATACTCTAAACACAATTTCTTTGGGTGGTCTGCAAAAGAAGCTCAGAGCATTAACTGTACAAAAATCTCATAATTCTGGGGGATGAACTTGATTAACTTTATGTGCATGTATGAATATAGATATTGAACCCTATTATAATATATAAAATACTAAGAAGAAATAAATTTCAAAAACTCTTATAGCTCCTTTACTCTGGAACTCTTCAAGTTTACTTTCCGCAATATACAGTATTAGTTATGAATAATCACTCTTATTTTCTCTTTACTAATAGTCACTTTCTTTTGATTTTCCTTCCTATTTTTATAAGCTACCCCGAATTAGTAAAAAGAAAATAAAATCAAATAAATGTCAAGGTTTTAGTTCAGAGGTTCAAATTCATATCCAGAGATGCTGTACTTACCTGATCTTTCACACACTCTACTGTGGCCCTGCGCAGGGGCGTGATGTTATAGGCCATAGTCTGTGCATTTTGGCCCAGGACACACAATTGGAACTTGACACTCTCCCCTTTCTGCAGGCAATCCCCTTTATTGGCCATTCCGACTATGCCAAATGGATACACCTCACCTTTCATATCCCCTGTAGAGAAACAGGCACAAAGTCTAAAAGCTAATATTTTACAATAGTACTCTGCATCTCTTCTAAATATAGGTGCTGGAAAATGTGTCATGAGAAAGTTTACTTTTAAGCTTAAAAGGAACTCCAAATGTTAAATACTAAACGAAAACAAATGAGAACTTGATCACTTATTAGTACTTTACTAGCTAATGAACACTTTTAAAATGCATTCATGTACTTAAAAATATAACAAACTTGAAATCTTATTAGCTGGATTTAAGCATTATTCTCTTCCAGTGTACAATATAAACCAAATAGACAAAATATTGCTGCCCCATATCCAATCAGAAAGTAAACCAGTTAGACATAGGCAAACAATGCAGAACAGAAAGCCCTTCTTTGACATTCCACCTCCTAAGAGAGACATCCTGTCTATCACAACTACCCAACAGTGCTGCTGTAGTGATATAGCAATCAAAATATGTAAACAAACGAATGCTATTTTTTTCAAGAAAACTACAAAAACATGCCATCTTTTTTCCCCTCCTTGAGTTCTGCCCTACAACAGTAAAAAAATTTTCTAGAGGTTAGTGCAGGATACAGATAATAATTGAACCAATGAGTTTGGGTGCATATCAATTTAGCACCCAGATAAATCCAATGAACTAATAAAGGAGAAGAGAAAAATAGGCAAGAAATGGAAACTTTGGAACTGAAAACACTTTTTGGTGGGGGGTAGGGTGGGGGGGAGTGTTTGCTGGGGACTGAACTCAGTGGCATTCAACCACTGAGCTACATCCCCTGCCCTATTTTATATTTTACTTAGAGACAGGGTTCTCACTGAGTTGCTTAGCACCTCGTTTTTGATGAGGCTGGCTTGGAACTTGAGATCCTCCTGCCTCAGCCTCCTGAGATGCTGGGATGGAAACATTTTTATCATCCTGTTAACACACAGAAGTAAAGATTTAAAAAACAAAAATATGGGCTGGGGTTGTGGCTCAGTGGTAGAGTGCTCACCTAGAGGCACTGGGTTGGATCCTGAGCACCCCATAAAGAAATACACAAAATAAAGATATTGTGTCCATCTACAACTAAAAAAGAAATCTTAAAAAAAAAAAAAAAACCACCCCCAAAACCCCAAAAAACATGCAGGAACCCAAAATGTGAAGATAATTCAAGTCATACATAACAGTGATTACAGATTTAATTACCATTTTATTAAGCACTCATTTCTTTTTTGCAGTATTGAAGATCAAATCTAAGAACTCAATGGGGCTGGGGCTATGGCTCAGTGGTAGAGCGCGCTCACCTGCATGCATGAGGCACTGGGTTTAATCCTCAGCACATAAAAATAAAATAAAGACACTGTGTCCATGTACAACTAAAAAAATACATTAAAAAAAAAAGGCTGGGGCTGTGAGACTCAGTGGCAAAGCGCTTGCCTTGCACATGTGAAGTACTAGGTTTGATCCTTAGCACCATACGAAAATAAATAAAATTTAGAAAACAAAAAACAAACACTTAAGGCCTCAAACATGCTAGGCAAGCACCCTACACTGAGTAACATCGCTCGCCCCACAAGTATTCATACTGATTCACACCTAATCTTTATAAAATATTTTGAAGTTGAATACCCTCATTTTAAAGATGAAGAAACTGAATAAAGGAAGATTTAAGTGATTTGTTTAAGGTTATATAACTAGGACATGGTGTTCAATGTTGCCCAACTCCAAAGTCTTATATTGTGTGAGTTTTAGTTGTGTTCCTGAATAAAAAAGAGCTGTCCTTACAAGTAAATGGGAAAATGTGATCTGTTTAGCCCCAGAAAATTCTAGGCTTAAGAGATGTCCCATAATATCCTTGCACAGTTAGTGATAAATAATAAATGGACTGGGAGATAAGCAGCTTTTAATTTCTTTCGCATCTCTTATGTAGGGGCAGGGGGGAGAAGGGCAATTCAATATTTTTCCCAAGTTAAAATAAGAGAGTAGCCCATACTCCCATGGTCTTTTTAGAGTATTGTGTCATCATAGCATTAGTTTAAAAGACTTTCTTTTTTTTTTTTTAGAGAGAGAGAGAGAGAGAGAGAGAGAGAGAGAGAGAACTTTAATATTTATTTTTTAGTTTTCGGCAGACACAACATCTTTGTTTGTATGTGGTGCTGAGGATCGAACCCGGGCCACACGCATGCCAGGCGAGAGCGCTACCGCTTGAGCCACATCCCCAGCCCTAAAAGACTTTCTATAAAGTCAACTCATGTTTGGGGTGGGAAGTGTTCGTGAGGGGAGGGGGAGGAAGGAAGAGAAAGAGGGTTTTATGTAAAATAAAAATTCCTCAGGACTTCATGTGATAAAGTAACAGGTTATCAAGGGGTCATTTCTTTCTCCCAAAGACCTTTTCTTCCTCACTTTAGTTCTGACTTATAGATGATAAAAGGATTTACTTTTGGTTAAAATATCAAACCAATTCATCCACTCTAACCACTATGTATGTCTGCTGTCCTAGTCATCCAGTTTCTTCCTATTTCTGTTGCATTTATTTAATGCACACAGCTCATACAAAGTTGGTCTTAACAGGTGGTGACAAAAGGCGATTATCAGAACTCAAGGAGTTCTTGAAAACGGAGGAAAAAAATGTAAAGGTAGAAAATGGTGAGAATCTTGGCCTAGAGATAAAAAGCAGAATTTTCATGGAACTCTAGCTATTAAGGCCTTGACAGATGGATTAAACTTTTACAGGATATAAAAATACTTATAAAAAGTGAATAACAAGTGACTAGAGTGTTTGATCACCATTCAACATTAAATAATCTTTTTTTTTTTTTTTACTGTGAAAATTTGTTCTCAGTCTCAAATAAGTCAGTTATTTAATCACAAATTGACCATGTGCTAACTTAGCAATCATTTGTTCATAATTTAAATCCAGGATGACCTTATTTCCAAGAGCATAAAATAAAAATCAAGCATGGGGTGAGGGAATGAGGAAGAGTCCCTCTCCTGAATTCATATTTTAAGAAAATTAAAAACAACTACAACAAATCCTATCTATTTTAAAATCCTGAAAACGTCCACCAGGACCCAGGAGGTTGATGTAGGAGAATTCTAGGTTCGAGGCCAGCTTGTGCAATTTATCAAGACCCTGTCTCACAATTAAAAAATAATAAAAAGGGGATGTAGTTCAGTGATAGAGCATCTTAGGTTCAATCTCCAACACACACATACCAAAAATTAAAAATAAGTGTTCACCAGAAGGTATGAAAATTTCATTCCATCTGATAGGAATGTGCTTACCCTCATCCACGATCTCAATCATTCCTTGATACTCAATCTGTGTTGGATCAACACCTCTGAGGGGGCGAATGACTTTACCAGAATAGATAGTGGGATCAGCTTCTTCAGTAATGCCATTCACTACAAAATAAAAACAAATGCATGTACATGTTTCACTTGACAATTTTAATTTCACTCAAAAGTGGGGCCAAAAAAAAAAGGCAGAAACCAACCTAAATGTTAATGCAGGTGGGCTGTGTGCCTGCTATTCTTTAAGTGGTAAGGCAAACCTAAAGCCAAGCTCTATTTCTAGAATAGATGCTTGACCTTCAATACTTCTAATCTGACTTTGCTAAATAAACTCAATTTAAGGAATTAACAAGTACTGGCATTTAAAATTTGGCTCTCTCCCCTTTTCAGATGACTAATATCACCTTTTTAGTGAGGGCTTTCCTGGTCTCTAATATGGGATACTACTTATATACTTTCTGATTTATCTTTAAATATGTTTTATTATCTTTCTAAACATATTATATACAAATGTTTAACTCCTTGTCTGTCCGTGGTTTCCACCAAAAAATAAGCTCAATGAAGGCTGGGATTTGTCTGTTTTTTCCCTTCAGTATCCCCAGTGTCTAAACATTATATACTTAACATATTTATGGCACTGAAATTAATGGTCTCAGTTACCATTTTGGGGAGTTTAGATGGAAAGCCAAAACTTAGTTTGCAGGTCTTTTAAAAGAGATCCCAGACAGAAGTGATTTTCATAATTTCCCATTATTTTTCACATTTAGACTTTTTCTTCAAAAATAAGTCTTCTAAAAAGATTACCTCTCTGGGCTTGTGGGTTTTTAAAAAGAGACTTAATACAAATTAACTAAAATATCTAGAACATTGCTTCTCGAGCTTTGGTGTATACCAGAGTCACTTGAAAAACTTAATAAAAACAGATTGCCTATCCCCAGAATTACAGCAGGCCTGAAGTGAGGTCAGAAAATTTGCATTTCTAATGAGGAGCCAAATTATATTACTGATCTGGGGACCACATGTGAGAATGACAGAAGTAGAACAACTAACTGGGTCATGTCTTCCTTTCCCACCCTATTCCTTATCTTCCACCCAAAGCACATGCTGAAAACAGTATATGTCACAATTCATTACCTGAGTGAGTTTTGTTTACTTTTTCAGCACTGACTTTGTTGCCTTTGCCTTTGGACAAGCTGTATTCGACCATGTCCCCCAGCTCCAGGCTATCAACATCACCAGAGAACTCACTAAAGGGAAAAGAAAATGACATTTAAATAAGCCATTACCAGAAACATCAACAATAGCAAGTAGACTTTCTTCTATAAAACATTCATGGCATACTTACTTATGTTGAATACTTTTAAATACTATGAAGTGGGTACCATTAATCCCACCTTCCAGATAATAAAATACCAAGAAGTTAATTCATTTGATAAAAGTTACATAGATGGTTAAGTGACAGAGCCTGGATCCATATATGAATTCTCTGGTACTGGTTCTAAGAGCCCACATTCTTAAACCTTATGCTATACTGTATGTCAGATGTACAACTCTCTGCTACCAATATGTAAAACAAAATATTCTGTCACTGGAGTAGAAAGGCTCTCCACTGTTCAAGAAGACACAGGTTTGTCCCTATCTTTTGGTCATATGTTCCCTACGTAGAAGTTAGTATATATCTTAAAAATATTGTGCCAAAATGGAATCTGAGATTCAAGAAATATAACCAACAATAAAAACAGCAGTCAATATTTAATGTTTTATGGCTAAAGCAAGATAACAAAAATAAGCTATAAGTTCCTAAAAGACATTCCTTACCTGTAATGGAAAAAGATTTCCTTATCATGATTGGCTGTTTCAATAAACCCAAAATTATCTTTCAGAGTTGCCACATAACCCAAGAGCCTCTTGTTGGAATTACGACCTAAAAGTCGCACACAAGTTGCAATCTGCTGTCCAGGCCTCTGTTTGTCACTAATACTAAATTCAACCTGTGAAAAATGAGCATGATCATTAATACTGTTCAATGTCAAGTTTCTTAACTCTGAAAATGAGACCTAAAAATCCTCCAGATCATACTCCCCACTCCAGATATTCTTTGTAATTACTTGGATGAAATGAGTTTTCACAAACACTTCTATGTCTCATATCATTTTTCACCAAGGATTAAGTTTTACTGATCTTCAGTTATATATTTCTTAGTCTTATTTTCTCTATGAGACTGCTATCCAAAACCCAGAGATAGGTATGAGAAAAAGATAAATGACATTGTAACATATTTGATATTTTATTTTGGTAATATTTCAAATGGATTTATGTGTACCTTCCCTAATGCTTAAAGAGAGAATTCTCAAAAAAGATTGAACAAAGAACTTTCTAGACTGGGTATATTAATTGAATGAGCTGCTTTTACATATGAAGATAATCATGGGGCTGGGGTTGTAGTCAAGTGGTAGAGTGCCTACCTAGGCAGTGCGTGTGAGGCACTGAAAATAAATTAAAAAAAAAAAAGTCCATCAACAACTAAAAAAATATTTTAAAAAAGATAATCACATACTTAACTTTTTAAGTACAAAAAATATTTTGGCAAAATTTTAAAGAAAAAAAATTTAAAGAAACCATCCTTTAGGATCTATGATCAAGATGATAACCTTAAACCCTTCTCTCAAATAAAGATTATCTTGCCTTATCTCCTATTTGAGGAGAAGTAGATCCTTCCACATCCTTGGCTTGAAAAGCAATGGTCAGTTTCACCCCACAATCATCGTAAGCAATAATGCCATCCTCAGCCTCCTAAAAAGAAACAGGGTCAGAATACAATGAAAATAGCCCCAAGAAAAAAACAATAAAAAACATAAAGCAGGTATTGTTTGGTAGCCTTACTCCTAGCTATTTGGTAGGCTAAGGTAAGCCAATTCCAAGTTCAAGGCCAGCCTCAGCAACTCAGCAAGACCTTAAACCAAAATAAAAAGAGCTCTTGATATAGCTCCGTAGTACAAGGTCCCTGGGTTTAATCTTCAGTCCAGGAAACCAACCAACCAACAATATAAGCAACTATAGTTGTTAAGAGATCCTTGAGCTAAAAGAATTGGCAGAGCCATAGAAACTTCTAATTGTACTGTTTTCTTTTCTTTCTTTTTTTTTTTTGGTATTGAGGATTTACCCCAGGGGTGGTTTACCACTGAGCTACATCCCCATTCTCTTTAATTTTAAGACAGAGTCTTGTAAAGTTCCTGAGGCTGGCCTTGAACTTGTGATCCTCCTGCCTCAGTCTCCCAAGTCACTGGGCTAATTCTAATGTTTTCTAACAGTAACAGATTACTTCTGTGAATAAAAAGGTGGTCTTGCCGAAAGCCAAGATAGGACCAACCTGCTGCCATTGGGTGTTTCAGTCTTAAGAACCTAATTTGTATTGTTGAAGAGGGAAAATTTTTGAAAATCTTGAACATGATTTTATTCTCTACCACTCACAGCCAACCAGGAAACAAACCAGGCATGCTATTTCTAACCAAGTGAAAATTCTAAACAGCAAGAAGCTTTAGTATCCTCTAAAGAGAAATCATTATTACCTCCTAACAAAGCTCAAGTATCCTTTGTTATCTAATAGTACACCACAGTGTTTTGGATACATTGTCAATCAGTACATTTATCAATGCAGGAGAATTTAATTTGATATAATGCACAGTTCACACCATTTGATATGAAGTAGGTGATTAAGTTATGATATACCAATATTTCTACAATAAAAATTTAAAAATTTCAGGTATGTCATACAATGTAATTACTTCCTGTGTGATTCTGTATCAGCAATTACATAAATTATACCATTGTATGGTTTCAACATCATTTCTATGGGAACAAAGCTCACATCACCATCTCCTTCGAAGTTTCATAACCTCATTACCAACTATTACATATTCAAAACCAATTAATATCTACCTTCTACCATTTATATTTTTCCTATAACTGCTTATTTTTATGACAATTTTTAAATTACCATATATTTATAATATACCAGGCTTTTTCTATCTTCAAATTTGTTATGACAAAACCATCTCCATATAGTTTTAACTCTCTCCACACTTTGCAAATTGGAAAAGTCTTGGGAAAATAAACTTGACCAAGGACAAAGCCAGTACAATGGCTCGTTGGTAGTATTTTTAAATTCTTTGGCATATCTTTTTTTTCCTTCCAATTTTGAAAAATGTTATTTTTTTATATACATGAGAGTAGAGTATATTTTGACATACATATATGAAAAAGCTTATTCTAGCGGCTGGGGATATAACCTGGCATGCACAAGGCCCTGGGTTCAATCCCCAGAACCACATACACACACAAAAACAACCACTTCTTCTAATTAGGATCTCCTTCTGTAGTTGTATATGATGTGGAGTTTCACTGGTGTTGTATTCATATATGAACATAGAAAAGTTTTGTCCAGTATCTTTTTCATGTACCTTCTCTTATGTATATCAATAAATTATATTAGCTATAATTTCCTGTACCTAATCTTCTTCCTCTTTTGACTTTCTCCACCTGCACATTTGTTTGACTAATGCCATTATCTGCCCCAAGCACACACCTGATACTACTTTCTAACAAAGATTTTTCTTGAAATGCAGCATATTGCTATTCTTAAGTAGCAACCAACACCCTCCCAATCTAGCTGTGTCCTTATTTTTCACCCTTATTTATCCTATCTTCCCTCATCCAAAACAAAACACAAACCACATCTTCCTGTCAAACAACTTACTCACTGATTAAGAAACCCTGAAATTTTATTATCTTCACCTCTTTTGAGTAATTCTCTTTCCTATCTTTACCCTTTAAATATCAATACTTTAGTGTGACCACCCCACATCTTGCCAGTTACAATTCATTTTTGCCAGAACACTCTTATGGAATGTTAATAGTAATATTTTGGATTCTGTATGAATTACTTATTTTGACTAACGCCACTCAATTCGTTATTTAGTTGTGAGTAGAAGCTAACTTACATTTTCTTTTTATTTACTACTCAATGGATTTTTCAATAATTTGAGTCCAAATTCATGAATAGAAAATGATATGAGTTTTAAACCGCTTAAAAGGCAAGTATTAGTATTTTTGATGGGTGGATCCCAACTGGGGATGATTTTGCCTCTCAAAAGATGTCTGGAAATTTATAGTGAAATTTCTTGCTGTCACAAGAGATTGTACTCCCCACAGCAAAAATTATCCATCCCAAAATGTTAATAATGGTGATGCTAAGAAATCTTGCTATGATTATATCACTATTAATATTCACCAGAATTCTTGCTAGGCGTGGTGATGTTATGCCTACAATCCCAGTTGACTTGGGAGAGCAGAAGGATCTCAAATTCAGGGCTAGCATCAGCATCTTAAACTCTGTCTCACAAACAAAAAGGAAGGAGAATGCCACTCAGTGGTAAAGTGCCCTTGAGTTCAATCCCCAGTATCCCAAAAGGTACAGATGTAGATCAGTGGTACAGAGCCCTGGGATCTCCCATCTAAATAAATAATACTCCATTACTATGTGCCTGTAACAGAAGAGGAACAAAGAGCTATACAAACCATTCTGAATATGTAAAACTTACCTTCTCTTTGCCTTTATTTGGGCTAGTGGTTTTAGGATTGGAAAAAGTGGCTTCTTTCTCTACAGTGCCCAGAAAACGATGATCTGAATGGGAATGGAATGAAACCGTGCCCTTGGGAAGTTTTTTAATCCTAATAGCATGATTTCTTTGGGCAGAGAGCATATCCTATAAATGATAAAACAAAATTAACTTTAAACTCACAAAGGAGGCATTAGAAACCCCACCCCCATACCTTTCTCAAACACTACTCACAGGAACCACAGTAAACTCTACTTCATCTGCAATATGGAGCTGGTTCCCATCCAGAATTTCACTGAAGTGGAAGAACATACGAGCATCACGATCCACACACTTGATGAAACCAAAACCATCTCTCATGGCAGCAATCACACCCTGAAACCCAAGTACAGTTTCACTGGTTGTGAAGCTTTTCAAGTAAGGTAACATTCAAGTCTGCAACATCATCAAGTTAAATTCACTAGGAATATTTACTACTAATAACCTGAATACTGTGTCCCCATTTTTTCCCCTTTAATATAAACTCATACCTCTTTTTTTCATATTAAGACAGGGTCTCACCAAGTCACTGAGGCTGATTGTGAACTTTTGATCCTCCTTCTTAGCATCCCAAGTTGCTGGGATTACAAAGTTATACCACTGCATCCAGCAAACTCATTGTTTTCAAATAAGTAATTTAAAATCAGCAATTCTGAGATCTCTGAATGTGACTTCTTAGCAATATTTATTTATTTACCTGCCAGGGATTAAACCCAGGGGTGCTAGTGACAGTTTGCAAGTTGGATTATAGAGGACTGCCGGGGTGTGAATTCAAGGGATATTTCAATTGCACCAAAATTTCATATTTCACCAAAATTTCAATAACGAACTTTGCAATTGATGCCCTTAAAGCTGTGTATGAAATAAAGTATTAAATTTGGGACTGTCCTTCAAAAAAAAAAAAAAAAAAAAAACCCAGGAGTGCTTTACCACTAAGCCCTTTTATTTTGATACAGGGTCTAAGTTGTAGAGGCTGGCTTCAAACTTGCCATCCTCCTGCCTCAGCTTCCAAGTCTGGGATTACAGGCATAAACCACTGTATTTAGCTTCTTGGCAAATACTAGAAAAAGTGATATATCCTTTTTGAATGTAAACACACATAACTCATTTCATAAAAGCCTAAACCTAATAACAATATAACCTCCAAAAATTTCAAAACTTTACCAATTGGCACTTCAAAAGTTGACAAAAAAGGCAATTTTTTAAACTATCTCAAATTTTTTTTGGTGAGTTTACACAAAGGAAGAATTTAAGCTTAAGTCTGAAAAATAAAATGCAAAAAATCCTTTCCATAATTTTTCTTCTTACTAAATTATCAGCTTTTTGAGGGTACTGTATCTTGAACTTGAAACATGGTAGTAACCAAATGTTTACCAAAACAACATGAATTATCACCAAATTGCCAATGAATTACATAGTGCATGTTTATTAATGCAGAGGTAATTATTCTATAACAAAGATATGATCTAAATAATATTCTGGCATTTAATTGTTGCTAAGCTACACACTGTATACTGTAAAGCAAAACAGATCCTGAGAAATTTTCTTAAAAATCTCACATTCAGGCCATGCATGGTGGTACATGTCCATAATCCCAGGGACTTGGAAGGCTTAGGCAGGATACCAAATTCCAAGCCAGCCTCAGCAACTTGGTGAGACCCTATCTCAAAATAATTAAAAAGGGCTGGAGATACATGGCTCAGCATTAAGCTCCTATGGGTTCAATTTCTGGTACATAAGAAGAGGGGTGTATGAGGGCTGCAAATGTAACTCAGTGGGAAAGCACCCCTGGGTTCAATCCCCAGTACTAGTACCAAAATAAAAAAATTAATAAATCACAAGCTCAGACCGCCAAATTAAAAAAATATATAACAGGGGGCTGGGAATGTGGCTCAGGCGGTAGCGCGCTTGTCTGGCATGCGTGCGGCCCGGGTTCGATCCCCAGCACCACATACCAACAAAGATGTTGTGTCCACCGAGAACTAAGAAATAAATATTAAAATTTCTCTCCCCCCTCCTCTCACTCTCTCTTTAAAAAAAAAAAATATATAACGTATATAATATGTATGTACATATTATATAAGATCAGTTCCCCAAAATCAAAGGTTAAAAATGGGTCAAGAAAGTTAAAAGTTCACTGACAACACTGACATACTATAAATAAAATGATCCCAACAAATATAAATTCTGTCTGAGAAAGCTCACAAAAACCAAGTTTGTAAAACATTTGGGAAACAATTCTGGTACACACCACTTCTGGACATTTACCCATTTAAAAGAATTTGCAATGTTCTGACAAAAAAAAAAAATAAGGAAAAGAAAACTAAAGAAAAAAGGACCTATTTGACTTTACTTAATCTAATACTTACTAAATTTCTTGGGCAACAGTTTGGGAAAAAAAAGCAACTCTACAACTATGAGCTTGAATCTTTCTGCTCTTCATATTTAAGGGTCAAAGAATTAATGGCCCTCAAAATACAATAATCCTGTCCAGATTTCTGTTCTAGAACTTTTTCACATATAATTTCAGGGTAACTGGCAGAGATAAACTTTGACTAACTCAAACGTCTGTGATTGTTAATTACCTTAAAAAAGGTAACTCCCCAGTGTGGTAAAAAACTTATAAGAACTTTTAATTTAGTAGTACAAACTTTAAGATAACATTGGCCCTTCCATGTTAGATACAGATCCAATAATATTCAATACTTACCATTTCTCTGGCTTCATTAGTGAACTGAAATGTATTTGATAGAACTTCTATGTTAGTTGCTCGTTCTAATTTGTCACGTCGGTCTGTTGAAATATTAAACCTAACATGGTCACCTTCCAATAGGGTCACCTTGGATTTTGTATCTTTGTCTCCAAAGGGAAGTTCTTTAGGAATCACAAAGTCAACTTTGATTCGTCCTGGCAATGGGTCATTCTGATGAGAAGGAAAAACGATTTTAGCTGGAGATTTCTCATCCTTCCTAGTTCTAAGTCAAACAAGAAGAACACACAGCAAACCCATGTTATTTATAATATAGTTCCCTAAAGGGGGAAAAAAGGTGTTGACAACATAAGTCCTATTTGAAAGCTTCATGTTCTACAGTCACATGGCATAACCATAAATCATAACATTGCAGTTAAGACTCTGTACTCTGATATCAAGGGATTTTACTTAAGAAAAAGAATTTTTAGTCCTTAATAATTCATATTTCTTCCACAATGACATAATTTATCTCCTTGCCACTCCCCATAAAAAAAACAAAAGAGGAGGGGAGTGAATGGAGAGCAGGAAACAAATGCACATCCAAATTGCAGTCCAGACCAGTAAGAATTTTTCCCAATTAACCTCTTATCAGTGAAAAAAATACATATTCACAGACATATCAGAAGTTTCTCATTTGGTTTAATTACATATATATGAAAAGATACTTGTGTTATACCCTCAACACAATTACATTAATCAAATGGAATAAAAATTTCAGTTTATGACACCCTATTATTTATTCAATTATTAATGGAGCAAAAGAGAACTCTCCCCCAAAAGATAACTTGCCTGGTTTTTACTGGGTACTTTTGGGATAACTTTGGTTACAGTTCCTTCAAAATGTTCAATGCTGATGTCTTCAAAAATGACTGTTCCTTGAGGCAAAAGTCTGACATCTGTTGCAACTTCTTTACCCTAAATCAAAAGGGGTTGGGGAAGGAGCAAGGGAAATCATATAATTTTAAGTGTTTCCTAAAGATGTAATCCACTACTAATCTTAAAAGATCAAAGATCAAGTCAGGCAACTATCTTACATTTCTGTCCTTGATTGTGAATTCCACATCATCTCCAGGCTGTAAGGTTTCTAGGTCACCTTTAAATTCACTATAGTGAAAGAATATCTCTTTTACAACATCACCTCTTTCAATAAAGCCAAACGCCTCCTAAAGTAAAAATAAAAAAATTTAAAAAAACCAAGAACATTTACAAATGTGTGATTATGACTTAAAACTCCATATGCCTCTTCACAATATTATTATAGTCAAAACAATATGGATTGATACAAACTCTAATATGAGCAATGAAAGACCCATTTTGAAGGGCATAATTGAATCAGCAACCAAGGAATTTTAAGAGATTAGTTTTAGGTTAACAGTTAAGATATTTTCTGTAAAACAGAAGCTGGGGGGGGGGGAGGGTTTGGGTTTGAAATATGAGAATTATGAAAGTTAAAGAAAAAATTCAAATTTTTCAAATTTGTTCACACTTACCTTCATGGCACAAACTACTCCCTGACAGCGGGCTTGTTTCTTTTTCAACAGCATAATGTTACGAGCACTTACAGCACCAGTACTAAAAAGGAATAGTGAAGAATTAAAGAGGGGTTAAAAATGAATTGGTTTGGTTAGATATGATGAGTCTAGAAAAACAAATTAGTTTTCTGGGCTTCAAAAATTCTGTTATCAGTAAGAACAAATGTTATGACATCTGATCCTTTTTATATGGCTTCAAAGGCACAGGATCTTTGCATAAACTCCTTATGCTTCTAAATTTGGCACATATGTGGATTATTTTTCTCTAAAAGATTTGTGCTTTAACTTGGATGCATAATGTTCTACTCTGCTTTACTATTCCAACAACAGATCTGAAATAAAGACAAATCGAATTTCAAAGTTGGGGAACACTCACATTTTAAAAATTAGAAACAAATATTTAAACATATTATGTGTTGCCAATTAAGGTACTGTTGATGGTGATCAATAAGAGCAATTTATGATTAATGAGTAGTAAATGTAATAGCCATTCATTCATTTTTTCAGTTCTGGATGGAGACTGAAACCAGGAGTGATCTGTTTTTTTTTTTTGTTTTTTAAACTCCAGCCCTTTTTAAATTTAATTTTGAGATATGGTCATGCTAAGTTGCCCAGGCTGCTGCTGTTATTATTATTATTGTATTGAGGCTTGAACCCAAGGACTCTTTACTACAAAGTTACATCCCCAGCCTTTTTTTACTTTTTATTTTGAGACAGAGTCAGTTGTCAAGACTGACCTCAAACTTGTGATCCTCCTGCCTCAGTTTCCCCAGTAGCTGGAATTATAGCCACACACCACAATGCCCAGATTAATTATTTTTGACTCCAGAGCCATAAAAGAAAGTTGAATAAATGCACTGATTTTAGGAGAATTTGCCTTGGTTCTAAAAGTGACATTAATGGGCTACAGATGTAGCTAGTGGTGGAGAACTTAGCCTCATATGCACAAAGCCCTTGGTTCCATCCCCAGTAATGGAGTTGGGGGAAGTAATTCTTGTGGGGCATAGTGGTGCATGTATACCTGTAAACCCAGAGACTTGGGAAGCTGAGGCAGGAGGATATCAAGTTCAAGGCTAGCCTAGGCAACTTAGTGAGACCCTGTCTTAAAAAAGAAAAGGGGTTGGGGATGTGACTAGTGGTAGAGCACCCCTGGGTTCAACTGCCAATACTGGGGGGCAGAGGAGGCGGGGAAGGCATTCTGGCATTCTCCCCATTGGAGAACTGAAACCAGTCAGTCACAGACACCCCATGTTACTACATACTGCACCCACCTTTAAACACGAGCAATGTAAATTCAATTTTGTTTTAAAGATAATAGACTGCTGGGTGTGGTGGTGCATGCCTATTACCCCAGGATCTCAGGAGGCTGAGGCAGGAGGATTGCAAGTTCGATAACAGACTTGGCAATTTAATAAGATCCTGTCCCAAAATAAAAAACCAAAAACGGCTGGGCTGGGGATGTGATCCAGTGCCCCTGGGTTCAATCCTCAGTAAAAAACAAACAAAAAAGCAGCCCATAAAATACAGTGATATTGTTAGTATGGCTGTTTTAAGAGAGGAACAACAGCTGTACACCACTTGTGCATGCCTGTAATCCTAGCAGCTCGGGAAGCTGAGGCCCTAAGCAACTCAGTGAGATCCTATCTTCAAATAAAATACAAAAAAGGATTGGGGGTGTGGCTCAGTAGTTAAGCTCAATCCCTGTAACAAAACAAAAACAAAAAAAGAGGAACAATAAACCAAGCAATTATTTTTTCCTTAATTCTTCATTCTTAATTCTCCTTTTAATTTAAAGAAATTTGACCAAAGACACCAGAAAAATCTGTGACTTATTGCAGATTTAAATGTTTGCTACTTAAAAGATGTGAATTTAGACTACTAATTTTGCAAGAATATATCCCTCATTTTACAGATAAAAAGCTCATCAGAAAAGTCTATAGTGATGGGCTGGGGATGTGGCTCAAGCGGTAGCGAGCTCGCCTGGCATGCGTGTGGGTTCGATCCTCAGCACCACATACAAAGATGTTGTGTCCGCCAAAAACTAAAAAATAAATAAAAAATTCTCTCTCTCCCCTTCACTCTCTCTTAAAAAAAAAAAAAGTCTATAGTGAGGATAAAAGAACTATTATATAAAGTATACAGTACAAGTGCTTGGCTCATTCAGTGTCTCCTTCCTCAAACTTAAGCCTTTCTGCCGATTTCCTATTTCAGATTAAACTGTGGCCCTCAGATTGGAACTAAGAATATCTGTACCCACAAGTCAATCAGATTCCTTCCAGCTTTGCAAGAGATAGGATTCAAGGCAAATGATTCTGCACACTTTTGAACTTTTCCTTTCACATGGTGTTAAAAAGTGCATTCCTTGCATTTTCCAATTTCTTATTTTTAACTTCCTTCCCTGCATGCATGTCTTGTCTTTTTTTCACCCTAATGAACTCTACAGTTACATTTCCTGCGCATTACTAGCTTCTAAGTCTCAGGGCTATACATGCAACTGTATATTTGATATCCACCTAGATATACCACAGATATTTTATAACTGCCAAAATAAGTATACTTCTTTTTCCATCATTTTGATTTTATCTTCCCAATGTGAAATTTTTTCCTGAATGTGATTTTACTTCAACTCTACCATCCCAGGCCTATCTGTATTATGTCCTCAATAGTTCTTTTTAACTCCTGACATAGCTAACTCTAGTCTAGAGCATTTCCAGTCTCCAAAAGTTCACCATCTCTACCACTTCCAAAGATCTAAACCATCATCTCCTTGAAAACCTGACCATGTTTTCAGCATTTCCTATTGTCACCTTGATAGTGCCTGCCATAGAATATTCAGCTGATAAGTAAAAAAATTAAGGTCAAAACTATCTAGATTTATGTTAGGTTTTTAACTCGCTTCAAATTTCTTAATGTAAAACCAACAAAGAATCATGAACGTGGGAAAATTCTGAAAATAACTTACTGTTTATTGTTATCAATTACAAAATTTATTTTATCTCCGGTTTCCAGCTGAACATTCCCTTCAACATCTTCAGGGGTGTATGTCAGATAAAACACTTCCTGTGAAGTGATAAATTATTATTACTATCTTGGCAGGGCACATATTCACTCACTGTATACTATAATTTACTTAAATACTTCTTATACTGGCATTTTCAAGCCAAATTTCTTAAAAATTATGCTTTATGACAAGTTGTTTTATTCATATAAACACACATTTTCCCCCTCCATGGTGCTGATGACTTCTGCGAGTGCACAGCTGAGCAGCAATCCAACTTCAAAAAGTTTACACACGTGGAAGCATTTGCCCAGAGACTAGTTACATTTCAAAAAGACAATTTTTATGTAAGGCATTCCAAACAAAAAAGCTGGAGTTAGTGCTTAAAAGGAACCGGAAAAAGTACCCCCCCATACCACCCCCCAAAAAAGCGTTTAAAGGAGCATTTTACCTTAAGATTCTAACTAAGGTCATACTTGGGCAAGCTAAGACACTTGGAAGTCCTATGGATTTTTTCTTTTTAAATTTTTTTGATTATGCTGCACTTGAAGCCTCTTAGAAATCAAATTTAAAACTGATTTTAGCAACTAGCTTACGTTTTCTACTTTGAATTTTAAAGTACGCTTATAGATCACATGGTGGATCAGGCAAAGGTTTAAGAAAAATACACAAGTTTACCCCATTACGTTCGTAGCATACACTCCCTGTTGGACTCTGACCCGGGGCAGCTGGAGATTTACTCTCTAAGTTGTGAGGAACAGCGCACACAACCTACCAGTCAAAAAAAAAAAAATTTCCATTGCTAATCATTTCAGGAGCAGCACTGTGCAATATAAACTGAATTTTAATATCCTCTATACTATACACAAGGATGCATTTTAATATGATCCACAAGAGGATGTCATGCTGCCAAATTTCAAACTTACAGTATATAAGTTGACTGTAAGTATAGACTTAGGGTTATATATAAAACCCAAATTGAGTCTTGACCATGTTTTTATGTCAGGTCAAGATATGCCAGTGCTTCTGATATAATTTTAAAATAGTAATCTTTATATACTATAGCTCTCTTTCGTGCAAACTGAGGAGATGGGGAGTATCTTCCTTTTCTAATGTGAAAGATATGCAAATGCAGGGCCCTAAGAAAATACAAAGCATCAAAGTCACTAACTTGTCCATTCATTCGTTCTTCAGGATGGATTTCTGGTTTAATCTTCACCAATTTAATAGCAATGGGTTTCCCAGTCCGCCGGTCAGATGATACTTCAAATTCAACATCATCTAAAATAAAGAATGTGTTATGTTTGTTGGACTAATGTTTGCAAAATGGTGCCTCACCTCTGAGTTCTACTTAAGGTAGCATTTGAGCCACCTTAAGCCAGTGGTTCTCAAAGTGTGGGCCCTGGACCAGCAGCATCAACATTACCTGGGAGTTCAGTACAAATGCAAATTCTTGGGCCTCACTCCAGACCTATGCAAAGATAAACTCTGGGATCAAGTACAACAATTGCTTTAACAAGCCTTCCAGGTAATTCTGATACACACTAACGTTTCAGAACCACTGCCTTAGACTAAGCCACATACTAAGTCTTAGTTTTCATGGCATTTACACATATTACAAAAGAAGCGATACACAAATCATCACCTTTGACAAGGTTTTCTTTTAACCTCTCTGCACTTCAGATTCCTTATTACAAAATGAGAATAATTTCTAAAAAATCAGATTATTGTGAGGGTTAACCAAAACAATGCTTAATAGCATGTACCTAGAGCATTTGGTATATCAAATACTCGTGTTAGCCATTGTTCTGATTTTCTCAGAACAAAGGCACAGAACCTCATAACTTCAGTCTTTTATGTCCTCTAAGCTTTTACCATAAAAATACTCAAAAGTATCTCTGAGTCAACTAGTCTTTTATCCCTCATAGACAGACCACAACAGATTATGATTCTGCTACATATGTCAGTAATTTGGTACCAAAAAAAAAAAAAAAAACCAAAACTTTTTTTTTTAACTTAACATTTTTAAAAAGCACTCTCATGAATAAGCTGACACTCAAAGAGAAATGTAAAAATTGGCAGATTACCTCCTACTTTTAAGTCCTGCAGGTTGCCATTATATTGTGAACAGTGGAAGAAAAGTCTAGCTTGACGTTCTGAACACTGAATAAATCCATAAGAGGTTAATAGTTTTTCAATAACCCCAGTTTCACGCAGTGCTGCTGAAGTACCATTGGGGTACCCATTGTGTCCATTGTTGTGGAGAAGGTTTGGATCAAAGCTCATCTGTTTTGAAAAAGAAAAAAATACATACAGATCTGTATATAATCTCCATAGCATACTAAATAACTAAATTTTCTATACAAAAAGGCAAAGAAAATAAAGGTAAAAACATAAAGGGAGGATTATGGACTTTTATTATTGAAGTAATTTAGCTAACAAGACATTTCAGAAGAAATATTTAAGGGAACTACCCTCATTTATGTGGGAATTTTCACTAACCATACGAAATACGATTTCTGGAATTTGGTATTGAAGTAAAGCAACTACATTAGCAAAAGCTACCTTTACATTAAATTACTACAATAATAATTTAAGGACAAAGGATCCAAAACTATGAAGACTCTAAGAGATTGTTTACACATTTGCAAACTTAAATAGACATCTTAGAACAACTTTGTAAGCCATGCATCTTGAAGGCATATTTAAAGTTAGTAGAGATTAACACAATAGGGCTGGGGATATGGCTCAAGCAGTAGTACGCTCGCCTGGCATGCGCGAGGCGCTGGGTTCGATCCTCAACACCACATAAAAATAAAAAATAAAGATATTGTGTCCACCTAAAACTAAAAAATAAATATTAAAAAAGAGATTAACACAATAAAACAAACTTTCTATGCAATACTTTATCTAAATGAGAATATTTTGGAGTAATGCATGCTTAGGCCCTTTAAAAGACACACCAAAATAATGAGTTAGAAAACTTAAGGCAAGATGACAAAAATTCTTTTATTCTAATATTGTTTGATCATTTCTTGCGTAAATTTAAAGAAATCTTTTCACCTGCACGAACCTTTCACTTTTTAGACACTAATGAAATCTCTAGTGGCATTTTGTTTTTATGATAAAATAAAGAAAATATTCTTTATTGAAAAAGGAGCTACTTAAATATAATGGAATCTGTTCAGGTCATTAAATACTATCACTTTGTATATTTCATTGGCTATTTTAATTTACTTTTAGTAAACCTGTATAAATTTTTAAATGAGATGTAAAACAGCAAACTCTCTAACAAGACTAAATGTAAAATTTACTACAGCAGCAACATCTTTAAGTCTTTAATTATTTTTAGATCCTTGCATTAAAATTTGATTCATAAGAACTTTAAGTGAAATGTTGGGTATTATTAATAAAATGGATACACTTTCACTAGGAAAAAGAGGATGATTAAAATCCTAGAAAGATAAAAGTCTAAGCAATTAAATAGTATGTGGGTTGGTCAAATTAAATCAAAGCCACCATACTTGTAAGCAGTTAAGTTCTTCCATGCTAGCCACTTTTCTGTTTGACATGTATTAACTTGATTTTGACAAAAGTCCATGAGAAAGTAATATTATATTATCTCTACTTTACCAGTGAGGAAACAGATGCAGAGAACTTAAATGACTTGCCAAAATCAAATGGTAAATGTTTCAAACTAAGAAGGTCTACCTCCACAGCATGGGTTCTAAAAAAGGCTTGGCAATCTTGTTAAAATACAAAAATAGATTCAGTAGGGATTTGAGGTATTCCATTTCTAACAAAATCCAAGGTGATACTAATGCTTCTGAATCCTGGACATGCAGCAGTTATCTTTCCAGATTCCAGGTGAAGATATTTAGGGAAGTTAGTGAGTTTAAGGCCATTACAACCATACTGAGTGGCCCACCTGAGTCATGCTCTTAACAAAAAGCAGACAAGCTGCAACTGCTTCTTTCCTGACTTACAGATCTCTGATACATGGGGGTCCTCTTTTGTTTTTTAGTCCCAGATGAGGTAGAAGATGAAGATAAAGGTAAAGAAAGTAAAGGAGGAGCTGCAGGAGGGGGATGAGGATCTGATGACATAGTAAATACATTCTCCATCTCAAATGCTGTGGTGACATAAGATAACGTTTATAACTATGATTAATAACAATAATACACATTTGACATTCAATTTTTTTACCCTTATTGGGCTAGTTCAGTAAAATATAGTATACTTATTCATATTGTAATAAACAACATTAAAAGATCAAATTAAAATGTACTTTCAAAGCCCCTAAAACAATCTCTATCTCACGCTATCTACAATTTTTAAATATCATTAAGAACTTTGTAGGTGGGCATGGTGGCTCTCCTCTAATCCCAGCAATTCAGGACACTGAGGCCAACCTCAGCAATTTAATGAGACCCTGTCTCAAAAAATGAAAAGGGCTGTGGCTCAGTGGTTAAGTGCCTCTGCGTTTAATACCCAGTACAAAACCAAAAACAAACCCATTTTCTAGCCAGGCACTAGGCGCACACCTGTAATCACTATGACTAGGGAGACTGAAACAGGATGATTTCAAGTTCCATACCAATTAGTGGACCCTGTCTCAAAAGATAAAAAAGACTGGGGATGTAGTTCAGATTGAGCTTTAAAGCTCAGTCTCTGGAAAACAACAAAAAAAAACCCAGAACAGAACTTTCTGGTGATTGCTGGAGACTATTCAATCCAATTTAATATCCAGTAACTTTGTTATTATTGTTGTTAATTTGAAGTACTGGGGATTGAACCCAGGGGTGCTCTTATCACTGCACTACATTCTCCAGCCCTAGTTATTCTGAGGAAAAAGCTTTTAGAAGAGTCCATAACAGGTTGACAATGAAGTTCTCATTCATTTGTTCTTGGCACATTACAGTTTCAATATGCCAAAAGGAGTGAGCATACAAATTGAGTTACCAAGCTTGCAAATGGAAAAATAGCTGAAAAATATTTCTGCAAAAGAACCTTAGATAAAAGATAAGGCAAGCACAGGCAAAGAGCATAGGAGTTGACAGCTCTATTTCTTATACTAGTTATTCAACCTTCATGTGAAGGAAGAAATGACTTTATTATGATACTGGGGATTAAAACCAGGGCACTTCACCACTGAGGTATATCTCTAAACCCTTTTAAGATAGGGTCTTACAAAGGTGCCCATGTGGGCCTTGAACTTGTGATCCTCTTGCCTAAGCCTGAGTAGTTAGGATTATAGGATGCATCACCATGCCAGGGATGGGGGGGGGGGGGGGAAGGGAAAGACTTTCTAAATAACATATGACAAGTGTGCCAAAAAGTTAAAATCAAGACTGCTATGGAGTTGGGGTTGTAGCTCTGTGGTAGAGCACTAGCCTAGCACATGTGAGGCACTGAGTTCAATCCTCAGCACCACATAAAAATAAATAAGGTATTGTTGTGTCCATCTACAACTAAAAATATTTTCTAAAAAAGATTATGCTATGGGCTGGGGTTGTGACTCAGCAGTAGAGTGCTCGCCTAGCATGTGCAAGGCCCTGGGTTCAATCCTCAGCACCACATATAAATAAATAAAATAAAGGTATTGTGTCCAACTACAAGAAAATAAATATTTTTAAAAAGACTATGCTGGGCTGGGGATGTGGCTCAAGCGGTAGCGCGCTCGCCTGGCATGCGTGCGGCCCGGGTTCGATCCTCAGCACCACATACCAACAAAGATGTTGTGTCTGCCAAGAACTAAAAAAATAAATATTAAAAATTCTCTCTCTCTCTCCTCTCTCACTCTCTCTTAAAAAAAAAAAAAATGTTGTGTCCGCTGAGAACTAAAAAATAAATATTAAAAATTCTTTCTCTCTCTCTCTCCTCTCTCACTCTCTTAAAAAAAAAAAAAGAAAAGAAAAAGACTATGCTATACACATCAATTGTAATAAAGCATAACACATGTAGATTGTCCCCGAGATATAAATTCAGGAGAGGATAGTTCTTTTAAAACTAAATATTTAAAAACCTAAGCATCTGGAACATGACATACCTAGTGAATATGAAATATTTCTGCACTCTTAACAAGCAAACTACTTTCAGAATACTGCTTATTTCTTATTTATGCTCTTTATTTGGACCACTATGTTTTACAATACAAACATAAATTATACAACTTACAAATATAGACAATACATGTTTTTAACTAACAAACAATATAAAAGTAATTCAAGAATCATTTTTCTCCATCACTGATTGAGATCATGACTTTCAGACAGTGCTTCTCTCATGTTTAAACTATAGTTCTTTTATACAAATAGGAAAATATTGGCAAGATCTGTAACATCAAAATCAGAAAGTTGGCAAAAAACACATTCTCAGGTCCTCTTATAGGTAAGAGAGAGTAATCCTGTTTTTCTCAACAGGGAAAAAAAATCAACCAGAGTAAGAAAAGATCAGGGCTAGCATTTCCTTCTAAAGACTTGTTTCCCCAAAAGGCATTAGAATCTAGGATGTAATCTTATCCCTCAATGTACCAAAAAACAGTTGAAAAAGAATTTCCCCCTTCTCCTAGAGTCGTTTGTTAACTCAAACCATCTTTCCCTAGTCTTTGTCCATTTGGAAGTTTCTATTTTTCTTTCAAAGGGAAAGACTATACGACAAAAAACAATTTTAGGTACAACATCTTTTCAAAGAATACCTAGTAATTTGGCTGAACTATATTTTTATGGCATTATAAACTATTTCTTCACCAGGACCACCACCAAAAGCCTTTTAAGAAGTACTATTACACAAAATGAAAGTTATTACAAAAACATACCTCAAAGTAGAAGGCCAATGGACAAAGTAGACAGCTTAGTAACAGATCCTTATTTATAAAACATTAAGATAAAGGCACTCGGCTGGGTGTGGTGGTACACACCTATAATCCCAGCAACTTGGTAGGCTGAGACAGGAGAACTGTAAATATGAGGCCAGCTTCCACAACTAAGCAAGATCTTGTCTCAAAATAAATAAATAAAAATAAAAAGGCTGGGTATGCGGCTCAATGGGAAACTGCCCCTGGTTTCAATGTCTAGTACAATAATTAATGATAAAGACACTCAAAAAAAGGGGTTGGTACCATCTACAGTGGCACACGCCAGTAATCTCAGTGACTATACAGGCTGAGGCAGGAGGATTTAAGTTTGAGGCCAGCCTCAGCAATTTACTGAGGCCCTATGCAACTTAATGAGACCCTGTCTCAAAAAAGGAGGGGGGGAGGCAGAGTTTGGGATGTAGCTCAATGACAAGGCATCCCTAGGTTCAAACATACCAGTACCCAAACATACACACATAAAGGTCTAGAAATTCAACTCAGTGGTAAAGTGTCACTGGGTTTAATCCCCAGTATTTCTTTCTTTCTTTTTTTTTTTTTTTAAAATCCACTGGCTCATGGATTTGTGCTAGGAATAGATAGCAAGCTCCATAGTTCTGTTAACTGAAAAATCAGGACATTTATAGCTTCTGGTCACAGGGCTCTATTATAGCTTCTGGTCACAGGGCTCTATTAACTATTATCATATCCCTAGCAACTAGCAAATTACCCTGTTCTCATTCATCTGAAGCTTCAGTGTTGAAGAAACTAGTTTCTCTGCAGAAGAAAGCTAGAAGCATAACAGTATTTCCTCGTTTTGCTTTCCTTTGGTCAACTTTAGACTATTTTGATCAAATCGCTCATCAATTCATGCCTATATTCATACACCAAACAAACTTCAATAAGTCTTTATTATTCTTTCTTGCCAGTTAGGGCTAATTCCACTCATATATTCATTCCTTCCTAATTAAGTACTACTTTTAATAATTTTACAAAAATACCCTTTAAAATATGGGGTTCTAGGGGCTGGGGATGTGGCTCAAGCGGTAGCGCACATGCCTGGCATGCGTGTGGCCTGGGTTCGATCCTCAGCACCACATACAAAGATGTTGTGTCCGCCGATAACTAAAAAATAAATATTAAAAAAAAAATTCTCTCTCTCTCAAAAAAAAAAAAAAAATCTGGGGTTCTATTACATTATCAAATCTGTTTCCTCAGCCACATTCATTTCAACTGGAATATTTCACAACTGTACAGAGTATGTTTTGGGGTCAGCCCCCCACCTTGATTGCAGTTATGGGTGCATATGGTGTATTTATACATTAAACATGTTCATGTGCCAAACTAATATTCAGAATACAAAGACTAGGCTAAACAAAAATCATTTCTAACTATGGGAGCCTTAGTTTCTAGTCTCTTACCCTTTTGAAATACAAATATAAAACTGTACAGTTTCAATTTGCACTATCTTCCTCACCTAACCCAACAGATTCAACTGAAATCACTTTTTTTTTGGGGGGGGGGGTAATGGGGATTGAACTCAGGGTGCTTAGCCACTGAGCCACATCTCCAGCCCCTTTTAAATTTTTATTTAGAGACAAAGTCTCACTGAGCTGCTATGGCCTTGTTAAATTGTTGAGGCTGGCTTTGAACATGTGATCCTCCTGCCTCAGTCTACTGAGCAATTGGGACTACAGGCATGCACCACTGTGCCCAGCATGTCTTAAATATTGTTTTTTAAAAATAAATAAATAATGATAGAAACGAACAAAAACTAAATAATGTTAAGAATTCTCTTAAAATGCGTTGTTTGTTTATGGAACTAATTTCAATTAATTGCTACTATTGGTTGTTTTCAGTTGTTTGTTAAAGGAGTAATTCTGGTCCACAACAAGATCTTTAATACTATCACACAACTTTTGGACATAAATTAGACATAAAGGCCTGAGCACCTCTTGAAAATTTAACTTTTATGAGAACAATCTTTATAGTTTTTATTCATTGATCTCTGCAGCATTTTTATCAAGAACTTCTCCTTGAAATTATATTCTTTGGTGTTTCTCTCTTCACTACTATTTTTCATGTTCTCTTCAAGGTACTCCTTCCTTTACCACATATAAACTGATGACTCCTTTCTGAATTCCAAGCGTTTATTTCTACCCATTTCAGAAAATCTATAAACTTGATTAAAAAAAAATTGCTCTCCACAAGCCTACCCTTTAAAGATAATCATTCTTTAATATTTAGGCCTTACATATTTTCTTCAACTTCAGATAACAATCTAATGAAAACAACAGATTTTCACAATATATTTATTTATTTTTTGATACTTGTGACTGAACCTGCTAGTCAAGTGCTCTACCACTGAAGTACATCCCTATTCCATTTTATTTTTAAACAGAGCCTTGCTAAGTTGTTCAGGCTGACTTCAAATTTGCCATTCTCCTACCTCAGCCTCTTAAGTCACTAAGATTACAGGCATGTGCCACCATGCCTGGTTTCATAATACATTTCTAATTTCAAAAAGGTCCCAACTAAATGTTCCTATTCCTGTGAACAACAACGTGTGGCCAACAGGATTCTCTATAGGCTTATCTTCACATTTAAATGGTACCAAATGTTTACTTTTACCATTAAAAACATCTAATGCTTGTTTCTCCATTTATACACCAGCTTTTATCTTTTGTAGTCTTCTCAATCCTTAACCTATCCCTCAAGTGAATACATTATTTTCAAATCTAAAGTAATAAAGCTATCTCACTTCTGAAAAACAAAATCCATTAAGCCCTTGTGATGCCTCTCCTACAGAAGAATGCCACATACTCTGAACCCTTCAGAACCTGACTCCAAGAAGGCTCCTCTTCCAGTTACTCTCTCCATGCCATAAAACTGCATTTTCTACTCTGTTCATTACTGGACTATTCAATATACACTATGTGCTTTCAGATCTCCCTGAATCTATTAATTTTGTTACCTCTATAAGACACCCTATTAATAAAGTGTTACTCATCTTCAAATATCTTTCCCTCTTGAGAAAACTGCTCCAGTTATTCTCTTCACATTTTCTCTCTCTAGCCTATATTAACTGACACTTTGTAATAAATTGCTCTAAATCATAAGTCCATTATTGTCTTGTTCATTCATTATATTTTGGTGGTACTGGGGATTGAACCTAGAGCTCCATGCCTGCTAGGCAAAGGCTCTACCACTAAGTTACATCCCCAGTTCCTATTCATTATCATATTCCAGCATCAGCAATACCTAACAATATAGTAAGCATGATAACCATTCATTTATAAATATGTAGCTAGTGGCAGCGTTAAGTATTGGATGCAAAACAAGTTTCCTTCTTCACGAAGCTAACAACATCCTTTAGCTTCAGGAAGCTAAAGGATGGAGAGAAGGAAATGGAGATGCTAATACCAAATATCACCTAAGTTCCAAAGACCCCTATATATAAAGAATACAATGAAGCCTTCTGGGTATCATTTAAACATAAGATAAGCCTATAGATAATGGACTTAGTCTATCCAGTTGACCAACCTTTGTTGTTCACAAGAATAGGAACATTTAGTTGGGACCTTTTTGAAATCAGAAATGTATTGTGAAAGCAGGGGTAACCAGGTATTGAACCCAAGGGCGCGTAACCACTGAACCACATCCCCAGCACTTTTTTGGAGACAGGGTCTCACTAGGCTGCTTATAGCCTAGCTTAGTTTTTGAGGCTGGCTTTGAACCTGTGAGCCTCCTGCCTCAGCCTCCCAAGCCACTGGGATTACAGGTGTGCACCACCATGACTGATGAAAAGTTTTAAAGTAGTACATGTGGAACTTCTCTATGAGACCAATAAGTCAAGAGTTGAGCATGTATCAATATAATCTTTTGTACCAAATCAGTTTTGGTCATAAATACTGTCCTGGCCTAATAAGAGACCATAAATAAATGTTACTATTTTCATACTAGATAATTTAGAAAATATTAAATTCTAAAAATACTCACAAAATATGTTTTACAAAGAAATTAAGATTTTATATTTGGGCTGGACACATTGGCACATGCCTATAATCCCAGTGATTTGGGAGCCTGAGGCAAGAGGATCAAGTTCAAGTCCAAGTGGGCAACTGAGCAAGACCCTGTGTCAAAATAATAAATAAAAAGGGTGGCGGCTGTAGCTCAGTAGTGGGGTGTCCCTGGATTCAAACCACAACACTATAAAAAGACACATGTATTGTTTTGAACAATAATTACAGAATCCAGAATTACAGAATTGATTCTTAAAACTCAAACCTACCTCGCAGTGATAATCAAATATTGCACTTTCAGTAGTATTTGCTGATTCTTCTTTTTCAGCACACGTTTCAAAGGATGAAAGTTGCTAGTATTAAAAAAAAGAGCGAGAGAAAATGATCTACCAAGCTAATAAAGAATACAACTGCTGCTGCACCGGGCAATCTCACAGTACAGCACTGAAGAAAACAAAGACTACTAGCAGCGTTGGGAAGTGCTCTTTCAAAGCTGTTGAGTAGGCACAAACTTCTTGTTTCAGATCAAGTGTTGTGTCTTCAACTTAAGTGTACTCTTCTTTGGTCTTGTTGGTTGTTACGAGGTTTGTTCCTTGCCTGATCTGAACTTGAAGCAGCAGTTTCAGGTGGTAAAGTCTGTTCTGTTACACTTCATACTAGAGGCAAAAAAATGAAGACTTTAAGTATAATATACACAAAAGGATCAGTAACAGAACAGGAAGCAAGGCAAACCTCATTAACATAAAATCACTGGTCAAGCAAATAATTTAGGAAACTTGGAATTGTTCAAATAATGATTACTTCCTTCTCTGGCATCACATACCCAAGATGTCAAGTTATTCCACAGTCTGTCCTTAACTTCCCATTCGCATGTAAGCTGGAAGTTACATAGCATAATACTTAATTTAATACAGATCATTTTATAAGCAACTAGCACTGTATTAGGTTTTCTGAAAAATACAAAAGAACTTCCTCCCATTAGAGCCTACAATCTTGTTGAGAAGAGCCAGAACACAGGATTAAAATACCCAAAATTATTTTGCTTATCTAATATTTGTGTACCTACATATCATATACTATACTAAAAATAGTTTGTTCACAACTATGTGAGCATCAAAACAACATGGTGAGCATAAAGAAGGCATAAAATTTGAACTGAACTTGGAAAACCAAGCAGAATTCTAGGAGAGAATAAATAGCTGAGTATTCTAGGGACAAAATACCACATATGCCAATCCAGAATATGCCACTAAATTCTAAGTTCCTTGAGAGCAGGGGCAGTGTGTTAAAAAATAATAATAATAATAATAATTTAAGACTGGTATTAAGTAAAGTTTTCTTCTGAATGACTACAACAACAAGTATGGCTAGTTTCAGAGGAAATCAATAGACTAACTGGGCTAGAACAGTGGATTGGGTCAAAGTGAAATAGATATGTTGTGTGACAGGTGTAGTCAAGTCAGAATATAAAACATTTCAACTTGATGTTAACAAGAAACAGCCTTAGTTCTTTGTAAAAGTGGTAATAAGTCTTGAACTCCTACTGCAGATGATTTACTGAAGGAAGCAAATCTCAGATCTAAGTTGTTGCAGTAAGTAGATGAGAAATGTTCACAAAAAATATAATTGTAAGTAAAAATCACCAAATTCTGCTTTGTGATATTTTGCACCGACTCTTAGTATTAACAGTTCCGTTAACTGGAAAAAAAAAAAGTTGTTTTTGTTTGTTTGGGGATTAGACCCAGGGGCACTTAACCACTGAGCCATATCCCCAACTCTTTTTCTCTTTTTATTTTGAGACAGGATCTTGCTAAGTTGCTGAGGCTGGTCTTGAACTTGTAATCCTCCTGCCTCACCTTCTTAAATTGCTGGGATTACAGGCATGAAAGAGTTCGGGAAAAAATTTGTTTTAAACGTTGCCAGGCTGGACTAAAACTCCTAAATTCAAATGACCCTACAGACACTTGAGCCTCCCAAGTAGCTGGGATTACAGGTGTGGGCCACCAAGCCCAGCAACTAAATTGACTTACACAGGAAGAAGAAAAAGGTGGACATGCTGAGAGATGGATATCATATTCGTTTTAAAAACCAGAAATAAGAATGGCTATTAGGAGGCTGGGTATGGTGGTTCACACCAAGATGTGTCTTATACCTTTCCCTTTTTCTTTGAGACAGGGCCTGAGTAGCTAAGGCTGACCTGGAACTTGGGATCCTCTTGCCTTAGCCTCCCGAGTTGCGGAGATTACAGGCATGTGCCATAATAACCAGCTTTCATTTTAACTGTCTGCTGTTTTCCAGTTCTCCTAGATGTGTTTAAGGATTGGGGGAAAAAATAAACCTAACTCTTGAAATATTCCTGAACTTTTTCTTTACACATATGTATCTTCCCATAAAGAACATAATTTTGCCATCTTCAAGATGACAAGGCCTTTCTTGACCATTCCAGCACAGACTCATTACCTTCTTTCTTAACTCCTACTAAGAGAGACAGCAATATGAAGTGCCTACATCAATTTTTTTGGTACCAAATCATTTCTACAATTTCAAGTTTATGTACCTTGTTCTGATTACTGGGCTCACACTTACTAGGCATGTGCTCTAGTACTCAACATCTCTAACTCTTATATTTCAAATTTCTGAGAGGCAAACCGAAGCTTATTTCTCTATCACTGATTTTTTTAGCTATAACCCACTGCTACACAACAGAAACTAATAAAGTAAAAAGGCAATTAACCCATAATAGGACAAAGGACACCACAATTCAATATAAATAGTTCTATCAGTGTTAAATGAAGTCTTAATTATCCAATCAAGAAATAATCTCAGGGCTGGGGTTGCGGCTCAGTGGTAGAACACTTGCCTACCATGTGTGAGGCACTGGGCTGGATCCTCAGCACCACATTAAAAAGTAAACTATTTAAAAAAAAAAAAAGAAAGCAAGCAAGCAAAAGCATCTCAGCCGGATGTGGTGGTACATTCCACCAACTAAGGAGGCTGAGAAAGGAGGAAGGCAAGTTTCAGGTTAATTCTCAGCAACTTAACCAGAACCTGTCTCTTAAAAAACAAACGAAACAAAACAAAACAAACCATAAGGCTGGGGGCATAGCTCAGTGATGGAGTGCCCTAGATTCAATCCCCAATACCAAACAAAACAAATAATCTCTTCTTTTAAAAATGTAGGCCTGGGCTGAGGATGTGGCTCAAGTGGTAGCGCGCTCGCCTGGCATGCGTGCGGCCCGGGTTCGATCCTCAGCACCACATACAAAGACAGATGTTGTGTCTACCGAAAACTGAAAAATAAATATTAAAAAATTCTCTTTAAAAAAAATTGTAGGCCTGAAATAGAGATTTTATCTTAATACCTTAGTTTCCAAGGAAATATTTAAGACTGGGTGTATTACAGGAAAAAAATGTCAAAAGAAATAATTTGCCAGGCATGGTAGCACAAGCCTATAAATCCAGCAAGTCAGGAGACCATTGCAGGAGAACACAATTTGAGGCCAGCCTAGCAATTTGGCAAAACCCTAAGTAACCTAATGAGACTCTCTCAGATAAAAAAATAAAAATAAAATAAAAAGGGCTGGGTGCCATGATGCATGCTTGTATTCCTAGTGACTCAGGAGGCTACAGCAGGAGGATTGGCAATTCAAGGCTGGCCCCAGTAATTTAGCAAGAACCTCAGCTACTTAGTGAGACTGTCTGAAAATTAAAAACAAACAAACAAAAAAAAGTGCTGGGAGTGTAGTTAGTGGTAAAGCACCCTGGATTCAACTAATACAAAGGGGGGGGGGGAATCATTTAAGACTTGAACTGAGGTTGGGGATATAGCTCAGTGGTAGAGTGCTTGCCTCGAAAGCAAGGTCCTGAGTTCAATTTTCAACACCTGCCCACCCCCCAAAAAACCCTTGAACTGCATTAACCCAATTTACAGTGTTGTATATTAAACTATCAAGCTTGTCATCTAGTTACACAAATAAGAAACTTGTTGAGCCTAAAATGTGCAGGGCCAATTGCCAATAATTGAGTGCTAAATTAATATCTTTACAGCCATAAGATTTCTTTATGGGGAAGATACAATATTAGGAATGGAACCCAGTGATGTTTATCTCTGAGCTATAGCTCCTGCTCATTTTATTTTGAGACAGGTTTCACTAAATTGCTTAGGTTGGCTGAGAACTTGCAACCTCATATCCTAGTCTCTGGAGTAGCTGGGATTATAGGCACGTGTCATCACACGAAAAATAGCTATGAGATTTTTATAGTTAACTAAATGTTCTTCAATCAAATTAACATTGAGGAACTTCAAGGTATTGGTAAAGGCCTTTAAATAAAATTGGTAACCACTCATCAAATTATTAACTTTTAGCAGGATGTGGTGGTAGACACCTGTAATCCCAGCGGCCTGGGAGGCTGAAGCAGGAGGATCGTAAAGTGAGTTCAAAGCCAGCCTCAGCAAAGGCAAGGCACTAAGCAAGTCAGTGAGACCGTGTCTCTAAATAAAATACAAAATAGGGCTGGGGATATGGCTCAGTGGTCAAGTGCCCCCGAGTTCAATCCCCAATATGAAACAAACAAACAAACAAAAAAACCTTTTATCAGCTGTATACTGACAACTTCTTTTGCCTTCATACTCAACATAAATGGATCACCCTTCATCCCCTCTATTGAAGAGTAGGGAATAACCTTACATAGTAGCCAAGTAGCCTGTAATTCCAGCTACGTGGGAGGCTGAGGCATAAGATTTCAAGTTTGAAGTCAGCCTGGGAAAAACAGTGAGACCCTGCCTCAAAACAAACACCACCAAACAAAAATCAGAAAGCACAGAGAAATAGCAGGAAACAACTGAAGAGTCTTCCTGATTGCTAAGCAGTTAACTCCTTTTCCCTTTGCTCAATATGGAAAAGCATCATTATCATCAATGTCACATTGTTTCAGGAGGTAAAGCTAATTTCTTAATCCAAATGATTATTTTGTATGGCACCTGGCTTAAAATTATCACCACCTGTTTTTTATTTACCAGCTTCCTTAGCTGGTTTATTTCAAAGGCATAGCAGAAACTAGGGATTATAGCAGGCACGAATACACGATGAGTGAATATATTCATGTATTAGGAAATCCATCTAAAATATATTACACAGGTACGGTGATGCATACCAGTAATCCAGTGACTCTGGAGGCTGAGGCAGAAGCATAAGTTCAAGGCCAACCTCAGCACCCTAGGAAGACCTGGTCTCAAAATAATAAAAAGCAGTGGAGATGTAGTGGTAAAGAATCCCTGAGTTCCACCCTCAATACCAGGGGTCAGAGGGAAGTATTACACTATCACATATATCATTTTAGCAAATTATTCTAAAGACATGACAGTACTCACTTGTGGGGACTGTTAATGAAAGGCTGAACTAGACTACAAATCTCCCCACCTAACCCATTTGAGTATCTTCTTCTTTTGTAGAAATGCAAAGGCCCAAGTGGGTCAAGTTCTCCCTTCACTGGCATTTCACTGAGCACCATATTTGTATTTTTCAGATGGACACAGAGATATATGCCTCTAATCCCAGCAACTCAGGAGGCTGAAGCAGGATCAAAAGTTCAAGGCCAGCCTAAGCAGATTAGTGAGAACCTGTCTCCAAAAAAAAAAAAAAAAAATAGGGCTGGGGATGTAGGTCATTGGTAGGGAGCCCCTGTGTATAATACACACACAAATTTAATGGGGGGGGGTTATAACTAATACTCTTATATATATATACTAATACTCTTTCATATTTCTTGATGCATTAACCTGCATCACATCAAGCATAACACTTAATAGGTTTCATTTCATTTCTACTTCGGAATCTAAGGTATACAAAGTTTAGCCAATTAAAACAATCTAGGGGCTGGAGTTGTGGCTCAGCGGTAGAGTGCTTGCCTTGCACATTCAAGGTCTTGAATGAATAAGTGAAATAAAGGTATTGTGTCCAACTACAACAACAGCAGCAAAATAAATATATAAAAAACCAATCTAAGTTGTCATCCACTGAGTGAAAATATACGAATCAAATCAATGCAGAGCTAGCCTTTTGTATACATTTAGTAGTAACGACCATAGTAAATTATTACCTGAAGAGATATTAAGATTTAAAATAATGTATCTATCACTTAACTACTGTTATATTCAGTATGCCTGAAGTAGGACAAATGCCAGTGGAGTTCTTGAAGCTTAAGAAATGTTCCACATTAGAAAACAATGTATTGGCCAAGCACAGTGGTGCATGTCAGTAATCCCAGCAACTCAGAAGGCTGAGGCGGGAGGATTCCAAGTTTGAGACCAACCTCAGCAACTCAGTGAGGTCCTAGGGAGACCCTGTCTTTAAAAGGTTTAGGGATGTGGCTCAGTGGTTAAGCACCCCTGGGTTCAATCCAGGTACAAAAAAACAAAAAACAAACCAATGTGTTGTCTAACAAAAATTTATTGCAAGTTACACTCAACTTTTAAAATTTTTCTGGTAGCCATATTAAAGTCAAAATAAACAGATGAAATTAATTTTAAGTGGAACGCAGTGGTGTGCACCTGTAATCTCAGCAACTTGTAAGACTGGGGAAGAAGGACCACAATTAGAGGCCAGTTTAGCAACTTAAGGAGATCCTGTCTTTAAAAAAAAAAAAAAAAGCAGGGGTGGGGTGGTGGGGGGACCATGAGCTGCTGGAGATGTAGCTCAGCGGAAGTATCCTCTGGATTCAATTCTCAAAATAATCAAATAATTATAATTAAATGTCTTATTTAACCAATTATATCCAAAGTGCTATCACTGTCCATGTGTACTCAAAGAAACATTTTCATTCCTTGAAATCTGTTATTTTAAACTACAGCATACTTCCATTCTGACAAATCATATTTTAAGTGATTCATATGCGCTAACCTGAGGATTATTAAAAACAACAACAACAACAACAAAAACCCAAAAAGCATGCTGCATTAGCAAAAGTCCGGCTATGAGGCAAAGATTTTCAATATTGGTCACAGGAGCTAGTAGTTAACTAAATTGGGGAAGCAGAAATGCAAATAACTAACTGGTTATGTACTGGCTACAGGTGAAAATAAAAGGATAGTATTTGCAAAGTGAAAAAGAAAAACTGCTGATCAATTTATTTTCAACTTCCCGTTAACATTTTACCTCAGCATAAAGGTCATATTTTTAAATTTTTTGTATTGTTTTATTTTTAACCAGGTATTCACATGCAAGTAGAAAACATTCTGGTGCATGCCTATAATCCTAGGGGCTCAAAAGGTTGAGTGTCCCTGCTTTCAATCCCTGGAACCTCATCCCCAATAAGAAAACATTCTAATTATTAAGATAAAGGAATTACTTAAATCCTGATTGGACAAAAAGGAATTTAACATCAATGATGGGATTCAAGAAAAAACAAAAACTTCCACACGTTTCATTTCCACATTCCACACTTGAGACATTCTAGTTAGAAAATCTTATGAAAGTTTTTCTAGCTGTAGAATTTTTTTTTGGGGGGGGGCTAGAGTTTACGCAGGATTGAACTCAGGGGCACTCACCACTCAGCCACATCCCCAGCCCTATTTTTTTTTAATGATTTCTTTTATTTTATACCTTTATTTATTTATTTTTATGTGGTGCTGAGGATTGAACCCAGGGCCTCACATGTGCTAGAGAGCACTCTACGGCTGAGCCACAATCCAATCCCCAGCCCAGCCCAGCCCAGCCCTTTTTTAAAGACAGGATCTCACTGAGTTGCTTAGCCCTTCTCTTGTGCTAAGGCTGACTTTGAACTCCTGATCCTCTTGCCTCAGCCTCCAGAGCTGCTGGGATTACTAGTGAGGGCAGCCTCCACTAGCAGCTGTGTTAATTCTTTACCATAACATTCTAAATGTTTTTAAGAACTTTCCTTAAGACAGTTTGAGTTAAAAATCTCAAAAGTGGTTCTCCCCTTGTTTTTGGAAGACAAAGCTAAGAAGGCACAACAAATCTTTGTATATTTAATAAGATCAAGGTTTTTTTAAAATTTTCATTTGTCAATATAGTCCCCAAACTCCAACTCCTCAAAAATTCATCATCAGGAGGCTGAGGTAGGAGAATTGCCATGCAGCTCAGCAATTTAGGGAGCTTGCCTCAAAATGGGGGGGGAAGTCCCCAAAGAGGATGTGGTTCAGGTGAATCTCCCCCTGGTTCAATACTTAGCACCAAAAAACAAAACAAAACAAAAAAAAACCTATCCAAAAGGAATTTCTGTTTCAACTACCCTGTTAAAAAGCATGGCCTTCACTGCCATGAGAATATACTCAATGCCACTGAACTGCGCACTTAAATGTGTATCTAACTACAAATTAAACAGAAAAAGTATAATTCTGTGAGGTGTCTTTAGGGGGAGGAAGGGGAAATGGGTGGGATAAAACAAACACATCAGCTTTCACACAATTTTCATTCGCCAGGAAATTACCAGAATTTTCAACCACACTCTTTTAAAGGTCACACTTGGTAAGTCAGACCTTATTTACAAAAGAAGAAAACCTATCTTCTGTGTCTCAAATACTTTACTTTTCAACTCAGCTGCTATAAATACTCATCTCCATGGTAAACATCCAGAGCAGCTGCAAAACCAAACTACTACCATCTCTTTCATTTCGGTTCTAGAACTAAAAGATTAGTTATCTATATTTTATAACTCTGGTATATGTATACAAGTATATAAATCCTCTACTTATCCACACCAGCGTATTAAATCACCCCTCAATGTACTGAGGATGCACCTTCTTGTAATTCAAAATGAAAATCAGCATTTTGCAGAGTAGCTTGTATTAGTGGTTATAATTTGGAACCTACATTAAAAAAAAAGTAGGTTGGCAGCCCTGGGTGCAAACGGCCAGTTCACATCAGCCTAATAAAATTTTAGTTTCTCCAAAGAAATAGATTTAACTACAGAACCTTTGGACAATCTCCCTCCCTCTCTGCCTTCTCCAAGCTGTTTAAAAGACCACCACATTCTTTCAAACATTTTAGATAAAAAAAAAAAAAGGAAATTAACTCGCCCAAAAACGTTTATTCTTTTTTTGCAGTTAGAAGTCTGTTTTAGGAAGCTTTACCTGTCTTACTTGTGAGTTAAACAAGACAGCAGCCATCTGGGTGTTTCTAATGAAAACCTTTAAAGCAAAACAAAACAAAACAAAACCCGCCCAATCAAGATTTCGTATTGATAAAACATCAGATGGCAAAAACTTCACATGGGTCTCCAACTGCGGCTGTGAAAAAAAACCAACTCTACATAGAATGACGAAGCCAAGCGGTTCATTGCACAATGTGGGCCAGCGCTTGCAACATACGAGCCAGAGGAGGTGGTAGTGAAAACACCACCAAACTTAGGGCCCATGCCGTTTCCCCAAAGATAGAGGGGTGAGAGCCACAAGCCTAAAAGAGTAGGGGCTGGTTCTCTTCCTCAAGAAGCCAAAGGGGAGCCGAATAGAGGAGGGCTGGATGTTGAGACCCATGAAGGAGGGATGTCAATTCTGCGGCGCTAGTGTCAGCTGTGAGGGAAGATTTCCCTAAGCACTTCCCCTAGATGGAGTGGGGTCTCAGTCCACACACACAAAGAAGGCGCCACTGCCGCACTGCGCTCTGGTACTCGTAGTCAGATCCCCACACAGATGACGGGGAAAAAACCCCCCACACAATCCACAGATAAGAGTAGGCCCTTCTCCACTGCCTTTGCTCTTCCACCCTCACACAAAGGACCGCGCCACCACCCCCACGCCCCGCCCGCCGGGACTTGTAGTTCCCGTTTCCCCGGCCAAGCCGCAGAGGGAAGTGGGCCGACTACAGCTCCCAACAGCCTCCGCGCCCGAGCCCCGCACCCTCTGCCTCCATCTTGGCTGCGGTCGGAGCCTCCATTTTCGCTCCCTCCCCCCACTTTAGTCACCACCACCACTACCCCCACGCGTGCCCCTCAGGCCTCAACTCCTCGCTACGGCTCTGTGGCCTGGCAAGAAGTCTAGACGGTTGGACGAGGGAAGAATTGAAAAGCCTGGGGTAGAAACTCAGGGTGAGATCTTCTCTACTCGGAGCTCTAGAGATGCCCACCTTGACTCAGAAGTCTCTCCCGTTAGTCTTCGTTTCCTCATCCGCCCTTAACCTGGCTTCCTGCTACCCCTAATTAGACCCTGAGGTCGTACTCACCCCAACAGCTCAGCGCCCCCTCTCCAGCGCCGCCATAAGCAGCACGGCCCGGTACGTAGGAATAAATCTCGCTTCTCTCGCGAGAGTTGCAGGCTCCGAGCGCGTGCACGGGAAGGTGGTGAGAGGGGGAGCGTACTACTAGTACGCTTGCGCACAGGAGCCGAGTGACGCCAACCAGAGCGCTGAGTTTAGCCACAACCAAGATGGTAGCTACGTTCTCCTACATCCCCTCCCCGTGTACTGCGGGGAACAATCTCGGTGTTTATTGGCTCCGCTGGGACGCTAGGGGTAGAGGTAAGGTGGCAGCTGACTTTAGGCGTCTCTAGCCTTTGCAAGGCTGAATATGTTCTAGGCAGCGAGACTGGCGTATACCTTAAGGGCGAACAATTTTTGAGGGTATATCCTGGAGTGTCATAAAAAAAGATTTCTCTAACCAGCGATAATCCAGAAGTCCTCAAACGCGAGTTTGTCTTCACTCACTGGGGAAGCAAGCATTCCTCGTCTTCTACATTAGAGTAGAATTTGTTTAGTATAGAGTCAGAATTATGGTAAAGTAATTTGGAAGTTTGAGACCTTTGTCTTCCAGAGATTACATTGCTTGCAACAGAGTGAGCAAGGCTGCATAATCACTTAAAAACAAAACAAAGAAACCCAATACTCCTTCAACTGACCTTCCTAGCCACCGCAGGTTTTTCTCATATATCAGGTAATCAAAAGTAATTGAAAGATTTAAGTCAGAGCAAAGGAGTTACTCATCCGGAGAAAGAGAAGGGAGATGGTTAACTCTGGTCACCGAAAAGTTCAATGGTTTATCAAACAATAAATCCTTCTCTGATGAGAGGAATGCTTTCACAGATCCACTGACTCTCTGACTGGACTGGGCGGTATTAAATAATGAGAGTCACTGCCCTGAAGAACTTTCCCACTCACTGCTTTTGTTTAAAGAGTAAAATACCCCGCGGCCAGATAACTTCCTAGGCATATTTGAAGTTTGTTATTCGGAGAAACTTCAGACTTATGCAGGCAGGCATATCTTTGAAGGAAAAAATTACATCAATCTACAAGTTGTAGAGTAAGCCACCAATGCAAACAGAGGTTTTCTTTCCTTATCTGATCAGGAAAGATCTCTTCTGAGGAAGAAGAGATAAGAGATCTGACACCTGGTCCAGGCAAAGATTACCACTGATCTTCTGAGGGCTGCTACCTGAGAAACTGCTTATAAGATAGCCTTTGATTGCCACGAAGGTCCTCTCTTGAATCTCCCATAGTTTACGTTGCTACCTCTTCCCTCTAGATAAGAAGTCTAGACGGTTGGACTAGTGGACCCCAGCCTACTACTCCTTTGTGTTTTGCAAGATATTATATAAACATGGACAACTGTGTCTTTTATTATCTTATTAATCATCTGTCAATAGACTAAAATTTCAAGAATTTCTGAAGGAAAGAGGAAATTTACAACTTCCCTACACTTTTATCACATATATACAGCATTTGGTATGTGTAACTGCTAAGAAGTACACAGTAGTAAAGAAAACTGAACATGATCCTGAAATAGGATAGAACAAATAAAAAATAGGTAAAAGGAAACTTAAAGGAAGTTTTAAGACCCACATGCTTTTCTAGGACTGTCACTCAGAAAATAAATCAGTTATTCTTCCAGGCTTGTTACTACCAAATTCTGTGAAATCAATCTTTCTGTCTGGAAGATTGAACCCAGGGCACTCTATCACTGAGTTACATCTCCAGCCTCCTTTTATTTTTTGGTATTGGAGATTGAACCCCAGGTTGCTTAATCTTTGAGCTACATACCCAACCCTTTTTTGTAATGTTTTTATTTTGAGACAGAGTCTTGCTAAGTCTTTAGGGCCTTTGCTGAAGGTGGTCTTGAATGTGCAATTCTCCTGCTTCAGCCTCCTGAGTCTCTGGGATTACTGGTGTCAGCCACCATGCCCACCTATCCCCTTATGTTTTATTTTGAGATAGGGTCTTGATAAATTGCTGGGACTTTCCTTGAACTTGTGATTCTCAGCCTCCTGAGTCACTGGGATTACAGTTTTGCACCATCAAACCTAGTTCTAAATTTCTGTGAAATCTGTAAATTTTAGAGGTGCCATAAATTCACTCGATTGTGAAATACCTCATACTATAATTAACCCATCAGTAAACTGACTAGGGGATCTGAGACAGGAGGCTAATGAGTTCAAAGCTAGCCTCAGCAACCTAGTGAGATCCCGTCTCAAAAAAAAAAAAAAAAAAAAAAAAAAAAGGCTGGGCGTGTGGCTCAGTGGTTAAGTGCCCCTGGGCTCAATCCCTGGTACAAAAAAAAAAAAAAAATATTTTAAGAAACCTATGATTTAGGGAACTTCCACATTTATTGATTGATCAGATAATTAATACCAGAATTATCAAACCACCACAAACTATCTTGTGATCACCAATCTGATGGCATTTTCACATACATTCCCTTTCCCACCTCTCACCAAGTTTCCTTTAGAAGAGGATTCAGGAATCACCAAAGCATGCTTTACTATAAAAATGGCCTGCATTCTCACTTGAATGTGTATTCATTGCTTTAACCCCAGCATATGTCTCTCTCATATATAGCCCACATTCTTCCTTGAAAGTCTATCTGCTTTCTTCTTTTTTTTCTTTCCACATTTTTTTCCTTTGGTGCATAGTTGTACATAATAATGGGATTTATTTTTACATATTCATACATACACACAATATAATATAATTTGGCCAATTTCATTCCCCAGCACTTGCCCTCTGCCTCCCTACTGTGTATCTGCTTTCTTAAATAAATCTCTGTGTCTCTGACATGTGTAAAATATGCCAAGGACCCCACCTGTCTGGAGTCATTCCCCGTCTCCAGGAACTCTTTAGAACTTTTTCCAGTATCAGTCCTTACTAAAGGAATTTTTAGTCTAGCCTCATTAACTGATCACAAAAATGAATTAAAACATGAATGTTGGAATAAGTGGAACAAAGGAAAGATGCATAGTATTAAGAGAGTACAAGATCCAGTTCTGAGCAAATCATCTTGAATTTTATGAAGAGGCAGAATTCTATTTCTATTCAAAGATTTCTTCTCCATATTCAATCCCACGTTTAACATTTCAATTCTGCCTCTTCTCTCTTCCCATACTTTCCTAAGCACAGATATTGCTTTACTTTCAATGATGTCATAGCTTAACTTATTATTAGTACTAGGTAGTGATACTTTTGGACAGAGCATCTGACATTCATTTTTGCATCCCTGGTTCCTGATAGTGACTGGCCAACTCTCAAAAGCTTCTTGAATGAATAGCACTAGATGATAGCATGAGAAAGTGTTGATACTGGAATGTTCTTTTGGGTATGGTGATGCATGCCTGTAATACCAGTGAACCAGGAAGCAGGAGGATCTCAAGTTCCAGGCCAACCACAGCAACTCAGATCCTGTCTGAAAATAAAAAATAAGCATGGAAAGCAAAATAAAAATAAAAAAGGACTGGGCATGCCGCTCAGTGGTAAAGTACCCCTGGGTTCAATCCCCTGTACTGGAGGGCAGGGGGGACTGGAATATTCTGCTGGGAAACTACAAAATAGAAACATTTCAAATTAGTTGTTTCGTTTCCTTTGTTCATTTTATAAATATAGATCTCCCTTTCCTAGTAATAGATGAGTCTGAATATTCTAATCTAATGTTGCAGAAAATTTCCTTGGGCTCTTGTACTAGATACAAGGTCATGTGAAACTGGTCTAAACATAGAATTAGGTCCAGGAGGCACACACATGTTCAAATATCACAGCAAAGGGAAATGTAAAACATAACTCACCATATTCTTTCAGTACAATTCCTATTAATAAAAAAGGATAAAGACTTGATTTCTACTGTTTCACATAACTTCTTGTTTTGGCGCAGAGGATTAAACCCAGGGGTGCTTAACCACGGAGCCATATCCCTAGCCCTTTTTATTTTTTGAGACAAGGTCTTACTAAGTTGCCCAGACTGGCCTGGAACTTGGGATTTCCTACCTCAGATTCCCTAGTCACTGCGATTACAGGTGTGTACCACTGCACCTGGCCCATTATACATAACTTTATAAAGACCTTAAACAGTATGTCCATTTCATCATCATTCTGAATATGGCCCAACTGCCTTTAAAGTTGATCCAAAATTAATATCAACTCATATTTAATACAAAATGTAAATATATATAAATCCAGAGATATAAATTTTAGCTTTTAATGCATTAAAGAAGGTAACGAACGTGGGAGAATTTGATTTAAATCAGTACTTAAAATTACTTCTACAGGGCTGGGGTTGTGGCTTAGCAGTAGAGGCCTAGCACGTGCGAGGCCCTGGGTTCAATCCTCAGCACCACATAAAAATAAAACAAATAAAATAAAGGTATTGTGTCCAACTACAACTAAAAAATAAAATGAAAAAAAATATATTTCTACAGTTATAACCCATAAATAGAGGCAAGTTTTGTATTTAGATCACTACATTTTCAGGTAATGATTTTTTATATGAATTTTCAAGTCAATAAACTGAAAAATGTAGTTATCTTTTTAATTAATATTTTTTTCTTAAAAACAAAACAAAAGGTTCAGGTTGTGGCTTAGCAGTAGAGTTATGTGCCGTGCCTAGCACGTGTGAGGCCCTGGGTTTGAGCCTCAGCATCACATAAAAATGAATAAGTAAAATAAAGGTATTATGTCCAACTACAACTAAAATAAAATATATATATATATATATATATATATTGATTATATATAGATAGATAGATAGATAGATAGATAGATAAAGCTGAAATTTGTGAAAGTACTTGGAAAACCATCTCCTATTCAATAGGTCAGTCATGGATTTGGGAAGAGATATTTAGTTTATTAGGGACCATCAAAAAAATTAAATACTTATTTTTGGTGACTTATTTTTCTACTCTAAAATACTGAGACAATGAAATTGATTATGGCTGTTTGTTTTTTTTTCCTACAGTCATCAATAAGCATATTATATCTGAAGCCATTCACACACACACACACACACACACACACACAAAAAAAAAAAAAAAAAAAGGAATCCCTTACATGTTTATAAGGTTTTCTTGGGGCTGGGGATGTGGCTCAAGTGGTAGCGCGCTCGCCTGGCATGCGTGCGGCCCGGGTTCGATCCTCAGCACCACATACAAACAAAGATGTTGTGCCCGTGGAAAACTAAGAAATAAAGATTAAAAAATTCTTTCTCTCTCTCTCTCTCTCTCTCACACACACACACACACACACACACACACACACACACTCTCTCTCTCTCTCTCTCTCTCTCTTTAAAAAAAAAAAGGTTTTCTTGAGGAATGGTAAATGAGAAAAATTAGGTCAATGTAGAGGCTTTAAGAGGGCTAAATTTATTCGAGATTTGAAGGACTGCTTTTGTTCTTGACATTATGCCTTTCCTACTTAGGAGATTTAAAGGGGGATTTCAAATAAATAAAATAAAGGTATTGTGTCCAACTACATATTTTTAAAAAATAATTATTTCTGTATTCATTGGTATAAATAATATTTGGTGCTAGTACCCTACATTCCAAAGCTTTTGGATTAGCCCCTGAGACAGTTACAATGCATTAATAAATACAAAAGAAAAACACTAATACAATTTAAATAATATTATATAACAAAAAATGTCAAAACTTTGCACAGTGCTTCCCATTAAACTATCAATGTTGCACTTCAGGGTAGACATGGCTGTGCTAAACTGTTTCACCTAAAGTAATCACTGTAACATTGTAGCTTTGGGAGTCTGTCAACCAGTTGGAATGGTAATGCAAAATAATTTATTTATTTTTTGGTGCTGGAGATTGAATCCAGGGTCTTGTGCATGCTAACCAAACCATACATTCTACCAGTGAGCTACACCTATAGCCCAAGAATTTTTTTTTTTTTTTTGAGTTAGGTTCTTGCCATGTTGCCAAGGTTGGCCTTCCACACTTGGGCTTAAGTAATTCTTCTGCTTTAGCCTCCTGAGTAATTGGGACTATAGGATTTGCCCTGCCTTGCCTCTACCTCTGAGCTACAAACCTACTAAACCCCTTTTTAGAAACTTTGTTTTCAGTTGGGCAGTGTCACACCTATAATCCCCATGACTCAGGTGGTTGAAACTGAAGGATTGCAAATTCCTGACCAGCCTAGGCAATTTACACCCTCTCTCAAAAGATAAAAAGGACTGGTGCTGTAACTAAATGGTAGAGCACCCCAGGTTTAATTCCCATGACCAAAACAAACAAACAAAAAAAAGTATTTTGAGACTAGCCCAGGCTGGTGGTCCTGAACTTGCAATCCTCAGTCTCTTTAAGTAGCAGAGATTACAGCCACGGGCCACTGTGCCTAGCCAAGAATATTTTCAATTTAACTTAAATTAGATCCTGATGAAAACCATTTGTACTTGGTACTAGTTTATACTTGGTACTCTTTTATTATGGTCTATAAGGCCCTAAATGATCTTGTCCTCGTCTAATTTTCTAGCCCCTGGTTCACTGCAATTCAGTTTCACTACCATTTTGGTTCCTCCAGCACTGCAAATTTGCTCCTACCTTGATATCCTTGAGGACTAGGGGTATAGCTCAGTGGCAGAGCATGTGCATAGTATGTATAAAGGCCCTGGGTTCCATCCCCAGCATTGCAAAACAAAACAAAAAAACCAACAAACAATAACAACAACAACAAAAAGACCTTTGGGCTGGGGCTCAGAGGTAAAGCACTTACCTAGCACATGTGAGGCACTGAGTTCGATCCCTAGCACTACATACATAAATAAAATAAAGGTAAATAAAATAAAGGTATTGTGTCCATCCACAGTTGTGTTTTTTTTTTTTTTTCAAGTTGGGGAAAAAAAAAAAAGACCTTTGAAGCTGGGTGTGGTGGCACAAGCCTATAATCCCAGTGGCTCAGGAGGCTGAGGCAGGAGGATCTTTAGTTCAAAGCCAGCCTCAGCAACTCAGTGAGACCCTGCCTCTAAATAAAATACAAAAAGGGCTGGGGATATAACTCAGTGGTTAAGCGCCCCTGGATTTACTCCCCAGTACCAAAAAATAAATAAAAATAAAAAACTTTGAATTTACTATTACCTCTGCCTGAAGTGCCTTCTTCCTGAAATCACCACATAACTAGCACTTTCTCATCATTCAGGTTTCAGTTAGAATGTCATTGACTTATAAAGGCTTTTTCTGAAGTAAAAGCATCTACTAGCTCTATCACTTTCCGTAATATTAGCTTTTTAATTGTCTCATTATATATATTGGAATTCAAGATTAACACATTATGAATAAATTGTTTATTTCCCAGTACCCTGAACTATAACATAAGACTTGATTTTCTACTTGGTTCATCATAGAGGGGTAAGTACAGATGCAATAGATACTTAACAAATATACATTGAATGACCTTATTTATAGAATCTAAGGAAGCATTGATTATATAATACATCATTATTTATGGACTATCAACAAGAAAATATATTGCATTTTCATTTATTTTGGGACAGTGTCTTGCTTATATTGCTCTAGCTGGTCTCAAACTCTTGACCTCCAGCAATCTTCCTGCCCCAACCTCTTGTATAAATGGGACTACAGGCATATGCCACTTCACCTGTCTAGAATTTTCGTTATTTATTAAAAATGCCTATTTTTAAACATATGTGGACACAGATTTTTGTCATGTGTCACTCGTATATTTACATAAAGCAAAATAAATTGGTAAAAATATTCCTAAAACATCTTGCAAAGTCTAACTCTTCTGAATATTTCTTTTTGTTAGTTTTTGGTACTGGGGATTGAACTCAGGGGATGCTTTACCACTGAACTATGTCCCCAGCCTGTTTTCTTTTAAATTTTGAGATAGGGTATAACTAATTTGCTTAGGGCTTCGCTAAATTGCTGAGGCTAGTTTCAATCTTGTGATCCTCCTGCCTCGGCTTCATGAATCATTGGGATTACAGGCATGTGCCACCGTGCCCAATGGAATCATTTTAGGAATATGTATGACCATATGTTTTAAATTCCAGCCATCCAAAGCAGCATAAGTTTCTAAAAATGAAGAGATTAGAATGTATATTTACACAAAACTATAAAAAATATATAAAATATATAAATAAATATATAAAACTGTATTAGATCATGAATACATAATAAATTAATCCATATTAATAGGAAAAAGCCAAACAAAAGCAAAATGGATGGAGAAAAGACTTGAATGTTCATATTAAAGGAACAAACAACTAGGTAGGCAAATAAAACACCTGAGATTATGCTCAGCCTCATTTATCAGGAGAATGTATATTTGTCTTGAGAAAATTTTAGACATACAGAAGCATTAGAAAAATATACAGAAATTTCTTATCCACACTTCAACCAGTGTCCTCTGTGTTAACTTCTTTTTTTAAAAAAAAATTATTTTTTAGTCATAGTTAGACACAATACCTTTATTTTATTTATTTTTATTTTTAGGTGGTGCCAAGGATAGAACCTAGCACCTCACACATTTCATGCGAGCACTCTACTGCTGAGCCACAACCCCAGGTCCCCCACCTGTGTTAACTTTATATAACAAAGAACATTTTCAGAATGAGGAAATTGATATAACAATTGTACATAAACTATAAATTAATTTGAATTTCACCAGCTTTTCTTCCAAAGCCCATTTTCTTTCTAAGGATGAAATCTAGAATACCACACTGCATTTACTTGTTATACCTCCTTAGTCTCCAGTCTTCGACAGTTCCTCAGTCTTTACCTTTCATGTGCTTAATACTTTGGAACAATGTTGGTCAATTATTTTATAAATGTACCTCAATTTAGTCTTTCTGATGTTTTCTCTTGATTAGATTGAGGTCATGCTACACAACCATGTGCTGCAAAATGATCTTTCAGTCAGTATTTGGCTGCATAGATAAAAGTGGTCCTATATTATAATAGACCTGAAAAATTCCTATCATCTAGTGATGTTGTAGCCATGGTAAAGTTGTAGTACAGTGCATTACTCATGTGTTTATGGTGATGTGTAGACAAACCTACTCCACTATTACCAGTCCTATAAATGTATAGCATGTACAATTATGTACAGCACATAGTTGATAATATATGATTATGTTACTGGTTTTTGTATGTACTATTTTTGTGGTGGGGAGGCATTAAACCCAGGGGGCTACTCTACAATGAGCCACACTCCCAGTGTTTCCTAGGCTGGCCTTGAATTTGTGATCCTTCAGCCTCAGCCTCCTGAGCTGCTGGGATTTCAGGCGTGGGCCATCACACCTGGCCATTTTTCTTTCTTACTTTTTTGTACTGGATATTGAACCCAGAGAGTTTTGCCACTGAGCTGAGCTATACCCCCAGCCCTTTTTATTTTAAGAGAGGATTTTGCTAAAAATTTCTTAGGGTCTTGCCAAATTGTGATTTTCCTGCCTCGGTCTCCTGAGTTGCTGGGATTACAAGTGTGTGTTACCATGCATTTTTGACTTGGCCCCAGCATTTTTTGACTTTTTGAGACAGGGTCTCACTTAGTTGCTGGGGCTGCCCTGGAACTTGGGATCCTCCCACCTCAGTATCCTGAGTCCCTGTGATTATAAGCATGTGCCACTATGCCTGGACTACTAGGCACTATTCTAAAATGGTAATCAAGCTTCCCATTGCTTGGTGTATGTGCCTTATATTATCCTCTCTTCTTTTTAAAAATTCAACACAAATTTATGAACCAGGGTTAAAAGGTTTTGATACTCAGAGCATGTTTTAGAATACAAACACACACAAAAAGGATGGCTTTTATCCATTGCTAGAAATAATCACTGCCAAAAAAATAAACTAAAAAAAAAAAAAAAAAAAGAAAGAAAGAAATAATCACTGCCTCCCCTGACACTAGTTCAAATGACTTACTATTCATGTTCTTCTGTGCTCAAGTTTATAATGACATCTGGTCATCTAAAGATGAGGGAATGCAAAACTGAGGCTTTCCTATTTTTTAGGATTTCCCTGTAATGTGGAATAACCTAATATAAATAAGGACTATTTGTTCCATATTGAAGACGATTAAGGGCAATCTCACTCTATTGACAATATCAACCTTTGACAACCAAAAAGTCTTAGTTATATCTCACTATTCAAAATGTAGCCAAAACTGTCATTATATAAACTGGGTTTTATAACCTGTAACTGCTCATGGGAACAATGACATTGGAATAACTATGATTCACTTGCATTTTCATTCAACATACAGACTGTGTGCCTTTCATGTGCCTAACATTGTGCTGTTGCTTTATTCTTTTTGCAGTACTGGGGAATGATCCCAGGACCCAGGGGTGCTTTACATCCCCAGCCCTTATTTTTAACAGGGTCTAGCTAAATTCCTGAGACTGGCCCTGAACTTATGATCCTCCTGTCTCAGCCTCCAGAGTTGCTGGGATTACAGGCATGTGCCCAATAGGACCCAATCTGTTTAGCCTTCTTGGAGAGTGACAAAAGAAAAAGCAGTGGTCTTTTTTCCACTGCATTACTGGATAACATTCCTTCATTCATTCTGAAAGTTGCATGACACAAACCAATGAAATAACTGCAAAATATGAAATATGACTGCTTCTCATTAAATGAGATCAATATAAATGAGATAGTTAGAGGGGGAATTAAAAATAAGCCAGATTTAGTACAGATTTTGAAAAAAATGTATTTTATTATTATTTTTCCCCATTCTTTTTATTTTATTTTAAGTGCTGGGGATTGAACTCAGTGCCTTGTACATGCTACGCATGCACTCTACCACTGAGCTGTACCTCCAGCCCATATATATGTATTTCTTAACAATACACTGCATAATCATACAATGAAATATACATCAATGAAAATGAATGATAGCAATATACAACAAAATGTGTGCATCTCAGAAACAATGAAAAAAATCCTTAGATTACATATAGTATGATACAATTTCTGTAAAGTTCAAAAAGGAAGAAAACTAATAAGTCACTTTAGGGATGCATATATTTAAGACATTTTACCTGTGATTAAAATTATTAAAGAGACGGAGTACAGGATGGGGAGAGAGAAGAACTCAGATAAATGCAAAGTACTGGTAATGTTTTATTTTCATTTTGTTTTGTGATGCTGAGGATGAAACCTACAGCCTCATGCACATTAGGCAAGCTCTCTACCACTTAGCTATGCCCTCACCCCCAGCATTAGTAATGTTTTAATTTTTAATTTAGGCAGTGAATTCTTATGATTGATAAATTACTTTCATGCTTAATTTACCCTTTTCTTGGAGGGGGTACTGAGATTGAACCCAAGGGCACTTTACCTGAGTCATATATCCCCAGCCCTTTTTATTTTGAAATAGGGTCTCATTAAATTGCTGAGGCTGGCCTAGAACTTTTGATCCTCCTGCCTCAGCCTCTGAGGGATTACAGGTATGTGCCACCACTCCCAGCCTTTTTCTAAATTTTGAGACATGATTTCCATAAATTGCTAAGGACCTTGCCAAAATGTTGAGGCTGGCCTTGAACTTTCAAACCTCCTTCTTTTAAACTTCTAGAATCACTGGGATTATATGTATGCCACTGCAATTGGCTTACATTTACTTTTTTTTAATATTTATTTTTTAGTTGTATATGGACACAATACCTTTATTTTTAGGTGGTGCTGAGGATTGAACCCAGTGTCTCACACATGCTAGGGGAGCGTTCTGCCTCTGAGTCACAACCCCAGACCCACATTTATTCTTTAATGTGTCAAATACTTTAAAATATAAATGCAACTGGGGAGTAGTGGTACATGCTCATAATCCCACCAGCTCTGGAGGCTGAGGCAGGAAGATCGAATAGGGTTGGGGATGTGACTTAGTGGTAGAGTGCCCCTGAGTTCACTCTCCCGTGCTTGCCCCCTCAATAATATATATAAAATATGAAATAATTTATAAAGTATCAATCAAAACCACATGTACATAGTTGTTTTTAAAACTTTTCATTTTTTATATCAGTTAGTATTCTTATTTAAAGGCAAATTTGGGTCAGTTTTAACAAGAAATAATTTTATTAAAAGTAATTCTTAAGATCTTTAGTCTGGGGTTAGAGATTTAGCTCAGTGGCAGAGCACTTGCTTGCCTAGCAAGCGCCAGGTCCTGAGTTCAGTCCTCGACTCTGGGAGAGAAAAAAAGTGAAGAAGCTCTCTAGGCCAATCAGGAAACCAGAATTGGAAGTTATAGTCTCCAGTGATATCTGAGAATTGCTTCAGTGAACTCTAGTCTCTACTGTTAGGCAGACACTGCAGATTACAGTACCAATCTGTTGACACTAGATATTGAGTTTTTGTCCCTGAAGAAAAACCGATCTTGCTGCTCTTCTGTGGAGCTAATGTAATAGCCATTGTTGGTCAATATTTTCTGCCATAATTTCCTGTTTCACTGTACCACTAACTTTAAAGTTTAAGGTAGATATTCCCTACCTGTAAAGTAGGCCGTGAAAACATATATCTGACACTTTCAAATTCTCTACCTCATTTGGTGAGGGATTCCCTAAACATACGAGTTAGGATATTAGGTAGCCAAGAAGGAAATGACAGATGTTTGCCACAGCCCATTCTTTTGGATATTTAACATCAATACATTCCTTTAACTAATACTTGAAAGAACCTGACAATGTGAAAGGCATTATTTTCTCAATATAATTTCTATTAATGGAATAGTCTCTTTTTTGAGAGTGGTATTGGAGATTGAATTCAAGAGCTCTTGACCACTGAGCCACATCCCTATTTTGTATTTTATTTAGAGACAGGGTCTCACTGAGTTGCTTAGTGCCTTGCTTTTGCTGAGGCTGGCTTTGAACTCACAATTGTACTACTTCAGGCTCCCAAACCGCTGGGATTATAGGTCAGCACTGCTGGAATACTCATTTTACTTGGGCCAGCTACGTACCCATTCTCCTTTGCAGTTAGAAATAGCCACTTAACAGGCCAGGCAAATATGGCAATGGGAAATCCTTTGGAATTTCTGGAAGAGCTTTGTTTTTCTCATAAAAGGGTAATACCAGCCATTTCCTGTAGTTTTCTCCTGTCTTGAACATGGGCATGACATCTGCTACAGCAGCAACTTTCTAACAACTACAAGAAAATAGCACGAAGGATGAAAAGCAACAAAACAGAGGCAGATTGGAAAGACAGAGCTGTACCCTTCCTGTATGTGGTAAGAACCACCAATTAAGCATTGATCCTTTCAGTTACAAGCACAGGTACTCTCAACTATGCCATTCTGGAAAACAGATAATAGTTGTATCTCTTTAGTTGACTCCATTTACTGAATTAATGATATTTTCTAATGTATAAGCAGTTGAGTTTTTTTTTGCCCTATTAATAAAAATTGATTTTGCTAATCAAGAACCACGAACTGGGCCAGGGATGTGGCTCAGTGGTAGAGCGCTTGCCTAGCATGTGTGAGGCCCTGGGTTCAATCAATAATAAAACAAATAAAAAATAAAGGTATTGTATCCATCTACAACTAAAAAAAAAAGAGAACCACGACTGTACAATATTTGGCACTTAAAGGCACCTTAACTTGGTGGTTAAGAATGTATTTGAATAAAACAAAGAAATGTATTTAAGAGTAAGTGCCTAGACTGCCTTGGTTCCAGTCTAGATAAATAATAAGTTCCTTGTACCTGAGTAGCTGTAAAGTGGGGTACAGTTTACGTGGAGATTATATATCAGTACTGGATACACAATAAAGCATTCAATAAATGGTAATCATTATTGGCAGTACCATCTATACTTTGCTTCTGTGACACCAAGGTTTTCTGGTTCTCCTCCTAGCCATTTGTTGTCTCAAGTTTAAATAGTCTTTCCTGTTTCCTATACATATTTATATGGATTTATCATATTGCATTATATGACCCTTGCTTTTTACCCCTTACCATTCATCAGAAAATGTCAAGGCCTTTTTCAACTCACAACTTCTAATGCTTTGCATACAGTCTACATATTCTTAAACTTTTATCCTTACAGGTTACTCTGGATGATTATTAAAATACAAATTCCTGGATCCTATCCTCAAATTTCTATTTTAGCAGGTTAGTGAACCACATGTTGAGGAATATTGAAATATACCTTCAATGTTTGAATATGCATAAGGAACTGCTGTAATTAACACCTTATTAATATAAGATACTATTTGTAAGGTTACCTTGTTGAATATATTATGCTAATTATAGGACATTTATGGTCACCCCCCAATACTGGGGACTGAAACCTGTGGCCCCCTACCATTGAGCAACATCCCAAGCCCTTTTTAGTTTTTGAGATAGAGTGTCACTAAGTTGCCCAGCATGACCTTAAACTTGTGATCCTCCTGCTTCAGGCTCCTGAGTCCCTGAGATTACAGGAGTACACCACCACTCCTGGCTAATTACAAACTATTAAAACTGGCTAATATTCTCAAATAGGTTTTCACTAGAAATAATAATTTTATACTGAAATTTTGCAAACCAGTCAAGTTCCTCCATCTACGGCAAGACATTAATATTCACTGAAAGTGAAGAAGAGCATTCCTTCTCCATTTAATTTTCTAACTATACATTACCTTTATAACATTACCACTAGCCAGAATTTATATGTAGGGCACTGAAAACTCTTCACTCATAAAACAAGCTTTTATTTTTTTTTTCCCTTTTTTGGGGGGTTGGGGTAGGAGGGTTGCTAGGGATAAAATCCAGGGGCATCTTACCACTGAGCTACATACCTAGCCCTTTTTATTTTGAGACAGGTTTTCGCTAAGTTACTTGGGGCCTCAAACTTGCAGTCCTCCCACCTCAGCCTCCTGAGTCACTGGACATCAAGATTTTGATTTCCTAGGAGAAAAGGTTAACATATAGATTTACCCTGAAATCTGTGATGTAAAGAATTTCATAAACTGCTCTAAAAGAACAAAAGGCAAAGAATGCTATGTTATATCTTAATGAACTACTTGATAACTTTATCATTTTCAAGAAAACTTGGGGGCTGGGGATGTGGTTCAAGCGGTAGCGCGCTCGCCTCGCATGCGTGCGGCCAGGGTTCGATCCCCAGCACCACATACAAAAAAGGAAGATGTTGTGTCCACCGAGAACTAAGAAAAATAAATAAATGTTAAAATTCTTTCTCTCTCTCTGTCCCTCTCTCTCTCTCATTCTCTCTTTAAAAAAGAAAAAAGAAAACTTGGGCATGGCAGCTGACAAAAGATATAGGATACCTGCTTCCCAAATGGACTTGTGACACATACTTAGGGCTTACTTCAAGGCAAATAGCTGGACTAAAAGTTTACTTACTCTTGGAAAATGAAATAAAAATGCACACACTTGGTGGGTAGAAGTGTTTTCCATTTAAATTCTCTGCAGGATAGTGAAAAGAAATTTGACAAATTCTAAAATGACATATAACTGTTCATTAATACCCAGTAATCTAAGCAGTACATTGTCATTACTGGAATCAGATGCCTTTAAGACATTTTGGGGAGCTTTTGTTTGTTTTATCTGGAGTTCTTCAGAGCAGTACAAAAGAAGCTTTATATCACACAGAGCACTAGCAAATAACTCTTTAATATCATGTCTCTCCCATGCAGTACTAGGATGTCTAAGGATACTAGAAAATATTGACAGGTTTATTTGAACCATTATTGGAAAAACTTAAATGGCTAATATAACAAAGTAATTTAGAGTTCTGAAATGTGACTGGACTGAAATGGGAATGAGTTAATGAGTGAACCTGACTGACTACCCAGAATTTGAATCTCAAAGTCGCTTTGTTGTTGCCTATATAGCATTATAAATGTAATGACTTTCCTTAAGTAATAAAAATGCATTGATGTAAAAAAAATATGTCAAAAGAGCCAAATGCCAGTGCTAATAATGACATCCAAGTAGATGGTGGTTCTTAACTATAAAATAAAAGTTATATAAATTAAATATAGTATCTGGAACTATGATATGGATAAATACATGATACGCTCTTTACCCTAGGTAAACTACCTAAGTTGAAGGTTTCCTAGCAGGACAAAATCGAAAACTGACTACTTATACTTAATTAAATAAATAAATTACTTTTGGCATTTGAACAAAGTACTCATGTGAGTACACATACACAGGACAGATTACTCAGCATTCATTGAATGATATGATGACTATACTACTACTGGAGGGGAAAATAGTTGGCTTATTTAGTTTCAAGTACATTTCCTGGGATTTAGCAGTAAGTTCTCTCAAATTAAGAGTAAAGACACCCAACCACAAAGTGCCAACTCCTAGCACCAGAGAGAATCAAAACTTCACAGGTGAATGATATTACAAATCAGAGAATCTGCCAATCTAGTTCTGTGAAATCATGTTACTTCTGTCAAATGGAAAAAAAAATTCAGGTTTATGCCAAAAAGATGTAAAAAGTTAAATCTCTTAAAAAAATCTTTAGCAGTGTATCTTATGATCCTCTATAAAATAAGAGAACTGGTTTATAATAAAATGCTCAAAGTTTCAGAGATATGAAAACAAAAAAGAACAGAAAACAGTTTATATAAATCGAGGTCCCAGAAATGAAAATTAAAGGTAGTCTTACAGAGGAAGGAATGGTGAAACACAGTGTATATTCTCACAATATACCCCAAAACTATTTTGTGGACACCAACATTGACTGGGAATTCTAAACTGCTGCCTAATATCTATAATCAACACTAAATCAAGTCTGAGGCAAGACACTGGATGGATAATACTTAGATGGAAAGATAAATTCCTTCCTAGATAATCTTCAGCCATCACTTGGAAGTTCAGTTATTTGATGGGTTGGGAAGCAGTGTCCACTGAATTTTCCTTTCTGACCTGAAGAGACTCACTGCTGATGGACAATAATTCTCGAAGTTCTTTATTTTCAAGCTGGGGAAAAAAAAAAAAAAGGCGGGTTTATTTTATTTCCTGTATTTTTATTGTCAAACTGTGTCAGAACACATTGTTTGGGGCCAGGAACAGAAAACATTTTAGTTTTAAGGAAACAAATCACTAGATAAGAATTTCCTAAATACTAGTTATTTACTCATTTAAAATTTGTGGAGTAATTTTTATATACCAAGTGTTAGGACTACATAGAAAGAACAACACAAGGTTCCTTTTCACTTGAGGAATTTATTGTTTGTCATACTCTTCTTGTTCCCACAAGTTTTACTACTGTTTTTCAAATTCTTAATGATCTCTTCACTCTTGATTAATTTCCTTTCCTAGATATCCAATAGTTTTAGAAAATGGATAAAAAGGGAGAGACGATAAACCAATTACTGAGCTGTACCTAGGTACCATGTCAGTGCATTATATATGTTATTTCCTAACAATCTTTAGGGTAGATATCATTGCCTACATGCATATTTTATTTAAGATGAAGATACTTGGGCTCACAAAGCTCCCAAAATGTGTCCACATTCAGACAACTTGGATGTAGTACTTTTGGGTCCATGTTTTTTTCACTGGAATTATTAAGTAAAACTTGTCCCACATTTCCTTAGGGCTGTTTCTTTAACTGAGACAAATCAGGGATAATAAAAAGAAGTTTGCTCTATTAACTAACTACTAATCCCTACTTGGGACCTGTCACTCCCTTTGATTTCCAGATGGAGTTTCATCATTATTTTCTCTGCAGGAATTCTGGTAAACCATAGTATTTCCGGGTTTGCCAAAGAGGTCAGAGCCCATGGTCAATAAATCTTTGAGACCACATAAAGATACTTTGGTATGTTTCTTCTGGCACTTAAATAACATTTCATATTATGTAAATAACTAGTCTTGTTCTTTCCACTGGACTTTGGACTTTTTTTCTCTAGTATTTCTTTTTTGTTTGTTTTTTCAGACTTGATCTCTCTATGTTGCCCAGGCTGGCTTAGAACTCCAGATCCTGCTGCCTTATCATCCTGGCTTTCTGCTATTTCTCAAAGGGCCCATGATAACTCCTTGCAGCAAGCACCAAATCATCTACTAATATGTTTTTTGGGCACACTATTTACACTAGGTATTTCTTTTGTAATATATTTCTATTTTAATCAAAATATTACATGGAAATAGCTTTAAAAAGTTAAATCTATAAAATAAATAGAGGTTTCTTGGCTTTGTTCACTCTTTTTATCTATTTTGATTTTTATTTCCATAATTCTAAATAATATGGGTCTACTGCCACTTCCCCTGCTCCCCCACCCTCCACCCCCCCATTGATGGTTCTGGGAAGTAAACCCAGGGACTTGTGGATGATTAGCACGTGCCGTGCCACTTAACTACATCCCTTGCCCTACCATTCCCTCAATTTTAGACATTATTTGACTTATTACAGTAAATGAGGGATTTCAGCTCACATGTAACCTGTTCCTTCCACTCTCTACTCTCCCAATGTGATAATATCTCAACTTCCAGTTAATACATAGTTGATATTTTCATTGATTATAGTTTACTACATTTCCTTTCCTGAAAAGAGTATGAAGGAAGAATTTTAAGTTGTGAGCGCACACAGAAAACATAAATACATTGCCATGACAGGTTAATGTCTAGACTCTACAAAGTAAACTGTGAAAAATTGTGAACCTAAAAAAGCAACAATCTTACCTCCAATTGTGCTAGTTTTTCTTGAATTTTACAAAACTGATCATCATCCACCTGAACTGCTTTCCTCATCACTTCTCCCATTTCACAGATTCTATCAATCTGACTTTCAATTTCCTGTGAAAATATTAAGGGAAAAAGTGATATTTCCTATACATATGAAGAACAGGATCGTATGAACTGATTTTTTAAAAAGTTCATTTAAAAAAAAACAGTTCAGGCTGGCATTGTGGCTCAGTAGTAGAGCACTTGCCTAGCATGTGTGAGGCACTGGGTTCGATCCTTAGCACCACATAAAAATAAAAACAAATAAAATAAAAATATTTTGTCCATCTACAACTAAAAAAAAAAAAAAAAAAAGGAAAACCAAACCAGTTACCTTGAAATATATAAATGTGTTAATAGGAAAAACAAAAACCTTCATTCAATCTATGCCATAGAAGTTGCACCAGAATTAACCAATAATCTGAGCCATAATAAAGTGAGTTTGTGGTATTCACACTCAACAGATCAGTTGTAGTCTAACTACCCACTGGAAGTTGGACTTTAGGTAGCTATTTAACTCAAGTTTGAATACTTTTATTGGCAGGAAGTTTATCACAGTATGAGGTTCCTTTATCTTTGGCTATATCTCTTAGAAAGTATTTCCATATGAGCTAAATTCTTATCTTTTTAAAGTTTTCTCTGGACCACAGAAAATAATTTTTTTTTCTTCCAGATGAAAGATACTCAAATATCTAAAATATCCCTGTTCCCTAAAATTTTGAAAATGCATTCAATGAACATATTTCAGTACACTTCCCCTGAAGCAAATAGTGAGGTTCCAATCTATTAATCCAGGATTAAATGATATAGTACATGTGAATGTACAATGACAACTATGAAAAACTGTACAAATAGAACAATAATACTGGGGGGGGGGGCTGGAAAGTAGTTCAGTTGGTAGAATACCTGCCTCACATGCACAAGACCCTGGGTTCAATCCTCAGCACCACCAGGAAAAAAAAAAAAAAAGCACAATACTGGGTCTCTCAAATTAAATCGGCACTGACTAATGTATAAAAACTGTCATTTAAGACAAAACAAAACATTTCTCTCAAGTAACATAGTATGATTAGTTTAACACAGCTTTACTGACTGCCTGATATGTGCCAGAAACTAGGTTAAGGAAAAAATACGAATGTATGCTCCCCTAAACCATGAAGCTTACAATTCAGTCAAATGTACCAATTACAACCAACCAAGTGTTTACTGAGCACCTTCAACACCAACTTGCATTATAGTTCATGAAAAAACTAACATCTTGAAAAAGAGATCTTGTTGAGGGCAGAGGGGAACATAGTCCCACTCAAAAGGACTTGAGCAGCTTCTTCTCCCCTTCTTTTTAGCCATATCTTTACAAAGCCACAACAAAACAGACAATGAATATGTACTCTCTTTTCTCCAAAACAAGTATACAAAGTGAAACAGTCTCAAAATTTCAATTCAGTTCATTTATAATTTATTTATCAGATTTCTTACTGCAGAGTGAGACTGATGAGCTTTCAGAACTGGTTCAGCATCCACTGCTTTTTTTGCAACCATTAACTGTAACATCTGTTTCCGGTATTTGCTCATGATGAGTTCCAAAGCATCCTGATGTTCCTCCAAAGAAACCCACAGTTCTAACAAAAAAATAAAATACCTTGGTAGTGAGGTCTGAGAGATAGATCCCAAGGTTAAACTCTTAACAGAATTTTACCATACTCAATGAGATATTATTAATTCAAAGTGAAAAAATTACATTTTCTACATATATGAAGAACATGATCACAAGCATTATGATTTTTAAAAGTTCATTTTAAAAAGTTATCTTGAAAAACATAAAACATGTTAACGGGGAAAACAAAAGCTCATTCAATCTATGCACAGAAATTGCACTACAATGTGAACCATAATATAGTAAGATCAGATTTAGTGTTTAAGTCTACAAAATTGAACAGCTACAGTGTACATAAAAAATAACTTTCTAGGCTGAGTGTATTGCCCCACACCTGTAGTCCCAGTGACTTGGGAGGCTGAGGAAGGAGAATCAAAAATCTGAAGCCAACCTGAACAACTTAATGAGGCTCTGTTTCAAAATAAATAAAAAGGGTTGGGGATGTGGCTCAGTAGTAGAGTACCCCTTGAATCAATTGCAAAAAACTAAAAACAAAAAACAAAAACTTTGTAGGCATAGGCAGCATAGTCTGGTAGAAATAAAACGGGATGTGTAATCAGAAGACATGGTTTGATTTCTGTGACTTAGTTCCTTAGTACTCAAAACCAATTGTTTAACATCTCTGAAGCTCTTTTTTAACTGCATTATGAAGCTTAACTTCAGTGTTTATTCTAATGAATACTTAAGTATTAAATTTTAAGGCTCTGAGAATATAAACTCTTTTTAAATGCAAGTCTCCGTTTGGTATACCCTAAAGGAAAAAAAAAAAGGCATCTAATAATTCAACTGTGTAAGCATCTCTTTGATAAACTGTTAATACACATTAAAAGAAAAAAAATCAGTAGATGACCTTACAAAGGGTAATCTGGAAAACTTTATTGTTAGTAATTAAACCTCATAGTAAGAGCACTGACCCGTAAATAAACATAGGATATGCACTTTTATGAACTTTTACTGGGTATGAGAAATATCTTAAATACACAAAAAGACCCTACTAACCTCTGTTTTCCTGCTGTAAGTCTCTAATCTGTGTGTTCTCTTGAGACAGCAGAATGTGAGGCTTGTATCTTGACATGTCCTTCACGTCGGACGCATCTTCTTGATACTGGACAAACAGACACACTAAGCGCACGATAAACAGTACAGTGGCAGATGCAACTGAAAGCAGTAGTCAGGGATCCAGTGCAGGGATCCTGACCCCGATCTCGCAACAGTTCTCACCACAACCCTCTGGAATCGGGAATAAACTCCAAGCCGAGACCCTATTTCACATCTCTCCTCCCTTCCAGTGCCTAGAACCCGAGGGCCCAGGACCTCTACCCTCTGCCTGACCTGGTCCGGAAGCGCTGTCCCCGCCTCCCGCATAGCGGCCACTCGTCGGTGCAGCGCGGCCGACTGATCCACCAGAGACTCGGCGGCCGCATCGTGCTCCCGCAGCCTCTCCAGCAGTGTCTTGGCGTCTGTCAGGATCTTCTCGATGGTGCAGTTCATAGCGGTAGGAATACCCCGGCCCCTGCCCTGCTCACCTAGGCGGTACGCACTAGTAGTCCCCGGACCTGTCTCAGCGTTACAAGCGTCACTTCCGGGCACGTTTCAAAGGCGCCTGGCAGCATGTATGTGCGCCTGCGCAGTGGCAGCCCAGCCCTTGGGGTGATCCGCTTTAACCTGCGGCTTCCCTGTAGCCTCGCCAGGCCCGGGAGTTCCGCCCTTGCCCCGCCCTCTGTTCCCAGTTCCCACAGCCGGGAGGTTAATATGGTAGGGCTGACAGGTCTAAGGTTCTTCGTTCTCTGCTGTTTTTGATTGACGTGGTTTGTTGTTCAGTCATAGGTGGTTGGTTTTTTTTTTTTTTTTTTTTTGCTTTTGTTTTTTATATTGTGGTGCACCTACTTACTCTCTCAACTTTTTTTCTGCGTTTCAGGTGCTGGGAATCTAACCCATACATGCTAGGCAAGCGCTCTACCACTTGGCTACATCTTCCAGCCCAGTCAACCCTTCTTAAGTGTACATATAGTTCGGTAATTAGGTGTATTCAAATTGTGCAACCATCATCAACAGTCATCTCCTGAACGCGTCCATCTTGCAAAATTGGAACTCTATAGCTATTAAGCAATTCTCTTTCTCCTCTCTAAGCTCCTATCAATTACTATTCTACTTTCTGTTTGTGTAAATCTGACTAGTCTTAAGTACCTCAGGTAAGTGGAATTGTTGTGGTGTAAACTAATAAATAAAATCAGTAAGAGTGTAAGTTATAGGTTATAGATTAGTAATATATATATATATATATTATAGAAATGATAAGTGAGATAAGACCATTATAAAGCAAGAACTGTCATAGACAGGCTTAAGACTCCATTTTGTTGCCTTCTATAAAAATCTGTTTCTATGAAACCTGTTTTCTTATAACAAATTGTATCGCACTCAGGATGCAGGTGGTGTGGTGAGCTACATCCTGGGTTTGAGTGCACGTGTGGGTCTACATGACTTTGAAATAGATTCTCGCCCCTTCAAACCCCTGCTCAAACTCAGGATACTCTTGTCTAGCACCTGCTTGAACCCAGGAATTGCAAAGCTAATTGCTTTTTTCTAGCTTCTGTACTTGCTTGCTTGCTAACTGGAAAATTAGCCACTGAGTTGTGGTTTTTGTCCATAAATTCTCAAAAAATGGACCAGGAAGCTGCTGTTCTCCTACAGAGCTTCAGTCTCTTTGGGTGGGTGACTGTCCCTGGCCAGGTAAATAAAGCTCTCATTGATTTGAATTCGGACTTAAGAGTGTTTTCTGAAGCAGCTTCCCATAACAGAACCATACAGTATTTGTGTTTTGGGGATTGACATTTACCTTAGTATAATATTCTCAAGGTTCATCCATATTTTAGTATGTGTCAGAATTTCTTTCCTTTCTAAAGGATAATAATATTACATTGTATGTATATTTTACATTTTGTTGATCCTATTGTTCTTCTGTGGACTCAGGTTGATTTCACTTTTGGGTGGAATATAAATAATGTGCCTATGAACATGGGTGTTCAAGTATCTCTTTCAGACCTTGCTTTCAGTTCTTTGGGTATAAAATGGGTAGAAGTGGAATTGCTGGGTCATATGGTAATTCTATTTAAATTTTTTTGAGGAACCATGATATTGTTTTCCATAGCAACTGTACCACTTTACATTTCCACCAACAGTGCATAAGTCTTCTGATTTCTCCTCATCAACACTTCTTATTTTTTATTTTGCATTTGATAGTAGTCATCTTAAATGGGGTGAGGTGGAGTCAACATTATTTTCTGCTTGCTTCTTGTTTTTTGGTTTCATTAAGAAGTTGAAAATAAATCTAACTAGAACAATAGTGATTTCTGTGCTGTTTATTATATTGGTTTATAAGAGTTTACCAGTCAACCTTGTATGTCAAACTTTGGACTTTTTTTATTCATTAACATATACTTTTGGAGATTCTTCTTTGTTTCATGCACTGTTTAATCCCTGTGAATACAGCAGAGAATAAGACACAAGGTCTCTGTTCTCAGGAAGCTTGTATTCTAAACAGGAGAATAAGTTTATACTGTAAAACATAATTGAAGGCAAGTAAGTAGAGGTCACAGAAGCAGTAGAGAAGGCTTTTCACCATTGTTTTCCCAGCAGCTGGCACACAAATTTGACACAGTCTAAAACTGATCTCATTGTTTTTGCTTCTAAACCCATCCCTCCTGTTTCAGAAAAGAGCAGGTTGATATACCCATCTGCCCAGTAAAAGTCAGCCTTCCATTGCTGTGCACGGTTGCACACGCCTGTAATCCCAGCAGCTCAGGAGGTTGAGGCAAGAGGAAAGAGGATCACAAGTTCAGAGCCAGCCTCAGCAAAAAATCGAGGTGCCATGCAACTCAGTGAGACCCTGTATCTAAATAAAATACAAAAGAGGGCTGGGAATGTGACTAAGTGGTCGAGTGCCCCTGAGTTCAATCCCTGGTACCAAAAAAAAAAAAAAAAAAAATCAGCCTTCCTTTGACTCCTGATTTCTAGAGACATCCATGGTTGTACCCTGGGTCATTCACCAATCATTATTTCTTTTTTTTTTTTTTTTAAAGAGAGAGTGAGAGAGGAGAGAGAGAGAGAGAGAGAGAGAGAGAATTTTTAATATTTCTTTTTTAGTTCTCGGCAGACACAACATCTTTGTTGGTATGTGGTGCTGAGGATCGAACCCGGGCCGCTCGCATGCCAGGCGAGCGCGCTACCGCTTGAGCCACATCCCCAGCCCACCAATCATTATTTCTCATCAAAAAATTTAAGCTTCAGCTGTACACAGTGATGCATGCCTATAATCCCAGCAACTTGGGAGGCTAAGGCAGAAGGATCACAAGTTCAAAACCAGCCTCAGCAACTTATTGAGGCCCTAAACAACTTAGAACTTGTCTCGAAGAAAAAGGACTGGGGGAGCTGGGGTTGTCACTCAGTGGTAAAGTGCTTGCTTGGCATGTGTGAGCCCTGGGTTTGCTCCTCAGCACCACCTAAAAATAAAGAAATAAAGGTATTGTGTCCAACAACAACACCAGGCCAGGCCGAGCGAGCTGGCTGAGCCCCCGTTCCTGCCGCTGCTATCGCTGCTATCGCCGAACACTGCCTGCGGCACCCCTGCTGAGCGATTCCCTGCTGAGCTGTCAGTGCACGCGGGCTTGCAATCTTACAACCCGGTTGGGCACAAAAACACAAGCCAGTCAAACTGAGACAAAGTTTTATTTAGAGAGAGGCCGTGTGCGTCCCCTAACAAGTGGGTCCACCACACGTGTGTTCTACCTGAGCCGGGGGACTTCCCCTTCCCCCGGAACACCCTCCTACCATCCTTTCCCAACCAATGGGAACTCTCCCATTATAAGAGTGACATGAGTAACCTGAGTCCTGAAATGGGCCCAGCTAAACAGCATGAGTCCAATTACCATATGAATGTGAATTGCTGGCTGGCAGTCATTAAATCCAAAGGTGCCTGTATCAATATTTTTGCTGTGGCTCCTAACAGTAGAGTGCCCCTGAGCTTGATCAAAGAGGTATTCCCAGATATATCCCATCAACTTGCCTGTGATCCTCAGACTTTTTGTGACTCTGGTAATCATGTCAAACCCTGTATATATGAGTTTTTATGTTCAGTGCCTATCATCTGAGACCATTTTGTCAGATAGATTATATTAACCAAATTCTGGAAGAAAATATCCACTACCACACATTGTATAGATAAGACTGCTGGTCCACATACCTCACCATTAAAAAATTTGCAAACAGGGGCTGGGGTTGTGGCTCAGCAGAAGAGCACTCACCTAGCACGTGTCCTCAGCACCACATAAAAATAAATAAAAATAAAGGTATTGTGTCCAACTACAATTAAAATATTTTTTAAAAGATGAAAATTTAAAAAATTTGCAAACAATATTTTGGTATGATTTTTTTTTATTAAACCCCATCTATGCAATTAATGCTTCCCTACACTTTGCCACCCCAGTTGAACCATAAATTTACAGGACACTTTGCTATGCAAAGGGGATATGCTAAGTATGCACCACATGTAGAAGAAAATATCTGCAAGCAATTGCCTGTCTAGTCCTTTTCTTGGTACACTAGTATTTTAGTCAGCTTTTTTGCTGTTGTGACCAAAAGACCTGACAAGAATAATGTAGAGGAGGAAAAGTTTAATTTGGTCTCACAGTTTCTTCACCCATAGACTCCTGATTCCATTCAGGGGAGTGGTGGTGGTGAGGTGGGGCAGAATATCATGGTGGGAGACTGTGATGAAGAAGAGCAGGCCAGGACATGGCCGCTGCATGGCCACTGAGAAGCAGAGAGAGAACTCTGCTAAACAAGGGCAATATACAAACCCCAAGGTATATCACCTCCTCTAGCCACAACCTACCTGCCCAGTTATTACTCAGTTAATCCCTATCAGGGGATTAATTTGCTGATTGAGTTAAAGCTCTCATAACCCAATCATTTCACCTCCAAACCTTCTTGCATTGTCTCACACATGAGCTTTAGGAGGACACCTTGTAGTGCCAGATTCGTGGAACCCCAATAGACCTCCAGGAGCCTAATCCGATGCAATCACACAAGAGGCTTTATTGCAAGCCTAGACTCACAATAGTTTCTGACACAGTGGTCCCAAGGAGTGAGTCCCAGTCCTATGTTCAGTGAGGATTTATAGGTTTTTGGGGGATACTCTATGCATCACAACATCACACAGCAAATCATTTCATACGGAGGGAAAGTCAAACAACTAGAGGCTGGTTTCTCAAAAATGGAGTCACCTCAGCCTGACTTTCCCATAGCCGTGCAAGTGACTTCCCTGGTCACCAAGGCAGTGCATGCATATTGGGGCTACCTTTACCTTTTCTATAAGTTGTACCAAAACATCCACTTATGTTCTTTAATTTGTACCATTCCTTCAAATAAAGAAATTTAGTACCCCCCCCCAAAAAAATGGAGTCACATCAGTTTCTCAATCTCACATTTAAACTATTGGCATCAGATCAATATTGGCATCAATTTGTCATTTTAGATCGGGAGCCATTTTATAGAGAGGTTCCAAAATTCCGATTCTGAGGCAATGCTGCTTAACTTCCCATAAGGACTGGTGCCTGTTAAATGATCAACCCCACCCCAGTTTATGGCAACTCCTAAGCAGTTTATGAAATTCCTCTTGTGGGCTATAAAGCTGCTCTCCTCAGAGGGACAGCCTTGTCGGTAAGCCTTGTGTTACTGACAATAAATCTCTTGCCTGAGATTCAGGTGTGTGGCTTGGTCTTTGGACTTTGAGTGGACTCTGCGAGTGTCCTTTCAGATCCAATACAAGAATGCTCTGCTCTCCCCTATCAGATGAGGATGGTGGAAACACGAGATTAAGAGAATAATTTTATTAAATGGGCCCAAATGCTGTCTTTGCCAAGAAGCAATTTACCTGCAGCCCTGCCTGCCTAAATGGACAGGATATGCTACATTCCTCAGAAAACTACCTGTTATCTGCAAGGAATGCAGGCAGGAAATATATTGATAAGAAGAACCCAAGATACTGTGAAGGGAGAGACTTTTGTGACCCTTTTCATAGACCGGATTATGGAAGATAAGAATAGTTCCTCCTGACCATAAAACCTGTAAAAATGATTAGGAATCCAATTAGAACTGCGTAGCATGAGCCAAGGGGACCTAAAATTTTCATGGCAATAGGTACTTTTTAAAAAAATATTTATTTTTAAATTTTCGGCGGACACAACATCTTTGTTGGTATGTGGTGCTGAGGATCGAACCCAGGCCGCATGCATGCCAGGCGAGCGCGCTACCGCTTGAGCCACATCCCCAGCCCCAGCAATAGATACTTGAAAGTCTGTTATTTTTTTTTTAAAGAGAGAGAGAGAGGAGAGAGAGAGAGAGAGAGAGTTTTTAATATTTCTTTTTTAGTTCTCAGCGGACACAACATCTTTGTTGGTATGTGGTGCTGAGGGTCCAACCCGGTCTGCAAGCATGCCAGGCGAGCGCGCTACCGCCTGAGCCACATTCCCAGCCCCAGCCTGTTGGATAGTCAGTGTAGGTAATAAGTAATTGGGTCTGCTCAGAAAAATGGGGGCCGATTCAGGGGTAAAGAAATAAAACAATGATGCCCCAAGAGCTCTTTCCCCTCCTCCACCAGTTGCCAAGGTTACCTGCCTCCAGGGAATTGATCCTCACTGCAAGGGGCTGTTAATGAATGCCTCTGGGTAGCCCTTAGATCTCTCCACCTTTTGGCTCACCTTTTGGTCACTAATCATGTAGTCAGGATGCGGGGGAGAGAGAATGAGAATAAAGGAAATCTAAAATCATAAGAGGGGCAGGACCCCCCCACTTCCTCGGACACCCAGCTCTGGGGCCCCTACTCTGCCTAGAAGTCTATCTCTGTTCTATCCTTTAAATAATTGCCTAGGCATTTCTTGGGTGTTCAGTCTTCAACATTCTGGAGAAATGTAACTTGGCCCTGATTCTCATCACCAGGATCATTATCCTGTTGTCAGTTAAAAGTCAAGAGGTGGACTTGGGTGGAACTCTCTGGAAACGGCTATGGGATCCCCAATAAAACTGGGGTGCAAGAGAGGCACATTATCCACCTCCTCTTTGAGAGGACCCATTCTCTCCCTTAAGAGTGTCCCCTTTCCCTTTTCCTATCTCTTTAATAAAACTCAATCCTTGTTACTCTATTTAATAGACATGTTTGAAATCTTTCCACCTTGATCTCAAGGATTGGGGTTTGAAGGGCAGGTAGGTCTTTGCACTGCCTCAGTTTTCCAGAAGTCCCCAGTTCTGTGATTCTACCACTGAGTTACATTTCCGGCCTTTTTATTTTTTATTTTGGGACAGGGTCTCACTAAATTGTTCAGGTTGGCCTTCAACTTGTGATCCTCCTTCTTTAGCCTCTTAATAATATTAATATTACTCTACTTTTTAATATTACTCTATTGAGATATAATTCATGAACAATAAAAATCCACTTTTAAAAGTGGTTTTTAGTATAATTTCAAATTTGTGCACTAATTTTGATCACCACTAATTCTGAAACATTTCATTAACCAAGAATATATTTTATTTTATACCCATTTGTAGCCACAATTTCGCCGCCCCCCCCCCTTTTTTTTAGTCATAGATGGACAAAATAACTTCATTTTATTCATTCATTTTTATGTGGTGCTGAGGACGAACACAGTGCAAGGCAAGCGCTCCACCCCTGATCCACAAACCCAGCCCTCTATTTCCCTCTTATGCCAGTCCTTGGCAGACCCTACTCTATTTTGTGTCTATGGATTTTCCTATTCTGCATATATCATATGAATGGAATCTTATAATACATGGCCTATTGTGCCTGATTTCTTTCACTTAGCATAATGTTTTCAAGGTTTGTCTGTAATGTAGAATACATCTAGGCCAGCATGGCTAAAGCAAAGTAAGCAAAATGACAAGATGAAGCTGGATGGCATAAAGGGGCCAGATTCTGTGCTTTGGAGTCAGATTCACTGACCCTGAATTATAGCCTAGTCACTTACTAGTGAAAAACCAGCCTCTATCTCAGAGCAAAGCCTGTCCAAGAAAGGGACATGACCTTTGTCCTTGGAAAAACCCACAGAGCACTCCTAGGCACATTCCCACCCTGCTAAGTTGTTTATCTACAAATAACAGGAGAGATCTGCTGAGCCAGGTGTCCCTGACTCAGTCAGGCTAGGTGGGGATCCATAGCAGCCCCCTAGCAGCCACCAATCAGCATGAGACAGGGAAATACCTGGGATGCCAGGTGACCCTCCCAGTAGTTTATGGTGGTTGATAACAAGTTGGGAAACCATGTAGTTCAGCATGTACACCCCTCTTGGTTTAAACCAATCAGTTCAAATGAATACCCCTTTTGTACTGACCAATCCCCCCTACCCAACTTGTTCCCGCCAGTGAATGTGCTAATCATGTTTTAGAGTTGTTATTTGATTTTCCCGAGGTGTGTGATGATTTGCTATGATGTATGTGAAGTCCCTGCCCTCTCCAAAGAATGTATAAAAATGCTGCAAATCCTGGGCTCGGGGCCATGCAATGACCTAAAAGAATAGCATTCTAGCCACATACAGTGGTGCACGCCTATAATCCCAATGACTCAAGAGGCTAAGGCAGGAGGAATGCAAGAGGCCAGCTTCAGCAACTAAGTGATACCCTGTCTCAAAATAAAAATAAATAAATAAAAGGAATGGGGATGTAACTCAGTGGTAAAGCACCCTTGGGTTCAATCCCTAGTATATGTAAATCAATAAATCAGCATTTTAGATAGAAGAAGAGCCTGTGGTGGAGGGGGGAATCCTTTGGAGAGAACAGGCTTTATACACTCAAGGAATAAAAAGGCCAGCATGGCTAAAGCAAAGTAAGCAAAATGACAAGATGAAGCTGGATGGCATAAAAGAGCCAGATTCTGTGCTTTGGAGTCAGATTCACTGACCCTGAATTATTGCCCAGTCACTTATTAGCTGTGTGACTTGGAGAAGTTACTTAACCTTCCTGTGTTACAGTCTTGCTTTGTAAAAATGAGGTTAGCAATAGCTTCAACTTCCCAGGATAGTTATGGAAGACAACATCAGTTAATCCATGTAAAGTATCTGGAGTAATAAGAAATTAATAAATGTGAGCATAGGCTATACAAAGGAGTTTGAATTGTAATAATTACAACAGGCAGTTATAAGGAGGTTTTCAGTCAGAAAAGACCTGAATTAACTAAAATTAAAACAAACAAACAAACAAACTGCTATATAACAATAGATGAGACATTAAGAGTAGGGAATATATATTAGAAAGTTAAGAAATGGTTTTATCTGCAACATATTTTGGAGGAAGAGCAAAGAGGATTTGCTAATAATGTAGATGTGAGAAGTGAAGGGAAAAACAACATCAAACAAGAGAATGAGTCTCATGCTTCTGACCTAACTGGATGGCAATGGTGTTCTCTCATTTTGGGGAGACTTCTAGACTTAGAGAAGAGGTTTAGAGGGAAGAGTCAAGGTTTGTTTTTCACAGGCAGTACTTGGGCATACTAGTATAAACCTCAGGGGAGAAATTAAGGCTAGTTTTGGGATCACTGGCCTATTTCTAATTTTTTCCCCTCTCTCTCCCAGAGTATTACTATAGAACAAGTGATTTTTTTTTGAAATTGCAAATAAAAAGTTTAATTTCAGAAACTGAATTTGTCATTTATATACAGTAAAGCATAGTCCACCCAAATTTAGGTTAAGTACAGGTACAGCATTTCAACAAAACAGCTTTCCTAAAAGGTCATAGGCAGATGAGTGATTCCTCTCACCCAGAACACTTATGATTTGAAATTTTAAAAAAATGAAACGTTTTTAGATGTTAAAGCAAAAACTTTGAAGAAATATAGAACAAGTGCTTATACTCAATAAGTTGACTTGAAAATTCAAAATTAAGTATTAAAAAATTTGTACTTTCAGTATTTGTATAATTAAAGGAAATAATTTTAGAAAATAAATGTTAAACTTCTACTATTGCATGCCTTACAATACAGCAGAAAAAGAGGAAAACATTAAAAATTAAGAATCAAATTCATACCTATATCTTCTGTGTACGATTTATTGAAGAATATTTAATGCCTCATTATACAAATTTCCCCCAACTATAAATGTGATTATATTTGACCTCTGACCTCAATGAATAATCTGTCCTGATAGGAGATTGGGGAACTGTATTTTGCTCTCATAGTGATTAGTTTTTTTCATCTTGTTCTTGGTTTTAAATATTAAAGAGGGACTTTTTTTTATCTTCTTCCTTTTCTTATATGTAGATGCTATCAATATAACTATCAAGAGGACACTACTGGAGAGTTTTAGATTGGTTTGTATAAAAAATTTTTTATTATTCTTTTATATAGTTCAAGTGATTAGAGAGCTTAATATGGTCTAAGTATGTGCTGTCCTTGGTATTATAACTAACAGATAAATTTGCCTTGAGTTTTAAAAGTAGGATATAAATTTTAAAAAAAGAATAATCCCAGCGACTCGGGATGCTGAGGCAGGAAGATTGCAAGTTCAAAGCCAGCCCCAGCAATTTAGCAAGGACCTAAGCAATTTAGCAAGACCCTATCTCAAAACAAACAAACAAACAAACAAACAAAAACCCAGAATAAGCAGATAGAGATAAAACTCATCCAAGAAGGACACTTGTCCTTATCTTTTAAACTGATGATGCAGAAAAGTGACATTCAGTACATAAAATTATCAATATCTATTTTTATTCTATTGGCACTAGAGATTGAACCCAGGGCTGCTCTACCATGGAACTACATCCCCAGCCCTTTTTATTTTATATTTTGAGACAGAGTCTTGCTAAGTTGCTGAGGCTGGCCTTGAACATGTGATCCTCTTGCTTTAGCCTCTCCAGTTTCTGGGATTACAGACATGCACCAAATCATTAATTTCTATTTAAGCTGAATCAAGAGAAATAACTATTATTAAGGAAATAACAAAATACTAAGAGATGTTAAAACAAAGAAAAAGAAATATAAACTAAAGAAAAAAATGTTGAAAGTGCAAATGAATTTACATTACTGATTTCCTATAAAATTAAGGACATTCCTGGCTTTATTTTTTTAAAATAAATATCTGTCTTCTGAACTATATAATTTGTTTCAAAAATGATCTTAGGGGGCTGGGGATGTGGCTCAAGCGGTAGCGCGCTCGCCTGGCATGCGTGTGGCCCGGGTTCGATCCTCAGCACCACATACCAACAAAGATGTTGTGTCCGCCAAGAACTAAAAAATAAAATATTAAAAATTCTCTCTCTCTCTCTCTCCTCTCTCACTCTCTCTTTAAAAAAAAAAATGATCTTAGGCACATGTAATGAACTTTTTCATATCTTTCCTAAAGCAGTGACTCTTATGATGAAGAAGATCCTCTTCAGGCTGGGGATATAGTTCAGTTGGCAGAGGGCTTGCCTCACATGTGCAAGGCTCTAGGTTCAATCCCCAGCACCACCAAACAAAAAAGAAGTTCTTTGTCTGCAAAGGTAATTTTACACCCTTACAAGTTCCATGAGAATAGGGGTCATGCTTAGGTTTCATTATATTTCCCTTGCAACATCCATCACACAGAATTATGCATAAAAAAATGGACTCAGTATAATATATAAAATCTCATTACAGTCAACATTAACTGAACATCTGTAATTGCTTTTTTTTTTTTTTTTTGCAATTGATTTTGATGTTTGGGGACATCAACCCTGATTGAGTCCCAATTAAATGAAATGTTATACCCCCCAAAGTAATGCCATTCTACTCATTAGTAGACTTGTAAAAAAAATGTACTCCATCATGTTATGTTTTGAATTACAACAAAAATTTGCAGACATTTGAGCTGGATGCAATGGTACATGCCTATAATCCCATGTACTTGGGAGATTGACACAGGAAGATCCAAAGTGTGAGACCAGCCTGGAAAACTCAGCAAAATAAAACATATAAAGGGTTTAGAATGTAGCTTAGTGGGATAGTGCCCCTGCGTTCAATCCTCAGTACTGGGGGGAAAAATAAACATTTGTTTTCTCTTGTTATATACATATGTCAATCTGCAAAGCCTAAAATATTTACTATCTGGTCTTTTACAGGAAAAATGCTGACCCCATAACATGATTAAGTTATGGAAGGAGCACCCAACCCAGTCTTTCACAGGCCATAGGCAGAAATGCCCAGAGAATGTCTCCTAGAAAAAGTGATGGTGGACTGGAGCCTAAAATATAAGAGAGTTGGCTGGGTAAAGTGGGTGAGGATCAAATACTAAGTCGTTTGATCAGAAGGAAATGTATCTGCTAAGGGCTAAAAGCAAAGAAGCCCAGCTTACAGAGAACAGAAAGGTGTTTGGGATGGCTGAGATCAAAAGAGGAGAGAAGGAAGGATCAGTGGGGTTACATGCTACTGTGAGGTCAAGCAAGATCAGGAATGAAAAGAAGCCTTGAATTTAGCAATAAGGTGATGTTTATTTCCACAAAGAAATTGGTGAGGGCTGTCTCAGTGGCCTGGCAAGAGTGGAAGCCAGGATGCAGTGGGTTAGGATAAAATGGAGGATCCAGAGACAGTAAGATAAAAAGAAGAGTAGCTAGTAAAGGGTATGAAGTAGAATTTTCTTAAAAGATGGGAAAGATTTGAACATGTAGTTAAATGCTAAGGGCGTGAAGCCCTGAGAAAAAAAGAAGGGATTCAGAGTAAAATGTAGGATTTGTTTTGGAAGGGCATAGTGCACCTCCTCCACTGTTATGAAATGTTGAGAGCCACAGTTTAGTTGGAATGATGCCTGGCATTTTGCTAGAGGGAATGTTTGAAAGGTAACCCTGCTCTGGAATTAGGGCAGCTCCGGGATTAGGGCGGATCCTGCTGGGATTAGGGCAGATCCTGCTGCCTTGGGCACCCGCTAGTTTGGAGTTCCTGTTGAGTTCTCACTGGGTTCCGAGTTCTCGCTGGGTTCTGGGAGAATTGGCGCACAGAACCCGGTGGAGGGAGTGTGTTCCCGGTAAGTGTGTGTAGAGTGCCAGTGAGAGTTCAGGAATAAAGAGTTGCTGTTTGAACCTACAAGGCTTTGTGGCGGCTTGGTTATTTTGTGCCCAGCCAGACTGCAGCCATGAAAGGAAGATAAAAATAGATTCAGGAACATTTTTAGTTATTGTAACCAACATCTGGGAAGTTCGATTAAGATGGCATCCACTTTGAAGTACTAAGAGAGATACAAAGTTTAAGAAAGAAAAAGAAGGTATTAAAAAGCCACAGTTACTGGCTGGGAATGTGGCTCAGTTGTAGAATCCTTGCTCAGCACGTACAAGGCCCTGGGTTCAGTCTCCAGAAACACACACACCCCAGAGGTGCTAATGTGGGGAAGAAACCTAAGTGAAACCTGTGAGGATTCCTGGGCAGAGTTAAGGATACAGTTAGGGTGAAAGGGTAAAGTTTCTAAGCTGGAAAGCTTGAATTAAAATGTAAAAGATTAGGTATTATTAAGTTCCTCTGTTACACCCAGATTCCTGATATAGTTAAGACAATGCCCTACTGGCCATTTAGCCTAGGGCCCTGTGCAGTTTGTCACAGGGCCCGAACCAATCAGTTTGAATGTGTATCCTGCTTAGGAGTGACCAATCACCCCAGCCCGACCTGTTCTCACCAATGAATGTGCCAATCACGTCTCAGAGTTGTTGTTCAATTTTTCCGCGCCTCATGATGATTTGTTCTGATGTATGCAAAGCCCACCGCCCTCTCCAGAAAGTATACTTAAGCTCTGCTTGATCTCTGCTCTGGGCTCTGGGCTGCTCTCCCTTCTTGAGCATGGAGCCCCAGCGCGCTGGAATGGATCCCCAATAAATCCCCTTTTGCCAATTGCATGGAGTAAGTCTCTTGTGTGGTCTCTCCCTCCGATGCTCCACCGGACCCCTTTTACAAGGGAAGAGACTATAATTTTTAGGATCATTATTCTATGGAGGTCTGAGGTTTCTCTCAGCAGCATTTGGCAGCCTACACATAGGCTTACTGAGATAAACCTTTGTAGTGATCCAGGGCTAGGTTTCTTTTCTGCTGGATGGGTTTCACAGAATACTTAATGAAATAAGGAAATGGAAAGCACCAGCAAAAGTGGATGGGCCCTAGAGTCTAGGTGGATCAGGGACAAAAATAATTGAAGGGAGAATTTAGAAACAGAGACTGGACAGCTCAATGAGTAAAACAAAGATAAAAGACAAATGACATGGGAGTAACTGAGTGAGGAAAATGGGTGAATAAGGTGTTCTTGCTGAGAATGAAGTCTGAATTTAAGTTTCTGAAGGTAGGATAGGGTCCAGAGTGTGACTATAAATGCAGCTTCAATTAGTGGAGGTAAAAGTCACTGCATATCAGGAACTAGAGTTAGTGTCAAAATGGTGAAGACTTCACCTAGGTTTGCAGAGGAGCATCTGGAGCATGTGGATTGAATCTTAAGAAAAAGTTTGCACCCCATTACTTTTAACATGACATGATTTCAGGGGACATTTTCAAGCAGTCAATTTCCAGAATGATGTTTACTCATTCCATCACAGACCTAAGATCTCCTTCCCTCCTCTGAACTGGTCTCCCTCATTGGTGATATTTTTCTAAGTTAGCTGAGTGTGAGGAACACAGGGCAGATATCAGACTGGGTTCAAGAATCCCCACTTGAAGGAAATTCTGATGTGTGGTATATGGATGAAACATGAAAACATTTTGCTAAGTGAAATAAATCAAATAATTTGATTCCACTTATGAGACACTTATAACAGTCAATTTCATTAAAAAAAGAAAGAAAGTAGAATGATGATTGCCATGGATTGGGAGAGGGAGGAATGGGGAGTTTCTGTTTAATGATACAGTTTTCATTGTTGCAAAATAAAAAAAGTTCTAGAGATGAATGATGGTGATGGTTACACAACAATGTAAATGTACCTAATGCCATTGAGTGCTTAGAAGTGGTTAATATGGGCTGGGTAATATGGGCTGGGGTTGTGGCTCAGAGGTAGAGTGTTCCACTAGCACATGCAAGGCCCTGGGTTCCATCCTCAGCACCACATAAAAACAAACAAGTAAAATAAATGTATTGTGTCCAACTACAATTAAAAAAATAAATATTAAAAAATGGTTAATATGATATATCTCAGATTACATATATTTTTCTAGAATATGAAAGAAAAAAAAAACAACCTAGATTCACATATATTGGTCACCCTAAGAAAGGTGATGATATTGTAGTATGGCAGAGAAGGAATTGTTATTTCAAGAAATGGGCCAGGGCAACTAGAGATCAGGGGAGAAAAAATCTTCAGCCCTACCGTACACAAGCAAACATCAATTACAGATGTATTGTTAAAGTAAACATGGAAGCTGAAACAACAATGCTTTTTGAAGAACACATAGAATAACTTTATAACCTTGGAGTAGGCAAATATTTCCTAAACAGAATATAGAAAGTCCTATTATAAAAAAGAAAAAAATTAAAATCAGAATGTTAAAAATTTCTGTTCATCAAAACATACCAATGAGAGAGTGAAAATAAAACTATAGAATCAAAGAGGCTATTTCTATCCACTCTAATGCATATATCTGAAAAGTGACATATCTAGATTACATAAAGAATTCTATAAATCTCAATGGAAAAAATGAGCAAATGACCTATACACATATCCAAATGTGTGGGGAGCCATTTTCGCATGTGATTGGGCACCTCTCCAATTGGGTGTGAGGCGTTCTGGCCAAACTGTGTCAGAGCTAATCCCCACCCTCTCCAGGTGCGAGAGCCTGTCTGTGTGGGGGTGTGACTGACCATTGACCCTGAGACCAATCACTGACCCTGACCTTGGAATGCTGCCCCCCTTGACCTTCATTGGAAGGAATTTTCCCCTGAAATTCTTGTTCCCCAATAAAAGACCACTCCCTGGCGTGCTCTCTCTCTCTCTCTCTCCCCTGCTAGTCCTGAGTAAGCCTTGCTGCCCCACTGGGTGGTTCGAGGTGAGAGCTAGAGGGAGGGCTGTCTTGACCTGGTCAAAGAAAAAGGTAATCGAGTCTTGTGTGTTTATTTTGATCTCACTAGTTAACTTCTATGCTAGGAACCTCTTGTATGAAACCAGCATGCTGGTCACGCGGCGGACAAATGTGTCAAAAAACAACACCCCCCCCCCCCAAGAAAAGGTTGTCAATTAAAACAACCGTGAGATTCTTGCTAAAAAACATGAGATTAAAAAGACAAAAAAACTAAGTATTATGGAGAACATGAGATAACTAGAATTCTCATACATACTGAGAAGTTTGGTAAACTGGTAGTACTTTGAAGCTGGAATTAACTTCCATAAGACATGTATTACAATGCACAGCACAACTTTTTGTTCAGGCAAAAAAAAAAATGGAGACCACTCAAAGTCCATCAATAATAAAATGAATAAATAAACTGCAGAACATTCACCCAGTGGAATTCACATACATTTTTTCTTCAACTTTCAACAAGGATATTCCTGAGGATAAATGCTTGGAATAGTTGGGAAAGATTTTGCTGAAGTAACACTTAAATTGGGCCTTGAAGGATAGGTGGGAGATTGTCAGAGAGGTTTAGTAAGTTCAACCTGAGGCCGGAAGAAAGCACAGAGTTGAGGAAGTGTGCAACAATTGACGAGTGTGAACACTGAGATGTGTGCGTCGGTGGAATGACAGAATGAGAGGCTAAGCAGGCATATGAGGATATAGGATCTTGTGCAGAAGTCTTGTACATTAGAAAGCACTACTGGGGGGCTGGGGATGTGGCTCAGCGGTGGCGCGCTCGCCTGGCGTGCGTGCGGCCCGGGTTCGATCCTCAGCACCACATACCAACAAAAGATGTTGTGTCTGCCGAGAACTAAAAAATAAATATTAAAAAAATTCTCTCTCTCTCTCCTCTCTCACTCTCTCTTTAAAAAAAAAAAAAAAAAAAAAAAAGAAAGCACTACTGGGAAGAAGCTCGGGGAGCAGCCTCGTTCTTTTGTAGGCTCCACCACAGACTGAACGTGTACTTTAGCACTGTGTCAAGCACATGGAGCACCTAGCGGGATGTATCCTCATTCTGATTGTCAGACCAAAGCTCAGTTTTGGAGGGGCCTTCTCCCCACTGGTAGGGCTTGGGAAGGAAAGTAAGCTCGGGGCGCCCACACCCACTCCTCTGCCCTCGTGGGCACAGACTTTTGCTCAGACAGTAGGGCGGGACCAGAGAGGGAGCCATGGGCCTGGCTGGCAGGGGACTTGCCGCCGCTGACCCGGGCTTGGAAAAACCCACAGAGCACTCCTAAGCACATACCCACCTGCTGAATTGTTTGTTTGCAAATAACAGGAGAGATCTTCGGAGCCAGGTGTCCCTGACTCAGTTAGGCTAGGTGAGGACCCAAAGCAACCCTCTAGCAACCACCAATCAGCATGAGACAGGGAAAATACCTGGGATGCCAGATGACCCCCCAGTAGTTTATGGTGGTTGATAACATGTTGGGAAACCATGTATTTCAGCACGAACACCCCTCGTGGCCTAAACCAATCAGTTCAAATGAATCCCCCTCTTGTAGTAACCAATCACTCCTACCCAACTTGTTTCCACCAGTGAATGTGCTAATCATGTTTTAGAGTTGTTTCATGATTTTCCCGCGGTGTGTGATGATTTGCTAAGAGATGTTATGATGTATGTGAAGTCCCTACCTTCCCCAAAGAGTGTATAAAACTGCTGCAAACCCTAGGCTCGGGGCCTCTCAGCATCACCAGTTGCTGAGTGCAAGCCGGGGACTGAGCTAGCTTGCAATAAACACCTCTTTGCTGCTTACATCGATCTTGGTCTCTGGTGGTCTTTTGGGGGTCCTGAACTCGAGCATAACAATATCATCTGCAGAACATCCAGTGCTATTTGTACCCAGTATAATAAACCTCATTTCTTCCCCTACTTTTCTCAATCAGTTATACTCAACTCTGTTTCCATTTCTGTTTTTATGAAAAGGAACATGAGATCCAGCAAAGTCATATAATTTTCTCTAGGACTTCTGAATTATATATATGTGCCAGAGCCAAGATAAAAGCAGCTGGCTTCAAAATCAGTATTCTTTACCACTATGCTATAGTGCAGTGGTAGGGAAGAATGGGGAGTTAAGTATGTCTGTTAAAATCAGGTGCAGGTAGTAGAGGAAGCTATCTAATGGTGCAAATGTTTGGAATAAAGTAATTACTGAAGTCAATCATTGATTTATTGTTGCCTAATAAAATACTCCCAAACTTTGTGGCTTAAAACTTTAAGTTTTTTTTTTTTCATGTACTTGCTGGATAGTTCTGGTCTAGGTTTGGCTGATTCTGGTTTGTAATTGGCTATTTGGCAGGACAGGATCCAGTTGGTTCTGGATGGATTTATTCACATGTATTACAAGATCACTAAAATAGTGATCTATATTGGATGTGTCTACCAGATGGGAAACCTGCCACCTCAGTTCTCTATCTTATCCACCAGTTATCCTATCCGTAGGTCCACTGCCACGTTCTTTGTTTTGTTCATTTTGGATTTTACTTGATATTAGACCCAATTTACCTAACTACACTGACTACCTATCTTTAAGTCTGGCTTCATTCCCCCCTCTAATTTTGGGAACTCTACTGCTGTAAGGAAAGGGGGAGAAGATCATTCTGGCTTCTTCAGGCTGAAAGAGGGTGATGTTGGGCAAGCAGTTTGGAGTCCCCCTTTTAAAAATTGGGTCTATCGAGTGGTCCATGATAAAAGTCCGATTGAGAAGTAATAGGCTGGAGGGCCATTTGAGTGATGGGTGGTCTATAAGAGAAACAAGAATTCATTAGTACTCGAACTAGATTGATGCAGCAATAAATGCCACAGCACAGGAATATGCCAATGAGTATGATGACAAAGACAGAGACTAACAATGTTTTCCACCAGGAAGTACCAGAGAACCAGGAGCTAAGATATTGTTCCCATGACAAGGTTGGCAAGGACAAAGCTTCTATCTGAGCATGTAAATCTTTAAGGATATTTGTCACATTGCCAGAATTGTCAGGGATGTAAACACAACATTCAGTTTTAATAATGGCACAAGTACCACTTTGAGCTGCAGTGAGGACCATCCGGTTTTATAAGATGGCTTTCCTCATAAGTGTTATTTCAGTGTTAAGGAGAGAGATACTTTTCTCGACATCATGGAGGGCAGTTTGAGTATAATTGTTTAAAATCTCTACATGCCACATTACATCTTCTAAACCAATTCGTGGGATAAACAGAGAATCTAACTGATCATATCAATGAAACACAGATCGTCCCCATCTGTGTTTGAGATTGGGGAGGTTTGCTGGCTGTGTTGTATTTGGGGTCTATCTCCCCTGCTTCCAGGGGTACCCAATAGTACATCTTCCTATCCAGCCTGGGGGAAGCCAGGGCTATAGGTTAGTTCCACATATCCATTGAGTCCTATTGGGTGCTGGCCAAATAATTTTAGATCTAGAGAGCCAATCTGTCCCAAATCAATCATTGGCTTGTAAAATTATAATTTGTTGGCATTGTGACTCCGGGGTCCATCCTAATTCTCGAGTAGCATTAGCCACGTGTCATAGGTATGGTTTCGTTGTTCCCAACAGATTGGGGCTTCTTGGTTTAAATGCCCAATAGTGGGAGTGAGCCATAAATCTCAGTCCCAAATTTGATAGTAACCATCTTTATATCTGTGACATTCCTTTTGAGACAGTAGAGATGTCTTATCTCTGAACTCAGTTAAATCCTTAGCTAGGGTTTGGCCAAACAAATGAGGGCTATCTCTAAACCCTTGGGGCAATACTGTCCACGTTAGTTGAGATCTGCTATCTGGTTCCTCAAAGGCAAACAGATATTTTGACTGAGAGTCTAAGGGTATACAGAAAAAGGCATCTTTTAAATCTAACACAGTAAACCAAGCAGTGGCTGCTGGAATCTCAGATAACAGAGTGTATGGATTGGGAACCATAGGGTGGAGAGGAACAACTGCTTCATTAATTATTCTCAGGTCCTGAACTAGTCACCATTCCCCATTGGGTTTTTGAATTCCTAAAATGGGTGTGTTACATGGGCTGTTGCAGGGCACTAAAAGTTCCTGTCTTTTGAGGTCCTGAATGATCTTCAATAAGCCCTTTCTTGCCTCTGGGTGTAGGGGATATTGTCTCTGATGTGGAAAGACAGAAGGGTCTTTTAAGACTATTTTGATTGGAACTGCACTTTTTGCCCGTCCAATTTTGCCTTCAGTAGCCCACACTTCAGGGTTTATATTACATTCTAATAAAGGCAAACATAATGGTCCTCTGAGTCCTAAATTAATTGTAATGGATGTCTGAAGTTTTGAAAGTAAGTCCCTTCCCAATAAAGGGGTAGGACATTCTAGGACTATCAGAAATGCATGAGAAAACATCACCCTGTCCCACTCACAACTCAGTGGGGGAGTAAACTTTCTGGTGATCAGCCGTCCAGATACTCCTTGTATGGTTACAGCATTAGAGGAAAGAGGTCCAGGGTAAGAGGTGAGACAGAATAACTGTCACCTGTATCTAAGAGGAAGTTGACATCTAGGCTCCCTACAGAGAAGCATACCTGGGACTCACATGCCGTGATAGGCGTTATGGGAGCCAGAGTTGAGCCCAGGCCCCGTCAGGCCTGTGTGGAGGAGTCTGGCTTCAAGGACCTATGCCCCTGAGGACAGTCACTCTTCCAGTGATTGCCTTGACATTTAGGGCAGGGCTTTTGAGGTCGTGGCTTGGTCTTGGGCAATGCGTTTGAAATGTCCTTCCTCTCCGCAATGGAAACAAGTCCCTTTTGTGGATTGAGGAGCATTTCGTCTTCCTCCTTCACCCTGGGAGCTTACTCCTCTAAGAGCAAATACCAGCGTTTCAGTTCTTTTTCTGTCTCTGAGCTCTTTCTCCTTTTTTCCCCTCTATTATCTCTATTATAAAAAACAGAAGTGGCAAGTTGGAGGATGTTATCTAAAGATTGATCAGGGCCATATGCCAATTTTTGTAACTTCCTCCGAATGTCTGGGGCTGACTGAGTGATAAATTTGTCCTTTAAAAGTAATTGGCCCTCTGTGGATTCAGGATCCACAGTGGTGTGTTTTCTCATTGCCTCTCTGAGTTTCTCCATGAAAATAGCAGGGCTTTCCTGGGGTCCCTGAATAATTTCTGAAATCTTAGAATAGTTAATGGGCTTTTGCTTGATTCTCCTAAGGGCCTCAAGGATAAACACTTGGAAATGGCTAATTTTCCAGGCATCTGGCTCATCATTTGGGTCCCACTCAGGATTATTTCTGGGAACTGCCTGTGCTCCAGATGGGTAATTAGGTTTGCTCCTAGTCTGTTCTGATGGGGAAAGAGCAAGGTGTAGGTCATTCCCAAATTCCTTGGCTGCCCTTAGAGCTGCTTCCTTCTCATTGAAAGTCAAGGTCTGGTTGAGTAAAATAGCATAATATCTTTCCAGGTGAGGTCAAATATCTGGCATAAGTTTTGAAATACCTCAATATATTTATCTGGGTCCTCCGAAAATCTCCCCAAGTCTGTTTTTATCTGCCTTAGGTCTTGAAGGGAGAAGGGGGTATGAACTTTAATTGGTCCAAACTCTCCTCCTGGCATTTCCTGGAGAGGTAATATATTTGATCTGTCTATTGGGGCAGATGCAGAGAGGTCAAGATACGGAGGACAGGAGGGCTGCTGTTGCACACCAAAGCAGATGGAGATTTTGTGGGTCCTCTTGATTCTTTCTCCTCTGTAGGTGAATCCCCAAGATTTTCTCTCTTCTTGGCAGATATCATAGCTAAGTCTACTTTACATTGTTGGCATAATTTAGGGTTTTCCCTTAGGGCAAAGAAAACCTGAACACATCTCACACCATTTCCCTTCCTTTTTGCAAGATTTCATCAAGCTGTAAAATTGTATTAAAATTGATACTTCCCTTTGGTGGCCAGGTTTCTCCATCAGGGAGTTTGTATTGAGGCCAGGTGGCAGAAGAAAATGAGGTGCTTTTCCTTGAGCGTCTGAGGGTCAAATCTATCCCAATTTTTCAATATGCAGGTGAGTGGTGCACCTGGCATATTGGAGAGAGAAGCTCCCATCTGAGTGAGAAGAGAAAAAAAACAGGACTCAGGCACCCGTGCCAGAGAAAACTGTTTTCTATAGGGACGTCTCCCTAAGCTTGAGCTTCCTAAAAGGTCCAGAAAAATCGTCTCTCACCTTGCTTTGCCAAGGGTGTTTCTGGTCCCCTTTGGCAAAGTGCCAGTTTGCCCTGTGCCAGAGACCCTGGGAGGATTCAGACTTAAGGGCCTTACTGATGTCCTCCCTGCCACTAAAAACCCACAGCAAAAGAGAATCTCAAGCTCTTCTTGTTGCCTTTGCTTTGTAGACTAAAGGAACCGCCTAAGGGGAAGGGATATTTACTGGTTCTAAGGTAGTGCTTTCTATGGAGAGACTAAGAAGAGTTGATTCTAAAAATGCCTCCCCCTAGCAGCTTAAAGAGAACACAGCACATTTTAAACATCGGATCGGTAAAACAGACTAGTGAAAGTTACCTTTGTACCTTAGGGAACCTGGGCAGCTTTTACTGATTATCCCATGTCCTTCTCATTCCTACAACCTGAATTGCTAACATTTCTGATCTGTGAATGAAGGGGAGCATCCAGGAGGGAATGGATTCGGGGTTGGGAGTGTTGCGTAGCCCACTCAGAGGCAAATGTAATCGATTGGGGCCTTCCCTCAGTGCCATTCATCTACTGATCACCCTAGATACCCCTGAGGGCTGTCGGGAGGGGGCTCAAGAGAAAGGAACCTTAGGAATAGATCTGAGTGTAGCCCAGACCGGAATTCCACAGTTGTTCCAAACTCCTTCCTCCACCTCCACGCATCCGAGGCAGATCAGGATTGGGGACACTGTGTACTCACGCCAATTGCTCTCCGGGCCCAGATAGAAAAGTTGGAAGAGGCTTTGGCAGAACCCAACATGCCTGCTCTGTGTTGGGAGCTGCCTAGGCCAGGAAACCTCTCACCCGAGTCTTGAAGAGTGGCGGCTGCACTAATTGCGTCTAAATAGCCAACGGGTGCCCACCTTACCCTCCAGAAAGAAAGAGAGAAAGATGCACCTCAGACACACGTGGGGTGCATGGAGAGGCACTTACCTTGGTGTAGATCTCGGTAGGGAACTCCAATATGTTACCGTTGTTTACTGGTGAGGAGTCCTTGCTTCCCCAATGTTGAAGTATAACACCAGAGAAGCATGCCAAGGCAAGGTCAGAGTGGAAAGTAGAGGCTTTATTAAAAGAGAGCAGAAAAGACTTCTCCCAGAGGAAGAAGGGGACCCAAGAGGTGGAATCCGTGGAAGGGGGGAGGTCTCCCTCTTTTATAGCTAAAGTCTTCTTTTAGCTTTCCCGCATTCCTGTCCTCTGTTCTGTTATCTTTCAGTGATGAAATGTAGGTGGGAAGGCCCAAAGGGTGGGGCACAGGGGGGCCAAAGAAGTAATCTGGGAAGGAAGGGCTTTTGGGTCAGCATCTTCAAGTTTGCTGGGAACTGTTTCATTAACATTTCTTTGGGATGGGCTCTGGGCCTTGGGGACATTAACATTACAAGAGTTTTCTGCTCCCACCCCCCACTTCATTCTCAACATGGCCTTCATTTTGGATCTTGACCCGATTTACCTAACTACACTGACTACCTATCTTTAAATCTGGCTTCACTTTTTCTTGGTACATTAGTGTTTCCAAAGGTCTCATTCTCTTCTTTGTTTCTTTCTCTCTCTTTCTTTCCCTCCCTTACTCCCTTCCTTCCTTCCTTCCTTCCCAGGGATACTCTTTTGATTGAGCCACATCCCCAACCCTTTTTTAATTTTTTTTTTTTTAATTTGTAGACATGGTCTCCCTAAGTTGCTCAGGGCCTTGCTAAATTGCTGAGGCTGGCCTTGAACTTGCTATCCTCCTGTCTCACTGGGATTATAGGTAAACGCTTCTGTACCCAGCTGGTTTCAATTTCTTCTACTTCTAATAATACAATCTTTCTCTAAAAAGCTGACCCAGTGTGTCAACAGGGTGTTAGGGGTGACTGGCAGGCTGGTCCAGACTTATTCCCATGACATAGATTAGAGGATCATTCTGAGCCCCAGTGTACAAGTGTTTTTCAAGTGTTTGCTTAGTAAGGTATGCTATAATGTCTCATTGACCAAAGCAAATCCTATGGTCAACCCATATTCAAGGAGTGGAGAAATAGACCCAATTTCTTTAAAGGACAAAGAATGTGTGGTCATTTTTGTAATCTACCATAGAAGGAGAGGTTAATACTGGTTAAAGATTAGTGAGAGGTAGTAGGGGTCTAACTAAAATTAAAAATTATACTTTTGTTGTGACCTATGATTTCACAAATTTCTTTCACATGGTTCAGGGTTTTTTAAAAACTTTTAATTGATTTTTTAAAAAAATAAATGACAGAGGAATGCATTACAATTCTTATTATACACATACAGCATGATTTTTCATATCTCTGGTTGTATATAAAATATGTCCACACCAATTCGTGTCTTCATGTACTTTGAATAATGGTGTTCATCACATTCCTGGTTCGTTATATATATAATGGAGTACTGACAGGGTCCTTTAGCTTTGCTATTCTCATATGGGTTAGTAGTGACTATATAGTTGATTTCCTCCACTGGACTGATGCAATGTTTTTGCTTTTCTACTTACAAGGTCATATATATTTTAAACAAAATGTTAAGGACTATAATGCAATTTCTAAACAATGTGAAAATTTTCAGGTATTACTAAACATCCTTTTTCTCCTTTAAAAAGTGCTGTTGGGATTCTTTGACAAATTCGATTTAATGGAACATCTTTGTTAAATAGAATAAAAGCAGCAACAAAACTTAAACTGAATGTATTTACCCCAAAGCATAAAATATCTAAACAATAATAGTCACAACAATAGCAGACATTCATTGGCTGCTTTGTATGTTTTAGGCATGAGATAAGCATTTGAAAGCATTAGTTCATTTACTCTTCAAAAATGTATGTTTTATGTATAACTAATTAGAACAAATGTTTTAAAAATTAAAAAATATATGAATTAAATGCTAGTAAAGGGTAATGGTTGAGTTTTAAAACTTTCTAATACTGAGATGTATCACTTAAACTCACAGTTCCAGACTAGCCTTGGCAATATAATGAAGCCCTGCCTCCCCAAAACAAAGAAATAGCAACACTGAAAACTTTCTTGGGGATGGTAATGTATCTCAATGGTAGAGCACTTACCTAGTATTATCCATTCAGACATTCTTTACAAGCTGTATATTAAAGTATATAATAAAAATCTGTTATTTTGCCATTCTATCAATATTTTTGTTGTTTCCTTTTTACAGTAAATATCTTCCATTCAAATTCAAATTAACAGAAATTCTTCAAATTAAATTTTGTGTGTATGGGGGGGGGGGGTTACTGGGAATAGAACCCAGGGATGATTTACCACAAAGCTACGTTCCCAGCCCTTTTTATTTTCTAGTTTCAGACAAAGTCTCATTAAGTTGCCCAGGGGCTGGCCTTGAACCTGGAATCTTCTTGCCTCAACCTCCTGTGTCAAAATCCTTAATTTTCTGCCAAAAGATTTCACTGGAGTTTGTTTGTTTGTTGTTCTATGATTCTGGGGAACACAACCCAGGGCCTTGTATACACTAGGCAAGTACTCTACCATTGAGATACATCCTCAGCCCTTTTTAAAAAATGTTCAGTTAGCTTTTACTTTTAGAATATTTAAGTAATTATTTTACATAATTTTTAAAAACTATCTCCTATTTCCTTCAGCAATATTATTATTTAGCATATTATTTGAAATTTAAATGACCATTGACATATAGGAACATATTTAATTTTTTAAAGCTATGTTAAATTGGTTCAATGAATGATATATAATGCCATCAGTTGAAGCATGGTGGAATTTCGGCTGAATTGTTTAACAACTATTCTGAATTATCTAGAAAAAAGAAATACAACATACATTTAAGTTATGGATAACATGATTGAGGCCATTTGCTTAGATTATTTATATTAGTGTTCCCTTGAGACTTCAGTCTAATCTCTCTGTTTGATTATATCCTGAAGATCTTATCTTCCTGTGTTTCAGTTGTTAAGAAATGCTTTTTTTTTGGCCAGCAGCTGGGGTGGCACATGCCTGTAATCCCAGCAGCTTGGGAGGCCGAAGCAGAAAGATTGTGAGTTCAAAACCAGTCTCAGCAAAAACAAGGAGTTAAGCAACTCAGTGAGACCTGTCTCTAAATAAAATACAAAATAGGGCTGGGGATGTGGCTCAGTGGATGAGTGCCCCTGAGTTCAATCCCTGGTACCATAAAAAAAATGCTTTTTTTCCCCCAATGTATCTTGGATGATTAAATCATCTCAGATATTCTATCACTCTCAAGTAATGAATTCATTTTAGGTTTGAACATCTCTGATACATTCAGCGGCCTGGACTGCCTTTATTACTTTTGGCTTTATTGATTTAACTAGACCCTATTGTTACTTGGCCTCCTGGAGTTGGCAAGACATGTGGACTTCTGCCCCTAGCTACTCCTTTTTGTAGCTTTCTATGGCTTTTTCCCTGATGGATATTTGCATGTCTCAGTAGATTCGAACTAAATTCTAATCTTACATTGATGCCATGTCACTGCCCTTGGGAGTATGAAATAGTAAACATTTTATAATATGAGAATTGACTGGGGTAAATATTTAATTATGTGGTTTCATAAATTTGGCTTTAATACCTGATTAAATAAAGCATACCATGTATATTTAGACTTTCATCAGTGAATTTGAACAAATTTAGAAGGGCCACAAAATATTCCATTTATATGTAAAATAATCCCAATTTATACTTGTTTTACCTGTTCTTAATTCATACCATTCAAAAGTGGAACAAATATTTAATCTCTAATGCCAAGCCTTTCTTAAAAAAGATAAGAAGCCCTCTGGATTAATGTGCTTTTGATTCATTGTTAAGAGTGATTTCTTCCAAACTAGTATTTTCATTTATGCTTTTGTTTGATGCTTTGTAGGTATAAACCAGGGCAAAGTACCATGTTGAAATTTGGGTTGGGTGTGGCATATATTTCTTCTGTAAAATGAGAGAAAACTAGTATGAATATAAGCTCATTTTCAGACAGATCAATTGTAGAAAAATTTTCTTGAAGACTTAGAATTTGATTTCACAAAAACGTCTTTGGTGATATAAGAAAATTTCCATGTGTGTTTAGGGGTACTAGTATTCCATTTTGGAGACAAACATCCATTGTCCCCTCAAGATCATCCTTTCTGCTAGACATGGTGAAGCACACCTGTAATCGCAGCAACTCAAGAAGCTGAAGCAGGAGGGTTGCAAGTTTGAGACCCCGTCTCAAAATAAAAAATAAAAAGGTATGGGAATGTAGCTAAGTGGTAGAGCATACCTGGGTTCAATCCCCAGTTTAAAAATAATCAACATTTCTTTGGTTAAAATTAAATTCTTTGGTCGTCTGAATTCTTCAAATTATATTTTCCATCTCCCTTCCATGTTTCAGGCTTGACTTTTCCTTGAAAATAGTTCCTCTGAACTCTTTAAAGAGGAAGGTGCTCTTTCTTGGTTTCCCACTGACACAATTTCAGGAAATGAGACATCCACTCTGATCTGATCACTAATCCGACACTTATATTCTTTCATCTCTGCCTGAGATCCTTCAAGGCTCAACTCAAATTCCTCTCATTCTTTAGACTTTATCTTAAGGATCCCTTATTAAGGAAGCCTTCTAAAACTCCTCAGTTTTGGTTGGGTTCCTTTATTACATATTGTCATAAATTATATTTTTTCAGGATACTTATTTCATTTGTAATTATATGTTAACCTGGGTGATTACAAGATTACCACTTTTCTTACAAGATAATAGCATTCATGAGAGTAGAGACAATGTTTGCTTTTACTACTATTGATTGCAGGTCAATTGTAGTGCCTGAAAAATAGTGTAAGTACTTAATAAACATTATGGAGTAAATGGATGGTATCCTCTGGGTCTTCTGATCAAATCCATTAGCCTGAATTAAAAAGCTCTTCAGTTTGATTCATAAGGTTAGTTGAATTGGAGATAACTGCTGTAACTACCAAGTGTCCTGCTTAATATACTGGGCAGGGTAAATGGGTGGAAATAGAACAGAAAAAAATATGGCCACCATTCATTAATTGCTGTGTCTCCAAATTAGTTTTCTGGTCATCATCAATTCTGGTTCGTTTGAGTAGAGAGTCATTTATTTTAAGGATTTTTGGATTGCTTACAGAATGACTAGGTAGACTGAAGAATCAGGTTTACAGTTGTAAAACCAGAAACAACAGTCAAAATTGTGTTGCCGACCTGGTCTACTGAGGATGTTACAGCCACCATCCTCAGGACATTACAGCCACCATCCTCAGGACATTACAGCCACCATCGTCATCACTAGATGATCCAGCTTACTCCACAATGTTCAAATAGATGTACAATAGTTACCCAGGAATTCTACCTGCAATTGCAGTTATTACTATAGACAGGGTTCTGTGAAGTCTTTGCTACTGGGCAGGGTTAGGGAGTGATGTCTGAGCAGTTGAACTTAAGTCATAGGCCTGTGTTTTAGCTACAAGGGAGAATTGATAAACCATATTTTTAGTTTCCATAGCAGAAGTCGAGCTCTGCTTTACTCAGAATCATAAGGTGAGAGAATTCTACACACATGGTCAAAAGTCTCAGATAATAGGTAGCCAGAAAGAATGATGATATCAATTACAAATGTTTATTGTGAGCTGTGCTAATTTTTATTTCTTCCTTTACCATGTCCCAATAGTATTCATCACATTGCATAGTATTTATTACATTCTATCCTTGGTAAAATTACATGTATACATTTCTTACTTTCCACCTAGAAAGGAATTAAGTTGTATTTATCTTTGCATTCTTTCAGTGGCCAGTGAAGTTTCTGGGTTATAGTCATGAGCCAAGAGGTTTCAGCTAGTCATTAATGTCTGTTGAGAATCTACTATTGGGGTATGCTGTGAATGACTGTAAATTGAACTGAATTAAATTTATCACTTGGGGGAGACTGCTATCTAATCTATTCTCATCTGAAAATTCTTGAATCTAGAGTTCTTATGCAATGTATAAGAAATCAACTACTGCTAATATCAGTTCTATAATCTTGAAATGATGAAGTTCAAATGATGATTGTCATGAATGTTTCTAAAGCAATTTCGTATCTGAAATTTTAGTTTCACCAGTTGTAAGTGAATAGAATTATGCTAATCAACACTAAAACACTGTCTCTTCTAATGTCTTTGCTTTTTATCACTTATTCTTTTTAGGCTAAAGGAAATGGATCAAGTTTTCACTCTAATTTTTAGTGTTTAACTTTAGCTTGATAAAATACTTATATACTTGTGCCAAATGAAAAATGAGGTTGCTAAAGGTTAATGCTTTAATGCTTTTACTAACTATTAGCACTACTTCTGCATCTTGTCAGAATGATACAAGTTCATTCTGGCAGGAGCCAGAAGAACTACTAACAAAGAATTACTTGAGTAAGTTAAAAAACAAGAAAAAGCAAACATCCTCTTCCATAGATAACTTTAAAAATACCCATTCAAACTCTGTCAAACACTACGTTAAAAATGTGAAAAATGTGAATAATTTTTCCCCTTTATAGTTAGAGCCTGAGCTGGTCTGTCAGTGCCCTGTTACACAAAGCAGACTGACACTGCTGAGAGAGAGAGACAGAGACACTGGACAAATCATGTGCATTTCTATACTATTATGCCAAAATATGATTGATTTTTAAAAGGGGGGGTATAATGGAAGACATCTTAGAGTATTTAATTTTGCATTCTAAAGCACATTTACACAAAAACAGCTGACATTTTGAAAACAATGGTGAGATTTTCAGGTAAAGAGTATTAGAATCATACATACATTGTGAAATCCCAGATTCTTTGATACTATTCAATTCTTTCACGTATACAAAGATAATTCATTTGGCTATTTATTTATTTAAAATATTTTTTAATTGTAGATGGACACAATACATTTATTTATTTATCTTTATGTGGTGCTGAGGATTGAACCCAGGGCCTCACAGATGCTAGGCAAACTCTCTACCACTAAGCCACAACTCCAACGCCACTTGGCTATTTAAACAAGGGTTTTGTTTTTGTTTCTTTTAGGAGTGAGGACCCTTAATAGGTGCTCATACATCTTCTCACTTCAGAAAAAGTAATATTTTTCCCAGAAGATTTTGACTGGTGTTATGAAAAAAAAATATTAGGGCTTGGTGGCATGAACCTGTAATCACAGTGACTTTGGATTTCCTATAAGTCACTTAAAACTTTGTGGCATTCTCATTAAATCCTTATAAGCAAACTTTTAACATTGAATATTTAAATATAATTTTGTGTTTAGGTACATAAACTGCTAAGTTTGCTTGTGCTATTTCACAAGAAATACATGTTAAGCTAAGAAATACATCTTTTTCATGTTGGGGAAAAAACTAGTTAGAATAGAAATTAACATCTCTAAGAGTGGTTTGATTAAATAGGAATCTGGTTTTTATTTATAGATATAAATAAGTAGCCCAAACTCAGCTTTTCAAGTGAATGGATAAAAAGTACTATTAAAATAATTACCTTTGGGCTAGGGATATAGCTCAGGTGTAGCTCATTTGCCCAGTTTGTGCAAGGCCCTTGGTTTGATCCCCCAAACCCCCAACCCCCAAGAAATTACCCTAGCATAAAACAATTTAGATTAACCAATTATGCTACGAGAAATGCTGTAGGTCTTCAAGAATCTTTCACAATACATGGAAAATAGCAACAAAATAGCTAGAATATTCCTGTAATTAGTGGAAGTAGCTTTTAAGGGGCTATTGCTTTGTCCAGATCTCATTCTTTGTTTAAATTTTGTGTGACAAGCCTTTTATAAATGAATAGAAGTGGCAGTTTCTGTTTCATTAATGAGGCTGATATGGTTAATTACTAAACTGGAGTAAACAGTTCAAAACCAGATTAAGAATGAAAAGCCAATTATGTAGAAATGATCCAGCTGTATTTAATAAGATTTCCTTTTGCTATCAGAAACCTCAAATGTGTTTTAAAACACTTGAGGAAAAAAAACAACAACTAAGTCACCTATCTTTTAACTGTAATTCTTACTTTTTTGTTTAGGGTTGAAAGTCACATCTAGTTTGTTTTTCAAATTCAGTGAAATAACCTCAAAACCCCAAATGGAATTCATTTGGAATGAAATTCTGAACATAAAATTTATGAAAATCAGTACTTTAAAGAAACATTGTTTTTGGTCCTTACTATGAACTCCATCTATAAAGCCTGAATTATTTTTTAAAAAATTCAAGTGAGATTCATATAATATAAAATTAATGATTTAAAAATATATTATTTGGGCTGGGAATATGGCTCAAGTGGTAGCGCGCTCGCCTGGCATGCGTGCAGCCTGGGTTCAATCCTTAGCACCACATACAAACAAAGATGTTGTGTCTGCCGAAAACTAAAAAATAAACAGTAAAAAAATTCTCTCTCTCTCTCTCTTAGACAAAAAAATATTTAAAATATATATTATTAATTTATTTTTAATTTTTATTTTTTTTGGTATCGGAGATTTGATGCTTTTTACCACTGAACTACATCTTTAGCCATTTTTAAAATTTTTATTTTGAGACAGGGACTTGTTAAATTGCTGAGGCTGGCCTTGAACTTGAGATCCTTTTGTCTCAGCCTCCAGAGTTACTATGCATCATCATGCCTGGTGTAAACAGAGGGTTTTGTTTGTTTGTAGTACTAGGGATTGAACCCAGGGCTTTATGCATGTTAGGCAAGCACTGTACCACTGAGCCACATCTGAGCCCTAAAAACTCAGGGACACTTAACCACTGAGGCACATCTCCACCCCTTTGTGAGACAGGTTTTCACTAAGTTGCTTAGAGCCTCACTATTTTGCTGAGACTAGCTTTGAACCTGCAATCCTCCTGCCTCCAGTCTCCAGAGCTGCTGAGAAAATTAATGATTTTTAAAAAAATATTTTAGTTGGACACAATATCTTTATTTATTTATTTTTATGTGGTGCTGTGGACCGAACCCAGGGCCTCGAACATGCTAGGTGAGCACTCTACCGCTGAGCCACAACCCCAGTCCAAAATTAATTATTTTTATAGTGAACAATTCAACGGCATTTAGCACATTCAAAATGTCGTACAATTACCACCTCTGTCTAGTTTCAAAACATTTTTATCAAGGGCTGGGGTTGTGGCTCGGCCTAGCATTTGTGAGGCACTGGGTTCAATCCTCAACACCACAAAAAGATAAATAAATAAAGGTATTGTGTCCATCTGCAACTAAAAAAAAAATCCAAAATTCCCCAAATATGAAACTTACAAAAACAAAAACATTTTTATCACTCCTATGGGAGGGACCAGACCATACCCATTAAGCTATTTCTCTCAACCACCTGGAAACCACCAAGGTGGATTTACTTATTCTGGATATTTCATATAAATGGAATTATACAATATGTGACTAGTGAGGGCCACAGACAAGTTAAGATGGCGCCTGGCAGTATGCTAGGAGGAATAGTTTCTGAGTAATGCCATCGAGACATTAAGATAATGGAGATTCCTTAATGACTGACTGCTGTGTCTAGATTATGTCAATTAAGTTAAACTGTGTGTAATCATTAAGATGAAGAGGATTCCTTATTGGTTGACTGCTGTATCTAGTGTATGTTAATTAAGAACAAGCTGTGTATTCAGTTATGTATATATACCCCTACTCTCCTACAATAAAGCGGCTCCCGCTCCTGCTTCACAAGTAGCTTGTCACCCTGCCCCCATTCGTTTGCCCAGCCAGACTGCGGCCTGTGACCTTTTGTGTCTAGTTTCTTTCACTTAACATTTTTGAGAGAGAGAGAGAGAGAGAGAGAGAGAGAGAGAATCGTTTTTATAGATGGACACATTTTGTAGATGCCTTTATTTGTTTATTTTTTTATGTGGTGCTGAGGATTGAACCCGGGTCCCGCCCGAGCTAGGCGAGTGCTCTACCGCTGAGCCACAATCCCAGCCCAACATGTTTTTAAGGATTGTGCTCATTGTGATATACATCAGTACCTCATTTGTTTTTATGACCAAATAATGTTCAATTATATGTATATACCAACAATTTGTTTATCCATTCATTTGTTGATGGGCATTTATGTTATAGCAATAATGAATAGTGATGCTGTGAACCTTTATTTGTGCTAGTATCTGTTTTCAGTTATTTTGGTTATGTACTTGGAAGTGGAAATGTTTGGTCACAGGATAACTATGTTTAACTTTTTGAATAGGAACCAGAGTCTTTTTCATCAAAATATTTTTCACCATTTTACATTTTCACCAGCAAAGTATGAGGCGTCCAGTTTCTCTATATGCTCACTAACTTTTCTTATTTTCTATTTTTAAAATTATAGACATTATAGTGGTTTTCCTAGTAGCCAATTTCCCTAGTATAATATTTTCATGTATGTGTGTTTTGTTTTGTTTTGCTTACCATTGTCTTTGGAGAAATGTGGATTCAAGTTCTTTTCCTGGCTTTGCACATGCTAGGCAAGTACTCTACTACTATGCTATATCCCTAAGCTCAGATTGTCTTTTTGTTGTTGAGTCTTAAGAGATCTTTACATTTTATGGATAATAGACCTTTAGAAATATATTATTTGCAAATATTATCAGATCATCTTTTTACTTTATTGGTGATATTCTTTTTTTTTTTTTTAAATATTTATTTATTTTTTCTCAGTTCTCGGCGGACACAACATCTTCGTCTGTATGTGGTGCTGAGGATCAAACCCAGGCCACACGAATGCCAGGCGAGCGCGCCACCGCTTGTGCCACATCCCCAGCCCCTGGTGATATTCTTTCATGCACAAAAGTTTTAAATTTTGATGAGGTTCAATTTATCTATTTTTTCTTTGTTACTCATGCTTTTAGTGTCATATCTAAGAAACTGCCCCCTAATCCAAGATCATGAAGGTTTACCTTATGTTTTCTTCTAAGAGTTTTATGGTTTTAGTTCTTATATTTAGGTAATTAACCCATTCTGAGTTTTTTTTTTAAATATAGTGTGAGGTGGGGTCCAACTTTGTTCTTTTGCATGTGGATTTTAGTTGTTCTTGCATCATTTGTTAAGGAGACTTCTTCTTTTTCCATTGTGTGGTCTTAGAACCATTGATAAAAATAGTCATAGATGTATGGGATGGAGCCTGTTTTTGTTTTTGTTTTTTCCTCAGATCTGAGGATTGAAGCTAGGCCCTAGCTCATGGTAGACAAGTACTACTCTACTGAGTTACAGTCCCAACCTAGCCTGGCTTTTTTATTTATTTCTTTGTTTATTTTTTTAGTACTGAAGATTGAACCCAAGGGCACTTTACCACTGTGATACATCCCCAGTCCTTTTTATTTTTCACTTTGAGACAGTTTCTCACTAAGTTACCCAGACTAGCCTCAAATTTGCAACCCTTCTGTCTTAGCCTCCCTAGTCACTTGTATTACAGGCACATGCCACCACACTTGGCTCTAGCCTGGCCTTTATATATTTTTTTTGTTTGTTTTTTAAAGAGAGAGAGAGAGAGAGAGAGAGAGAGAGAATTTTAATATTTATTTATTTTTTTTAGTTTTTGGCGGACACAACATCTTTGTTTGTATGTGGTGCTGAGGATCGAACCCGGGCCACACGCATGCCAGGCGAGCGCACTACCACTTGAGCCACATCCCCAGCCCTAGCCTGGCCTTTATATGACAGCAAAACCAAGTGGACATTTCCATCTTATTACAAATATTCTAAAAATTTAATTCTTTGGAAGGGGGTCCCCTAGATTTTTGCCCTGATACAGTGTATTGTAGAAGTTTGTTGTTTACTTTTCTGTTGTACATGTTTTCCCTACTCACTTCTAATCAGTGGTATGAACTCACAACAGTTATGCCAGTTGACAATGTCATCTCCTTCCAACCTTACATGGAAGCAGAACCTGGATTTTAAGGCTTTTATAACAAGGAATTGGTTTATACAATTGTGGAGGCTGGCTAAGCAAGTTCAAACTTATAGGCAGGTGGTTGGGAATGGAAGATCACAAGCAAGATGAAACCCACAGACATGAGCTGTTTGGAGTCTTTTTTTTTTTTTTTTTTGTATCCATGCCTCTCTGTATCATTAGTCTCTCCCTGTATTCAGTAGAGGTCATTCCCAACACCTTAAAATAGCCTATTGCTTCATGATAAAAAAATTACAACAAGGCTGGGCCCATGGTAAACATTGGTAATTATACATACTTGGGAGGCTGAGGCAGGAGGATTGGAAGTTTGAGGCCAGCCCGGGCACCTTGGCAAGAGTCTTTTTTGTTGTTGTTGTTGTTGCTAGGGCTCAAACCCAGGGCTTTGTTTATGTAAGACAAGCACTCTAACAATTGACCTATATCTCCAGCCCCCCTCCACCCCCCACTCCCCCCCCCCAAGATTCTGTCTTGGAAAAAAAAAAGGGTTGGGGATAGTTCAGAGGTAGAGCATTTGCCTAGCATGTGTAAGGCCCTGGGTTCAATCCAAAGTACTGTAAACAAAACAAAAAATAAAAATCTTTTCTAAATTCCAGATTCAAATATCTAATACTTTCATTGACATTCTAGATGCTTCATGAATATTTAAACCTCCACATGTCCAAAATTGAATTGATTTTCCATTAAAAATGGAAGTCTGCAAGATTCAAGCGAACACAGAAAAAAAAAAATGGAAACACATTTCTGTGCACTAACAATGAACATGAAGTAGCTGAAATTAAAAACAATACCTTTGAAGCCTGCTGCAGGGAGAAGATGGTGGTTGCAGTGAGAACTTTGTAGGAATAGCTAGGAAAGGCCAAAAGAGAGCTTAAAGAATGTGGATGTGAAAAGGTCGGGCGAACATCGGAGGAAAAGACCACCAAGAGACTGTCTCATGCAACAGCAAAGGGTTTATTGGGGGTCCAGCATGCTGGGGCTCAGAGCTCACTTCAGAGGAGCAGAGAACAAAGAGCCCCGAGAACAACTTAAGCAGAGCTTATATACATTCTTTGGAAAGGGCAGGGACTTTACATACATCATAGCATCCCTTAGCAAATCATCACATACCGAGGGAAAATCAAATAACAACTCTAAAACATGATTAGCACATTCACTGGCGGGATCAGGTCGGGTGGGGGTGATTGGTCAATACTAAGAAGGGGTATACATTCAAACTGATTGGTTTAAGCCTTGAGGTGTATACGTGCTGGACTGCACGGTTTCGGGTTGTTCTCGTTGAGCAACTAGGTGGTCAGGGGAGATTTCGACACACATCTAATGGGCAGTTTTGGGAATTGTTTTACTGCCACATGAATTTCAGGTTCCGAATGCAACTTAAAAACTTTTCAGGACAAACCTTATCCTTTACATTTCAATTTCTTTTTTATCCTTTCAGATGAGAGAGTCTTGGCTCAGTGGTAGAGCACTTGCCTAGCATGTGTGAAGTATTGGGTTCAATCCACATCACCACATAAAAGTAAAAGACATAAAATAAAGGTATTTTATCCATCTACAACTACAAAAAAGTAAAAAGAAGAAAAGCTTTAAAATGTAGGAAAAGTCTTTAGGACTTAGGACTAGGCAAAGAGTTCTTAGATTTTTTCTAACATTCAAAGTAGGTTCCACAAGAGAATAATTTCATAAATTAAAGTTCATCAAAATGGGATAGGGAGTCGGAGCATGGGAGGAATAGATGAACTCTAGATAGGGCAGAGGGATTGGAGGGGAAGGGTGGGGGCATGGCATTATTAATGATGGTGGAATGTGATGGTCATTATTATCAAAAGTACAGGTATGAAGACACAAATTGGTGTGAATATACTATGTATACAACCAGAGATATGAAAAATTGTGCTGTCTGTGTGTAATAAGAATTGTAATGCATTCTGCTGTCATATATAAATAAAAAATAAAAATTAAAAAAATTAAAAACTTTTGCTCTGCAAAAGGCCCTGTGAAGCTGTGCAATGGTGCATGTCTGTAATCCTGTGACTCAGAAGGCGGAGGCAGGATGATCGAAAGTTCAAGGCCAGGCTCAGCAGTTTAGCAAGACCTCCCCCTAGAAATTTAGCAAGATCCTATCTCAAAGGTAAAAGACCCCTATTCTCAGTCCTGATTACAAAGAACAAAAACAAACCAAAAAACTTCCTCAAAAAACCTGTAAAAAGGATGGACTGGGAAAAATTGTGGTAAAAGACTATAAAGAATATATAAACAAATCTCAAAAGTCAATAGTAAAAATATGAACAATCCAATTAAAAAACAGGGAAAAGAGAAAATGGCAAATAAGTAAATGAAAGATGTTCAATCATGAGAGAAAAGCAAATCAAAACTACAGTGAGATATTTCTACATATTCATTAGTCAAATAATATTAAAAGTAAATAAATAAAACAAGTGGATTACATTTGTAACTTTTTAGAATCTTGCTGGAAGGCAACAGAGTTAATACATATTTTAAAATTTTTTTTTTTAGTTGTGGAAGGACTTTTATTTTATTTAATTATATGCAGTGCTGAGAATCTAACTCAGTGCCTCACACATGCTAGGCAAACACTCTACCATTGAGCTACAACTCCAGCCCAATAGTGTTAATATTTATCTTAAGTAGTATGTAGCTATTGAGGATAGCTGTGTATTGAGTAATAGAATAAAAATAAACTTCAAAAGATTTCTCTTTTATGCATATTATTGTACATCAGTGAACTGTATGAGTATAAATAGAATGATCATGGCCAGTGTGGTGGCATGCCTGTAATTCTAATGACTTGAGAAGCTGAGGCAGAAGGATCACGAGTTCAAAACCAGATTGTGTAACTTGGTGAGACCTTGTCTCAAAAAAACAAACAACAACAACAACAACAAAAAAAAACAAACAAAAAACTGGGCGGGAATGGCTGGTGCTATATCTTAGTGGAAGAGCATTCCTGGGGGCAATCCCCATACTGGAAAAATAAAAAACCAACAACAAAACAAAACCCGCATGCTCAGGTGGTTGGAGCCTGTGTGGAATTTTAAAATATGTTCTATTTTCACTGTTTTTTTTTCCCCTGAATACCAGCATAATTACTTTTGAAATTAGAAACTGCATAATTCTGAATGAATTATCCTTTGTAAAACTAAAGGAAGCTGATTATCATTGAATTGGAATATCTCAGATATAACCTGGGTCTTAAGGAATTGCATTATTTGTAACAGTAGTTTCAGGTGTGTATATTTCTAGCTTAAAGATAATGGTCATAACAATACTTTGGGTTTCTAAAGAAGTTTATTGTACAGGCTTCATTCACTCAAATTATTTATGTGATAATGATTTTTTTTTTAATATTTATTTATTTATTTAGTTCTCGGCGGACACAACATCTTTGTTTGTATGTGGTGCTGAGGATCGAACCCGGGCCGCACGCATGCCAGGCGAGCGCGCTACCGCTTGAGCCACATCCCCAGCCCTATGTGATAATGATTTCAAACTAATTTTAGGCAGTGTTAGTGTGGGAATGAGCGTATGAGTCATCAAGATGATATGAATTAATAAATAGTTTATTGAGTATTTGAAGGTACATCACTTGAATACAGAAACTGACAATTCTGCTTCTAGGTAGAGGTTCAAACTGGGATTTATCCAAACAGTAAAAGTAATTTAAAAATTAGTGCTGATATTTATATGCTAATAATTAAAGGGCTAATTTTTTTTTCCAAAAATGTATTCCCTTTAGAAATAAATGTTTCTGGAGTCAGGGGCGGTGGCACATTCCTGTAATCCCAGATAGTTGGGAGGATGAGGCAGGAGGATCACAAGTTTGAGGCCAGCCTAAGCAACTTAGCAAGATCCTGTCTCAAAGTAAAAATCAGAAAGGACTGGAAATGTTGTTCAGTGGTAAAGTGCCCCTGGGTTTTATTGCCAGTAAAAATAAATAAATAAATAAATAAATAAATAAATAAATGTTCCTGCCAAATACTTTAGAAATTAAGCGTTGCTTTAAAAAATTTCCAGTACTATATGTTTTGTTGTTTTTCAATGTAAGGTTGCTGGTAGAGTGTTAATTCTTTTAAGATATAATTCTGAGTCTATTTCAATAATATTTTAGAGGGCTGGGGATGTGGCTCAAGTGGTAGCGCGCTTTCCTGGCATGCGTGCGGCCCGGGTTCGATCCTCCGCACCACATACAAAGAAGTTGTGTCCGCTGAAAACTAAAAAATAAATATTAAAAAAATTCTCTCTCTCTTTAAAAAAAATAATATTTTAGAATCAATACAAATGAATTATAATGCTGTGATCATTATTCTTTGGTTCATAGATTTAAAAATTTTTAGATACAGGGCCCATTATTAAAATGTACACATGACTTCATGGAAAATTTTATCATGATTTTATCATAAACTCTTCCCTGTAGTAGATGAGGGCTCTTGAAGAATCAGCATGAGGGCTCGGGATGTGGCTCAGGTGGTAGTGCACTCGCCTGAGCCTGACATGCGTGAGGCACTGGGTTCGATCCTCAGCACCACATAAAAGAAAATAAAGATATTGTGTCCACCTAAAATTAAAAAAATAAAATATTAAAAAAAAAAAGAATCAGCATGAATATAGTTGTTACAAAGTCAGAAACTGGGCTGGGACTAAAGTTTAGAATTAGACAAAAACAGGTGAGTCACCAGGTCAGAAGAGATGTGACTAGGAAAATTAAAGTTTAGTGGCAGAACTCTTTTATAACGGTGCCTCCTTAGGAATGCCTTAAAGAAATGAGACTATGAGCCTACTGGTATCCAACAGAATTTATTTACATAAGTGACATCTTAAAAAACTATAATGAAGTTATTTACATATTCTGTTAAAGTGTTTGGATTTTCATAGTTTCAACTCTACTATAATTAGCTCTGAGATATTGAACAACTAGTAATACACATATATTTGTGTTGCAATTTTCTGTTAGCTCCACACCTAAAAAAGACATGTGGATTACATAATTTGTACACATCTAACATTATATCAGTTTATGAATTGTTATTCATACTTCTAATTGGTTAAACAACTTTTTTATCTGTAGGCAATTCAAAATTAAATTTCAAAGTTGGATTGTCACAACACCTGTAGTAATGGAGAGATAATTAATGAGGCTGTTCTTCACTTACCATATTCTTGTTAGCTTGGGGAGACCAATGTTTTGTAAACAAAGTGGAAGAATGTCAAACTCAATAAAGAAAACAAAATATTTATTAAGTCAATAATAAGGACCTCTGGGAGAATATGACCTTAAGGTCCCAAAGGCCTCTATCCCTGACAATCTGGTTGTTTTTTAAAATTTATGTCAGCCTGTAATTGCCCTTGTTTTGACCCAAGAGAGGACTGTGTGGGAAGTTTGTCTTTGAGATAGTGCTGAAGAACTGCTCTGCAGAGTGTCTGGAGCCTAAGTGTATGCAATGTCCCCCTCTCCACCCTTGATAAATACGGAAAAGGCCCAGTTTGCTCCTACTGAAGAGTGAAGTACTTGCTAAATCTTTCTGTATTCATTGTGTGAGGAAAAGGACTGTCTTTAATAATATCACCTAAATGTGAGTATTTTGTCTTCTTTAAAATGAGAAAATTTTATAATTTTATGCTAAGTTAAATATGAATGCTATTATTTTGGCAGTTTACTATTATTAAACTGTAAGATGTTAATAATGGTATTTTTGAAACCTTTTATTTCCACTATTGCAAATTAATTTTTGCAAGTTTGAGTAAGCTGATTGTTTTTACTACATGAAAAGCATTTTCCCTAAAAAAGACATTTAATTAAGAAAAGTAGAATATATACTTAATTAAGAAAAGTAGAATATATATAATTTGGTTTCCTCCTAAAGAATGTCAAGCCAACTTTGGACTATAGTTGGACTTTAGTTGACATTTGATACAATAACCTAAGTTATTCCACAATCTTTATTGTAATATTTGCTAAAGATAACTTGTTTTTAAATCAAGAGCTTATTGAGGGGCTGGAGTTGTAGCTTAGTGGTAAAGTGCTTGCCTGGCACAGGTGAGGGCTTGGGTTCAATCCTTAGCACCATGTTAAAAATTAAAAAAAAAAAATAAAATTTAAAGTTAAGTTCTTTTAAAAATAGCTTATCAATACATTATCCTTTTTTTTTTGGAACATTAGTTTGTATATAAGTTCAAAACACATGAAACGGGGCTGGAAATATAGTTCAGTGGTATAGTTCTCTTAACATGCCCAAGGCCCTGAGTTTAATCTTCAGAACTGCCAAACAAAACAAAACAAACAAACAAACAAAAAACCAAAGCCAAAACAAAACAACTTGAGAAATGTTGTGATAAATGTATATTTAGGGAATTATAGCTCTTGAAAATGTATTAAGTTATAAAAATTATCCTACTTGGGAAATAGATATAAAATACTAATTTCATAGCCTTTTATTTTTCTATTAGTCTATTTTCTCTTTTTGCTGTCTTTCTTAAGTCATGAAAATTACTTGACATAATATTAATTAAAAACTTTTTAAATTTAGAGCTGTATATGAAATTGTATGAATCAATTTATGTGAAAAGTCTATAATAGGCAAATCCATGGAGAAAATAGAATGGTGATTATCAGGTACTAGGGAGAAGAGGGAGAGAGGAGTGACTGCTAATGGATATGGGATTTCTTCTGGGGGTGATTAAAGTATTCTGGAATTAGGTGGTGGTAATAGTTGCATACTATGAATGTTCTTGAAGTATATACTTTAAAAGAGTAATTTTATAATAAGATCTCGTTAAAGCTGCTTGTAAAAAAAAGTATATGAAGACTATATGGTGTCAAAAGTCCTCTATATTCTAAAGTATTAACTCTTATAAAGGAACCAGTGGACCTTAATTTGTGTTGTTCAGATATATTCTTTTCATTTTCCTTGGCTCCAATAAGCTCTGACTAGAGAATTTTAGCTCAAAGAAGCCTTACCATAAAAAAACCTTTTTATAATTATATATCAAAGAATAACACTTCCGTGAAAAATGTTTTTATAATTATGTATCACTTTTAGTAGATGCTACTATGAAAACTTAACTGTTTTTCTTTTGAAGCAATCTAGTTTTCAATTGTATCAATCCATGTGATTCATTTATTCATTATTCAAGTGACTTGTATTGCAAATGTAATGTAAAATGTAAAAAATGAGAAATTCTCTAACATGTAGATCTAGTTTCCAGGAATCGATGTTTTTCCTTTCAAAACTCTAGCTATCTGAAAGTTAATTGAGAACGATTTTGATTAAGGAGGAGGAAATGCAAATTTATTTATAGAATTAAGCATTTATTCAGTAAATAACCATTACAACCTGTGAAAAACACAGATTTTATTAAAGTTATATTTGTCACAGAAAAAGCATAGACTTTGTCTATGTCAAGTTGAACCTCTTGATAAAAAATCCTCTTCTAATGAAGTTATTTTATTTTAAATAAATATTTACTAGGAAAGATAATAAAACAGAACCATTTCAGAGCCATTGAAGCTTTTCTTTTTAATAGGAAATTTTTGATTATATACTGCTCTGTATTATTAATAGTTTGCTGAAATGTTTTTAGACTAATTTCATGAATATTTTGAAAGGTTTATTTTATTATGCACATGTATTATAGTATTTCTGTTAAACATTTAAAAGTCTGAAGAAAATTTAGCAAAAATCTTACATTAATAATAGTGCAAATATTAATGTGAGCTTGTAAAAAAGATAGAAATTTCATATTTTAAAAGGAATCTTTTTACCAGAGGCTTACTTTTGTATATGTCCCATATATAACCTGGAGTAAAACTAGTCCATAAGCTTATAAAAACAGATCTGTGAAAATAACACTTTAACACACTTATTTACCATTATTAGAAGGACTTGGTTTTAGAATATTGTTATTTACAATATTTACCTTGACAGTGGCATTACCATAAGATCTTTATGTGATTGCTAGTATGTATTACCATATATTGCCAGTTTTGTTTAATGTACTACTTCTGGTTTGTTCTATATTATTTTCAAATAAACTCTCAGTCAGCAGAGTCTGATTCTAAACAGTACTGAATGCTATTTTAATTTTCAGTCTCCTTCAGATATTTAACACTATATATGTGAAGTTTAGTGGTAAATTCAGCAAATTTAAAAGAAGAGAGAATAACAATTTCAAATTTTCATGTTCATTTGTAATTTTCTAAGAAACTCAGAAGAAAAGCTTGGGAAGAACGAAACAAGTTAAAATTAAACCAATAGCATTCAGAATTGACTTGTTTTAGTAGAGGAAAAAGAGAAGTATGTATTAACTGATCAGATTGACATTAGTCCTTACTTTTCAAGGGAAACTTCATGTTGAAAGTGCACTGCTGTTTGGGGCACTGCTCTTGTTCCCACTGTTCCATCCAGTATATACTGTACATGACTGTTATGCCAGCAGAGGACTGGAAAATTCAAATACTTTTAAAGGAACCTGGATCCTATTAAATGATAAAGGAAACAAATTTCAGAGATATTACTATTTAATCACCTTCATGGATGTATAAATCTTAGTCATGAATCTATCACATTAGTAACAAATCAAAATAAAACGTTATCCAATCATCTCAGAAGCTATCTCAGAAGTTTTTCATGTGTGTACACCTTTTAGCATTATTTAAAGCCCTTCTTCTCCTTCTTCTTCTTCGTGCCAGGGATTGAATCTACTGAGTCACATTCCCAACTCAGCACATCCCCTCTGCTCTTTTTAAAATTTGAGACAGGGTCTTACTAAATTGCATAGGACCTCACTAAAATGCCGAGGCTGCCTTTGAACTCATGATTCCCCTGCCTCAGCCTCCAGAGCCACTGGGATTACAGGCATGCACCACTATGCCCAGCGTTTTTGTTTCATTTTAAAGATGGAAAATAATCTTTGTCTTCTAATGGTCAGCATAAAGCTATAAACAGTGGCCTCTATAGTGATCTTTATTTTCTTACAATAGTTTCCAATTTCTTAAACTGGGATTTCCTGTTTAATTATATTCAAAGATGTAATCTTTTTGAGTTCCTTCCTGAAAAATAACAAAAATAGTTTTCCCATAAGGATAGTCTTATATTTTTAAAAATTTTTCCTCATGATAACTTACAATTTTTAGGTTTTACAATTAAAACACTTTTTTTTTTGGTAATGAACTGTTGTTAGTTAAGCAGAACCAAAATTAATGTTTTAATATTTAGCATACCACAGTGCTATGAAAATATTTACAAAGAACTTAGATGATAAAAAAGTGCTAAAAAAGCTATTGCTTTCCTATTCTTTAATTTCTTCTACAATTATAAAAAAGTTGAAATTTTCTTCCTAATTCATCTCTATTTAGAATAATAATTTGGAAATCAATCATTGCCAAGAATTGTGTTGGATTTTAATACACTAATTAAACTCTCCTAACAATTTTGTCATAGGGTTTTACTACTTTTACACATGAGAAAGCTAAGGATCAGGGAGATACTGGGTATCAAATCCAAGGCCTTCCACATGCTAGGCAAGTGCTCTACCACTGAGTTATAACCCCAGCCCCAGGCAGAATTAATAATCCATAAGTGAGTGGGGAAAGCAATCTATGAGGCCTACCTTGAAAGCTTTTTTTTTTAAACAGAGAAGATTTATTTATTTTTTTAAGAGAGAGAGAGAGAGAGAGAGAGAGAGAGAGAGAGAGAGAATCTTTAATATTTATTTTTTAGTTTTTGGCAGACACAACATCTTTTGTTTTTTGTATGTGGTGCTGAGGATTGAAACCGGGCCGCACGCATGCCAAGGGAGCGCGCTACCGCTTGAGCCATATCCCCAGCCCGAAAGCTTTTTTTTTTTTTTTAACAAATATACAAATAAGCTTAATATAATAATAATTAGTAAGCTTAATACATTTATAAATAACAATAAATTTGGTATTTAAAAATACATTTTTGTTGTAGACGAACACAATACCTTTATTTTATTTATTTATTTTTATGTGGTGTTGAGGATTTAACTCAGTGGCTCACAAGTGCTAAGCAAGCACTCTACCACTGAGCTATGACCCTGGCCCAGTAAACTTGCTACGCTTTTACAAATAACATTATAGCTGATAATGATGATTACCTACCAAAATTTATTAAGTTATTTGTAAACAGCTGAGCAATAAGAAATTGGCAAAATTAAACAATTTGATGCTTAGAGATATGAAAATCATCATTTTGTCAATTAAAGTATAAATTATGCATAAATTCTGCTAAACTATTTTTTTAAAGTACACTATACTGTCAGATCATACTGATTTAATAATCACCTGTTCAAATAGTCTGTGAAATTTTTTTTCTTCAGGTTTGATTCTGAAAAGTTCAGCATTGCCTGAAGTGAATGAAGCAGTGGGAATTGTACCAGAGAATGGCAAACACTTATGTTACTACATTTGATGGGTACTGTCTTGCTGAACCTATGCAGTACTATGGTATGTAACAAAGAACTAAAGTAAAAAAGGCAATAAATATTTTTATAGGAATTATGGTTAATTAAAGATTTTTTTAAAAAAGTAACAAATGAATAAATAATTTTCTACAGGAAAAAATAATTTTAAAAACCAGTAATATATTGTTAGTCCAGAATCAAAGGTAAAGAGGAAAAGATGTAACAGTTTAAAATTACACTCAATTAAAAAATTGGAGTTATTTTTAGGAGTTAGTTGAAACTAGTTTTTATGCAGTTTAGTAAATGGAATTCACAGTAATATACTTGAAATTTTATTATTATTTATTATTATTTAGCATACTTGAAATTTTAGTCCTAATGTAAGATTCTTGTAAAAGGGAAAGAAAGAAAACAATGCAGAGACAATAGATTTTTTTATTTTATTTTTTACCAAAAGACCAAGGCAATAATAAAAATTTCATCTTGTCATTTTCAAAAAGTAATTTAAACTGTTTTCCATGAAAATGGAACATTAGGTAGTGTTCTACTGGGGTGAAAAAGACAGTTTTTTTGTTTGTTTTGTCTGTCATCCAAGAAGGGTCTTCCCCTTCTTCTCTTCCTCCTCCTTCTTTCTTCTTCTTCTTTAAGCCTACATTGTTTTACTTATAACCTTTCTTCTTATATCAGGCTATTTAGTATTCATTCAACCTTTAGAGAGGTATTGGATGCTCTAAGATTGTAAATGACTTATACGAAACAATAGAAATTGTACTGTTTACGAATCTTTGTAGTAAAATTTTTGGGTAAGAATAAGTCTTATCACCAGGTGATTAAGCACCAGGAAAAGTACAACTATTATCAGTTACAGACATGGAACAACTAAGTATCCTGGGGTTCTGTTGGAGCCAATATTTTGGATTTAAATCAATAATTCTAACAAAAGCAGGAAGTAAGTTGGTGTTTGGGAACTTCTGATAATAATAATAATATACAATAGATGTCAATTTATAGTTTATATATGCTTTTAACTATCATATTTTATTTCATTCTTTTTTAAAATTTCATTCTTATATAATCCTGCAAGGTAGGTAAATTTTTCCCCAGATAAACACCAGAACAAAAAAGAAAATAGTAATTTAAGTTAGGCTATAAGTGACAAAGGAGAGTATTGATATATTAGATGAGAAGTTCAAACAAAAACATTTCTTAACCATATAAGCTAAAAATGTATGTTAGCTTTTCTTTCTTTTTTTTTTGAGGGTGGAATAACTTATTAATTCATATAGTTTCTGACCTGTTTGCACTAAGACCAGTATAAGTGGGACAAGGAAAATGTAGAAGATAGGGAAACTCTTCTTCCATTGAGAACTCTTCTACTAAGAAGGGAGATGGAATTGGTATATGAGCCATTAGGAAACTTTACCCTTTCTTTAGCTCCTGATCAACCTCTGTGTATCTCTGGGATGGTGACATTTATCAATATATTGCAACGGGACATAGTAGGAATGTTAAACTCTTTGTTGAGCATGAAATATTTTGAAATTTGAAAATAAATTAAGAAAATTTGACTTTTTATTATTTGCTCTTTTTTTTTTAAAAAAAAATAAAACTAGATATTTTGCCAGAACAAATTGATTATCAGCTGTACAACACTGATTTTCAAGAATCACCTCATTCCCAGTATTCTACAGCTCAGTTTCCTCCGGCTCTACAATCCCAATCTTTACAAAACCATTTCGACACCTATGGCTTGGATCCACAGTACAGTGGTGATGGACAGTGTGGACTTGATTCTTGTGAATTAAATAAAACCACTTATGTGGTTGCTCACAATGTTGAAGATGGATACCCTGGAATAAAAAGGTCCAAGCCAACTTGTTCTTTGCAAATGAAGGGACAGAAAGAACTCTGTGTAGTTTGTGGTGATAAGGCATCAGGATATCATTACAATGCACTTACTTGTGAAGGTTGCAAAGGTAAGGATAAAGTTAAAAGAAACTTGAAATCTTAGTGTTCACTGAAGAGCCATGACATCCTAGGCATATGAGAATACTTTTCCTTTTAAAGTGTGAAAAATCAAATCAGAATGAGCCATGGCATGTTTAAAGTGATCAATCAGTGGCATCAAAGACATAAAAATAAAATTTAAGTTCAGTTTTCTTTTCATTTTTGCTAAGGGCTTTTACATTTAAATATAAAATTCAATATTAATATAACAGAAAGATTTCATATTCCTAGAAGAATCTGATGCTGGAATAGATCTTTGAAAAAGATTTGAATGTTAAACATTATTTCTTTTTATGTGATTGATGTAAGTTATGCATTTGGAGGGGATTTGAATTAAGTGACTTTCAATATTCTAAGCCTATTTTTCTTTTCTATTTCTGTGTGTGTGTGTGTGTGTGTGTGTGTGTGTGTGTGTGTGTGTGTGTGTGTGCTGCTGGGGATCAAACTCAGGACTTTATACATCCTAGGCAAGTGTTCTACCACTGAGCTATATCCCTAGCCCCTTTTACCCTTTTATAATTTATTTTTTGATACAATTTAGTCTCACTAAATTGCCCAGGCTAGCCTCTAGCTTGTGAACCTACAGTCTCAGCCGCCTGAGAAGCTGGGATTACAGGCCTGTGCCACCATTCTTATCTTGAAATATTTTTTTTGAAGAAAAATTGAAGGTCTGAAAGTGAAGACCAAAACTGACATCTGCAAAGAATGAAACATTCTTTGATTTTGAACAGTTTTGAAGTACTCTTGCACTTTTAAATTCATAAATGCAGGATTGAGGATGTAGCTCAGCAGGTAGAGCACTTGCCTAGCATAAATACAAGGCCCTGGATTTGAATTTTAGCACTGGAAAAAAAAATCAAGGTTAGGATTGAACCTAGAAATGATTAGGCCAATATGGCATAGGTATAAATATTAGTTAGAGGTCAAGTTAAGTTTTATTCTCAGAAAACTCTCAACCTATCCCTTCAAAGAATAGCCAAATGAAGACCACAGGGAATGAGCTTTGTAAATAGAACAGTGGGGCAAATGTGTGCCTACTCTTGAAATGCAGGGTTTTGCTATTAAAATTAGGTTAAAAAATGAGGCGTAGTTCTGAAAACCTAAACTAAGACTTTTACTCTGTTGAATCTAAGCCGTGGAACTCATATTCTCAAGAGCATATGGCAGGGCTTTAAGGAGGGCACTGACTAAGCTTAGTAACTTCACTGTTTGAAATGGAAAGAAGAGGAAGAGGTCAGGAACTTGCATAGAACAAGAAATAAAGGAGGAAATGGGAAGAGGAACTGTTTTTTTGCAAGGATTAGGAAGTGAAATAGAAAACATTCCTTCCTTCCACCAATTATGAACTCTTTAATGTCTTAAACCAAACTAGCAGCACTTTCTCTTCGGGGGAAGTACAATAACAAAGGTGGTGGTGTGGGGGTGATGGGATATGGGCAGGTATGAAAGTATGAGAAAAAAGGTTTTTCTTATGGTTTTATTTACCTGATCACATATTCTTTCAAGAGAGCAGTGAGAGATGCTTCAGGGGAACTTGATTATCTGTAAAAGTTTTAAAAAGGCTTTTAGATGATACATTATAACTATTGTAAAACTAGAGTCTCTTAATGTGATAGAATTATTTAGTTTAATTCTCAGGTGTGACTATTTAAAGGCACAATGTTGGGATAGAATAGATCAATTAGGAAAAGATCAATTTTCCAGATAAATGCATATTAAGCAAAAACTTTTTATCAAGAGAAAAAAATTTAAGAAATAATTTAGTTAACTTAATTATTTACTATAACAGTATATATTAGTAATAATGACAATTAAAATACTTATGATAAAATCTGAAAAATTTTATTGTTAGGTTTTTTTCGACGTAGCATCACCAAAAATGCAGTATATAGTTGCAAGAATGGTGGTCATTGTGAAATGGACATGTATATGCGTAGAAAATGTCAAGAGTGCAGACTGAAAAAGTGTAAAGCAGTAGGCATGTTGGCAGAATGTAAGTACTATTGTGTTTTTTGCTTTGGTTTATTTTGTTGAGGGAATTTTAAATTTTCTTATCTTATTGAGAACTTAATGCATTCTTCAAGGCATAACTTTGAACATTTATATATATTGTTTAGTCTACTTTTCTGGTAACTGTACAAGTAGGATAGCCAATTATCAATCTGAATATTTATTTCCAATAATCCTGCTCTATAACTGCGTTGCTCTAATTTTGGAAATGATCATATTTCATCTTAATTAGAAATTCTTATATTTTTATGTTACCTAACCTAAAGTTGTAACTATATCTGTAAAGAGCAGAATTTTAAGTTAGTAATTTTCAAAAGTCTACAGGATAATTAGATATGTAGTGCTTCCTAACAATTAACACATAGGTGTTAAAAAATGCAACTGCATAGGCAGAAGAGGGTATAATCCACCACCTATCTCCCTAGGACTGAAGATTGAACTCAGGACTGCTCTGCCATTGATCTAAATCTCCAGCCTTTTTATTTTTTTGAGACAGGGTCTTGTTAAGTGTCTAATTTTTTGCGTCTCTTCTATGTTTACTGTATTTTTTGCTTTAGTTAAATAATGTCATTTAATCCCCATAGTAGTACTAAAATTTTGGCAAAATTTTCTCAATTACTTCCCATTTTCTCTGGCTCAAATTTTCAGATGATTTTCAAGTTATTTTTTATAAAGTAATATTAATGTTTTCTTTTCCTGTCTAATCTAGCGTTAATGCAAACCTTTATTATCTTATAATTATGCTATTATATTAGTTTCCTGGACATTTCTCCATTCTATGTAGTTCAATCAACCTTCAACTTCCATAATAATCTTAAGTTGTAGACAGTTACCTTCTTATTTCGGCACCTCACATAATGAAAAGGAGAAAATAAACTCTCTGATGTCCCTTCTCATAAGGCATTAATTCCATCATCAGGGCCCCATCCTTGCAATTTATCTAAGCATAATTACTTTCCAAAAGTTCCATCTCCAGATACCATCACATTGGGGATTAGAGCTTCAACATATGAGATTTTAGGAGATACAATTTGGTCCATCGAAGTTCCCGATAAATTGTCTTTGTGTGTGTGTGTGTGGGGGGCGGGGGGTGATGAGGATAATAAGATTGAACCCAGGGGTACTTTTTGACTGAGCCACATCACCAGCCCTTTTTATTTTTTATTTTGAGACAGGGTCTCACTAACTTTTTTAGGGCCTTGCTAAATTGCTGAAGTTGTTCTTTAACTTGTTATCCTCCTGCCTCACCTCCTGAGTTGCTGGGATTACAAGTGTGCACTACCATGTCTGGCTTGATAAATTGCCTTGTAACCTATGTCTGAAAGCCTATATAAAAGGAAACTTGTATTCTTCTGTGTCAATTTATAAATGAAATCTTCCCTCCTTTCCTTTAAACTTGAATGAATTATGCAAAGGTCAAAGAGACTTGATAAGAGTGTAGTTATGGACATAAACATTATTCAGATATTATTCACATGCATCCAGATTCCTGCCATAATAATTATAGCTCTTTTATGTTACATTTACCCTTAAATTGACCTAAGAATATCCAATGTTTAGTACTTTGATTGATGTTTTTTACGGATTAATAATGATAATACAATTGGTCATAATTGGCCATAGAATCCTACTCAAACAGGTCTGTAAAACATTACTTCCTTTCTTCTGGAGTCTTTTTTAATTTATTTGTTCTTTTTAGATATACATGACAGTACTGTATATTTGACATATGTATATGAAGTATAATTTATTCTAATTAGGATCCTATTCTATAGTTATATAAGATGTTTGAATATGAGTTTCCCTGATGGTATATTCATATATGAATATAGGAAAGTTATGTCCAATTCATTCCACTGTCTTTCCTATTCCTACCCCCGCTTCCATTTATTCCCTTTTGTCTAATCCACTAAATTTATATTCTTTCTCCCAAACCCCTTGTTACGTGTTAGCATCTGCTTATCAGAGAGTACATTTGACCTTTGGTTTTTGGTGATTGGCTTCTCTTTTGGTCTTAATTCCCTTACCACATGAAAATTCTTCAAGTATTATGTCCCTCATGAATTATTTTCTCTCTCTTTATTTATTTATTTTTGTACCAGGAATTGAACCCAGGGGTGCTTAACTATTGAGCCATATTCCCAGCCATTTTTCTTATTTATTTTTATTTTGAGACAGGGTCTCAAAAAAGTTGCTTAGAGCCTCACTAAGTTGCTGAGGCTGGCCACAAACTTGTAATCCTCCTGCCTCAGTCTCCCAAGTCCATGAAATTACAGGTGTGTGCACCTTGTCTGGCTCTCTCATTTTAAAGTGCCACGTCCATTACCAAATATATGGTACTCAGTGTGTGGTCTTACATACAGAGTGGAAGTCAAATACTTCTATCTTTTTAGTTACTAGGAATATATTAAAATAGATTAAAAGTAAGGCTGGGATATAGCTCAGTTGGTGGAGTGCTTGCCTTGCATGCACAAACCCCATGTTCAATCCCCAGCATCACACACACACACACACACACACACACACACACACACACAATAGGTTAAAAGCATTTTGGTTTTTATAGGTGGCTGTATTATTGATCCATTTTTGTCTGTTTTAACCTCAGTTCAATGTTAGTAGCTCAGCAGGTCTAGACCCTAGTATTATCTCATGTTGAGCTAAGGGTTGACAAACTACCTTCCTTTGCTTTTACATCCACAATTAGTTAATTATTAATTTACTCATCTCTATATAGCTTATTCAGACTAAACTCAGGGAAGCATAGCTTTAGGCATGATGAATTCTCAAGCATAGGCTGGTAGAAGATGAGAGGAAATAAATTAGTGAAGATTTATGGCTGGGATGAACAACCTAGGAGGATCCTTGAATATTGAGGGATGTCGGTCAATTCTTTTCTACAGTGTTCAAAAGTGGTATGTCAAAGACAGACTTGATTTATTGACAAGGTATTCCATGTTCATTTTTTGAGGTATGATTATAATAGGTTGTTTTCAGTAGTCATAAAATTTGAAATTAGATTAGTTGTAATGCCATGGCTTCAGAACACTAGTGAATTACAATCCTAGCCAAAGTTTGAGGATATAGGGGACCAAGTCCTCTTCTTTCAGGGAAGAGAAGTGGTGAGATCTAAATGTTTTTAGGTACCTGGTCAAATATGTTAGGGCTCAAAACAAGGCTGTATTCTCACTGAGGAGCTGAAAACCAATAAGCATAACTAAAAAGGGACCAAACATCTCAATATATTATCTCATTCAGTTCTTATTGTAACCACATGAAGTAGGTAGTGTTAATACCTTTTTTTTTTTAATGAATGAGGAAAGTAAATCATAGAGAGGCACACAGCTAAGAGCACGGTTTAAACTCAGGTATTCTGATGTCTATATGTTAACCATTATACTATGTTAAAATCAGAAATATAATGTGTGACAGTGACTCTTCATGTTATTCAAGATTAGTTCAGAAACATTGCAAAGCTGATTTCACAGGCTAAGAAGCATTGGAAAAAGTCAGAGGTTGACGTCATATGCTGGTCCTAACATTTATCCTCAGTGAATTTTCCTTTGTTATTTATTAGTGTATTATTCAGTCTCTGAAGAGCTTTTAAAATTATTTTTGTGTTGTATAATATTTTGGGATATTTCCCTATGATTTCTGATATTGAAAACCTTTTTCCAGATTGTAGTTTAAAATAATGACTAGAACTAGTTGCAGGATGGAAACTGGGATTTACCATTAAGAATCTTTCTACAAATGAACTCTGAAAACATGCTAAGTGAAATAACCCAGGGACAAAAGGACAAATACTGTATGATACTACGTAAAGGGACTATCTTGAATAGGCAAATTCATAAGGACACAAAGCAGAAAGAGGTTCCCAAGGGCTGCAAGCTGGGGGAATAGGGAGTTATTATTTAATGGCTATAGTTTCTATTTGGGGTGATAGGAATTTTTGGTAATACACAGTGGTATATGGCTGTACAACATTGTGTAAGTAATTAATGCCACTGAATATTATACTGCAAAATGTCTAAAATGGCAATTTTTATGTTATGTATGTTTTACCACAATAAAACTCTTATGAAATAAAAAAGAATCTTTCTACAGATTGACATTCATCCATTAATCAAGTTGCTCAGTTAGCTCTTTATACCAACTATCTTTTTCTGAAGGTACATTGCTTTTTTATATGACTTCATTTTATGTATTTATTTTTATATGTGGTGCTGAGGGTCGAACCCAGTGCCTCACACATACTAGGCAGCTCCTTGATATTTATCCTTAAGAATTAAAGGCATCATACTATAGTGACACCTGAGTACCCATGTTTATAGCAGCACAATTCATAATAGCCAAACTATGGAACCAGCCTATGTGTTCATCAATGAATGAATGGATAAAGAAAATGTGGTGTATATACACAATAGAGTTTTATTCAGTATAAATAAAAATGAAATTATGTCATTTATAGAAAAATGAATGGTACTTGAGAACATTATGTTAAGTGGAATAAGCCAAACTCAGAAAGTCAAGGGTCATTTGTTTTCTCACATGTGTGGAAGCTAATGAAGAAAACAACAGAAAGGTAGGGTGGGGGAATCTCATGAAAATCAAAGGGAGATCAGTAGAATAGAGGAAGGGAAGAGGACAAGGAGTGGGTGAGAGGACAGGAGGGAGGGAGAAAGTGCTGGGGAGTGATATTGGCCAAATAATATTGTTATACTGTGTGCATGTATGCAAACGTAACAATAAACCCATTATTTTGTATAACTATAATGTACCAATAAAAAAATGTGTGTGGGGGCGGAAATAGTTCTACAGTTGATGTCCTTTACCATCATTTCCTCTAGCCTATGTGTAAGATTTTATCAGTTTATTTCCCCCCCCTTCTTTTTTTAAATTTATATACGGCAGTGGAGTGCATAACAATTCTTATTACACATATAGAGCACAATTTTTCATATCTCTGGTTGTATAGTCACACCAATTCATGTCTTCATACACATACTTTTATTTTTTCCGCCTCCTGTGATGTATTTATCTTTGCCTCTTTGTTATTTCCTTTTCCTGTAGGGGACTCTTCTTTCCCCTCAACTAAACTTAAACATTTATATACCTCTTTAGTAAGCTTTCCCACAATTAATTCCCTCTGATTCTAACTACTTTATTTTTGCATATGTGTAGTCAGTTCAAATTATTTTGATATTTACTTGATATGTTTTATTTATTTTTAAATTATCATTATTTTTATTTGAGCTTCCAGGTGTGATTTATTTTGGAGACATAATGATAAAAGGTTTGGAAGTCAAGAATCTATAGTGTTGTGGGGTATGTGTTAGTGGGAGTAAAAACACAAATGTAACCATGCACTTTAAGATCAAATAAATGATTCCATAAAAAAATGAAGAATCATCATATTTACAAATTTACATCAGGTCTCTCATTCCTAGAATTGGGTATGATCATATCACCAGAAGCAAACTCATAGGGGTAACATTTAGAGAGTAAGACAGTCATCCTAGTACAGCTCCTACTGATGTATGTCTGAGTCTCCTGGGGCTGCTGGGACTATGTATAGCAAACTGGCAGGGTTGTGGGGTGGCAGGCACAAGTAGCAGAGATTCATTTCCTTATTCATCTGAGGGCTGGAAGTCCAAACTCAAGGTACACACAGGGTTTGCTTCCCCTGAGGCCTCTCCCTGGGATTGGTGATGGCGTTCTTTGTCTTAGTTTTATAAGGACAGGTCATGTTGGATTATGGCCTCCCTAACTATCTCATTTTGACTTCATCACATCTTTGAAGGTCACATGTCCAACTAGTGCAATATTGTGGGTTAGGCTTCAACATGCAAGCTTCAGGGACACCATGTTCCTAACACCATGGGCACTCTCACTGATAGCACACAAGTGAAGGACAGTGCCTTGGCAGTTGCACTCTGCACCCCCTTTTTTGTTGTTGTTCTAATTAGTTATACATGACAGTAAATTGAATTTTGACACATTATACATAAATGGAGCATCACTTCTCATTCTTCTGGTTATACATGGTGTAGTGTTACACTAATCACGTAATCATATATGCACATAGGGTAATAATGTCTGATTTATTCTATTATACTTTGTACCCCCATTCCCCTCCCCTCCCTTCACTCCCTTCTGTCTAATCCAAGTACCTCTATTCTTCCCTAGCCACCACCCTTCCCACTTATTGTGAATTAGCATCTGCATATCAGAGAAAACATTGGTTCTTTGGGATTGGCTTATTTTACTTAGCATGACATTCTCCAGCTCCATCCATTTACCAGTAAATGACATAATTTCATTTAAGAAGAAGACTTAAGTCATATTCCATTGTGTGTGTGTGTATGACATTTTCTTTATCAATTCATCTGTTCATCAACCACCTAAGTTGGTTCCATAGTTTAATTATTATGAAGTGAGCTGCTATATTGATTTGGCTGCGTCACTGTATTATGCTGATTTTAAGTCCTTTGGATATAGACTGAGGATTGGGTAACTAGATCAAACAGTGGTTCCAAGTCTAAGTTTTCTGAGGAATCTCCATACTGCTTTCCAGAGTTATTGCACAAATTTGCAGTGCCACCAGCAATGTATGAGTGTGCCTTTTCCCCATATCCTTGTCAACATTTATTGTTTCTTGTATTCTTGATAATTGTCATGCTGACTGGAGTGAGATGGAATCTCAGTGTAGGTTTTTTTTTTTTTTTTTTTTTTTTTTGGTACTGGGGATTGAACTCAGGGGCACTCAATCACTGACCATATCCCCAGACCTACTTTGTATTTTATTTAGAGATTGGGTCTCACTGAGTTACTAAGCACCTCGCCGTTGCTGAGGCTGGTTTTGAACTCTCGATCTTCCTGAGCTGCTGGAATTACAGATGTGTGCCATCACACTTGGCTTTCAGTGTAGTTTTGATTTGCATTTCTCTAATTGCTAGAGATGTTGAACATTTTTTCATATATTTGTTGATCAATTGTATTTCTTCTGTGAAATGTCTGTTCGGTTCCTTAGCTCATTTATTGATTGGGTTATTTGTTTTTTTTTTTTTGTGTGTGTGTGTATGTGTTAAATTTTTGAGTTCTTTATATATCCTAGAGATTAGTGTTCTATCTAAGGTGCAAGTGGTAAAGATTTTCTCCTATTCTGTTGACTGTCTTTTCACATTATTGTTTCCTTTGCTGTAAAGAAACTTTTTAGTTCAAATCTATCCCATTTATTGATTCTTGATTTTATTTCTTGTGCTTTAGGAGTCTTATTAAGGAAGTCAACTCCTAAGCCCATATGGCGGAGATTTGGGCCTAATTTTTCTTCTATTAGGCATAGGATCTCTGTCTAGTGCTTAAGTCCTTGATACATTTTGAGTTGAGTTTTGTGCAGGTGCAAGATAGGGTTTGATTTCATTTTGCTGCATATGAATTTCCAGTTTTCAAGCATCATTTTTTCAAGAAGCTATCTTTTCTCCAATGTATGTTTATGGAGCCTATGTCTAGTATGAGATAACTATATTCAGGTGGATTTGTTTCTGTGTCTTCTATTCAGTACCATTGGTCTATGTATCTATTTTGGTGCCAATTCCATGCCATTTTTATTACTATGGCTCTGTAGTATAATTTAAGAACTGGTATCATGGTGCTTCCTTTTTCACTTTTCTAAGGATTGCTTTGACTACTCTGAGCTTCTTATTTTTCCAAATGAATTTCATGGTTGCCTTTTCTATTCTATAAAGAATTTCAATGGAATTTTAATAGGATTTGTATTAAATCTGTATAACACTTTTGGTAGTATGGTAATTTTGACAATATTAATTCTGCCTTTCCAAGAGCATGGAAGATCTTTCCATCTTCTAATATCTTCTTCAATTTTTTTCTTTAGTGTTCTGTAGTTTTCATTGTGTAGGCCTTTCATCTCTTTTATTAGATTGATTCCAAGTATTTTTTTTTTTTTTAGGTTATTGTGAATGGGGTAGTTTTCCTAATTTCTCTTTCAATGGACTCATCACTGATGTAAAGGAATGCATCTGATCTCTGGGTGTTAATTTTATATCCTGCTACTTTGCTGATTTCATTTATTAGTTCTAGAAGTTTTCTGGTGAAATTTTTTGGGTCCTCTTAGTATAGAATCATCATCAGCGAATAGGGATAGTTTGAGCTTTCTTTTCCTATTCATATCCCTTTAATTTCTTTCTTCTAATTGCTCCTGCTAGAGTTTCAAGGACAATGTTGAATAGAAGTGGTGAAAGAGGGCATCCTGTCTTATTCCAGTTCTTAGAGGGATGCTTTCAATTTTTCTCCTTTTAAATTTGATGTTGCCCTGGATTTAGCATATTTAGCTTTTAAAATATTGAGGTATGGTCCTATTATCCCTAATTTTTCTAGTGTTTTGAACATGAAGGGGGTGCTGTCTTTGTCAAATGCTTTTTCTACATCTATTGAGATGATAATATGATTCTTGTCTTTAAGTCTATTGTTGTGATAAATTGTGCTTATTGATTTTTGTATGTTGAACCAATCTTGCATTCCTCTGATGAACCCCACTTTATCGTGGTGCACTATCTTTTTAATATGTTTTTTTAAAAAATATTTATTTTTTTAGTTATAGGTGGACACAACATCTTCATTTTATTGTTATGTGGTGCTGAGGATCAAACCCAGTGCCCCATGCATGGTAGGTGAGCACTCTACCTCTGAGCCACAACCCCAGCCCCTTAATATGTTTTTGTATGCAATTTGCCAGAATTTTACTGAGAATTTTTGTATCTGTGTTCATTAGGGATATTGGTCTGAAGTTTTATTTCCTTGATGTGTCTTTTTTTGTTTTGGTAATACTAGCTTCATAGAATGAATTTGGAAGGGTTCTCCTCCTTTTCTGTTTCATGGAATAATTTGAGGAAGATTGTTGTTAATTCTCCTTTGAAGTTCTTGTAGAACTTGGCTGAGAATCTGTCTAGTCCTGGGCTTTTCTTAATTGGAAAAATTTTTGATGGTGTTTTCAATTTCATTGCACAAAATTTATCTGTTTAATTTGTGTATGTCCTTGTGATTCAGTTTGGGTAGGCCATGTGTCTCTAGGAATTTGTCAATGTCTTTAAGATTTTATTGGAGTATAAATTTTCAAAATAGTGTCTGATTATTTTATGTATTTAAGTAGTGTCCATCATGATATTTCCTTTTTCATCATGAATTTTAGTAATTTGAGTTTTCTCTTGCTTTCTCTTTGTTAGTGTGGCTAATGGTTTATTAATTTTATTTATTTTATCAAAGAACAAACTTTAAATTTTGCTGATTTTTTGAATTCTTTCTTTTGTTTCAATTTCATTTATTTCAGATCTGATTTTAATTATTCCTGTCTTCTACTGCTTTTGGTGTTGATTTGTTCTTTTTTTCCTAGGGCTTTGAGATGTAATATTAGGTCATTTATTCATTGACTTTCTATTCTTTTAATGAATGAGTTCAATGCAATGAACTTTCCTGTTAGCATAGCATTCATAATGTCCCAGAGATTTTGATATGTCATATCATTATTCTCATTTACCTCTAAGCATTTTTTAATTTCCTCCCTGATTTCTTCTGTTATTCATGAATCATTCAATAGCATATTATTTAGTCTCCAGATGTTAGAGTAGCTTCTATTTTTTATTCTATCATTGATTTCTAATTTTAATCCATTATGATCTGATAGAATGCAGGGTATTATCTCTAGTTGCTTTGTGGCATAAGATATGGCCTATTTTAGAGAAAGATCCATGTGCTGCTGAGAAGAAAGTGTATTTGCTCATTAATGGATGAAATATTCTATATGTATCTGTTAAGTCTAAATTATTGATTGTATTATTTAGTTCTATAGTTTCTTTGTTTAGTTTTTGTTAGGAGGTCCTATCCAGTAGTGAGAGAGTAGTGTTAAAGTCACCCAGTATTATTGTGTTGTGGTCTATTTGATTCTTGAAATTGAGAAGGGTTTGATGTGTGTAGATGCTCCATTGTTTGGGGCATAAATATTTACAATTGTTATGTCTTATTGATGTATAATTCCCTCAAGAAGTATGAAATGTCCTTCTTTGTCCCTTCTGATTAATGTTGGCTTGAAGTCTACTTTATCTGACACAAGGATAGAAACCTCTGCTTGTGGGCTAGGGTTGTGGCTCAGCAGTAGAGTGCTTGCCTTGCATGTGCGAGACCCTGGGTTTGATTATCAGCACCATATAAAAATAAATAAGTGAAATAAAGGTATTGTGTCCAACCACAACTAAAAAATAAGTATTTTTTTTAAGAGAGAGAGAGAGAATTTTTTAATATTTATTTTTTAGTTTTTGGTGGACACAACATCTTTTTTTTTTTATTTTTATGTGGTGTTGAGGATTGAACCTAGTGCCCCTCGAATGCCAGGCGAGCACGCTACCACTTGACCCACATCCCCAGCCCCTAAAAAATAAATATTAAAAAAGTGACCTCTGCTTGTTTACATGATCCATGTGAATGATATGGTTTTTCCCATCCTTTCACATGCAATCTGTGGATGTGTTTGCCTATGAGATGAGTCTTTTGGAGACAGCACATTGTTGGGTCTTGTTTTTTAATCCAGGTTTCCAGACTATGTCTTTTGATTGATGAGTTTAGATCATTAATGTTGTAGGTTATTATTGAGATATTTGTATTCCTGATCACTTGGGTTCATTTCTAGTCTTTAATTTGAATTAGTTTTTCCTTTGATTGACTATTCCTTTAGTGTAGTTCCTTCCTTTGTTTTCACTTTTTTTTCCCATTTCATCCTTATAGAATATTTTATTGAGAATGTTCTGTAGTGCAAGCTTTCTCAGTTGCAAATTCTTTTAACTTTTGTTTATCATGGAATGTTTTTATTTCATCTTCAAATCTGAAGCTTAATTTTGCTAGATATGGAATTCTTAGTTGGCATCATTTTCTCTTAGAGCTTGGTGTATGTTATTCTAGGACCTCCTAGCTTTGAGTGTCTGGGTTGAGAAATCAGCTGAGATCTGAATTGGTTTCCCCCATATGTAATTTGATACTTTTCTCTTTTAGCCTTTAAAATCCCATCCGTATTCTGAATGTTATGCATTTTCATTATAATGTGTTTTGGTGTGGGTCTGTTGTAATTTTGTACATTTGGGGTCCTGTAAGCCTCTTGTATTTGATTTTCCATTTCATTCTTTGGGTTTGGGAAATTTTCAGTTATTATTTCATTGGAAATATTGTGCGTTCCTTTGGTTTGTATTTCTGTGCCTTTATCTATCCCCAAAAATCTTAAATTTGGTCTTTTAATGTTTTCCCATATTTCCTGAAAGTTTTGTTCATGGTTTCTTAACATCTTCTCACCGTGGTCAACTCTATTTTCAAGATTATATATTTTGTCTTCATTGCTTGAAGTTTTGTCTTCCAAGTAGTCTAGTCCATTGGTGATGCTTTCCATTGAATTTTTAATTTGGTTTATTGATTCCTTCATTATAAGGATTTCTGCTTGCTTTTTTCCCCCAGCATTTCTTCCTCTTTATTGAAGTGATCTTTCACTTCCTCTATTTACTCTCTGATTTCACTCTTAATACCATCCTTTACTTTGCAGATCAGTTTAACTATGTACATTCTAAACTCCTTCTCTGACATTTCTTCCACTGTGGTGTTGATGAATTCTGTTATTGGAGTATCTTGGTTTGTTTGGGAAGATTTGTTCCCTTGATTTTTCATGTTGTGTGTCTACCCATCTAGTAGTATGGATCTGAGGTAGTAGAATTTCTATCCTGTGGACTTGTGTCCCAAAGGGTTTCAAGTACCTCATTTGCAGAGACGTTGCCTGTCTACTTTTCCACCATGCGGCCAGCGCAATGGTTTCATTAATGAGGTTCTTGGCATAAAAGTTAGTTAGCGAGATCGAAATAAAACACAGACTCAGTTACCTTCTTTCTATTGCCAGGTCCAAGATGGCTCCCCTCTCTGTTTCCCACCTCTAACCACCTGGCAGGGCAGCAAGGATTACTCAGGGATAGCAGGAGAGAGAGAGAGTGGGCACGCCAGGGAGTAGCCTTTTATTGGGGAACAAGAGATTCAGGGGAGAATTCCATCCAATGAAGGTTGAGGGGGGGGCGCACTCCAAGGTCAGGGTCAGTGATTGGGCCCCTGGGGTCAGTGGTCAGTCACACCCCCACACGGATGGGTTCTCTCATCAGGAGAGGGCCGGGAAAGCTCCGACACAGCCAGAGCACCTCAGGCCCTAACCGGGAGCCGCCCAATCACGTGTCAGAATGGCTTCCCACATACTTTCTTGGTTTCATATCATGGAGCATCCAGGAAAGCAACTTCCTCTATTCTGCCATCTTGAAAACCACTCAGCACCCTTTCTTGATATTTTAAATGGCTTCATATTTGTGAACCCAGGGGTGCTTAAACACTGAGCCACATCCTCAGCCATATGTGTGTGTGTGTGTGTGTGTGTGTGTGTGTGTGTATTTTTTTTTTTTTTTGAGACAAGGTTTCATTAAGTTGTTCAAGGATTCACTAAGTTGCTGAGGCTGGTTTTGAACCTCCAATCCTTCTTGCCTCAGCCAACCCAGCTTTTGGGACTAGAGGTGTGTGCCACCACACTTGGTGCTTTTAAAATCTTGACATATGTTCTAGATAAGTTGATTAGGGCTTCACTTAGTTGCTGAAGCTCACTTTGTATTTGCAATCATCCTGCCTCAATGTTCTGAGTCCCTGGGATTACAGGCAAGTGCTACCATACCCAGCTAAAATGGCTTTATATTTGGATATATTCTTGTTCCCTAACAAAAATGATGAAATCATTTACAAAGAGACTAAGGCTTTTGTTCTCCATTATAGCTCCTGATATAATATTTTTAATTAATTAATAATTTTGGTACTAGGAATTGAATGCTAAGTTGCTGAGAGTCTTGCTAAGTTGTTGAGGCTGGTTTCAAACTTGCAACACTCCTGCCTCAGTCTCCCAAATTGCCAGGATTACAGATGTGTGCTACTGTGCCCAGCAAGTTTTAGATTTATTTATTTGTTTGTTTGTTTATTTATTTATTTTTACAGTGTTGGGGATCAAACCTAGGACCTCATGCATGCTAGGCAAGCACTTTATCACTGAGCTGCACCCCAGCATATAATGTTTTTTAATATAATAGCTATGTTTTAAATGCTTATAGAAATGGCTCACATTGCAAAAGGTAAATATTAATATTTGACTAATTTTAGTAGTGACTGATGGACTGCTGTTCAGGTAGAGGTACCAGATGAAGATTTAAAAACCCATAAACACATAAAGCTGTGCCTGTGACTCAGTGGTAACACACTTGCCTGGCATGTTTAGGCACAGTGTTCGATTCTCAGCACAACATATAAATAAATAAAATAAAGGTCTATCAACAACTAAAAAAAATTTTAAAAAACCCATAAACACAATAAACCCTAAATTAAAATTGTTTACAAAAATGTATCAGTACCTTGGTCTTGTTTATAACAAGAAAAAATCTTGACTTTACTCATTTTGAAAAATCACAAGAAGCTGTTGGTAAGGTGGTTCCACTGCTCTATAAACAATATTCTATATTTCTTTCAGGATATAATTATTGTTGGTGTTACTATATAAAATTTTAAATTTATAATTTGGACAGACAAAATTAATTTTTGATTTTTTGCTTGAATAAAGGGCTTTTAGGTATTCACCATAATTTTATAAGAAAAAGGAGAAATAAATATAATAAATTCAATTGCTGTGATATAAATACCCCCAAATAAATATTCTTTGTAAAAAGTCAAGTCTAGTGTCATATAAGTATACAATATAAGACAATTTCATAAAAATCCTATTATGGTATTGCCAAGTCAAAAATGTTTTACATAAATTTTATAATATCACAGGTTTACTCACAGAAATCCAACGCAAATCAAAGAGGCTTCGAAAGAACTTTAAGCAGAAGAATAGTTTTTACTATAATGTCAAAGTGGAAGAGGAAGGAGCAGACAACAAACTTGTATCATCCACCACTAGATCTGGAAAAGTGGCAAGACTTCTTCATTTATAATTTTTTTGTTTTTTCTTTAATGATGTTTTGTTTAATGAGTATGCACGAATAATTTCTCACTATACTTTCTAACAGACTCAGGAGAGCATGGAATTAACTCAAGAGGAACATCAGCTTATTAATAACATTGTGGCTGCACATCAAAAATATATGATTCCTTTGGAGGAAACAAAGAAATTTGTATGTATTACTAGCAAGAAATAGTTCATAACTTTTTAATAACATTTTATAACATTTTCTTTAGAAAATGTTTCTTTAACATTTCCTTTTTAATGATATTTTCTTTAAAAAATGAAGGACTAACACAACAGTTTAAAGTTTCAACAGTTGTTTAAATGAATATAATAATTTATTAATTGTAGTTCTTTCTATGGGTTAGCTGCAGGAATATACCAATCCTGAAATGAGCTTTTTACAACTCTTAGAGATAGCTATCCTTCATGTCCATGGGATGATGGAGTTTACCAAGGGACTTCCAGGTAATTACTTTGCTTTTGGAAAAAACTAATTTACCACTTCAATTTTTTAAAATGTTCCATATTTTAAAGGAAGAGGGTATTGTAAGGAAAACAAAACCTCTGTTTTCTACCAATGCCACTTCTAACTGCCAAAACATGTTTATGTCTGCCTGCTCCAATTAATCATGTGGGTGAAAATCTAAATATTTAAAAATGTTATTCAAATACGTCAACACTTAAGAGTTAAGATAAACATATTTATTTGCATGTTTAATTTTTGGAAATTATTTGTTTTTGTTGTTTTAAATGAAACATGAAACAAAAAGAAGATTCCTTGTACAATATTAAAAATGTGGAGCCACTCTGGGCCAAAACTTAGCTATTTACATGCATACATGATTCATTATAAAATAAATTCTTCAAGTCTAAATCAACTATGTTTAATTTGTCCTTGCTAGAAGAAAAGGATTATCTGATGAAAGTGCCCCAACGTATTACCATGTGCAATCAAGAATTTTATTCAAATTTAAAGTTATATATCATGATTATTCTAAGGGAACATTTAGAATTCATAAGAAAATTAATAATTTAAAACATTAAATACTATGTCTGAAAATTATTTTTCATTATCTATATATATTTTCATGATCTTTTATTAAAGGATTCGAAAATTTGACTAGTGAGGACCAGACTGCACTACAGAAGGGATCAAAAGCTGAAGTGATTTTTCTTCATGTGGCCCAACTTTACAGTCAGAAAGTATCAACCTCCAAAAGTAAAATGGCTTTCTTTTTAATTTTAAAATTTATAATAAAATTTAGCAACAAATGATATATCTAAAATATTTTCATTTTATTTTACCAATTGGTATAGGAATAAATATCGTATGACAGATGTTTATAGTTCTAATACTATAAACATAATATTATGTTTGGTCTAGCTTTTTTTCCTTTCTTTTTTTTTTTATTGGTACTGGAGATTGAACCCAGAGGGGCTTTATCATTGCATCATATCTCCAATCCTTTATTTATTTATTTTTAAACTTAAGAGGGTGATCTCACTGTGTGCTTAGGATATCACTAAGTTGCTGAGGCTGGCCTTGAACTTGCATTCCTCCTCCTGTCTCAGCTTCCCAAGTTGCTGGGATTATAGGTGTGTGCTTCTGTGCGTGGCTTGCTTTTTTGTATTTTAAAAAAGTCATTCCTTTTTTTTTTTTGTATTAGAGTTTATGGTTATAAATAGTAGTTGGGTTAATCCTCACAAACTCATACATGCATGGAAATAGGTTTCAGTTAATGATGCCCCCTCTTCCCCTCTTTTCTGTCCCATCTTCCCCCCTCCTTCTTCTACTCTACTAGACTTCCTTTCATTTGTCTTTGATTAATTAATTTGTATTAGATGGGTTCTCTATGTAATCTTATCATTCCTTCCCCCTTTCCTTTATTTTACTCTAGCTTCCACATATGAGAACATTTGACCTTTGAGTTTCTGAGTTTGTCTAATTTCACTTAGTGTGGTATTTTTGATTTCCATCCATTTACCAGCAAATGTCATAATTTCATTCTTTTTAATGGCTGAGCAGAACTCCATTGTGTGTGTGTGTGTGTGTGTGTATCTCACAATTTCTTTATTCATTCATCTATTGACAGGCATCTGGTGGATTCTGTAATTTAGCTATTGTAAATTGTGCTGCTATAAACATTGATGTGATGGTGCTACTTTAGTATGCTGATTTAGATCTTTTGGGAAAATACTGGTGAGTAGGATAGCTGGGTCATATGATGGTTCCATCCCTAGTTTTTTGAGGAAATTGCATACTGCTTTTCAGAGTGGTTGTACTAGTCTGCCATCCCATCAAAAATGTACAAGTATTCCTTTCTCCCCACAATCTTGTATTTATTGTGTTCTTGACCATTGCCATTCTGACTGGAGTTAGATGGAACTTAGTATAGTTTTAACTTACATTTCCCTGATTGCTAAAAATGTTGAATATTTTTTTCACATATTTATTGGTGTTTTGTGTTTCTTCTATTGAGACATTTTTGTTTAGCTCTTTTGCCCATTTATTGATTAGACTATTTGATTTTTGGTACTGAGTTTTTTGAGTTCTTTGTATATTCTGGATATTAATCCTGTATTGAAGGAGTAGCTGGCTGAGATTTTCTCCCATTCGGTAGTCTCTCTCTGCCAGCTCTTAATCATTTCTTTCACTGTGCAGACACTTTTTAGTTTAATGACATCCCATTATTGATTGTTGGTTTTATTTCTTGTGCTTTGGGAGTCTTGTTAAGGAAGTCTGTACCAGCACCTCTGTGATGGAGTGTTGACCCTGTATTTTGTCTTTGATCCATTTCAATTGATCCAATCCAGTTCTTTTCCAATTTGAGTGTAGGGTGAAAAACAGGGGTCTAATTTTATTTTTCTACATAAAGCTATCTAGTTTGCCAGCACCATTTGTTTAAAAGACTGTCTTTTCTACAAGATTTGTTTTGGGCACCTTTGTGAAATATCATATGGCTAGAGGGTTATGGGTGTGTCTGTATATTTTATTCTATTCAACTGGTCTTCATGTCTATTTTGGTGTCAGTACCATGCTGCTCTTGTTAATACAGCTCTACAGTATCATTTCAAATCAGGTATTATGATGCTTCCTGGTTCACTTTTCTTGCTTAATATTGCTTTGGCTATTCTGGGTCTCTTATTCTTCCAAATGAATTAAAATTTGTTTTTGTCTAATTCTGTGAAGAATGCCATTGGTATTTTGATGGGGATTGCATTGAATCTGTATATTGCTTTTGGTAATGTGGCCATTTTGACAATATTAATTCTGCCTATTCAAGAACTTGAGATACTTTTCCATCTTCCAAGATCTTCTTCAACTTCTTTCTTCAGTATTCTGTAATTTTCATTTTAGAGCTCTTTTACCTCCTTGGTTAGAGTAATGCCCAAGTTTCTTTCATTTTTTTTATAGATTATTGTGAATGGATGGTTTTTCTGATTTCTTCCTTGACTGAATCACTGTTGGAATACAGGAAAGCTATTGTTTTATGGGTATTGACCTTGTATCCTGCTACTTGATAAATTCAGTAATAAGTTCTAGAAATTTCTGGTGGAGTTTTTCTGGATCTTCTTGATATAGGATTATATCATGGGCAAACAGAGATAGCTTGAGTTCTTTTCCTATTTGTATCCCTTTGATTTCCTTTTCTTGCCTGATTGCTCTGGCTAATGTTTTGAGGACTATATTGAATAGGAGAGGTGAGAGTGGACAGCCTTGTCTTATTCCTGAATTTAGTGGAAATGCTTTTAGTTTTTATCCATTTAGTATGATGTTGCTTTTGGTTTGTTATAAATGACCTTTATGATGTTGAGGTAACTTCCCTCGATCGATAGTTTTTAGCATTTTTAACATAAATGGGTACTGAATTTTATCAAAGGCTTTTCCTGCATGATCCTATGATTTTTGTTTTTAGTTTTGTTTAAATAATGAATCACATTTATTGATCTGTGTATGTTGAACTGACCTTGCATCTTTTGAATGAACCCCACTTAATCATGGTGTATTACCTTCCTGATTCACTTTTTATTTTTTTTGGTACCAGCATTTGAACCGAGGGGCACTTAACCACTAAGCAATACTCCCAGCTCTTTCTTGTATTTTATTTAGAGATGGGGTCTCACTGAATTACTTAGGGCCTCATTAATTTGTTGAGGCTGGCTTTGAACTTGTGATCCTCCTGCCTCAGCCTCCTGAGCTACTGGGATTATAGGTGCATGTTACTGTGCCCAACTCTTGATGTATTTTTAAATGTGGTTTGCTAATATCTTATTTAGAATAGTTGCATCTATGTTCCTCAGGGATATTGGTCTATAATTTTCTTTCCTTGATGCATTTTTGTCTGGTTTTGGAATCAGGTTTATATTAGTTTCATAAAATGTTTTTTTTTTGGGGGGGGTTCTTTGTTTTTGGTACCAGGAATTGAACTCAGGGGCCCTCAACCCTTGAGCCACATCTCCAGCCCTATTTTGTATTTTATTTAGAGAAAGGGTCTCTCTGAGTTGCTTAGTGCATTGCTATTTTCTTTAAAGAGAGAGAGAGAGAGAGAGAGAGAGAGAGAGAGAGAGAGAGAGAATTTTTAATATTTATTTCTTAGTTATTGGCAGACACAACATCTTTTGTTTCTATGTGGGCTTCACACGCATGCCAGGCGAGCGCGCTACTGCTTGAGCCACATGCCCAGCCCCTGCATTGCTGTTGTTGAGGCTGACTTTGAACGTGTGATCCTCCTGTCTCAGCCTTCTGAGCTGCTAGGATTACAGGTGTGCAGCACCACACCTGGCCCTCATAAAATGTATTTGGGAGTGTTTTTTTTTTTCATTCAATTTCATAGAATAATTTGAGAAAGACTGGTATTAGTTATTCTGTAATGGTCTAGTAGACCTCAGCTGAGAATCTATTAGGTTCAGGGCTTTTCTTTTTTGGAAGTCTTTTAATTGCTGTTTCAATTTTATTACTTTTTATTGGTCTATTTAGGATTTCCATATCTTCCTGGTTCAATTTGGGTAGGTCATATATCTGTATCTAAAAATTGTTCATGTCTTCATATTTTCATGTTTACTGGAGCATGAATTTTCAAAATTTGGTCTGAAAATACTCTGGATTTCAGAGGGGTCTGTGGTAACAGTTCATTTTTCATCATTGATCTCGTTGATTTGCTTTTTTTCATTCTTTCTTTTATTAGTTTGGCTAAGGGTTTGTTTATTTTCTTTATCTTTTCAAAGAACAAATTCTTTTTTTTTTAAAGAGAGTGAGAGAGAGGAGAGAGAGAGAGAGAGAGAGAGAGAGAGAGAGAGAGAGAGAGAATTTTTAATATTTATTTTTTAGTTCTCGGTGGACACAACATCTTTGTTGGTATGTGGTGCTGAGGATCGAACCTGGGCCGCACGCATGCCAGGCGAGCGCGCTACCGCTTGAGCCACATCCCCAGCCCAAGAACAAATTCTTTATTACCTTGATCTGGTGTATTATTTTATTATTCTCAATTTCATTGATTTTGGCTCTGATGTAATTAATCCCTGTCTTTTACTGTTTTGGGGTTACCTTGTTCTTCTTTTTCTAAAGCCTTGGTAGAAAAAAAGCTTATTTATTTGGGATTCCTTTAATTTTTTAAGGTGGGCATTCAGTGCTGTAAATTTGCCCGTTAGAACTGCTTTCCTACTGTTCAAGAGATTTTGATGTGTTGTGTCTTTGTTCTCATTCATTTCTAAGAATTTCTTGATTTCTGTTCTCATTTTTCCTCTTTGATACATCGTTATTTATGAAAGTATAATTCAATCTCCATGAGTTTACATGGTTTCTATTATTTTTCTTGCTCTTGGTTTGTAATTTCATCTCATTATGATCTGATAGAATACATGGTATTCTATCAATGTTTTCATATTTGCTAAGATTTGCTTTGTGGCCTAGAATATGATTTTGGAAAAAGTTTCATGCATAGCTGAGAAGAAGGAAAATTTAGGTATTTGGGGATAGAATATTCTTAAGCTGTTAGGTCCATTTAATTTATAGTTTTGTTTAGGTTTGAGATATCTTTGTTGATTTTTTGTTTTGATGACCTACTTGTGATAAGAGTGTATTGAAATCCCCCAGTATTATTATGTTGGGGTCTATGTGGAATTTAATGTCATGGAGTTTTTTTTTTTTTGTGTGTGTGTGTGTGTAATTGGGTGCATTAAACTTTGGGGCATAAATGTTTACTATAGTTATATCTTCTTGTTGGATTGTTCCCTTTACTTGAATGTAATGTCCTTCTTTGTCTTTTCTGATTAATTCTTTCTTGGAATGTACTTTGTCAGATATGAGAAAAGCTACTCCTGCTTGTTTTCCTGGACCATATGTTTGGAATACTTCTTGTCACTTTTATCCTTGTTTACCTTTATCCTGTGGGTGTCTTTGCCTATAAGATACATCTCATGTAAACAGCATATAGTTGGGTTTTGTTTTTTGATATATTTTGCTGATCTGTATCTTTTAATTGTGAAAGTGAGATCATTAACATTTAGTGTTAGTATGGATATGTGTTCATGGTTTCCTGCCATTTTTTTTTTTTTTTGCTATATTTTAATCCTGCCTTTTCATTTAGTGGATCATTCTTTTATTGAACTTCCACTGTGTTTGGGTTTTTGAATTTTTTTTTTTGTACTGGGGATTTAACTCAGGGGTACTTGGCCAATGAGCCACATCCCTATTTTTAATTTTATTTAGAGACAGGATCTTACTGAGTTGCTTAGGGCCTTGCTTTTGCTGAGGTTGCCTTGAACTCATGATCCTTTGGCCTCAGACTCTGGAGTCACTGGGATTGCAGGTGTGCACCACCACACCAGGCATGGAATTTTTTTTTTTTGTTGTTGTTGTTCCTATGTGTGAAGTTTGAGTATTCCGTGTAGTGCTGGTTTGGTGATCATGAATTCTTTTAGTTTATTCTTGTCATGGAATGTTTTTATTCCCCCTCTAATTTGGAACTAAGTTTTGTTGATTATACCTTGGCTGACAGTTGGTTTCTTTTAGGGTTTGGGATATCTCATTCCGGGGCCTCCTTGATTTTAGAGTCTAAGTAGAGAAATCAGAAGAGAGCCATATTGGTTTGCCTTTAAATGTGACCTGTTATTTCTCTCTTTCAGTTTTAAATATTCTTTCCTTATTTTCTATGTAAGGCATTTTGCTTATGATATGTATCAGTAAGCTTCTCATTTGGCTACTGGGGGACCTTTAAGTGTCCCGTATGTGGATGTCTAAATTATTTCTGATGAAAGTCTCATTGAAAATGTTCTTTATTCCTTTGGTGTGTATCTCCATTGGAGTTCTCTTCTATCCCAGTGATTCTCAGGTTTGATCTTTTAAGTTGTCCCAGAGTTCTTATATATTCTGATCATGTTCTATATTTTTTCCCTTTACTGCCTTCTGTGTATTCAAGATCATATAGCCAGTCTTCAATGCTTGAAATTCTGACTTCAAGGCCTGAGGTTCTATTTTCTGTGCCATCTTGTCTGTTACTGATATCTTCAAGTGAGTTTATAATTAGATCAATCTTGTATTTATTTTATAGGAGTTCTGCTTGGCTTCTTTTCACTATTTCTATTTTTATTAAAATGGACTTTATCTCGTATGTTTGCTCTCTTAATTCCTTCCTTAATTCTTATTTTAGTTCATTGAACATGAGATAATCAGCTTTTAAAAAATATTTACTTTTTAGTTGTAGTTGGACACAATATCTTTATTTTATTTATGTGGTGCTGAGGATTAAACCCAGGGCCTCACACGTGCTAGACAGGCACTCTACCACTGAGCCACAACCCAGCCCCGATAATCAGTTTTTTCTGTTATTTTTTTTTTGTACTAGGGATTGAACCCAGAGACACTTGGCCACTGTTCTACATCCCCAGCCCTATTTTGTATTATATTTGGAGACACGGTCTCACTGAGTTGCTTATTGCCTTGCCATTGCTGAGGCTGGCTTTAAACCTGTAATCCTCCTGTCTCAGGCTCCTGAGCTGCTTGGATTACAGGTGGGCACCATAGCACCTGGCTGTTTTTTACAATCTTTTTCTGGGTTTTCATCTACTTCACTATCAGTAGGTCCCTTTGTTGTGGGATTGTGGATTTTGGAGGAATTTTGTTTGCCTATTTTCTCCTATTTTCACAGGTCTTGCTCTTTTGCTCAGTTGATGCATTGATTGCTCCTTTCTTAGGGCACATTCTTCAGTTGCTAAAGTGTCCTAGAGTGATCTGGATTGAGATCCCCTCATATATGTGGTATCCACAGGCTTTCTGTTATTTCACTGTTTCCTCTATGTTAATGAATGTCCATAGATGGGATATGGGGGCTCACATCTAGCTGTTTCTACTTGGGGCCTGGTCTTTCATTTGGGTTTTTGTCTTTTCTATTATTTGAGGTGAAGTATAGCTGAAGATTGAGTGTCAATAATTCAAGTGGAGCAAGGTGTGCTGTCTTTGGTTGAATTTAGTTCAGCAGCAGAATTTCTACCCTGTGAACTTGTAGTATCCCTGTAGGTTTCCAGTACCTCACCAATTAGGGGGAAGCAAATAATAGCAATAATCAATGCAAACAATATACAGCATTAACTAAATACTTGGTTCCTACTATGACATCTATAAATTAATTGCCACAAAAACCAAGAAATGGTAGGATACCAGCAATTGCCATCAGAAAAAAACAATAAGTAACCCTGTATTATATCTGGTATTAAATCAAACTACAGGTCAACTATAACATTCACAGCAGTAATAATTGCAATAGCATTAGTGGTGGGGGCAGGCATTGTACAAACCAACTAGTGCTAAAAGATGTTAAGAATGCAGTTAATTAAGATGAACGAAAATGTGATAGGAAGGCTGAAAAGAGAGTTTACAATTTCAAAATGTGAATAGAGAGAATGCAGAACAGATGTAGGATGTGATAGTATAAGGAAGGAGTAGAAAAAATAGAAGTAAAAAATTAAAGGAAGAGTGGAAGAGGGAACAATAGAATTTGTTAGCAGAAGAAAAGATGTATTCCCAGGGTGGGACTGCTGCAGAGTTCTATGAGTGGAGTTCTAGAAGGTGGAGTTTAGGTCTAATTAGGCCTCACAAGTTTTATTGGGTGGCATCTGCTCTGGAGAGATTATATCAACATACCCCTAAAGCCTGCTAGTTGCCAGTTTCTGCCGAGAGTCTGGATCTCAGGAGTCTCCATAGGATTCTGTTAATGGATCCAGGAGCTAATCCTTCACCTACTCTGCTGCTCACAAATACAGCCTTTCCAGTCTTCGCAGGCTTAGTCCCTGAGTGTTTTCACACTTATAATTTCAGCTATTCTCATGAGCTGCCAGAGTTTTGACCCTTTCACTTTTTTTACTTCACTCCCCCTGAGTATGATCTTCTCTAGGTCATGAGGCAGGCACTTGCCAGGACTGTGAACCCATCTTTGCTTAAATCTCCTGTTTCCTCAGCAGCAGCTTCAACATGGCCACCTCAAGATAGCTACTGCCTCAGCTCTCCACATGGTCAGTTGGGAAACATGAGGTGCTTTTCAGGCACCAGTGTACAGTGCTAAAGGAAGGCTGTTTTTCTGCTCTTCGGATTTTCTATACTAAATCTGTCCATTGTGTTTCTCTGAGTTCTCCTGCCTGTGTTGAACCAGAACTGCTACTGCTGCTGCTCAAACCAGCTTTGTAAGCAAAAATAACTAAAAATGGGAGCATACCTCACAGATCAGCAAGCTGCCTTTTTAAGCACATGGCATATTTTCAGGGGAGAAAATGGTGACTGGTTACAAGAGGAGGTCTGTTTCGTAGGTTTTAATGAGAGTTAATCATAGCAGAATGTTTAGTGTGACTTAATCATTAGAGACTTGGGATGTGCTGGCTGGGCAGTCAGGAAACTAGTTGTGCAGGTTAAAATCTAACTCAGGAAAACAGCTGTAAAAGCTTGAAACTCATCTCAGGGAAACAGTTGTAAAAGCTTGAAACTCCTTGTTACTGGGATAAATATCTTTGAGAAAGGATGAAAGCCCATAGCTCAGGGCCTAATGTTTGCCTTCCTCTCCTCCCCTCCCTGATCACACTGTCCTACTTTTCTCCCTGGTGGCTGTCATTTCTCTTTTCTTGGGGGATGTTATTTTCCATAGCCTTCAAGCTTGACTCCAATGTAATTTTTTTTCTTTCTTAATGGACCCAAATTTCTGAGTCTCTAAAACACTGACTGTCCAATATTGAGTTTTAGTAAAATCCCTCTTTGACCCACCTTGCAGAGAAGCAGTATTTCTGCTCCTTGAATCAAAGGTCATAGAGTAACATGTATGCAGCCTTCCTCTAGTCTACCATCTTGAATCCAACCTAAAGAAAGTCATCCTTGCTGGGGGCAGTAGTGAACACCTGTAATTTCAGTGACTCAAGGGACAGTCTAATCACTAATTCAAGATCAAGTTCAGCAACTGAGACTCTCAGCAATGTATGGAGAACCTGTCTCAAAATAAAAACAAATAGGGCTGGGGACTTAATTTAGTGGTAAGACACTAGGTTGAATACTCAACACCAAAAAAAAAAAAAAAAAAAAAAGCCACTGTGTTTAGCATATGGCATCATGGAAAACACATTTAGAGGGCCTGCTATACAATCTCTCTCTATAAATATGAGCTACCATTTGTACAGAATGTTTCTCATTTAACTGCCATTCTGGATTCTGAAAGAGATTTAATTTACTATCTATATAAAGAGAAAAAAGTCAGGCTTTATATTTTTCTCTTTTACTAGGTACTATGAGACTATCAAATCATGCAGCTCATACATTGAATGGTCACAATCAGAGTGGTGATAGAAGTGTTATTTATTCTATGGACAAATTTTGGAATGAAGACTGTCCTTCGGCTACTTTAACTGGTAATATTACACATAATACAAACTATTATATAAGATAGAAAAAAATTGTTAGACATAATGTTTCATTTTCTTACACTATGTTGAGAAAATAATAATATTTGATTCTGCACTATGTTCATATGAAAATCTGTTTTTATATTAATCTTCATAGGTATTACTGAAGAATTTATTACCTCACTGTTTTACTTCTACAGAAGAATCAGCGGACTTTATATAACTAATACTGAATATGCTTTACTTGCAGCAATGGCTGTGCTTTTTTCAGGTAAAAACCATACAGCAAGCAGTAAAAGCCTGGATTAAATTTTGGCAATGAAATCATAAAGTTGGTAGTTATTAAATTATCATTTGCATCCAAATGCACCAATTTTGTTTTACCATAATTTTCTTATTATGAGAGCATTCCTTTAAGCTTATGAACATGTTGTTTAATTTCTTGCATCTTAAAAAAAGTCTTCTTGACCTCACATTCCCATTCATTTTTTCTTCCATTCTTCTGTTCCACTTTATAGAAAAAATATTTTTAACAGGGTTGTCTATGCTGCTGCTTCTATTTGTCTCCTCTTACTCATGAGTTCTCTATGGTCAAATTTAGGTCTGTCCTCTCCACTCCCTAGTAACTGGGATTACAGGTGTGAACCACCATCCCCAGCTAGTATTGTTATCTTTAAGCTGCATAAACCAAAATTGTTTCTTTCTTTTTCTTATATCCATATCAAATACAAAACAAATCATTTTGGCTAAATCCTCAAAATATATCTAAAACTTAATGATTTCTTACTATCTCTAGCTAACACCCTAATCAAAACTACTTTCCTCACTGGCTTTCGTAATTCTGTGCTTGCTTCTCTAGAATCTATTCTTTATGTAGAAGCCAGGGGAATTGTTTGAAAATATAAGTCAGATCATTCCTCTGTTGTGTCCTTCAATTACTTCCATTTTACACAGATTAAAGCCACAGTTCTTTCTATTATTGTTTACTGTTATCTCTGTTTTACTCCATCCTAGAACATTCTTTTTTTTCCCCCAGGATGAGTGTAAGAGTAGTATTTATTTAAGTGTGTATATAAACAGAACTCTTTCAGGGTGAGAGGGGACCCAACAGAGTTGCCTAGCACATTGCTTTTGACACAGATGTTCCATGGAAATTTCAAGAATTTTCTTGCCACAGGTTCTACTATGCTTGATAAATCTTTTGCCTGGAAATGTTTTCCTCCAGATAGACATATGACTCCCTCCTTCACCATTTGGAATCTCTGCTAAGTGTCATTTTATCTTTGATCAGTCTTTTAAAAATAGCTACTTTCCCTTCCTGGTGTGGTAGTGCACACCTGTAATTCTAATAGCTCAGGAGGCTGAGGCAGGAGGATAGCAAGTTCAAAGTCAGCTTTAGCAACTTAGCAAGGCCCTAAGCAACTTAGCAAGCCCCTGGCTCAAAATAAAAAATAAAAAGCGCTGGGGATGTGGCTTAGTAGTTAAGCACCCTGGGTTCAATTCCTTAGTATCCAAAATAAACAAACAAAACAATAAAATAAATTGTTATCTCTTTTCCTGTTTATTTTCCTTACATTACATCTGTTATGTTGTATTTTTACTTTTAAAAATATGTATATGTCTCTTTTCTCCCCTACTTCTCCTGAACCCAGAATATAAGCTCAATGAGGGGGAGAAATTTTGCCTATTATGTTCACTGTTGTATCTCTGGCACAATGACTAGATGAATAAATGCTGTCCAAGCACTATGAAATTCTTGGTTGGCACTTGTATTTTATAGGCAAGTTCTTAAAAAGCTTTGCTTTTTATTTACTGTTGGTCTTGGGAAATTAATAATTTAAGACTTCAAGTAAGCCCTTGCTTGCTCTTATATTCTTAAAACTAATCACTGACCCTTCCTTCCTATGTGACTTCATGAAAATCACTTAATTCTCTAAGTTTCAAGATTATCTGAGAAATGGTGATAAAAATAGAACTTACAACGCCCCCCCCCAAAAAATATATTTTTTGTAGGTACTAGGGATTAAACCCAGGGTCTCAGGAATGCTAGGTAAGCATTCTACTACTGCGCCTCATCCCTCAGACCTTTAAAAAATTTTACTTTGAGACAGGGTCTTGTTAAATTGCCCAGGCTGGCCTTGAATTTGTGATCCTCCAGTTTTAGCCTCCTGAGTAGTCGGGATTACATGCCTGTGCCACCAAGCCAGCCCTAATGGAGTATTGTAAAGATTAAATATCTTAATGTTTTTTAAAAATATTTTTTTTAGTTATAGGTGGACATAATATCTTTATTTTATTTTTTTTATGTGGGGCTGAGGATCAAACCCAGTGCCTCAGACATTGCTGAGTGAGTGCTCTACCTCTAAGTCACAACCCCAGCCCGGCAAGTTACTTATCTTAATGCTTGGCATATGTTAAAGGTTAAGTTATTTAAAAACTGCATTGTCTTAAAATGAATTAATTATCTTCTACCACTTTCCAATATACATTAAGATGAATATAATAATGTTTTTCAGATCGTCCATGTCTTGAAAATAAGCAACAAGTGGAGAATTTACAAGAACCAATTTTACAAATTTTGTATAAATATTCAAAAATTCACCATGCAGAAAACCCACAGCATTTTGCTCATCTCATAGGGAGGCTAACTGAACTGAGAACTCTGAATCACAACTACTCAGAAATACTTAGCACTTGGAAAACAAAGCACCCCAAATTTATTAATTTATTTTCTGAGAAATGGAATGTGTATTCACATCGCTGAAATTTTAGGATGTTGTGGTTTGTCTTGATTTTTCTGCACCTAAATTGGATGACTAATTTGAAAAACATATTAGCATGACAGGTATATTACCAATATATCACCATAAAATGGATATCATCAATACTCATCAAGTTTTGTGAAATCCTTCTATCACTAAATGGACACCTAGGATTCTTTTCAAGATTGGACTCAAAACAAGCAACTCTTATTGTTTCTGCATGGTTTCTCCAAAAGAAAATTACTATAAGAGTTATCATCTGAAGAAACTCTACCTTTTCATTTAGTTGAAAATACATAATTTATAGACATAAAAAAGGTTATCTAGTGAAAAAGATTGTAATTAAAACAAGTTAATTTCTATCTCATTAATTAACGCCAGATTGATGGAATAAGGAACTAACATTTTAAATGTCTTTGAAAAAAGAGGTCTTTAATAAAGTAAATTGGAAAATTTGTGATGAAAGATACTTAAAAAATCAAATGAACATCTCTTTAAAATGTTTTAATTGGGAAATTTAGCATGATTTACTTCTCATTATGGGAGATAACATTTTTGCTAACATCTTTTGTAGAAACAGTGACTTTCCACAAATATTTTAGTCTTTATAGGTATAGGATGGTAATATGTTAAAAATAAAGTTCACATGAAATACATGAACTAAGAAACTTTGTGTTGGCATAATTGTTTCCAAAGATTGTAAAAGTGACACCTGTGACTTTAAGTAATTATATGACTAGAGGTAGTATTTTGGTTTTCAATAAAGAAAACTAGACCACAGTTAAAATTTTCACTATGTAAAACTTTTTTTTTTTTTTAAAGAGAGAGTGAGAGAGGAGAGAGAGAGAGAGAGAGAGAATTTTTAGTATTTATTTTTTAGTTCTCGGCGGACACAACATTTTTGTTGGTATGTGGTGCTGAGGATCGAACCCGGGCCGCACGCATGCCAGGCGAGCGCGCTACCGCTGAGCCACATCTCCAGCCCACTATGTAAAACTTTTTAAAACATTGGAATATTGAATTTATAGTCTTTACTTAAAAGTGTTAATTATATGTATCAATTATTGTCCCTAGGGGTACTTTGTGTATATTGTTGGCATCATTTCTTGGAAGGAGTGTCTTATCAAAAGGACATCTAGGTGCAATTTTTTAAAAATGTCAAATGAAGGAGGCAAACCGGATCATCATTTCCAATTGGAAAATTTTATACTTTTATTAGAAACTGTTGTCTAGTAAATTTATACAAGAAGGGTTTTTTTGTATAAATATTGCTAGGGCTGGGGTTGTGGCTCCGAGGTAGAGCGCTTGCTTAGCATGTGTGAGTCACTGGGTTCAATCCTCAGCAACCACATAAAAAAAGTAAACAAAATAAAAGTTTTAAAAAGTAAAAAAAAAATTGCTAAAGTTCTTTGGAGAAGCATCAGATGATATCTGGAGAAAGTTCTAACAAAGCCAGTATCTTCAAAATGTTAATGCATTACCTTATTGCTCAAACCTAGGTACCATGCTAATGAAATCTCTCTTAGCTAAGCCTGCAACCAGGCACTCATGTTTGACTTGTCTCTCTTCTATTAAGACACCATTCGTTATACTTCCTAAATACCTTTTTCAGATGATACCTCCTCATGTCCACTGCCCTCGTCAGACCCCAGGTCCTCATGTCACCCAGGCTATTAAAACTGTCTTCCCAAACTCCTAAACCGTTCTTCACAATGCAGATTTTCTTCTGAACCGGATCATACCACCCTTTCCATTCAAAATTCTTCAAAATTGGGGCTGGGGTTGTGGCTCAGCGGTAGAGCTTTTGAGACCCGGGGTTCGATCCTCAGCACCACATAAAAACAAAGAGATTGTGCTCATGTATAACTAAAAAAAAAAAAAAAAAAAAAAAAAAAAAAAAAAATCTTCAAAATCCCCATCCGTGACGGCTAAACCCCAACACCTGTGCATGGCGGGCCAGCCCATCTTGCTCTCACCTCTGCACTCACCTCGGGCGCTTTCCCGCCTTGGTCTTCCTCGCACACCTGCGTCAACATGAGTCTCTCTCAACCCCAGCGCCTTTGCCCACCGACTCTTAGCCTTCTCTTAGGGTTCCCCTCTGGCTCATCTAACCAACTATTCACTCTTTTATTCTCGACTGACGCAATAACAAGACCAGACTCCCGAGCCACCTTCGTGACTCTACATAAATCCCACCTTTAAATGCGCGCACAGCCTTCTCTCTCTCTATATATTTGAACACCTTCTACTTTCCTAAGGTTGTGAGCGCTTAGGGGGCAGGCAGGGCCGCGTCCCTCCCGGCTCGTCTATCCTCGCGCCTGACAGTCTTTCCCAGCCTTCTCTGACAATGGCAGAAATTTCCAGAATGTCCACTCTTCGAAGGAACAGAATCCGGGAAAGAATTGTTCCTCGTGAAAAGGGAGATCTCGCGAGACAAAGTTCTGCGACCCGGAAGCCTACTCCGAGGAGGACCGTTATTTAGCCGTTAAACTGCCAGTCGCGGTCGGGTGTGGCCGCCCAGGTGGGGCGATTTCCCGCCTTTTCCGAGGTTCCGAGGCGGAAGCTCTTGGTTCCTTCTGCTGCCCTCATAGACGGCAGTTCACGTGGCACCCAGCCCGTGGCCACCCACTTGTTCTTCAAAGGTGAGGGCAGGTGTGCCGAGTTCCTTTCCCGAGGATGGAACCCGGGGCGAGGGCGACCTGATAATAGGGCGGTTCCCGACTCCGTCCGCCGCCCTGGCCTTGGCGGTGGTGGGCGGGCGGTGCGGTGCATTTCAGTTGGGGCGCTGAGGAGGGCGCGGGCGGGCACCGCCATGCGGGGCTCGGCTTGGTAGCTGGTGTGGGTGGCCGGCGTGGCGGCTGGCGGTGGGGGGGCTGGCGGGACCCTCGGGAAGGTCGCGCACGCGGGCCGTTCCTCCAGCCCCGGGAGCGAGCCGCGCCCTTTGCAGACCCTGCCCGTCCCCTGACCCGGGCACCTCGGACGCCTGCCTTCCGCCTCCCCGGCAGTAGGTCCTCGGGGCTGGAGGACGGAATGGAAAAGCCGAAGCCCTTCAAGCTGTTCGTGCCGCCGCGGCTGAGCAGCAGCCAGGTGTCGGCAGTGAAGCCCCAGACCCTGGGAGGGGACGCCAATTTCTTCAAGGTGAGTTTGCAAGCGAGTGGCCATCCTGTCCTTCTGGCGGAAGAGGCAGAGTGGACTTTGGAGTGGCAGTATTTTGTGATTTTTTTTTTACCCCCCTTTTCGGTAAGTGTGGTCTGATTTAACCCAAGGACTTTCAGGAGCAGTGCGCGGGAGGAAGGGCGGGGTCCCCGGGCGCAGGAGAGAACGCGTCGCTGCTGCGGCAGAACTCGGCTGCGTAGCCTCCGCGGGCAATCTGACCTCCTGCCTGAAACGATTGTAGGCAACTTATAAGGCCCCTGCAGCAAAATATAAGTAGGGGAAAATTAGAAAATTCTACAAGGGAAAATAGAAATGTTTGAACAAATGCCTCCATAGGGGTGACAATCTGTGTTGTGGCTGAGCCTCAGGTTTTGCTCTGAGCTTCCTGGTGGATAGGGTAAAGATGGAAATTCGCTTATATAGTAAAGGTCTCACGGAAAGGAGAAATTATGCCAAATTTTTCACGTAAAGCAGCTTTTTCTACTATTGAATTATTAAAAAAAATTCGCATGTACTTTTCATTGGAGGTGGAATGATGCAGTTACTATTTTATATGCTGTGGTTTAAAATTTCTTATGGATGCTGTAACCAAAGAGTATATCATTTACATGTTATTCAATTGAAGACAATTCTCAGTTCTATTGAGGCGAAGATCATAATGAAGGAAACTCCTAATATTATTCCATACTACTAGTTAAAGTTACCAATATCTAGCCGGGTGCGGTGGCACCAGTCTGTAATCCCAGCGGTTGGAGAGGCTAACACAGGAGACTCAAAGTTCAAAGCCTGCCTCAGTAAGAGCGAGGTGCTAAACAACTCAGTGAGACCCTGTCTTTATTTTATTTTTATTTTTATTTTTTTTTAAAGAGAGAGTGAGAGAGAGAGAGGGGGGGACAGAGAGAGGGGGGGGAGGGAGGAGAGAGAATTTTAACATTTATTTATTTTTTCTTGGTTCTCGGCAGACACAACATCTTCGTTTGCATGTGGTGCTGAGGATCGAACCCGGGCCGCACGCATGCCAGGCGAGCGTGCTACCGCTTGAGCCACATCCCCAGCCCCGAGACCCTGTCTTTAAATAAAACACAAAATAGAGCTGGGGATGTGGCTCAGTGGCGGAGCGCCCCTGAATTCAATCCCTGGTCCCCCCCCAATAAATTATAATTACAAATATCTACAAATTTGTGTTAATTTATACATTAGTTTCATTTTATTAGTGAAAATACCTAATTAAAAGTTTTGCTTTGTTAACACAGCAAAAGCATTTGGTATTTTAAACTTTGTGTATATTAAGGGATTTATAATTACAGTCAATTCTTTGAGCAGATGTATATCACATATTTGTGTATCTCACTGTTATATATCACAGTGGTGTGAAGCAATATACTTAAGAACTTTTTTGTATTTTTAGAGTTTCAACAAGTGTATTGAGGATGATTTTGGTTTTCCTTTTGCAACAACTAATCTCTCCAAAAATGGGGAAAACATTGATTCAGGTAGGAGCCTAGACTAACAATATATCATCTTATAGAGAATCATGTTATTATATACATTGCCAGTTGTTGAAAATACAATATAAATATTAAGTTGATGTCCTTGATATTAAAGCTAGAAGTTATTTTAACATGTTGGCTTATCTAATATTAGTTGTTTCTTAACTTGCAGATCCTGCTTTACAAAAAGTTAACTTTTTGCCCATGCTTGAGCAGGTCAGTTAATCACAGAGTATATACATATAATCTATTTAGGTATTGAATTGCTTATTTAAAGAAGAAAAAAACTCTTCAGTTGTTGGATTGCTAGTCTTATGTTTTTAATTGTTGTTATTTGGAAGCTCTCAAATATTTTTTATAGGAAATATTCATTTTTTTAGGTTGATAATTCTGGCAGTTTCCACTATCAGGAAGGACTAAAAGGCTCTGATTTTGAGGTTAGATTTCCCATTCTTATAAACTTTCTTATAATTGGAGTATAATTTATTATTTGTATATATATCTTTCTTTTGAAACTTCAAAGGGATTAATATTGATTAATGTTTTACAATGTATTCTTTAAAGCTGTATTTTGTCTTTTAAAGTCTCTGAAACACAAGGATTCTGTACTTTGTTGTAAAACTTTCAGTTTTTAGGGGCAATTTCTTTTTCTTTTTTTTTTTTTTGGTAACTGATTTTTTTTGGGGTGGAGTGCAGTTTTTTAAACCATAGAAATCAAGACTAGAAGAGGGAAAGTGGATATAGTATGTGAAACGGCTAAGAATCAAGCCAGTATTTTACAAAATAATCTAGTAGACATAACTGATCATTTGGCTAATTTATTATATAAGGAATTTGTAGGACATGAAATGCTTTTTTGGGGGAGGGGGATACCAGGAATTGAACTTGGGCACTTGACCACTGAGTGACATCCCAAGCTCTATTTTGTATTTTATTTAGAGACAGGGTCTCACTGAGTTGCTTAGCACCTCACTGTTGCTGAGGCTGGCTTTGAACTCGTGATCCTCCTGCCTCAGCCTCCTGAACATATGGGATTACAGGCATGTGCCACCATGTCCAGATGACAGACTGTACTTTTGATATTAGTTATAAAAATGTTCTTAAGGTGTATAGATCTCTCTATTATTTTGATGTGGGGCATTGAACCCAGAGGCACTCAACCACTGAGCCACATCCCCTGCCCTTTTTAATGTATTATATATACATACCATATATACATACACACACACATTTTTTCCCCTTTCAGTGCTTTATTCACTCAAATTACTCAATACAATTTAACTCTATAGGTTCTTTTTTATTGATTTAAGCAAAAATGACAGTGGAATGAATTACAAGTCTTGTTATATATATATATATATATATACACACACACACATATAAATAACACATATTCAGCACAATTTTTCATATCTCTGGTTTTATATAAAGTATGTTGACATCAATTTTGTGTCTTCATACTGTACTTTGGATAATAATGTCCATCACATTCCACCCATCATTTATAACTCCATGCTCCCTCCTTTTCCCTCCCCTCCCTCTGCCCTATCTAGATTTCAGCTATTCCTCCCATGCTCCCCCTCCCTACCCCACTATGAGTCAGCCTCCTTATATCATAGAAAACATTTGGCATTTGTTTTTTTTGGATTGGCTAACTTCATTTAGTATTATCTTCTCCAATGCCATCTGTTTACCTGTAAATGCCATGATTTTTAAGTTGTAGATAGACACATAATATCTTTTATTTATTTGTATGTGGTGCTGAGGATGCCTCACACATGCAAGGCATGCTTTACTACTGAGCTACAGCCCCAGCCCTTTTATATTTCATTTAGAGACTGGGTCTCCTTGAGTTGCCTAGGACCTCACTAAATTGCTGAGGCTGACATTGAACTGATGATCCTCCTGCGTCAGCCTCCTGAGTTGCTGGGATTACAGGTGTGTGCCACTGTGCCTGGTTTAAATGTCTTAAATGAAGGAAAATTTCATGGCTTGATAAAGTCCTACTGTGGTAACAGTATCACAGAATTTTAAAATATGGAACCTATTCAGATATTTTAATAACAAAAAACTATCAGGTGAAGTGGCACATGCCCATATCCCAGCTGTTCAGAAGGCTGAGGCAGAAGGTTCATAAATTATAGGCCATTTGATGAGAACCTGTCTCAATAAAAGAGCTGGGGGAGGAGCTCACTGGAGAGCTGTCTGAGGTCCTGGGTTCAATCCCTAGTAGTTTAAAAACAAAAATAACAAGAGCAGCAGCAGCAACAAAAACTTTAAAAAGCTCTAAGTGAGCAGAAATAAATGTGTTGAAGAAAATAAGATAGGGACTAGGGGTCTGATGATCCTGGGAGTAATTCCAGAGGCTGAGGCAGGAGGATTATAAATCAAGGCTAGTCTGGGCAACATAGTGAGATCTTGTTTCAAAATAAAACGGTCTGGGAGTGTATCTCCCCTTAGTCTCCTCCCCAGGACTGGTGTGGGTGGTGGGTGGGGAAAGGCTGAGGGTGTCACTCAGTGGGAAGTGATTTGCATAGCATGCCCTATATCCTGAGTTTGATTCCCAGCATTCCAAAAAAAAAAAAAAACTAACAGAAAAAGGGAGGAATGGTGGAATGAAATTTACCAAATTATGCAGTGTACATATATGAATTTACCAAAATGAATTTCATCTTTATGCATACCTGTAAAGCACCAATTAAAAAAAACTATAAATGAATAGAAGGAAGTCCCATAGAGTAGAGGAAGGGGAGTTGGATGGGGGTGGGGAGGGAGGAGAGAGAGAGAGAGGAAGTATTGGCGCCTGAAGTGGAGCAAATTATATTCCCTGCGTGTATGATTATGCCAAAATATTGTGTATAACTATGATGTAGTAATAAAAACATAAGAAAGCCCCAAACAGGAATGCCTCTCATCTTTACAGTATAATGTGGATTAAAACATTCAGAAAATCTAATTAAAACCTTGGGCTCAATGAATTAATGTCTTCTGTTCACTATTCTTTTTCTTGGCATTATATTTTAAAATCTACATTCCTGGGGCTGGGGCTGTGGCACTCAAGCGGTTGTGCGCTCACCTGGCATGCTCGTGGCCCTGGGTTCGATCCTCAGCACCACATACAAATAAAAATAAAGATGCTCTGTCTGCTGAAAACTAAACAATAAATATTAAAAAATTCTCTCTCAAAAAAATTTTACATTCCTTTTTTTTCAAAAATTTTTTATTCTAATTAGTAATATATCACAGTAGAATGCATTTTGTTTGACACATTGTGTACAAATGGAGCACAACTTCTTATTCCTCTGGCTGTACAGAGTCATACCAGTAGGGTAATCATACATGTATATAGGTAATAATATCTGTCTCATTCTATTGTCCTTCCCATTGCCACAGCCCCGCCCCTCTCCTTACTCCCCTATGTATAATCCAAAGTTCCTTCATTCTTCCCTACCTGCCCCCCCCCCAAACTATGGATCAGCATCATCTTATCAGAGAAAACATTTGGCCTTTGTGGTTTTTTGGGATTGGCTTATTTCACTTAGCATGATATTCTGTAGTTCCAGCCATTTACCTGCAAATGCCATAATTTCATTCTTCTTTAAGGCTGCGTAATATTCCATTGTGTATATGTACCACATTTTCTTTATCCATTCATTTGTTGAAGAGTATCTAGGTTGGTTCCATAGTTTAGCTATTTTGAATTGAGCTGCTATAAACATTGATATGGCTGTGTCACTGTAGTATGCTGATTTTAAGTCCTTTGAATATAAACTGAGGAGTGGGATGACTGGGTCAAATGGTGGTTAAAATTCACATTCTTGACTTAATTCTCAAACGGTTTCTATAATCAAAATGTTTCAAGGTCACTGTTAAAATTTACAGATTTCTTGTAGAGTGATTTAAGGTTTTACCTATCTAGATTCTCCCATTGATGAAAATATTTCTAACTTCTTATTTAAGCACATTTTAGTTATTTGATTTTATTTAGTAAGGTATAACTTGGTTAAGTGACAAATAACTTCAGTGAAGTAGCTAATATTGTCTTAGTAGTTTAGGAGTTAAGATAGCTTTCAGTATGCTATATTAGAGCATAAATTGAGGAGCGAGTCATCATTAGAATATGGATATTTTCAATAGGCATCTGTAATTTGTTTTTATTAAAATTTTGAAAAATTAATTTTTTAAAATCTATTTTAACAGAATTCGGAGCCAATGAGCAGACTATATTCAAAACTGTATAAGGAAGCTGAAAAGATCAAAAAGTGGAAAGTGAGTGTAGAATCTGAACTGAAACAGAAAGAGAATAAATTGCAAGAAAACAGAAAGATAATTGAAGCACAGCGAAAAGCCATTCAGGAACTGCAGGTATAGTGAATTTTTAAATTATAAATATAACATAGTAAATGTTAGTACCATTGAAAATAGAGTATTATTTGAAAGTAAATTGGGTTTGTCTTGTTTTTGTGATGAGGATTTTTAAGATAGTGCTTTTTGAAGTTGGTTATAATTCAACTTTGAGAGAACAAGCTGTAACAAACATAATGCAAGTGATTAGAGAAGCAACAAATTACTTTAATGACTAATTAATGACTAGTTTGTGATAGTTTTTTTTAAATCCTATTGATACTGTTTTATTTGGTGTCTTTCATTATATTAGAATATAGTATTTATTTATAACCTTGAATTTAAAATTGACTTTATAGTATAAAGTTAAAAAGTTGATAAAATGCAGACAGAGCTAAAACATCACTCGAAAATGATGAGAGAAAATAACATGGCATTAAAATATAATTTAATCTTTTTAAAGATTATTCAGCAAACTATTTTAGAATGATGAAAGTGAGACTCATATTCTTATGGGAAATTCATAAGTGGTGGGTAAAAAGTTCCTTTTTGTATAGAAAAAAATTATAGACTGTTGTCGCATATTCAGTAAAGAAATGCTGCTTAATGATTATACTCATATTTATTTTGCTAAGCAAAATGTGATGCACTGTTTTTCCATTTGTAAATTAGTTTGAGAATGAAAAAGTAAGTTTGAAATTAGAAGAAGAAATTCAAGAAAATAAGGATTTAATAAAAGAGTAAGTAATAATTTAATAAATTTGTTCTTTCCAAATTTTATTTTTTATACTGAATTTATCATTAAAATAGTTTTCAAAATATTTTGAGCACTTTCTTTTTTTAAAAAAAAAAATTAAATATATTTTTTTAGTTATAGATGGACACAATGCCTCACACATGTGAGGCAATTGCTCTACCACTGATCCATAACCCCAGCCTCTATTTTGAGCACTTTCTATGTGTTATATAGCATTAATTTATAGCCAGGCATGGTGTGGTACACACCTGTAATCCCAGGTTGAGGGCGGGAGTTTACAAGTTCGAAGCCAGCCTCAGTAATTAGGCCACCTAAGCAACTCAGTGAGTCCCTTTTTCAAAATTAAAAATTGAAAGGGTCTAGTGATATGGCTCTGTGATAAAGCACCCCTGGGTTCAATCCCTAGTACCAAAAAAGAAAAAATATATATATAAGTAGAACTCTACCTAAGTGCTGTGGAAAAAGGAAGATATAACCATTCTGCATTCTTGCGTTTGGTAAACTGTGGTCACTGACTGACTTTCAGTTTTTAAAATGTCAAGCATCAGGAAGAGTCATTACTTGATGTCAGAAAAGTTGTACTTCTATGGATGTTATCTAGTTTACTGTAGACTAGGGCTCAACTGAGTTCCAAGCTGATCCTCACTGTCAAATTCCTGTTTTTGCCAGTGTAACAATTCATTCCTACAGAAAAGTTATAGATGGAAAAATTAAATTTTACTTCTTTGTTGGTAACTCCTATAAGACAGCTAGAAATCTTTGTTATTCATGTAATGAATGCCTAGTCAGAAAGTTACCTTATTTTTTGTTTTGAAGATTAGACATCTAGAGCATTTTGGAGGTAATTAGTAAATGAAAAGTCTTAACACATCATTTCTCTCTATCTGGAACTTTTTCTTGAAGGTTTATTGATAACAACTTGGGTAGAAACTTGTTAGAGTTATCACTTTTACTTAATTCAGTAACTGCCTCCCTTTATCTTTGCTAATATTATAGTCACTCAACTTTTTCTTCATATATATGTGATGCATGATACATGATATGTATATATATATATATATATATATATATATAATGTTTTAAAATTTCTTTAAAATTAAAACATTGAAACAGAATGTTTCATAATTTTCAACATGGGATTTTGCTTTGAGATTGGATTACACCTAGTCAAACTTGTTCATTTGTTTCAGGAATAATGCTACCAGGCATTTATGTAATCTACTTAAAGAAACTTGTGCTAGATCTGCAGAGAAGACAAAGAAATGTAAATATCTTGTTTTATGTGACTTTATCCACTTATTGAATAATTGAGGCAGAGAAGAAATGATCATTTCACCTTTTTGGAACTAATTTTAATTCAAATAAGTTTTATGTGCCTCATACCATTTCTTTGTGTAAGTAGCAACTACATTCTCAGTTATTATTTAATTCAAAGTTTTTTGAAAGTTCATGACTTTTTTCAAAAGGTAACATTTGGCAAATACTTGGCGTTTATAGTTAATCTACATTTCATTTAGTGTGATTTTTAGATTAACTTTCTCTTTTGTCTGGAATAACCACAAAATTGAATCAAGAACAAGACATAGCCATGTCCATCAGAGAAAATACTGCTGGAGGGCATGCACTATAACAATGTGAGACAAAAATGGAGTTCATATATGTTAGTCCCATAAAATAATAATGGACCTTAAAAAGTCCTGTAAACTAAGATGTAGCCTTTGTAATATTGTAGTGCAACACATTATTTGTGTTTGTAGTGATGCTGGTTTAAGTAAATATACTGCACTGCTTATTGTATAAAAGTATGGCACATTAAAATTATGTTCAATATGTAATACTTTATAGTGATAATAAATGTACAAGTGGTTTATGTATGTGCTGTAATATTTTTAATCATTATTTTGAAGTGTATTCCTACACATAAAAAAAAGTTAACTGTAAAACAGCCTCAAGTGGGTCCTTCAGAAGGTATTCCAGAAGACTTACTATCACAAGAGTTGATAGCCCTATATGTGTTATTGCTTCTGAAGACTTTCCACTGGGACAAGATGTGGAGGTGGAATCCTGTATAGGTCTAGGCTTATGTGTATGTTCATATCTTAGTTTTTAACAGAAGTTTAAAAAGTAAAAAATCTAAAATGGAATATATTTTATAGAATTAAGAATAGGAGGAAAATATATTTTTGTACAGTGGGACAGCATATTTTTGTTTTAAGCTAAGTGGTATTACAAGAGTCTAAAAGTTAAGAAAATTAAAAGTTTATGAAGTAAAAAAGTTATAGTAAGTTCATTATTGAAGAAAGAATTAAAATAAATTTAGTGTAGCCTGTGTACAGTGTAGTATTTTTAAAGTATTATGCAGTATTATGCACTAATATCACAAAAATAGGAATCGAACAGGACAGCAAATAGAAAACATAATAAATATAATAATAATTCATCTTTATCAGTATATCACTTTGAATGATGACGGTCTAAATGATAAAAGATAAATGTGGTCAGAATGGACAAAAAACAAGACCCAACTATATGTTGTCTGTAAAATAGTCATTCTAAATATAAAGACATATATACATTAAAAGTAAATGGATAGAGAAAGATATAGTAAGACTAATAAAAAGTAAGGAGTAGCTGTATTGATTTAGAATATAATAAAAAATTGCTGCTGGTTGTAGGGGCGCATACATGTAATCCCAGTGATTTGGAAGGTTAAGGCAGGAGGATGGCAAGTTCAAAGCTGGTCTTAGCAACTTAGTGAGGCCCTAAGCAACTTAGTGAGACCCTGCCTCAAAATAAAAAACAAAGAGTTGGGAATGTGGCTCAGTGGTTAAGTCCCTAGGTTCAATCCCCAGTACCAAAAAAAAAAAAAAAAAAAAAAAAATTGCTAAACATTCAACTAGTAAAATGTGACTTTTCTAAGTCTCAGATTATTATTCTCTAGCAAGCAATCAAAGATAAGATGAATGGTGAAGTATACAATAAAATATATATTAACAGACCACAGAAATAGACCCTCTATAGTATAGTGTAACTCCAGAGTTTCTTGCTTGAATTTTTGGCTGAATATTTGGTGTTAAAGTCATTATTATTGTCCTTATTATTACTCATGGTGCTGTGGATTGAACCCAGGGTGAGTCTTTCTCTTTAGATCACTGCTGCTGTATAGGAAAGAGATTGACTTTTGTTTTCTTACAAACTTGATGTAATTGTTCATTTTGGGAGTTGTTTTTTTGTGTCTTAAATTTTCTGCATAGAAAATCATGTGTGTGAACAAGAAAGTTTGATTTCTTCCTTTCTAATCATGTCCCTTTTATTTCCTTTTCTGATTTTATTGAATTAACTAGAACTTTTAGTAAGTGTTAAAAAAGTGATGAAAGGAGACATCCTTTCTCTTTCCTTATCTTAGAGGGAAAGTTCCTAGTTTCTTACTTGTGAAGATTGTTGTTTTTGGTTTTTCTTCCCCAGTCTTTTTTTCTCTTTGCTTTCCATTTTGGAAATTTTTGTTGAACTACATCTTCAAGCTCAGAAATTATTTTCTTAGCTATGTCTGGTGTACTTTATTTCTATTTCTATTCTTGATAGGTAGCATTTTGATTTGGTTCTTACTTAGTTTCCAGCTCTACTTATATTGCCTATCTGTTTATTTTATTTTTTGTTGTGCTGGGGATTGAACCCAGTATTGCCAAAGGCTGCAGACCAGATTTGAGCCCTATGCCTTATAAGTCTAATTAACAAAGAGGGAAACAGTGGTGAAGCAAGAAATCAATTTAGGGAAGGTATTGGGAATGAGATTGATCAAATTTTGTGCATGTATGAAGATGGCATTACTGAATCCCACTATTATGCTTAAATTATAATATAAAAATGAAATGAATTTATTCTTGGTTTAACCAAAACTTAGAAGATTAACAGCCTTGAAATCTTTCCTATATGGACAATAGCTTTAGGATAATATAGAGGAAAAGACAAAGAGGAGAATCCAATGGTATGCATATGTATGTTCTGTCAGTTTGTGTAAGCCCTGACTTAGAGCTGCCAGGGCTTAGGGGTGGGGGTGGTTTCTACTCACAGCCCAAGATGGAGCTGGGAAACAAAAAGCACTTTAAATCATACAGATTGGGAGTACTGGGTGTTTCTTTTACGTCTTTCAATTTTAAAGGATCTCTTGTTACAGGGGAGCCTAGGAAAAGCTCTCTACCACTGATCTAGTCTCCCACTCCCCTGCCTCTCTATTCTTGCACATCTACTTTATCTACTCAAGTCCATAGCATAGTAGTTGGAGTTGTTTTAAATTCCTCCTTTGATAATTCTAATATCTCTTCCCTATCTGACTCTTGGTTGGTCTGATGCTTGCTCTGTCTTGTTGTACTGTATTTTTTGCCTTTTATTATGCCTTGTAACTTTTTTAAATAGCTGGGCAAGAAACTGTTGTAAATAGGCCCCAGTAATGTTGTGGTAAGGTGTAATGAGAGGGGAAGTGTTCTATAGACCTATGATTAGGTTTCAGTCTTTTAGCAAACCTTTTCCTATGGATTGTGAACTTGGCAAGTACTTCTCAGTCTTGAAATGGCTTGGGTTGGCTGGAGTTTGTCATTTCCCTTTTTCTAAACAGAAAGCTAGATGGGGATGGAGTTGGGTATTTTTCTTCCTCCATGTGGAAATCTATAACTGGCTAGAATTGGTTCTCTCCCTTCCCCTTAGGCCATTTAGACTCTGATAAAATCCCAGCTGATTTTGCCCTGATAAAATAGTTTCTAAGACAGGCCCTATAAAGAACAAGATGCATTAACATTTCCAATGGTTTCTTTTTCCCTCCTCATGTTAATGCACAAGAGGATGTTTGCTGTGAGAATCAGGTAGAGCTTTAGGAGGTAAATGTCACAAGTGTTGGAACCCCTCCCTCTTAGGTCCCCCTGCAGTTTTCATCTCTCAAACTGTCCACCCTATTTCTAGCCATCTGTCAATTGCAATTCATGTTTTCTTAGGCTGGCTGTGGTTCCCACAGAGTTTTCTGTTCTGGATTTCTGTCCTGGTTAAGTTGTGATTTGTTCTATATGGGCCTTTCTCTAATATTAAGGGCAGTAGTTTGCTCTGTGACTTCACTTTCCTTTCAGTCTTTTTCGGCTTTTAATGCTATTTCAAAGGACTCAGAACTGAATTAGATATCCCAGTGCCCTTCATGAACAAAGAATTTTAAGTATTTTAATGTTTTTTTGAGATATTTTGAGAATTTTTGACATCATTAAGTGTTTTAAAATTAAATTTTGAAAATTTTATATTAATAATAGATGAATATGAACGGGAAGAAACCAGGCAAGTTTACATGGATCTAAATAATAACATTGAGGTAAGTATTAGTGAAAATCTGAATATTTTAAAAAGAATAATTTCTAAGCAATGTAGAGTGATAGCTATAAAGATTATAGCTATAAAGATTATAAAAGAATAATTTCTAAGCAATGTAGAGTGATAGCTAGAATAATCTTTTTGCTAAAAAGATTATTACTTATTTTGTTGATGTATGATCAAATCACAATAAAATTCCCAAGATCTTATGAGTACTAATGTTTTGTTATGTAGTAGCTTTCTGATTTACATACTAGTTACACTATTCAATGAAATATATCAAATGTTCATTAACCCTTAAATCAGAGATCAGCACATTTTGACACATCCATTAATTTGAAAACATATGAAGTATTATTAATCTGTGTCTGACTTCTGTGTGCCTTTGTTGTCTCATCTTCTATCATTCACTATTTTGATTTCCTGCTGTAGTCTTTTTATTTTTCCCTCTTTTCCCCCTCTATTAAGTAAAAGGGATTAAGTTGTACTGGTTAGTGGTCAGGACATTGCAGAACATATCCATGCTCAAATTGTCTATATTAAGGCTAGCCATGAGAGACATTCTGGGGAACCCATGCTTCTAGTTTGACCTGATGCTATGTGTGATGTAGGGGAAAGAAACCTAGTATTTAAGAAAAAAAAATTTTTGTACTGTGAATTCAACCTAGGGGTGCTTAACCCCTGAACCATGTTCTCAGGCCTCTTTATTTTTTATTTTGAGATAAGGTCTTGCTAAGTTTTTTAGGATTTCACTAAATTGTTGAGACTGGCCTCGAACTTGCAGTCCTTCTGCCTCAACACCCTCCCGCCCCCAGTTGTTGGGATTACAGGCATGCACCTCCATGCTTGACCAACCTAACTTCCTTCCTTCCTTCCTCTTTTCAGTGTTCGTAACAATTTTATTTATAATAACCCCAACTGGAAAAAAACCAAAACCCCTCAATAAATTAATAATTATGAAAACTGATACATCCAAACGGATACATAGGTGATGCAAAAGAACTACCAAAACATGCTACAACTTGAATGGATCACAAGGACATTACGCTGAGTGAGACAAGCCAATCTCCAGAGGTCATCTGTTATGATTCCATTTATATGATAATCTCAAAATAACAAAATTATAGAGATGGAGAGCAGTTAGGTAGTTGTCAGGAGTTAGGGATGGTTTCTAGGGTGTTTCTCAGCATTGCTGAGCACTTTCTGATTTTGTCTCTTTGAATTTGTTCCCTCTGTGTAGAACTTTTGTATCCAATATCTTATGTACACTTGTAAACTATATTCTGTTTTTTTTGTTTTCCTGACCTTACTATTAATCTAAAAGTCTTCATTCAATTATTCTGTGTCTCCTCATCTCATTTAACTTTTCTGAAGAGCATTTAAAACTACATGACATTTATTTGAATCCATACATGTATGTTCGTGTGTGTGTGTGTGTGTGTGTGTATGTGTGTATTTACTGGAATATATATCAATTCCAGTAGGGTAGAGAGTTTGTCTTATATCCCAAGTGCTTAAAATAGTTACTGGCCCATAATAGGCACTCAATAAATATTTAATGAATGAATGAATCTGATTTTATAAAGCAAGATTTATTGAATGTTGTGTGAGCACATTCTATCAGGTGATTCTTATAGAGGACTCACTTAAGTGGGGAAGAGAGAAATTAAATAGGCATAAATAAGTATAAAATTACTGATTTTGCGAAGTATTATTAAGTGAATGAATGCCAACAAAATTTTGCTGCTGTTTTGTATTATCTAACATGCTTATATGTTGTATTATCTAACATGCTTATATTGTTAGTTTCCCAGATGCTTTTAGGCATCTGGGAAACTAACAATATAAGCTTTCCTAATACATGTTAGTAAGTTATTTCATCATTTTAATTATAGGGTTTTCATTATTCAAAGTTGTGTGGTTTTATATCCAATGATTACATGTTAAAATTTTATTAATATTTTCAAAGTTTGAAGAAAGGTTTTTCAAAAGTCTGATTCTCAAAAGTTAAACTTTATCTTCCAGAAAATGATAATAGCTTTTGAGGAACTTCGTGTTCAAGCTGAGAATTCCAGACTGGAAATGCATTTTAAGTGTAGGAATCCTACTTAATTTTTATGTTACTCTTCTGCTATGAAATGCATTTTAAGTGTAGGAATCCTACTTAATTTTTATGTTACTCTTCTGCTATTTGTAGTTTTATTAGTTTTTGTTTACATGTTAATCTGTTTAGTTTGAAGCCCTCAACTATTTTACATTTTGTATTGTCTTTGTTTTCTGTAAGCCCCTCAAAATCTTGTGGGATATGACAGGGAAGTAATGTATGTTAAAAATGTTTTTTTGTTTTAAAACTACATTTTTTTGCCTGGGTGTGGTAGCACATGCCTATTATTCCAGCTACTGGGGAATCTGTGTAAGGAGGATTATAAGTTTGAGGCCAGCTTGAGAAACTTAGTGAGACCCTGTCTCCAAGAAAAATAAACAAAAGGCTGGAGGTATAGCTCAGTAGTTGAACATTAATCTTGCTTGTTCAAGGTTCTGGGTTCAGTCCCCAGTACCATACATACATATATACATACATACATACATACTGCCTAATACATATATACAAACTGTCTTTTACATGAAATTAAACTTATAATGGTTTGTATTAATTTTTTTATAAGTATAGTTTGGTCTTTTATATTTCTTGGTAAAGTATACATCTGAAAATAATTATATATCTAAAACTTTATATTATAAAAAGATATATATACATGCTACTATAAGAATTTAAAATTTTTAAGTTATAATTTGCTATTAAATTCACTTTTACTAAACAAAGCAGGAAGAAAATAGCAGTTTTAACTCTTTGAAATTTTTGGAGTTTAATATAATTTGAGATAAGGAAGCGAAATTATCTTTCAGTTGGTTTGTAATGTAAAAAAAGTTCAATACAATTATGTTAAGACATTGCACATATTTATTTTATTTTTAAGTAAAGGAAGATTATGAAAAAATCCAGCACCTTGAAGATGAATATAAGAAAGAAGTAAATGACAAGGAAAATCAGGTTTTTTTTAAAAGCCAACTCTATATTCTTTTTGAAAAATTAATTAAAGTTTTTTTCTGCCAACACAATATTTATACATATTAATAAAGTACATTGTGATATTTTAATTCATATATATTGGGTAGGGATTAATGCAGAGTAATTAGCATATTAATCACCTAAACTTTTATCATTTCTTTATGGTGGGTACATTTAAATTTCAAGTATTCTGAAATATATAATGCTATATTCTTTGTAAAATTTGTTACTTCATAAAATCTTAAAATATCAAGAGATATTTTTGTTTGCTGGCTACATGATAAATTTCTGAGAGAATTTTATTATATGTATCTAAATATTTACTGTTTTGCTTAGCCAGTTTACTTTTTATTGACTTAAATATGTACTCACTGAATGCTTGGTTTTTTATAATGAATCTTATACAATATTTACATTGGTTTACATTGCTACAAAAATATAAGAAATTTTGTTCAGATTAAAAAAACCTAATAAAATGTAAAGATTATCATTGACCATGCAACTCACATTTTACAGTTTATTTTGAAACTTCCTATCCATGACACCAATGAAAAGAAACTAAAACATTCTGTTGCTTTTTTCTATTAATATCATATAGTGGAAGACTTGAAAATGGTAAGTCTATACCCTTTGACATTTGTAAGAATGTCAGTTTCAGATTATCATTTTGCCACATATATATTTAAGCCTTATTCATACATATCACATTCAAGCCTTCTGCTTTGCAAATAAAAAGAGATACATAAAAAGGAATCTTATTTCCAACTATATTTTCAGTTTTTCTCCTCTTATTTGACATAAAATATTACAGTTAAGGATATGCTTAAATAATAAAATTATACAAAGAAATTAAAAGAGTTTTAAATTGTGGTTACATGATAGTATTTTTTTTTGTTTAGATATTTTGAAAGAGTTGTTAGCAATTGTATTTTATCTTTAAATCAGATTTCCTAAAGAAGGAAATCTTTTTAAAAGTTAAAATAATGCAACTGGGAGTAGCGGTGAATGCCTGTAATCCCAGTGGCTCAGGAAGCTGAGGTGTTGGATCAAGGCACTAAGCAACTCAGTGACACCCTGTCTCTAAATAAAATACAAAATGGGGCTGGGGATGTGGATCAGTGGCCTAGTGCCCCTGAGTTCAAGCCCAAATGCCCCCCGCCAAAAAGTTAAAATAATGCTTATTATGAAAAGCACAGAAACAGAGTATAATGCTAAAAAAGCTTTTTGGTGTTCTTGAGACATGTATAGTGCTTACAGATTGTTAGACTTCTTTGTAAATTGATTGGGTGATCAGCTAATGTCCTATTCACCCTGATGCCCTGCCCCCATCCTGAAATGGGAATCCTAAATATTATTTATAAGATTTTTTTTTGTGGCCTTCTAAATTCCTGCTTGGGGGGGATATAAACTTGCCTGATGCCATATGTTAGGCACACACTCTTCCTCTGAGCTACATCCTCCAACTCCTATTTTTTAAAATTGATATGCTTGTCTTCCTTTGCAAAGATGGAGTAGGGTCAGTTCTCTGACTACAGTAGATGTCAAGTAGTGGAGTCCTGGGTAGGAGTGTTGACTGAACCTAGAGAGGACTTATTACCCTTTACAGACTTCAGTTTCCTTGTACTTAGACTCTTGTTTTATACTCACCTATACAGTGTCTGTTACCTCTAATTCTTGAAATATTATGGCATTCTTTGAGGTGAGTTATTTTGCTTCTCATTAGTACTTTTCTATGCAGTCTCTTTAGTTTGACTTTACTTCTCTGAGCTAGGTCCATTCCATCCAGCTGCTTGTTTTTTTTTTTAAATATGTTGTGGCTTATGAACTTTATGGACTCATGTGGTTTCATAAATGATTAAATCTGTTTTTCTTGTTTTCCCAGTTAATTTTTGGGTGATTTGGAGGTGAAAAAAGGGGAGAGAAGGTCTTTTTGTCATCTTGGATCTGAAGTCTTCAACTTATTTTTATAGGTTTAATTCTGACCTTTTCTTCACATCAATGCTATACTCTTTTAACCATCTGAATATTTTCAGTTATGTGAATAAAGCACGATCTCTCCATCCTTTGTGTTCAGCCTAGAATACTCATTTCCCAATGTTTGCGTGATTCATTGCTACATATCTATCATTTCAGCCCTTTTGAGAATAAATTTTTGATTACTTTCTCCAAGACTGATTTAGGTGTTCATGATTCCTATAACACTTTCATCTTATTACTAGTGTAGTTGTCTCCCAATCTAGGCTCTGAGTTCCTTGAAGATGACTTTCCTAATATTCATATATGCAATACTTATGTTTCTGGTGCTCAATACTATTGAATGAACAAATCAGTACACTCTGTTATGCCATCTTCTCAGTAATAACTTGAAATGCACAGTATAACATTGGGTATCTTGTGCTAGCTTGTTCATTAATTTTAATAAACCTAATAAAAATAAATGTTTATTATGCAAGCATGTATGAAATACTCAGTACATACAGTCATCTAAAGTATATAGAGAAGTATATAAAACAATTACAGGAGATAAGGGCTTAGGTGCCACATTTAACTTTTTATATAATTTTTTATATCTATAACTTAAAAAAATCTATTCTAAATCTGTTATACATGACATGAATGCATTTCAATTCATAGTACACCTAGAGCACAGTTTTTCATGTCTCTGGTTGTACTGAAAGTAGAGTTATACCATTTGTGTCTTTATACATGTACATAAGGTATTGATGTTCATAACGCTTTAAAAAATATTTCATTTTAGTTATCACTACTACTGATCCAAAGTGCTGAGAAAGAAGATAAAATGAAAGATTTGACATTTCTGCTAGAGGAATCCAGAGAAAAAATTAATCAATTAGAGGAAAAGACAAGTAAGAATTTACATAATATATCAATGTGTCATATGTATTCCTTGTTATGATCAAAATTTTGACTTTATTTACAATAAAGTTTGTTGTAGTTATTTTCTGGTGCTGTAATTCCAGGTTGGAACAGTTGTCATAATAGAATCACTTGGGGAGTGTTTTCAAAGTAAAACTTTTCCCTTTTCTATGCTTTTAACCTACCCCAAAGTTTCAACTTTGTGTTCCAAAAAGATAGGGATCTGTGTCTTTTTTGTTCACTGATGGATTTCAAGTGCTTAGAACAGGATCCAAAACATATGAAGTACTCATAAATTATAAATGAATGAATTCCATGGGAATAATATGGAGGAAGCTATTTTTCCCAGAGGAAGACATTTGGAAAAGCATTACAGAAAAGTTATTGAACCATACCATAGATGATTTTTTTTATATTTATTTTTTAGTTTTTGGCGGACACAACATCTTTGTATGTGGTGCTGAGGATCGAACCTGGGCCGCATGCATGCCAGGCGAGCGCGCTACCTCTTGAGCCACATCCCCAGCCCCCATAGATGATTAATAGTTCAGTAAATAGACAGTGACTTGGAGGAGACATTGTAGGCAGAAGAAATGGCTTGTGCAAGTATGAAAGGGTATTTTGATAAAATTACAGGTGTGACTACATCTTAGAGAACTCAGATGAGACTGTAAAAGAAATGTTGGATCCATTTATGAAGAACTTTCTATGTAATGGCATATATAGAGAATATTATTGAATAGTTTTCAAACTTGTTCACATGGCAGGACATTTGGAAGGCATAGTATAGTTTACGAGACACCGTATATCTTCCAAAACATCATAGGGACCTGTGGCATTTATTTTTTTATTCTTCAAAACATTACCTCTTCTTTACATGGCAGATAATTATTTCTTTGAGCCTGTGCTTACCAATTTTATCTTATTGTCATTACTGTATCTATTCTGTAGATATATTGAAATTAACTTTTTGCTACATTTTGTGATCTTGTCTCATCCACATTTTTGACTACTTCCTTTACCCAAAATGAACTTTCTACTTCAAATGTGTTGGCTCAGTTGTAGTGAACACTTCTTCATTCTTCATTGTGTGTGTATGTGTGTGTGTGTGTGTGTGTGTGTGTGTGTGTGTGTTTGTTTGTTTATGGTGCTAGGGATTGAACCCAGGCCCTTGTGCATGTGAGGCAAGCACTCTACCAACTGAGCTATGTCCCCAGCTCTCTTCAGATGTTTTAAGCATTATCCTCTGTCTCCTATGACTAAGAGTCTTGAGGACAGAGACTGTGTCTCTTTAAACATCTTAAGTGTAACTCTAGTGCCCGACATTTTGCTTTGCACATAATAGAAGATCAATAGATGTTTGAACACATGAATTGATACTTAATCCTATATAAACTGGAAACAGTCTTAGTCATGAATAAATATAATTCTGTGTGATTCTGTAAACTTATAACCACTGAAATATATTCATTTAAATCACTTTTATTTATTTCCCAAATGTATATATCTTCCAGATGTGTGTTTCCATTTCTTTGTTTCAGTTTGGTTATTTTCTAATGACCTGTCTTCTAATCTTGCTTTTGCTATATTTAATTTATTCCAAACTTATCTTCTGAATGCTTAACTTTAATCATATATTTTTCTTTCTAAATTTCTACTTGATTCTTTTAAAGATTCCAATGTTCTGATTAAATTCTCTCTCTTTTTGAGAGAGAGAGAAGAGTGTGTGTTTTAATGTTTATTTTTAATTTTTAATTTTTTTTTGGCAGACACAACATCTTTATTTGTATGTGGTGCTGAGGATTGAACCCAGGCCGCACGCATGCCAGGCGAGCGTGCTGCCTCTTGAGCCACATCCCCAGCCCTAAATTCTCTTCTTTAAAAAATCATATTTTTTATCCTTTTGAAAATATTAACCATCAATATTTTATTTATAGTCTCCATTACTTCTATATCTGGTCTATTTTATTGTCGTTTTTAAAACTGGCAAAATAGCATAAAATCTGCCATCTTAAACCTTTTTAAGTATACATTTAAATGGTATTAAATATATTTACATTGTTGTACAACCATCACCACCATCCATCTCTAACTATTTTTTATTTTGCAAAAATGTAAATTAAATATTAGCTCTCCATTGCCTTTTTCCCCATCCCCATGGCAACCAACTTGTCTGTCTTTCCTCTCTTCCTCTCATTTTCTCTTGCTCCCTTTGTTCCTTTCTCCTTTGCTTCCTTCCTTTCTTTTGCTGTTTTGTCATTTGACTTATCTTTGTTGTACCCAGTTGACTTTTTATGGAATTTTACCCATTGTATTGTAATAAGAAAAGAGAGATTTCAGACAATGATGTCTTTTCTCTGGAAAAATCTTGCCCATTCTACATAATATCTAAAGTTTATGTTTTCTCAATATATTATTGATTTTTATCAAATGCTTTTTGGAGCATATATTGAGATTTTCATATGATTTTTTTTGCCTTTATTTGCAGTTATTTTCTAATGTTATTTTTTAATGTTAAACAACTTCTTATCCCTGGCTATAAACTTAATTTTATTAATACATTATTAATATATACTTAATTTTACTTATATATTAATATATACTTATATTAATATATACTTAATGTATATTAAGTATAATACATATTAATTATATATATGTTTAATATATATTAATATATATTATTTACTTATATTAATATATACTTAATTTTATTAATACTTTGTTTCACTTGGTTTTACATAATATGTATTTAAATTTTTGTTTAGGAGTCTTGCACCCATGTTCATAAGTTAGATGGTTTCTAATTTTTCTTTCTCATATTTTGTCATATTTTGGTATTTAAGCTCAATAAATGAGCTTGGAATTATTTTTTTATTTTGCGTATTTTTGAAAGAGGTTAACAATGATGTATTACTTCTTTCCTATAGATTTGCTAAACTCCAGTGATTTTAATCTTATCCCAGGCTTATTATTGCTATTTATTAATTTTTGGAGGGTGTTATTACTTTTTAAAAAATTTCATTCTTCTAATGAATGGGACTTTATAAGTTTTCTGTTTTTTTTGGTAATCAGTTTTGTTTAGTTTATTTTTATTTCCTAGGGTTTTGGGATTTTCCTCTATTTTCTGTATTTCAGGCATAGATTTGTTTTGGTCTGCCTCTATGCATTTTTGAAAGTAGCAAGTTAAAATCTTACGTGTTTATTGATTTTTAAATATATTCTGGTATTTCTGTAAACAAGCATTTATTTAGAGGTTACTTTATTAAAAGATGCATTCAGATTTTAGAATGTTATACATCCTTGGTAAAGTGAAGTTTTTATCATTATAAAAGGATTCTTTTTTAAAAAATATTTTTTTAGTTGTCAATGTACCTTTATTTTTTAATTTGTATGTGGTGCTGAGAATCAACCCAGTGCCTCACACATGCTAGGCAAGTGCTGTACCATTGAGCCACAATCCCAGCCCTATAAAAGGATTCTTATTTGTCTTAGTAATACTATTTGTCATAAAGGAATTGTTTTCTAATCTAATATAGCTTTGTGTACATTTTATTCCTGGCTTATTACTCTGGGATAAATATTCAGGAGTACAATTGCTAGTTGTATGGTAGTTACATAGTTATTTAACTTTCTCAGAGTGGCTTTACCATTTGTATTCATACTAACTATGTATATAATCCATTTTTACCATTTTATAACTATGTATATAATCCATTTCTATATATCTGCTCAAGAATTTGTTGTCACTATTTAGTTATTCTGATAATTATGTAGAGGTATCTGGTGATTTTAATTTGTATTTTCCTGATTGATGATGGTGAAGATCTCTTCAGTACTTATATTTATCTGTATATATTCTTTGTGGAATGTATTTCTGTGGCTTTTGCTGATTTTCTTATTAGAGTGTTTCCTTTTTAAATGTTGATTTCATTAGTTCTTATATAGTCTAGATATTAGTCCTTCATCAGAAATTTAATTTGCATGTATCTTCTTCAAGTCAACAGCCTGCCTTTTTTCCACTCAACAACATCTTTTGTAAAGCAAACTTAGAAATTTTATTTAACAGCTAGTCTTTTTATAAACTGTTTCTTTAGTGTAAGAACTCTTTGTCTAGCTCTAAAACTGAAGATTTTTTTCCTATATTTTCTCCACACACACGAAAGTATCTTTTTCTCTAGTACTAGGGATTGAACCCAGGGCTTCACTCATGCTAGACATTTTCTGGTCATGCTCTACTACTGAGTTACGTCCTCAGCTCTTTTTATTTTGAATCAGGGTCTTGTTAAGTTGCTGATCTTTCTGCCTCAGCCTCCAAAGTTGCTGGATTACAGGCATGTGCATTGTCTTAATTACTGTAGCTGTATAGAAAACCTTAATATCAGATAAAAATTTCTCCCACTTTGTTATTCTTCATGAAGACGGTGTTATGTATTCTAGGGTGTGTGCCCAGTCATGTAAATTTTAGAATGAACTAGTCTATTTCTACAAAAATCCTTTGTAGAATTTTCATAGGAATTATGTTAAAGCTGTATATCAGTGCAGGAAGAATTGATCTTTTTTGCTCTGTCATCAAATCTAAGAGCATAGTATTTCTCTATTTTCATCTTATTTGATTTCATTAATGATAATTTTGTGGTTTTCAACACAGTTCTATACTTGTCAAGTGTATACCTAATTATTTAATTTTTTGAATTAATATAAGTAGTATTATGCTCTTAATTTTGTTTTTCTTATGTTCATATTTTAGTATATAGAAAAGCAATTGATTTTGGTGTGTTTATATTTATCCTTTAACATTGCTAAAACTCAATTCATTCTAGAATTTTTTTAATTCTCTGGGATTTTTTTATGTGGATCGTCATGTCATGAGGAAATAAATTGCTTAATCCCTTACCCCCCCCGCCCCCCACTTTTCTTTATTTTCTTACCTTAGTGCAATGGTTAGAACTTCCCACACCATTTTGAATAAGAATTCTGAAAGTCAAGATCCTTGTCTGGTCTCTTGATATTTTAGGGAAAAAGCATTTAGGTTTCCTCCATTAATTACAAGGCTAGCTGTAGCTTTATTTTTATTTTTTTGATAAAACTGTTTATCAAATTGAGCTAACTTCTGGTGCTATAGTTTGGATGTTGAGTATTCACTAAACTCTGTGTATTAAAGGCTTTGTCGAAAGTGCGGTGTTATTGAGAGAGATGGTGAGACATTTAGGAGGAGGGGCCTATTGAGAGATCTTTAGTTCATTGTGGGGACCGCAGCCGCCTCCTCTTTGCCTCTTGCTTCCTGGCCATGAGGTGAGCAGTTTGCTCCATCAGGCACTTCTTACTGTTGCCATCCAATATGCCCAAGCTGTGGGTCTGACCAATTTTGGACTACTGCATCCAGTACCTTTTCTCTTTTTAAGTTAATTATCCCAGATATTTCATTATAGTGACAAAAAGCTGAAGGCTGAGGCTGGAGGATCACAGGTTCAAAGCTAGCCTCTGCAACTTAGTAAGAGCTGGGTGTGGTGGCATATGCCTATAATACCAGCCGCTCAGAGGCTAAGGCAGGAGGATTGGAGGTTCAAAGCTAGCCTCAGCAAAGGTGAAGTGTTAAGTAACTCGGTGAGATCCTGTGTCTCAATTAAATACAATAATCTCAATAAAATAAAATAGTTAAGCACCCTGAATTCAAACCCTGGCACCCATAAAAAGGCTGGAGGGAGCTATGTAGTTCAGTGCTTGCCTGGCGTGTGCAAGGATTCTCCCCCCTGACAACAAGTGTGTGACAAGTGTGCTCTTCACGTATTAAAATTTTTTTATTGTGAATTGGTGTTGAATTTTATCCCGTGCTTTTCCTGAATTGATAGATATTCTAATGAATTTTTCTTTTTTAGTCTGTTAGTGTGGTCTATTACGTTTTTGAATACTGAACCAATCTTGTGTCTTTGGAGCAAACCCCATTTTGTCATGGTATAAAATTGTTATTTATATAAGTGTGGAATTTGATAAGCTAACATTCTAGTAAGGATTTTTACATTTATATTAATGAAGGATTTTAGTCTATAGTTTACTGTTTTTGTACTTTTATGTCTGGTTTTGATATCAGGGTAATACTAACTTCATAAAATAAATTGGCAAATATTTCCTCTTCTTTTTTCTTAAAGAGATTGTATAAAATTGGTGTTAATTCTTACAAAATTCAGGTTAATTTTTTACACATTTTGGAATAATTCTTCATATAACTGGCCTAGATATTTCTTTTTTGGAAAATTTATAATTATAAATTCAATAATTTGCATTAATAGTTATAAAGCTCTTAAAATTTTATGCTTCATATTTAATTATCTTTTTGAGGAATTTGTCTATTGTAATTTGTCAGGTTTATTTATTTTTAATTAATTAATTTTACAGTAGAATGCATTTTGACATATTGTACAGAAATGGAGCACAACTTCTCATTCCTCTGGTTGTACATGGTGCAGAGTCCCTCCAGTAGTGTAATCATACATGTATATAGGGTAATAATGTCTATCTCATTCTATTGTCCTTCCCATCCCCGTAGCCTCATCCTTCCTCTTACCACCCCTCTATTAAATTTATTTTATAGAATTGTTTATGGTATTATTTTATTTTCTTATTGATACCTGTTGGGTTTGTAGTGATATGTTTACTATTTTAGTCCTGATATTGGTAATTTGTGTTTCTCTCTTTTTGATTCTTCCTAAAGGTTTGCCAATTTGTTTTTTTCTAATAACTCCTTCTTTTACTTCTTTTGTTTTTATGTTCAATTTCTTATGTTTTATTTCTTATGTTTGTTCATTTGTTTATTTAATTTTGGTACCAGGGGTTGAACCCCAGGGATACTTAACCACTGAGCCACATTCCCAGCCTACTTTTTGCATTTTTTTTTTAATTTTTAATTTTGAGGTAGTCTTGTTAAGTTGCTGAGGCTTGCTTTGAACTTGCCATCCTCCTGCCTCAGCCTCCTGAGCTGTAGAGATTATAGAGATATTGCCCCAGTCCTGTGTTTATTATTTCCTTCCTTTTGCTTGCTTTTGATTCGTTTTGTTCTTATTTTCTAAATTTCTTAGGTGGGAGCTTAGATTATTGATTTAAAGTTTTTTTTCTTTTTTTTAGAATACATGCATTTATTCTGAAACTATTCTGATTCTTTTAATAGTGTCTCAGCTAAGCTTAGCTATATCTTACAAATTTTGATATTGTATTTTCATTTTCACTCTTTTTAAGAATGTATTTTTTAAAACTTTAGACTTCCTCATTGACATACAATAGATTATTTAGAAGTGTATTGTTTAGTTTCTATGCCATTAGAGATTTTCTATTATCTTTGTTACTGATTTCTAGTTTGATTCCATTGTAACCATACTCTATATAACTTCAGTTCTTTTACATTTGTTAAGAATTCTTTTATGACCCTCCTGTGGGTTTGATTGATTATGTATGTTGTTATATTTTCTTTGGGCACTTGAAAAAAAATGTGTATTCTGCTGTTGATTAGATCCTGTTGTTTGTTGGTTGTATAACAAACTACCATAAACTTAGTGGCTGAAAACAACACAAATTTATTATCATACAGTTCTGGAGAATCAGAAGCTCAAAATGAATTTTTTGGACTAACTTCACCTTGAAGTTTGGTATGTCTATTCTTTCTGGAGACTCTCAAGAGAAAATATGTTCCTTGTCTTTTTCAGCTTTTAGAGACCACATGCATTTCTTGGCTTGTGTTGCCTTCCTCAGATTATTCAACTTGTGCTTCTATTGTCACATTTTCTAATGTAATTTGGAGTTTCCTGCCATTCTTTTAGGAGGTCCTTTGTGATTATGTTGAGTCTGTCTGGATAAAACAGTATAATCTTCATATCTTAAGATCCTTATTCATATCTGCAAAGACTCTTTTGTGTGTAAGGTAACATTTTCACATATTCTAGGGAATATAACATCATTTTTGAGAGTTTTTTATTCTTTAGTGTTGAGGCCTTCTTTAATCTTGATTTTTTTTTTGTCTTAATTTCTTTTTTTTAAAGTATATATATTTTATTTTATTTTTAAAGAGAGAGTGAGAGAGAGAGGAGAGAGAGAGAGAGAATTTTTAATATTTATTTTTTTTAGTTCTCGGCGGACACAACATCTTTGTTGGTATGTGGTGCTGAGGATCCAACCCGGGCCGCACGCATGCCAGGCGAGCGCGATACCGCTTGAGCCACATCCCCAGCCCCTAAGTATATATATTTTAATATTTATTTTTTAGGTGTAGATGGACACAACACAATGCCTTTATTTTTATGTGGTGTTGAGGATCGAACCTGGTCCCGATTTACCGCTGAGCCATTACAATCCCAGCCAATTGTCTTAATTTTTCTGTAGTTTATATATAGAGGAATGTTGAAGTCTCCAAATACAATGTGGATTTGTCTTTTTCAGTTGTAACAGTTTGTTTTGTTTTGCAGCTTTTTTATTTGTGTATACTTATACTGAGATTGCTATGTCTTTTTGATTATGGACCTTTTATCATTATATAATCTCTTTTTCTAGTAATTTCTTGCTTTGATGTCTGTTATGTATGTTACTTGATTTAATGTTGTCATTCTTGCTTTCCTTTGACTAATAGTTATACGTTTTATCTTTTTCCAACCTTGTACTTTCAAACTATCTGTTGTTATATATGAAATAAGATTTTAGTAGCTATCATATAGTTTAGTTGCTTTTTAAAAACCCAGTATGCTTAGCTCTTTATTTTAATTTTTACATGTATATCATTTACATTTAATGTAATTACTGGTATATAAAGGCTTAAGTCTGTTCTTTTTCCCTCTTATTTTTATTTTTCTATTTTTTTTCTTTTCAATCTTCCTGAGGGCTACTTGAATTTTTTTTTTTTAGAATCCTGTTTGCACTTAAGTTTTTTTTTTCTTGTGTGTCTCTATACAGACTTTAAAAAAAATACATATTTTTTAGTTGTAGGTGGACATAATGCCTTTGTTTTTATTCATTTGTTTTTATGTGGAGCTGAGAATCAAACCCAGTGCCTCTAGATTAGTACTCTATCACTGAGCCACAACCCCAGCCCCTCTCTACAGACTTTTAAAAGTGGCTGCTCTTGGTAATGATAACACAATCTACTGATATCATTATTTTTCAAGTTTAAGTACAGAGTTCTTTACTCATTGTTTTACATCTTTTACCATTCCCATTTGTAATAGAATTGTTTTCAATATTTCCTTTATACACATTTAGAACCACATCATACAGTATTATAATTTTTTTTGCTTTCAGTATAATACATAACTTAGAAAATTCAAGAAGTGAAGGAAAACCTACAATATTTACCTATATTTTTGTTTATCATGTTCTTTTCTGATGTTCACAATTGTCTTTTCACTGTTTCTTTATTAGAGGACTTATTGTAGTTATTGTTTAGGGACGTCTGCTTGCAAATCCAGTTCATTTTCCTCTATCTGGGAATGTTGTAATTTTTTTTCCTTTTTTTAAATAGGATTCTTTCTGGTTGATAGGTATTTCTTTCAGCTGGGCGCAGTGATTTAAAACATATTGTGGCCAGGTGCAATGCCAGCTACCTTGTTGATTGAGGCAGGAGGATTGCAAGTTCAAGACCAGCCTTGGCAACTTGGCAAGACCCCGTCTTAAAAAAGAAAAAAAAATTAAGAGTTAGGGGATGTAGATCTTTGTTAAATTATATTTAGATCAATCCCAATGACCAAAAAAATACAATGTACCAGCAAACACCCATACTCTGCTACATCCTTCTGACTTCCATGATTCTGATAAGAAATTCATTGTTATCTAATTGTTTTCTCCCTGTGTGTGAGGTCTTCATCACTGGCCTCTTTTAAGATTCTTTGCCTTTAGTTTTCAGAATTTTAAATATGTGTATTGTTGTATTTTTTTGACCTTACTCTCTGAGATTTGCTAAGATTCTTGCATCTTATGTATTTTCCAAATTTGGGGGAATTTTCAGCTGTTATTTCTTTGAATATTTTTTAGCCTTGCCTTCTTTCTCTTGTCCTTCAGGAATTCTTGATGACATGAAAAGTTAGATATTTTGTTGTTTTTATATTCCCTCAGATCCCTAAAACTCTGCTAATTTATTTTTAATATTTTTTAGTTGTAGATGGACACAATGTCTTTATTTTTATGTGGTGCTGAGGATCAAACCCAGTGACTCACACATGTGAGGCAGGTGCTCTACCACTGAGCTACAGCCCCAACCCTCTAATTTATTTTTCATTCTATCTGCTGTCTGTTCAGATTTGCTAATTTTTTTTAATGGTACAGGGGATTGAACCCAGGGGTGCTTTACAACTGAGCTAAATCCTCAGTCCTGCTTATTTTTTATTTTGAGACAGGGTCTTATTAAGTTAAGTTGCTTAGGACTTCACTAAATTGTTTTTTTTTAAAGAGAGAGTGAAAGAGAGAATTTTTAATATTTATTTTTCAGTTTTCGGCGGACACAGCATCTTTATGTGGTGCTGAGGATCGAACCCGGGCCGCACGCATGCCAGATGAGCGCGCTACCGCTTGAGCCACATCCGCAGCCCTTCACTAAATTGTTGAGGGGCCTCAAGCTTGTAACCCTTCTGCCTTAGCCTCCTAAGTTGCTAGTTTTTATTGTCCTGTCTTCTAGTTCACTGATTCTTTCCTTTGTCCCCTCTTGTTTTCGTTTTTCGTCACTGAGCCTGTCCACGGAGCTTTTTATTTTGCTTATTGTATATTTTTGTTGTTGTTGTTCAAAAAATTATTACCCTAACTCTTCAGTCTTTTAGGATAAGGTATTTTTTTCCCTCTCTTGTAGCTTTTCAGCTATTTATTTATCTTTGATTTTCTAGTAGTTATAATAATATATTTTAAGGTATAGTTTTGTTTTATGGCTCCTTGAAAGTATAAATTAGTATCCTTTAATATTGCTTCCTAAAAATTCTTGGTAATCCCTTCAGATGTTGTATGCATTCTATTTCTCACTTTTTCTGAGTAAAAAAAAAAAATTAGGGCTGGAGATGTGGCTCAGCGGTAGCGCGCTCGCCTGGCATGCGTGCGGCCAGGGTTCGATCCTCAGCACCACATACCAAGATGCTGTGTCCGATGATAACTAAAAAATAAAATATTAAAAAAAATCTATAAAAAAATTTAAAAAAATGAGTAAAACAACTGTTAATTTTCTGACTTTATCAGCTGTGCCAGTCTTCATTTTTTTTTTTAAAATAGCTTGTCTTTCTGTGTCTTATTTTGGCTAAAGTCTGCTGATTTATCTCATGATTCACTAATTCTCTTATTTGTTTTTAACCCATTATGAAACTCTTTAATTTTTAGTTACTGAGATGTTTAGTTACTGAAATGTTATTCTTTTCAATGCTACTATTCTACTTTATATAGTTTTATGTTTTTCAGGATTTTCAAAATATCTTTAAATATACTAAGTATCACTGTTTTATAGTTTCATTTTGATAATTCTTTATCTTAAATGTCTGTGGTCCTCATCCTGTATTTTGTTTCTGATAGTTTTTAGTCTGGACTGTTTACTTGTAAGCCTTGTTCTCTTTGATTTTATGCGCATTGTTTTTTAACCTGAAGAACTATTTGTAAGAATACTTTAAGGTATTTCTTAAACTTCTCCTGGGAGGATTTGCCTTTACTTATGCCATCTACATGGTATCTGTGTTCATTTGGGACCACCTTAAGTTAGTTTCAAAACTTGGGGTTCCCTGAACAACTCATTTGATAGCAATCTGGCCTACAAATCTGCCTCTAATTTGCTTTTGCCTCTTACACTGAGTTTCTCAGATTATTGTACAGAAATTTTTTTACTCTATTTTTTGGCTTTTAATATTTCTTTTCTTTATGTTATCATAATTTCAAGTCAGATTTAAACTTTGCCAGGATCTCATATGTCCTCAGTATAAAAAGCAGGTTTTTTTTTTTTTTTGTGGTGCTAGGGATTGAACCCAATGCTAGGAAAGCATTGTATCACTCAACTACATCCCCAGCCCTTTCTGTTTGCTTTTGACCTGGTACAATCTTGTTACTTTGTCAGGAGTGTTATGCCTTTAATATTCTTTGTACTTAATCCTGAATTTTTACTCCTCCTTAGAGGTGTAAACAGCCAACAGTGCAGTTTTTAGTTTCAGTTTAACGTATCATTTGTAGACATTTTATTTAGTTTATTGATAACTTCCTTTTCATTTTTAAAGAATGTAAAAATACTTATTTTTTATTCCATAGCTAGTAATTTTGACATCTGAACTCTTTGTAACTCCAAGATGGCTTTTATACTATACCAGATTCTGCTCTTGGTGCTTTGCTTTCCTTGTGTTTTTGGATCATGAGGTGGTATAACTTCATCTGTGGATCCAGAAGATGTAATTTTATCTTTTGGACTAGAACTTAAGAATGTTTTTATAGGGAAAACTTGCATTTGAATCTTTTGGCATCCTAGGGGAACTGAGGAGCACTTCAAATTTAAGTTTTGGCTTGGAAAATCATTTTTAATTCCCATGTGTGCCTAAAGGCTGGTTTTGTGATTATGATGTAGTCTGGTAGATCATAATGTCTATCATTAGTATTTATTTCATATAGTCTGTTGATAGTCTTATAGTCATAATGAACACCACAGTTGTTAGTCATTATTGCCCTCTCTCCTGATGTACTTTTCTTATGTTTTTTATACTCAGAATAAGACCAGTGACCTTTTCATTCTATGCATTTTCCCCCCAGAATGGAACTTTAAAAAAAAAAAACCTGAAGCAACATTCTATTATTTAACATCCTTAATTGTTTTGCATGGTCCTCGTGGCTTATAAAGCAAAAGATTCTAAGCAAGTCATATAAATCCTATTATAATTTTATTATCTTTCTAATCATAACTGTGATGACTCCTCCCTTATCCTTTATCACTTTTAAAATTAACATGTAATAATTGCATATATTTGTGGAGTCCAGTGTGATAATTCAATACATGTATACAATTTAGACCCCCTTATACTTTAAGACATATAACTGAATTACATTTCATTTAGACTCCAGAATGTATTATCCAGTCTCTTCTATTTTTGCCTTTGTACACTTTACCTGTTTGTAATTTTTTTTTTCTCCTAACTCCTGTCCTGTTATTCTTTTTTGTTTGGGTCAGGGAATGGGTGGATAACTGGGGATTGAACTCAGGGGCACTTGACCACTGAGCCACATCTCCAGCCCTATTTTGTATTTTATTTAGAGACAAGGTCTCACTGAGTTGTTTAGTGCCTCACTTTTTGCTGAGACTATCTTTGAACTCAAAGTCCTCTTGCCTCAGCCTCCCGAGCCACTGGGATTACAGGTGTGTTATCACCACACCAAACTAACTCCTATTATTATTACCAATTCTTAATTTCTTTAAAATATTTCAACTCAACTCTCATTTTCTAGAAGCCTTCCCTGAACTTTCCCTCTTTATCCCTGCCTCCCTTAATCTCTACCCCTGTTGATCTATTTTGCTTAAGTGTCCTCTGCATATACCCATTAGCACTTGCAATTGTTTGTCTACCATGAATATTAAAGTCAATTTTCTTGTATATATCACCATTTTCATCATCATAATAGTTGTTAGCCTTTATTGATTATATACTATATACTGTAGTTAAGGTTTTTAAATTGTATTATCTTGAAGCATTCAAGATATGAATAATATTTATGATTCTAATTTTCCAGGGAAAATTAGAGTCAAACTGATTCAGTCATGGTCAAGGCCAGGTAGCTAGAATAAGAAGATGTAATATAACTTGAATCCAAAGAAGATGATGAACTTCTTTCCTCTCCTAGAGTGTGTATGAGGTATAAAAATGATGCACCTGTTGGATACGTGGCATATGCTTGAAATCCTAGCTCCTTGGAAGGCTGAGGCAGAAGAGTTATAAAAGTTCTAGGTCAGCCTGTGAGCAATTCAGTGAGATCTTGTCTCAAAATTTTAAAGTGGAAGGGCTGGGGATATAGCTCAGTTGGTAGAGTACTTGCCTCACATGTACAAGTCTCTCAGTTCAATCCACAGCGCACACACACATACAAAATTAAGGTGGAAAAAAGAATGGGAGATGCTTGCCTAGCATGCACAAGGCTCCAGTTCAATATCTAGTACCAAAAAATAAAAAATATAATGCATACATATAAAACACATATATACTAGTACCTGAGACTTAGAATTTAATAAACATTAGCCATTAAGTGGGGCCAAAAGCTTTTTTCATAACTTAATATTCAAATGAAGGAATGTAATAGTTGATATTTATAATAGAAAACTAAAAATGACAACTCAGTGAGGCCTTAGATAACTTAGTGAGACTCTGTCTCAAAAAATAAAAGGGCTGGGGATATGGCTAAGTGGTTAAGTGCCCCTGGTTTCAGTCTCTGATAACAAACAAACAAAAAGCTAAAAATGAATATAGACAATCATGAAAATAAAATAATTTCACCATTAGGTTATGAGTTGCTTTTAATATTTTAGTATGTATCTTTTCCTTTTATATGCATTGTTTACATAATACTATTTTTTAAAACTAATTGTAGATAAACATACAGTATCTTTATTTATTTGAGCTGAGGTGCTGAACCTCACTGAGTCTTGTATACTCTAAAATAGTGATAAAACTTCTTTTCTATTTCTAAAGCGTATTCTTAATAATGAATGAAACAGTGCATGATATATGTAAGCTGTCTGATACAAATACAAATAAGGGAAGTCTCTTAATCCACCTACCAGAGTTGCTTCCTCTTATATGTCTGTTTTGATGCTATTGTAAATTATAAATATTTAATAGGTTTAAAAATAATTAGTCTTTGAGTTCTTTGATCAAAAAAGTTTGATTAAAATTAGTGTGTCTGTAGCCACATAATTCTCCCGTTTTGGACTGTGTTGTCTAATGGAGGAAAAAGTAATTGTTACAAGTAACAATTAGTTTTCTTGGTATGTATTTTCTACTAAGTACTACCTTTTTATAACCTTCTTTTTTAGAATTACAGAATGAAAGCTTAAAAGAATCAAATGAGAAGAAGGACCTTTTGACATCAGAACTAGAAGATATTAAAATGTCTTTGCAAATAAGTGTGGTATGATTTAAAAACTGACTAGGTGTAGTAAATCTCACATTATCAATAATGAACAAATATTTATTGAATATAATACTATGTACAAGAACCCTGAGCTTCAAATAGAGAAGAAAATACCAGTCTACAAAATGCTTATAATTTAGTCAGAGACAATGGATAAAAACATATCAAAAATATAAGTGAAATACAGGATCAAGCTGGGTATACCAACAGTGATTTAGGGTAATAAATTACTATAATAGTTCTAAGAATTGAAATAACTCTGTGGGTTGGATTGGTTAGGAAGATTCCATGGAGAAATTGGAGCTATAGGTGGGATTTGAAAAATGGTGATTTTAAATAATAAGTGGGTGGGTATTCTACGGGGAGTGGAAGGGTTGATGAATAGGAAGAAGTTAAGAACGAAAAAGGCAGCAAACTTATAGAATCTGATAACCTCAGGGTTTTTTTTTCCTTAAGGCCTTTGAATTATCACTTTGGTTTTGTACTTATTTTAGAGTACTCAGAAAGCTTCAGAGGAAGATTTACAGATAGCAACAAAAAAAATATGTCAGCTCACTGAAGAAAAAGAAGCTCAAATGGAAGAACTTAATAAAGCCAAAGCCGCCCATTTAGTTGTGATTACTGATCTTAAAACAACTATCTCTAACTTGGAGGAATTATTGAGAACAGAACAGCAAAGGTGAACTATTTCTTATTTTAAATGAATAAAAACAGTTTGCTTCTAATATTCAGTACCATTTCTGTTCATTGTCATCTGCTGTGTAATTCCTGTAACAACTATAGCCAAGTCTTTTTTTTTAATGTATAAAGTAGGAATATTTTTTTTTTTTAATTTGGTAGGCAGATATCCCATCCCAGGTAAAGATTTAAAAGCAGGTATTCTTTAGGATAGTTCCCATGCATTCTTTACCATAGAGTCAAGCTTTATCCACAAACTTTTAAGTGCTGATATAGAAATAGAACATATTTATTTTTATTGGCACATTTTAATTGCACAGATGGTGTGTTACACTGTTTACAACATATCTATCGAAACTGGATTATTATTAGCTTCATAGGAATAATTTCTGGGCTGGGAAGTTTGTTTCACTGGGGTCTATAACCTTATATCTGCTTTATAAACTTAGTAACTATTCTGGATAGAGTAGGTTGTACTCTATATTTATTAAATTAATGGATATGATTATCTGTAAAATATTCATTTGCATTTCATCTAAATAGCAGTTTGTATAAAACTTGAGTGTTTAAGACTATCTCTGTTTTTCTTGATATTAAGAAAGTATTCAAATAAAGCTGTGTTATGAAACCTGGTAAATATTTCTGTCTCATTAGCTTTGGGTTAATAAAATTTGGGAGGGTACAGGAGAGGAACAGATCTATTTCCCAAGTCATAGCCTGGGCCTACCAGTATTTCTTTTGTATGTGTCTTTTTCTTTTATGTGTAATGTTTACATAAATACTGTTTTAATTTGCCATTTTATTCTGTTATTAATATCCAAATTCTTGATTAATAAGGACTGTATATCATTTTCAGTAGCTACATGGTGTACTATCCCAATTATGTACCATCGTAATTTAATCTTACTGATTATGCATAGTAAAGGAAGAAAATTAGCTCTTCTAGTTTTCCATATTCTTACATATTCTTTATTGACCTATCCGGGAAATTTTCAAATTTTAAAATTGTGAGTTACCTTAGATTCATTTGTTCCAATTATCTCAATTTTGTAGTTTGCAAAAACCAGAAAGTCGGCAAAAGCAAGAAAATTATACATGTTTTGCAATTTGGATTGTTTCTTAGGCATAATTTAGTATAATAATAATTATGTTCAGTCTCAAAGTTCTAAAATAGATTAATTTGATTATCAATAGTTAAGAGACAAATTATAATCATAACCTTAAGGTTTTGTGTAGATGTAATAAATGTACAATAATGTTTATAATAGTCATATTTTTATAATAGTGATATTTTAAAACGTTATATAGATATTCAATAAATGTTTACTAATTGAGTGGTTGAATCTATTCTAAGAAACTATACTAGTTTTAGATATTAGATGTATTCTGATAAAAATATTTTACATTGCAAAATAATGTCTTACAAGATTGGGAAAAAATGAAGATCACCTGAAAGAACTTACCATGGAGCTTCAGAAGAAATCAAATGAACTGGGTAAGATTTAGAGAATATAACATTTATTTTGATAATATTGGCAAATTATGAAAACATAATTGAATATAGGAAGTTAAAATTTTTTTAAACATTTTTAGTTGTAGACAGACATCAAATCTTTATTTATTTATTTTTATGTGGTGCTGAGGATTGAACCCAGCCAGTGCCTCACGTTTGCTAGGTGAGCACTCCACCACTGAGCTACAGCCCCAACTCCAGTAATTTAAATCTTAAGAAAGACGATTCATTTTCATTATTTAGGTCATTGATATCTGGAAATGTAAATAGCCTATGAGATGTTTGTATTCTCTTTTCCTTATTCTAAGATTCATAGACCTTAATAATGCTTGGTAAGAAATGTCTATGTATTTTAACTGAATTTTAAAATTTAATCATTTATGTTGGATTATGAACTTTTTATATAAAAACCTGGTCCTATGTTATGTTATCTACAACTTTCATGTCTAAAGAGAGCATTTGTTGTAGATTAAGGAATAATTTTTATTCTTAAAATATCTTTAATGGATATTTATTTGTAACAGTTCAGCTCAGTATTGAAATTAAGTGGCTGATATTAGTCATATTACAAATTCAATGAACAGTGTGATTTTCTCATAATAATGCATTATGAGAAGTTTGAATAAGAAATTCTAGAATTATGAAACAATACTGTGTGTTTTTTTAGTATTGTCTATATGTTGTGGGAACATATAGAGGAAGTCAAATACCATGTCCTTGTGACATTTCTAATTATTATGAGAAAAAGTTTGAACATAGGAAACATTTAGATCAGTGGTGTCCAAAATGAAGGATTAGCAAGAATTATATTAGGGGAAGGGAAGAAAATATTAAAAATTATATTTGTTCTTATGTTTTATAATGAAAATAATACATATTTATATTATAACAGTATAAAATATGTCTTTGTATTTTTTATGTGTTTCTATATTTGGGGTAAATGCTCAGAGATTTCTATTGTCGGAGCTGTTTAAATGCTGATGCCAAAAGGAAGCCAAATGAATCTTGGGTTGCATAGTTGGGAAAGGATTTATGGAAGAGGTAGATTTTAAAAGTAGACCGTAAGAGTCTTTGGATAGTGGTAGAGGATGATGGGGTGAGTGTAGAAAGTTTTGTATTTGGAAAAGTAACATTAACAATCACATAGGGTCTCAATATAGCTTATTTCCTTCTTTGGGTAGTAGTGTAGTTCTCAAACCGAAATCTTGGAATTTCTTCTTTCTCCTTTTAGCTTCACATCTAGTTGGTTTTTTAGTTGCTGCTATTTGTAATTTTTAATATATAATTTATAATATAATTTGAGAGATTTTAACTCTGAAATAACTTTTGAATTTTTCCCTTTCCCCTATGCCCACAAACAAAATAATGCAATATGTTAGAGTAATATGACCTAATTTAGATTTGGTGATCAGGGGTGGCCTTTGTCTGAGACTAAAAAATAACTGAGATTTAAAATATTAGGTGAAACTTGGGTACCAGGGAGAACTTGATATGGAGAGGAATGAAATGAACTCAGGGAGGTAAATCAGGTAGGTTCAAGGAAAGGAATTTTTATTCCAACAGTGAAGGAAAATCATCAAGAGATTTTTGACTTTTTTTTAAAAAGCTCACTATCTTCTGTATGTCAGATAAATTTGGTGGTGTGTGAAGAGTACAGGTAATGAGGAAAAAAGCAGAAGCAGAGAAATGGGCTTAGAGGCTATTTGAGTAGTACAGGCATGAGAGAATATTGTTTTAAAATGGAATATCATATTTCTGCTGTTTCTTCTGATGGGCTATTTAATCTGAGGATAGCTTGTCATTTTTAGCTCTGAAAATTTTTCATCTATTATTTCTTCTCCTAAGTGTTAATGTTTTCTCTCAGAAGTTTTGATGGATAGAGTTTGGAAATTTTGGATCTAGCCTTTGTATGTTTTTATATTTTGTTTTATACCGTCTCCTTCTTTGTTCTTTTCCCTAAATTTTGGAGGACTTTGTTTTTTTTTAACTTCTCCCCCACTAATTAAATCTTTTACTATGTTTATTTTGCTGTTTTAAAATCTCAGTTGCCAAATGTTAAATTCTGAGAGCACTAGATAACCTATTTCAGCATCATAGTATTCTGTTGGAACATATTACACTTAACAAAACATCTATTTTTTTGGCTCTATTAATTCTTTCTCTTTGAGTTGTAGTTTCTCTTAGTTGAATTTGGAGACTGTCTTTCATAGTTTTACTCGTATTCACAGATTGTTGATATCTGACTTTTTACTCATTGAATTACGTAAGAATTCATATTTACCCACACATAATGAGAATGATTCTTCTGATTCTGGGAACTAGAGGCAGGTACTGCAAGGAGAGGTGGGTATGGTAGCTTGTCTTTTGGTATAAGGGATGTTTATCTTGCTTAGGGATCATGAGGTATTTGGGGCACTGCTGTGTTCCTTTGACAACAGTTCTTATGATTTTTGTTTTTTGAGGAAGGAGGTCTGGTAACCTGGTTCAGTTGTTCTACTCAGTTTTCATTGAATTAGTGCAAGTTATTTTCCCCCAAGGATTCTTTGGCTTTCTGGTTTGTTAATGGTAGGCTGTCATGTTTTAATAATTTTGTGTGTGTGTGTGTGTGTGTGTGTGTGTGTTGTTAAAATTTTTTTAGATTGAGGTGAAAGAGTGTGTAGAGACATGCTATTGCATTGTTTTCAGTCCTTAGATTTTAAAAAATTACATACTTTAACTTAAAATGAAACTTTTGCTTAAATAGGCTTTGCATGTTATAGATTTCTTTTTTTTAGATTATATATTGATATGTCATATTCTGTTGACTTTTCCTTAAAGATTGTGGGCAATTATTGTAAGTGGTTTTTAAAAATGTGTAGTCTGATAAATTTTCAGTAATTCTATTATATTTCTAATAATCAATAACCCATAATTGTGAGGAAAGACAATATTTGAGATCCAGTACATTTTTAGGTGACAACTGGACATCACTAGGGAAGGAAGGTTATTAACAAGAAAAAAACAACAATAAAAGAGGAGTTAGAGAGGAAACAGGAAATATAAATAATGCAAGGTCTTGATAAAGGGAAAATAGTATCAAATACTATCAAGCTTCATAATGATGAAAACTGATGTTACATCATAAAATGGTTATGTTAACCTTTGAGATCATAATTTTATTCATGTCATGGAGATAGGCATTAGTTTTGCATAGATTTAAGAAAGAAATGTGTAGCTAACAAAATTTGCGGAACAAAATGAGAAATCTGACAGTGTAAAGCATACCTTCTCCCCCGCTCCCCCCCAATACTGGGGAATGAATCCCGTGCCTTGCGTACACTAGGTAAGCACTCTGCAACTGAATTACATCCCCAGCCCTCTGATGGTAGCTTGGAAGGGCAGAAAGATTAATTATTATTTGTTTTATATTCAAATGGGGTTTTTAGATGGAATAGGAAAAATAAAAGATTCCTCTACATAGAGTTGGTACATGTTAGTAATAGAGCAGATAAAGTCTAAGAGGAGGTGGGAATGTTGAAATCCAAAGTACAAGATCAGAGTTAGCTTGAGGAAAGATAACTTCATTTAAGTTTGGAGTGAAGATTTAGGTTAGGTAGATTTAACTAGGTATTGATGAGTTGAAGATAAAGGTACATACTGACTTCATTTACAATATATTTTATGTAGGTACATTGTTCATTTTGCTTTGTGAACATTTGGCTCATTTAGCTGTGGAATTAATTTATAAAAACATTACTATTAATATTTATCCATTATTATTTTAGTTAGTTAATTTGGAATCTGTGCTTCTTCTGTGTTTTATAGTACTTGAGTTGCATTAATTTTTTTTTCCTTTCAGATAGCATCATTATTATTTAGCCCCACTTTCCTATTCTTTTAATCCTGTTTTTAACACATTTATATTCTTTTGCTTATTTTAGAAGAGATGACTCAGTTTAAAAATAACAAAGAAGTAGAACTTGAAGAATTGAAAAAAATCTTGGTAAATATACCACCTTTCCTATTAATATATAACATTTACTTTTCCAAAAAATATTGAGTCCACTGATTTATACTCTTACACTGTAACTATTTTATATTAAGTTTTTGGCTAAAATATAAAAATAATATTTGATTTTAAAGCTTCAATTTTATCTGTACCAGTTTTTATACATCTTGTTAACCGTCTTGTTCATTAACCGTCTTGTTCAACATGTTTATATTATTTAAATCTGTGTTGGTGGCACATTTAAATAAAATATGCATATTATATAACTATAAATTTAGTACATTGGAATATTATGCTGCAAAGATCAATCTGAAAAAATAGGCATGATATATATTCAGTACCCATATTTAGTGTTTGGGTAGAATAGTGTTTAGTGAATTTGTAAGGCAAGGCTTCATTATATTTTAATTGATTTCAGTGTATGGAGCATGGATGTATTGGTAAACATTTTCTTTTCTTTTTGTGGTACTAGGGATCAAAGTCAGGGCCTTGCAAATGCTAGGCCAGCATTCTACCACTGAGCTAAAAAACCCAATCTGGCATACTTTTTCTATAAAGGACTAGTAAAAATTTTAGACTTTGTGGGTTTTGTATGATCTGTGTTAATTCTCTCCTCTTCCTTTTCTTTTTAATAACCATGTAAAAATCGTTCTTAGCTTAAGGGTCTACAAAAAGGGGCCACCAACTGGATTTGTCATGCAAGTCTATAGTTTTCTTGCCCCTGGTGTAGGGGACAATATTGTTTATGACTACAGATATTTAATTTTGTGTTTACTTGTTGCATTACCTGATTTTGCAACTCTTAATCCTTCCATCTCTTGGGAAACATTGTTTCCAAATGCTAATTCTTTCTCCACTGAATTGCTTTTGTACAAATTCTTATAACAATGTTTTTTTAATTGTGTTTAAATTGCTAATGTATACTTCAAGTGTCAACTTAAATGTTGTGTATTTTCAAAACCTCTCTTGACACTCCAGGCTATGTGTAAGTCTCCGTATGGTCTATTTCTATAGCACCCTGAATTTTTTTTCTATTTAACACTTCTCACACATGAAATAAATTTATTTTAAACAAAAACTTAAATAATTATATTTATCTTTTAGGCTCCCTCTTAGTATAGTGACTGGTACTTTTTATATGCTTATTAAATAAATGGTGGAGTGGGTGTTTATTTCAGTAAGGGCTGTGGGCCTATGTCCTACTTACTCTCTAATCCCAGTGCTTAGCAAGTGACACTTGGTAAGCACTTTATACCTATTTGTTGGATGAATTCTAAAGCATTAATTTGGTATAGTAAATCTCTAAGATTCACTACTACACAGACAAGGACTGGCCTGGCATTTTGTTATATATGAACAGCAGTAGACCAATCAATACTTTGGTTCTTAGGATAAGAATGCCTTGATTGGTATCCAGCTAGCTCTTTATCTTCTAACTGTATGACCTAGAATAATTTACCTGAACTCTTGATTGTTCTATTTTCCCCATCTATGAAATGGGACAAATAACTGTACATATTTAATAAGGGAGTTATGAAGGATAAATAAGGTTATTTATTAATCAAGGAAGCATTTGTTGTGTTACAATTTTTCTGTACTCCAGGTGTACAGTGGAGAGTAAATGGATTCATATCCTGCCTTCATGGAACTACAATTATCCAATAATCACTCATAAATACAATCAGCCATTCAGATGTAATATCACAATGGTGATATTAAAGGCAAAGGATTGGTTCACAGTGCAATGAGGCCCATAATAAAGGAATTTGAAGTAGTTAGAGAAGTCAGGAGAGACTTTTTAAAAGAAAGTATATACCAAAAGGACTGAAAATCGGTATACTACAATGTTGCAGCCACATCAATGTTTATAGCAGCTCAGTTCACAGTAGCTAAGCTATGGAACCAACGTAGATGCCCTTCAACAAATGACTGGATAAAGAAAATATGGTGTATATACACAATGGAATATTACTCAGCCATAAAAAAGAATGCCTTTATGACTTTTTGCTGGTAAATGGATGAAACTGGAGCCTATCATGCTAAGTGAAATAAACCAATTCCCCCAAACCAAAGGTTGAATGTTCTCTCTGATATGTGGATGCTCATACACAACAAGTTGGGGGAGGAAGGAATAGTTCATTGGATTAGACAAAGGGGAATTAAGGGTAGGGAGGAAGGATGGGAATAGGAGACAGCAGGATGAATTGGACTTAACATTCCTATGTTTATATATGAATATACCACCAGTGTAACTCCACATCATGTACAACTTCAAGAATGGGAAGTTATACTCCATGTATGTATAATATGTCAAAATACACTCTACTATCAATATCTAAAAGGAACAAATAAAGATTAAATTGAAATCCAGAGAAAGAAAGAAATACTATATCAAGCAGAGGAAACAAGTGCCAAAAGGTTCTTTTTTGGGAGTATTTTGAGTTTAAGATGAAGTGAAAGGAAAAGTGTCATGTAGGCTGAGGCTATGGAATTATGAGGTAGAAGCGTGGCAGTTTTTGACCTTGTAAATCTTTATCAAGGGAATTTTGTATTCCAAGAGGAATGGAAGTTCTAAAGAATATTAGCAGGGGGTGACTTGGTCAGATTGATTTTGAAAAGATCATATGGCTTACAGTATGGAGAATAGTATATTAAAGCAGAATAGTTAAAAGTAGGCAGGCAATCACAGTAGCCAGAGGAGAGTTGACGGTATCTCAGGCAGGAAGTTCATGGGAAAAATGATAAAAAGTGTATGGTTTTGAGAGATGTTGAAATTTTAAATTGTTTACATTGATTTAGTGTTACTGGCAGTCAATCCAGATAGCCTGCCTGCATTCCAGGTACCCGGATTCAGCAGCCACTCACATAAGAAATAAGTATATGGTGAAAAAAAGAAAAATGAATTTTATGCAGTTTGATTAAACTGGTGAGAGAAGCAGCTAGATTACTTCTCCACCAGTCCTTCAGAAATGGTTATAGTTTATAGAAACAAGCCAGGTGGGGGAAATATCTATATCTATCTATATCTATATTTATATATATAAATTTAGCTAGGCTATTCTTAGCTAGAGAATATATCAGTCTTAATTTTTTGATTATTCTTCTCCTTATCACGACGAGGTATGGAATGAAGAAAAGCAGTTATCAGGAAATTGCTTTTATTTCAAAGGAGGTCTCAAATCTTTTCTGTTTATTTTATCCTTCATTCTTGAGGGAATTGGGCTCTCTGTCCATGGCTGGCAGTTTATTGGTTGGATCTGTGTGTAAGGTCCCATCAAGGAACTTGAACGAAAGGAACCAGATGCTTATTTCTTAGGAGACAACATCTGAAATACTGGCTCCACCTCGAGGGAAAGACTAGTGTTAGTTTGTGCAAGAACTCTTTCCATAACCTTCTGGTTATTTATTTTTGGTGGGGTTTGAAAAACGACTTCATGTGATTTTCCTTCTTGTCTTGGAAAGATTTTCTCCGAATACATTATGATTATTTGCCATGCAGGTTGGTTCCATGCTGCAGGAGCTTTGTCCTGATTTGGCCTTTGATCTGATTGGTCCCATGTTGGGGAGAAGCAACAGTTTATGAGTCAGTGTCAGCAGACTTGTTCTTAGCCAATTATAAGTAACAGAAGGTTTTTTAGAAAGATTAACTCAGACCAGAAAAATATAATACATTAAGAGTAAAGCAATCCAGTCTGTATAAAAGATTGTAACTAATAAAAATAATCTCTTTAGTTCTATCATCTTTATCCAAAGAAAACCAATTTGTTAGTAAAAGTAGTCCTGTCAGATCTGCACTAAATAGTGCGTGTCAGCTAAAGTCCTTCCTGTGCAATCAGGGTTAATCTTCATTTCCATCTGGGTAGAAAGTTTAGTGCCATATTCCATAACATCTTTAGAATTTAGGTATGTTCTGTTGTACCGTGAAAACCTTGAACCCAGTCTATAAGAATTAATGTCATTATACTAATTAAGAAAAAATATTTAAATGTTTTATTAACTAAATCACAGTGCAAACAGTACAATGGAGATAGCCCCTTTAAAATAGTCATACTATCCTACACCAAAATCTTCAACCTTAAGTTTGTCTTGAGATGGAAGATGAATAAAGCAGGATTGCCCCTTATTAACTATAGAGGTATAGGTCACGTTATCTATCTAAAATGACTGCAAACAATATATAAAGTGATGTTATTACATTGCTTAATGAGTTAGGAAGACAATTTGGTTACCTCTAAAATATGTTAAGACAAAAAAATCATGATTTACAGTATTATACCCAGACTATCAAATATTTAAAGATTTAAAGTATTTGTATCAAAAAACATACCATTTTTAAAAATAGTAGTTAATTTAAGCAGAGTAGTAAACCAAAAAGAGACTTTAGAACAAACAGGAATTGAATAAACTTTGTCTCTTATAGTACTTTTTAAAGCAATCAAAAATCTAACAAAATCAGAAAATAGGAAATTAAATTAATAAAACAATATCTTTGTTCTCTAAATCAACTTTTTAAAAACTTTGCAAAGATCAGATCTGTCATTATCAAATTGTTGGATGTTACCTATAAATGGATTTTAACTTACTTTAAATTCCTCAAAAATTTAAGCATTAATCACAAGACCAAGACTTGTTATTATCCTGTCTTTGGGTAATTAAAAATGGAGAAAAGAACTAAGTTTAATGGCACATGCCTGTAATCTCAGCAACTTGGGAGGTTAAGGCAGGAGGGTCACAAGTTCAAAGCCAGCCTCAGCAACTTACAGAGGCCCTAACCAACACTGTCTCAAAACAACAACAACAACAACAAAAACTGGGGATGTTGCTCAGTGGTTGAGTGCCCCTGGATTCAGTCTCTGGTAAATGAGAAAAAAAAAAAAAAAAAAGATGAGAAAAGATATTCTAAATAATATAAAACCTGAAGAAAAAAAACAAAATAGGCATGATGACATATTAGAAAAATAGATCTGTATTTACTGTCAAAATAATCCCTTTATTTTTTTTTTAGTGAAAAATATTCTATACACTTAATTGAAGCAAACTAGATTAGATAATCACATGTAGCACATGATCCATTTAATAGTTTGGAGGGTCATTTTAAGATGTCTTTAATATTTGGTAACTTTCTGCAAGCACCTTGCTGATTAGAACACTTTATAAACACATTTTAACAGCTCTCTTTAAATTACCCATGGGCATAGAAAGCATTAATATTGTATCTTTCTTAAATACTTAGAGATAAATATTCCACTATTCAACTGTATATTCATTGTCACAAAGTAAACTGAAATTGGCTACTATATTTGACACAATTGTGCAAAATCCCATTTTTTGGATACTAACGTTTGACATGGTTAATTCTTATTAACTAGTTGGATTTCTTTATTAATAATTCAAATACTTTTAAATTTCCCATAAGTAACATTTCACTTAATGGTTGAAATGGGTAATAAGCAAACCAATTTGAAATAAAATATGAACATTTGCCATTTAAAAAAAGATAAATTATCTAAATGGTTAGCAGGCCTTAAAGTTAACTAAATATTAAAGACATCTTTATTACTAACAAGTTCAAGTTGACATATTCATCACAGATTTACTCAAGTCATATGAATAAGAAGGCATTTAGGCTGACTTAACAGATTTTAAGTTATGTGCTTATCTGTAAGGCAGTTTAGTACCATACAAATGAGTCATATATAAGCATATAAACATACATGAACACAAGAAAAGTTTAAAGCTCAGATTTATTGTTGGTAGTTTTAAAAAGTCAAACTGATATGCCCTAAGCAGTCTGTAAATTTAAGTTTGCATTTTCGAAGATACTTGGGGCTAGCAAACCTTGAATAACCAGTTTTTCTTATGGGGGATGGGAAGGAGGGTAGGTAGAGAAAATTAAAAGCTTTAATCAGACAAAACAGAACAAAGTATATATCATTTAAAGGCACAGAATCAAAATGTGAATTTACTAGAGGAAAAAAGTATGAACTTAAAGCAATCATGGATTAAATATTGTTCATTATTTTTTTTCATAGAGGCTTATTATGGTTTGGAGATGAAATGTCCCCTGAAATGCTCACCTTTCAAATGCATGATCCCCAATACAGCAAATCAGAGGTGGGGCTTTTAAGTAATGACTACTTCTCTGATCTCATCAGTGGATTATTCTGTTTGCAGGATTAATCTGCTAATAGCTGAATGGACTCCTGGTGATCAGTTGTAGGCAGGTGGAGCATGGATGGAGGAATTAGGTCACTGGGAGTGTGGCCTTTGACTACACCTGTTTCTGGCCCTTTCCTCCCTCTCTATTCCCTGTCTGCCATGTTCTGAGCAGCTTCCTTTACCATGCCCTTTGATCATGATGTTCTGCCTTCTACCTTAGGCCCAAAGCAATGGAGTAGCTGACCGGGGATTGAGACCTCTGAAACCTTGAGACCAAAATAAACTTTCCCTCCTTTATGTTGTTCTTGTCTGGTATTTTGGTCACAGCTGACTAACAAGGCTCATCTGATGACTGAAGCAAGAGTAGTGCTTGGGAAATGTTGGGTCAATAAAATGTTGGCTTTTAGCAAATCTTCCCATTGAGTCAGTGTTTCTTAGATCAAGAAAAAGCTTCTTAGGTATTGTTTGAGGCTTGGAGGGCCTCAAACACCAAAAGCTGAGCTGGATAGCTCAAGGTGTAGGGGTGACTATACCCTTACTTGCACCTTTCTGGATGAGCTGCCTGTAGTCCTTTCCAACCTGCAAACAAGTATGTTCTTCTAAAATGGAATTCCCTATTTTAGTAGATAAATGTTGCTGTAGCCATGGAGTTTAGCCTGTTAAGCCAGTTTTCAAGTTATCAAAGATATAAAATAGTTGCATTAAATAAAAGTGCATATTCAGATAGATAGGCCATGCTGTAATTAAAACTTCTCTAAGAAACACTGAGATAGAATTAGTGCTTTTCATTTTCACAACAAAGATTTTTCAAATGCACATCCTAGAGATCTACTCCTCTATTATTATTTTTTTTTTTTTTTGGTACTGGGGATTGAACCTAGGAGCACTCAACCACTGAGTCACATTCCCAGCTCTATTTGTATTTTATTTAGAGACAAGGTCTCACTGAGTTGCTTAGCACCTTGCTTTTTTTAAAAAAGTATATTTTTTAGTTGTATACAGACACAATACCTTTATTTTATTTTTATGTGGTGCTGAGGATTGAACCCAGTGCCTCCTGCATGTGAGGGAAGAGCTCTCTACCACTGAACCACACTTCCAGCCCTAGCACCTTACTTTTGCTGAGGCTGGCTTTGAACTCAGTCCTCTTGCCTCAGCCTCCTGTGCCACTGGAATTAAAGGTGTGCACCACCATGTCCCACTACTCCTCTTGGTATCTCTTCCAAACAAATTGACACCATCAAAAAACGCTTGTCAAAGACAAGGCCAAATTTTCCTGTCAAACAGTTCAAGAAAGAACTCTAGGGAGCTGGGATTGTGGCTCAGTGGTAGAGCACTTGCCTTACACATGTGAGGCACTGGATTTGATCCTCGGCACCACATAAAAATAAATAAAATAAAGGTATTATGTCCATCTACAACTAAAAAAATTAAAAAAGAACTCTAGATTGGATTTTGAGAAATCCCTAATTAGCTGAAAAGCACCAGATGACAGGAAAGGAAGGACACAAATACATTGCTAGTGAGATGAGGGGGACATCCAAACTTTGGGCCCAGAGTCCTAAATAATTTTTCCATTCCATAAAAGCTGCAAAGAGCAGTCAACATTGGTTAAAGGGAAAGAAAGGGAAGTCCTAAAGCAAAATTAAGTTCTATACCTGCAGGGATATTCCTTACTGGTTCCCTCCCCTCCTCCAGCTTTTGGCCACAGGCAGCATTATAGTCCTGTTAAGAGTTGCCATTCTATTACTGACAGCCAAGTCAGGGACCCTACCTTGATCTGGCTGGCCAGATTTGGCCACTTGCCCACATAAGAAGTAAACAAAGTGAAAAATAATTTTATGCAGTTTGATCAAACTGGGGAGAAGCAGCTACATTGCTTCTCCACCAGCCCTACAGAAATGGTTACAGTTTATAGAAACAAAAGGCAGGTATTATATATTCTCAGATTTAGCTAGGCTGTACTTAGCCAGTGAATATGTCAGTCTTAATTTCCTTAGTGTCTATCCTCTGCATGAGGAAGTACAGGATGCAGAAAGTAGTTATCAGGAAGCTGCTTTTAATTTCAAAGAGGTATATTTCAATAGGGTGATGATTGAATTCATTGGTGCTTAACCACTGAACCACATCCCCAGCCCTATTTTTAATTTTGAGACAGGGTCTCTTCTAAGTTGGTTAGGGCCTCTCTTAAGTTGCTGAGGCTGGCTTTGAACTTTTGATCCTCCTGCCTCAGCCTCCTGAGTTGTTGGGATTACAGGTGTGTGCCACTGTGCCCAGTTTAGGGTGATGTTTCTGTTTGTTGAAAAGACTTTTCTTTCTCCATTAAATTACTTTTGTATTTGCAAAAAAATCATTTGGTTATATTTATGTGAGTCTCTTTCTGGACTCTCTTGTAATGTCCTTGACATACTTGCGTATCCATTTGCCTGTATTGCAGTGTCTTGATTAGTATAGCTTTATAATAAGTTTTAAAATTGGGTGGTGTGATTTTTCCAATTTAAGATTGTTTTAACTATTCTAACTCAGCTTTTTTGCCTGTTTTGTTTTGAATGATTTTGAAAGTGTTTTTTAAGCAGTTAGTCCATTTACTCCAAGTTTTGTTAAATTTTTGTGGATAGAGTTATTTGTAGCATTCCCTGTTATCCTTGAATGTCTGTGGAGCATTATCCTTCCTTTTGTGATGTTGATTATTTGTGTCTTTTTGTCAGTCTTGCCAGAGGTTTATTCATTTTATTGATCTTTACAAATAGCCCACTTTTTGTTTTGTTTTTTCATCTTGTTTTTCTGTTTTATTTCTACTCTTTATTATTTTCTTCTTGTTTTGGGTTTATTTTGTTCCTTTTCTAGGTTCATTTTTTCCCCACCAGTGATTGAACCCAAGGTTGCTTAACGACTAAACTACATCCCCAGCCCTTTTTGTTTCTTGAGGCAGGGTCTTGCTAAGTTGCTGAGGCTGGCTTTGAACTCTGGATCCTCCTGCCTCAACCTTCTGAGCTACTGGGATTACAGGTATATGCCACCACGCCCAGCTCTTTTTTCTAGTTTCTTAAGGCAGAAGCTTAAGAAACTAGAAAAAATATTATGGTTTTGGAACTCTTCTATAAGCATTTTACTACTGTAAATGTCCTCTAATCACCTCTTTAGCTTCTTAGCACAAATTTTGGTATATTATTTTCATTATTTCATTTATGTTAAAATATTTTTAAATTTTTCTTGGGATTTCCTCCTTGACCTTGTGATTGTTGAGAATTTTTTTGCTGAATTTCCACCTATTTATTTTCCTGTTTTACTTTCATTATTACTTTCTAGTTTGACTTCATTATGGTGAGAAATGTACTTCAATTTATTTTTTTTTATTTGATAAGGTATAATGTTTGTTTTATAAACCAAGGATATTGCATATCTTAGTTAACATTCCATGTGCATCTGAAAAGAACGTGTACTCTGCTATTGTTGAGTGTTCTATAAGATATCAGATCCAGTTGGTTATATATATATATAATTTATTTTTGTATCAGGGATTGAACCCAGGGGCCCTAACCGCTGGGAAATATTCCCAGACTTATATGTATTTAAGAGACAGGGTCTCACAGAATTTCTTAGGGCTTTGCAAAGTTACTGAGGCTGGCTTTGAACTCATGATCCTTCTGCCTCAGACTCCAGAGCTGTTGGGATTACAGGCTTGTGCCACTGTGCCTGGGAAATCTATGTGTTTTTAATTGATATTTTGGATTCAATTATATTATTTATTGATAGTGGGATAAAAATCTCTTACAGTTTTGGAATTGTCTGTTTCTCTTAAAAAAATTTTTTTGGACCATTATTTTATTTATTTATATGTGGTACTGAGAATCAAACCCAGTGCTTCACACATGCTAGGCAAGCGCTCTGCCACCTCTCTCTCTTTAATTCTGTCAGATCACTATAGGTATTTTAAATTTCTGCTATATGCCTCATACTTGATAAAACTATTATATTCTAATGAATGGATCTATTGATTATTATTAATGTCCTCTTTATTTCTGATAATTGTCTTAAAGACATTAGTTGTCTTTAAGTATATTTTAACTAATATTGTAATAGCCACTCCATGTTTTTCATGCTTATTGTTCATACTTTTCATATTTCAACCTGTTTTAGTCTTTTTCCCCCGTCTTAGTCTTTATATTTGAACATATCTTTATATCTTTATATCTGTTGCCTATATGTAATTGTACACTCTGACAGTCTCTGCTAATTGGAGATATTAGACTAATACTATATTTTAAAATTGTAATTCACATGTTGACTTGGTCTGATTATATTCATCACTTATAAATCTGCTTTCTAGTATTTTAAAGTTTCTATTTGTTTCTTGTGTTTTAAAATTTCTCCCTTCTTTTGGGCTATTTGAATATTTTTTGGCATTCTATTTTTATTTATCAGTATTTTATCTATACCTTTTTGCATTTATTTCTCTGGCTGCTCTAGGAATTATGATGTATCCATAGCTTTGGCTACCTTGAGTTAATATTGTAACACTTCATGTAAAATGTTGAGACTTTTGACTAAATGTGTGTCTCCTCCCTCTTCCCCCACCCTTTCTCTCTCTCTCTCCCTCCCTCCCTCCCTCCCTCCCTCCGACACACACACACACACACACACACAAACACACACACACACCCCTCCCTTTACCACCTTACTCTTTATACTGGCAGTGTTATATATATGATACCTACATGTATTTATTTACATCCTCACAAGACAGTGTTAATATTGTTTTAAACCGTCCTGTGTTTTTAAAAGAACTTAAGAGGAACAAATGTCTTTTTAATTTATTCTGATATTTATCATTTTTAATATTCTTCACTTGTTCCTGAAGAGTCAAATTTACCTGTAATGTTTTTTTCTTCCTAAAACACTTCCTTTAGTATTTCTTGTAGTGCATTTCTCCTGGTGACACATTCTCTCATCAGTTTTCCATTCTGAATATGTCATTTGTTTAGTTTATTCATAAGGATATTTTTGCTACCTTTGGAATTGTGGGTTTACAGTTTTTTTCTTTCACCACCTTGAAGGTGATGTTTTATTGTCTTCTATCCTGCATGTTTTCCAATTAGAAATCCACAAACATATTGTCTAGATTTTCTCCTTAACCTTTTTTTCTCAATATTTTAAAATTGGTGCATTATCATATATAATGGTGGGATTTGTTGTTACCTATTTATCCATGCACACAATACAACAATATGTTTTGGCTAATACCACTCTCCTGTATTTTCTCCCTCCTACCCCCTTCTTTCTCTCCTGATCCCTTTCCTCTATTCTGCTGATCTCCCTTTGTTATAACTTTGTTTTTTTAAGCAGTACATGAGTGAGGTTGAATTTTTCTGTTTAAGATTCACTGCACTTCATAAATCTGTAAAATTTTAATTTTATTCAAATATAGGAAATTTTGGCTATTCTTTCTTCAAATATATATAGATTTTCTGTCCCCTTTCTCTTCCTGGGATTGCCATTATACATCTGTTTGATATTTTCATATTGTTCCACAGGTTCTTGAGGTGTTCGTTATTTTCTTTAAATATGTTTTTTCTCTATGTTCTTTAGATTGGAATCTTTTTGTTGTTCTGATATTAAAAATCATTGTTTTTTATAACCTCCATCATGCTCTTAAACTCATTTGGTGAATTTTTTTCCTTTTTGTTTTTCTGTGTCTTGTTTATTTCACTTAACATAATGACCTCCAGTTCCATCCATATTGATGCAAGTAATAGAATTTAGTTTTTTTATGACTGAATAATATTCCTCTATGTATATATCACATTTTCTTTATCCATTTATCCACTGAAAGTCATCTGGGTCGATTCTATATTTTAGCCATTATGAATAGGGCAGTAATAAACATGGGAGTGCAAGTATTTTTTGGTATAATGATTTCATCTCCTTTGGATATATACGCAGTAGTGGCATTAATGAGTTGTATGGTAGTTCTGTTTTTAATATTTTTGAGGAGTGTCTATAGTGTTTTTCATAAAGGCAATTCTAATTTTTATTCCCACCAATACCATGTGAGTCTCCCTGACCTTTTTGGGGGGCATTCTCTCCAGTATTTGTTATTATTTGTATTTTTTCAAACCTTTATTTTTTTATTTTTATGTAGTGCTGAGGATTGAACCCAGTGCCTCTTAGCCACAACCCCAGCCTTATTATTTGTATTCTAGTCCTTCCAGCTGGTGTTAAATAATATCTCATTGGTATAATGATTTCATTTTGGGTTACATTTCCATGATGATTAGTGAGATTGAGCATCTTTTCATGTATTCATTGACAGTATGTACATTTTCTTTTGAGAAGTGTTTGTTTAGTTGTTTAGCTCATTTGAGTTAAGTTCTTGATGCTTTACATAAAACAGTATAGTTGATAAAGTGAGCCCATCTGAAGATTCATAGGAAAAATGATAATAACTAGAGATTTTAGAATACTTAAGAGGAAAACTTAGGGTGATAACTATTTTTAAATATTCATCAGTGATTATGTGAAAGAGGAATCAGATTTCTATGATTATGGAAGGAAGAACAATAACTATTGCATAAAAATTACAGGGAAGCACATTTTAATACAGTATAAGGACAAATAAGATTGGTAGAATAGTGAATGATTAGCTACTTGCTAATAAAGTTGCAGTGATTTATGCATAGATAAGGTTTGAATTCAATTATTTGTATAAAGTTTTTGTTGGGGGAGGGAGTACTGAGTATTGTATCTAGGGGCACTTTATCGCTGGATTACACTCCTTTTTGTCTTTCATTTTGAGACAGAGTCTCCTTAAGTGACTTAGGGCCTTCTTAATTTGCTGATTCTGACCTCAAACTTAGAATCTTTCTGCTTCAGCCTCCTAAGAGTCTGGTATTGCAGGCATGTGCCACTGCACCTGGCTTGTGTGATTTTTAAATTAAAATTCTGTGCCTTTTGTAACAGGGCTCTGTCAATTAAATCCTCTGTCATCATATTTTATTTTTGAGTATACTCAATAATGACTTTTTTTCTCTTTTAAAGAATTTTAGTCACAGGAAAGTTCATAGTTCTGTCTACAAGTCTGTCAGCTTAATTATTTTGAATATGTGTGCAGTTTGACTCTAGTGACTTGTTTATATTTTTAAATAGGCAGAAAACCAAAAACTTTTAGATGAAAAAAAACAAGTCGAGAAGATTGCTGAAGAATTGAAAGTAAAAGAGCAAGAACTAACTGGTCTTTTACAGACCAGAGAGGTTTGTTAAGGATAAATTTTTGTTTCAAATATTATATTAAAAGAATACAGATTTGCAAATATATTATATTTAAACTATTCACTCTGTAAAAAATTTCTTCATAAGCTTCTTTTTAAAAATATGCATTCCCATTAACTTTTAAAATGTAACTAATGTGGCTATTAAAATTTAAATTAATAAAAATAAATTTAAAATTTAGTTACTTGATTGTTAAAATCACATTTGAATATTACACATAGAGAACTTTTAGATTATAATGTGGGAAAGAAAGGTTTACATTTAAGATACCAATCCTGTGTATAATGTTATGGCTTATAACAATTACATTTATTGGTGTCTTAAGTATTTCTTAACTGGTATATTTGAAATTTTGTCTTTATTAAGTTAGATTCTTATATTATAATATATTTTATAGTGCTCATATTATAGTTTTAGAATTTAAAGTATGTTTCCAGTCCATAAACAAAATTATGTTATAAAAAACTGTCTATAATACTAAGAACATCTTTATTTCTAAGATACTACCTGATTTTATTAATTAACATTTTCATCAATAATATAACTTTTTAATTGAAATTAATTACTTGGTAGAGTAAAACAGACAAAATATTTTATAATATATAAATATAATTTTTCTGGTTGAACTTGACAATATCAAGGTAGAATTTATTTACATTGCATTTGTCATTGCTCATTTGTTTTAAAATTAAAATGATTATCACATTAACCTACTTAAATTTAAAATATTTGGCATACCCTGACATGTTTTTTGCCAAACATAAGACTTGATTGCTTAGAGTGACCATATATTTTGAATGGAAAAACATTTGCCTTGGGTATGTATGTTTATTTTGCAGAAAGAAGTACATGATTTAAAAATACAGTTAACTGCCATTGCAACAAGTGAACAGCATTGTTTAAAACAGGTTAAAGATCTGAAAACTGAGCTTGAGAAAGAGAAGTATGTTATCCATTATATGTAGTTTAATATTCAATTGCTAAGCTTTCTGGTAATAAATAATAAATTAGGAAATTATGTTTAATATTTATATGAATGGATTTCAAGTTGCACTTTATTCCAAGTGAAAGATCAAGATGGTGTACTATTGCTAATAATGTTTCATTGCTAAAGGAAGTTATTTTTATTATTATTATTATTTTGTACCAGGGATTGAACTCAGGGGCACTCGACCACTGAGTCACATTCCTAGCCCTATTTTTTTTTTTTTGTATTTTATTAGAGTCAGGGTCTCACTGAGTTGCTTAGCACCTCACGTAATTGCTGAGGCTGGCTTTTTGAACTTGTGATCCTCTTGCCTTTGCTGTTGGGATTATAGGCGTGCGCCTCCACGCCCGGCAGGAAGTATAATTATTGACATAAAAATAGAACATAACAAAGTTAAACCTCTTTAGAAAATCAGTATGCAGTTTTCTCTTGGAGATGGGTTCTAAGATCCTTGAGTATGCCAAAATCTGCAGATGTTTAAGTCCCTTATATATAAAAAAGCATAATAATTGCACATAACATGCATAACATAACACATATTAAATCATCTCTAGATTACTTATAATACCTAATACAATATGTACATGCTATGTAAATAGTTGCTATATTGTGTGGTTTGGGAAACAATGCCAGGAAAAAAAGACTGTATGTTTAATAGAGATGCAGTTTTTCTTCCTGTATATTTTCATTCTGTAGTTGGTTGATTCCATGGATGCAGAACCCACAGACACAGAGGGATTAACTCTATTACCTTTTTAGAGGTATTATTTTTTGACAAAATAACATTTGTACTTCAAGTAGCTGGGTTTTTTTCCTAAATTATTTCATAGGTTTTATTGATAAAATGTTAACATGCAAATTTATTTCTTACATTATCCAAATAAGATATATTTAATTGAACGTTAGTTTGGAAAGTAAGTGTGAGAAATAATTATTGTATTATTACTGAGAGAAATAAATTCAGGTAGCCATTCTGTTGTTGAGCATTGTTTTTATATTTTGGTTGCTTCTCAGCTCTAGATAAAAATAAGAAGTAAATAGTTTATGCAGTAGCCTCTCCTTTCCTGGTTGGTTCCCATTCCCTGATTACCTTTGAACAGTGTTTTAGGAGCACTGGGTAAAATTCATTTAGTAACCCAAATCTCTTTTGATGAATGGAGTGGTTAGTTAATACTTTAGTATAAATTTATATTCCCTTTGGTTCATTTTCTTTTTCAGTCTTTCATTGCTTAGTGGAAAAACTTTATTTCCACTTCAGTGGATTTCCAGTATTAAGTATAAAAAGATAATAGGTACTCCTGAAATCCTTCGGTAGAGCACACAATTCTGTGCTCACTTAAAATTGATCCTGGCTGCAACCAGTAACAAATATTCCACACTGCAGTCTTATCTTGCAGTGTGGAATATTTGAAACCTTATAACAGCAGTTTAGTATTATACAAAAGTTAAACCTAGTGTTATCTAATTAAAAATAATCAAATTATCAGAAGTTTGAAGAAATTTCTGAGACATATTATTAGAATTAAAAAATTATGTGAAGAAAATAATGTGTCCTTCAGAGTTTGTGAAAATGTTTGAGGAAATCAGAGTATGAGGGAATAACCAAGGAAACTATGACATTTTGAAAACAAAATGTAAAAATTTCAAACATGTACAAAGTAGAGGGAATAGTGTGATGAATCAGGATGAACTTACACCCCACTTACTGGAATTATTAACTAATGGCCCATCTTGTTTTATTTATATTCCTAGCCCTCCCTTCTTTCTCCTAAGATTATTTTGAATTAAATTTCGTATCATCATGTAATTTCATATGTAAGTGTTTTGGTATGAAATATTTTTTAAAAATAGGCTTAAGAATACTGAATTAACTGCAAGCTGCAACAAGCTTTCATTAGAGAACAAAGAACTAGCACAAGAAACAAGTAATATGGCCCTAGAAATCAAGAAACAGCAAGAAGATATTAATGTGAGTTGAAAAAGGAAGTACTGGTAACTTGGTTTTCTTACCTGTAAAATTAGGGGGCTTTTAGATAGATGACCTCTGAAGATTCTTTCAGATTAAAAATAGGATTATTTTAGAGCTGATACTTTGTTTCAGAAGAAAAATGTGTTTATTAATCTGAGATGGTGATAATGGGCCACAGAATGTAGAGGCTACTTTATAGATAAGGTTAATATAATTTTAAGCTTAAGATTTTTATATTTAGTCAATAAGTATTATTAAGTCATAGATGACTCTGAAGGATACTATGATGAGTAAAATAGCATTTCAAGAGTTTATGGCAATAGAAAAATAGTAAATATTTAAGTAACTTAAAATAGCTTAGTACATGATTTATGTTGGTGGGACAAAGTGTTCTCAGATTTACACCATCACTTCTGCCTTGGTGACCTTAAAAGATGAATTCTGAGTACAGTAAGTGACAACAGATTACATTTCTTCAGACCAGAACAATATGAACAAATGATATGAGGCTCAAAGTATCATTGGGAAATAAAAGTTTTGTTAACTATGATATAGAGATTGTTATAATTAGTATAAGCCTGGAAAAGTAGTATGGAACTGTGCAAATTAAGTAGCCCGTTTTCTTGCTTTATATATGAATAAGTTTTATAGTTACAGATAAAGGTTTTAAATATTAATTTCAGTTTTAGTTTTGTTGAAACAAAATAATATAAACAATGTTGATATCTCTTTAGAGTAGCAAAAAGCAACAAGAAAGGATACTGAAACAAGTAGAAAATCTGGAAGAAACAGAAACACAATTAAGGCAAGACTAATGAATTGATCTTGTTTATCTGGAAATAGATTTCGATATTTTCTGTTAACTTGTTATGGTTAATTTAAATTTAACTTATGTTGAATATTATATAAAATACAAAATTTAGACTAAAATTACTGTTTTGGAATCTTGCTTAAAAATAAAATTGTAGGGCTGGGGATGTGGCTCAAGCGGTAGCGCGCTCGCCTGGCATGCGTGCGGCCCGGGTTCGATCCTCAGCACCACATACAAAGATGTTGTGTCCGCCAAAAAATAAATAAATATTTTAAAAAAATAAATAAATAAATAAATAAAATTGTAATTTCTCTTTTATATTTAGTGTTGAAACAGTAAAATTAGATGAAGGTCAATTTTAAAGCATCATAAACCTTCTAATTCTTTAATATTTACTTAAGAAAGTATACTAATCATAATCCAGAAAATTTATATGAAAGAAATTGTAAAAGTTATTTATAACCACATCAGCTATTATAATATAGGAATATTTATGCCCACTCTATATTAAAGGATGGTCTTTGCTTGTAATCATTGATATACAATTTTATTTGTGGTTCTTCCATTTAATATTATTCATGTTTCTAGGTGTTTTCACAATCATCTATTTTTAATACACCAGTTAATCAAGTGGATTAATAATATTATTTAGCTTTTTTTTAGTTTAGAAAGGCAAACTTATAATTCCTGGTACACATTTTATTAGTTTTTGTTTAATGACTAGAAATCCTTATGTCTTCAGAAAATATTACTTATTCATTGAAACACTACCTATCTTATTATATATATCATATTTATTAGATAAGAATTCCAATTACTTTTATGTAATAAAAGTAAAAAGGAATTTTGTATGTTGGCTATGTTTCACTTTATACATTATTTTTAGGCCTTTATAGAATATAAAACTTAGAAAAACATTCTTAACTAATATTCTTATTCGATGTAAATGACTCAAACTACAAGCAATACTAAGCTAAGCACTGTTATTACTTTTAAAATCTAAGTTTCTAGAAGTTTTATTTCTCAATCAATACAAAATAATCTAGTTCACACTATTAACTGCCCAAAAACTGTTTAAAAAACTAAATATTCTTTGTTAAAGAGAAGATTACAAGAAATGTTTTCTATGTTCTCATTTTAAAAAAAAAACAAGATTCTGGTATACATGGGGAATTTAAATACAAATTCTTACATGGTGGCTAAAATCTTTTTTTTTTTTTTTTAGAATTTTTAATATTTATTTTTTAGTTCTCGGCGGACACAACATCTTTGTTGGTATGTGGTGCTGAGGATCGAACCCGGGCCGCACGCATGCCAGGCGAGCGCGCTACCGCTTGAGCCACATCCCCAGCCCTGTGGTGGCTAAAATCTTGACAACTTTTAGCCTGATACAACATAAATCAACAGTTATTATGCATAAACAATTCAAAATTAAAGTTTATAATAGAAATGTCAACAAGTCATAACTACAACACATCAATACTGATGGGTTCCATATACTTCCAGCAGGCACAGCAGATGTGCACATCTGATAGACAGACTGCTTAGAAAATTAAAGCTATCAGAGCTATAAATAAGGAATACATAAATATAAACATAGCAATGCCAAAGCATTAGGGACATTAAAAAAAAGATGCGATGCAAACACATTTGATAGTTCTCTCTGTAAGCCACTTTCCACTGATTTATAAAGCTATGGTTTTATAATTCTTTTTTAAAAAAGGAAAATTTTTCTACACTGCTGCATGCAGTAATTTCACTGTACATTCTTGACTAAAATGCAATCTTCAAATTCTCTTGAGGAATTTGACATATCTCCTCAGGATCTCTCCAGAAAGTCAGCTTGTCATATTTTCAGCAGCCTTTAGTGCTTCAGTAGCCTTGCGGAGTTCCTTAATAACAGATGATAAGGCTTCTTGGTTAATTCCTTGTTCACAAAGCCGTGCACAAATAGACAGTGTTTCCATAAATCTAAGCCAGTATTCAAAATTCTTGAAATCTCAAGCAGAACGTTCACCGTTTCCCTCACCGCATTCAGATTCGCCGCTGTGGTTGCCAACGACCTAGCGCCACTGCCACTTGCCATGGCGGAGGCTGAGGGAGGCTCCGTTTTCATTTTTGAGTATCTAAATTTTCCAGTTTTTCACTATGATAGCTAGTTCTGAAGATTTTTTTTCCCCTTGATTTTGAATTTGATAGAATTTATTTCAAGTGGAAGAATTTATTAGGTCATTGAAGTGATTTAAATGACTTGATAATAAAATGATTTACAATATATTTTATTAGTTGTAAATGATGCAATACAACAAAAATCATATGAAAGTGTTGATTCCAAAATGTTTTGTTTTTGGATTTTATTACTAACATTGATAATTTAAAAGATAAAAATAACACATTGTATTTATGATTTGTAGTTTTAATTTTTTAAAAATACTTTCTTTATTTTTTAGTTGTAGTTAGACACAATACCTTTATTTATTTATTTATCTGTTTATCTATGTATTTATTATGTGGTTCTGAGGAGCAAAGCCAGGGCCTTGCATGCGGTAGGTGAGCACTCTACTGCTGAGCCACAACCCCAGGCCTATAGTTTTAAATTTTTGGATAAGCTTTGGAATTTTTCAGGTTTGCTTCTTAGAATTTCTTCTTTTTGAAATTGTCTTTTTATACCTTTGCGCATTAATCTTTTGAGGCCTTCTTTTTTTTTTTTTTTTTGTTTGGTACTAGAGGCTTTACCGCTGAGCTTCATCCCTAACCCATCTAAATTTTTATTTTCAGACAGTCTAAGTTGTGGTAAGGCTGGCTTTGAACTTGAGATTTACCTGCGTTAACCTCCCCAGTAGGGATTACAGGAATGTATCACCATATCCTGCTTGAGGTCTTTTCTTCTGGACTTATTTAAGCATTAAAAATATTAATCTATTTTATTTATAGCATATATTTTCTCAAATCTGTCATTTTTATTTTACATTAAATTTGATTTTCTTATTTTTGCCATTTCTTTTATACTTAGAAATTTCTTGCCTGCCTGAAGTCAAATATCAATCTTTTCTTTAGTTCTTTTTAAAATTTTTATGTTTATATTAATTTTTCTTTTTTAAATAATAATAAATACTTTAAGCCATTTACTTCTAAACACAGCTGTGAATTTATGATATGGGTTCGATACTCACTTTCCATGTTTATTTTTTCTAAATAATCTGGTTTTGTATTTTAGGTTTTCTTTTAAATTCATTGTTAATCTAGGTGATTTCCAGATATTTTGGAACTTTTGTTTGTACTTGTTTTGAAGTTTTGTTTTTTTTACTTTTGGTTAAAGAATGTGGTCTTTAAAACTTGCTCTTATTTTAAATTATTTGTAATCTTTAGACCTAATATATTATCTTCATAGAATTGTTTGAAGATTATATGAGGCATTATGAATACAGATTTGAGTGTAGTAACTGGCACATAGTCAGTGCTTACTAATTGTTAGTTTGTTACTATTTTCCAGATTTGGAAAGTCATCTTTTATTATACCTATAAAATGATTGCTTTTGTCCTTTTTGCTTAATTTTCTTGTTCAGAAGTAGCTGTTATTTATAGGTTGAATATCTTAATAGGTTGAATATCGTATGATAAGCCACTATACAGTTTGAAGACACATTTCAAAGCGAGGCCACATTTTAGTTTTAAATTAAAAAATTTTATTTTTGCCATGTGGGGCATTGAACTTAGGGCCTCACACATGCTAGGCAAATGCTCTGCAATTGAGCTATATCCCCAACCGAAAGGATGCTTTTTAAAGAGAATTTAAGTTATTTGGATAATTTCTTTTTAACATGCCTATCTTCTATATGGACTTATGGAAGTCTAAATGTAAATATACTTTCCAACAGTAAGAATATACTGATCATAAATTTAACACTCACTTAGAGTTAATATTCTACATTCAGTTTTCAGGAAGCCAGCTGTTTTATACAAACAGTAATTATTTCTCACAACATATTAGTGATAACAAGGGAGACTAAAATTAGAAAAATAGCTTTTAAGTATCCTACTGAGAAAAGCACCATTATTTTCATGTGCAACAGACAGGTTTTTAATTAAAGTATTTTTGGAAGGATAATACATGTATATGGTATGAAATTCAAAGGGACAAAGAAGCACATGGGAAAAGTTTCTTACTCATTGTCTTCCTGCTATCTGGTTTCCCTCTCCAGAATCATCACTATTTTCTTGTATATGTTTTCAGAGATACTTTATGCATATACAGTAATATTTGTATGTGCACATATTTTAGTCATGTAGTTCTTAATTAGAATTATTTGTATTTATAATCCTAATTTATTTGTTTAAAATTCTGGATATGTCTTAGAGTAATGACTAATTTATGACTTAAGAAAACATTTAAAATGAAATCTTGGCTTAAAAAATGTGTTTTTTTCCTAGGAGTCTTAAAAATAGAAAAATGACTATAAAAATCCAGGTGATTAATTTTAAAACAAATATATAAATTAATTTAAATATGGGCATGGAAGCGTGCCTATTGGTATTAACACATAAAAATAGTTACCAAACAAAATGAAAAAAAAAAACAACAACAAAATAGTCAATCATTAAAAAAATGTCAGAAATGAAATAAAATAAAAATTGGATTATATTGTCACTCTTCTGTTTCCTTTTAGGAGTGAACTGGAGTCTGTGAAAGAAGAGCTAAAACAGAAAGGAGATGAAGTTAAATTTAAATTGGACAAGAGTGAAGAAAATGTATGTTATATTTAATAATATGTACTCAGAATCTCAAATCATAAAACACCACCATTATGTCTTTAAAAAAGTGACATATACTGTTGTGTAAATAAGTTGTGATATGGGGACTGTCTTAAGGCATTAACCTTAAAAATATAGGTATAGTATAAATGTATAGATTGTAACTGAAAAAAGTATTATGTTTAGTAATGAATGCTCAATATTTAACATTGATTTACATTTTTAGGCTAAATAAAAGCCTCATGCTGTGGAATAAACTAAGAAGTTCGTGTTATATTTTGGTGAATACAATTTCAACAAGATTTTTTAAAAAGGGGGGCTGGGAATGTGGCAAATGGTAGTGTTTGTCTAGCATATGTGAGGTACTGGATTCAATTCCAGTACTTAAAAAAACGGTTTTTAGGGAATATTATCACAAATTGGAATTGTACAAAATATGTGACATGATTATACAGTGTAATATATAATATACAGTGGGACAAAATTATACCAAAATAGAAAGATCATGCTAGATTATGAAGGCTTTATGTTTTCATTTACTGACAAATTTTATCTACACATATTATTATATATGCTTAGCATTTTTCTGGGTGCTGAGCTGTGTTCAGATATCATTTGCTTTGGTTAGGACAGTTGTGTTTGAATAAAGTCTTTTTTTGGGGGAGAGAATGGAGTAGGGAGAGATGAAAAGCACTAGAATCAGTTGGAAAGCTATTAAAGTTGTCTTGAAAGCTCTGAAAACATTTTGGGGGAAGATTCTGGCCTAGTTCAATTTACTTATTCCTAAGCCAATCATTGTGTCTAGGGGATAGAGTAATGGTTGAAGACTTGAGCTACATACCTGTTCCTGAAGACAAGAGTCAGTCCTCATCAAACTATATGAACTGAGCAGAATTACTGTGGAATTTACAGTAAAGAAGTCCTTGCAGGAATGGGTGCTGGCCAGATCGAAACATAGGTCCTATGTATGGATCCTATTAGAACTTACAGAAAGGACATCTAATCCAACTTTAAATCAGGGCAAGCTTCTTGGAGAAAGTGACATTCAGTTCACTTAGACTAATAGGAATTAATGGTAATTAATTAATTATAGGGATGGATACAAGTATAACAGGAGAATAACAATATTCCAAGTTAAACACACACACATATTATATGGGAACGCCTAAAAGTATGACAGAGAATGGCATATTTAGGCAATGATAAAAAATTAATTGTGGTTGGGCATGGTGGCTCAAGCCTTTATTCCCAGTTACTCAGAATCTGAAGCAGGACAATTGCAACTTTAAGGCCAGCCATGGAAGGTTAGTGAGACCCTGTATCAAAATAAGATTTTTTTAAAAGGGGGGCTGGGAATGTGGCAAATGGTAGTGTTTGTCTAGCATATGTGAGGTACTGGATTCAATTCCCAGTACTTAAAAAAAAATTACTGTCGCTAAAAAGTGGAGTTTAAGATAGTTGTAATAATGGAGAGAGTAGGGAGAGATGAGGATAGATAGAGACAAGGGTGGAGAGATGAGGGTGAAAGATGAAGGTGGATCATTTAAGGAAACATAAGTTATATTTAGGAGTTTGATGTTATTGAAAAGTTTTGTTTTGAGTACTGTTTTAATCATATTAATACTTTAGAAAACTGTAAGACTATAGAAATAGTTCAAGGGCTTACAAATAGGAGTTAGTGGAAAGTAGAGGGTTTATAATGGACCAGGCACATTCTAGGTCCTTTCTGTGTGTTATTTTGCTTAACTAGAATTCATTTTTTTTCTTATTTTATGAATTAGGAAATCAGATCTCTTAAAAGTAAATAACTTTGAAAGGTTACATGACTAACAAGTAGTAGAGCTGGTCTTCTACAATCTGAAGACTATACTATGCTCCCCTTCCTCTCCAAAATCCAATGTTTTCTTTTAACTTTATTAGTTATTCTGAATTCAACCTGCAAATGAGTTTAATGCACTAAATACTTGGTTATGTAATTTAGTACTTAAAAATTTGTGTCAGAGGCTACTACAAACAACAGGCCGCTGTTGTATGTGATAGGGAAACATGAATTTGATATTTAATTTACAAAGTCCTTCATTATGAATTTAAAGTATAGTCTATTTTTGCCAATGTAGAAAATCTTAGTGATGAGTTAAGGAAAAAAACCCAAAATGTATGTCAAATTATTAGCATATTTCTGCTTTCCATGATTGGATTTCAACTAATTTATTGAAGTAGTTTCCAGAAAGAATTCAAATTATAAATACTTTTTAATTTGATTGCCTTACATTTAATTTCATTACATTTGTTTCCCCTGAACTACTACCTTAGTTTAGATATTTATTATTTCATAATATTCTACTTATATGAGTTTTAGTTTCCTCAACTTTAAATTATTACCTAAGAGATAATAATATCTGTTGTGAAAGATATTTGAGTCATTATAAACATTTATATATAATAGTTTTTAAAAGATTCAGGATAAACTGGGAAAGCTAATAAAAATGTTGCAAAATGATTTTGAGCTAAAGTAAGAATGATAAACATTGACATATAAACAATAAGATGATTTCTATTTTTAATTGACAGATAAAAATTACATGTATTTATGGTATGGTTTACGAAGTAATATTTTTATATGTGTGTACATTGTGAGATAATTGAATCAAGCTAGTCATTATATCCTTACGTGTACAAAGATGAATTTCTTTTTCAAAAGGATTCCAAAATAAACTGGGAGAGCTGATAACCACTTTTATAGACATAAAGGACTAAGCTTTAGAATTTCATTTCTAAAAGATACAGAAGAAAATAGAAATTCTGTTAACATTTTTAATGTCAATATTTTCTAGGCTCGAAGCATCGAATGTGAAATTTTAAAAAAAGATAAACAAATGAAGATATTAGAAAACAAGGTATTTTCAAATTGCAAAATGTTTGAGAATGAAAACTTTGTAGCAATATAAGTATTACTGCATTCTTGTGGGCCAGCCTTTATACATTCTGCACAAAGAAATCTCAGTTCTCCTTTGGAGGCTTTGGGGAATGTGGGATTTTTTTTTTTTATTGCAGGTTTCTTTAAGGGACCCTGGATTTATGGGTTTTGTGTAGTGCTTCAAAGAGCAAAGTTTTATTAAAAACCTCTTTAGTTTTCTCTTCCCTTCCCCCAAATTTCATACTCTAAGCAACTTACATTTATTGTAGACACTTAAAATGGCAAAATGCTTTTAGAAATCATCTTTCTTCCATTTCTAAAATTGAGAGTTACAGAAAAATCTTTACTCTTGTTTATGTGAAGTGTTTTTACTTGTCTGGCTATTCATCCTAATTTACTTCTCCCCTGTCTGAACCTCATGACACGGTTGTCCTAAACATTTTCCATATAATTTTCCATATAATGCACAGTCCTCTGGAAAGTGTAGTTCACTTTCTGAAGTTCTGACTTCTAATTAATAATAAACAGCATTTTCTTCTACCTGAAGATTCTGGTAAATAAAATACTTGGTTTCTATGCACAATTTACTTAAGCATAAACTGGGGTAATTTAAAACCTTTTCAAGAATTTCTGGGCATTGTATCAAATATATTTTAAATGTTTTTGAACATTTGGAAAGAAAGAAATGGTTTAATAAAAAGCCATGTAATTTTAATTGACTCCAATTTTGAAGATAATTTAAATTTGAAAGTAGTGTAAGCTTAAATAAATTTGGTTTTCATTATCTTATACAGACAGAAGGAATAGTGTTGGGTTGGTTTAGGATGGGACAGTCAAGATATCCAAAGTTAACAGCTCTTGTCTCCAAGAGACTCATCTCATAGGCAAAGACATCGACAAACTGAAGGTAAAAGGATGGGGAAAAAAACTTATCATTCACATGGATTTCATAAACAAGCAAGGGTTTCTATCGTCACATCAGATAAAGTGGATGTGAAGTCAAAATTAATAAAAAGGGAAAAAGAAGGTTATTTCAGACTGCTTAAGGGAACTGTACATCAACAAGATATAACAATCTTAAATCTACCCTAAACAATGGAACATTTACACATATCAAACCCTTCACAATTTCAAGAATCAAATAGATCACAACACAATAATACTGGGTGACTTTAACAGGCTTCTCTCACCAATTAGTAATTACAATTAATAATTTAGACTTTACAGACATATATAGAATATTTCATCCATCAGTGACTGAATGTACTTTCTTCTCAGTAGCACATGTATTCTTCTCTAAAATGGACCTTATCTTAGGCCACAAAGAAACTCTTAGTAAATACAAAAAAAAATACCTTGTACTTTATCAGATCATAAGAAATGAAATTAGAAATCAATGATAAAATAGAAACTAGAAGCTACTCTAACATCTGGAGACTAAATAATACTCTATTGAATGGTCAGTGATAGCTGAAGAAGTCAGGGATGAGATAAAAAATACGTAGTGGTAAATGAGTACAGTGACAAAACATCAAAATTTTGGGGACACATGAAGGTGGTTCTAAGAAGAGAAAGTTTGTTGCATTGAGCTCATTCGTTAAAAGAACAGAAAGTCACTGAATAAACAACCTAATGGTATATCTCAAAGCCCTAGAAAAAGAACAAATCAACACAGAAAGCAGTAGAAGACAGGAAATAATTAAAATTAGAGCTGAAATGAATGAGATTGAAACAAAAAAATTTCAGAATATCAGCAACCAAAAAAGTTGGTTCTTTGAGAAAAATATAAATTCATAAACCACTAAGAGAAAGAAAACTCAAATTACTAAAATTCGTGATGAAAAAGAACTTATCACCATGGACACTATACAGATGATAATTAAAAACTACTTTGAAAATCTGTACTCCAATAAAATAGAAAATCATGAATACATTGAGAAATTTTTAGAGACATATGACCTACCCAAATTGAATCAGAAGGACATAGAAAATTTAAACATAACAAAAGGAGTGAAATAGAAAACACCATCAGAAATCTACCAACAAAGAGAAGCCTGGGACCGGATGGCTTCTCTACCATACCTTTAAAGAAGAATTTAACATCACTAATTCCTCAAATTATTCCGTGAAATAGAATAAGAAGAACCCTTCCAAACTCATTCTATGAAGGTAGTATCACCCTGATATCAAAACCAAAGACACATCAAGGAAAGAAAACTTCAAACTAATATACCTGATGAACATAGATGCAAAAATTCTTAATACAATACTGGCAAATCACATAAAAATGTATTAAAAAGATAGTGCACTATGATCAAGTGGGATTTATTCCAGAGAGACAAGGCTCGTTCAACATACAAAAATCAATAAACATAATTCATTACATCAATAGATTTAAACATAAGAATCATATGATTATCTCAATAGATGCAGAAAAAGCATTTGACAAAATTCAGCATCCATTCATACTCAAAACTGGTATCAAACTAAAAAGCTGCTTCACAGCAAAGAAAATGATCAATAATGTGAAGAGAAAGCCTATAGAATGGGAGAAAATCTTTGCCACTTGTACCTCAGAGCATTAATCTCCAAGAAATATAAAGAACTCAAAAAACTTAACACCAGAAAAACTCCAGATAACCTAATAAATAAATGGGCAAAAGAACTGGACAGACGCTTCACGTAAGAAGAAATATGAATGGCCAACAATATGAAAAAATGCTCAACATCTCTAGCAATTAGAGCAATGCAAATTAAAACTACACTGATATTTCATCTTACTCCATTTAGAATGGCAATTATCAAGACTACAGGTAACAAATATTGGCAAGGATGTGGGGGAAAAAGGTACACTTATACATTGTTATGGGACTGCAAATTGGTACAACTCTGGAAAGCAGTATGGAGACTCCTTAGAAACTTGGAATGGAATGGAACCACCCAGTTATTCCATTGCTTGGTATTTACTCAAAGGATTTAAAATTAGCATATTACAGTGATACAGCCATATCAATGTTTATAGCAGCTCAATTTACAATCGCTAAGCTATGGAACCAAACTAGGTGCCCTTCAACAGATAAATGGATAAAGAAAATGTAGTATATACACAATGTATATATACACAATGGAAAATGTATATATATGCAATGGAATATTAGTTATAAAGAAGAGTGAAATTATGGCATTTGATGGTAAATGAAAAGATTTGGAGGCTATCATGCTAAATGAAATAAGCCAATCCCCCCAAAATCCCCCCCAAAAGGCCATATGTTCTCTCTGATATGTAAATGCTAACACTCAATAAGGTAGGGAGAGAAGAATAAAAATTCATTGGATTAGACAAAGAGGAACAAAGGGAAGGGAGAGGGATGGGACTAGGAAAGAGTAGAATGATCAGATATAATTTTCCTATGTTCATATATGAATACATGATCAATGTAACTCCACGTCATGTAAAACTGCAAGAATGGAAAGTTATACTCCATGTATGTATAATATGTCAAAATACACTCATCTGTCATGTCTATCTAAAAAGAAAAAAGAAAATTAAAACAGAAGATATGTATTGGTGGTTGGGAGTTGTAAATTATCTTTTTTTTTTCAATTATAAATAAAAGGTCTATGAGCCCTGAAGCTCGTCTTACCATAGTTCCTCTATTTTGAAATATGTGATTGCTGTAATTATTAATTTACTGAACATTGTCACTAAAAATTCAGTAAGGTTTAGTATTGCCTAAAAAAACCCCAGAGTTAATAGCTCTGATATCATCTTTTTAGTATAAATATGTACATTTTTAAAAATATATAGTTATATCAGTTATAAAGATGATTTTTAGGAAAAGTTGGCAAGAGAAAAGTATAGTCATTAACTCTCAAGGGAATAGTTTTTTTTAAATGTCATGTCAATTTTTATTGATCAATCTTTAAATTGTAAAATTATGCAGCTGAAACTAAAATCAAAGGAATTCATGGAGCTTTTATTTAGCATTGATAGTTGATATTTTAAGACATACAAAATTGGTAGAAATACATCTTATTGAGTAACAAATAAGGGAATAGGTTTTGATGGTCTAAAGAACAGAGGACTAAGAAATACATAATATGTACTATCTCTGGCAAAGTAATAAATATCTTCATGATGCTTCAAACTGATGTTCTTTAAATTTGTTCAACATTTATCTGGTGAGACCAAATAAATTGTATTACTAGAAGTTCTTTTTCTTTTTCTTTCTTTTTATTTATTTTTTAGTTGTAGTTGGACATAATACCTTTATTTCACTTATTTATTTTTATGTGGTGCTGAGGCTCAAACCCAGGGTCTCGAACGTGCGTGGCGAGCGCTCTACTGCTGAGCCACAACCCCAGCCCCTAGAAGTTCTTTTTCAATTAAAGTTTGAATAGTTCTTTTTCAAATCTGCTCAATCATCTTCTAAGGCTTCCAATTTCTTATTTATAGTTTCAAGTCTTTAATTTCTCTATATTTATTTTATATTCTGTATATGGCAATTCTAATATCTGAAGTCTTTTTAGGTCTGATTCTGATCTTTGTTCTTTCTTCTGGTTTTTACTCATTAAACTTTAGCTTTTGGGTTTTTATGATTCCTTGGGCTTTTGTTTAAGAGAATTCCTTGAAACTTGGGTTGAAGTTAATAATCCTCCCAAAAAAATTTTCTTGAAAGCATTACTAACCAGGAGCTATTTAAATTCTCCATCTTTAGTTTTTATGGACCATATAGTTGGCATATAAAACCATATGAACCTACCTTATGGTTATGAATTTTCAGCAAAGGCTTCTATTCAAAGACAAGGTAAAGACAAATGAGTTTTCCTTACTGTCCACTTTTATACGGCAGTTTTATTTCTTGTTTATCTTCTCATTGAATGTGTAGTTCTTTGAATTCCTAGCTTAATGCAGTATTGTCTTATTGGATTTCCTACCAGTAGTGAGCCTTATGTTTGTCTTATGTCTTTACTTGGGTGGGTTCAGCAGATATCCTTAGAACAAATGTTAAATTGGTGTTAACCTGAAACGTACTAGTATAAATTTACAGTCATTTAAAACAACCAGATTCCTACTTTTTGTCTTTTATTTTAGAATTATTCTTAGAAGGATCTAAGTGGCCTTTCTGTTACAAATGGAAATACTTTTTATTTTTAATAAATAAAATTATATGAATTTGATAAATAATTATAAAATTATAAAAAGTTTTATATTTGTATAAATATCCCAATAAAACTAATATGAAAATTAGTGAAACATTTCTCACTTATTTAGTTTTTCTTTCTTATTTTTCCTTTGAGTTTTCTGAAAGAGAACATAAGTGGTCTTGGGACATGTAAAAATTTAGATAAAATAAATCACTTGTAGATAGAAACAATAGTGTCATTTATTATTTAGTCTTAGAATATTAGCTGAATATGAATACAGGGGAGTGTTGTAAGAAAAATATTTAACAAAGTGCTTTGTGTTAATGAAAGTGATTTTAAAATTTGTTGAGATTTGTTTTACTTTGATGGAAATTACAACAGCTTACATATCTGTGATGCTTTGGGGCCTCTTAGAAATGCGTACTGTGCTGCTTGTTTGCTTTTTTTTTTTTGTTTGTTTGTTTGTTTTTTTGAGTTGAAGTCTAATTGTGTTGTCCAGGCTGATCTAGAACCCTTGAGCTCAAGTGATTTTCCTATCTTAGACTCCTGAATGCTGGGATTACAGGTGTGCGCCATCATACCTGGCTCTGTGACTCTGTGATGCTTTTGTGGTATTCCAAATATTTCTTGAGCTAATATCTTGTAATCCAGTTCTGCCTGTATCCCCATATTAAATAATCCTACAAACTGAAATATCAAAATTGGTTTATTTGAAATTTTAATGAGAGGAATTATAATTTAGTTAGGAGAAGATAGACTATCACAGTATTCTTCTCTCCCAAATATAAGTTTAAGGATCTCAGAAATGAGAAAGGTAAAATAATAAGGAAGAAAACAAATTATAATTATTTTTATTTCTGAATGTAGCTTTTCACAACTTATTTAATAATATGATTCCAACCTTTTGTATATGGTGATTAAGAGGCACATATTAAAGTAATTGAATTCAGATACTTTTTAAGGAGATTAAGAAATGTTAAACAATCAATCAACAAGTACATGAAAAAATGCTCACCATCTCTAGCAGTCAGAGAAATGCAAATCAAAACCACCCTAAGATACCATCTCACTCCAGTAAGATTGGCAGCCATTATGAAGTCAAACAACAACAAGTGCTGGCCAGGATGTGGGGAAAAGGGTACATTTGTACATTGTTGGTGGGGCTGCAAATTGTTGTGGCCAATTTGGAAAGCAGTATGGAGATTCCTTGGAAAGCTGGGAATGGAACCACCATTTGACCCAGCTATTCCCCTTCTTGGACTATTCCCTAAAGACCTTAAAAGAGCGTACTATAGGGATACTGCTACAACGATGTTCATAGCAGCACAATTCACAATAGCTAGACTGTGGAACCAACCTAGATGCCCTTCAATATATGAATGGATAAAAAAAATGTGGCATTTGTACACAATGGAGTATTACTCTGCACTAAAAAATGACAAAATCATGGCACTTGCAGGGAAATGGATGGCCCTAGAGCAGAGTATGCTAAGTGAAGCTAGCCAATCCCTTAAAAACAAATGCCAAATGTCATCTTTGATATAAGGAGAGCACTAAGAACAGAATAGGGGGGAAGAGCATGAGAAGAAGATCACCATTAAACAGGGATGAGATGGGGGAGGGAAAGAGAGAGAGAAAGGAAATTGCATGGTAAAGGAAGGAGACCCTCATTATTATACAAAATTATAAGAGGAAATGAGGGGAAAGGAGAAAAAAAAACGAGAGAAATGAATTACAGTAGAGGGGGTAGAGAGAGGAGAGGGGAGGGGAAGGTAGGGGGGATAGTAGATGATAGGAAAGGCATCAGAATACAACAGACACTAGTATGGCAGTATGTAAAAAGTAGATATGTAACCGATGTGAATCTGCAATATGTATATGGGGTAAAGATGGGAGTTCATTATCTGCTTGAATCAAATGTATGAAATATGATATGTTAAGAGCTTTGTAATGTTTTGAACAACTAATAAAAAAATTAAAGGAAAAAAAAGTTAAAAATTTCAAATTTATATCGAGGTGTTATTTATTAAAATGTATAATTTCTATGTAATTTTTACATTTATGGAATTATTTAATAGCACGACTTTTTAAGTGAGTTTCATATTACCTGAATGTAATATTTTTATTAATCTGAAAGGTTTATTTTGACTGGAATATTAAGTACAATGAGTAAATAATGAATTTCTCATAATTCTGCAGTGTAATAATTTAAGGAAACAAGTTGAAAATAAAGGCAAGCACATTGAAGAGCTTCAGCAGGAGGTGGGTACTATTTATAAGTATTCTCAAAGTCAAACCAATATTTTCGCTATAGTTTTAGAGAGTGATACTTTCATTTCCATTAGTAAACTTAAGTCAGTGGCAGTATAAGTTTGAATCACTTTAGTACTAAATACAATTTTTTGTTTTTAATTTTTAACAGAATAAAGCCTTGAAAAAAAAGGGTACAGCAGAAAGCAAACAACTGAATGCTTATGAAATAAAGGTATTTAACATTTTAATTTTTTAAAACCCTAATATATACATGAGAATTTAGAAATGTTATGTCATTTATTTATACTGTAACAGTTACTTTCAAAGTTTTTCATCTTTCTGGATTGAAATCAATTCTTATAATTGTAATAGAATGATCACTTAAGTTTTAGTTGAGTTAGAATTATCAGAACAACTTAAAAATATATGTGGGTATTCTCTATGTGTGTATGTGTTCATCATCCTTACCCATATATTTAAAAGTGAATAAGCTGGGGGAGGAGCCAGCTTATTACAATATGATGGGATTTGTTGTTACATATCCTGTGGTCTAAGAGATTTGAGAGACATCAACTTTGTAGAAAACAAACTAAAGCCCTAGTAAGCATAGGATGTCAGGGTCACATTTGGTTGTTTTATTCCTAAGTCTTTAAATAATGGTTGATGTTTAGTAAGTATTAAATACATAGCTTGTTTATTTTTATGTTTTGTAGTACAAGGTTTTGAACCCAGGGCCTTGCACATATTAGTCAAATGCTCTACCACTGAACTGTATACCCAGTCCTCTTTTCATTTTATTATGAGACAAGGTCTCACTAAATTGCTCAGGCTGTCCTCAAGTTTGATGTTCTCTTGCCTCATCCTCCATACTATCTGGAGTTATAGGCATGTGCCACCATGCCTGGCAATAGTTTTTGAATCTTGAGTGGAAAATAGTGGTTCTCAGTGTACTAAATGTGTGCTTTTTGGAAGGTAATAAAATTTTTACATATTTTTAAAATATGTAAATGTGATTAAAAAGACAAATCTCATAAACTATTGACATTATATAGAAAAGTAGCTGATACATAATTTTGCACTTGTACTTCTGGGTAGAGTCAGGAGAAATGTAACAGCATTATTTGTAGTAGCTCCAAACTGAAAATAAAAGATATTCATCAATAGTATAAAGATCAGACAATAAAAAATGACCCCTGGATAATTGAAATGTTGTAATTTTAACAGATAAAATCTATATGCAGCTATTATAAACATGTTTAAAGACAGAAATGGTTATAATGAAATACTAAAATAGAGAATCTCAGTAAATAAACAAACTATAAAGGGAATTTAGGATTAAATGATCTAGAACTAAAAGTAAAATATTATAAAACAAACAAAACAATTTCGTATGGTCCTAATAATATATTTAGACAAATAAAGTGTTAGTACAATTGAAGCTGGATAAACAGAAATCATTCAATTAGAGGAACATAGAAACAGAGTAAAAAACAAAAAGGGGAATAGTGTCTTAGTGGTCTTGTAGAATATTATCAAATTTTAAACATGTAATTAGAGTATCTGAGAAAGAGGAGAGAAAAAATAGGGCAAAAGAAAATCAACTAAGGAATTTCTCAAAAATTTCTAGCTTTTAATAAAAACCATTAACTTGAAGATCCATGGCACTCGACAAATTCAAAGAAAGATAAATAGAAAATCATACCTAGGTACTTAGTTGAAATACCAAAACCAAAGAGAAAGGCAAACTTTTAAAATTAGATAGAAAAATGTCACGCTGTAGATCAGTGACACAAATTAGACTAACATTGTATCATAACAATGAAAGCTAGATGTCAGAGGAATGACATTTTTGAAATGCTGAAAGAAAGATACCACGAACTGAGAATTCTGTATGCAAGTAAAAATATCTTAAGTTGAAATGACCTCAAAATTTGCACTGTAAAGAATACTAAAGGAATTTCTTCAGACTGCAGAAAAATGACATAAACTAGAAACTTGGATCAATAAAAGGAATGAAAATCACTAGAAATGGTAAATATGTATGTGAATATTAAAGGCTATATATTTTTCTTCTTAATTTTTAGAAATACATTTGCACACACACAAACATGTATATACACACGTATATCTGCTTTAAATGTTTTCAAAAAGTTTGAAATTGTAAGAAAATTTGCTATTATAGAGTTTATAGATGTGTAACAACCATAGCACAAGGGATAGGGAAGTAAAATAGCCACTTTGTTCCAACAGTTTTGCATTATATACACAATATTATACAATATTCTTTTATCCCCACATTTTTATTGGTACATTATAGTTGTACATAATGATGGGATTTGACGTTACATATTTGTACATGTACATGATATAACAATATAATTTGCCCACTATCATGCTCAGGCACTCCCCCTCCACATTCTTTTGTTCCTTTTCCTCTACTGATTTCCCTTTGATTTTCATGTGATCTTACCCCACCTTTCTCTTTCCTCTCCAACTTCTGCATATGAGTTTGACTTATCTTGCATAACATAATAGTTTTTAGTTCTATCCATTTTCCTGCAAATGACATAATTTCATTTTTCTTTATGACTGACTAAAAGAAAACTTCATTTTATATATATCACACACTTTCTTTACCCTTTTAAACATTGATGTGCACCAAGTGTGATTGCATAGTTTGTTGTGAATAGTGCTGCTATAAACATGGATATGCATGTATCACTTTAGTATGATGACTAACATTTATATTCTTGATGATTGCCATTCTAACTTGTGTGAGAGATGAAATCTAAATGTAGTTTTGATTTGCATTTCCCTAATTACTAATGATGTTTAACATTTTTTTTCATGTATTTGTTGGCCATTTGTATTTCTTCTTTTTTATTATTTATTTTTTAGTTGTTGGACACAATATTTAATTTATTTATTTTTATGTGGTGCTGCTGAGGATCAAACCCGGGGCCTTGCATGTGCTAGGCAAGCACTCTACTGCTGAGCCACAACCCCAGCCCTGTATTTCCTCTTTTGAGAAATGTCTGTTTAATTCACTTGGCCACTTATTAATTGGGTTATTTGACTTTTTTGGTGCAAATTTTTTTTAGTTATTTATATATTCTAGATATTAATTATTTGTCAGAAGAATAGCTAGCAGAGATTTTCTCCTATTCTGTGGTTTTTTTCTTCACATTTCTAATTATTTCCCTTGATGTGCAGAAGCTTTTTAATTTGATTCCACCATGTGTTGACCCTGTGTTTTCTTTTAGGGGTTGCATAGTTTCTGGCCTTATTTCTAGGTTTGTGATCTATTTTGAGTTGAAGGGTCTAGTTTCATTCTTCTACATATGGATAACCAGTTTTGCCAGCACTATTTGTTAAAAAGGCTGTATGATTTTCTTTTTTTTTTCTTTTTTTTATTGTTGGTTGTTCAAAACATTACATAGTTCTTGATATATCATATTTCACACTTTGATTCAAGTGGGTTATGAACTCCCATTTTTACCCCGTATACAGATTGCAGAATCACATCAGTTACACTTCCATTGATTTACATATTGCCATACTCGTGTCTAATGTATGTTTTTGGCACCTTTATCCAGGAGTCAGACAACTGTGGATGTGTGGGTTTGTCTCTGTGTCTTATTTTGTACCATTGGTTTATGTATCTGTTTTTATGCCATTGTCATGTAGTTTGTGTTACTGTAGCTCTGTAGTGTAATTTGAAATCAGGTATTATGATGCGTCCAGCATTGCTTTTTTGGATTAGAATTGCTTTGCCTATTCTGGGTCTTTTATTCTTCCAAATTAATTTTAGGACTGTTTTTTCTAGTTCTGTGAAGAATGTCATTAGTATTTTGATGGGAATTGCAGTGAATGAATATATTGCTGTGTCTTCTTAAATTTCTTTCTTCAGTGTTCTCTAGTTTTTATTGTATAGGTCTTTCACCTACCTGGTTAGATTTATTCCTAGGTATTTTGGTTTTAGTTTGAGATAATTGTGGATAGAATTGTTTTTCTGATTTCTTTCTCAGCAGATTGGTATATAGGAAAACTTTTGATTTTTTGTGCTATTTTCATAACCTGCTACTTTGCCAACTTTGTTTATTAGCTCTAGGAGTCTTTTGATGGAGGTTTTTTTTTTTTTTTTTTTTTTTTTTAGATCTTCTAGGTACAGGATCATGTCTTCTGCAAACAGTGATAATCTGACTTGTTTTCCTATATTTATTCCTTTTATATCCTTCCCCAGCCTAATTGCTCTGGCTTGAATTTTGAGCACTATATTAAGTAGGAGTGGTGAGAGTGGACATCCCAGTCTTTAAAGAAATGCTTTCAGTTTTTCCCATTTACTGTGAGTTTGGGTTTAGGGTTTTCATATATAACCTTTATGATGTTGAGGTTGGTTCCTTCTGTCCCTGGTTTCTTTATTTTTTTTTTTTTCTCATGAGTGGGTGCTGAATTTTGTCAAAGGCCTTCTCTACATCCATGAGATGACTAAGTGATTTTTGTCCTTAATTCTATTTATATGATAAATTACACTTATTAATTTGTGTATATTAAACTATTCTTGTATCTTTGAAATAAAACCAAATTGCTCATTTAAGTTTTCTTAATGTGTTGTTTAACATGGTTTGGTAATATCAAGTAATTTTACACCTAAGTTCAAATGGATATTCGTTTGTAGTTTTCTTTCCTTGTTGTGTCCTTTTCTGGTTTTCTCTGAGTGATACTAGTTTCACAGAATGAATTTGTAAGTGATTCATCCCTTTCTATTTTATGGAATAATTTGAGGAGTATTGGCATTAGTTCTTTTTTAAACGTTTGGTAGAATTCAGCTGAGAATCTATCTGGTTCTGGACTTTTCTTTGTTGGAAGGCTTTTAAAAAATATTCTTTTTTTGTAGATGGTTACAATACCATTTATTTGTATATTTATTTATTTTTGTGGTGCTGAGCATTGAACCCAGTGCCTCACACTTGCTAGGTAAGCGCTCTACCACTGAGCTATAACTCCAGCCCCTGGAAGGCTTTTTAGTACTGCTTCTATTAAATTGCAAGTTACTGGTCTGTTTTCTATGTCTGTCAAGTTTTCTATGTCCTCTTGATTGAGTTTTAGCAGATCTTATTTGTCTAGAAATGTATCCGTTTCTTCTAGTTTTTTTAGTTTATTAGAGTATAAGTTTCCAAAATAGTCCCTAATGATTTGCTAGATTTCTGTGATGTCTGTGGTATTTTCTTTTCATCTCCAATTTTATTTGTTTTGGTTTTCTGTCTTTTTCTTTTGACTAAGGGCTTACCATTTAAAAAAAATCTTTTCAAAGAAACAACTCTTCGTTTTTTTTTATCCTTTGTATTTTTTTTTCAGTTTCAATTTTGTTGATTTTTGGCTCTGTTGTTAATTATTTCCTTCTACTGATTTTAGAATTGGTTTGTTCTTTTTCAAGATGTATCAGGATGTTGTTTAATTGGGAACTTTCTGATTTTCTTATGTAGTCACTCATAGCTATAAACTTTCATCTTAACTATGTTTATAGTGTCCTAGAGATTCTGATATGTTGTATCAATATTCTTATTTGAGTCTAAGAATTTTTTAATTGCTCCCTTGATTTTGTCTGTCACTCTTCATCATTCAAAAATACATTGTTTAGTTTCCATATGTTTATAGTTTCTATAGGGTTTTGTTGTTTGGTTTCTAATTTCATTCCACCATTATCTGATAAGATGCAAGGAATTTTATCGGTATTTGTCTAGTTGTTAAGAGTGGCTTTGTGGGCTAAAATATGGTCTGTTTTGGAGAAGTTTTCATAAACTGCTGCGAAGAAACTGTATTCAGCTGTTGTTGGATGAAATAGTCTATAGGTGTCTGTTAAGTACATTAGATTTATATTATTTTTCAGTTCCGAAGAGTCTTTACGAAGTTTCTGTCGGATAACCTCTCCAGTGGTGAGAGAGGTGTGTTGAAATCACCCAGTATTATTGCACTGGAGTCTCTTTTATATAATTAGTTGTACCCGTGTTTGGGGCATAAATATTTACTATTGTTATATCTTCTTTTTTGATTTTTCCCTTTACTAGTATGAAGTGACTGTCTTTGTCTCTCTGATTAATTTTAGTTTGAAGTTTGCTTTGTTGGATGAGAATAGCTAGTCCTACTTTTTGGGAGGCTCCATTTGCATGGTATATTAATTTCCATCCTTCCACTTTCAGCCTGTGGCTGTGTTTGCCTGTAAGATGCATCTCTTGCAAACAACATATAGTTCTTATATTTTAATCCATTCTGTCAGTGTATGTCTTTTAATTGAAGAATTGAGACCATTTACATTAAATGTTATTAGAGAGATGTTTATTAAATCCTGCCATTTGTTTCATTCATCATGCTTAATTTGGTCCTGTTTCTTATTTGGTTAGCTACTCTTCAATTGAAATTTGTTCATTTGAGAGCTTTGGAGTTTATTTTTGATTTTTCATGGTGGAGTATTTCTTTAAGTAAATTCTGTATTGCTTGGTTAGTACTCATGAATTCTTTTGTTTCTGCTTTTTGAAAGGTTTTTATTTTCCCTTCAATTTTGATGGATAACATTGCTGGATAATATCAGTCTTGGTTCACTGTCATTTTCTTTTAGAACTTGGAACACATCATTTTAAGCCCTTATGACTTTTGGGGTTTGTATTGAGAAATCAAAAGCTATTCTTATAGACTTGCCTGTAAATGTGACCTGATGTTTTTCTCTTGAGGCTTTTAAATTCTAACCTTATTCTGTATATTAGACATTTTAATTATAAGGTGTTGTGGAGAGATTCTTTTTTGATCTTTCTGTTTGGAGTTCTGAATGCCTCCTGTATCTAGATGTTCATCTCATTATAAAGGTTTGTAAAATTTTCTGTTGGTGTTTCCCTGAAGAGATTATCAGTTCCCTTAACGTGCATCTTACAACCCTCCTCAATCAGTGATTCTTAAATTTGGTCTCTTACTGTTGTCTCATGTATCATAACTACTACTTCATCGTCTCCTCCTCCTCCTCCTCCTCCTCCTCTTCTTCTTTTTCTTCTTCTTCTTATTATTATTATTTGGTACTAGGGATTGAATTCAGGGGCACTTGACCACTGAGTCACATTCCCAGCCTTATTTTTATTTTTATTTATTTTTTAGTTGTATTTGGACACAATATCTTTATTTTTATGTGGTGCTGAGGATCGAACCCAAGACCTTGCAAGTACAAGGTGAGTGCTCTACTGCTGAACCACAATCTCAGCCACTTATTTTTATTTTTTGTATTTTATTTAGAGACAGGGTTTTACTGAGTTGATTAGTCCTCACTTTTTGCTGAGGCTGGGTTTTTTTTTTTTTTTTTTTGTGGTGCTGGGGATTGAACCCAGGGCCTTGTGCATGCATGCAAGGCAGGCACTATACCAACTGAGCTATAGCCCCAGCCTGCTAAGGCTAGTTTTGAACTCAGGATCCTCCTGCCTCAGCCTCCTGAGCTGCTGGATTACAGATGTGCACTGCTGTGCCCAGCTACTTATTTTATTCTCTTTAATGCTATCTGAATTGAATAAGGCTGAACACTTTATTTTCCAGCTCTTAGATTCTGTCTTTACTATGAGAGACTTTCAACTGATCATTTTATTTGCTTTATTGACTTTCATTTCCAAGATTTCTGTTTGGTTCTTTGAAAATATTTCTATCTCCTTATTGAATTTCTTATTCATATACTTTATTGACTTTCTTAATTCTTCAGTTATTTTTCTGTATTCTCTTGGAATTCATTGATCATTTTTATAATGATTCTTTATCTGATATTTCATTTACCTCAGTACTTTTGGAGCCAGTTGTTGGGGAATTATGAACTGAGGAGGTATGGTATTTTATTTTGGTTCAAATTTGTTGTATTCCTGTGTTGGCTTTTATGCATCTATTCAGAGGGATTTCTCTTCTGTTTTTATGTGTAGACCTTTTTAGGGTATAGTTTTCACTTGCCAGAATGTTCTAAAGACATCTAGATGGATACTCCATTATAGGTGTGGCATCTTCAGCCTCTGGTTTTACCATAGCAGATGTCTGTAGGATGTCTATAGTGAGGACCTGAGGGCCTACCCCCTAGCCATATCTACTGATTGTTAGTTTGGATTTTTATATAATCTATTCTTTGTATTAAATTAAAGCTGGAGATTGTCATTAATTTGTATGTGGAGTAAGGTTGTGCTTTTAGTTGAGTTTATTTCAATAGTAGAGTTTCTACCCTCGAATTTGTAGTGTCTCTGTAGATTCCCAGCACCTCATCAAATAAAGCTAAACAAACAATAGCAACGACCAATGGAAACAATAAAATAAATACCCAGTTCTATTATGACATATACAACATTACCACATGAAATGGGAATGTGTGGTCAGTGATTGTCATCAGTAAAAACAATAACCATGAACTTGATCTGGCTTTAAAGCAAACAGCAGGTATTAACTATGTAATCCACAGAAGTAATAATTGCATCAGCATTAATGGTGGGGGACAGGTGTTACATAAACCAATTAATTCTAAAATATGGTAAAATACAGTTAATTAAGAGAAAATGTGTTAGGAAAGTAGAAAATAGTTTATAATATTAAAAAGTGAACAGAGAGAATGCAGAAGAGAGGTAGCAGGTGATGTTTATAAGAAAGGAAGAGGAAAAACAGGAGAAATGAAGTAAAGGGGGAGAGGAAGAGAGAACAATAGAATTTAGCTGTTAGGAGAAGAAAAGAAAGAGAAACAAGGTAAACAAATGAAACTAAACCAAACCAAACCAAAATATAAAAACCCCAAATCCTAACTCTCAAAAGATAAGGCAAGGAAAAATAACTACATTAAAAAATCCAAAAAAAAAAAAAAGAAGTGTGTGTGTGAGTGTGTGTGTATCCTGAACCAATAAACAAAATCATCTTTTACACACATACAAATGGGCATACACACACACACAACAAATGATTTTTTTTTAAATGACAGAATTATCTCCATTGAGGTTGTCAAAGTAGTTGATAAGAATGGATGGTCACTGTCCATGACAACCTGTCTCTTTCTGTTTGAGCTATATACTGAGAGTGAGCAAGGGTTGGGGAGTGTTAACCCCTTCCACTTATTTATTTATTTATATTTGTTTTATTATGTTATACATCACAGTAGAATCTGTTTTGATAATAATTATACAGGCATGGAATATATTCTACTTTAATTTGGATCCCATTCTTGTGAATGTACACAAATGGTGAGATTCATTGTGGTGTATTCATATATTTACATAGGAATATTATGTCAGATTCATTCAACTTTCTTTTTCCTGTCCCCACTTTCTTTCTTTCATTCCCCTAGGTCTAATCTACTGAAATTCTTTTCTTACTCTCCCCCACTTATTGCGGGTTAGCTTCCACATATTAGAGAAATTAAGCCTTGGTTTTTTTGAGATTGGCTTATTTCACTTACCATGATAGTCTCCAGATCCTTCCATTTACCAGCAAATTCCATAATTTCATTCTTCTTTATGCCTGAGTAATATTCATTGTATATATACACCACATGTTTTTTATCCATTCATCCATTGAAGAGAACCTAGGTTGGCTCCATAGCATAGCTATTGTGAATTGTGCTGCTCTAAACACTGATGTGGCTGTGTCACTGTAGTATGCTGATTTTTGATCTTTTATATATATACTGAAGAGTGAGAAAGCTGGGTAAAATGGTGGTTCCATTCCTAGTTTTTGAGGACTCTTCATTTTATTTACCAGAGTGGTTGCACCAATTTGCAGTCCCATCGACAATGTATGAATGTACCCTACATCCTCATCAACATTTATTGTTACACACACACAAATAAATAAATATATATATATATATATATATATATATACACACACACACATACATATACTATATATATATATATAAGTATTAAAAAAATATTTTTAAATGTAGGAAGATACAATACTTTATTAATACTTTATTTATTTATTTTTTATGTGGTGCTGAGAATCGAACTCACTGCCTCACATGGACTAGGCAAGTGCTTTATCTCTGAGCTCCAGCTCCAGCTTTGCTTATATACTTAATAATTGCTATTCTGAATGGATTGTGATGAAATCTCAGTATAATTTGCATTTCTCTAATTCCTAGAGCTGTTTAACATTTTTTCATATATTTATTGACCATTCGTATTTCTTTGAAGTGTCTATTCAGATCCTTTGTCCATTTATTGATTGGATTATTTGCTTTTTTGGTATTAAGTTTTTTGAATTCTTTGTATATTCTGAAAATTACTGACCTATCTGAGGTGCAGGTGACAAAGATTTTTTTTCCCATTCTGTAGGCTGTCTCTTCATGTTCTTAATTGTTTCCTTTGCCATGAAGAAGCTTTTTAGTTTGATGCCATCCCATTTATTGATTGTTGATTTTACTTCTTATGCTTTAGGAGTCTTTTTTAAGAAGTCAATTCCTGAGCTGTTATGTTGGAGTATTGGGCCTACATTTTCTTCTCGTTATGTATAGGATTTCTTGTCTGATTCCTAGGTCTTTGATCCACTTTGAGTGGAGTTTTGTGCAGGATGAGAGATAGGAGTTTACTTTTATTTTGCTATATGTGGATTTCCAGTTTTCCCCGCACTATTTGTTGAAGAGGCTTCTTTTTCCAATGAATATTTTAGGTATGAGATAATTATTTTTGTGTAACCCCTTCCTCTTTTTGTGTTGCTCTCTGAGTTGCACATTGGAGTGGCCTAATTCTGAAGCTTGGTGAAATAAATCTCAGCTTCCCTCTTCATCAATATGAGGGAGAGTGAAGTGGAAAGTACTGTCAGTTGGAGTTTTATTTATTTATTTATTTATTTATTTTATTTTTTTATTTTTTATTTTTATTTTTTTGGAGTTTTAAATTAATTAATTTATTCATTCTAATTAGGTATATATGACAGCAGAATGCATTCTGATTCATTGTACACAATTGCAGCACAACTTTTCATTTCTCTGGTTGTACACAATGTAGTGTCACACCACATGTGCAGTCATATCTGTACCTAGGGTAATGATGTCCATATATTTTTTTAATTTGTAGTTGTAGATGGACAGAATGCCCTTATTTTATTTGTTTATTTTTATGTGGTTCCGGGGGTCGAACCCAGTGCCTCACGCATGCTAGGTAGGTGCTCTACCACTGAGCTACAGCCCCAGCCCTCATGTCCATCTTATTCCACCATCTTTTTTTGCCTCCATTCTCCCTTCCCTCTCCCTCAGTTGGAGTTTTGTCTGCACAGATCAGATGGGTGCACTCCCAGTGTGAGACTGCTGCAGATTTCTGTGTGTGGGGGTTCTAATAGGTGGAGCTTAGGTCTAATCAGGCCTGAGGATTTTGTTGGGTGGTGTCTGCTCTGGACAGATTAGATCAACATACTCCTTGGGCCTGGCAATTGCAATCTCTGTTGAGTTACTGGATCTCAAGAACCCTTCTAAGAATTCTACTCATGGGACAGGGGAGCAAGTTCTCCACACACTCTGCTGCCCATGAACACAGCCTTCCCAGACTTAGTCCCTGAGTGTATTTACACTCACCTTTTCAGATTCCTGACCTGCTTCACTGGGTCATGTGAGTTGCCAGACTTAAAGGAGAAGTAAGTTGGGCTTCCTTTTGATTTTCTGACTTGAACCCCTGGGTACAGTCTTTTCTGTGACTGTTTCACTCATAATCTCCTAAGTCCACCATACAGTAGGCACTTGCTGGGACAATGTGACAGTGTTTACTCTGATTTCTTAACTTCTGAAGCAGCAGCAGCTGCAGTATGGCTGCTTCAAGATGGCTCCCTCCTCAACTGTCCATGGTCAGTTGAGAAGCAGAGATCAATTTTCAAGCACCAGTGCACAGGGCACCATGTGGATCAGCTAATTTCAGGCTGCTTTTCTGAACTGAGGTTTTTCTATACCAACTCTGTGTGTCTCTCAGTCTTCTCCCTCCCTCTATGGTGAACTAGTGCTATTACCACGGCTCCTGCTATAATGGGCTTGGCTCCACTATACATTTTCTTCTTTGTTTAATGTACCCGAATTTGGGTCTCTAAGACACTCTGACTCTCCAATATTGAATTTTAGTGAAATCTGTCTTTTACCTACTGAGGTAAAGTACTCTTTTTGCTTGAATTCTGAGCCATGGAGCAACTAGGCATACAGCCTTTTTCTATTCCATCATTTTGAATCAGTTTGTTTTTGATAAATTGAAGGTTTGTGGTAACTGTATGCTAACCCATTTTTTCTAATAGCTGAGATCACCATTAGCATCGTACCATTCTTTCTAATAGTTGAGATGACCATTAGCATTTTTCAGCAACAAATTATTTTAAATTTATTCTGTTTGTTGGTTTTTAAAAATATTTTTAATTTCTTAAAATTTTTAAATTTCTTTACTGGGGAGTGAACTGAGAGCCTCACTCATAGTAGGCATGCACTTTACCACTGAGCTATGTCCCCAGCCCTAAAGTATTTTTAAATTAGAGATATAAACTTTTTAAAGACAGTGCTATTAGACAATTAATAATATGTTTTAAACATAACTTTCATATATACCAAGAAATTAGAAAATTCGTATGACTCACTTTGTCATGATATTTGCTTAATTATAGTTGTCTGGAACCAAACCAAAAACCAAATCTCTGAGGTATTACTGTACATAAAGTATTTTATTACTATATGAGTAATAAAATGCAGATATTGTCAGTTCTGGATTAGAAAATCAAGCCCAGACCATATACTGCTTATGAGAGCCATAATATTATTTAATTTAAAACCACAAAGAGATTGAAAGTAGAAAGATGAAGAAAGGTATACTATATATCATGTCAGCAGTAACATAAGTAACCTGGAATAATAATTTTAATAACACAAAAAATAGATTTAGAGACAAGGAATAAAAAAAGCTTATAAGGATATCATTCATAATGATAAAGGTGTCAGTTCATCAGAAATATATATCAATTGTTAATATATTTGCACATAATAGAACTTCAACATGCATGAAGCAAAAATTTAAAAATCAAAAATAAAAAAGACAGTTTCTTAATCATAGCTGGAGATTATTGTACCCCTTTTTCAATGAATAAAATATCTCTAAGGATATAGACAATATGAACAATACTATTAGCTATTTTAAGTTAATTAACATTTACAGAACACTATACCAGAAATGGTAAATTCTGTTGAAGTGAACACTTACTAAGATATAAACCATATGCTGGGCTATAGTCGCTATGCATCTCAAAAGATACAAAGAATGTTCTTTTAGTATAACAGTGAAATAAGAAATAATAATTCATAAAATATCTAGAAAGGTCAGAATATTTGGAATTTAAACATTATACTGGGAAATAATTCAGAGGCCAGAGAAAGAGAAAAAAAGCAGAAATTATTTTAAATTGAATGATAGAAGTAAAATATCAAAATTTGTGGACACAATCAAACCAGTTCTTTTCTTTAATATTTATTTTTTAGAAGTAGTTGGACACAATACCTTTATTTTGTTTATTTATTTTTATGTGGTGCTGAGGATCGAACCCAGGGCCTCGCAAATGCCAGACAATTGCTCTACCGCCAAGCCACAATCCCAGCCCACAACTAAACCAGTTCTTAGAAGGAAATGTGTAGATTTAAATGTTTATTTTAGAAAAAAAGAAATGATCTAGATTTTCATCTAGAAACAAAACATTGAGCAAATTAAATTCACAGAAAGTTGACAAAAGGAAATAATAGAGATCAAAGAAACGAGACATAGAAAAACATAAGTAAAATTTATTCCTTGAAAGTATTAATAAAGTTGATAAATTCCTAGCAGGAGTGACCATGAGAAAGACATGGAGGAGATAGGAGAATATAAATTTTACTAAAGGCAGAAATAGGTTGTTATTAGTATAAATACTACAGCCATTCAAATTCTAATAAGGGAATGCTACAGATTACTTGATTTCGTGCCAAGAAATGTAAAACTTAAGTAAAATGGGCAAATTTTCTGTATATCTACTAATCTTCCTACCTATCTTTGGTACTGAGGATTGAACCCAGGAGTACTCCACCACTGAGCTGCATCTCAGTCCCCTTTCTGTTTTTTATCTGGAGACAGGGTCTTGCTAAGTTGCTGAGGGCTGGCCTCAAACTTGCAATCCTCCTTCTACTGCTTCCTGAGTTGCTGAGATTACAGGTGTGTGCCACTGCACCCAACTTCTTATTTATCTATTATGGAAATTGAATTTGTCACAAAAAATCTTCCAGATAAAAACCTAGATCTGGATTTCACTAGTGAATTCTGTCAAACACTTCAGTAAGAAACAATACCAGTCTTCCACAGACTTATGAAAAATAAAAGAGTAGGAACTGTTCCTAACTTGATACTAAATACTAATGAAGACATAACAGGAAAGAAAATTATGATCAACTGTCCTTATGAATATAGATATAATATCTTTAATAACATATTAGTAAATCTATGTTAGTGAATACATATAAACCATATTACATTAAACAAGTGGAATATTCATCTTAGCAGTGTATGGTTGGTTTAAAATTTGAAACTCTTAGTATAACTTAATTTACCATCTAAAAAAGCAGAAAAATCATGTAATATTAGAATAATTGGAGAAAAGCATTTGACAAAATTGTTAACACTTATTCATGATAAACTAGGAATGGAAGAGGACTTTCTTAATCTGAAAAAGAACATCTACAACTAGCATCATACTTAGTGATGAGACTGAATGCTTTCCTTTTAATATAAATAGTAATATCAGCTCTCACTACTCCTATTCAATATTGTATTATTCAAGTTCAAGCCAGTATAATAAGTCAAGAAAAAGAAATAAAGACATACAAATTGGAAAGGAATATGTAAAGCTGTCTCTCTATAAGTGTCATATTGTCTACATTAAGATCTACATTAAGAACTTCAATGTTTTTACAAAGTCGCCAATGACCAAAAACCAATTTCATTTCTATATATTAACAGATACTACTTGAAAAATGAATTTAAAAAAATATTTAGTTTTTAGTTGGAGTTGGACCCAATACCTTCGTTTTATTTACTTTTACGTGGTACTGAGGATCGAACCCAGATATTCCCAAAGAGAGGTTTATACCAAAGCACATGCTAGGCGAGTGCTCTACCATTGAGCCCCAGCCCTAGCCCTTGAAAAATGAATTTTAAAGCATAATATCATTTAGGGTAGCACCAAAATTCATATAATAGAGATAAATGAACAAAATATGTGCAACACTTTTCACACTGAAAAGATTTAAACATTCCTGAGATCAACTAAAGAAAACCTCTGTAAATAATATACTATGTTAATTGGATGTTTCAGTATTTTTCAGATTTCAGATTTACCTACATTGACTCAAGTCAACCCCCGTCATATTTCCAGCAGTCTTTAAAAAAAAATAGACATTTACAGGTATTGTGATCCAGGCCTGTAATCCAGACCTGTAATCCCAGTGACTTGAGAAGCTGAGGCAGGAGGATTGCAAGTTTGAGACCAGCTTCAGCAACTTGGCAAGGTTCTAGGCAATTTAGTGAGACCCTGTCTCAAAATAAAAAGGGTAATTAGGGGATGTAGCTCAGTGGTGTGATGTGCCCCTGGGTTCATCCATGGTACCAAAAAAAAAAAAAAGACTTTAACCAACTTCTTAAAAAATATATATGAACTTTCAAAGGACTCAACAATTTTGAAAATAAGAATTGCCCAGGCTGAAGTTGAACTTGCAATCCTCCTGCCTTAGACTCCTAGGATTACATTCATGTGTTGTTGTGTCTGGTTCAACTTTTCTTTGTTTTAAGGCCATTTTATTATGTGGTTTTTACTTATTTATATGAAACATTTTATAAAAGATGGAATTCTGTATGCACATTTAATGTGTTTTCTGCATTTATATATAATAGAAATTTTTATTAAAACAAACATACAGTCTTTATCTTTAGCGGTGCTTCTTGTCCTAGAACAGTTTTTCCTATTATAACTATACCAGTTTTCTTCTGTTTAGTCTTTGCATGGTATGTCTTTTGAATGCATTTATTCTTCATCCTTTCTGCATTTTTATGTTTTATATGTCTCTTATGAATGGCATATAGTTGTAGTTTATAATTTTATCCACTCTGGAAATCTTTCCTTGTTTTACTGATATATTTTGGCCTTAAGAATTAATTATTTCCTTTATGTCTCATGTCTAATTTATATACTATTATAATGTTAGTGTTGTTATTTATAATAATGAATTTGTTTTTTAAAGGATTTTATATTGTCTGGGAAGAAGGAAATAGTAGAATGAATTGGAGAGGCAATAATTATTGAGAAAATTTAGAATTGATGAAAGACATGAATTAACAGACATTCCCAAAGAGAGGTTTATACCAAAGCAGGAAAAATGAAAAGAAATTCACTTCTAGACTTAGGATAGTAAAACTACAAAATATTAGACACATTGGGGTATTGAAAGTAACTAGAGAGCAATGAAAGATCACTAATGAAAAAATTGTAGGAGGTGGATATCTCCCAACCAACAATAATGGAAGTCAGAAAATGGAAAATATTCTGAATTGCTGAGAAGATAATGGTTCCACCTTGAATCATGTCCACAACATACTTATCTTTTAAGAAAGTTAGAAAAATGAGGATATTTTTAGATTTAAGAAGGGAAAAAAGGAAAGAAAACATACTTTTATGAACTTTCAGACTGACAGACTTGATAAATATAAATATGTATCTTTCATAAATTTCAAAGGATTGAAGTCACATGGGATATATCCTCTAACCACAATTCTATTAATCTAGAAATTACAACATAACTTTACCAAAGTTAAAGTTAACTAAAACCTTTATTGTGAATATCATAATACCAACATATTAGAAAAAAAGTTAAAATTAAATAGATTGACCAAAAAATCTGAAAAAGAAATAATTAGCCCAGACAGACCTAGTGAAGAAATCAAATTAGTGATTTAAAATCTTTGAAAGGGCAAACTTCAAACTCGGGTGGTTTAAGATAGGAGTTTTGTATGTGGAAACTTACATGAATTAATACAGTCATTATGTGTGTTAAGTAAGGTACTTAGTCATTACATAGAAATCATTACTAGTCTTAAAACACCTGCAATTACAAAAATAAATTGTAAAATGTAATTTTAAAATATACTACTTATGTGAAAACGAAGATGCTAGTTTACTTTAAATTTATATACATGTTCAAGTAAAATTGTGTATATGTGTGTGTGTGTGTGTGTGTATTACATAAATAGTTGTATTTTTAAGGGAATAATGATAAGAAAAAATCTATATGTTCTGTATATATTTGAACAGCTAGCCAAGATTAACTAGGCAATTTTTAGGAAGGACAGAGAAGTGTGTCCTACCAGATATGAAGATTATTTACATAGCTAAGGTACTTAAGACAGTATGATATTGACACAAAGGTAGTCTAACTAGTTGATAGGAGAGCCTAGAAAACAATGCATGAGTAAATGAAAACCTGACATAATACAGAGATTGCATTGCAGCAATGTAGTTTTGGGACATTTGACTATTATATCCTTATGTTATACACAAAAAAGAATTCCTCAAGGATGTAAATGTGAAAGACAGGATTTCAAAATATTTGAGGAAGATAGGGAGAATATCTCTATGATTCGGTTATAAAGAACTCCTAAACAAGATTAAAAAATAAACCACAACCTTATTTGAAAACATTGATAAATTCATATATGCTCTAATTTATAGCTTTTATTTAATTAGCAAAGAAACAAATCTTAACCTGGGAGAAATATTTAATATGTATATTATCCACAGGGGATTTGTTCTAGGATGTCCCTCAGATAACAAGATCTATGGATGTTCTTTATATAAAACGGTATAGAATTTGTATATGACATACTTACATCTTCCCATATACTTAAATCATCTCTAGATTATTTAACATACCTATACAGTATAAATGCTACATAAATAGTTGTATTTTTAAGGGAATAATGATAAGAAAAAGTCTGTATATGTTCTGTAAATATATAGTTTTCTCCCCTAACATTTAAATTTGAGGTTGGTGGAATCCACTAATGCAGAACTTATGGATATGAAGAGCCAACTATGATGAAAAAAGAATTTGAATTGTATAATTAATAAGCAAATCATTAAGAAAAGATGAAATGCAAAATAGATAAATGGGTGAAAGACATGAACAGAGATTTCACAGAACACCAAACATGAAGAGTTAAATATATAATGTTCAATATTTAAGAAAATGCAAATTAAATGGCAAAACCTCAAATACTTTCACCTACATCATCAACTCTAGATGAATTTGTGAAGGATGTAGAAGTTATAACACTGTTGATGGCAATTTAAATTGGTACATGTACTTAATTATATTATAAAGTTGAACATATAACCTGCCCTGTGACCCAGCAATTCCAATCCTAGGCATATGTTATAAATGCTATATTTTTGCACTTAGGACATGTTTACAAGAATGTTAAAGGATCTATGAACAATTGAATACATAAAGAAAGCTGTGAGGGGTGGAGGGAAAGGGAGGGGGAGGGGGATTAGCAAAGATGGGGGAATGTGATGATCATCATTATACAAAATATATGTATGAAAATTTGAATTTGATGTCAACATACCTTATATACAAACACATTTGAAAAACTGTGGTATATATGTGTATTAAGAATTATAATGCAATAAAAGAGCCACATGTATAATGGCATGATTTTGGCGTGGACATACTTTATATACAGAGTTACGAAAAATTGTGCTGTAAATGGGTAATAATGAGTGTAAGGCATTCCACTCTTGTCATGTATGTTAAAAAAAATAAATAAAAATTTTAAAAAGGTATTGTGTCCATCTACAACTAAAAAAAAGTTTAAAAATTACTTTATTGTTAAACATTTATGTGCTCAAACCAGGTCCTGAGCACAGGTGGACTAAGTTATTGTTTATATGATACACTGAGGAATGCTGTGAAATACTATTGCCCCAAATATACTCTTCCACCATCTGTCAAAGGTCTTGATATTATCACAAGTTTAAAAATTTTCTTCCTTTAAGGCAAATTCTTTCCAGGTGCTACAATTAAAATACAAACCTATATCTGGGCTGCTTTATCACAATAGCACTTATATATCTTAAGAAGTTACAGGATAGGATTTGCGAGTTTAGATGAAAATGGATATAATATATTTACACAAAGTCCTTGCTGCCCAGGGGAGGTAAAGTTGAAGGATCAAAAAAGGATATCTGGGGTGAGGACACTTGGAAACCAGTAGTTACTGAAAAGAGAGGGATAGAATACTTACGGGCAACTAGCCTACTTTATACAATCCTGTTCAGGCATTTGTTTTGTGTGCATTTACACGTGCACACACATGTTCACACACATGCACACATTCTTTTCTAATAATTATCAGTAATTCTTGGAGAAATCAATGTCCTAGCAGCAAATAATAACATAAGAAAAGAAGCAATTAAAGTTTAGGAGAGATGGGCAAAGTGGCACGTACCTGTAATCTCAGCAGCTCCGGAGGCTGAGGCAGAAGGATTGTCAAATCAAAGCCAGCCTCAGCAACTTATTGAGGCCCTGCTAACTTAATGAGACCCTTTCTCAAAATAAAAAATAAAAGGCCTGGGTATGTGGCTCAGTGGTTAAGCATCTCTGAGTTTATTCCCTGGTACTAAACAAACAAAAAATTAGGATGAAGAGACCAAGAGTTAAGCAAGAATATATTAATGAACAAAAAACACATGGTTAGGCTCTTTCAAAATATTTCTTGATTTGTTGATTTTAAAGTGGAATAAAGGAAGATAAAATATACATAGGAACTCAGATTCAGTTTTGTAAGACTGGAAGACGCTGCACCACATGACACAGATCACCAAAGAGTTTTCCACTTTATTACAAAAGGCTGTGTGTTTATATAGGACTAAGGAGAGGTCTCAGGGCTGAGGTAGATAACAGGTTGCCCGTTTATTGGCAAGCTCTTCCATATGTCAGTTCTGGAGCCCAAGAAGTTAATTCTAATTGGGGCTAAGGCTTCCCACCAGCAAGGTTTGAACGTTGGCACTGGTGGGTACGTTTCGCGCCAGTGAAAGAAACAAAGAGGAGAAAGGGGGTCATTAGACGCCATGCTGGGGTTTTTCTCTGGGGTGCTGTTGCCGTTATATGTTTTCCCAACAATTTTACTCATTTTTTTTTCCTGGAAATCTGTGTCCAGAAGTCTGTATCTTTATTTCTTGATAAATACGTACAATTTCATGCATTTGTGTTTCTATGTGCCTGTATCTAAGTGAGGTGGGGAGCATGTGAGCACTGTGTGAGAGTATGAGAAGGATGCTAAAATCCTGTTATTGTAAGCCAAGTTATATAAAGGCTTACAATGTTTACAGAGATTCATGAATTCCAGGTATAGTTATTTCTTATACCTAACATGTTAGGTACTTGCTAGTATATCCCATGATCACATTAGCTTTTTAAAATGACTGGTGTTCTGGTTTATTTAGCTTGTGGGTACAATGTGATTGTCAAATAATTTGCTTGTAAACTTGTGGGTTTTCTTGCCCATGATTTTCTATTTTCTATTTGTCTCCATAATTATTACTCTTTACTATCCGCTAAGGTACTCATTCTTGTTTTTAATAAACAATTTTTCTAATTGTCAAGATACTTTTAAACTTTGTTTATGTCTTACAACTTGACAGTCAATTTAGGTTGATATGAAAAGCAATAAAATATTTTCAGTTCCTTTATATGGGAATTAATGGAACACTACTATTTAGAGGAAATGAATGTAGTTTAAATACATAACTATCTAGAACATGCTGTTGAGTTAAAAAAGCAAGACAAAAATATATGCACTGTGGAAACATATAAAGTTCAAAACAGATATTACTTAGGGATATATAATTTTGAAAGAAAGTTATAAAGAAGAATAAGGAAATAAAGAATATTTATTTTAAAATATCAATATGAGGAATGTTTGTTTTACTTGAGGAGGGGGCAGTAGGGAAAAACTAATGAAAAGGGATATTCAGAAGCCTTTATCAATATTGGTAATGTTCTGTGTCTTAAAGTTGATGGTTGATTCATGGATACAGAATATAGTCTGATTCACTGTTAAATTATCCATGCTTCCCTTCCCCAATTTCTGTCCCTACCATGTACACCCTTCCTCAATTCTAATTCATCCCTACCCTAAGATAAAAGTGAATCTGAGTGTAAGTACTAATTCAGGGCACTTCTTCTCTATTAATAATTATTACATTTGAGTTATAAAACTCAGTAAATATTTATACAAAGTATATAAAACAATAGAATTGAGGGTGTTTCTTCTTTACAGAAAATTAATCTCTTTAGAGGATGCTTTCTCTTTTGACTATATGGGTTTTCTGTTCTAGTTGCTTATTGTAATAAAACATGTGGCACTGAAGTTGACTGATTTAAATATTGTTAAAATTCTTTAAAAATAAACGTGAATGCTTATTTTATATTACTTCTCAAGACTAAATACATATTTTGGGTGGCAAGAGAGACTGTGGAAAATGAAGCATGTCTCACCATATGAAAAACATAAGGAAAACGATACAACCATTATTCCATGAATAAGTTATCTAAGATTCACAAAATACAAAATGACTATGGAATATTTTCAAGTAATCCACAGCCTTTACTAATATTCATGCTATTTTCTTTACTTAAAGGTCAGTAAATTAGAGTTAGAACTAGAAAATGCCAAACAGAAATTTGAAGAAATGTCTGACAACTATCAAAAAGAAATTGAGGACAAAAAGATATCAGAAGACAATCTTTTGGGAGAGGTAGGAAAAATCTCAATGTGTTTAGAACTTATACTAAAATTCTATATTTGTTTATTTGCATTTGAAGAAAAAAGTAATATTCTCAGTTTTTAAATTGTGATTTTTAAGAAGTTTTTATAAATGTGTATTAGTGACAGTTATCAGTTTATATGGAAGCTAAAAGAATTGTAAATATTTGATTATTCAGTAGCATATAATTTTTTAAAAGTTTAAATATTTATCAGTGTTTCATTGTCAATTCACTTGATTAAAAAGCACCCTAAAATACCCAAATAGTATACATTTTCTATTTACTTTTCAAATTTCCTGGAGTTTGAGTTTTGCCATATATATATATATATATATATATATATATATATATATATATATATATATATATGCTTTTTACAAATTAAATTTGTTTTTGTATGTTAATTTTAAGAAACTTTTAATTTGATAGGTTGAGAAGGCAAAATTAATAGCTGATGAAGCAGTAAAATTACAGAAAGAAATTGATATACGATGTCAACATAAAATAGCTGAAATGGTAGCACTTATGGAAAAACATAAGGTAACTTTATCATAAAAATCATTAATTGGAGCCATATTTCTGATAAAAAATGAACTCAAAATATTCTGATTTCTTAGAGAAAATTATTGTACAACAGTGACTAATTATAGCTGGAATTCTTTTGATCCACTTTTTCTAATTTTAGATTTTAATCATACATGGCTTAGGTGCCACTTCCTTGAGTAAATATCCTTATCATATATTTTAGATGGGTGTAATCACTCTTTCTGAATTCTTCTAGTAGTCTCATTGCTTGCACTTTCCAGCTTTTATTTAATGAACATACCCAGTATGTATTTCTTATTAGTATTTGTATTCTCTATGTGGTACCTAACACTAAGCTAAACAAATTTTAATAAAGTAATAAATAGATGAAAGACTTAATGTTTGTTGTGTATGTGAGTATCTGTCAGGAAAGTAGGCCTCATTCCCTTTTAGACTTGGAGGTATGCTGTACCTACCTATCCATTTATAAAAATTGTTGCTGGAATCTAACATAATTATGAGGTAACCAATGAAGATTTAAAAAAAATAATTAATATTATGAACTCATATATTTAAGTATGTTATGTTTCTGTCCAGTGAAGTTTTTATCCATATTGATACTCAAATTATACCACCTTTGGCCAGTGGGAACCTCTTCAAGCTTACTGGCAAGTCCTTTTGACTTGACTCTGCTAGTCTCTGATAGCTTTCTCTTTGTAATGGCAAAGTTTTCAAAGCTCATTTTGTATTCCCTCTCTCAGATTTTGAATCAGCCACTTCTCTAAGAAGTCTGGGTATTTCTACTGCATTTTTTAAATGATGAAATTCAGTGTTTCTAATTAAAAGGAGTTATTTCTTGCTCTTCTGTTAGGATATTTTCAAGACTGTTTAAGTAGTTTGGATGAAAAAATATTTTATATATATATATACATACACACATATATACACAGAAACTTATAAATATCACTTTCTTCAAATATTAAATATTAGGATATCAAAGACAACTCAGTTTTGCTAGACCTAAATAATTTTCTTTGTTTAATATAGCACCAATATGATAAGATTGTTGAAGAAAGAGACTCAGAATTAGGACTTTATAAGAGCAGAGAACAAGAACAGTCATCAGTGAAAGCATCTTTGGTAAGATACAGTGTTAAATCTTTCTTTAACGAAAACTATAAAAAAAACTTGTTTAAATGAAATCTAGTCATGTTCAACTAGCAACTTTCATATCTGTAGGGTTTTAAAGGATATTTTATGATGAATTTATTTCTCTATATACAGAATTGAATTTACTTAAAGCACTGGTTTACATTTTTATTGTCTTGAGAAATATATGGAAGTGCTTATAAACTTCATGTTTCTTTTTCTTTAGGAGCTTGAACTATCTAATCTAAAAAATGAACTTTTGTCCATTAAGAAGCAACTTGAAATAGAGAAAGAAGAAAAAGTAGGTTTTTTTTTGCCTTATAGGTAAAAGATTGTAAGATTTAGATGCAAATTTGTGCTTTAAGTATGTTATATTAGAAAATAATTTTATTAATTTGGATAACTAGGGATTAGAAAATTCAGTTTTCCCGGCTAGCTTTTCCCTAGAAGTATTTAGCATTTAAATGCTAAACACATGAGGATGTGTGCACCTTTAAGAATAGAAATGCTTTAAAAATAACTATTTGAAAAGTATTATCATATATTAATATTTAAAATACTTTCATATGACTTTTCAGCTATTCATTGTTTCAGAAAAATGGCTCATATCTTTTGCAGTTTACAAGATGAATTGACTCACACTTTAAAATTAAAAATGCTAGTTATTTATTTATTTTTTGCTTTCTGTGTGGCAGGCACTGTATTGAATACCCTACTTTAATCCTTACAATAATGTTGTATGCAATACCTATTATTGTCTTCATTTTTACAGAGATTGGGCTGTTGATTCAAGATTACATAGTTAAGTCTTAACAGTGCTACAGTAGCAACCAGATTGTAACATGAGTTTAGAGGAAACAAGCCTCCAAACCATAGCACTGGATAAATGATTAACAAACATAGTAGTTCCTCCTTGTCTGTCATTTCACTTTCCATGGTTTCAGTATCCACAGTTAACTGTACTCCAAAAATATTAAACAGAAAATTCCAGAAACAAACAATTCTCAAATTTTAAGTTGCATATCATTGTGACTAGCATGATGAAATGTCATGCTATTCTGCTCTTTTATCTTTGTCCTTTTGCCTCAAAGTCAGCCTGTTCTGATACTTATGCTGTGACCCTCACTTTTCTGTAATTTGTTCCTTACATTTTACATTTACTAACCTTGATTAAATCTCTGATTTGAGTCTTCTTTTCTCTAATAGTTCTAATCATATTTATTGTTATGATATGTATTTTATTTTGGATTTTTGGGATAACCCTGGTCATGATATATATTTTTAAATGCAACACTGATTTATAACCAATATTTTGTTTAGTGCTTTTATATTAGTAAATTAGAATGGTTTGTAGTTTTATTTTTTGTTGTGTGTGTGTTTGTATGTATGTGTGTATATGTATATGTAACATGAAATTAACTGTCTTAACACTTTTTAGATGTACTGTTCAGTGGTATTAAATACATTCACATTGTTGTATGAATATATTTCTCGTACTTTTTTCATCTTGCAAAATTGAAACTCCATATCCATTAAGTACTAATTCTACACCATCCCCAATTCTTGGTAACTACCTTTATGCCTTCTCTTTCTTATTTTGACTACTTTAGTTGCTTCATATGAATGGAATCTTACAGAATATGTCCTTTGGTGACTTTAGTACCCACAGTTAACTGTACTCCAAAAATATTAAAAAGAAAATTCCAGAAACAAACAATTCTCAAATTTTAAATTGCATATACCTTTAAGGTTCATTCATGTTATGGCTTATGATAGGATATCCTTTTTTAAGACTGTATAATATTTCATTGCATGCATAGGCTGTGTTTTTAAAATTCATTCATCTCTTATTGGTTATTAGGTTGCTTTGATCTCTTGTCTGTTGTGAATAATGCTGTGATGAATGTGGGTATGCATATATTTCTTTAAAATCCTGTTTTGATTTCTTTTGGATATATACCTAGAAGTGGAATTGTTAGATCCTTTGGTAATTCTGTTATTAATTATTTGAATAACCTTCATATTATTTGTCATAGTGACTGAACCATTTGACATTCCCAATTGCAGTATAAAAGAGTTTCAATTGAATTGCTCCATGTCCTTGTCTGTCCTTGTTATTTTCTGCTTATTTGATAGTGGCCATTCTACTGTATGTGAGATGATCTCTCTTTGTGGTTATGATTTAAATTTTTCTTATGATGAGTATTTTTCAGCATCTTTAAATGTGCTTGTTGGCCATATATATATCTTCTTTGGAGGATTAATTATTCAAGTCCTTATCTATTTTTTAATCATTAATAATTTTAATTGCTTTTTTTCAATTGACTTGTCATTGAGTTGCTTATAGGTTCTGAATATTAACCATTGTTGGTATGATATATATTTTAATGATGTTCTTGTCCTTTTATTTTTTTGTTAAATATTAATAATTATCTTTTCTCTGAAGTGTATGCATGTTTGTAATGTGGATAAGGTCTTTTCATTACATTACTGATTACCCTTATACCTTAAGTAATATACCTAATATTTTTTCCTGCTTCATTTTCCTCTGAAAAAGTAATTTTATTATTTATTATTTGACATAGTCAAGATTTATTTTAAAAAGTATATTCTATTCCTTTATCATGATTCCTGTATCTAACTTGAGCTTTATATTTATGTAGATTCAATTCATCATTTATGTTGAACCTTTTTTTTTAGTTCTTAAAATAATTCTCATTTTACCTATAAGTCCATTGGTATGAGGAAACTATTATCAGATGATGTCTTAACTTTCAATTAGTATAGGTTGGCTTTATGAGATTATCGAAAACCACCTTCCTCACATGTTTCATAGTTTGATGAATCTCTCCCTAGTGATGTGAAATTTGTTAATTTTCTATCTGGATGTGAATGAAGAGTTGTAAGATCTTCTCGTTGATCCTTCCAGCCTTAAAACCTTTTACTCTGTGGTCAGAACTAGTATGGGGATTATGACATATACTGGGTTTATCTATTTAAATGGTATACCCAGGAACTAAAAAAAAATAGCTAAAGTTTAGGTTTCTGGTCTCATAGACTCATGAAATTTATTACCTGACCCAGATATGCTTATTTTTTTTGGTGGGTCAGGTAATAAATTTCATGAGTCTATTAGGTTACATTGTGACTAGGGTTATATTGTGACTAGTGAGAAATAGTTCTAACATTATAGATCCTTAAGAATTGGTGTTATCTTAGGGTCAATTTTAATTATCCACAAATATTAATATTTTTATCTTTAATACACAAGATAGTAGGAAGGATGCAGGCAGTATGTATTTGCTATATTGTTGCAGAGTCCTTCTATAGGAGAACTGGTCTTCCTTTTTATTTAGAAAGTTTCAGATTTGTAAATTTATTTAGATCTGAAATTTGGTCATGGTGCTGTTATTCTGTATTCAGGTAACCCTGCTTTATTCTGTCTTTGCCAGGCCAGTTTACTTACTCAGATTATAGCAACATTTTATTTACTTAGATTAAATAGGGATTTTAGTGGGCGCATATCTTTGATACTAAGATATCAAAGATATGCGCCCACTTTGATACTAAGGAACTCATAATCAGTTGGCCACCACCAAAGATACATGTTTGTATATGAGGTAATTCACACCTTAAAAACACATTGTAGGTTTTTTTTTTTAATCTTATTTTTTTTGGTGGGGTTCTTTTTTTTTGTCTTTTTTGGAACTGGGGCTCGAACCCAGGGCTTTTCGAATGCAAGGCAGACGCTTTGCCACTGAGCTACATCCCAGCCACATACAAACAAAGATGTTGTGTCCGCAAAAACTAAAATATAAATATTAAAATTTTTCTCTCTCTCTCTTTCTTAAAAAAAAAAAAAAACCACATTGTAGGGGCTGGGGATATAGCTCAGTTGGTAGAGTGCTTGCCTAGCATGTACAAGGCCCTGGGTTCAATCCCCAGTCCCATAAACAAACAATAACAACAACAAAAATCCACATTGTATCAGATCTATACTAAGATATCCAACAAAAAGAGTTGTAGAGATAGTGCAGTTGTGGGAGATCTTTCTCCTTTTGTCTTCTAGAAGGCAGTATATTCTGGGAATCAGAAATGGTGCAGTTTTGGGAGATCTTTCTCTTTTTGTCTTCTAGAAAGCAGTATATTCGGGAATCAGTGTAATATTGCTCATTTAGCAAATATAAAAAGAAGACAAAGTTCCAGCTCTCTAGAGTATACCATTAGACATTATAACCGAAGATTAACCATTGGTAGATAATGGATACACAGTAAGAACAATAAATACTATTAAATGAGTTTATTGCCTGCTGTTTTTATGATGGAATGAGTTGTGTGTGTGGGTTTTGTTGTTGTTGTTTTTTTTTTTTTTTTTTTTTTGCATAGGAACAATACTGTGAGAGATACACTATGATGTATGCAAGGTATTCAGTGAAAATAGATAAATTCTGTAGCTTAGCATATTACACTTTCCACAGTGATCACAACATTTTTATCATTTTATCTTGACTGCTTCTATACAAATATTATATTCTTTAGCAAAAGTTACATATTATTTCCTATTGTGAATTTTTCTGTACTTATTCAGGTGATTATATTTGCTTCTCAGTATTTCCCTTCTTTTTGTCCCTCACTTCTGCTTACCTTGTGCTGAAAGTTTATTCTTTATTTTAAGTTCCACTGAAATAAACCTTTTTTTTCAACACACAGGGAAAAGTTGATTCTGCCTTTAACAGCCCATAATATTTTGTATTTCTTTGCAGTTCTTCATAGTTACTTGTATGAATCACTTACTCTGCAATCCTTTTTTAAAATTTTTTTTTAGTTGTAGGTGGACACAATACCCTCATTTTATTTATTTATATGTGGTGCTGAGGATCGAACCCAGGGCCCCACATGTGTTAGGTGAGCACTCTACCACTGAGCCACAACCCCAGCCCCTCTGCAGCCTTATTCATTATTTTATTTTGCAAATAAGAAAGTTGAGATTCAGAGTTTAAAGAGACTTGATTGCACAGATACATACTAAAAACACATCAGAATAAAAAGATTATCAAAACCAAACCATACCACTATAGAAAGGAGATAATTGTTTTTCTTTTCCTTATTTTATTTTATTTTTATTTTTTTATTGTTGGTAGTTCAAAACATTACACAGTTCTTAATATATCATATTTCACAGGTTGATTCAAGTGGGTTATGAACTCCCAATTTTACCCCGTATACAGATTGCTGTATCACATCAGTTTCCCTTCCATTGATTGACATATTGCCATTCTAGTGTCTGATGTATTCAGCTGTCTATCCTATCCTCTACTATCCCCCCTCCCCTCCCCTCCCCTCCCCTCCCCTCCCCTCCCCTCCCCTCTTCTTTCTCTACCCCCTCTACTGTAAATCATTTCTTCCACTTGTATTATTCTTCTCTTACCCCTCCTTTCCTCTTATATGCAATTTTGTATAACCCTGAGGATCAACTTCCATTTTCATGCAATTTCCCTTCTCTCTCCCTTTCCCTCCCACCTCTCATCCCTGTTTAATGTTAATCTTCTTCTCAAGCTCTTCGTCCCTACCCTGTCCTTAGTTATTCACCTTATATCAATGAAGTCATTTGGCATTTGTTTTTTAAGGATTGGCTAGCTTCACTTAGCATAATCTGCTCCAATGCCATCCATTTCCCTCCAAATTCTATGATTTTGTCGTTTCTTAATGCAGAGTAATACTCCATTGTGTATAAATGCCACATTTTTTTATCCATTCATCTATTGAAGGGCATGTAGGCAGGTTCCACAATCTTGCTATCGTGAATTGTGCTGCTATGAACATCGATGTAGCAGTGTCCCTGTAACATGCTCTTATTAGGTCTTTAGGGAATAGACCAAGAAGGGGAATAGCTGGGTCAAATGGTGGTTCCATTCCCAACTTTCCAAGAAATCTCCATACTGCTTTCCAAATTGGCTGCACCAATGAACAAGTGTACCCTTTTCCCTGCATCCTCTCTAGCACTTGTTGTTGTTGGACTTCCTAATGGCTGCCAATCTTACTGGAGTGAGATGGTATCTTAGGGTGGTTTTGATTTGCATTTCTCTGACTGCTAGCGATGGTGAGCATTTTTTCATGTACTTATTGATTGATTGTATGTCCTCCTCTGAGAAGTGTCTGTTCAGGTCCTTGGCCCATTTGTTGATTGGATTATTTGTTATCTTATTGTCTAATTTTTTGAGTTCTTTGTATACTCTGGATATTAGGGCTCTATCTGAAGTGTGAGGACTAAAGATTTGTTCCCAGGATGTAGGCTCCCTGTTTACCTCTCTTATTGTTTCTTTTGCTGAGAAAAAGCTTTTTAGTTTGAGTAAGTCCCATTTGTTGATTCTAGTTGTTAACTCTTGCGCTATGGGTGTCCTATTGAGGAATTTGGAGCCTGACCCCACAGTATGTAGATCATAGCCAACTTTTTCTTCTATCAGATGCCACGTCTCTGATTTAATATCAAGCTCCTTGATCCATTTTGAGTTAACTTTTGTGCATGGTGAGAGAAAGGGATTCAATTTCATTTTGTTGCATATGGATTTCCAGCTTTTCCTTATTTTATAAGATTGAAAGGTAGTCTTTTTTTTGTTGATAGTTAATAGGAAGTATTTTGATATTATTATTATTATTTTAATAATAATATTTTGTGCTTTTGGTAATAAGAATATTCATTTGTGATAATAAAAATGATTATGTTGTATACATTTGATATTAATTTTTAATAGGAAATCCTCAAAAGAGAAGCAAAGGAAAACATAATTACTCCCAAAGAAAGAAAAGACAAGGTGAGAGTTTTATGTAATTCTGATTTCCTGTATAACCAAATCATTTTCTAACATTTGCTTGTAAATAATCATTTTATTCATAAGTAGAAAAATAACATTTAAAATATACCACACAATTTTATTTCCTACAGTTTTTTTTTGCTATTAATCAAAAGCATTAGCTAAAAATTTCAAAACACCTTTCATTTGGAGATGAGAAATGATTTCAGTCTTTACAATTCTTACATAGTATTGTCTAAAGGTACTTGTGTTTTCTCTCTTGAAAAACTTCAAGAGAGCTTATATTTAGATTTATCTAATTTGAGTTGAGGGGACTAAATAAATAACATTGTGTTTTCCTCAGTTAAGTTCTAAAACTATTAATAAAAGCAAAGGAGAACCAAAAGAATATCTTTATTGTTAATAAAATACTATATTGGACTATATGGTTTATAATTAAAGGCAAGAGAATTTCTTAATCTTGAAATTTCGGATTAGTCAGATTTACCTATTCTGTCATAAGTAAACCTTGACTTGGACAGGTCTACTCACTTGTTGGCCAGGTTTTTTTTTAATATTTATTTTTTAGGTGTAGATGGGCACAACACAATGCCTTTATTTTTATGTGGTGCTGAGGATCGAACCCAGGTCCCGCCCATGCTAGGCGAGCGCTCTACTGCTAAGCCACAATCCCAGGCCCTTGATGGCCAGTTTTAATGTAAAAACTTATGGCAGAAGCAACAGCAAATGTGTGCTTCCTCTTGTTTTTAAGAGGAGGAATAATGAAGGAGCTGTACTATAGGTATCCAGTTTGTCCTTCCAAATTCACCAATCACATTAAACCATTGTTCCTTTCCTAAGGTGGTGGTGGGAGGTTAGGAATGTTATTCTAGTAGAGCTTCCTACACATGGAAGGAAGCAACAGGTATGGGGAGGAATACACCTCAGCCTCTATAAACCTATTTGATAATATTGGATTGTTACAGAAGAATTTTGATTCAACCAGTTTTTAGTTAACACAATTAAGTATTTACATTTGAATTCAAAAGAGAAAGAAATAAATATTAGACCTGTCAGTGAATATTTAGTGCTTCATTTGTCCCAGACACTGCAATAAATACTTGAAAATAGTATATTTGGAGAAATTTTCATTATAATAAAACTAACCTGCAAGGTTGGAAATAGTCTTAGGGAAGTGTTTTATAAGGATAAACAAATAGAATAATCACTAATATTCTTTTATAAACATAGGAGTTATTTATATTAAAAGTATATGTCATAAATTCTTATAGGGATGTTTTGATTTATGTGTAATTCCATATTCTATGCCTATTTTTTTTGTATATTTTGTTTGCAGAGGGTTTGGATAATACCAAATTTCATTTTTATATATGTTTTAAAGATGAAAAAAGTGTTTCAAGAAGTGAAGAAATTTAACTAGGCTTTTTGGGTACTTTATTGTAATATTATGGAAATATCATAGGCCTTATATATAATAATCATTAAAAGTTATCAAACATTTCTGAGTTTGGGCAAGTTGCTTAATTCCTTCATGCCTGTTTCCTCATATGGGAAAAGCTTCTAATAACACCTGCCACCTAAATTTGCTAGGAAGATTAAATGAAATGATGTTCATAAAGCATTTAAAACAGTATTTGGCATAGAATAAATGTCGTATGTTTGTTTAAAAAATAAAACAAAAAAGTGCATGTTCTATATATATATATATATATATATATATATATCTCACTAGAAATAAAATATTCAGAAAAGATGTAAGGAATAGTGTTTCCACCATGTATTATGAAGAAGGACAGGAAAATGTCATTTCCCGGACATGCCACAAGGTGGTACAGTGACTTCAAATTGTCATTCTTAGGCCAAATCGCGGGGAAGTATGTTCATGAAAAGTCAAACTTTGGAGGTTCCAAGAGTGACCATTGATGAATCAAGAGAGCAGAAAAACTTTATAAAAATTGTTCATTCATACGCCATGTGCATATATGATTAAATGACCTGTGTAACTCTACATTATTTACAACCAAAGAATTGAGAAGTTATATTCCATTTATGTATGATGTGTCAAAATGCATTCTATTGTAATGTATAACTAATTAGAACAAATTTTTAAAAAGAAAAAGTAAAAAAATTGCTCATTCAATTATGATGTAATAATATGTAGGAAAAAGGACATAGAAATGTAATTCTGAAAAGGGGCTACCAAAATTCATATCTGCTGGAAAAATGACTATGAAATGATAGATGAGTAGAACTGGGCAAAAAACTATGAATCACTTAATTTGGCTCCTTGATTTTATGGATAGACACAATTTAAGCCTAGAGATGCTTGGAGATTGTTATGGTTAGATATGAGGTGACTTTCAAAAGTTCATGTGTGAGATAATACAAAAGAGTTTAGAGTTGAAATGATTGGATTAGGAGAGCCTTAACCTAATCAGTACATTAATTCACTGACAGGGATTAACTTGGTGGTAACTGTAGGCAGAGGGGGTTGGCTGGAGGAGGTAGGTCATGGGGGGCGGGTCACGCCTTTGGAGTTTATATATTTTGTCTGTGGTGAGGAGTGTGCGCTCTCTCTTTTTCCCTTTCCCTCACTCTCACCTCTTGTTTCTCTCTCCATCTTTTCCTCTCTCCCCTCTTCCTGGTGGCCATGTCTTCAGCTGTTTTCCACCTCCAAGCCCTTCCACAATGATGTTTGACTTCACCTCTAGTCCAGAGCAATGGAATCAGCTGTCTGTGAACTAAGACATCTAAAACTGGGAGCCCCACATAAACTTTCCCTGTTATTTTTAAGTCACAGCAGTGAAAAGTTGACTAAAACAATATTTTACTTAAAATCACCTGGCAAGAATAGTGAGAAATCCAGGAGTGAAGACCATATTACATGGCTCCTATTTCAATGTTTTTTTTCCCCTCATCTTTTTTATATGCACACAATATAACATTATTTCAGTAGTTTTTAATAGTACATGTAGTCCACCTCTTAATCGTGCACCCCATACTCTCCTAATTTAATCTTTCTGTAAATTCAGTCATCAAGCTTTTGAAGTATTGTCACTGTGACTCAGTGCATGTGTTTGTATGTTTGTTTCAGTCTTTCATGTGAGTGATTGCCAGGATAGTATTCATGGAGATGATGGTTACCGAAGGAAGTGGTAAAATAGAAAGTGATGAACATGGGTTTCATGTAGGATTCCACTAAAGGAATTATTAATAGCTTTTACTAGAAAACCAGATTAGATGCTAAAGGAAACTGTATACAAAGGTAGAGAGGACTAGAATGAAGGAAAATGAGTTGAAGTAAGGTTAAATATTTGGAGTAAATTTACAGTTGACTTACTTTCAGAATTGAAGCAAATAGCCATTTACTCAGTTTGTTTTTCATGAAAATATCTTTTTCTTTATTTTCATGATTCCCACCCCCCCCACCACCACTGCCTTTTTAGGGGTGATGCTGGGGATTGAACTCAGGGGCACTTGACCACTGAGCCACATCCCCAGCCCTATTTTGTATTTTTTTAAGAGATGGTCTCACTGAGTTGCTTATGCCTTGCTTTTGCTGAGGCTGGCTTTGAACTTACTATCCCCCTGATTAAACCTCCTGAGCCACTGGGATTATAGGCATATGCCACTGTGCCTGGACCTGTATCCCCCCTTTGCTTGAACATGAGTGTGGCTAGTAAATAGAGAAAGATGGATATTTTTATATATAAGAGAGAATGAATAAAAGAATACATAAAAGAGAATGGATAAAAATGGAAAGTAAATTGCCCTCTGGCTTTTAGGCTATTAGACTATTTCATAGATGAAGGCTTTTTTATTTTATTTTTTGCCAGGAAGGGAGACAATGATTGATTGATTTGAGAAATCTCAACTTTTGGTCAGTAGAGTAACCTTGTTTTCATAGCAGATCTATGAAGACAGGGAAAAGGCATTTACCGTAATCATCTTAAATAGTCTATTAAAGTGACAGAGTAAGTGTAATTTATTCATGCTTAACTAATAAAATATAAATTTGGGGGTAAATTCTAGTTTGAATATTTTAGAATTCTACTAGTTATACTTTAAATTTAGAAATAATGAAAATAAAATTTAATGATGGAGTTATTCACTTTTGTTTAATGCAGAAAACACAGACATCTTTATTGGAAACATCTGAAACTAATTATCGGAAATTTGACTCTAAAACAGCCTCTTCACAAAATATATCTCGAAATTTTTCATCAGCCAATCATGGCAAATCCAAAGATAAAAAAGACACTCAGTGGACCTCTGCCAAAAGTACTTTATCTGCCCCATTACCAAAGGTTGGTTGCTGACATCCCAAGATAATAGTAACTTTCTTTTTAAATATTTTTTTTTAGTTGTAGATGGACATAATATTTTTATTTATTTATTTTTATGTGTTGCTGAGGATTGAAGGCAGGGCCTCACACCTGTGAGCTACCAATGAGCTACAGCCCCAGCCCCAGATAGTAACATTTTTTAATCAAAAAGAAGGTTCTGTGAAAGTAAATACAAGTTATGCCAATGATTTAGGAAGCTGAGGCAAAAAGAATTGCCAAATTTGAGACCATCCTCAGCAACTTAGTGAGATCCTGTCTCAAAAAACAAAACAAAACAAAAAGTTAGAATTGAGGGCCTTTACACAGTAAAATTCTCTGGATTTAATCTTCAGTACCAAAAAAATAAAAATAAAATAAAAAAGATTTTGGTATCACAATATTCTTACACACACACACACACACACACACACACACACGTAAAGCTTTGAAATAGCTCTTTGTTCTACTCTTTTTGTTGGCAGGCTGTACCAGGGTAGTGGACCGTTATTTAATGTAGGATAATGCAGAGCCTAGAGATTGTGAATGAGAACAGGGAATATTTAGACACCATAAAGTTTGCTGTTCTTACAGAAATTTGTCATTTTTGGAGTAAACACTCTGTAGGCTGCTTAAAGCCTTTGTTAATTTTCTGAGTTATGAAAAATATAATTTTGACCATTATTTAACCAATATTTTTATTGCATTTATGTAGGAGTGAAATGTTAAAGAGTTCTCATCACTCTGCCCTTTTGCTGATGTCACTGCCATTTTAATTATAAAAAAATTACAATATAATATGGAATACTAAACCTTAGTTAATGTAAATTACCTTACCAACCCAAGATAAACATTTTCTCACAGAGCAATAAGGAGCTTTATGGATAGAGCAAAACTCACTCCAGTCTTTGTTTTTAATTATAGATAGAAAAATTGGAAGTTCATTTTAAGATTATTTATTGTTGAAGCTGGAGAAGTCTGCCTCTCTTACTTTCTGTCCGTTTTTAGTTAGTTGAAAGAAAGGACAAAGCAGTCCATTATTGTGAATTTTTTGGAGAAAAAATTTCTGGAATCAAAGCATCTGAATTAAATTTCTATTCAAAATTTCTGTCTCATATATTTGACAATAAATGGAGATTTTTAACTGCTAAAGACTTAAATTGTATTGAATGGTTTATTAAATCCTTTATTAATAATATACTTTATTTGATAGAATGTCTTTTTTTTTTTTTTACTCTCGTATAGGCATATACAGTGAAGACACCAACTAAGCTAAAAATACAGCCTAGAGAAGAAAAGAATACATCTGTTGAGGAAAGTAATAAAAAGAGAAGAATGGTCTTTGAATTTGATATTAATTCAGATAGTTCGGAAACTACTGATCTTTTGGTAAAACATTGTAAATAATCAGTATTTATTGCTTATATAATTTATTATTTGTCTCATTATTTCTTGATATGTGTGTTTGTGTGTGTGTGTAAAATATGTACCTAGTATCTATCATTGCAGTACTGATGTCATGGAGCTAATATAATAGAACCCTTATGCTTTTTTTTAGTATTTTTGAGGAATTAGCGGTCAAATAATTTTCCTCTAAATTTCAGAAAATGTGGCACTTGAAAATACTGGCAATAGCATTATTGGAATATGAAATGATTAATCATTGTGTTGTTTTCCAGCAAAGATTTATAAAAATAAGTTAAAAAATAAATTGGGGTGAATATTTTTAATCTTGTAGCCAAATCTGTTCAGGGTCTGCCTCTTTTTTTGCATGTTATACATGTTACTTTATTTGACAGCACTTATTGGTTGATAATTTATATCAAGGTATGGTTGACAAATGTAAAATTTCACTCTTAAAGAATTAATGTAGTAAGGACAGCATGTTTAAGGAAGCTATTTCCTCTAGCACTCTGTGGTTCTGTTTTCTCTCTCTCTCTCTCTCTCTCTCTCTCTCTCTCTCTCTCTATATATATATATATATATATATATATATAGCTATTTTCTAAAATCATAATGACAGTTTATTGAGAATAATTAAACTTAGTTCATTTAATTTAAAAACAGATAATGCTTATCTTACTAGATATAGCAAATCACCAAAAAATTTTAATGACAAAATTCTGACCAAAGCCATTTATTTCATTATTACCATTTGTAAGTATAAGATTATTTTTTCCCAACTTCAACATATGAGAGAGAACCTACAAACCTTATCTTTCTCAGTCTGGTTTTTCCCTTAACATACTGCTTTCTAGTTCCATCCATTTTCTGTAAATAACCCAATTTGTTGTTTTTTATGTATGACTGAATAAAACTTTATTTTTATATATATATATATATATATATATATATATATGTCATCAATGATCATTAATGATATCATTGATGATTGTCATTCTTACTGGAGTTAGATGATACACACACACACCCTAGATTTTCTTTATCTATTCATCTGTTGATGGACCTAGACTGGCTCCATAACTATTGTGAATTTCATAACTATTGTGAATTTCGTAACTATAAACATGGACATGCACAAATTTTTATAGTACACTGTCTATGATTTGTTTGGATAGATACTGAGGTATATCTGTATCATATGGTAGTTACAATTTATCAATTTCTGACGATTTTTATACTGATTTCCATAGTGGCTATACTAATTTACATTTCCACCAATTATGCATGAGGGTTACCTTTTCCCTTCATTCTCTTTAGCATTTATTGTTTGTATTCTTTTTTTTTAAACACATTTTTTTAAAGAGAGAGAGAGAGAGAGAGAGAGAGAATTTATTTTTATTTTTTTTTTTAGTTTTCGGCGGACACAACATCTTTTTTGTTTGTATGTGGTGCTGAGGATCGAACCCAGGCTGCACGCATGCCAGGGGAGCGCGCTACCGCTTGAGCCACATCCCCAACCCTATTGTTTGTATTCTTGATGATTGGCATTCTTACTGGAGTGAGATGAAATCTCAGTGTAGTTTTGATTTGTATTTCCCTGATCACTAAGGATGTTTAAATTTTTTTTTCATATAATTGTTGACCATATATACTTCTTTTGAGAAGTGTCTGTCTAGTTCATTTGCCCATTTATTGAACAGGTGTGTGTGGGTGTGTGTGTTTTGAGGTTTTTGAGTTCTTTTTATGTTCTGGACATTAATTCTCTGTCAATTGAGGAGCTGGCAAAGATTTTCTCCCATTCCATAGATTCTGTTAACTTTTTCCTTTGCTGTACAAAAGCTTTTTAGTTTGATACCATCCCACTTATTGATTCCTGCTGTTATTTCATGAGCTATAGGAGTCCTAGTGAGGAAGTTGCTGCCTATGCTTACATGTTTGAGAGTTTCTCCTAAGTTTTCTTCTAGCAGATGCAAAGTTTCTGGTCTTATTCCTAGACCTTTGATCTATTGTGAATTGATTCTTGTGCTAGTGAGATATAGGGATCTAGTTTCAATCTTTTACATATGAATATTCAGTTTTCCCAGGATCGTTTGTTAAAGAGGCTGTTACCTCCACTCTGTTTTTGGCACCTTTGTCAAGAATTACATGATTATAGGTGTTTGCCTCTGCATCTTCTGTTCTATTCCATTGGTCTACATTTCTATTTTTATTCCAGTACATGCTGTTTTTATTATTCAACTCCATAATATAATTTGAAGTCAGGTACTGTGATGCCTCTGGTCTTACTCTTTTTGTTCAGAATTGCTTTGGCTATTCTGGGTCTTTTGTTCTTTCAGATGAATTTCAGGATGTTTTCCTTAGTTCTGAGGAAAATATCATTGGTATTTTTATTGGGATTATGTTGACTCTGTAGATCACTTTTGGTAGTATAGCCATTTTTATAATAATAATTCTACCTATCCATGACATGGAGGTTTGGGGAATGGTTATTTTCCTGAAATCTAGACTTGAATGATTAGATTATTTATTTGGGATCATTATGTTGTTGTTGTTTTTTTAATGTAGGCACTCATAGGTATGCACTTTTCTCTTAGAACTGTCTTTGCTGTGTCCCAGAGATTCTGGTATGTTGTATTTCTGTTCTTGTTTGATTCTAAGAATCTTTTTAATTTCTCTCCTGATCTCTTCAGAAGTGTATTGTTCAATCTCCATGTATTTATATAATTTCTGTAGTTTTTCTTGCTATTGAATTATAATTTTATTCCATTATGATCTGTTAAGATGCAAACAGTTATTTCAACTTTTTTATTTCATAAGACTTGTGCCAAAAAAAAAAAATACTTGCTTTGAGTCCTAAATAATGATCTATTTTGAAGACAGTTACACAGGAAAGTGTATTTGCCTGATGTCGGATGAAATATTCTGTAGGTGGGTGTTAAGTCCATTTGATCTACAGTATGTTTTAACTCTCTAGTATCTTTGTTGATTTTCTGTCTGAATGACCTACGTGTTAGTGAGAGAGGCATATTGAAATAAACTCAAGTGTTACTATATTGGTACCTATCTGAACCTTTATATTGAGTAATGTATTTTTATTATGTAATTAGGTGCCCTGATATTTGGGGCACAAATATTAATTATACATTCTAGTTGGGTTGTTCCCTATATCAGTGTATAGTGACTTTCTTTGTCTCATTTGGTTAATTTGGGTTTGAAATCTGGTTTGTTGGATACAGTAGTAGCCACTACTGCTTGCTTTTGGGGTCCATTTGTGTGAAATACCATTTTCCATCCTTTCACTTTCAGCCTGTGAATGTCTGCCAATGACATTCTTGTGGGTCTCATTTTTAGGTCTTGTTTGTCAGTCTGTGTCTTCTAATTGAAGAATTGAGGCCATTTATACTCAATGTTATTATGGAGAGAGATGTATTCTTGTTATTTTGTTTTATTTCTAATGTTTGTTTCTATATTCTCATTTGCTTATCTATTATTCTAATGAGATTTAATCTTTCCCATTCTCTTAGTTGTTTTTATCTTCATCGTCTGTGTATAGGATTTTTTTTAAGCATAGTCTGCAATACTGGCTTAGTAGTCATGAAGTCCTTTAGTTTATACTTATCTTGGTTCCCCTTCCCAATAGCTTTATTTGCAGGAATGAAAAAGTCAGTACTAAACTTCATGTGAAATTTGCAAAGGGTCCTAAATGGCTACAACAATCTTGAAAAATAAGGTTAAAGTTAGAGAACTCACAGTTGTCAATAGTGATACTTACAACAAAGCTAGTGATTAAAACTATTTGTTAGGGGCTGGGAGCATGGCTCAGCAGTAAAACACTTGCCTAGAGGCACTGGGTTCATTCTCAGCACCGCATAAAAATAAATAAAGGTATTCTGTCCATCTACAATTTTAAAAAAATTTAAAAAACCTATTTGTTACTGGCAAAGGGACAGATATATAGACCAATGGAATAGAACAGAGAGATAAGAACTAACTCATTATAGTAATTGATTTTTTTTTTGACAACAGTGCCAAGACCACACAATGGGGAACAGACAGTCATGGTTCTTTTCCCCACAACAGATAGTACTGGGAAAAATGGATACTCACATGTAAAAGAGTAAAGTTGGACCCTTACCTTATAGCCTATTAAAAATTGACTTGAAATGGATCAAAGATCCACTTATAACTAAAACTATAAAAATCTAGAAGAAAATATTGGAGAAATTCTCATGACATTGGATTTGTCAACAGCTTTGTATATACAACACCAAAAGTGCAGAATAAATAAAATAAAAAATCGATAAATTGAACCTCATCCAAATTAAGAACTGTTACATATCAAAGGATATTACAAAGAAAGTACAAAGACAAGTTACAGAATAGGAGGAAGTATTTGCAAATAATTTGATGTGGGTTTAATGTTTAGAATATATAAAGAACTTCCACAATTCAACAATAATAAAACAACTTCAAAAAAAAAAAAAAAGCAAAGAGAAGCTACAGAATGGAAGGAAATATTTGCAGATAATTTACCTGACAGGTGATTTAATGTCCAGAATATATAAAGAACTCCCACAACTCAGTAACAAAATAACCCAATTAAAAATGGGTAAAGGACTTGAATAGATTACATATATTTTTATTTAGTGTGCTATAATTGATTTTATTTTAGTAATAGTTTACCATATGATTTTAAAAATAATTTCTCCTTTCTGATATGGCTTATTGGTACATAGTAGTTCTGAGAGTATTTGTAAAGGTAGCCCTACAACTTATTCTGTTGATATCTTAGAATTCATGAAAATCTGCTTGAATATTCTTATCTGTGAGGCTTCTGAAATTTAAGTGTGAATTTAATGAGCATGAAGATATCATGTGAACTGACTGCTTACCTGAATGAATGAATTGTGTAGCATATTCATTGAGAATGGATTCTATAACTAGATACCTGAATTTGAAACCCACCTCCACCTCTTACTAGTTGTACAATGTGGGGCAATTACTTAAAAAATGTGTGTTTAAGTTTCTCATCTCATAAAATTGTGAAGATGAAAGCTAAATATGTTGGGGTTGGGGTTGTGGCTCAGTAATAGAGCACTCACCTAGAGTGTGCAAGGCCCTGGGTTCGATCCTCAGCACAATATAAAAAATAAATAAATAAAATAAAGGTATTGTGTCCAACTAAAAAAATAAATACTAAAAAAACTAAATATTCAAAGCACTTAAAACTTGTAATAGTTGACTGGTATATGGAAAATACTAAATGTTATATATTATTATTTAGGGGAATTTCAAAATTCATAAATTGGTAACTACAATTTTAAATATTTTATTGTGATGAAATACCCATAACAAAATTTACCATTTTAACTATATAGTAATCAGATGTGTTAATAAGTATATTCATAATGTGCATAACCATTATCACCATCCATCTATCTCTATAACTCTTTTCATCTACTTCATTAACTAATAACCCCTTTTTCCGCCCTCCCTGCAGCCCATGGAAACCACCATTCTGTTTTGTGTCTATGGTTTTTTCTACTCTAAGTATCTCATAGAAGTGGAATCATACCCAGTTTGTCTTTTTGTGACCGACTTTTTTCCACTTATAATGTCTTCAAGATTCACCCATGTCATTGTATGTGTCAGAATTTTCTTACTTTTTAAGGATTAATAATAGTAATAATAAATAATATCTATAATATACATGTGTATAATATATGTATATTTTGCTTGTTCATTCATCTGTTGGTGGACATTTGGATTGCGTTCACATTTTAGTTGTAATGCTACTATGAATATGAATTTTCCCTTCAAGACTCTGCTTTCAGTTCTTCTGGGTATATCCCCAGCAGTAGAATTATTAGATCATAGATAATATTATAATTTTTGTAGGATTATAAATGTTATTATCAGGTCTAAGTGTGAGTCGAGTGAGTAGGGTGGGGGAAGTAGGGGAGAATGTAGGGGAGAACAGTATTATAAAGACTCTAAAAACTGAAGAAGAAATCAGTAGAAAAGTACTTTTAGGAGTATATTTAATAGAATAAAAATCTAGGTCCTATTTTGGCTGATTGAAGATTTACTTTGTTGTCTTCTTCCTTCTTTGGTTTTTCTTCTTTCTCTTTTTCCTCCTTTCTTGTCCCTCCTCTCTCTTCTGTCCTTTCTTCTTTTTTCCTCCCCTTATTCTACTATTCATTCTCATATGCGATATGTTGACAGAATTTTAATGATGTAATGTTAACGATGGTAGTCCCAACATTATATTTTTGTATTTTTCTTCAAGAGCATGGTTTCAGAGGAAGAGACGTCGAACAAACTATACAAGAATAATAATCCACCAGTTTCTCATCTTTGTGTCAGAACACCAAAAAAGGTAGCTTTTACATTTTATTTCAGAAAGCAAATTTTAAAAGCCTGGCTTTATTTTTTTAAAAAAATTTAAAAGCATTATCATTTTATTTTATTTTACATTTAGACTCCTTCATCTCTGACAACCCCTGGATCTGTGCTGAAGTTTGGACCTATGAGAAAAATGAGAGAGGACCACTGGGCTATCATTGCTAAAATGGATAGGAAAAAAAAACTGAAGGAAGCAGAAAACCTATTTGTTTAATCTCAAAAAAACTCAGTGTGATTTTTTAATAGCCTCAAATTTATGGTTAATTTAAAAATTATTTTCCCCAAAGCCAAATTTTATCTGGAAGTTGAGATCTTAAAAATATTTGCATATGGGGCTGGGATCATGGCTCAGTGGTAGAGTGCTTGCTTCCCATGTGTGAAATACTGGGTTAGATTTTCCAGCACCACATAAATAAATGAATAAAATAAAGGTCCATCAACAACTAAAAAAAAATTAAGAAAATTTGCATAAATAATTTTGTGTTTCTTTATACAATTAAATTTTTTGGCTTAAATGTGAAATAACTATATATTATCTGAAAACTTGTCGTTATATTCAGATAATTAGATGATCATATTTTGTTACCTTTTACTGTATTCATGAAAACTGTTTTTACTAAATTTTCAAATCTTTAAAGTTAGCCTTTGCTAGAAATGCTTTATTGTGATTTATTCTTTACTATTAAATATTTTATATGCAAATAAATGCTTCTCATTGATTCTGTGGGGGATATCAGAATAGCTAGTAATCATGTTCAGTTTTTAAATCTTGAGAGCTTATTAGTGGAGTTTCATACTTCTCAAGAAGCTTTGATTGCTCTATTTATGAAATTATTAAATGGCTTTTATGTCAGGAAAAAAGGCTATAACAGTATATTTCCTGAAGTACTTCATTTATTCAAGATTCATTAAGCAAATATTGAGTTTCTACTAAGAGTCAAGCATTAGGTCTAGATTAGGAATATAATGGTGAACAAAAAAGAAAAATATACTTTATTTTCTAGGAGTTTACATTGTAGTGAGAGAAACAGACAATAAAATAAAATAAATAACAAACTATAGTATATTAGTTAATGATAATTACTAAGAGAAAAAAATGAGGAATAGTACTATGTGGAGTATAAAGTGGGTTAGAATTTTGGGTAGGTTAGCCCTCACCTAAATAACATTTGAGTGAAGATTTGATGAGAATAGCAAGTGAGCTTGAGCCTTTCTGGGGGCAGAATATTCATGGCAGAAGGAATATGAAATACAAAGGCCCAGAGGGAGGAATGTACCTAGTATTGTCTGGAAAGCAGCAAAGAGGCCCTTGTGGCAGGAGGACAGTGAGCAAAAAGGAGAGTAGAAAGAAGAGAAGGCCTGTTAATGGGATGGGGAGTTTAGGTGGCAGAATTTGAGTTTATAGATTACTACATAAGAATTTAGGCTTCTACTTTGAATAAGATATGCTGTTATTAGATGATTTTGAGCAAAAAACCATGATCTGACTTATGTTGTAACAGGATCTTTCTGCTAAAATAGGGAAAACAGGTTCTAGTAATGCTTAGGAGAGATGATAGTGATCCAAACAAGAGTGACAGCAGCAGAGAAGCGAAGTAGTGAATTTTCAGATGCAGTATTTTGAAGGTTATATGGGATATGAAAGAAAGAGAATGGACCAAGAATAACTTCAATATTTTTGTCTGAACAATGGAGTTTTGCACATCATATGTTTGAAATGAACATCAAACATCCTAATACCAATAGTGGGTAGGATTAGAGATAGGCCTTAGACTAGTGATGTAAAGTTGAGAGTAGCATATGTCAAGCTATCAGACTGGATGAAAACATGTGCAATCATGGGAGTTATCTACCTTAAAAACAGAGGAGATCAGAGAGATGATAAGGAGCCATTAAAGTATTAGCCAGAGTGGTATTAGAAAAACTAGAACTATGGTTTCTTGGAAGTCGAGTAAGGAAGTATTTCAAAGAAGACAGTGTGATAAATTGTATTAAATGTTTCTTAGAGATAAAGTAAAATTGATTAATGTGTTACTAATGTAGAGGTAATTGGTAATCATTATAGTAGTTTTAGTGAAGCAGAGTTTGATTGGAGGAGTTTAGGAGAGAACAGGGGGAAAGGAAGGTGGAAACAGCTATTACTATCAGGTATAAGGAACTCAAGAAATTACACTTTAAAGGAAGAAGATAAATGGAGAAGTTGTTGGAGAGGAAAGTGGTGTAATGATCTTTTTATAAGAAGTAAGGATTATAACATGTTTGTATACTCGGGAAAGACTTAGGATATGGGAAAGATGATAATATAGGACAGAAAGGAGAATTTTTGTTATTGCTATTGAATGTTTTATTTGTAATAGGTAAGCAGAATGAAATTTAGTGGATAAATGAAAGTATTGGCCTTTAGGTAGAAGAATAGACAATTCTACCACAGTAACAGAAAAGTAAGAGTATATGGCACAAAATGATGATAAGTGGATGGGAGTTTATAGAATTTTTTGTTTCACAGCTTTGGTTTTTCTCTGTGAGGTAGGAATTTAGATCATTCACTAAGAAAGAGGGTCAAGGAAGAAAGTGCTGGAGGTTGTGAGAAAAAGAATAGATTTGAGGGGCTGGGGTTGTAGCTCCGTGGTAGAGCACTTGCCTTGCACACATGAGACACTGGGTTCGTTCCTCAGCACCACATAAAAATAAATAATTAAAAACAATGGTATTGTGTCCATGTTCAACCAAAAAAATCTATAAAAAATGAGTAGATATGAAGGACTCAAAGTAGGAAAATGAATGCACTTTATGAAAAAAACAACACATGAATAAAAATAGTTTTGGAGTTGTCTGTAAATAATAATTATGGTGTGGTAGAATTATAATCCCCCTGTGGCAGGGATTGTTTTGTAGGAAAGGTTAACCAAGAAAAAATGAAAATGTTAATAACAGAAATTTTGTTCTTCCTTCAATTTGTGTAACTATAATTTGATATGACTATAATTTGATAAACCAGCTATAGTTTTTCTAGCTTTTTCTCTCTAAATTGAAACTTCATAATAGTCTCTTGAGGAAGCATTTTTGGAGGATTATTAGTCTTGAAAATATAATATTTCACATTTGAAACTATATATTTTAGAATATCTTAAAATAACATAGGACTTGTGCATTAGTTAATAGCTGCTTTGGCTAACCATTTACTTATTTATTTAAGTCAACATTAATGTGATTATTTAATGAATACCGTTTCTATAGGCAGTGATTCAGGAACTCTGGCTCCTTCCAATTTGTAGTTCTACCTGCTTCAACAATTGGCTTCCAAGGTTATTGAAAAAAGCAAAACATCATGAAGGACCCATGTGGGAAGTCTGCAATAACCCCAGACTTGAAACAGATGTATATCACTTCTACCCAAATTTTACTTTCTGCAACTGAGTCATATGGCCATGCTGAAAGGGAACTATGACCCATATTCTAGATACCTCTTAAGAGATCATGAAAGGATTAGGTGAACAACTTGCCAGTCTGTTAAAATTAGTTTACACTAATTTTCAATATTGTTTTTCCTTTTAATTAAAACAAAGAGGTAAGTGCCGGGGTTATAGCTCAGTGGTAAAGCATTTGCTGAACATGTGTGAATCATTGAGTTCGATTCTCAGCACCACATATAAATAAATAGGTTAAAAAACAAGGAGTTAAGACTCCTAAGGTTTGAGAGATTGCTTACACATGCTGAGCATGCTTCTATTTTGAAAACTTCCCACTCTTTCCAGCACATCTGATTCTCCTTACCCTGCTCTTTTTCTCCCTATGGCATATGCCATTTTCTAACATACTTTGTTTACTCTGTTTATTCTTCATTGTCTCCCTTTATTAGAATGAGAATTTTACAAAGGCAGTTATTTTTGTCTGCTTTATTTATGTATTGTAAGTGGCTAGAACAATGCCTGGCCCATGATAGGTACTCAATATTTGTTGAGTAAATAAAATATAATACATATTAAAGAAAAACTTACATGTACTGTATTGATGATTCTTACAACTAGTAAAATTTCAGCACTGAAATGTTGAGTACATGACTTGAAATCAAATATGAGATTTTCTTGAAATTATTATTATACAATACTGTATTATAATAGCTTGAAATTATTATCATACAATACTGTATTATTAGCTTATATCTGATTCTTTTTTGAACCAACTTAGAATCAAATTCATAACTAATGTTATTGTTTTTACTTTTAAACAACTCCTAGTATTAATAAACAATTGGTTTTTCTTATTTTTGCAGTGTTGGCTGTCCAACCCAGGGCTTCACACATGCTAACAAGTACTCTTTATCACTGAGCTACACCCCAGGCCAACAATTGGCACATTTATAATTTGATTATTTAATTGTGAAAATTTTATAAGCTAATTACACATTTATTAAGCAGTGCCTTTAAAAGGATTGAGTACATTTTAGATAGGAAGCTTTTTACCATTTGGGGTTGGAAGGAAACTAATTCCTTGTCTTTTAGCTACTCTTTGTAGGACTGATTGAGTTAATCTGAATGATGAGTTTAGGATAAACTGAGCATATGGGACCTAGACTCTTCTGTCTTTTGGGTATGGAGCTTCTAGTAGTGACCACTTGATCTGCTCCATACTATTGTACAGGACAGGTAGAAGGATAGTTCTATTGTGAGGAGATAAGATTAATTCAGGAGACTATTTGATAAAATAGGTTGGATACTTTGAGAAGAAAATTAATTGGTCTTTAGGAGAGCTAAATAATAAATTTAGCCTGTGTCTTTGGTGGCATTATCTGGACAGTAGCCACATAGAATTTTTCAAATGGGGTACAACTGTAGCCTGTGGTAGTCTTATCTTTACAAGAGTTAGTGCCCCACCCCCATTGCCCCCCCCCTTTTTTGTACCAGGGATTGACCCAGGGGTGCTTAACTACTGGGCTTCAATAGATAATACATAGGCTTTGTCTGAAGCAAAACTGAGTCCCTTAGAGTATACAGGCCATAGACTTCAGAACAAGCCTGGGCTAAGTGGGCCTCAGCCAAATACCCTGTTAAAAAAGCAAATGTTAGCTATAATAGACTCAGGCAGAAGTCACATTTTGGATAGACCTTTTTTTGAGGGGGAGTGGAATTTACTTTGATAGTAGAACCAAAAGAATTTGTTGGGGATGAGGATGAATTGAGAAGAAGAAAAGGTACAAAGCTGAATTTTGAAGTACCGTTTTGGGCATTTATAATGTTTGATATATCTTAGATATCCAAATAGAGATAATGTATAGGCAATTGAACAAATGGTTATAGAGTTCTCTAGAATAAAGTCAATATTTAATGATCATTGGCATATATAGATGCCATTTAAAGTACTGGACTGAATGGACTGTCTTTACAGATAATAGATGTGCAATTATAGAAGAGAAAGGAGTTAGTACTGAACCTTGGGGCACTGGAACATTTGAAAGTGAAAAGGGGGAGCCTAAAATGAGATTAAGAAAGAGGAACTTGGAGAGGAGGCAAAAACTTCAGGAGAGTAAGGGATCTTAGAAGCTTAAAGAACAGTGATTAAAGAAAGGAATATGCCCTTGTATCAGATCCTGCTGAGTGGCAATATGTGAAAGCAGAAAATAAATAATTGAATTTGGAATTATCTGTATCATACGATCTCTGCTCTCAGTGATTCAGCCAATGAACAAATATTTTATGTATAAACAAATGAATCACTTATAATTAAGTAATTCAACAGTATTCATGTGTAAGAGGTACAGAGAAGTTAATGGTAATTTCATGTCATTTATTTAGGCATCAGAGAAGACCTTCTGGGAGAGATGGGTTTTGGACATAAATAGGAGTACAACAGGTGTACAAGAAGAACAAGAGAAAACTAAGCCAGAAAAAATAACAATATAAAGAAGTGACGAGTAGTTAGGAAGAATAAGCCATGGTCTTCCCATGTGTATATGTTGTAAAGCATGGACGTTTTGGTATGGAAAATGGAAAGAAAATAAGACTGTTGTTTAAAATATGGTATTTTGAAATTTAAGTTTTACAAACATTTTCAAAGTATATGAGATCTACTAATTCTATCATCCACTGAGTTGAAGAAAAAAACTTGTTTTAGGAAGATCGCTAAGGATAACTGGAACAAGGTAAGGCTATTGTGGCTATTGAAATACACTCCAAGTAAGAGATGAAAAATTTTTTTATAGATTGAAAGTTTAAGTTCCAGATTTTTGGATTAGATCTAATACCTGTCTTAAGAAAAATATCCATAACTTTATCAATAAAATGTTTTCTAACTCATGTAAATGTAAATTAATGATGTCAAAGAGTAAGTTGCTTTGGTTGATATAAAGGTTATATATATATTATTCATAATTCAGATAATTTAAATTCAGTTCATGGGCTATAGTAGTACAATAAGAACTTTAAGCAGTGACGGGTCAACTGTGGGTTAGGAATAGAATGACGAATGAGAAAGATAAGACTTAACATTATTTAAATTATGAAATCATAGCTTAAGCTAGAAGGGAACAGAAAAGATCACTTAATTTCAATGTGTAAGTAATATGAAGCCAATACAAACAATGACCTTTAATCTCTATAGTATATACATAATTTATACAAGAGCACAAATGTGATCATATAATAAATCATTATGTCAATGAATGTTGAAAATATATTCTGACAAAAGTATATTCTACAAACATTTCATAAAACTAGCAAAATGATACAAACTATAGTGCAATTGTCTAACTAATAATTTCAATTTTAATTTTTAAAACTTGTTGCTCTATTTGTTTGATATGGCTGTCTACAGTAAATCTATTGAGTTCCATGTTTTCATATTTGAATATTTTAGTGAAATTGATACAGGTGCATGAAAATAGGTTGCAAATCATAATCTACAGCTTATTATATAATTTATTATCATTAATGTTAATGATCTCACTGATCATTCACATATAACTTTTTTCAATAGAACTTTAAAAACAAATATTTATTTCAAAGTTTACGTAAGTGGTATGTTTGTTGCTCTATTTGTTTTTTAGATGTTCCATAAATGAGAAAAAGAGACATAAGGAGTTAAAAGAAGACTTTGTCTGAGTTATGATTTGTTAGGGAAAAATGCATCGATTTTTTTCACTGACTTCATATTGGATGAACTGTACTTATCAATAGAGAACTTATCCTTTCTTCAAAAAATATTATTTGTAGAGCTGAATTATTTCTCAGTTTTTACTAAGTAAATTATTAAATGTTTTCTTAGCCCTTATAATAGTATCTGAGATTTTTATACATAGTTTGCCAGCTAAAAAACAAATAATAGGCTATAGGATTGTCATATTTAATTAGGTCAAAACTAATTATTCAGTCCAGACTACAAGTGATACGACATGTTAGTTAACATTATGGAGTTTGTTTAGCTGCCTGAGTTTGTAATCCTAGCTCTGCCTTTACTAATAACCTTATTGTGGCTCACTTTTCTTTTCTCTAAAATGGGGCAATTATGATGATTAGAGGAAATGAGATAGTATACATTATGAAAGGTGCTTAACCCAAAGAAAGTGCTAATAAGTCTTATATTTAATCGTTAGTAATAAAATCAGTGTTGTGAATTCCCATGAAAAATGTGACTTCAATGAGTTTTAATGGATTTGATTCACTTACTAAGGCAGGGATAATGAAATGAGGACTGATACTCTAGAAGTTCCATAACTCCAAATTGGTTATATGGGAGTCTCTCTATTCTCAGAAAACCCTTCATATCCTGGAAGTACTTGAATTGTTAGCAGAACCCATTTTAGCAGGATGCCTTTAATAGCCATTATTATCACTCACCTGTTTCTCCCAGGTTCTTTAAACTGAAGTTAATTAGAGGCTGTAGTTCCTACAAATGGACACATAAAGATGACCACAGGACAGCTCTGGTCAGTGACAGCCACAGTATCTGGAGGGCCAGATGGTGTTGGAACACTGGCCCATTGGTGCCAGCTCCATTCATAGAATGCTCTCAGCTTTGTTGAGGTCTTCATCTGCTTTGGAAGACACAGGAGATGGCTTCTGTGCACAAAATCCAAGGCAGGTTTACTAGAATGCTAGAAAGGGGTCCAGGAAGGACCCCTGGGCGATAGCAATGTATGGCTCTCGGGATCCAGGAAGAGGTTAAGAGTTTAGATGAATTTAGTGTGGTCTGGCCCTTCAGAAATTCTGTGGCAGGGAGAAATCAGTGATAAGTTTTTTGTTTTTTTAAGGTGTAGTCTTGCTATGTTGCCCAAGCTAGCCTTGAATTCCTATGCTCACTCCCAAGTACCTGGGACTACAGGCATATACCACTAGGCCAAGCTAGTGGTAAGATTTTTCCTACTGAATTTTTATCCTACAACCTCAATAAATCCACTTATTTTAGAAGAATTTTTGTAGATTTCTTGTAGATCATGTCATCTGTGGAAAAAACATTTTTACTGCTTCCTGTTCAATCTATGTTTTTTATTGCCTTACTCTACAGGCCAGTAACTTCCGTACAGTATTGAATACAAGTAAAAATGGACATCCTTATCTTTTTCCCAATTATTTCACCTTTAAGTATGATGTTACTGTCCTTTATCAAATTTAGGTAGTTTATTTCTGATACTAGTTTGCTGAAAAAAATTGTCTTGAATAAATATTGAGTTTTGTCATGCTTTTTCTGATTATTTGAGATAATTTCATGGTATTCTTTCTTAGTCTGTTAATATAGTGAATTACTTCAATTGATTTTTTGCAGGGGCGGTACCAGGGATTGAACTCAGGGCATTCAACCACTGAGCCTCATCCCCAGCCCTACTGTGTATTTTATTTAGATAAAGGGTCTCACTGAGTTGCGTAGTGACTTAACTGTTGCTGAGGCTGGCTTTGAACTCTTGATCCTCTTGCCTCAGCCTCCCAAGCTGCTGGGATTACAGGCATGTATCATGCCCGGCTTTTATTTATTTATTTTTTTAACATTAAACCAACTTTATGTTCCTGGGATAAACTCCGCTTAGCAATAATCTGTTATGTTTTTTATTTATCATTGGATTTGATTTGCTATAATTGTCATGGAGAATTTTTATGCTCTTAAGGGATGTTGGTCTATAGTTTTTGTTTTTTGTAATATTTTTGTCTGGTTCTTCTATTAAGGTTATGTTGGCCTTATAACGATGTATAAGAAGTATTGTCTAGTTCTCAATTTTTTGGAGTTTGTATAAAATTTGCTTTATTTCTTTCTTAAATGTTGGATAGAACTTATCAGTAAAGCTATATGGGAACCATTATGAGCTTTTCCTTGAATATTATGTTTAAATATCAAACTGATTTACATAATTAATATGTAGATATTTAGAGTTGCTCTTTCTTCTTCAGCTAGTTTTGATAAATTATGTCTTATGAAATGTGTCCATTTTTAGTGGTTGAATGTATTGACAATAGAGTAGTTTATAACACTATTATAATTTAAAAATCTGTAGGATCTGTTGTGATAACATTTTTAAACTCCTGATTCTGGTGATTTTAATCTTTTTTTTCTCTTGACTAGTCCATTTAGATCTTTGTGGATTTTATTGGTCTTTATGATTTTATTGGATTTGGGGCAGGGTTTTGTTGATTTTTCTCCAATTTTTATTGATTTTATTTCCATTCTTGCCTTTACTTTTTCTTTTCTTTTCCTTTATTTGCTTTTCTTTTAAGGTAGATACTAAATGACCTTTAGACCTTTCTTCCCTTAAATTGGATGCTCTGTATTTGTACTTGTTAACACATGAGTAATTTGTTGGATTTGGTCAGAGAAGGCATACACATCTAACCCAAAGAGATGAAATCATTCTACAGATGTTTGAGAGGTTGTTTTAGTTGCCTGTCATAGTTTACAAAGGAAAATACCAGAGTTGCTATGTAGGGGAAGATGTCTTATTTACCCTTCTGTCAGTTCTCAGTTTGGGTTCTGTAATAAAACATAGATGTTTCTCTTTTTTTTTTTCAGTAGTGGGGATTGAACCCAGGGATGCTTTAACCATTGAACGACATCTTCAGCTCTTTTTATTTAGGGTCTTGCTAAGTTACTGAGGGCCTTGTTAAGTTGTTAAGGCTAGCCTCAAACTTGAGATCCTCTTGCCTTAACATCCTGAGTCCACTGGGATTGCAGGCATGCACCATTATGCCCTCTTTTCTAATATCACCACCATGTCCTCTTCTTTTCTTTTCTTTTTTTTTTTTTTAAAGATATACTCTGTAAATTTTAACATTTATTTATTTTTTCTTAGTTCTCGGCGGACACAACATCTTCGCCTGCATGTGGTGCTGAGGATCGAACCCGGGCCGCACGCATGCCAGGCGAGCGCGCTACCGCTTGAGCCACATCCCCAGCCCGTCCTCTTCTTTTCTAATATACATATTTAAAGCTATAGATTTCTCTGTAAGCACTGAGTTAGCTATATTCCACAAATTTTGATCACTATATTTTCATTTTTGTTCAGTTTTAAGTAATTCTAATTTTCCATTTGGTTTTTTAAAAAAATTATTGAATATTACAATTGAATTTTTAAATTTCCAAATATTTGGAGGTTTTCCCAGATATCCACTATCGATATTTAATTTTATTTTGATAAGGATCCATCCAAGTATTATTTCAATTCTTTTAAATTTTTTGAGATTTTTTTTATGGCCAAGAGTATAGTCTCTTTTAGTGAATGTCCCTTGTGAACTCATGTGCATGTATGAAGAATATGTGTTCAGTTATTGGTGGGTGGAATGTTTTGTAGATGTCAGGAAAAGACGGTATGTATCATCATTCAAGTTTTCTTTGTCTTTTCTGATATTTTGCACAATTGTTCTTTCATTTACTGAGAGAAATATTGACATTTCCAACTATAATTGTAGATTATCTATACCTTTGAATTCTATTAGTTTTATTTTATGTACAGTCTTGACTCAACTGTGCATCAACTTATGATTTTTCCTTATTTTTTTAATTTATTTTTTTTATTGGTTGTTCAAAACATTACAAAGATTGCAGAATCACATCGGTTACACATCCACATTTTTACATAATGCCATATTAGTACCTGTTGTATTCTGCTACCTTTCCTATCCTCTATTATCCCCCCTCCCCTCCCCTCCCATCTTCTCTCTCTACCCCATCTACTGTAATTCATTTCTCTCCTTGTTTTTTTTTTCCCATTCCCCTCACAACCTCTTATATGTAATTTTATATGACATTGAGGGTCTCCTTCCATTTCCATGCAATTTCCCTTTTCTCTCCCTTTCCCTCCCACCTCATGTCTCTGTTTAATGTTAATCTTTTCTTCCTGCTCTTCCTCCCTGCTCTGTTCTTAGTTGCTGTCATTATATCAAAGAAGACATTTGGCATTTGTTTTTTAGGGATTGGCTAGCTTTGCTTAGCATAATCTGCTCAAATGCCATCCATTTCCCTGCAAATTCCATGATTTTGTCATTTTTTAGTGCAGAGTAATACTCCATTGTGTACAAATGCCACATTTTTTTTATCCATTCATCTATTGAAGGGCATCTGGGTTGGTTCCACAGTCTAGCTATTGTGAATTGTGCTGCTATGAACATCGATGTGGCAGTATCCCTATAGTACGCTCTTTTAAGGTCTTCAGGGAATAGTCCGAGAAGGGCAATAGCTGGGTCAAATGGTGGTTCCATTCCCAGCTTTCCCAGGAATCTCCATACTGCTTTCCAAATTGGCCGCACCAATTTGCAGTCCCACCAGCAATGTACAAGAGTACCCTTTTCCCCACATCCTCGCCAGCACTTGTTGTTGTTTGACTTCATAATGGCTGCCAATCTTACTGGAGTGAGATGGTATCTTAGGGTGGTTTTGATTTGCATTTCTCTGACTGCTAGAGATGGTGAGCATTTTTTCATGTACTTGTTGATTGATTGTATGTCCTCCTCTGAGAAGTGTCTGTTCAGGTCTTTGGCCCATTTGTTGATTGGGTTATTTGTTTTCTTATTGTTTAATTTTTTTTGAGTTCTTTGTATACTCTGGATATTAGGGCTCTATCTGAAGTGTGAGGAGTAAAAATTTTTTTCCCATGATGTAGGCTCCCTGTTTACCTCTCTTATTGTTTCTCTTGCTGAGAAAAAACTTTTTAGTTTAAGTAAGTCCCATTTGTTGATTCTTGTTATTAACTCTTGTGCTATGGGTGTCCTATTTCCTTATGAAGTGACTCCCTTCGCTTTTCATGAGATCCGTCCCCAACCTGCCATCTTTTTTCCCTTTTTCCTCCGTAGCTTACACATATGAGAGAAAAGATATGATCCTTGACTTTCTGAGTTTGGCTTATTTTGCTTAACATAATTCTCTTAAGTTCCATCTATTTTTCCTGAAGATGACATAATTTCATTTTTCTTTATCCTGAATAAATCTCTACTGTGTATATATAACATTTTCTTTATATGTTTATTTGTTGATGGACATTGAGGCTAGTTCCGTAATTTGGTTGTGCTGCTATAAACATGGTTATGCATGTATAACTATAGTATGATGACTTTAATGCTTTAGGATAAATATTAAAGAGTGGCATAGCTGGGTCGTATGGTGGTTCCATTCCTAGTCTTTTGAGGAACCAAGGAGCATCTTTATTTTGAAGTTTGGTCTTAGGTACAAAAACATTTAGGCTTGATTTTTTCTTCCTTTGCTGAATTCAATCTTTTATCATTATAAAATGGCTCTCGTTAATAACAGAATATTCCTTGTTCTGTTTGCTTTGTATTAATAGTTTTATTTTAATTAGCATTAGCAATTGTATCTTTTTGCATATTTCTGTTTTCAGTCTCTATGTATGTTTTTAAAAACACCTTGGGTTTTGTGAGATACCCTAGGCCTTTTTATAAATGTCTTTATTAGTACATTATAGTTGTTATACATAACATTGGGGTTCATTTTGACATAATTATACATGCTGGGAATATAATTTGCTGCACTTCAGTCTCTAGTACTTCCCTTTTTCCTCCCTTCCTCTCTCCTCCTGTTCCCCCTTCTCTACTCTGCTAGTCTTCCTTCTATTTTTAAAAATTAGTACTTTATTGATACACATAAAGGTAAAAATTCACTGTGGTATATTAATATATGTACATAGCATAATTTGATCAGTTTCATTCCACTGTTCCTCCCTTTTCCCATCCCTCCTTTCTTCCCCTCAATCCCATTCCTCTGCTCCACTGATTTCCCTTCTGTTGTCATGGGATTCTTCCTCACTTTTTTCCTTATTTTGGTCTAGCTTGAAAACACTTGACTCTTGACTTTCTGAGTCTGGTTTATTTCACTTAATTAGCAGGATGTTCTCCAATTCCATCCATTCACCAACAAATGCCATAGTTCAATTCTTCTGTATGGTTGAATAGAACATTGTGTGTATATACCACATTTTAAAAATTCATTCATCTGTTGATGAGTATCTGGGCTGGTTCCATAACTTGGCTATTATGGATTGTGCTGCTGTAAACATTGACTTGTCCATATCACTATCATATGCTGATTTTAGTTCTTTTGGTTAAATACCTCGGAGTGTGATGGCTGGATGATACAGTGGTTCTATTCCTAATCTTTTTAGGAATCTCCATATGGCTTTCCAGAGTGGTTGTACTAACTTGCAGTTTCACCAATAATGTATCAGTGTACCCACATTCTTGTCCGTACTATTATTTGTATTTGTATTATTTGTATGATTGTCATTCCAACTGGAGTGAGATGAAATCTCAGTGTAGTTTTGATTTGCATTTCCCTGATTGCTAGGGATGTTAAACATGTTTTCATATATTTGTTTGTAGGGATGTTAAACATTTTTCATATATTTGTTTGTATTTCTTCTTTTGAGAAGTGTTTAGTTCTTTTACCTATTTAATAATTGTTTTATTTTCCCTTGGGGTTAAGCTTTTCAGGTTCTTTGTGTATTTTGGATATCAGTCCCCTGTCAGAGGAGCAGGTGGCAACAATCTCCCATTCTGTAGCCTCTCTCTTCATTCTCTCTCTCTCTTTAAAATTTTTTAGATGTATATGGACACAGTAAAACTCTTTATTTTATTAATTTATGTGGTGCTAAGGATTAAATCCAGTGTTCCACGTATGCAAGGCAAGTGCTCTACCACTGAGCCACAACCCCAGCCCCTCTCTTCATTCTCTTGTTTCCCTTGCTATTCAGAAACTTTGCCATCCCACTTATTGATCTTGGTTTTATTTCTTGTGTTTTAGGGTCTTGTTAAATGAATCAGTAATGTGTAAAGTGAGTATTTATATAAAAAATATGGTCATTCTTAATTTTTAAATTCAATTTGATAACTTTTGCTTTATAGTTAGAATATTCACATTTAATATAATTAACAATATTGTTGTGTTTAAGTTTATCATCTCGCTATTTATTTTTTATTTGTACCATCTGTAATTTGGCTTGATTTTTATCTTCAACACAGGAAACTTTTTTAAAAAAATAACATTTAAAAGAATTTATAGGGCTGGGATGTAGCTCAGTGGCAAAGCATCTGCCTTGCATTTGCAAAGCCCTGGGTTCGACCCCCTGTTCAAAAAAAGACAAAAAAAAAAAAAGAACCCCACCCCCAAAAAAATAAGATTAAAAAATAAAAAATAAAAAATAAAAGAATTTATATTTTTAAAATATTTATTTTTTAGTTGTAGTTGGGCACAATACCTTCATTTTATTTATTTTTATGCTGAGGATAGAACCCAGAGCCTTGCACGTGCTAGGTGAGTGCTCCACTTCTGAGCCACAAACCTAGCCCTAAAAGAATTTATTCTTAAGAGCAATTTTAGGTTTATAGAAAAATTGAGCAGAAGTTATAGAGATACTATTCCCCACCTCCAACTCTCTTCCACTATTAGCATCTGCACAGAATGGTATGTTTGTTGCAATTAATGAACCTACATTGACATATCATTTATCATTGAAAGTCCATTAGGATTCACTGTTGGTTTTGTACATCCTCTAGGATTTGAGAAATATGCAATGATATGTATCAACTATTATAGTATCTTGCAGAGTAGATTCACTGTCCTAAATATCCTCTAAGCTCTGTTTAGTTAGCCTCCTTCTCTCAAATCCTGGCAACAAATGATTCTTTTACTGTTTCCATGGTTTTACCTTTTCCAGAATGTCATATTGTTTAAATCATACAGTATGTAATAATATTTTTGACATCTTTTCAGTTAATAATATTCACTTAAAGTTTTTCCATGTCTTTTTATGACTTGATAGCGCATTTCTTTTTACTGCTGAATAATATTTTATTTTCTGGATGTAACACAGTTTGTTTATATATTCACTCACTGAAAAAGGTATCTTTTTTCTTTTTTTTTTTTTTTTTTTTTTTTTTTTTTTTTTTTAAAGAGAGAGTGAGAGAGGGGAGACAGAGAGAGAGAAATTTTAATATTTATTTTTTAGTTCTCGGCGGACACAACATCTTTGTTGGTATGTGGTGCTGAGGATCGAACCCGGGCCGCACGCATGCCAGGCGAGCGCGCTACCGCTGAGCCACATCTCCAGCCCTGAAAAAGGTATCTTGATTGCTTGCAAATTTATACAAATATGAATACAACTTCTAGAAGCATCCATGCACAAGTTTTTGTGTAGGCATAAATTTTAGATTCCTTTGGGTAAATACCAAGAAGTATTAGTGTTGGATTTCATGGAAAGAGTATGTTTATCCTGTGAAAAACTATCAAACTGTCTATCTTCCAAAATGATTATACCATTTTGTGTTGTCAGGAGCAAGGAATGAATGTTGCCATTGCTCCTTTTTCATGTCACCATTTGATAGTGTCAGTGTTGGATTTTGACCTTTCTGATAAGTGGGTAGTGGTATCTCATTGTTTTAATTTTTAGTTTCCTAATGAGAATGTTGAGTATCTTTTCATATGCTTCTTTGGTGAGGTGTATGTTTAGGTCTCTTGCCCATTTTTTTAAAAAATCAGGTTGTTTATTTCCTTATCACAAATTTTAAGAGTTCTTTGTATATTTTGTATAACAGTTCTTTTTTCTGATATGACTTTTGAAAGTTTTCTCTCAATCTGTGGCTTATCTTCTCATTCTCTTGGCTTCTTTTTTAAAAATATTTTTTAGTTATAGCCCGATATAACACCTTTATTTTATTTATTTATTTTTATGTGGCGCTGAGGATCAAACCCAGTGCCTCAGGCGTGCCATGCAAGCACTTGACCACTGAGCCACAACCCCAGCCTCATTCTCTTGGCTTTTTAACTGTACTTTAATTTTTAGCGTTTGCTTTAGGGTTTACAATATGCATCTTTATAGTTTACTTTCAAATTATATCACTGCACATGTAGTGTAATAACCTCACAGAAATATATTTCCAATTTTTATTCCTGTCTTTTGTTCTATTCGTGACATATAGTTTACTTTTATATATGTTAAAAAACACTGTGCATGCCACCTTATCTGGAGCCCCCAACAAGCCTTGAATGAACCCCGAACCCCATGCTCCCTGCTTTGCCCAGAGCCAGGAACACCCCTGTCCGCGCAGAGAGGAATACAGAGGAACACAGGCACTGCTGTTCCCTATCCACCAAAGTGAGGCTATACTCAAATCATCTCCTCCTTGGGACACTGTGGCCACCACCATCGCCCTTCCCACGTTGTAATCTTCACCGTGGGACAACAGACAGGGCCAGGAGGCAGCTGCCTGTTGCAGCACGCCACAGAGTGTCATCACTAAACAGGCCACCCAATGCCATTACACAGCCTTTCCTTCCAGCCCCATCTCTGAAGGTAGTTGCCTCCATCTTGGGACACCTCCACGGCCATCTGGAGTTACCTCTCTGCCACCTTCACCACCTTTAGTTAGGACAGATTTCATTTTGGGACACCGACTGAGACCTGGAAGCCCAACAGCAAGGTACCTACAGGCTTGATACAACTGCTGCCACCAACTAGGGATGTGGCTGCTTCCATCTAGGATCAACAACCAGACCAGGACCTGGAAAACTGTCAGCAGAAGTATCCCTGCTAGGTGTGCTAACAATCACCATCCTGTTGCAAAGGCAAGAGGGAGCCTTACATGGGGTCGCCTCCCTCTCTTTCTCTTTTTCTCCTAAAGGCCAACTTATTTTGATTCCCCATTTGCTTGTCCTATAATCTAATACCTCTATATTCTTACATCCTACCTCATAAACATCACATCCTACCCCTTCTTTTTCTGTACAACACTAGAAACTGTAAACATTTATGCAAACCTACTGGCTGTATGGTAGAAGATAACCATACTTGTCATTTATGTTTATACACACACATATATATACATATGTGTGTGTGTATATATATATATATATATATGTTGTAGTTGGACACAATACCTTTATTTTATTTATTTTTATGTGGTGCTGAGGATTGAACCCAGTACCTCACATGTGCTAGGTGAGCACTCTACCACTGAGCTACAACCTCATCTTGAAAATATTTTCTTTATTCTTAGTTTCCTTAAGGAATATTTTTTCCCTAAACACATTTTGGAACTCTCTTCTCTTTTACTTCAGCCATGGGAAGGTTCACTAAACCTGATTAATATTTGGGGCAAGAGAAACTTAGCTCTGGCCTCCTGCCTTTTCTTTGAAGCAAGCCCAGAGAGTGATGTTGCTGGCACAAGGAGGAGGCATACAATCCATTGCTGGGGATTCAGTGTACTGACTGAATTTCAAGTGCCTGTGGAACAACCAGTTAGAGATGTAGTGTCAATTAGATACATGGCACCAGAAGTCAAAAAGAGGTCTGGACTGCTATCTTATAGATAGGTGAGAATAGTGGGCCTGGGGTAAATGACTGGTAAGAATAAATGAATCCCTTGAGGGCAGTGTCTGTCATAAGGTAGAGATTTGATGATAAAATGAGTTAATGGCTTTTTGAATATCCATCATTCTCATAGAAAATAATTCTAAACACTGGAACAAATTCATACATATTCATTAAGGGAAGTTCGCTGCATAATGAGTTGATTATTCCTTGGTTACCACTGATTAATTTGCTGACAGAATTTTTTTAAAGGTGGTATTTTTTTAAGATGGACACAATAACTTTATTTTATTTATGTATTTTTTTTACTGAGGTGCTGAGGATCAAATCCAGTGTCTCATACGTGCTAGGTGAGCATTCTACCACTGAGCTACAACCCCAGCCCCTGACTCAATCACTTATTGACCTTTGCATATAACTATACTATGAGCTTCTTTTAAAATAAAAGGTATGCAGAACCAAGATGAGAAAAATTAAGATAACTTTTAGTAAGATTAATAACATTGTTGGTTATTTGCTGAGAAGTGGTTACACCTGTTATTTTGAATATAATTAGTACTGCTCATATTATTCAGCCAGAGAAATAATATCTAATTACCAAGATGTTATATAAAGTAATATAAGTAGCATTAAAAACATTATACTAAAGAATAGAACTAGTTTTGATATACAGGAAAGGAAATTTGATAGTGTTCTGATTTGATGAAAGCATGAATTTTATTACAGAAGATGTTAGTAACTTATTAACATTTATATATGACCTTAATTTCAAAAAATGTTTTGAAATAGACATAAAAGAGCTTGTGTAAATTCATATAAATCTGGCATATTAGGGGTTTTCATCTGTTATCAAGAGAGAAGCAATTGACACAATACATATTAAACCAATTTTGCCTCTTCACTGGGAGCTTTAAGATAATAAAATAATCAATATGCACCTTAGGGCCAATTTTATTTGCTATGAATTACCTGTATTGTTTATGAAAAAACATTCAAGATAAATTAGGTAATAGTTGTGTTTTAAATGCAACGCTATTCTAGTATGACTCTTATAGATAACAGATTTCAGATGGATAAGCTGATATTCTAAAAATATGTATCTTCCTCCCAGGATTTTAGAATTTTATAGAAATGGAGCATATTAACACAGAAAAATACTCTATGGGGAGGGGAGAATGTTAGTAAATCTGATTCAATGCTGCTTTTCTTTTTAATTAATTGAAGAGTTTGGGTAGCTTTTTTTTCTTTGAAAATGAGTTAAAATTTTAATAAAATATGAAAGATGTCAGGAAACTTAGATTTTTAGCTTGGCTTTGCCTATAGTATCTATAAAATTTCAGACTATTTAATAACTTCTCCAGAGATTTATTTGTATTTCCATTTATTTATTCAACCTATAAGTATCTATGGAACACTTAATACATAGTGTAGCCTGCTTTGAATTCTAAGGATACAGTGATGAGCAAGACACATAAGGTGCTCCCTTTAAAGTGCTTGAATTCTTGTTGGAAGTGAGACAGAGAATAAATGGATTAACAAATCACATAATATAAAATGATAAATACTATAAAGAAAATATGAGATGGGGGATAAAAAATGACAGGGAAAGTATACTTTATTAGATTTGATGGCCAAGGAAGGCTTTTCTGAAGAAGAAATTTTAGCTGAGATGGTAAAGAGGAAGCCATTCAAAACTTTGGTGAAAGAGCTCTTGGTAGTGCTCAAATAGCAAATGCAAAATCCCTGCTGCAAGAACAAGTTTAGAATGTTCAAAGAACATGACAAGTAAAAGACGGAATGAGAGAGTGGTGTGATATGAAATCAGAGAAGTATGCACAAATCACTTCTACCCACTGGATTTTCAAAACAGCTTTGAACATTCTAAACTTGTTGAGGTATTATTAATTTCCTAAGATTTTTCTCCCAGCTTTTGGTTATCCTTGGTTTGTGGCAGCTAAACTTCAGTCCTTACATGGAATTCTCCATGTTCATGTGTGTGTGTCCAATTTTCTGCTTTTAAAAAGGACACCAATCATATTGGATAGGGGCCTACTCTGTTCCAGTGTGACTTCATCTTAATTAGTTACAAGCAGAGATTCTAGGATTTAGGACTTCACATGTGTATTTTAGGGGTATATAATTAACCCCTAAACTGCATAAATTTAAAGTGTACAACTTGATAAAGTATGTATATCCTGTGAAATCACAATCAAGATACTAATATAGTCTTCACTTCCCAAACTCTTCTCTGCTCCTTGGTAATCCAGTCTCTTATACCCTTCCATACCTTTCCCCATCCCCCAGGCAATCATTAATCTGCTTTCTGTCTTATGACTAATTTGTATTTTCTAGAATTTTATGTAAACTGAATTATATGGCATGTACCCATTTTTTGGTCTAGATTGTCTCACATAGCATGATTATTTTTGAAATTCATCCATGTCATTTTGTTTTAGTGGTTCATTCCTAGTTATTGCTGACAAGTATTCTATTGTATGCTATAATTTGTTTATTGCCTATGGATGCACATTTGGGTTGTTTCCAGTTTGGGGCTATTATAAATAAGGATTTTATGAATGTTTGCATTCAAGTCCAAGTATGGACTTGCATATTTATTTCTCTTGATAAATACTTAGGAATGGAAAGCCTTGGTTTTATGGTATGTTTATGCTTACCTTTTAAAAGAACTGGTTGTACCTTTTTTGTAGTTCCTCTGTTTACTTTCTGTCTGTGTACATTGGTGATGTGTCTGTTCAAATCATTTGTTCACTTTTAAAATGGGGTGATTTTTTCCCCTTTGCCTGATTGTACCTTTAGTATGATACTATGCAGAACATGTGAAAGAAAACATTTCTGCCTTTTTTCTGATCTTAAGGAAACAGCATTCTTGTTTTTCAAAATTAAGCACAGCTTTTTTTGTTGATGCCCTTTAGGAATTTAGGAAGTTTTTCCCCTACATTTCGGATTGTCAGTGCAAGTGTGTGTGTGTGTGTGTGTGTGTGTGTGTGTGTTTGTGTGTGTTTCCATTGAGATGATCATATTTTTTTTTAATATTTATTCTTTTACTTATAGGTGGACACAACATCTTTATTATATTTTTATGTGGTGATGAGGATCGAACCCAGTGCCCCATGCATGGTAGGCAAGCACTCTACCTCTGAGCCACAACCCCAGCCCCATATGAGATTTTTAATATATGCATTTTTTTAGTTGTAGTTGGACACAATAACTTTATTTATTTTTATGTGGTGCGGAGGATTGTACCCAGTGCCTCGAACATGCTAGGTGACTGCTCTACTGCTGGGCCACAACCCGAAGCCTATCATATGGTTTTTATTTTTCATTTTGTTTGTAAGGAGAAATTCACTGCTAGAATGCAAACCAACATTGCATTACAGAATGAGCTCCACTTAGTCATGATTTATTATTCTTTTAAAATAGTGCTTTTATTCAATTTGTTAAAATTTTGTGAATAATTTTTGCATATGCTCATTTCATGAAAGTTATTGGTCTGTGATTTTAATTTCTTGAAATGTCTTTATTAACTTTGGTGTCAGGATAATGCTGGCCTCACAAAGTGGATGGGAATTACTTCCTTCTCTTCACTTTTTCTGGAAAAATATGAATTTGTATAGAATTGACAATGCAGGTCTATTAAATGAGTTGGTAAATATTCCGTTCTCTGTTACTTTCTGTGCAAGTTAGATCTTGTTTTTTATGTGTTCCATTGAATTTTCCTAGTCATCTGGGCCTGGAATATCATTTGCTGGAATTTTTTAAAACCACAAATTTAATATCTTTAGTAGATATAGGGCTACTCAGTTTATTCCTTCTTGAATGAGATTTGGTAGCTTGTGTCTTTCACAGATTTTGTCTGTTCATCTAAATTGTTGAGTTTTTAATATAAAATTCTTTATAATACTCTTATCATTCCAATATCTGTGAAATTTGTGATATTATTTCTCTTATCTCTAATCTTTGTTATATTTTTTCTGATCAATCTGATTAAAAGCTTATCCATCTGTTTGATTTTTTTTTCAAAGAATGGGTTTTGGTTTCATTTTTCCCCTACTGTTTCTTTTTTTTTTTCCATTGTTTTCCTCTTTAATATTTCTTATTTCCTTTCCCTTTGCTTATTTTAGATTTAATTTTCTCTTTTTCTAGTTTCTTATGGTGGAAATTGATATCAGTGATTTATGACCTTTGTTCTCTTCAAATACAGACCTTTCAGTTCTATAAATTTTCCTCTAAGTATTGTTTTAATTGCAGTCTACAAATTTTTATGTGTTGCATTTTATTCAGTTAAAAAACTTTCTAATTTCCCTTTTGGTTTCTTCTTTAGTTCATGAGGTTACCTAGAAGTGTTGTTTAGTTTCTAAATATTTGAGATTATTATTAGTGACTTTTAATTGTTGATTTCTAATATAATTCTGTTTTTGGTAGAGATATATTTTGTATGACTTGAGTGCTTTTAGAAAAGAATGTGTGTTATTTGAGGGACAGTATTTTCAATAAATGTCAATTAGGAAGTATTTTTATTTAAATCATATATCTTTAATGATTTTGTCTATTGGTTTTACCAAATATTGAGGTGGGCATTGAATTATCCAAATATAATTGTGGATTTGTCTTTTTCTCCTTGATGTTCTATCATGTTTGCTTCATGTAATTTGAAGCTTTGTTTTTAGGTGTATTGATAGGTTGACTCCTTTATCATTTTGAAATATTCCTCTTTTGGGGGTGTGTGTGTACCAGGGATTGAACTCAGGGGCACTTGACCACTGAAACACATTCCCAGCCCTGTTTTTTTGTATTTTATTTAGAGATAGGGTCTACATTGAATGTTTAGTGCCTTGCTTTTTTTTTTTTTTTTTTTTTTTTTTTGCTGGCTTTGAATTCAGATCCTCCTGTCTCAGCCTCCTGAGCTTCTGGTATTACAGGTATGCACCTTTGCACCTGGCCTTGAAATAATCCTCTTTAGCCCTGGTAATATTCTTTACTTTAAAGTAGCAAGATATAAAATCAACACCCATAAATCAAAGGCATTTCTGTATATCAGTGACAAATCTTCTGAAATGGAAATGAGGAAAACTACCTCATTTACAATAGCCTCAAAAAAATAAAAAATAAAAAACCCCAACCAAACAAACAAAAAAACCTTGGGAATCAACTTAACAAAAGAGATGAAAGACCTATACAATGAACCTAAAGAAAGAAATCAAAGCAATCCTTAGCAAGAAGACTGAAGCAGGTGGCATCGCTATACCAGAACTTAAACTATACTACAGAGCAATAGTAACAAAAACAGCATGGTATTGGCACCAAAATAGATCAGTAGACCAATGGTACAGAATAGGGGACACAGAGATTAACCCACAAAATTACAATTACTTACATTAGACAAAGGCGCCAAAAACAAACATTGGAGAAAAGATAGCCTCTTCAACAAATGGTGTGGGAAAACTGGAAATCCATATGCAACAAAATGAAATTAAATCCCTCTCACCATGCACAAAACTCAAAGTGAATCTAGGACCTAGGAATTAAACCAGAAACCCTGCATCTAATAGAAGAAAACGTAGGCCCTAATCTTCATCTTTTTGGATTAGGCCCCAGCTTCCTTAATAAAACTCCTAAGTGCAAGAATTAAAATCAAGAATCAGTAAGTGGGGGATTCCACCTTTTGGGCCCCCTTCTTCCTCCAGGAGAAGTCTTTTCTGCTGTCCTTTAATAAACTTCTAATTTCTACTCTGACCTTGCCTCGGCGTGCTTCTTTGGCATTATTCTTCAACATCGGGGAAGCAAGAACTCGTCACCGGTCAACAGCGGTAACATACTGGAGGTTCCATACCGAGATATTCTACACCGAGGTAAGTGCACGCACCCCATGTCTGTTTGAGGTGCATCTTTCTCTTTCTTTCTGGAGGGTAAGGTGGGCACCCGACGGATACTTAAACGCAATTAGTGCAGCCGCCACTCTTCAAGACTCTGGTGAGAGGTTTCTTGGCCTAAGCAGCTCTCAATCACCTGTTCAATACAGAGCAGGCATGTTGGGTTCTGCCAAAGCCGCTTCCAACTTTTCTGTCTGGGCCCGGAGAGCAATTGGCGTGAGTAGACAGTGTCCCTAATCCCGATCTGCCTCGGATGCGTGGAGGTGGAGGAAGGAGTTTGGAACAACTGCGGAATTCCGGTCTGGGCTACTCCCAGGCGTTTCCTAAGGTTCCTTTCTCTTGAGCCCCCTTCCGACAGCCCTCAGTGGTATCTAGGGTGATCGGTAGATGAATGGCACTGAGGGAAAGCCCCAATCACATTTGCCTCCGTATGGGCCGTGCAACACTCCCAACCTCGCATCCATTCCTCCTGGATGCTTCCCTTCCTTCGCAGGTCAGAAATGTTTAGCAATTCAGGTTGTAGGAATTTTAAAAGCTACAAGAGAAAGGAAGCAGATTACTTTTAAGGGTAAACCAATCAGGATAACAGCTGATCTCTCAACACAGACTCTGAAAGCTAGAAGATCCTGGAATAACATATTTCAAACACTGAAAGAAAATGGGTTCCAACCAAGAATCGTGTATCCGGCAAAATTAAGCTTCAGGATGGAAGATGAAATTAAAACCTTCCACGATAAACAAAAGTTAAAAGAATTCGCAGCTAGAAAACCATCTCTTCAAAAAATCCTTGGCAAAACATTACAGGAAGAGGAAGTGGAAAATAACATTGAAAACCAACAGTGGGAGGTAGGACAGTAAAGGGGGGAAAGTAATCAAAGAGGAAAACAAATCAGGTTTAGTAACATTAATAAACAAATATGGCTGGAAGAACAAACCATATCTCAATAATAACCCTAAATGTTAATGGCTTAAACTCCCCAATTAAGAGACACAGGCTAGTTGAATGGATCACAAAACAAGACCCAACAATATGCTGCCTACAGGAGACGCATTTGATAGGAAAAGATATACATAGACTGAAGGTGAAAGGTTGGGAAAAATCATACCACTCATATGGGCTGCGGAAACAAGCAGGAGTGTCCATACTCATATCTAATAAAATAGATTTCAAGCCAAAGTTAATCAAAAGGGATAAAGAGGGACACTACATACTGCTCAAGGGAACCATACACCAACAAGACATAACAATCATAAATATATATGCCCCAAATAATGGTGCAGCTATGTTCATCAAGCAAACGCTTCTCAAGTTCAAGAGTCTAATAGACCACCATACAATAATCATAGGAGACTTCAACACACCTCTCTCACCACTGGACAGATCTTCCAAACAAAAGTTAAACAAGGAAACTATAGAACTCAATAACACAATTAACAACCTAGACTTAATTGACATATATAGAATATACCACCCAACATCAAGTAGTTACACTTTTTTCTCAGCAGCACATGGATCCTTCTCAAAAATAGATCATATATTATGTCACAGGGCAACTCTTAGACAATATAAAGGACTAGAGATAATACCATGCATCTTATCTGATCATAATGGAATGAAACTGAAAATCAATGATAAAAGAAGGAAGGAAAAATCATGCATCACTTGGAGAATGAACAATAGGTTACTGAATGATCAATGGGTTTTAGAAGACATCAAGGAGGAAATTAAAAACTTCTTAGAGTTAAATGAAAACACAGACACAACATATCGGAATCTATGGGACACATTGAAAGCAGTTCTAAGAGGAAAATTCATTGCTTGGAGTTCATTCCTTAAAAAAAGAAAAAAACCAACAAATAAATGATCTCATACTTCATCTCAAAATCCTAGAAAAAGAAGAGCAAAACAACAGCAAAAGAAGTAGAAGGCAAGAAATAATTAAAATCAGAGCTGAAATTAATGAAATTGAAACAAAAGAAACAATTGAAAAAATTGACAAAACTAAAAGTTGGTTCTTTGAAAAAATAAATAAAATCGACAGACCCTTAGCCATGCTAACGAAGAGAAGAAGAGAGAGAACCCAAATTACTAGCATACGGGATGAAAAAGGCAATATCACAACAGACACTTCAGAAATACTGAAGATAATCAGAAATTATTTTGAATCCTTATACTCCAATAAAATAGAAGATAGTGAAGGCATAGATAAATTTCTTAAGTCATATGATCTGCCCAGATTGAGTCAGGAGGATATAGACAACCTAAACAGACCAATAACAATAGAGGAAATAGAAGAAACCATCAAAAGACTACCAACTAAGAAAAGCCCAGGACCAGATGGATATACAGCAGAGTTTTACAAAACCTTTAAAGAGGAACTAACACCAATACTTTTCAAGCTATTTCAGGAAATAGAAAAAGAGGGAGAACTTCCAAATACATTCTACGAGGCCAACATCACCCTGATGCCTAAACCAGACAAAGACACCTCAAAGAAAGAAAAGTACAGACCAATATCTCTAATGAACCTAGATGCAAAAATCCTCAATAAAATTCTGGCGAATCGGATTCAAAAACATCAAAAAAATTATACACCATGATCAAGTAGGATTCATCCCTGGGATGCAAGGCTGGTTCAATATACGGAAATCAATAAATGTTATTCACCACATCAATAGACTTAAAAATAAGAACCATATGATCATCTCGATAGATGCAGAAAAAGCATTCGACAAAGTACAGCATCCCTTTATGTTCAAAACTCTAGAAAAATTAGGGATAACAGGATCATACCTCAACATTGTAAAAGCAATCTATGATAAGCCAGAGCCAGCATCATTCTGAATGGAGAAAAATTGAAGGCATTCCCTCTAAGATCTGGTACAAGACAGGGATGCCCTCTCTCACCACTTCTGTTCAACATAGTCCTCGAAACACTGGCCAGAGCAATTAGACGAAAGAAATTAAAGGCATAAAAATAGGAAAAGAAGAACTTAAATTATCACTGTTTGCAGATGACATGATTATATACCTAGCAGACCCAAAAGGGTCTACAAAGAAACTATTAGAGCTAATAAATGAATTCAGCAAAGTGGCAGGATATAAAATCAACATGCATAAATCAAATGCATTCCTGTATATCAGCGACAAATCCTCTGAAACGGAAATGAGGACAACTACTCCATTCATAATATCCCCCCAAAAAATAAAATACTTGGGAATCAACCTAACAAAAGAGGTGAAAGACTTATACAATGAAAACTACAGAACCCTAAAGAAAGATATAGAAGAAGACCTTAGAAGATGGAAAAATATACCCTGTTCATGGATAGGCAGAACTAACATCATCAAAATGGCGATATTACCAAAAGTTCTCTATAAGTTCAATGCAATGCCAATCAAAATCCCAACAGCATTTCTTGTAGAAATAGATAAAACAATCATGAAATTCATATGGAATAATAAAAGACCCAGAATAGCAAAAACAATGCTAAGCAGGAAGAGTGAATCAGGCGGTATAGCGATACCAGACTTCAAATTATACTACAGAGCAATAGTAACAAAAACAGCATGGTACTGGTACCAGAACAGGCGGGTGGACCAATGGTATAGAATAGAGGACACAGTAACCAATCCACAAAACTACAACTATCTTATATTTGATAAAGGGGCTAAAAGCATGCAATGGAGGAAGGATAGCATCTTCAACAAATGGTGCTGGGAAAACTGGAAATCCATTTGCATCAAAATGAAACTGAATCCCTTTCTCTCACCATGCACAAAAGTTAACTCAAAATGGATCAAGGAGCTTGATATTAAATCAGAGACACGGCGTCTGATAGAAGAAAAAATTGGCTATGATCTACATACTGTGGGGTCGGGCTCCAAATTCCTCAATAGGACACCCATAGCGCAAGAGTTAACAACTAGAATCAACAAATTGGACTTACTCAAACTAAAAAGTTTTTTCTCAGCAAAAGAAACAATAAGAGAGGTAAACAGGGAGCCTACATCCTGGGAACAAATCTTTACTCCACACACTT